>NC_056726.1:239805875-241090875 GCF_019279795.1 Protopterus annectens
TAAACATCCCCCCTTCCTGATTAGTCTCATATTCAGCCAGCATTTTCTTCATTTCAACCTCAGATTTTCCCAGTTTTATCACCTCATCTGAATATCTGTTTAAAGCTTCTGTGATGGTGTGAGGTATTTCCATCTGTGCCAGGGCGAATAGGACAGTGCATGTGTAACATATACCAGCACAGTTAGCTGGAGTTTTGTAAGTTGTATCATTTGACTGTCACACTGACTTGTACAGATGCTTGTGTTAAAAATGTATCAACAGTGTTATTGTAACTGATTGTATGTATATGTTTAAACAAAGAATTCTGTAAGGGAAGAGTAGAAGTTTTTGAAATTGTTCTGTTATTTTCAAATACTGCAGCAGATCTCAAGAAAGCTCCGAATGTGTAGTGTACCAGAGCTGGGTGATCAAATGTGATGTCATTCTATAATGAGCACTGAGAAGATGCACTCACACAGCAACTTTTTTTTTTTCCTTTGGAATCCAATATAAAGATCTGTGACAGTTAAGTTCAGTTCAGTGTAGTTTTGAATCTCATCACCTTGCCTTGTGGAAGTAAGCATCTTGGCAACTAATCTTGCCTTGCTTTGTTAATAAGTTAGCTAAGGAACAGTTATTCTTTAAACAGTCAGGAAATACAGTGAGATTAGTTTAGTATTGTTTTTCTGCATCTGTTTGAATCTCTCCAACTGTGTTATGTTTATTTCTCCTATGATCTGGTGTTTATTGTACTTAGATATTTAATATTGTTATGTTTTCTATTTTATTATTTATTATTAAATATTTTTATGTCTTTCATTGTTACTGGTCTTTTAGAGAATACTTTTAACATATTGAGAGTACTTGTGCTTATTTTACTGAAACAGTGGCTACTTTGAAAAGCCTTACCACTTTGGTTACACTCTACCATTTATATTAGTATTGATTTTACTTGGTATAATTGGATACCCTTGTAAGAGCCTGAGGGTAGTTGACTGGTAGCAGCATGGAAACCTTATCGTTTCGGCAGAAAGGGTACAGCTAGGAAATCTGTACCAGCTTTTCCTGGGAATGTGTGTGTATGTGAAAAATCAAATACCCAGGTATGAGTGTGTCAGCTACTTGGAATTGGCGCAATAGTGCTCCAAAGTGAATTTTGTTTGGAATTTGGAGAGAGCGTCTGCCCAATCCCAGGTCTGGAGCATGTTCCCTGTGTGGTGTAGAGAGGTGTATCTGAAAATATTGTATAGATTTGTTCCGGTTTTTAGTGACAGTCTCTCACCTGAGTAAGTGGTGAGGATTGAGGCTCCTTGTTTACTGGCCCAGGGTAAAGAGAGGCCATCACAGTTTCTTCCATTTCTTTCTGCCTTTTGTTGATGTACTCAGTCAGTGTTTCATTTATTTTAACCAGGTCAGTGTGCAGTTGTCGTATATCTTCTTGTATGTTACTGAAAGTCATGTCTAGAGGTTGCATCGCTTTTTGATGAACAGCTGCAGAACTTTCCCCAGTCAGTGTTTCTTCCTCAATTTTTGTAGCTTATTTTTTTTCCAGGTGCTGTGTGTTTTTTTCCTGGCATCCAGACAGTACACTTACTGGCCAGTTACTGCAGTTTACCCATAAACACATATGTCTACTGGTTTTCTCTGTTTGTTTTTACACTGGGAGAGCTGGAGTTAAGCTGTTAGTCAGTGTGCCGCCATCTTGGAAGTCAAAGATAAGTCCATGTTGTCTGATTTTCTTCCGTTTCTACATCCCATCCACCTGCCCCTTGCCAAATTGTCACAAGTAGCAATGACTGATCATCTTTGGCATTCCCTGTCTGTGAGCAGTCCTAACTGCTAGTGTCCTATAACCCTGCCATTTTTTTCTATCACGTATTCTGAAGATGGTCTTTAATGGGAGTTATTTCACTAGTATATAATTAAATTGATCTGCTTATGGATGTAAAATTTCAGGAGGCAAACTCAGTCTGAGGTAGTAAGGTGGAGTTCAAGGAATTATGGGTAGGGGAGGACTCAGAGCCCTGGAACTGAAGAACTTCAGATTTCGTGCGGAGGTCTGATCTGACAGCCTGAAGCTGAACTGAATACAATTCATGAATCTCTTGTTACAGTGAGTCCATTCATTTTTCTACCATGTCACAAACCTGTCCATGGATCTGCATCATAATGCAACAGATGGAAATGGACGTCAGCATTGCTATGCTCCACCATGCCTGGTTGTACTTGTGTAATTTTGCAGACAGCTTTAAAGTTTTTATTAGTGCCCCATATACGGAGTCATCCTTATTTATTTCAAAAGTTGAAGAAAAAAATTACTGAAGAGTGAATGAGGGACCAAAAGGGTAACAAAGTTCTCTGCTTCAGAAAATCTGAATGTCTTTCCTTTGAGTCATCTTCAGATAGGGCACCCCGAGGCCAAAGGGTGGAGGGTCCTTTAATGGATGCTGTCCCGGTTATAGGGAGATCCGCAGAATTATGGGTTTTGGGGTTCTTTCAAGGGTTGCTTGACTGCTGTCTTTTGGATGCAAGTGGGGGCCCTGTTGTCTCTTCACCGGGATAGTTGGTCAGCAGTCATACAGGAGAAATGGTTGAAGAGCATCATATCCAGAGGCTGCATCATGCATTTAACCTCTACTCCTAGACAGACTTCCCCATCCTTACTAGGTGTTCCAACCCACCAGAAGAGGTTGGCAACTTGGGAGATCATTCAATGATTTCGAAAAAGAGCAATCCAAGAGGTCTCACCATTCCAGAAATGGATAACTGCCTACTCAAGATTCTTTATAATGCCAAGTCAGTCACAGGGCAATCAGGCCCATTCTAGATCTCAGTAACTTAAACCTTTGCATCAATAACACAAAGTTCTGGATGGTCACAGTGCAGTCCATCCTTCCAGTCCAGAATGGAGTTTGGGTGTTCTCTTCAGTAGATCTTTAGGATAACAAATATGAAGTAATCTAAAAAGTATCTGCAGTTTTCGCTGGGAGACAGTCATTCTCAGTTCCGATCCCTGCCCTTTGGTTTCATCTCAGCCACCAAGTGTTCAGAGTGCATGGCAGCAGTCATAGCTCATCTCAGGCCGGAGAGGTTGTGAGTGTTGCCATATCTATACAGTTGGCTTCTCACTGCATCTACAAAAGAATCCCTTGTCTTAGCAAGAGATTACTTCATTTGACAGTCCTAAGGTATTTCATTAAATATCGAAAAATCCAACCTGGGACCTACCCAGTCAATAGACTTCACCAGATGCGATTTAGAAAGTAGTTCAGGAATTGCAAAACTACCTGCAGAAAGACCTCTCACTCTGTAGCTCTCTGGCTTCATGTTCTAAGCCTTCCTCACTCTTCCTGGAACTGCAAGCATGAGATAAGATGGTAACAGCCAACATACTAGTACTTTATAATACGTGTTACATGAGAGTGCTCCAGTAGACCCAAAGTGTACAACAGTCCCAGTCCATTTTCCCTGTCCATTTACATATCCAGCTTTGTATATGTACAGGAGTCACCTGAAATGTTGTATTCAGTCTCCCATAGTCCAAGGTGGCTACCACTTTGTTTTTCCGTATCCATTGACCACAGTCCCCATGGATACCTCCTTTCTAGAAATGGGGTAAATTATGAGGGAAGAACAGTAAAAGGAACATGGTCACATCAAGAGGCTCAACTTCACATCAGTATCCTGGAGATGAATGTAGTAATCTTAGCAGTACAGACTTTTGATGATGTGATTTTAGTCCACAGAGACAATTCAGTTGAGTGGTATGTAAACAAGCAAGGAGAAACCCAATCTAATCTTTATGCTGAATGGCCATGAGAGGGTGGCAGAAGGCGATTTTGCGGCACATTTTGGTAGCAATGCACTTTCTAGGTCTGACCAACATTCTAGCTGATGGGCTTAGATGCTGTTCCTGATGCTTCACAAGTTGTCCCTTAATCCCACAGCAGCATACGTAAGCTAGTGTGGCTGGCCTTGCTGCGGCAGCCTCCTCAGTCAACACAAAATGCAGTAGCTACTTAACCCATGGCATGTATAATAGTATGTTTTTTTTTTTAATTAAAATGTTTTCTATACATTAAATTGCTTAAAATCAGAAGGGTAGGCTCAGCATCATATAGTTTACAACTTCTGTGGTCTCGATCCTCCAAAGACTGTTTCTGCAAATTAGGAGTCAGCTGAACATAATCAACATTTCCTGTTGTGTTGGAAAGTTAAGTGATCTTTACCCACTTTGTGGCTGTAAATGGTCCATGAGTTCACAATGGACCACCTCACTTACAGTTAAGAAACATATACATTTAAAATGAAATTAAAAAGTAGTATTTCCTTGAATTTTTTTAACAATTCCAGTTATGGTTTCAATAACCACACATTTTAGCTTTAGTGGTGTCTCTCTTATGTGAGGAAGATTCATTTGTTTTACCACAAACTAAACATGTTGGCCACAACAAACAATCTTGCTAATTAATGGCCAGTATAGAATTCAGTACACCGTGACTGTATGTTAGTTGCAGAGCATTTGAAATAAGCTTTATGTAGCATGTGTATATAAAAACAATTTTTATGTAGTTTTTGAAGTTCTGCAGGCAATTTAATTGTGCAGGTACAAAAAACACTAGTCCTGTCTGCCACATAACTTCATTCTGTGTCACATTAGCCCTGTTTTAGTCATTGGTTACAGCCCCATTCTCCATCACTGCATATATACAAACATATTTTAAGTTATTGATTTATTCCCTCTTGGAGAAATATTTTGAAAGTATTTCACCCAGACAGTAGTTTTTTAAATAGTAGTATACTGTTTGTCCATGACATTACTCAAGTGTTGCTCATCCAGATATAGAGAGCCACAAATGGTTTTCCTTTGCATAAGAGTTGTTGGGGGAGCTGTTGCCAGTTTTGTTTTGTGGTAGAATGAAGTAGTTGTTTTTAGCAGTGTTTATACTAGGAGGAAATGTAGGAAGATGGGATAGATTTGCAGGGTCCTTAGTTTTTACTGCATTTTCCAACACTGTATTTCATTCTCATCTTTTATATGCTGAGCATCTAATACCTTGTCTGACCCTGGATAGAGCCACCTTTTGATATGAAAAAATATGTAAACCCTAGCCTGTACTGTGGTTTTTCTATGTACAGAAGAGATGAAGGTCTGATTTCATCCCTAAAGATTCATATTCAGCTAGCGGACTTTGTTGTTGTTGTCAGAGCTAACCAGAAAAGATTGAAAATATTGTTGCCCAATTTCCTGTCATAGGAGCACCTCAGCTGCGACAGACAAGGACACACTGAGGCTTGCCACCTTCTAGAGAGTGCTGCTACACTTCAGCTGGGAGCATCAATTGTCCCCAGCATAGCAAAAATTGCACTGTACATACTAGTCAGTAAAGGGAGAGGGAAGGTTATTGCATAATATGCCCAAGGCCCACCAGGATAATAATGGCCATGATTTCCTCTGCTTTTAGCCCTTCTCCTGTCAGCTTACAACTTGTGGAAGTATTTGAAGAAATACATAGGAAAATAGGGTGAAGGGGACTGTGTGGTTGCAGTTTATAAATGAAATAAAATCCTGTTCCACTGAAAATTGTATGCATGCAGTTTGTCACTGCCATTTATCCCATAATGCCTCATTTTAAGATATTTTTTCTGATTCAAAAAGCATTGAAATAGTTAATTTCTTTTGTTTTGTGTTCTTTCATTTGCATGTAATGAAGGATGCTGGAAGCAGGCTAAGCAACCATTTCTGCGACATCAATCAACAGAGTTTACCATCAGCTATAGTCGTGAAAAGCCTTTACAGAAATTGGATCTTGTCACGTATGATATGTCTGGTAAGTTTGTTACAGTTCTTGATAAAGGATGATGAATGCAACACTTACACTGTAGAAAATACAGTTGTGGCAGGAAACTTCAAGTTTTGTTTTACATAAGTGATGTGTTCTGTAATGAGTGAAACTCAAATGTATTTAGTATGCAGTTAAGAAGAATTTTGAGACAAGGGCCTTCTGTAGCAGATAACAGCTGTATTACTTTGTTTAGTGGCTGTTTCACAGTAGGTCTTACTGTGTCACAAGTACCTGTGCCCAATGTCATTGTAGCAGGATATTGCAGCACACCTGACCCCATGTGTAATGTCTGAATGTTTGAAAGAATGCTCCATAAACTGCTTCTTTAACAGCAGATGCTGTGGATGGGCTACCAGTTTTCCTTAGGTATTTAGTCAAAATTGTAGAAAACATACCAGAATGTTAAGTTGTCAATCTCGCCTTCTTTCTTGCTGGATGGGTTCGGAGCTGAACCTCGGCTCCGACTCGGCCGAATACTAAAGTTCGAGAACTATTTTTACCGGCTCGAGGCTATCCTATGTCCCATAATGCTAGGCGAAATACACCCAGATCTCGTTTGCCGCTTAGCTGTGAGGTTGCGTTTTTCACCGGCTCCAGGTCGTATATCTTTATTAATAACTTTTGAGGTAGGTTTTTAGTCAGTTTTTTTATCCTTTTTTGTTCTTTTAGTATCAGTATAGTTAGCAACTAGTCTTTCCTCCCCTTTAGTTGCTAATCTCCCTTTTTCTCCACCCTTAAGGTGGTTGGGCCTCTGACCCTCCCCTTGTAGTACAGTTTTCCCCTGGTTGTTCTCTATGTGTGTGTGTGTGGAATTCTTAGTGGTAGTTCCCACTTTATACTAATTGTTATTATAGTTTAGGGTATTGTGTGTTGTGTTTTGTACAGTATGTCTAAGGATACTAAGGTATCTGGTTTCAAGAAGTGTGACTTGTGCTGTCAGAAGATGTCTCTGACAGACGGTCACACATCTTGTGTGTATTGTTTGGGCCCTCTGCCCCTGCAGGACTCGTGTTCCATCTGCCATGCTTTTAGCCCTAGAGTCCTGCAGGAGCGCAGAAACAAACTTATACTTAGAGGCTTGTTAAAGCCTGAAGATTCCCCGGCTAAGACTATGGCTGGGAAACCTTCAAAGCCCGCCAAATCATCGGCTCCATGTTCGGAGCTGGCACCGAGCAGTGGTCTTGCTGCCTCATCTGTTCCGGCCGGAACAGGGGCATCTAGACCTCAGTCGGCTCCGACTTTAGTGTCGGAGCCGTCCCCGAGCAGAAAGCGCTGTAGGTCTCCGTCCCTCGAGTCGGTTAGATCGGCTTCCAAGTCTCCACTCTTGTCGGGGCGAAGCCATAGATCTCATTCCTCTAGATCTTCCAGGCTTTCGGACCATGACCTCAAGAGGGTAGTCAGCCGGCTTTTAAAGTCACAGGCACTGGCCCAGTTGCTTCATAGCCCATCTCAACAGACAGGGGCTACCACTACACCCGCTCAAGTTCCTCCTCCGACTACCCTGCTGAATTCGGTGCCGGTGGTCGTCGAGGTGAGTACTGTGGGGGCGTCGGAACCGATTCCCCTGTTGTCGGTTCCTTCGTCGGCTCCGATCCTGTCCTTGGCTCCGTCCTTGGAGGGATCCGGGCATCGAGACTCCCTCGTCGGCTCTGAGGGGGCGAGTGGCATCGGACCCTTGTCTGACCCCGCTCTCCCTCTTGGAGTTTCGGCGCAGGTGAGTTCGGCCCTGACATCGGCCTCGGAGCCGTCCCTCTCGGTGCCGGGGGGAGTTCTCATCTCCTCGGAGTTGGGTCCTTCTTCTGTGCCTGACAGGGGCGCCTTTGAGGTGATGAGGAGCGTGCTGGCTCCTATACCAGCACCACGGTCGGCCTCCTCGGCCCCTCCCTCCATGGTGCCTGTTTCGGCCCCTGCCTACCCTCCTGACCCCATGTCAGGAGAACCGACACTCCAGGCTGCCCCATTGGGCCTTTCTTCCTCATCTGAGGCCCCCCCCCCCATGGGGGAGCCCCCTCGGAAGAGGACATGTAAGAGGAAACATGTTGACTCTCCTGAGTCAGTGACATCTGACACCGACCTGGATGATTCGGAAGGGTCCCCAAGGTCCCACTCTGAGGATGTCTCCTTTTCTGACATCTTAGAGATCCTCAAACAGAGGGGGAACTGGTCTGCCCTTAACCCATCAGAGGATGAGTCGGTGTACCTGGATGCCTTCAGTTCTCACCCTTCCACCTCCTGGGTGCCCCCGCCTTTCGACCCACTTATGGAGGTAGTGGCTCGGAAGGCGTGGACGGCTCCGGATACTATGGAAACAACTCCCCGGAGGCCCACTAAATTTATTACTGCTCCCACAGATAAGCAGTTTCTTTCCAAGGGTGTCCCCGTGGATGCCATGGTGGTGGCGGCAGCCACTAAGAAGGAGTTGGCTGACCCTTCAGTACCTGTCCATCCTCCTAATAAGGAATCTAGGACGATGGATAGGTATGGCAAGCGGATGTTTTCCTCAGCGACCTTAGCTATGCGGTCGCTGAATTACTTATGCCATTTCACCCGACTTCAGAGGGACCTTCTCAAGGAACTAGGTGAAACATTGCAGGACCTAACAGCTGCGGGGTCTCAGGAAAAGATAAACTCCCAGCTAGGGACCCTGAACTCTATCGTCAACTCTTCCATGCGGCTCATCTGTTATTGCAGCCGATGGAGCGAGTAGAGCCGCAGGTACAGGTGTTGCTCTAAGGAGACACGCCTGGATGCGGCTCTGCAATTTTGCGGACCCCTTTAAGGCGTTGTTCACTAACACCCCCTTTGATGGTTCTGCTCTTTTTGGCCCTCAAGTGAAGGACACCTTAACCAGGTGCGAACAAGAAAGCAAGACTCTCTCTGCCGTGGGAGTCAGTTTCTCCGCCCCTTCTAGACCGTATCCTAAGGGTCAGAAGGACGGGAAAATGTGGTTCCGCAAACCTGAGGGAGTTCTGCCGGACGCACATGGTGAGCTTCCCTCTAGAGGCAGAGGAGGGAACAATAACAGATGCCGCCCTAGGGGCAGGGGGGGGTCCGCAGAATCAGGGTAGCAGAGAATCTTTCTCTGACAAACCCTTTCAGCACCCCTGAGGAGCTGCCCGATTGTTCACCTTCGGAGGCAGTCGGGGGAAGACTTTCGCTGTACCCAGAAGCCTGGTTCTCCCTTACGCAGGACAGATGGGTACGGTCGGTCATGTCCGAGGGTTACAAAATCCCATTTCTCCACACCCCACATCAACCAAAAGGGCCTCTTCCAGATGTTCCACCCGGTCTGAGAGACCAAGCAGCACGAGAAATTTCAAAGCTGCTTTTAAAAAGAGCCATCCAGCCAGTTCCGGCAGACCAACAAGGATCCGGAATCTACTCCAAATTCTTTTTGGTACCAAAAAAGACAGGGGACTGGAGACCTATTTTGGATCTCAGCAGACTGAACAAATCGGTTCAAAGAACAAAATTCTGGATGGTCACGCTACAGTCCATTCTTCCCTTTCTGGGTCAGGACAATTGGATGTGGTCTATAGACCTTCAGGATGCGTACTACCATATCAAAATGAACAGGCGCTACAGGACGTTTCTCCGCTTCCGGCTGGGAGCCAGTCATTACCAGTTCAGAGCCCTGCCCTTTGGCCTCACCACAGCCCCCAGGGTGTTTACCAAATGCATGGCAGTGGTTGCTGCTCACTTGAGACGTCGAGGATTCCAGGTGTTTCCATATTTAGACGACTGGCACCTTACTGCCACCACAAGGCATCAGCTTCTTCAAGCCAGGGATTATGCTGTACAAACCTGCAACAGGGATTACGCTGTACAAACCTGCAAAGCGCTAGGCATCTCTCTAAATTTCAAAAAATCTGCTTTGTCACCTTGTCAGCATATTACCTTCATAGGCGCCGTGTTAAACACGGTAGAGTTGTCCGCAAAACTTCCTACGCAAAGAGTTTGCGACATTCGCAGTCATGTTCAAGTTCTGCTACAAGAGGACAAGGTCCAAGCCAGGTTTGTACTGAAAACGCTTGGTGTGATGGCTGCGACAATCACCTTGCTCCCCTTAGCTCGTTTTCATATGCGGATACTACAGTGGATGCTTTATTCCCAATGGTCCTTTCAGCAGCTTCCCTTGTCACACAGGATTCTCATCACTCAGTCTTGCAAACGACACCTATCTTGGTGGATGGACTCACCCCAGGTGCTTCAAGGCAGACCGGTTGTTCTCCCCCCTCCAGTTGCCACCGTGACAACGGACGCCTCCCTGATCGGGTGGGGGGGGGCATTTTCAGGGCAGGACAGTCCAGGGCACATGGCAACCCTTCGAGTGCCACTTGCACATCAATGTCCTGGAGATGAGAGTGGTCCTATTGGCGTTGCAGGCTCTCCAAGACTCTCTTCCCACTGGAACGATTGCAATACAGACAGACAATATGTCTGTAGTATGGTACATCAACAAACAGGGCGGAACCAGGTCCTACCCTCTTTGTCGGGAAGCGCTCAGACTCTGGCAATGGGCGATCTCTTCTCAGCGTTTTCTGGTAGCAAAACGCATTCCCGGGAAGTCCAATGTCATAGCAGACAGGCTGAGCAGGGACATTCTCATGCCCTACGAGTGGTCTCTCAACCAACTAGTAGCGGACCAAATCTTCAGAAAGTGGGGGCAGCCTTGCTGCGACCTTTTCACAACCCCACAAAACAGCAAGTGTCAAGACTTCTTCACCCTCTTCCTTCTTCCGGGCCTCTCTCCCAGAGATGCTGTAGTCCACGATTGGCCCAGGGGTCTCCTTTATGCTTCCCCCCCCTTTCCCTTAATCACTTTGTTAGTCCAGAAAGCAACTGCCTTGAGATCCAGGATGATCCTCATTGCCCCTTACTGGCCACGACAAGTCTGGTTTCTGTTCCTACAACGTCCTCTTCTGGAGCAGCCCTGGCATCTGGACCGTGTACCAGACCTTCTGACCCATCAATCAGGCAGGCTGCACCAATCCCTGTCATCTCTCAACCTCACAGCTTGGTTGCTCCACTTCCAACCTTAGCCAGACTTCCCTTAATCTCCCCATCAGTACGTCAGATTATCCTTGCCTCTCACAAGTCTAACACCAGAAGGACGTACGCAAGTAAATGGAAACGTTTCTCTATTTGGGCAGAAAGGAACCACGTTGATCCCTTTACTGCCCCTATCCAAACAGTTCTAGATTTTCTAGCGGAACTCTTTCAAAAAGGTTCCTCTTCAGTCACTATCAAAGTCCAGTTGGCGGCTGTTGCAAATTTCCATGTTGGCTTGTCAGAGTCTAGTATTATGTCTCACAAGCTCTGCAAAGCTTTTCTGAAGGGTACCCTATTACTTAGGCCCCCAGTCAAAGACCCTCCTCCACCGTGGGATCTAAATTTGGTACTGTCGTCTTTAATTTTACCTCCTTTTGAGCCTGTTGCCTCCTGCTCGTTAAAACTGCTCTCGTGGAAAACACTTTTCTTATAGCTATTACCTCAGCCACAAGGGTTTTGGAACTACAAGCAGTTTCTGTGCGCCCCCCTTATCTTGTTTTTCAAAAAGATAGAGTGGCTCTTAGGACAAATCCATCCTTTTTACCTAAGGTACTCTCAGAAAAAAATCTGAATCAGACCATTGATCTCCCAGTTTTCTTTCCAAATTACACTGATAGAGCTGAGAGAAAATTACATTGTTTGGATGTCCATAGGCAACTACGTTTCTATCTGGATAGAACCAAGCCAACGAGAAAATCAGACCAACTATTCTTGTCTTATGCCGAAGGGAAACAGGGCCTTCCGGTTTCTAAAGTGACCTTGTCAAGATGGTTAAACTCTCTTATCTCTTTGACCTATCAATTGAGGCATAAGGAGCTCCCTACCAAGCCTAGAGCTCATTCAACTAGAGTATTAGCTTCCTCAGCTGCTTTTCAGGCGAGATTACCTATGGACTCTATTTGTGCAGCGGCCACATGGGCCTCTCCTCATACCTTCATCTCTCATTACAAACTGGATATTGCCTCCAGAAATAGGGCTGTTTTTGGTTCCACTGTACTCAAGAGTCTGTTCCATTGAGCCACCCAGGACTAAGGTGCTAGGGACGCTGTCCCATCCAGCAAGAATGAAGGCGAGATTGACAACTTAACATTAGGAAGTTATGTACTTACCATAACGTTCCATGTTAGTTGTCTTCTTCTCGCCTTCTTTCTTGCGTCCCACCCTCTATCCCCCGAACCTGGAAAGACATAGAGTATTGGGTGAGTTTTTTCCTTGTCACCAGGATTATACCTTCAACTAGAGCTCTTCCTTCCCTTTGGTACCCCTGGTGACAGGCAGGCTGTAGGGTTGCTAATTCTACATAGCTCTCAGTTTTGTCTTTTTCTAGTGGTGGGACATGTCTGTCCATAGTGTTAGCTATCAAACGAGATCTGGGTATATTTCGCCTAGCATTATGGGACATAGGATAGCCTCGAGCCAGTAAAAATAGCTCTCGAGCTTTAGTATTCGGCCAAGTCGGAGCCGAGGTTCGGCTCCGAACCCATCCAGCAAGAAAGAAGGCGAGAAGAAGACAACTAAAATGGAACGTTATGGTAAGTACATAACTTCTTATTATATACAATGTTCTGTGGCTACATATTGGCATATATAAATCAGCATACCCCCATATACTTGACCATTATCCAAGTTCTTTCCAGCAGCTTGTGCAGTTTGTTCCCCAACATGCTTGGTTTGGTAAGGTTTCATGCTTCCTTGCAGAGCACATCTTTCATGTATACCAGCAAATGCAAAAACCCTAATGAAAGCCTCACAGTATCAGCAGTTTAACTGTGTTAGTCATCACAGGCAGAAGGAAAAACTTGAAACCTTCCTGAATGCTTATTCAATAGTTGCAGTGGTGTGCAGGTAGTACAGGGATCAACAAGGAGTCAGAGGTGAGAGGGATGATAAGGTGCAGGAGGTCAGGCTGTGACCAAAGCCTTTGCCACTTTGAATCATCTACATCTGAGACTTCATTGGTAGTGTATAACCATTATAGTGAGGGATCAAGCTGTCTCCCATCACTTGCTGATGTTCACTAACTTGAACACTGAGGCACCACCTGCTTTTGCATTGAAATCTGTGGAGGGGGGGATCAAACACTTCCTATCATTTGATTTTCACCTGTCTTTCTTAGATCTGTTGAGGCATTTGAGACCTTGGGGCTTGACTTCAGGATTTTTTGAGCACCTTGTGGAACATTGTCAGGTGGCTGAAAGAGTGTACATTCCACATATATCATGTGTTCAAAATGCAAAGCCTTGTGTAGGCCTGTCACCTTCTGTCACAATTTCTGTGATTGACCTCTCAAGAGCTAGTCTGGTCATATTTCATCCCGTAAATGTACAAGAGCTGTCTGCTGTATACCTGTTTCAGAGGAGTTTTTCTTGCAGTCCCTTATTCTGTTTGAGTTGGAAGTTTTGCTTTTCCTCTTCAGCAGAGCCCTGGGATTGAGGTTCCTTTCTGTAAGAGACTGCAAATAGTCATTCTTTGCCTGCCACTATCACCCCATTAATAACCCGTTTTTGGGTAAACATTCCAGATAGTGTGGATTTTCCTTGACCAAGCCAGTGGTTCCTTGAACAGGCCAGTGATCCCTCTCTTTTATCAAGAATATAGTCTTAGGAAGAGGGATATTGGAACATCCTGCTCTCTGTCCTGTCCTTAAGAATGTGGCTTTTGCAACTAGGTTCCATTTAGGTACATAATTTAGCTCCATTAAATCAGACTCCCTGTGCAAGATTCCACCTAAATGGCTGATTAAGCACCCTGCAGCAGTCTCCTTACATCATCTGTTAGAACCAGCATAGGGTTTCTGGTCTTCAGTACTTGACTGGGCTTAATAGAATCAAAAGACTTGACAAGTTTAGAAAAATGTTTTCCTCAGTAAGGTTAGGGCTTAAAGTTTTTAATTGTGTAACCAACTCGCCCATCCTTGATTTGATATTGGGTATACTACAGTGGATAGTATATTACTATTCCCTGATGTCCTATTCTCATGTTGCAGTATTCCAAACCCTTGGGTTTTCCTCTGTTGCTTCCCGAATGTCCGTCCAGTATACAAAAGCTTCTAGTCACTGCAGGGTACGCGGGACATCTGACATTGGTTAAGGGAGCATGGGCCACAGAAGTGACGTTTGCACATACCAAACCACAGAATTTCTCTGCCACCAGTCAGATGTCAGCCATTCCTGCCATTATGGCGTCTGATCGTCTTTTCTAAGATAAGTACCCCATTGGGGACATGTTTGCTCTTTTGGGCCACTGCATGTGTATGTGGGTTCATGTCATCCATGAAGGGAAAGTGTAGTTGCGGTCATCAGATCCCCCATAAGGATACCTGCGAGTTTTGTCTTTTCTATTTAGGGCCTATGCACAACCACAAGTCCTGTCCAATCTGTCAAGCCTTCATCCCTAAAATGTTATGCAGCCGTCTGCATGCCCTGAGTATTTATCTGGAAAATTAGCACCTTAACCGCTTGGCTTTAACTATGGAGGGGCCATCTGGTCTGCCTGTTAAGCCACCTAAGAAAAAGGCCAAAATCTCTAAGCCTGAATCTGTTGCTGCACCTCCTCCACCTGATGTCCCTCCTGTGGCCGACGTTAGCCTGGAAGAGCATTCAGTCGCCGTCGATAGTGGATACCATTGGGGAAGCTGCAGAACCCAGAGCGGAAGGCACGTCCTCAGAGGTAATGCAGATGTCAGCTTCCGACAGTGAAGGGGGATCCTCAACTCGTACTGGCTGTCCAGATGGCTCTCTCCACTTCCGCTGATATTACCGTACCTAGGTTGACCTTCGACCCTACGCTCTATAGACCCCTGAAAAAAAAGCACAAATCAAAACATGTTTTTCCACCTGTAGAGAGCCAGGCAGACTGGCAGGCTTTTTCTCAGAGCCTTTTCAATGCTTTTATGGCTCTTAGGCATGCTACACCTTTACCCTCCCCAGTGGCTCCCCCTGTAATTTAGCCCTAGGCATCAGGCTTCAGATTTTTTCAACCTGAAGCTGAGAATTCCTCTGACTCCTCTTCAGAGGAATCCCTCTCCTATGTCTCCCAGTTACCATCCCCAGAGGAAGATTCTGCTGAGACAGACTCCCCAAGTGAGGATCTTGCCTTTGGGGACACCATTGCTAAAATGAGGGAGTACTTTACGTGGGATTCCACTGAGATGTCCAAAGTCCAGAAAAGATGCTATGAACCTCTCCAAATGGATTCACCTGCTCCTTCAGCTACACCCCCAGTCTTCCCGGCATTTCTGCATGCCTTTAATGCAGCCTCTGTGAATCCTGATTCACAGCCCCCTACCCCTCGAAAGCCTGACAAGTTCTGCAAAATCCCGGGGGGAGGGGTTAAGTTTCTTATTAATTGCCCTGTAGCAGATGTTCTTCATGTTTCATTGTTGCAGTCATCACATTTGGGTTATATCCCTGCCAGGGTAGCCCTCGGCCAGCCCAAATACCAGAGACTTAGTAGTTCTGCGTTGGTTGCTGTTGCTTGAGGACTGACATCAGGCCGTCAGTGGTATAAAGTAAGGCAGCTGACGCCATTATATCAGTCTTTCTTGCTGTGGAGTCCGAAGCAGAAGCAGTTTGCACGAGTGCCAGTCGGCCACTACCTGAGTTTTCATTTCCGAATTGAAGTTGAAGTCTTCTAAAGCTAAGTACCCCATTGGGGATCCTTTTTTCTTGCACTAACTGATCTCAGAAAAAGTTGATAATTGTCTCGCCTGTGGAAAGCAAATACACTGAGACTTCCACTCTTACTGTGTCACTTGTCTAGGCCCCGACCATGACGTCCCCCATTGTCGCTTCTGTACTTCAATGCCAGAACTATCTATCGTCAGGCCCTTATTGTAGCCATATATTTTCATTTACAGTCCTTGAACACCGATATGGCTTCAGTAAGCCATCCAACAGCAGATCTTCCGAAAAAACGTAAAGATAAAGACAGAGGCAGACCTCACAGGTCCAAACCTACCAACGACACTTCCGTTAAGCTAGTCTCAATCCTCCGGTACTCAGTGAGGCTCTTTTGCAGCCCTTGATGCCCGCTTCAGTTGATTCGCAGGCCACTACCAAGACCCTTTCAGAGTCCGGTATGCCGCAAAACTATTCTTCGTTGAAGAATCCTTGCGGTCGTCTCTACCTTGGATGGGTCTGGAGCCTCTGAGCAGGCACCGGATTCTGAGGAAGTCCTTCTTACTACTGAATCTCGAGACAGACTTCCTCTTTCGCGACTACCATTCTTTCGAAAACAACTGAATTCCTTAGGCCAAGGGTTCGAACAACACCCAAGAAACCGACTACCCACTCTCAGGCTCCTGCTACCTTGCCTCATTCTCAAATGCTTAAAATGGAGGAAGACCTTATGCTGATCAGGGGAAGCCAAGCTTACCCCCTCAAAAAGGAAAGAGATCTGTCCGCACTAGTTTTGTCTGAACAAGTCAGATGAATTTGATGCATCTGACTATGAAGACATGCAACCCCTCTCCACTTATGAGGATTATGATGCAGAAGACTCCATTCCTTCAGCCTCTCTCTAGAAGATTTTTTTCCTTTGGGGAAACCCTGCATACTTTAAGGGAGCATTTCCAATGGGAGAGTTAGGGCTAGCGTCAGTCTAAAAAGAGACTCAGGGAATTCCTAGACCTTCCACAACACAGACCCTTGGCCAAACCCCCCCCCCCCCCAGTCCTGGATGTGGTGGATGATGTTTTCTTTGAATCCAGCTTGACTCCTGATGCCCTACCTCCTGCTCCCAAAAAAACAAACAGATAGTAGAGCGTCCCTGACTCACATAAATATCTTTTTAAAAATCCTACAGCTGACCCTGAGGTCATTTCTCAAGGGCCTAAAGGGATTAAAGCAACCTCTGCTAAAAAGCCCACCCCCTCAGACAGGGATTCCCGAGCATTGGACAAATGGGATAAAAAAGTATACACTTCCGCTACTGTTGCTATCAGGGCACTAAATTGTCGTTTCCATATGCTTAAATATCAGCAACATACTTTGGAACTCCTTAAACAAAAAATGTGTATCTTTCCTGCTTGGGCAGAATCTAAAGATTTACAAGACTCAATGCATTCTGCAAGTCAAGTAACTAAATACACTTTGCACTGTGGTTTTGACACCCTAGAAACTTCTTGCAGGGCAGCAGTCACTGGATCTGTCATTAGAAGACATGCATGGCTTAAGGAACAATCCCTGCCAGACCATGTCAAATCTGAATTGTTGGATGCTCCTTTGCACAAAGATAACTTACCTAGGCCTTGTGGAAGCAGACCCCCCCCCCAGACAGCAACCCCAGGAAATGCAGAGATCTAAGCAGTGGACTACCTCCACTTCAAAACCAGTGAGTTCTAAGCCACCCCCTTACGGTAAGAACTCACAATGACTCACCTCTTCCCAGCCTCCCATCTGCCCACCTTCACTTGCCCCTAGGAGGAGAACTCTCCTTTCACTCAAGCACCTGGGCCACCATTACCAAGGACCAGTGGGTTCTGAACATTGTGTCTCAGGGATACAAATTCTCCTTCCACACCCTTCCAACTCCAAAAGGGTTCCCAGATCTACCACCAAATCAGTGGGTAGAGGCTCAAAAGCGAATCCATTCCCTGCTCTCTTTGTGGGCAGTAGAGCATGTTCCTGCAGAACAGATAGGCCAAGGCTTCTACTCCAGACTTTTTCTGGTGCCCAGAAAAGAGGGCACCTGGCGTCCCATTCTCAATCTATCCATTCTAAACACCTTCCTGGTGATTCCAAAATTCAAAATGCTCACCCTCCAGCAGCTGCTGCCCATGCTCTCCAAGGATGCCTGGCTAGACACCCTGGATCTAAAAGAGGCCTACCTCACATTCCTATCAGGGAATCATGCAGAAAATATCTCCGCTTCAGGGCAGGATCTTCTTTGGCTTATCCACTGCTCCCAGAGTTTTCACAAAATGCCTGGCTCCGGCCATTGCCTTTTGCAGATAAAGAAAGATTAAAATTTATTCCTACTTAGACAATTGCCTTATTCAGGCTGACAGCCAGGAACAGCTGCTCGAGCACCTGGCCTTTGTAAAGAACTTACTAACCTCACTAGGGTACACAATCAATGAAAAGAAATCAAAACAGGTGCCCACCTAAAGGATAATCTTCCTGGGAACAAGTCTGGACACAGCATCGCAGATGGCATACCATACACCAGAGAAACAACTTTTCCTATCAGCCTACTTCTCTCAGCTGGCCACCAGGCTCCAGCTTTCTGCAAGGAAAATCCTGCAAGCTCTGGGGTTCGTGGCATCATGCATTCTCCTCATTCCATATGCCAGACTGCATATGAGGAAACTTCAGTGGTATCTAAAGAGCCTTTGGTGTCAACACTCTCAAGACCTGGAAACTCTGCTACCTATTATTCCTTGACTCAGAAAATAATTTCTTTGATGGGCATCAGCATGCTCCCACAAGGGACTGCCCTTCTCCCCACACCCTGCCACCCAGACCCTAACCACAGACGCATCAGACTACGCTTGGGGTGTACACCTGGTCGGTAGGTGCATACAGGGCCAATAGAGCCCACAGCAAATCCCCCTGCACATCAGTCTAAAAGAGATGATGGCTGTGCAGCATGCCTTGATAGCTTTCAAACCCTTCTCTCTCCAGGGGTTCTCCTGATCAAAACAGACAACACCACTGTGAATGTGGTACATCAGCAAGCAGGGAGAGACTCACTCCTACCCTCTTTGCAGGCTGGCCATGACCCTTTGGCTCACAGCCTCTTCCATGCAACTACACCTGCTAGCACAAAACCTTCCAGGCTCTCTCAACTCCCTGGCAAACCAATTGAGCAGAAGCCTTCTGTATCCATACAAGTGGCAGCTCAACAGAAGTACCTTTCACACTAATAGCTCAGAAATGGGGAACCCTGAAGGTCGATCTCTTTGCCTCCCACACTAACCATTAGCTCAGCAAATTCTGCACCAGGGAGCATCACTGCATGGCTTGGAAAGTGGATGCCCTGTCCTTCCCCCTGGGTCAACCTCTCGGTCTATGCCTTTCCTCCCCTTCCTCTTATCCCCAGAGTTCTGCTCAAAATAAGGGAGGAAAAACCAAGGACCATTCTTATAGCTCCAGACTGGCCCCCCTTGCTGCACAGCCTGTCCCTGCTGCCTCCATGGCATCTTCCTCAGATTCCAAACCTACTAACCCAGAGGGAAGGGGAATTCATTGCATCCCCAATTGCAGACACCCATTTTGGCAGCTTGGCTTATTCCCTAACCCTGAACCAGTATGCCATCCGCAGTAAACAAGTTCTAGATGTTATCCATGAGGCCATATGCCCTAGCACCACAAAGTCTTATGCAGATAAAATGGAAAAGGTTCTGCTCCTGGATCCGGGCTAAGGGGGCCAATATGGTACAGCCCTCCACCCCTCTCATCCTGGATCACTTGGCTGACCTACTACACAGTGGTCTCTCTTTCTCCTCTACAAAAATTCATGCCTCTGCTATTTCTGTTCACATTCCCACTGAGCAGCCACTTTTCTCACACCCTTTGATCAAACTGTTCCTCAGAGGGGCTAGCGGTTTGAGGCCCCCCCCCAGAAGGGCACCTACACCGGCTTGGGACCTTAACTTTGTCTTGGAAAAGTTCACCCTGTCTCCTTTCGAACCAGCTTCTTCTGCAGAGCTAAAATTTCTCTCCTGGAAGATGGCATTCCTTCTGGCCATCACTTCAGCCAGAAGAGTCTCTGAGCTGCAAGCAGTCATGGCTGTGGAACCCTTCATAATCTTCCATGCAGACTGGGTATCCCTCAGAACTAACCCATCCTTCATGCCCAAGGTGGTGTCCAGTGTGGCTCTCAACCAATCCATTAATTTGCCCACCTTCTTTCCTATTTCCCAAAACAAGGGGGAAAGGATTCTTCACACTCTAGATGTGCACAGACAGCTCAGATTATATCTGGATAGGACTAAATCCTTCAGAAATTCTAATCAATTGTTGGTTAGCTTTGCTACAGGGGCAGAAGGCAAAGCTATCTCCAAGCAAACCATTTCCAAATGGATAGCACACTGTATCCATTTCTGCTACAAACAGCATGGTAAGCCTCCCCCAAGGGGGTCAGGACACACTCCACCAGAGCAGCCTCCATCTCTGCAGCTTTCCTCAGAAGAGTCCCCACCAGGGACATCGTGGAGGCTGCCACCTGTTCACACTTTAACCAAACATTACCACCTGCCTCTCTTCTCCAAATCCAAGGTAGGGTTTGCTTATGGAGTCTTGCAGGGCATACTAGCCAGCCCCTAGCTTCCTTGACTGCCTCCATCCATTTCCACAGCTTTGGGAATCAACCTAAATGTGATGACTGTAACAGTGAAACATGAAAAAAACATAGTACAGTTGTGTACATTTACCATAAATGTAGATGTTCGAGTGTATTCACTGTTGCAGTCCTGGTTTCCCTCCTTCCATCTCCCTTTTTTCTCTTTCTTCTTTGGTTACCTTTCTGCCGTGTTATTCTCCTTTCCTTACAAGGGACATATTGGTATTTATTTTCCACTGGTGTGGTTCTTCCACCAGAATATGGCTGCCTACTTTGGGGGCTCCTGACAGGTTAGGGCAAGAAAAACTGTTGTAATGTTGTCGGCTGCCTTACTTTATACCACTGACGACCTGACGTCAGTCCTCAAGCGACAGCAACTGACACAGAAATACTAAGTCTCTGGTATTCGGGCCGGCCGAGGGCTACCCTGACAGGGATAACCCAAATGTGATGACTGCAACAGTGAATGCACTCGAACATCTGCATTTATGGTAAGTGTACGCAACTGTACTATCCTGGCACTGTATCAGTTTCTGCTGATAAACCCTCAAAATTGCTTCCATCCACCTCAGTACTCCCTACAAACAAAGACAGCAAGGTCATGGACCACTTTGGAAAAAAGTTTTATACCTCGGCTACCATAGCATTCAGGGCAGTGAAATATCAAACTCATGTCAAAGTATGCCCTAGTCCTTTTAGGACAAGCCACTAAGCTTCTACCGGAGATCCCAGATTCTCCTGCCAAGGCACAGATATCCAACCTCTTATCCTTATCTTCTCAGGTCACTAGGCATTCCATTAGGTGCAGCAAAGATGCAGCTGAAGCTTCTGCTAGATCTGCTGCATCTGCCTCAGTCCTGAGACGAAATTCCTGGCTAAGGTTACACCCTTACCTGATGACATTAGGGCCCAAACTATTGGATGCACCTCTGGATAATTGTGCCTTCTTTGGGACAAAGATGGCTGAGTTGTTCAAAACTCTGCAACAGAAGTGGAACGAGCTGCAAGATCTGAAGCATCTGTTTGTTTCTCCTATTCCCAAATTCCCTACCCCTGTAAAACTCGAAATTCTGCCCTTCCACCCTTTTCCAGGAGCAGAAAGAGCACCAGAAGGAAGCAGGAAACTGCATCCAGGCCTAGTCAGGCTCTGGCCCAGAAGCTTCAGTTTCAGGACAGGGCAGGTAGTCTGTGAATACCTGCCATTACTGATCAGACTTATCAAAACCATTCTCCTTTCCCTAAGACTTTGTCACTGTCCACCTGTTTGGAAAAGCGTCACCTGAGACTGGTCAAAATCCCTGCAACTCCATCTACCAGTAATATCAGTACTGCACGCACTGGTTTTCAAGGTAAACTACCCCAAGTCCAACCTGAGCCCCTCTCAGGACCAAATATTCCTGGGGTGCAGGATAAGGACTGATGTCATGAGGGCCTTTCTGCCACCTCAGAAGGGTGAATACTTAAGGCAGTAAATCCTGTCTGTCCTTGAAGTCACAGCCTTGACTGCCAGGCAGTACCTCTGATTCCTGGGTCATATGACATTGACTATCCCCATGCTGCCACTGGCAAGGCTCCACATGAGAAAGTTACAGTGGTACCTAAGGTCTGTATGGACAGCACTCACACCCCCTTAGAGTACAAAATTCCCTTCTTTCCTTATCTCAGGAAGGAGATTCTATGGTGGTTGAATCAAGTGACCTCCAACGCAGGACTCCCATTACAGGGTCCCTTACCAGTACAAGAGATGTACACGGATGCCTCAGATCTGGGATGGGGAGCAGCCATGGGCTCCCTAAGAGTCCAGGGCACTTGGTCAGACTCCATCAGACAGGAACTTATCAATAGCAGGAAAACAAGAGCAATTCTTCTGGCCCCGAAGACCTTCCAACATATGCTGAAGCAGTGCCCCCTAAAGTTTTTAACAGACAACACTACAGTTCTGTGGTAGGTGAACAAGCAGGGGCGGACAAAATCTTATTTGATTTGCAGACTACCTGTCCAAGTCTGGGAGTTTGCCACATGACATGGGGTCACTCTGTAGGCAGTGTATATCCCTTCAGATCAGAACACCCAGGCAGACACTTTGAGTAGGTCCATATCACAGTCCCTCGAATGAATGCTCCACAGTGGTGTTTTCTTAGACATAGTCCACAAATGGGGGGATACACCTCAGATAGGTCCTTTTGTATCAATCTACCCAGTCCCCTGGCAAGGGCAACAGATGCCTTCTCAATCTCTTGGAAGTGGATGTTTCTGTATGCATCCCCCCTTTACCACTTCTTCAGAAAGTCCTACTAAAAATCCAGCAGGACAAACCAAAAATCTTGTTAGTGACTCCCTTTTGGCCAAGACTGCACTGGTTCCACCTCTTTCTGCACTTAGTCAGGGGCAATCACCACAAGTTACCTCACAGAGTGGACCTTCTCACACAGGACAAGGGATCCATAATCCACTCACACCTACAGTCTCTGAACCTTGCCCTGTTAGTGATAGAATTCTGATCCCTTACAGACACCTTTACAATGAGAACATGCTCACAGTCTTGCAGGAAGCCAGGAAACCTAACACTAGGTGATCTTATTTGTCTAAGTGGAAGAGATTTTCCATATGGTGTCTACAAAGACAGTTGAACCCTTTTCAGGGTAATGTTCCCTTGGTATTGTCATACATGTGTGAACTCTTGCAGACAGGGTTGGCATACTCCTCTGTTAAAGCCCACCTTGCTGCTGTTTCAGCTTGTCTGCTTCTGGACCCCCCTTTGACATATCGGCTGCCTGCAAAGTTATTCTTAAAGGGAGTGCTGCATAAGAGAAGTTCACAGTGGCCTCCTTTGAACCAGCCACTAAGGCTTCTTTAAAACACTGCACTTGGAAAACAGTACTCCTGGTAGCATTGACATCAGCCAGAAGAGTGTCAGAGCTACAGGTCCTCATGGCTATTTCATTTTCCTCAACTTCCACAAGGACAGAGTAACTCTTAGGACCAGCCCCTCCTTCATGCCCAGAGTGGTCAATGAGTTATCCTTAAACCAAGCTCTTCACCTCCCCGCTTTCTTTCCTCACCCTCAGAATGACAGTGAGAGAGTCTTACATTCCCTTGATGTGTACAGACCACTTATTTACCTTGACAAGACCAAGAATATCAGGAAGTCAGACCAATTGTTTGTCTGCTTTCACCCCAGGGCTCTGGGGAAAGCAGTGACTAAGCAGACCATTTCTTCCTGGATTTCCAGGACAATTTCCTTCTGTTATGCATACGATGGAAAATCCTTAGGATCTAAGGTTAAAGCCCACTCCACTAGGTCTATGGCTTCTTCTGGGGCTTTCTTTAAAGGACTTGACACCACCTCCATTTTGGAAGCAGCCATGGACCTCTGTTCACTCCTTTACCGAACATTACAGATTGGACCACATTTCTAAATCCAGGGTTGGATTTGCCAGGGCAATTCTTCACTGATTCCTAGAAAATAGTTCCAAGCCTCCACCCTCTTCCTCCCTTTGAGCTTTGGCACTCACTCTAGGGTTTGGAATACTGCAACATGAGAATAGAAGGACGTAGAATAGTTGTGTAAAATCTTACCATAACCGTTATGTCATTTTCTTCCATGTTGCAATTTTCCTTCCCCCTTCTTCCATTAAACTGGCCCTTTTTGGATGGCACTGGACTCGTACAGTTATCCTGGGACTGGAGTCCGACTAGGGGGGGTTCGGTTCTAAGGTTTGGTATGTGCAGATGCCACTTTTATAGCCCACGCTCCCTTAGCCACCGTCAAATGTCCCACATACCTTGCAGTGACTAGAAGCTTTTGTATACTGGCTGGACATTTGGGTAGCAAGAGAGGACATCCCAAGGGTTTGGAATACTGCAACATGGAAGAGAAGGACATATGTGGTTATGGTATGATTTTACACAACTATTCGTTCTCTAATCCCTATGTTTTTTACTTCTCCCATGCACTGGGAGGACTGTCTTTTCTGTTAATACATGTTATGTCATTACTGTCCTCTCTAATAGTGTGTGCCTAGCCCCTTTGCTTACCATTTTCTTTCAGTCACACATTTCAACTTTCATTCTGATATTCACCATGGAATAAGTCCTGCATTCAGTGCCCAAGAAATGTAAGCCATTGAAGTGTTTGTGTGGTCAACAAGTCAAGAGCCAATGCTGACATCAGCATTGTCTGTGCTGCTTGGAGAAAATGATGTAGACCACTACCATAAGTGCCCACTCTTAAACTTGGCTGTCTGAAGTAGCCTTCAAAGTGTTTGAATGGCTAGCAAATTGGTGACCAAGAATCACACCAACATTGTAATAAACCACATAGGCACATATCCATGCCACCCTCTTGCCCCTAGGGGCCATATATTGGGTAAAGTCTGGTTGTATTGGCTAGGCTTGTAAGGGCTCTTAAGCTGTTAGCCTATTAATCACTTATGAACCTATGATCTACCTTAGGTTCAAGGTTTTAAACCACATGAAGAAATGGCGACTGAGTATGCCCAGTGTAGAGATGGGCAGGAGTGTGGGGTGTTTTGTGATTCCAAGCACTGTGAAAAGGCAGTGGACACAGAGGGCAGACATTGTCCCCACACACTTGAAGAGGTCTGGCCCTGAGAGTGTCATAGGATGTGCACATCAGTCAGACTAGAGGCCATGTGTGCCTTGCTCTTGTCAATAAACACCCTCAAGACTCTACCACCTTTTTCAGGGAAGGAGAGTGTCCTGTACTAGTGTAAATTTAAGGATATCCATCCAGTTGTCTAAGCTATGGTTAAAGGATGGCAAGGGACCTCATTGCTTGACCTGCAGAGTAAGTGCGTTCTAGAGCAGGGAAGACGCTGGTGTGATAAATCTGTCCCTCCATTTTATTTTATTTCTTTGTGTAGGTTTAGTTCTCTGGCTCTAGTTTTGGCTAAAGAATATGTGGAACTGCACAAAAAAAAACAATAAATCCAGCCAAGGTGCAACCAAACGGAGCATGGTGACTGCCACAGTTTAGAAGTTTATTTCGATCCACATAAAAACGAACATGAACCAGTTAACAGCCCAAACACATGCGTTTTCGTCTTATTAGGATAGACTTCATCAGATGACCAGTGTAAATCAAATGCACCTAATATTTATATAAAATCAGTAAATTAAGAACCTATGGGTATTTAACATCCCATTCAGAATCACCAATGGTTCCATAGCTTAGAAAAATAAATTAAGATTTAAAGATCAATCCTCTTTTGTACTAAAATTCTTAAATATATTTAATATACGAATAGTTGAAAACATAATATTAAAATGCTTTTGTATCCACTTAAAAAATATCTGTATATAATTTGAAAAATTAACATTTATGTTTGTGCATTTTAAAACCCAGTATAAAATACGTAAAAGATGCTTATAAAATGTGGAGAATGCATATGATTGTAAGGATACCTTGCCATCTAGTGGCTATTTTTATTCTGTACAATTCTTGGTCTCTCAAAGCTTAGCTGACCTTAATTTTAATAATGGTAGAATCGAAATATAATCATTCAGACCAGGGGGATTTCCAGCCTCCAGGGTTACTTGCCACTATAACTCTCTAATCTTTTCTTCCCATGGGCCTCCCCTGATGTCATTCTTGATTTGTTCCAATACCATAAAAAAGAATTTAGATTTAGAGCATACCTTTGTATGTTTAGAAAAGGCATTAGTGTCCTTTTCAACTGATATTTCATAAGTGTGTTCATATATCCTTCTTTTCAACATTATCTCAGTCTTTCCAACATAGAAGGATCTATACACTCCACAAATAGCCAAATAAATTATTCCCCTCGATTCACAATTGTAATAGTCAGAACTATTAATCCATTTATTCCTACTTTCAAGGTAGTATCTATCTGTATTAGGAATATATGTGCATTGTGTACAATGACCACATTTATATGTACCTACCCTATTCCTATTAGGATTAACTTTGTTTATTTTCTAAAATAGTTCTGATACATTGTGAATTCTTATAAACCACTTTCTGTGGAATTTTAGATATATTCCCTAAGTCTGAAAGGGAAAAAAACCTCTCCCATTCCTTTAAAAATTTTTTTTAATATTACTGTTGAAAACATTATATTCTAATATTAAAACCGGTTGATATTCATCCCCATTATTTTCATTATTATTTTTTATCTCATTATTTTGTTCCTTACATTTTTGGATGGGGTTGAATTTACTATTTCTTCCTTTTTCTACTTCCCCCTCTCATTTGCCTAATGAGATTCAAGGGGTAGCCTCTCTCTAGTAACATCTTTTCCAGTAACTCACATTGTATTAAAAAGTCATTATCAGAACTAGTCATGCGACATCCCCTTACAAATTGCCCCTTAACTATATTTTTCTTACAATGCATGGAGTGTGCGCTCTTAAAATGTAAAAATGAGTTACAAAAAGTAGATTTTCTAAATATCTTGTTTCAAATTTTTTCTCAGCCTTATATACTTCTATGTCCAAATATTGCAAACTGGTATCAGAAATTTTATATGTAAACTTTAAAAAAATTGTACTACTCATATATGTCATAAATTTATCACATTTTCATTTCCTGCTGTCCAAAAAATAACAATATCATCCAAAAACCTACAGTATAATGTCCAGCAGGTTTTGAATTCAGTATTTAATATATATTTCTCCTCCCACTTTGCCAGGACCAGGTTAGCATAGGTTGGGGCACAAGCTGCTCCCATTGCTACCATCTCAAGACATCCAATCCACACTTATTAAAAACTTCTATAAGCTCATTATAAATTACAGAACCCATAATAACATTATTGGGAAACTTGTAAACACGAAGTCCATTAGGGACTATTTCCCTAGATATACACACTTTTAAATATTCATTTTCAATATCCAATGTCCTGTATTTATACATTAATTTAGCTAATTTGTCCAACTTTATCCTAGAAGAATCATCGGAAACAGATTCTTTATTGCCATTACTGTCAATTTTGAAAGTGTATTTAGTCTGTAGCCAATCTTTAGTTTCCGTAAAAATCTTAGATTTTACAGTACCTGTAACCATAGCCCTTTCATCTGTTTTTTTTTTGTCCTGGTTCAATGCTCATGCCCCTGCTGGAGCAAACTCCATTATCCACAGCCTTAAATATGTTAGGAGTAGAAGCAGCGTTAAAAGTTCCACCACTTGCTTCACCAAGGTCGCCGACGTCTTGAAATACGCCCATAAGCTCCCTTTGTCTTGTATTACCAGCATCTCTCTGTACTGCTAACCCTTTGGTTCCTGAGATACGTCGATTGGCTAGGTTACCGTAAATCCCCACCAAGGATTGGCTAAGTGGGGTTAACAGATCGATCAGTTCTAGTTTTGGCTACACTTATTTGACTTACCAAGTAAAAGGAAGTGAATGATAGCAGGAGGAACAGTAGCAGGATCCCTAAGGGCTTGGTAAGTGAGGCACAAATCTGTCATCAGGAGTCTGTAAGACACAGAATACAGGGTCACAAAGTCTCTCATGATGACTTAAGATTTATGAGATCAGTTTTTTTTTTTTTTTTAAGAATCTCTGCAGCTTTTTGTGTTTTTTTGTAGTGGGATACATGCCAGAGGGTGCATTATATTTAGCTATGGGTATGACCAGGGCAGAATATAAGGAAACAAAGACTTCCGTAGATTTTGAAGAGATGCCTTTCGGTTAGTTATGAGATATGTGATGCCCTGACTACAACAGCCGCATGGTGATTAAAAGAGAGGGAGCTAGCAACCCAGGTGCCTAGATCTCCCCTGTGGTATCTGTCAGGCCAGCAAATGGTGGCTACCCTGCAACCATCTGGGGGGAAAATCTTGACATGTTAACGTTGCCCTTTCTCAAGAAAAGTGTCTTGAACTAATCTGTAACAGACCTGCACCTGAGTAAGATGTCTGATCCCCTTGCAGTCAGCTTGATAGTAGCAGTCTGTACTGAGAACTGTTCTCTAATAGCCCACCTCAGGCTTTTCAGGGCTTGATGGCCCATGTTTGATTGTTCACTGGGAAAGGCGGACACAGACACTTAAATTTTCAGAGATCATTGTTTGGTGTAATCAATCCTTCTGGGGCTGCCTCCTTGAACTTGGGATGATGTGAGGGCCATGCACTGTGCAAGCCTGTCTAGTTCCTGTGCTGCATTATTTCTCATGTCCTATTGCCTGTGTTCCTGCTTTGGCACTGCAGCTGCTGATGCATAGCTGTCCAGTCATCCTGTGAATGTAGTGAGAGTTGTGTCCTTTGTTCTTGGAATTATTGAATGTGATTAAGTTGAGATATTTTGCAGCTCCATGACTGCCTTGTCAGCCCCTCATGGTCCTTTTTTTCACAGATAGTATCTCAATATGGAACTGGATTTATAAAAGTGTCTGGTTACAGTTCATAGAGGTGCATCTGTTTGCAGATCCCTTCAGCATGCACTTGAGCAATTCACTGATGAATAAAATGTGGCTGGGATAATTAGTACTTCTGAAGGTAAGGCCATAGTTCTATCCTGAGTAAAGTGGATTGCTGTTTACAGATGATTTGGGATGAAGTAGCTGCCCTTACAGGAATTTAATACCTTAACCTTTAGCTTATGATTGATGAAATAAGGGAATTTGAAAGTGATGAGCGTGTCGGAGTGACAGTAACACCAGTATTGCAAAGTTTAAAACCATTCTTAGCTGTGAAGCAACAGCAAATGAGTTCTCCAGACAGCTCCCATTTGATTTATCAGTCAACCATTACCAGAAATGTCTGACAATAATCAGGACATGCTGGAAGAGGGGATCACTTCTGTGTCTCTGCTTGACAGTGGCACAGGAAAATAAATTTCTTGGGTGGCATAAGCCAGGGAACCTTGTTGGCTAGGCTTACGTAGGCCCTTGGGCTGATAGACTAGTACCTACCTATGAACCTATGATAATACAGCTGTTTATCCCTTTTTCTGAATTAGCTAAAAAGGGTTGATTCTTCCCGGTAATCATTTGAATCCTGTTCTCATGCAAGATTATGCTTCAGGACAGTGTACAGGATTCTTTTTCTAGCAATCCATCTGGTGAGTCTTTTTCTAATAATACTGATATACATTACTATATAACAGTAGTAATGCAGCCTTTCCTTATTTTTCATTAGCTACCCAAACTGAGCTGGCAAACTGTCTAGTATGGGCAGATAATCCACATCAAACAGTGGCAACCCTAGAGTCATTGTCATAAGATACAAGATACTGTGTAATTAAAAACCTTCACTAAAAATTTAGTTGTACAATTGCAAGCTATACTTTTCTTCATTTCTTCACTTCAGCAGAATATGAATGCATTAGATTCTAAAGTAGAGGAGTACAGTTTGATTTACAGCATCTAAATCAGAAGGCCTTTGATCTTGAATCAGGTCACATCACTGAAACATAATCTGATGTCAGTCTTAATTTATCCTTGACGGATGTGATTCTGTGCCAATTCTTGGAACTGGCTTGGCCGTTATAACAGCTCGCGAGAACCAAAAACTCTTGAGCTAGGTCTCTACCCGGAATTCCCCTCTCTAGATTACCTCAGATCTCGTTGCCACTCTTCTACGTAAGACACTTCAGCCAAACTGTCTCTTGAGCTAAGTGTATTTTCATTACTTTTTATTCCAAACTCCTCTGTATGGGGCCTTACCTCTTCTGAGCCATTTCCACTGAGGAGGTGCCCTGGAAGAGGGCATGTAAGGGGAAATACCTAGATCCCCCAGAAGAATCTGTCATGGAGGATACGGACTTCAGTGACAGGGAGGGTTCCCCACAGTCACCCCAAGAAGAAGTCTCCTTTGGAGCCATTCTTGAAATACTAAAGCAGAGAGGTGGCTGAAAGCCCCAAGACCCATCCTCAGAGAGGATCCTGTGTACCTGCAAACTTTTGGTGCTTGCCCATCTACCTCTTGGGTGACCTCATCTGCTGACAATCTTAAGTTGATCACACAGTGAGCATGGAAGGCCCCTAATTCTGTAAAGCCAATCCCCAGGAGACCAAATAAAATCCTTTCAGCACCAGAGGACTATCAGCACTGGGCCAAGGGTTTAGCAGTAGATGCCATGGTGGTTGCGGCAGCCACCAAAAAAGAACTAGCAGAAGAGAGTTCCACTGTTCATCCCCCTAACCGAGAGTCCAGAGCAATGGACTGGTTTGTGAAGTGGGTCTACACGTCTTTGTGTTTTGCCTTATGGTCGTTGAATTTCATGGCACATTTCACCAGACTCAGAGGGATCTGATCAAGGAGCTCTCAGATACCCTTGCAGGAGCTGTGTCTGAGGAGGTACAGGATAAAGTAGCCTCCCAGCTTGCCATCCTAGAGTCTATTTCTAACTTGTCCGTGAGGCTCATTGCACATGCAGCCGAAGGGACGACTAGGGCACCGGCCTCCAATGTAGCCATAAGGAGGCATGCCTGGATGCGCTTATGTGAATTTGTGGAGCCATTTAAGTCTTCATTCGTCAATGCTCTGACGGATCATCCTTTTTTTGCCCCAAAGTCAAGGATACTTTAACCAGGTGTGAAAATGATGGAAAGACCTTATCTGCACTAGGTGTACATTTCTCTGCTCCCCAACACTCCTACTCCAGGAATCAGAGGAGCAGAAAAATGTGGTTCAAGAAAACTCAAGGGCCCTTCCAGGACACAGGTGACAGTGGCTCCCCCTGGGCAGAGGGGGGAACTCCAATGTAAGACGCCGACCTTGAAGCAGAAATGGCCCACAAAGTCAGAGTTCCAGCGAATCCTTCTCAGGGCAACCCTTCCAGTACTCCTGAAGGGAGGCCCGATTACTTGCCTCTGGAAGCAGTCGGGTGGAAGACTATCCTTGCACTCACTAGCCTGGCAAAAAATAACCACAGATACTTGGGTGCAAAGGATCATTGCCAGAGGATACTACATTTCCTTCATTCTCACTCCAAGAATAGGAAGAATAATCCCCAATGTTCAACCCAATCAGAGTGATCAGGCAGCCCTGGAAATTTAAAGGCTGCTAGAAAGAGTCATCCAAGAAGTCCACCAGGCTAGATAGTATCTGGATTCTACTCAAGGTTTTTTTGGCGCCAAAAAAGATAGGTGACTGGAGAGCAATTTTGTATCTCAGCCTTTTGAACAAATTTGTTCAGCAGACAAAATTCCAGATGGTTACGGTTCAGTCTATTCTCCTTTTCTTAGGGAAAGACAACTGGTTGTGCTCCATAGATGTCCAGGACACATATTACCACGTAAAAATGGGCATTCGGTCTAGGAGATTCCTTCACTTCCATCTGGGAGTCGGTCACTATCATTTCAGAGCTCTACCCTTTGGTCTCACCACAAATCCCTGGGTGTTCACCATGTGTATGGCAGCAGCTCTCTTAAGAATGCATGGATTCTGAGTGTTTCAATATTTAGACAACTGACTCATCACCATTCCCACCAGGTATCTACTAGAACTGATGAAATTTTATTCTACAAACTTGTATTCATCTAGGTATCACAGTGAATCATACAAAATCCCAAATAACTCCAACTCAGCATTTATAGGAGCCTGCCTGAGTACAACCTCTTGCATAGCTTCCCTTCCTCTTCACATATTACAAAAGATAAGATCCTAGGTGGAAGTTACCCTTGGATCCATGGCAGCAGCCATCATGCTGGTTCCACTAGCAAGATTTTACATGAGACTTCTGCAGTGGCTTCTAGCCTCCCAGTGGTCCATCCTCACATACCCCTTGACGCATCTCATCCGAATGACCAACCGCTGCAAGAAGGGCTTGTCCTGGTGGATGGAATCAGAGGAAATTCTTTTAGGCCGGCCCTTTGTTTCTCCTCAACCCAAGGCTGTAGTGACCACCTTCCAGATGGGTGGGGCATTATCTGGGAAGAACAGTCCAAGGCACTTGGTCCCCGATGGAGGCCAAATCTGCATATCAGTGTTCTGGAACAGAGGGCAGTGTTGTTAGCATTGCAAGCCTTCCAGTCTGCCATTCCTCTAGGAACAATTGCAATTCAGTCAGACAACATGTCAGTAGTCTGGTGCATCAACAAACAGGGTGGAAGCAAGTCTTAAACCCTATGTCGAGAATCTCTCAAAATATGGCAATGGGCGATCTCTTCCAACCACTTTCTGATAGCAACGCTCATCCCAGGAAGTTCGAACGTAATAGCAGACAAGTTGAACAGATGCATTCTCCTGCCTCATGAGTGGTCTCTCAATCCCAGAGTGCCGAGGCCAGCCTTGCTGTGACTTATTTGCATCACCTCTGAACAGTGCAGCAGCTACTTTGCTAATCCCCCCCCCCCCTCCTCAGGAGGAGTCCCTGAGAGATGGGACCCAGAATCCGACTTCCTGTCCCATCCTCAGGGACTAGTTCACCCTAGTCTGAAAAAACCTCAAGCTTATATCTTGGTTTCTCCAATTCCATTGCTGTCCAGGTGAAATAACCTCTCTCTCCAGTTCGAAAAATTTTATTGGCTTCCCATAACCCTTCCACAAAGAAACTTTACCTCAGCAAGTGGAAAAGATTTTCTATTTGGGCACGAGATAATGGTATTGACCCCTTTTTGCTCCCAGTTGAAAAGGTTTTAGAATTCTTAACTACACTTTTCAAACAAGGGGCTTCTTCCTCTACCATCAGAGTTCAATTAGCTGCTATTTCCAACATCCATAACTGCTTTGAAGAGTGTCCCTTGATTTCACATAGGTTGTATAAAGTTTTTCTGAAAGGAACTTTGCATTTAAAACCACCTTATAAAGATCCTCTTGTCCCCTGGAATCTTAATGTGGTTTTGCAGTCCTTGGTCCATTCCTCTTTTGAGCTGGCACCTACTTGTTATTTGATGTTCTTTCATGGAAGACCATTTTGTTGGTAGCCGTTACATCCACCGGAAGAATTTCAGAGAGTCAGTGTGCTCTCTTCAAAACCACCATATTTGATTTTCCATAAGGACAGGGTGCCACTAAGAACCACCCCATCCTTCCTTTCAAAAGTAGTATCGGAAATTAACTTTAATTAATCTATTGATTTACCAGTCTCCTTCCCTAATTTCTCTAACAAGGGAGAATATTGTTTACACTTACTAAATGTTCACAGACAATTACATTTTTATCTCAGCAGAACTAAGGAATGCAGAAAGTCAGACTAGTTATTTGTCTCTTCCTCAGGTCCATCCATGGGTGAAACAGTTTCAAAATTCACTTTATGTAAGTTGTTAAGAGAATGTATAACTTTTGTCTACATTAAGAAAAATCTTCATTTACCAGTACCAGTGAGAGAGCATTCTACAAGGGCAATAACCACATCAGCTGAGTTACACTTGAAGGCTTCAATAGATGAAATATGTGCAGCAGCAACTTGGGCCACTTCACATACTTTTATCACTCAAATATTGGATCTGGTTTCCAGGGGAAGAGCATGATGTTCATCGTGTTACCCTGCTGCAGTCATCACACTTGGGTTATCCTGTCATCAGGCGGTCCCGCAGTCGGCCAGAATTCCAAAGTCTTGGTCTGGCGTCGGTTGCTGTTGCTTCTTCCCTGACGTCAGTGCGCCAGGGGTATATATAATGCATCCGATGCCATTTTCTTCAGTCTTTCTTGCCGCGTGGTGCCCGAAGCAGAAGCAGTTCGCAAGTGCCAGTCGGCCGACTCCTGAGATTTTGGAAGTCGAATTTCAGATCCGAAGTCTTCAATAAAGCTAAGTACCCCGTTGGGGAAACTTTTCTTGCCTCAGACCGATGTCAGAAAAAGTTAACAATTGTATTTCTTGTGGGAAGCAAATACCTCATAAGGATTTTCATTCTTACTGCATACCTTGCCTAGGCCCAGACCACGACATCACTGGTTGTCGTTTTTGTGCTAGGTTTAATACGCGTACTATAAAAAGACGCTTTGATTTCGCACGACACTACTTTGGTAGAAAATTTAACTACACTATGCCGTCGGAGCAACCGACTACCGGCGTGCACAAAAAACGCAAGGATAAGGACAGGCAGCATAGACCCAAGCCAGACTCCGAGGCCTCGGCTGGTTTGGTCTCCAATTCACCGGGCTTCAGTGAGGCTCTGACGCAGCCCCTGACTACAGCAGATCTGGAACCCGAGACCACTTAGGAACTTTTGGTGGAAAATACTGGGCCGACGCAGCCATTTTGTTTAGCCCCTACCGACGACACTGCTGAAAAAGATGTCGGTCCTGCAGAAACACCTTCGGTTTCTGAAGGGCGTCTTCAGACCGACGACGCTCACCATAAAAACGTATCCTAAGACTAAGACTCCTATTAAACCTAAAAAGACTGCACTTCAGTCCCCTGTTCAAGGGCCCATGCCTAAGAAACAGATGCTCAAAATGGCTGAAGATTTGATCTCTTTAATCAGGGGTTCCCAAGCCCCTCCAGACAAAAGGCCTAGACAAGAGGAAGATTATGCCTCCTTCAAACAAGTGTCTATTTCCTCAGGCTCCTCTGAGGACCAAGATTATTCCTTCTCCCCTTATGGAAATTCTGATGCTGAGGATTCTATTCCCTCAGCTTCTCCTCCTGAAGACTACTCTTTTGGGGAAACTTTACACACTATGAGGGAACATTTTCACTGGGAAGGTCAGGACTACTCTGACTCAAAGAATAGGCTCAGAGAGTTTCTTTTACTCCCCCAGCACAGACCACTTGCCATCCCCCCAGTTTTGGACATTGTGGATGATGTTTACTTAGAATCCAGTTTGAACCCAGATTCTCTGCCTCCTGCTCCGGCCAAACCTGACAGATACTATAGAGTGCCTGATTCCCACAAATTTCTTTATAAAAGTCCTGTTGCTGATCCAGAGACCATCTCCCAGGGTCCCAAAGGGGCTAAGGCTTCTATGGCAAAAAATCCTGTACCCTCTGAAAGGGACTCCAGAGCACTAGACAGATGGGGGAAAAAGGTTTACACCTCAGCCACTTTAGCTATGAGGGCACTAAACTGCCAGTTTCACATGCTAAAATATCAGCAATTTCTAATGTCTCAGTTAAAACAAAAAATGAGCACACTCCCTCAACAGTCTGAATTGAAAGAAATGCAGGATCTGTTGCATACAACTGAACAGGTGGGCAAACATACTTTACAATTTGGGTTTGATTCTTTGGAGGCTTCCTGCAGAGCAGCTGTCACTGGGTCTGTTATACGTAGGCATGCTTGGTTAAAGGAACAAACTCTGCCTGATCATGTTAAAGCAAAGCTTCTAGATGCTCCCTTACAGCAGGATGTTCTTTTTGGAGTTAAAGCAGAAGAAGTCTTAAAGAAAATGGAGGATAAGGCAAAATCTATGCAGACAGTCAAAGATTTCCTACAGGTACAGCCCCCTCGCTTCAGCAGAAATTGGCCAACAAAAAATTGGTCCTTTCCAGCTGCTGACAGACCACAGAGGGGTAAATACAGACGTCCAAGAGGCAGAGGACAACCACATGCCCAGTACAAACCTCGACAATGGGACACTGCAGCACAGAAGGGAGGAGAAGACAGGTCCCAAACTACCAGAAGGCAAACTCAATGACTTGCACCCCATCTGGCCAAGCAACACTCTCTTGGCAGCCCCCTTGGGAGGACAACTCGCACTTTTTTCAGACAACTGGCACATTGTCACAAAGGACAAATGGGTCCTACACATAATTTCACGAGGATACAGATTCCATTTTCACACCTTGCCAATGAAAAGAGGAATGCCAAACCTGCCACAAAATCAGTGGGCAGAGGCACAAAGACAAATTACAGCTCTCATGGACATGAGAGCTATTCAACTGGTACCTACTCGAGAGCAAGGCCAAGGATTTTACTCAAGACTTTTTCTAGTTCCCAGAAAGGACAATGCCTGGAGACCAATTCTGGACCTTTCAATTCTAAACACCTTCTTACAAGTACCCAAATTCAAGATGCTAACACTGCAGCAGCTTCTTCCCATGTTGGGCAAGAAAGCATGGCTAGTAACGTTGGACCTCAAGGAGGCATACCTGCATGTCCATATCAGACAAAGTTGCAGAAGATACCTCCGTTTCATTGCAGGTTCAACCCATTACCAATTCTCTGCACTGCCCTTTGGCTTATCTACTGCACCCAGGGTCTTCACAAAATGCCTGGCACCAGTAATTGCATACTGCAGACAAAGAGGAATTCAAATATACCCATACCTGGACGACTGCCTCATCCAAGCAGAAAGCAAGGACATCCTCTTACAACATCTGGCTTTTGTAAAACATCATCTAAGTTGCCTGGGGTACACAGTAAACGAAAAGAAATCAAAACTAGTACCCTCACAAAATATGACATTCCTGGGTGCCAGCTTGAATACAACGGCCCAGAAGGCTTATCTGACGCCAGACAAACAACTACAACTGACTCAATATTTCAAAACAATGGCAACAAAGACCCAACTACCTGCAAGAAAAATTCTGCAGGCCTTGGGCTTCATGGCATCTTGCATACTACTAATACCGTTTGCAAAGCTGCAGATGAGGAAATTACAGTGGTACCTAAAAAGCGTATGGTCTCAACACAGCCACAGCTTGGACGCAATGATATCTCTCATTCCCTGCCTACAACAGGAGTTTCTATGGTGGTCACTGGCATGTCACCTCAGCAAGGGTCAGCCTTTCACCTTGCCCCCAGCCAGGCAAACTATGACAACAGATGCATCGGACTACGCCTGGGGGGCACACATGGCAGGACAGTGCGTTCAAGGCATATGGACTGCAAATCAAAGGAATCTGCACATCAATCAAAAAGAGATGCTAGCTGAACAGAATGCTCTGACAGCCTTCAAGAATCTATTACATCCAGGACAACTTACAATAAGGACGGACAACACCACAGTAATGTGGTACATAAACAAACAAGGGGGTACACACTCCTACCCTCTATGCAGGCAAGCAATGACCTTGTGGAACACAGCTCTGGCTTACCAAGTTCAGTTACAAGCTCAATTCCTGCCAGGAAAAAAGAACACATTGGCAGACGACCTCAGCAGAAACATCATGGATCCCCACGAGTGGAAACTGGATCCACAAGTATTTGCAATGATAACTCAAAAATGGGGCCTTCCAGACATAGACCTGTTTGCCAGTCCTCAAAACTATCAGCTAACAAAATTTTGTACAAGGACACTTCACCATCAAGCTTGGAAAGTGGACGCACTCTCATTCAGTTGGAAAAACCTGACAGTATATGCCTTCCCTCCATTGCCTCTCCTCACAAAGGTGCTTCTGAAAGTCAGAAAGGAGAGACCACGACTGATACTCATAGCCCCAGACTGGCCACGCCAGCACTGATATCCACTATTAAGGAATATGGCCCAGAGCCCACCTTGGATTTTACCACAAATTGCCCATTTGCTCACACAGCAAAACAATCAGATTCTTCACAGCCAGCTAAAAACCATAAATCTGGCTGCATGGCAAATCACCTAAACATCCAGCCAACTCCTCTTTCCCAAGCAGTTATGGATGTTATTCTGGAAGCCAGGAAGCCCAGCACCAGGAAGGCCTATTCGGACAAATGGAAAAGGTTTTGTGCCTGGAACCAAGCTAAAGGCCAAAACACACTTCGGCCTCACATGCCTCAGATTCTACAGTATTTAACTGAGATGTTGCACAAAGGACTTTCTTTTTCTTCCATTAAAATCCATGCATCAGCTATTTCAGCCCACTACAACACGGAACCACCCTTATTTTCGCATCCACTTCTAAGGCAGTTCCTCAGAGGGGCAAAAAACATTAGGCCCCCCAGATCATCACCTACGCCAACATGGGACCTAAATTTTGTTCTGGAAAAACTTACGCTACCTCCTTTGAGCCAGCTTTCTCTGCAGATCTACAGTTCCTATCATGGAAGACTGCCCTGCTGCTAGCAATAACTTCAGCTAGTAGAGTCTCAGAGCTGCAAGCACTAATGGCAGTAGAACCTTTCCTCATTTTCCATCAAGACAGAGTTTCTCTACGAACTAATCCTTCCTTCATGCCTAAGGTGGTTTCCAGTATGTCTTTAAATCAAACCATTCACTTACCCATCTTCTTCCCAAACCTACAGAACAAAGGAGAAAGACTCCTGCATTCCTTGGACATTCACAGGCAACTTCGTTACTACTTGGATAAAACTAAGGCTTTCAGAAAGTCTGACCAGCTCTTTGTATTCTATGCTACAGCTTCACAAGGGAAGGCTATATCAAAACAAACCATTTCCAAATGGATAGGACATTGCATTCGTTTTTGCTATGCCCATCATGGAAAACCAGTTCCTGCTACCATTAGGCCCCACTCTACCAGGGCAACAGCTACATCTCCGGCCTTCCTCAGGGGGGGTTCCAACCAAGGAGATTTTGGAAGCTGCAACTTGGGAGTTCAGTATACACCTTTACCAAACACTATTACTTACCACTTTACTCTAAGACTAGGGCTGGCGTTGCCACTGCAGTTCTGCAGGGCCTTCTAGCCTCCTCTAACCCTCTATAACTCCTCCACCCATCCATAGCTTTGGGATTCTACCCAAGTGTGATGACTGCAGCAGGGTAACACGATGAACATAGTACAGTTTTGTACTTACCATAAATGTAGATGTTCGAGTGTTCACCCTGCTGCAGTCCAGGTTACCCTCCCTCCATCCCCTCTGATCTAACTGGCTAAATCTCTACAATACCTTTCTGATGTATTTGCTTATAGCTGGAGGGATTTTGTGTTTGTGCAAAAAATTACTTAATTTGGTACTAATTGCTGACCACCTTTTTGGGGGCACCTGACATCTGGGGCAAGAAAAACTGAAGAAAATGGTGTTGGATGCATTATATATACCCCTGGTGCACTGACGTCTGGGAAGAAGCGACAGCAACCGACGCCGGACCAAGACTTTGGAATTCCGGCCGACTGCGGGACCGCCTGACGACAGGATAACCCAAGTGTGATGACTGCAGCAGGGTGAACACTCGAACATCTACATTTATGGTAGGTACAAAACTGTACTTTTTGGCTTTATGGTGCTCAGTAATATCCTTCCAAAAGACATCCCAAGATACAAGGTAGCTGGGGACTCTCCCGTTCATCAAGGATAAATGAAGATTGACAACATCAGATAAAGAAGTTATGTAATTACCATAATGTTCCATCTGCATTGTCAATCTTCATTTATCCTTGACACCCTGCCCCCTCCTTACCCCTCCTTCAAACTCCTTGGAAGAATGGACTCCACTCCTGGTCATCTATTTTTTCATATATGACCTTGGACATAGCTTCTTCAATAGCTATAAGACTGTTTTTCCTGTCTTCCTTTATAGCTGCAAACTCGATCTGAGGTAATCTAGAGAGGGCATTCTGGATAGGGACTTACCTCGAGAGTTTTTGGTTCTCGCAAGCTGTTGTAACAGCTGAGCCAGTTCTGAGAATCTGAACAAAGTCCCATCCGTCAAGGATAAATGAAGATCGACAACACAGATGGAACATTATGGTAAGTACTTTACTTTTTTCTGTGTATTCCCAATACACGAACTTTTATCAAAGGTTAGAATCATCCATAAAAGTTCTGCTTGATGAATTGGTCAATTATGAACCTTTGCAGTTTGCCTCTGTTTCATCCAGATTTAATGCATCTGATGCCCCAGAACCTGGTGTTTGTAGACCGTCTATTGTCATGTTTTTTTCTCTGAATCAGAAACCATTTGTCTTTTTCAAGAAATCATGAAATTAAGGATATTGTCTGTGATCAAATCAGAATTGTTGTTTTCTAAGATAGATCTTCAGAAATAGTGGGAAAAAGGAAAGGCTTCATTTCAGTACGGAAAACATAATGCACACGGTGGTACTGAGGCATGTATTTTACTTCTCAAGTTAGTTTACAAGTATGTTTAGTTAAAGGATCAGTTTATTGCTTCTCTGTTTTACTAGACTTGGATACAGTACTTTTGACGTTAAAAGCAAATTTGATCATTTTGGCTGATAACTTTGATATTTTCTTGACCGAGTAATGAATATTTTGCTACTGTCGAGGTGATAGCTCTCATTTTAGTACAACTTAGTACAACATAGGTTGGTGGATGCTTAGCTACATTTCTGTGCAACTTGCCCTGGCTTCATACATTTGGATTTAAAAACAAATTCCCTACAACAGGTTATTATTTTTTTTTTTTTTGTTCATTGCTATCCCTTTAACTTTCTGGGCCATTCTATGCTAATGCTGATTCTTTAAAATATTGGTCGTATGCTTTATTGCCTTTACAAAAATGTTAATAAGATGAATAAAATATAAAATTATATAGTTTGTGAATGATGATTGATAACCAGTCTCATTAATCTTATTGTGGTCTGTTAAGTATATTTAGTGGACTTATTTCAGTCTTTGACTTCACAGTTGTATGAATAGCATTATCATTTGGACAGTTTATTACCAATGGTATACACTTAACTGTGAGTATTCAAAAATATATCTTTCTCAGAATTACTCTTGCAGCTGAAGCAACTAACTTGATTTCTTCATTTGGGAAACACTCTTCTGTATTGCACAGACAGAATTTATGTCTACATGGACAGAACATCATTTTCATCCATCTAAGGAAAGGAATAAGAATTTGATAATGGAAATTAATATAGGTGGGCAGCTTATTAAGGATTCTCTTTAGCTGAGTTGTGTATTTGCTGACTACTTTCAACTGTTTTCTTGAACCAAATCAGAATAATGCATTAGTAGACTGTCAGCAGTTTTTACTTAATACATTTCAAGTTTTCTGTATTCATGCATTTTCTTGTATCTGAATCTGTTGCTTCAGCAACTGTTGTAACTGTAGTAAGGAACAAAGCTCCTTGCCCTAATAGGTTGGATAATGAATTTTATCTAAAATTTTATGCTTTTCTTAAACTCTGGTAAAGGCAATTCTGTCAGTTATAGAGATTTCCAGGAATTAATTCTGGAAAGTATCTGTCTAGCTAATGTCTTATTTTTAAAACCCAGTAACAGTTCTTTGAATAAATATCTCTAAACATGTTCTAAAATTGGTGCAGAATTCTTAAGTATTTGGAAAAAATATATTTCCCGGCTTTATAGATCCCTACCAATTTGGTTTTGTTTCTAGTAATATGTCATCAACAAATCATATAATATAGGCTGTAATGCTTTACATTCAGTTTCATACTGCGTCTTACACAAGCAGTCTGGCTTTGTGTCAGTTGATGCCTATAAAGCCTTTGATAAAATTGTATTTGCACATTTAAGGTGCTTCACAATTTAAATCTTCAAGGAGATTTATTCAATGTAGTAAAGGCTTTATTTCATAATATCTTTATTTTATTTCAATTAAAAATTATAACATAATGAGGACTTCCAAGATGGCTGCACATTGAATAACAGTTTAATTCTAGCTCTCCCAGTGTGAAAACAGAAACTCAGCAGAGAGAGCCAATAGACGTTTGTGTTTCTGGGTAAATTTCAGTAACTAAGTGCAGTGCCTGCATGCTAAGAACAAAATACAGAGACCCTGAAGGAAAAGCAGCTACAAAAGGTGAGGAAAATACACTGACTCTGAAAAGTTCTGCAGCTGTTCAGCAAAAAGCAGTGCAACCTCCAGACACAATGCCCAGTAACCTAGAGGAATGTACAAGACAGCTGCACACATAACTGGTTAAAGTAAATGAAACCCTGATGGAGTATATCAACTCAAACAAAAGGCTGGAAAAAAGGAGGAAGCTTTAAACAGATATTCAGATGAGGTGATAATACTGCAAAAATCAGAGGTTGAAATGAAAAGGCTGTCTGAATGTGGGACTGCTCAAGAAGAGATGTTTCAAAAAGTAATGGAATTAGAGACAGAGCACGTAGGGAAGACCTGAAATTTTCAGATGTACCAAAGAAGCTGGGAAGAATAGACTGTATTAATTTTTATGAAAACACAAATAAGCAACTGGACTGGTTATTCAACTACAGGAGTTGTTAGCTGAAAGGGCACATTGTGTGTATACTCCAAACCTGGCTATGAGAAGGCAGCCTAGGCCTGTAATAGTAAAGATGCAATCCTACCAGCAGGAGGAGTTGATTCTGACAAAACTGTGGCAGAAGGACAAAGTAGTAAAAGAGGAAGACAGGAATGTTTGGGAGAATGATTTCTCATTTTACACCAGGCAGAAGAGGAGTAAATGTATTCCACTATTCAGGGCATGTTGAAAAGAAGGTGTGGGATTCAAACTGCTGTACCCAGCTGTCTTCGAAATATTCTTCCCTGGAGGAAAATTATTTTTGATGAAGTGCATGCTAAGGAGGAAATACAAAAGTCTGTCCAACAAAAAGTGAGCTGTGTAACAGGAGGAGATTATGCTTCTTGTTCTTTGGGTAATAAAGACCACAGAGAGAGTATGCCAGTGAAACCTGTTCCAGTGTTTCAATGGAAAATGCTGGAGAGAAGGAAGGGAGCCCAAGAGTTGACTAGAAGAATTGAGAGTAGGTTGGAAATGAAGCAGAGACTGGATTTAGAAGATGGAGATGAACAGGAATAAAACCAGTAACTTTGAAACTGACAAATGTGGGATTACACAGCAATAATTATATTTGTGAAATATGACAGAACAAGAAAATATGGAAATATTAGACTTTGTTGGACTTGTGGGGGACTGTAAAGCACATGTCATACTTCATGTTATTAATGTTCGGAAAAATGCTTAAGGGAAAGGAAGAGGAGGGAGAAAGCTAACTACAAGTAAAACATTTTTTTCTTAATAGTACTATTTTTATAGCGTATGATTTTCTTTTCATGCTATAAAGTAGTTTGCTCAGTTATTTTTACATGTGATCGGGATACTATTGTAAACAGGTGCTCCTGTTTTTTTCCTTTTTTCTTTTCTTCCGTAAAACGGAACAAGGAGAAAGAGTTAAGAAATGTAGGCACTGCAAAGTAAAAAAGAAAAGAAAAAAGAAAAGAAAACTCTCATTAAAAGAGCATGACAAAAGAAAAATTGTTGTCCTTTTCCTTTTCTTGCATTGGATATGACTGGATTAAGGCCCTTAGCTTGATCTGGTAACACATTTTAAGAGAAAGCATGTAAATGAAAAATAATAATGAATTGTTTAAGGCTTTATTCTAGCAAATAAATGTATGCTTAGTAGCAATTCTGTATCTTGATCCTCATGTCTCCACGCTGCAGTCTGATAAAGAGAAATTGGCAAGAAAAAAATACAAAATCGTAGGAGGTAATGTTCTCTGAAAGCATTCAGTTTTTTTTTTCTAGATGGGAGAGCTGTAAAGGCAAGATAAAACCAGGCAATGCTTAATAGAACCACAGGCTGCACCATCCATCTTAGCGAGGATAACCTTTTTTTTTTTAGGTTAACTCAAGTCAGTATGTGTGGCTGTCAGGTTGGGACATTTGTTCCTATTAGGAGGGTAAAACTTCAATATTTGAAGATGTACATAGTTTTGTGTATTATTAAGTTAATAGGGGGGGGTTGGAAGGCTTTCAAGATGTGTGACATAGGCTCAAATGGATATGATGAGAAACAACTGTATAAAAGTTCAACCTGCCAAACAGTGTATATATGGAACATAAAAGTTAGAACTAGACATTTAACAAAAAAGCTGTTATACATAAAAGGTGGGATTAGTAACACTTTAATACAGTGACGTTTTCTGTTGTCTTTAAATACCAATGGTCTCACAGATGAATACAAAAAAGAAAGGTTAATAAACTGTATTAAAAATGTAGAGTACAAATAGCTATGCTACAGAGGACACTTTGAAAGGACTTGGAATTGAGCATGTGAATTTGAGCCATACACGACTCGGCTAGTCGTTTTGCCATCCTGATGCTCACATGCCGCATAAGCAACCTTTGTATCTTTTATAATCCATATAAGTTGGTATGTTCAACAATTTCTTGCCTCTAAACCTTTAAAAATTTGTTGGTTATAAAGTGATACACTTCTAAGCATCCCGAATCTAGATTTTAAAGGGGAAGAGTTTTCTATTCATGTTATTTCCTTGTTAGCCTGTATAAGCGCACTACTGCTGTATGGGGCAGACATCCCTCTGTTGTTTCTAGTGTGCTCACTCTACCCTGTACTGTCTTGTTATTATAGAGTTGCTTGTTAAGTAGTGTTTGACTCATTTATTTTTGTTATAGAGATGCCTTTTTTTGTAGGTAGTATTATACAGTTCTCTGCTCTCATATTCTGTTTGTGTACTACAGAAATTCGCATTGTTACAGTGCATTATCTAATGAATTACCTTGCTTCTGACTCTGTTGTTTTGTCATCCCCTTAACTCTTTCATTCTGTTTTGTACCCCTTTTTTTCCAGTTCTCTAAACCCCACTCCCTTGTCTTTCTCCTACCTGTGGTTGCAGCTAAGGGACCATCTCTCAGTTTCAGAAACTTACAGAGCACAAAACAAACACGACAGACATCATTAACATTTATCCTGAGTGTGCTGTACTGTATAATATAAAGTCTAGGTGTTTTATTTTAGCCATTCTATACTAGTAATATTTCTGTAAGCAGTACTTGCCGTGTACAGCACCTGAACGACAGCTGTTAGTGATATACTTGTTTTCGGTCCCTAAAACTACTCAGGCTTCCCTCTTTCTTAGTCCAATAACTTTTGTTTCTGTTTGCTTAATTTCACAAAAGTGATTAGTTATCAGCAGTGCATAAGTTGCATACTGCCAAGCTGTATTTCACTTTCTTAGGCATAATCGGCTAGCCGGTCTAATTCAGACATAGCCTGGACTACAGACAGTAGCTATAGTAACTTGTTTTTACCTGCTTGCAGATTGTTTTTGCTGTCGCAGTATCCAAGGTGGGTTCAACCATCTCCACCCCCTCTTTCATTTCATTTATACTCTCTTAGCCACTCCCCTTAATCACTGGTCAATCACCCTCCTCCACTTCCTCCTTTATATTTCCTCTTCACAAATCCATCTTCACTCTCTACCCTTACAGCATTCCCTCCAAATGTCTCCCCTTTTCTCACATATAATGCTACTATTCCCTCTTTCTGTAATGCTTCTTTCATATACAACTTCATTAAATCTGCATTCATTTCCTCCTACAGCACACTGTTACTAGCATTGCTTCTTTGTTACAGAATACCTATTCTAACATTAACCCTAGCCTATATCGTACAAACTATCTTCTTTGTGCACAAAATATATATTCTCACTACAGATTTTCCTTTTACACCAAACTCTCTAAATTCCTTTCTCCACTTTGTCATCTCTAAACTATCTCATTTTATACACCAGAGATATTCACCCAAGTCCTGGGCCCTCTAATACTTCTTTCCCCTTACATGCTACCTCCCCTAAAAGTTCCAAAACTCTTCACATTACTACTATAAACTTCCAAAGTATCTGCAATAAAACTGCAGAATTGCAAGCCTTGTTCACTCACAGTAAAACCAATATCCTAGCTGCTACAAAAACCTGGTTAAAACCTTATGTACAGGACTCTGAAATTCTCCCAGCAAACTTTAGCGTAATTAGAGCAGATAGGCTACATAAAAAAAGGAGGTGGTGTTGCCATCATCCACCCCAATATCTCACCATTCAAAGAATCTATCCCTCAATTCCAAAATGCTGAAATTTTGATTTCCTTCCAGGAAATCAACCACTAAAAAAAAAAAAACTCCCCCTGGAAATAACATAACAGTTTTAGAAAATATCCTTTCCTGGATTTCCTACAACATAAAAAAATTAAACAATTATTATTGGCAACATGAATATTGATTGGGCTACCACTTCCTCTAAACAGTCACCCTTTTGCATTAATTTGTTTCACTTCACCCAACCTATCCCCACCACTACTAGGTACAATAAGAGAACTAATGAAGGCCCTGTCTTAGACTGGATTTTAGTCTCAGACCCCTCCAAATTTATAGCTTCGGGCACCATGGCCAATTCTGTTAGCGACCATCTCCCAGCCTATGCTGTCTTTGCCTATTCTTCCATCACTAAAGTCCATAATATTAAACATGTCCAAAACCTTTCAAAATGTAACCCCCTCACATTTAATAGCATCCTGAAAAGACTTAATAGTAATTGTCTCAATACTCTCCTGTTAAATGACACTTTACTTCAATAACATCTTTCTGAATATATTGGATGTCTAGCTCCTACCAGAACCAAAAGAATCAAAAGCAACTATGTCCATGGATCTGAAGTAGTTGACTTCATTCTTTCTGCACATATGGGTATACGGATCTGATTCGGATCAGAGCTGGCAAAACTTTTCTAGCATCAACTCTGAGCTCCAAGCTCTTCCCCTACCTATAATACATCACTTCCTCCTATCTAGCCCCAGATCTCGTTTGCCACTCTAAGAGTCAGCATCGTGGTCTCTGAGCTCTAAGCAAGGTGGTAAGGTTTTTTTTGGTCTTTTTGTGATAGTTGAGTGTGAATACCTTTCCCTTTTTTTCCTCCCTTTGCGTTTGGTCGTTGTGTTGTAAAAAAAAAAAAAAAAGTTAGTTATAAGTGTTTTTTTTGTGATACTGGTTTCCCGCCTAGGCCTAATCCCTGTTTAAGTGTGTGTGTGAGTAGGCCGTTAGGGCTTTTACTGTCTCTACTATGGCTGAACAGCCTAAGGTTCTTTTCAAGAAGTGCACAGAGTGTGGTCATAAGCTCTCACCAGCCGATGGCCACACACTGTGTGTTCTATGTTTAGGGGTCACCCATCTGTCTGCATCTTGCGACATTTGTTCAGGCTTTAACCCTAGGGCATTGAAGGATCGCCAGGCTAAGCTTGTGGCTAAGGTCTGCTACCAGCTTTTGCCCTGGAGTCTACCTCAGTTTCCTCCCCAGCCAGTGACACTGTGCAGGCAGGGACTCAACCTCCCGCCAGGCCTGTTTCATCGGAGTCATCCCAGAGAGGTAGGGACAGAAGGAAGAAGTGCCACAAAGAGAGGGACAGGCCCAGAAAAAGATCACCGGACAGGGAGTCTTTCTCCAGCCCCTCTTCAAAGGCACCCAGGTCTCGTTCTCCTCGGCTCCGCTCTCCCCGTTTCTCGACTGAGCCATCGGAGCAGAGGCACTCCCCTCAGATCCAGCCCAGACCCGAGTCGGTCACTTCCTCCATGTCAACTCGGAGTGTCTCCGACCTTGATATGGACAGGCTGATGAGGAGGTTCATCCAGAACCAGATTCAAATGGGGGTCTTACCAGGACCCTCTCCCATTGGGAGAGGGTCCTTCTTCAACTATCTTCCACCCTATTGCTCCTTCCCTGATCAGACCCGACGCTTCGGGGTTCTCGGGTCCGAGACCTTTCGGAGCTGTTGGGTCGGCGCCGATGGTTCTCGTTTCCTCGATGCCGGCCGTCACCTTGAGTTCCTCGGATCTGATCTCGGATCCAGGGGACTCTCGGAGCCATGGTCGGGGAGTCGGACCCGAGGGTTGAGATCCCGCTCTTTCGGATCCCATCCTCAGTGCGCGGAGTACCCTGCCGTCGGCTACGATCCCTGCTTCGGTGCCGGGGAGAGCCTCATCCTTGCATTCTACGGAGATGTGCTCTCCATCGGCATTCAGGGCAGTGGAAAGGGTTCTTTCCCAGGGGTTGAGACCACAGCTCACCTACTGGGATCCTACCCAGACCCCCCTGATTTTGGATTCTGCTCCCATTACCCTGTCTTAGGGACAACCCGTGCCAAAGCAGCCCCAGGTTGTTCCCCTCAGGGAACCCTCGGAGGCTTACGAATCCTCTCCAAAGAGTCCCACTGGAGAGGAACCTCGTAAGCACAAGTGTAAGAGGAGGCACTTGGACTCCCCTGAGTCCATTACCACTGATACGGACTTAGATGAAGGAGAGGGTTCCCCCAGGTCACCTACCGAGGACGTCTCGTTCGGAGACATTATTGAGATCCTCCGCCAAAGAGGAGGTTAGTCAGCCCCGAAACCCTCTGCGGATGAGTCTGTATTCCTGGAGGACTTTGGCGCGGGCCCATCTACTTCTGGGTCTCCCCTCCAGCTGACCCTTTGGTGGACCTCATCACCACTAGGGCATGGAAGGATCCTGACACTGTAGAGCCTATACCCAAAAGGCCAGACAAAATTCTTTCCCCACCGTCAGACAGGCAGGTATGGTCCAAAGGAGCCCCGGTAGATGCTTTGGTGGTTGAAGCTGCCACAAAGAAGGAGCTGGCACGGGAGAGTTCCTCGGTTCATCCACCAAAGAGTCCAGGTCGATGGAAAGTTTCGGGAAGCGCATGTACTCGTCAGCAACATTTTCTGTTTGTGGGCTGAATTACTTGGCAAATGTTATGCGATTGCAGCGAGACCTTATATCGGAACTAACTGAGTCGCCCCCGGAGTCTCTGTCGCAACAGGACATGCAGTCTTTCACTGCGAAGATGACTACATTGAAATCCGTGACTAATACCTCTGCATCTCCTCTCTCATGCTACGGATGGAGCCGCTATCGCTGCTGGTACAGGAGTTGCCTTGAGGCATCATGCCTGGATCAGGCTGTGTCATTTTGTGGACACCTTTAAGGCGTCTTTTATCAACACCCCTTTTGATGGATCATCCCTCCATGGGAAGACTGTACGTGACACACTAACCCAGAGTGAGAAGGACGGAAAGACTGTCAGCCGTCGGAATCTGCTTCTCTAACCCCCAGAGGTCCTATTCCAGGAACCAAAAGGGGCAAAAGAAGATGTGGTTCCGTAAATCACAGTCCTTTTGTGACACTCAGGAATATTCGTCCCCCAGAGGCAGAGGGGGACAAGACCGACGCTGTCCCAGAGGCAGAGGGGGTCCCAGAAACTTCGGGTCTAGAGAACCTTTTTCCGACAGACCCGCACAGCAACCCTGAGGGGATGCCCGGCTGCTCTACTCTGGAGGCAGTCGGGGGAAGATTTTCCTTACATCCAGCGGCACAGGAGTCCATTACTGCAGACCACTGAGTGTTAAACATCATATCCAGAGGATATTCTATCCCCTTCATTTCATGTCCCATAACTCCAGCATGCCTTCCAGATGTTCCACCCGCTCACAGGGAGGCTGCAGCTTTAGAGGTTTCAAAGCTGCTACAAAAACGAGCCATCGAGCCAGTCTCCCCAGATCAATCTATTTGTGCGCTGAATTACTTGGCACCTATCAGGCATCTACTCCAGGTTCTTTTTAGTGCCAAAGAAGACTGGGGACCTCAGGCCCATTCTGGACCTGTCTATCCTCAACCTGTCGGTAGAGAAACAAAAATTCTGGATAGTCACTCTACAGTCCTTTCTACCATTTCTGAGAGTATGCGACTGGATGTGCTCGTTAGACCTCCAGGACGCTTACTATCACATCAAGGTCCACAGGAGCTCCAGGAGGTTTCTATGCTTCCGGCTAGGGACCAGTCACTTTCAATTCAGAGCCCTACCCTTTGGTCTCACCACAGCCCCCAGGGTGTTCACCAAGGTTATGGCGGTCGTAGCGGCTCACCTGAGACTTCAGGGCATTCAGGTATTCCCCTACCTAGACAACTGGCTCTTTGCTGCATCCACCAGACTTCTCTTGTATCAGGCCCTACACTACTTCCTCGGTCTGGCTCACAAGTTAGGCATCACGATCAATATCAACAAGTCCCACCTGGCTGTGGTTCAGATCATAGACTTCATCAGGGCACGGTTGGATTCGATTCAGTCAAAGATTTTTCTCACCCCGGAAAGGATAGAAAATCTCAGACTCCATGTATCAGCGATCTTGGATCACTAGGTAGTCGCAGCAGCCGATGTTCTCAGGGCCCTGGGTTCAATGGCAGCCGCAATCTCTATCCTCCCTCTTGCACGTCTTTACATGAGAGTCCTTCAGTGGAATCTAACAGTTCAATGGTCCTGGCTAGACCTTCCGATGAATTTCCACATCTGAATCAATCGTACATGCAGAACGTCACTCCAGTCGTGGCTTCAATCAGCGGACATTTTCGCGGGGCGCAGCTTTCTAGCCCCTCCAGTTCAAGCCACGTTGACCACGGACGCTTCCCAGCTCAGGTGGGGGGGCACTTCCTGGGAAGAACGGTCCAAGGTACGTGGTCCCCTCCAGAGACCAAGCTACACATCAGTGTCCTGGAGATGAGGGCAGTGCTTTTAGCGTTGAGAGCCTTCCACCCTGTCCTACCTCCGGGGATGGTAGCCATTCAGTCAGACAACATGTCTGCAGTCTGGTATATAAACAAACAGGGAGGGACCCGATCCTACCCCCTTTGTCGCGAGGCCATGAGGGTTTGGGAGTGGGCCATATCCACCAGCCGGTTTCTCATAGCAACACATATCCCAGGACGCGCCAACATTCTAGCGGACAGTCTCAGCAGGGCAATCCTTCTGCCTTACGAGTGGTCTCTGAAACAATCAGTGGCGGAGAAGATCTTCCGTGTTTGGAGTCAACCTTGCTGCGATCTCTTTGCATCTCCTTCCAACACGAAGTGCAGCAACTTCTTTGCTCTGATCCCCCCCTCCGGGGGATGTCCACAGGGACACTCTAGTCCATGCTTGCCTCCCGGGCTACTGTATGTTTATCCCCCATTACCTCTTATTCCGAAGTTCCTTCAGAGAGCTTGCCGGCTGCAGTGCAAAGTCATTCTCATAGTTCCCTTCTGGCCGTGTCACGTGTGGTTTCCCTTCCTATGGTCTCACCTGTTATCCATGGACTCTAGATCCATGTCCGGATCTGATTTCTCACCCATCGGGCTTGCCCCTGCCCAACCTAGACAGTCTCAAGCTGACAGCGTGGCTGCTCCAGTTCCCATGATCATCAGGACTCCCGGACTTTCGTCCCGTGTTAAGAATATTCTGGTAGCTTCTCTTAAAGCCTCCACTAGGAAACTCTACAATAGCAAGCGGGAGACGTTTTTGCTTTTTGGCCTCTCAGCGCAATCTGAACCCATTTACAGCCCTCATTCCGGTCATACTGGATTTTCTGGCCATACTTTTTCAATCAGGCGCAAGTGCTTCCACCATCAAGGTTCAACTGGCTGCCATCTCTAATTTTCATGTGGGTGAAAATACGGTTGCTCTGGCTTCTGTCAAATTGTGTAAAGCTTTCCTGAAGGGCACTTTTTTTATTGCAACCACCAGTTAAAGAAACAGTGCCCCCCAGGGATCTGACTTTAGTCCTTCAGGCTTTGACCTCTCCCCCTTTCGAGCCAGCCGGTTCAGTTCCGATGAAGTTTTTGTCATGGAAGACAGCCTTCTTGGTCACCATCACTTCAGCTAAGAGAGTTTCAGAGTTGCAGGCCTTATCCTCCTTGCCCCCCTATTTGGTTTTCCACAAGGATAGGGTTTTGCTGCATACGAACCCTTCCTTTCTTCCCAAGGTGTCCTCAGCAGCCAATATTAATAGGTTCATAGGTTGATACTAGGCTATCTGCCCTAGGGCATTTATAAGCCTAGCCAGAGTGTGTTTGGCTTTCGCCACCCTTTTAGATTAGTTGACTTTGCCTCTGTATAGTAGGTCACAGAAGATAGCCCTTTTAAGGTTAGTTTACTGTGCGTCTGTCTAGTAGGGACACAGAAGAGATCCCAGGGGTAAACCTACAATCTCGCATCCACTCGTCAAGATTTCTCTTGAAGAGGGTCATTGAGGGGCTCTGCCTAACATGGATTGGGATTTTGTTCCAGAGTGAGGGGAGCCTCTGGGATATGAATCTGTCCCTCCAGCATGTCCTGTTTATTTCTGTGCTGAGGTTTAAGTCCCTGGAGCGTGTAGCTCTAAGGGATTTGGATTTCCTGAGGTGGAGCATGTCCATTAATTTTGGTTTGGACATGGCTTTATACGTCAGGCACAGATTGCCTCTGAGTAGGTGGTAAGCAACTGAGTAGAGCTGGAGTTTCTTTAGCCTAACTGCATAGGGCATCTGTTTGAGTCCCTTGATCCTCTTGGTGAGGTACTTTTGGGGTCTTTCCAGTTGCTGCAGGTGTCGGGTAAGGTACATCCCAAATGGGGCATTGTATTCAATTATGGGCCTAATGAGTGATGAGTAGAGGGGCACAATGACCTCTGTTGATCTAGATGTGAACCCTTTCATGATAAGGTGGGCTATATAGAAGGTCTTTCTAACCACTTTGGCAATTTGATTGTCAAAGGAGAGATTGCTATCTACTTGGGTCCCCAAATCCCTAATTACTTCTTCCGTACTTAATGGATTACCACCTATGTGGTAATTTGTGGGCACTTTGTTTTTCCCAAAGGGGATGACTATGCACTTTTTGGCATTTAGCTTTAGGCCATGGCTCTGGCACCAGAGACCCTTTTGGAGGATGCTTGTGTCAGTCGGCGAGTCGATTATGGCACCCAGTTTGCAGTCATTTGCGAACTTGGTCAACCATAGTCCTCCCATGTTAGCCTGTACCTCAGAGAAATATATACCGAACAAGAGAGGTCCCAGGACTGAGCCTTGTGGGATGCCACTTGTAACTGGTTTAGAGTCTGACATGGCACCTGCAATTCTGACCATGTGGGTTCTATCCCTGAGCCAGTTTGCAACCCATCTTGTGACATAGGGGTTGATATTTAAGCTGGTGAGCTTATTTATGATGCCCGCGTGGGGTATTGTGTCGAAGACTTTTGCGAGGTCCAGGTAGGCTGTGTGGACTACCTTCCCTTCATCTATGGCCTTGGTGACTGTTTCAAAGAAGTCGACCAGGTTCAAGAGGCAAGATCTGCCCTTAACAAAGCCAAATTGGGTAGGATCCAGTGTTTGGAGGTTCCCAATGTCTTTGTTTATGAGTTCCATGGTGATACGCTCCATAGCTTTGCAGACCAGGCTAGTCAGGCTTATAGGGCGATAGTTTCCGTGGTCCGTTGTGGCACCACCTTTATGGAGTGGGACCACTTTTGCTGTACACCATTCCTTGGGTAAATATCCCATAGTAAGGCTGAGATTGAACAGTGACTTTATGTGAGGGTTCAGTTCTTCTTGGAGCTCATGTAAGACGCAGCCCGGGACACCGTCCGGTCCAATTGGTGCTGTGTTTTTTGCTTTGGAGAGGGCAGCTCTCACCTGTGCATCTGTGATGTCAGGGAGGCTACACTCTGTTGGGATAGACATTTGCTCTTTTGGGGAGGGAGTTTGCACTGAACCTGTCTGCCAGGATGTTGGCAATGTCTGTGGGTTCAGTGTATTTTTTGTCATTTTGCACTAACTCAGAGCATATCTGGGAGTTGCCACCCAGGTTCCTGACATAACTAAAGAAGGCCTTGTGATTATCTTTAGCGTCTTGTGCAATTTTTCTTTCGAAGCTGGCCTTAGATAATTTTATGAGGGATCGTAGTTTCTTGCTAGTACAGATCAGAGATGCCTTCCCTTTTTGGGATTTTGCTCTATCATGTAGTAGCTTCCTCCTTCTGTTGTATAGCTTATTTATGGCTGGGGTCCACCAGACAGGTCTCCTGCCTTTGGAGGAGTGAGTCTTGGTTTTATTTGGGATAGCACGATCCATACATTCCTGTAGGTGTCCATAGAATGCATTTGTAAAGGATCCTGCGATTTGGGCCATATTTTCTACTGGCCCAGGGGCTTTGAAGAATTCCACCTCGGTTTTGAGAAGTGAGAAGTTCTTCACCATGGTTTCCTTGGCTGGGGGTGGGGACGGGATATGGATGTCCAGTGAGGTTAATTTATGGTCAGATCTTACCAATGAGGGGTATACCTCTAGTATGGAACATAGAGTCCCCATGTTGGCGATGATCAGGTCCAATATGTTTTCCCCTCTTGTGGGAGTGGTGACCAGTTGTTCCATAGCATTTGAGTTTATAAATTCTAGGAAGCGTTGGGTGAAGGTGTTGGGGCTTTAGTAGTGCTCCCAGTTTATGTTTGGGTAGTTGAAGTCACCCAGTATGATGATGTTTGGAGAGACCTTCATATTCTCCAGTGTTCTCAGGAAAGCTGAGTGGGGTTCCTGAGTTTGGGAGGGTGGTCTGTAGCAGGCTACAAACTGAAAGGCAGTTTTGCCCACTGTTAGTTGCACATGGATGGTCTCCGATGCTTCGTGCAGTGCCACTAACCTGGAGGTGTGGGTATCTTTGATGAATATGGATACTCCCCCTCCTTTTGTGGTTCGGTCTGAGTTTTGGGGCCGAAAAGTATGGTATGAGGTATAACCTGGTAGTGCTGGGGTGCTCTCGGGAGCCTTGAACCAGGTTTCTGTTACTGCACAGATATCAATATTCTCCATATTCAGGAGAGCCTCGTGTGCGTGCATCTTGAGGTTTAGACTTCTGGCGTTGAGCAGCATTACCCTTAGTTTCTTTTTCCTTGTGTTGTCTATGGAGGTGGGTTTGTCTTTTGAGCCTTGCCTAAAAAAGGCACTATGGGGGTGGCAAGAGCCTTAGCCAATATTCGAAAGCCCAGGGGTGACAGGTGCAAGCCGTCCCTAGCGAAGCAGCGTGGCTTGTCGAGCATGTCATCCCAGGCTGACAGACACTGGATACCCTTTGAATGACACCAATACTTTAGCCAGTTGTTAAAATTGATCATTTTGTCTTTATACTGTGGCATCATTCTTGGTGAGGGTAAGATGCTACTCAAGGTCAGGGTCATACCGGCCTGGGCTACATGACCAGAGAGCTCCTGTATGTCTCTCTTCATGTAGTCCAGGGAGGTACGTCTCAGGTCATTCACACCAGCATGGACAATGACAAAGTCATATTTGTACTTGCTTTGGAGTGACCTGAGTGCTTGTGTTATGTGGTGGATCCTGGCACCCGACAGGCAGCTTACAGTGACCTTCTCCTTGTTCAGCCTGGTGAGTGGGACGTCAGTGTGTCTGACAATAGAGTCACCTATTACAAGTGTAGTAGGTGTGTTGTTTAGACTTAAGGCCTGTGACTGTGTGGCACACTGACTTTGTGAACAATGTGATACGTGGGTATTGTTGTGGGGTAGCGGTTGCTTGGATGTCTGCTTTGGAAGATTTTTATTTAGAGCCTCCGAGTAAGTTTTTGTGTGTTTATGTGTTTGGTTTGCTGTTGCGATAGGTCTATGTGAGACTGGATTTGTGGTGTGTGTGGTTACCTTCTCCGCCTGACTGACTGCGCCAGTACTGGGTTGAGAGAGTTCAGCCTCCAGTTTGGCTATATAGTTGCATCTCTCACATATATTTGAGCTTGTTGGGAGGAGGAGAGGGTGGTCTGTGTACATAAGGCAGTTGTAACATTGCCTCAAGATTCCCATATTCACCAGCTGGACTGGAGAGTAAACCCGAAACTGACTTTTGGACATGCCAGAATGGTATAAGGAACTACTTTTTGACTGATCAAAAAGAACCAATAAGGAGTCAAGTACTTTAAGGGAGTATAAGAGGGTGTAGTGCATTAGTTTATTAGTGCTTACTTATAAGATTACTTATACGAGCAACTGCAGGGCTTTAGAATGAAAATAGAGTGCTTACTTTGAGATTTGGAACAGTTCAAAGGGAAAAAGTGAAGAGCAGATTTTGTGGAGCCGGGAATAGTTTAAACCCGTTTAAGTGGCGCTGTCCGATGCTGCTCTATTTGCAAAATCCTGCAAAACTGCGCAAATGCGGGTTTTAAAGCAGGGAAACTAAGAGAGATAGGAATTGATCCAAAACGGCCAATAAGCTACTAGTTTCAGGGCTGAGACCACTCCTCCAGGGACAGATAGGCTGCTCAAAGCTCCCCACTCTCACTGGTGAACAGAGAAGTTTCCTCTATCCAAGTAAGGAAATGGGCAACACAGGAAACTATAACACAGTCCGGAATTCAGCAAAACCTGAAATCTGGACTAATCTATTTCAGCAAAGGCCGGAAAAGAGAATTTTTTTTTTTGTTTTGTTTTTTTCAGGAAACAGCAGAAAAACACACAGAAAACACTGTAAATGCTATAAACAGGCTAGCGCACTTTAGTGTGTAGCCTACAACAGTTATACAATACAGTCTATAAATTTGCCAGTCTTCTTCCCAAATTTCCAAAATAGAGGTGAACGTAAGCTTCATTTATTGGATGTCCATAGACAGCTTCGTTTTTACCTCCATAAGACTAAACCCTTCCGGAAGTCGGATCAATTGTTTTCTCTTTTTCAAAACCATTTTTGGGCAAAGCAGTTTCGAAAGTGTCCTTAGCAAGGTGGATCATTCTTTGTATTGCACAAGTTTATAAGGACAAAGGTTTATCTCCTCCTGCTGTATTGAAGGCTCATTCCACTAGAGCAATGGTCACTTCTGCAGCTTTCTGGTCAAGAGTTCCATTAGACGATATCTGTGCGGCAGCGACTTGGGCCAATTCGCACACATTCATCTCTCATTATAAATTGAATCTTATTTATAGAGGGAGAGCATTCTTTGGCTCTGCGGTGCTCAGAAATATCCTTCCATAAGGGCCTCTCAGGAATACTAGTAGCTGGGGACTCTGTCCCATATGTGCAGAAAGAATGACATCAACTATTTCAGATAAAGAAGTTATGTTCTTACCATAACATTCCATCTGAGTAGTAGACTTCATTCCTCTGCACCTTCCCTCCCTCCATCCCCCTCACTCTTCAGGTTTTTTTTTTTTTCTGTTTAGGGTTGTGGTTATGTTGCCTTTTAGTGACAGCAAACTCGATCTGGGGCTAGATGGGAGGAAGTGATGTATTATGGGTAGGGGAGGAGCTTGGAGCTCGGAGCTGATGCTTGCAATGTTTTGCCGGCTCGGATCCGAATCGCATCCGTATACCCATATGTGCAGAAGAATGAAGTCTACTAAGGTGGAACGTTATGGTAAGAACATAACTTCTTTTTAACAAAACAAATTATGACTTCTAAATATAAAGCATGAAAACTGGCTTTATAAACTGCTCCAAAACAAAGCCAAAAAACCCATCACTAAAGACAAACAACAGTACTTCTACGACCAGCAAACAGAAAAAATAACCCTAAAACATTCTGGTCATCCATCAATAATCTTTTAAACCGTGGCACCAAAGCCAGTCCCTGCCCACATCCTGACATGCCTCCTGAACAAATAGCCAACATCTTTAATTCCTGCTTTATTGACACCATTGCCAGTATTACTGCTACTGTTTCCTTCCCCCTCCCAAACAATTCAACTCCTGCTACCAACTCTCTTCATTCTCCCCTACAGCATTTTTTTCCACAGAACAGTCATAATACCTTACATATTTTGGATCATGCAACTCCAACTATTGGCACCATATCACCTAATTGCTCTCAACAGTCCTCCTGCCCAGAATTCACCTCTCTCCCATCCCCACCTCATTCATCAAAAAACTCTTTTAAAATGAAAACCCTGCTCTAATGCAGCAGAGAAAATTTCAGCCAAATTTCTTAAAATAGCTGCTGATGCAGTGGCCTTGGGAAAAAAACTATCATTTTTCCTCTTCATAAAGATGGCCCATCAGCTGATATCTCTAACTTCCGACCCAATGCTGTACTTTCCCCATCTCTAAAATCCTTGAAAAATGTGTGTGCAAAAACAACTTTTAGGCTATCTCCTATAAAACAAAATCCTCTCCCCTACAGAACATGGGTTCCGCCCTGGTCACAGCACATCCACAGCACTAATTTCCTACTTGGACACAGTTAACAAAGCTAGGGACTCAGGACACATTGTGTCCTCCCTTTTCTTAGATCTATCAAAACCATTTGATACCATCTCCCACTCTATCCTTCTCTCTCAGCTCTCAAACATAGGCCTTTCTCCCCAGGTGCTTAATTGGTTCAAAAAGCTCTCCCTCCAACAGACAGCATGCTGTTAAATGGCAAAATTCCATTTCCTCCTACCTTCACAACCCTACAGGCATCCCCCAAGGCTCAATTTTAGGTCCACTTCTTTTTAATATTTTTATTAATAATCTCCACCTAACTATCCTTCATGGCTCTCTAGTCCAGTGTGCAGACGACTACACCATAGTCTGCTCTGCACGCAATACAAAAACACGTCAGCAAACCACTCAGGCAGTATTTTCCACTGTGGAGACATGGCTTTACAAGAATCACCTTTCTTTAAATCCAAAAAAAAAAAAAAACAAACTTATGATTTTTATACCCAAGAGACAACCTCTATAAAAGCTGACCTCAGCGTATTCTCTGTCAACTCCACAAAAATCGAAATTAACCCACACTAAATTATTAGGAGTAATAATTGATGAAAATCTCAAATTTGGTTTACATATTCAAAACAATATAAGTAAGACCCATAAAAAGAGTTGCTCTATAGCCACAGTAAGTTCCACTCCCTCCATACTAAACAAGTACTAGCACTATCACACTTGTTACCCCCTCTAACCTATGGTGCCTTTATTAACCAACATGCAGTCCTCTTTGCAATCAAAATTAGAAACATGTTATAATAAGATAGCTAAATTTGCTCCCGTCGACATTCTACCCAACACTGTATTGCCCTAAAAAGTTTACAATGGCTCAAACTCCACCACTACCAATTACTTCAGCTTAGAACTGCTCATAAACTTATTTATAAACCACAGAACTGCTCAGCACTCAACTCTGTGCTCACCCTTTATAATCCCACTAGGCCCCTGCGATCTGAACAACAACACCTTCTTCCAGTTCATAAACCTGAATTACCTGGAGGACAGTTGTTATACTCATGGATCATTGCCAAAAAATGGAATATTCTGCCTACACACATCTGCTTACAACATAACCTGTGTAACTATGACTGCTCTGCAAAATCATCTTCCTGCTAGATGGATTTGCAACTGATCAACCCCTTCCTCTGCCATTACGTAATATACCTATTACACCTAATCTGTCCATCTGTAGCCCCTGTGAAAATATTTCTTTTCTTGCTGAACTCCATGGAACACTATCCACTTAATATCTCCTCTCACCTCGTAGTAATCTACAAATCACCTTCTCTTCCTCCTCCTCAGATTGTATTCTACTTCTACATTTAGATATTTTTTTTCACTATAAGCAACTCCTGAATTGTAAGATTACACTGTACATTACTTAACCACAATGTCTGGTTGGCACTTGTTAAATGATCTGATAGCCAGTACTTTGACTTTGATTAGATATGTTGATATATTATCACCTTTATCTACATTGTTTAATTTTCATGCAATTTTATTTTATGGTATGCTATTTTTTTATTACTTTATCTTCTTGTATAATTCTCATTCTCTGTATTTGTAAAATGTTTATGTGAAGTTGTTAAATCTCGCCGTTTATTCTCACTGATGGGTTCGGAGCCAATAGCAAAGCTCAAGGCTTGCCAGTAGCTTGAGACCAAGCCCCTTATCCCACAATGCACTGCTGGAATTACCTCAGATCTAGTTTGCTGTGGCAAGAGAGATCTCAGTGATCCAGTCAGCTTGGACCATTGAACTGGACTTGACTACTCCTCCTCCTCCGAGCCATACTGGACTCTCGGAGCCAAAGGAGCCCAAACCGATAGTTGTCAAATCTATGGAACCGAGACCCGCACCGGTGTTATCAGTTCTATCTACTCGGACTTCCTCGGCGCCGACCGAGGATGCTAGGAGCTGACACTCTCCTGTCGGGTCCAGAGAGGATAGTCGGACCGATTTGTCGGTGCTGACTCTTCCTCTCGGGGCTTCGGCTCGGATGAGCTCGGCTCCTACCTCTGGCTGGGAGCCCATGGTTTTGGTGCAGGAGGATCGGACGGTCCCTCTGGATCCATCTACCCCTTCTTGTCGGAGCCATGGTGCTTTTGATGCCATGAGGAGAGTCCTAAGACATCGTCGGCATCAGTTTGGGCTTCCTTCTCCCCTCAAGCACCTGTGTCCGCTTCTACGTCTACCGGTCCCCCTAAGCGTAGAGACCCTGAGCCTCAAGTAGCCCCACATGGTGCCCCCTGTTCTTCCGAGACCTTCCCAGATCTTCCCACTGAGGAGGTACCCAGGAAGAGACTGTGCAAGAGGAGGCACTTGGGCTCCCCACAGGAGTCTTTGACATCCAACACTAACTTGGATGAGTCAGAAGGGTCCCCTCGATCCCCCTCTGAGGATATCTCCTTTGCAGAGATATTAGAGATCCTAAGTCAGAGGGGCGATTGGCAGTCCAAAACCCCTACTGAAGATGAGTCAGTGCTCTTGAAGGCTTTTGGGTCTCAACCTTCCACTTTTTGGGTGTCTCTGCCTTACAATGAGCTCATGGAACTGATCTCACGTAAGACGTGGGAGTCACCGGAGGCCATGGAACCTGTCCCTCGGAAGCCGAATAAGTTCATCTCTGCCCCAGTGGACAAAGCCTTTTTGACCAAAGGGATTGCCTGTTGATGCCATGGTGGTAGCTGCAGCCACCAAAAAGGAAGTGTCTGAAACATCCACATCTATCCATCCTCCTAACAAAGATTCTAGGATCATGGATAGATATGGAAAATGCATGTTTAGTTCAGCAACTTTTTCTCTGTGATCGCTGAACTATTTAACCCATTTCATGAGACTACAAAGAGATCTTCTGAAAGAGCTAGGAGATGCTCTCCAGGGTATGGTAGCTGCAGGGATTGCTGACAAAGTCAACACACAACTCCCTACCCTAAACTCTGTTGTGAACTCGTCCATGCGTCTCATATCTTATGCAGATGATGGTTCGAGTAGAGCCGCTAGTTCAGGCATTGCTCTGCAGAGACGAGCCTGGATGCGTCTCTGTTCCTTTGTGGAGCCCTTTAAGTCTTCCTTTATCAACACCCCATTTCATGGCTCATCACTGTTTGGGCCTAAAGTAAAGGAAACTTTAACCAGGTGTGAGCGGGAAGGCAAGACCCTATCTGCCATTGAAGTCCGTTTTTCTACCCCTACTCAGCCCTATCCCAAGGGCCCTAAGGGCGGAAAAATGTGGTTCCGAAAAGCACAGGGAGCCTTTCAGGACACACGTGGAGAAACCCCCTCTAGCGGCAGAGGAGGGGGTTATAACGGAAGACGCCACCCACGCGGCAGAGGGGGTCCGCAGCAACAGGGTGACAGAGGCCAGTTCTCTGGTCAGTCCTACCAGCGCTCCTGAAAGGAGGCCCGGCTGTCCGGCTCTGGAGGCAGTCTGGGATCGCTTATCTTTGTACCCAGACGCCTGGCTAAACATAACGTCAGATACATGGGTACAAAGCATCATTTCCGGAGGATATTTCATACCGTTCTCTTCCTCTCCCACTCCTGTAAACAGAATCCCAGATGTTCCACCCAGTCTCAGGGAACAAACAATCGTAGAGATCCAAAAATTGCTAGAAAAAAGTCATCCAACCAGTCCCAGCAAACCAAGTTGGATTTGCAACTTACTCAAGATTCTTTTTCGTACCAAAGAAAACGGGACTGGAGACCTATCTTGGACCTCAGCAGACTCAACCAATTCGTAAAGAAAGAGAAATTCCGAATGGTCACACTTCAATCCATTCTTCCCTTCCTAGGGAAAGGTGATTGGATGTGCTCCATAGATCTCAAGGACACGTACTATCACATAAAGATGAACAGACGCTCCAGGATCACCTGCGTTTCTGGCTGGGAGCCAATCATTACCAGTTTTGAGCCCTGCCCTTTGGTCTCACTACAGCCCCCACAGTGTTCACCAAATGCATGGCAGCAGTCATGGCTCACTTGAGGCATCTAGGATTCCAGGTGTTTCCATACCTAGACAATTGGCTCCTCACTGCTACCACCAGGCATCAATTGACTCAGGCAACACAATATACTCTGACACTCTGCCATCAAATAGGCATTACAGTCCACTTCGAAAAGTCTGCCTTATCGCCATCACAGCATACCGTATTTATAGGAGCAGAGTTAGATACCTCAACCACCACTCTACGTCTTCCAATCCAAAGAGTCTCACTTCTTTGCCATCACATCATCTCACTGGTGTCAAAGAACAAAGCTACAGCAGCAGAGGTCTTGAAGGTGCTAGGTTTGATGGCGGCAGCAATCCTGGCTGTACAACTTGCAAGGATGCATATGCAAATCCTTCAATGGCTCCTTTTCACTCAGTGGTCTTACCAAAAGCTCCGATGCACCACATGATTCTCATCACAGATTCTTGCAAGAGAGACCTTCAGTGGTGGTTGACGTCTCTTCATTTCACAATCGGAAGACCCTTTGTCCCCCCCCCCCAGTAGCCACTGTGACCACGGACGCTTCCCTGATAGGGTGGGGGGCATTTTCAGGGAAAGACTGCCCAAAGCACATGGACGGATCAAGAGTCACATCTGCATATCAATGTTCTGGAGTTGAGAGCGGTACTTCTGGCGTTGCAGTACTTTCAGGACTCTCTTCCTCTAGGGACAATTGCAATTCAGACAGACATGTCAGTGGTCTGGTACTTGAACAAACAAGGCGGAACCAAGTCTTATCCCCTTTGTCGAAAAGCCATCAGCATATGGCAATGGGCTGTGTCGTCCCACCGTTTTCTGATAGCAACGCACATCCCGAGGAAATCCATTGTGATAGCAGACAAGCTGAGCAGGGCAGTACTGTTGCCTCATGAGTGGTCTCTCAACCAATGAGTTGCAGATTTGATTTTCTGCAAATGAGGCCAGCCCTTCTGCGACCTCTTTGCCAGTCACATCAATACCAAATGCAGAAGCTACTTTGCCCTAATACCACCTCCAGGACATTCCCCGAGAGATGCACTGGTACATGATTGGCCTCAGGGTCTCCTATATGCATTCCCACCTATTCCATTGATACCCAAGGTTTTACTGAAAGCAAAATCGCTGGGAAGGACAGTTATCCTCATAGCCCCCTACTGGCCCCGACAGATTTGGTTCCCCTTCCTTCACCATCATCTGCTGGAGGATCCATGGATCCTGGACCCAGTTTCGGACCTTCTGACACACCCGTCAGGGGACTTCCATCCTTCACTGCAGTCCCTAAAACTGACTGCTTGGCTAATCCACTTCCTCTAATTGCCAGGCTTCATTCACTCTCAGATGATACAAGACAAATCCTTTTGTCTTCTCACAAGCCATCCACGAGGAAACTATACCGCAGTAAGTGGAACAGGTTCTCAATTTGAGCAAATATATAGAAAATCGACCCTTTCCGAGGTCCTCTATCGTCCATTTTAGAATTTTTGACAAAGACTTTTAAGGAAGGAGCAGCAGCTGTCACAGTTCGAGTCCAGTTAGCCGCCATATCAAATTTCCACCTTGGATTCGATGGGTTGAACGTTATGGGCCATAAGTTATCTAAGGCTTTTCTTAAAGGTGCTTTTTACATGAGACCTCCTGTCAAAGTCCCTTATTCTACCTGGAATTTGAATTTTATGCTGTCTCAAATAATCCCCCCCCCCTTCAAACCAGCATCTTATTGTGATCTCAAATATTTGTCCTGGAAGACTATATTTCTAGTAGCCATTACTTCTGCCCGCAGAATGTCAGAATTTCAAGCATTATCTATCAGACCTCCTTTCATGATTTTCCATGCTGATAGAGTATCTCTCAGAACAAACCCCTCCTTTTTGCCTAAAGTCTGTTCTGAATCCAATATCTATCAGGTCATTGAGTTTGACAGTCTTTTTTCCCAGCCACTCTAACAAATTGGAATACATGCACAAACTTGATGTACACAGACAGCTCAGATTTTATCTTGATAGAACTAAGGATATTAGAAAATCAGATCAACTTTTCGTATCCTTTTCGGAGGCCAGAAAAGGTAATCCAGTGGCTAAAACAACTCTATCTAAATGGTTATCAAATTGTATATCCTTTGTTAATGCTAATGCAAACATGCCTTTGACACACAAACCTAAGGTTCATTCTACCAGAGCCGTTTCTATGTCTTCTGCCTTTCAAGCTAAATTGCCCCTTGACAATATTTGTGCTGCAGCCACTTGGTCTAAGCCTCATACCTTTATCACGCTTTACAAAGTAGATAAGGCTTCCAGGGACAGGTTTTCCTTTGGTTCCACGGTACTGAAAAACGTACTTCAATGAGCCACCCAAGATTGAGGGTGCTAGGGATGCTACCCATCAGTGAGAATAAACGGCTAGATTTAACAACTTCACATAAAGAAGTTATGTACTCACCATAACGTTCCATGTGAGTTGTTTATCTCGCCTTTATTCTCACATCCCTCCCTCCTTCCTCCTCCTGGCTGACAGTTGACTTAGAGGCTAGTACCATCCTGGTTATTCAATACTTCTTCTTCCCCTTTGGGAAGTGCTTCCTTGTAGAAAAAGAAAAAAAAGGTATATATACTCACAGCAAACAAGATCTGAGGTAATTCCAGCAACGTTGTGGGATAAGGGGCTTGATCTCGAGCTACTGGCAAACCTTGATCTTTGTTATCAACCGTGTCGGAGCCGAGGATCGGCTCCGAACCCATCAGTGAGAATAAAGGTGAGATACACAACTCACATGGAACGTTATGGTGAGTACATAACTTCTTTTTTTCTGTCATTAGACTTTGAGTTTTTCTCCCCGGGCCTCCACCGAAAATGGGCTTTCATTGGCCTAGTGAACTTTCCCAGTAATCAAATGCTAATAAATAAAGAAATCAAGAGTTTCAGGATGGCTATTCAGCAGAATACCTGGGACAAAGGAAAAGAGGAGCTCTTAGATTAATTGCAAGAGGAGCTCCAATACTGATAGAAGAGGATACAAAAGATATTAATGGTAGATTTTGTAGTACTAAGGGGGTTACTGGCAAGGAGGAAGGATTACACTTATATATGTTTGTATTCCACCTAAAACTGTTATAATGGAGCTTAAGAAAATTCTGAGAGTAATCCGCTTTCAGCAAGGAAGATTACTTAGAGGTAGGAACTGACATTTGATTTGCAGCTGTTAATATGTACCTGGTGGGACCAAAGGGGAACGTATAACAAAGTAGGGTAGAATTTTACAGACGTTTCTGAAAATATTTGACATGGAAGGTGTGAATTCAGTATTAGGAGTTCAGAGTGAATTTACATATTACTCCCCAAGATAAGAAAACTGGGCTAGGCTAGACAGAATTTATATTTCACAGGGACATGTGTATTTAATTGAAGGTCTTGATATGCACCCAATAACTATTTTAGATCATGCACCAATAATAACTAAAATAAAAACACAGGGTAATGAGCCATTGGTACTTTCCCACCTATCTGTTGAAAAGAGGAATTTAAGGAATAGGTAGTGGAAATTATTCAGGCGCTATTACAGAAGATGGACATTTCTTCTGATGGTATAGCTAGGGAGTGGGACAAAATTAAAGTGGAGTTTTAAAATAGGGTAGAAATAAAAGAAAGGGAGATATGGATAAGAAGTATCGTGACTTATTTAGAGGGACTGACAAATGTTGAAGTATTGCAGAATAGGAGGAATCTCACAGAACAAGAAGAGGAGCAGCTGTAGAATGCTAAACAGAAAATAACAGATTACCTCAATAATATGCATGAGTTTAGAAAGACTGCTGTTAAGCAACTGTTTTTGATAACTCTACAACACAAAAAATTTAGCACAACTTAGGCAACAGAAAGTAGAAAGGGCTGTCACCAAACTTAGCCTGTAACAAGGTAGGTAACGAGATCCTGTAGAGGTATTAGAAATATTTCAGAAATTGTATAAAAGTCTGTATAAAGCAGAGAAATGTGGAAATCAAGAAAGGGTACAAATGGAAATGTTTATGGAAGAATTAAATATGCCAAGGTTAGAGGTAGATGAGGCTCGATTATTATCAGGAAAGGAGTCGATGAGAGAAAAATGGTGATATATCACCAATCTACAGGAAAGTCCCAGGAATAGATGGTATTCCCATGGAAGTTTGGAAGCTAAGAGGGAAAAAGCTGATAAAGATCTGGAAGGTTTTGCGTAACAGTATTTTAAGAGCAGAAGTACCAGCATCCTGTAAGAAAGTGGTGGTAGCTGTAATACCTAAAAAGGGTAAAAATCCATCAGATCCATCTGTACATACAGGCCCATTTCAAAATACTAAACCATGATTATAAAGCATTTTTGTATGTAATAGCAAAAAGAATGGCATAAGTGATGCCAGAATTGATAGATATGCAACAGTGTAGTTTGTGGAGGGGAAGCAAACATTTGACAACATATGCTATGTAAGAAAATACCACTGTTGTCATTGGGTTATGATGCAGAAAAAGCATTTGACAGAGTAAGCTGGGACTTTTTGAGCAGGGAATGGAAGCATTTGCATTCTTGATAAAATTACAAGGTTTATTAGGATATGTGAGGGATCAGAAGGAAAATTTATTGGGTGTGGTCCTCTCTGATAATTTCTGCTTGAGCAGAGGAACCAAGCATAGCTGTCCTCTTTCTCCTTTGTTGTTTGCATTATATTTTGAGCCATTGGCAAAGAAAATAAGGCACTTAAAAATATATAATTGGTATGGTAGTCAGGAAAAGCTGTCTGTATTTGCAGATGATATTATTTTATACCTGACAAAACCGGAAAGGGACATCACAGGAATGTTTTGAGACAGTTTCGTATCTTTTCAGGATACAGAAATTAATGAAGCTAAAACAAAGGCAAAAGCAGTAAATTATGTACCCAAACACGAATTGGTTCAGCAATATCCATATTTATGGAGACATGATAAAATGAAGTATTTAAGAGGATAGATTAAAATGATTCTGGTGTGGCAGCTAATGATATGTGGGAAGAGACTAAACAAAAGATAATACAAAAACTGAGAAAATGGAAGCACTGTTATATTGATATGGATAGTAAGATACAAACAGTTAAGATGTTTAGTTCCTTTAGTCTCTTACACAGGTCAAGCATATTTTTATCAGCCAAAGAGATTGAAAGATTTTATCTGGGAGGGGAAGCGGCAAGAGTCAAGTAGGATAAGCTGATTCTTCCAGTACAAGGCAGACTGGGATTACCCAACCTGAAGGGGTATTTCAGATCAACACAATTAAGGCTCCTATACATTAGCAGAAGCAGGAAACTATAATTCAAAGTGGAAAGGGATGATGATGAAATGGAAGGTCAAGAAACAAGGAGAGACTGGGATTTTGGATGCAGACCTTTAAGTAGAATGACAATAATTATGCAAAATATATTCATAAAGTAGCAGAAAGTATTCTAAGAACTAAGCCAGTGCGGGAATGGAGAGTGCAGATTTTGCCCACAGGGATGACTGCAATTAGGGGTACAGACAATAGGCAAGAGCTGGCTGGAATTTATTGGAGAAAACTGGCAAATGAACCAAAGTATTGGGAACAAATAACTAGAGAAGGTAAGGTCATAGAATGGCAAGGCGCCAAGAATTTTTTTGTACTGCAGGATTGATATCCGAGTATAAGCAAAGAGAAAGAAATGGGTGGGGGTCCTAAACTAAAACCCAGCACTGGTAGAGAACATAAGCTGCTGTTTTAAAAAAAAAAAAAAAAAGGAATAATTAGTAGAGCGTATAAAATATTGCATGATTACTATAAGAATCAGAGGTATTTAGAAAGGATTGGGAAGAGAGACTGAATAAGCAATTCACAAAGAAACAATGGGGGATGTACGTATGTCTCCCATATATGCAACAAAATCCAGATGATTTAGGATTTTTGTTTGGAAATGCTTACATAGTTATTTTTATACTCCATGTAGACTCCCGAGAATTTTTCCACAGGTAGAAAGCAAATGTTGGAGGTGTGATAGGGTAGAAAGAAGTAATTCTGTACGTATTTTGTGGGAGTGTTATTGGGTTGGCAGACTTTAAAGATTCCCTGCAGACTACTCTGCCAGAGATGCTGGATGGGCATATTAGTGTATCTAGGGAAATTATTTTTTCTGAGCTATGGTACAGAATCTGGATTGCCTAGACATAGAAAGGCCTTGCTGTTTCTAATTATGATAGCCACCAAAAACAGTTACTAGAAAATGTAAATCAAAGTTTAAACCAACTTTACTAGACGCAGTGACTATAGTAACAGAGAACTGGGATCATTATAAAAGGCTAGGATCAAATTACATAGTAAAAAAATGGGAATTGTGGGGGGTTGAGGTTTAAAAGAAGACAGGACTTGAATGAGCTATGTAATATTTGTCTGACAATGAGTGGATAGATTATAAGTGATTTGTAATGTTTGTAACTGGGATTGTCAGGATGGTTTGTGATGTAAAATGCTTGCAACTAGGATTGTGGCAGTATGGTTTGTTTTCATTTATATAAGTGTGTGCTTGCCTATGTCATAAGTGATAATTTAATAAAGATGTTTCTTGTTTAAAAAATGTATATAACACAGTGTGCTGTCCCCAAACATTATTTTTTTGGAACTTTAATTCTCTCCTTGTTAAACAAAGCATTGGAATAGCATCTATTGATGTACAAGAATACCAGTACAGTTACTTCTTTGTGCAGATGCAGGCCTGTTAATGATATTTGATATCCAGAATTCATTAGCTGTCTTTTTTCATCTGGCATTCATAGACGCTAAGACTGTAGAATATGCTATCAATTTAAAAGGTTATGCTGTTTAGTGAAGGTCATGTTGATTTATTCTAAAGTGCTTTGCTGTGATTCCATTAAATCTCTTGGATGGACTTGTACTAAGGATGCACTTCAAGTAGTATACCTTAGCTGAATAACACATTAAAATTCTTTCTACTAAAAAGAACTGGCCATTAGAAATATGGTCCCTTTTCAGGAGGATTTTCCAGTTTGGAGCGTTTTCATCTGTAAGACAAAATTATACTGTTGATTACTAAACTTTACATATGAATAAAATGTGAATGAGGGTTATGTGGAAGGGGGGGAAGGGTCACTCCATATTCCATAGCAATTCTTTTCCGTGGCCAGTTTTGATTTGGATCAGCTGTCGTAGATTTCAAGTCTAAGACCCAAAGTTTTGCATGATATAGCACACCTCTTTCTTATAGTGTTGTCATTATGTTCATCACATTGATAACTGGTGCAGTAGCCTAAGCTATATGAGTTGTATCCTGCTAAGGTTGTAACAGCTGGCCAGCTTCCACAGCTTCAGGGCTCCTTCCATGTGCCCGAACTGTAAAACAGCTCAAGTTGAGATGACTGAAAAACAGGGTAGGGCACCAGGCCCTTCAGAGTTTTCTTGCCACCATAGAGCACCATCTGCAAGCTTTTGAGGAACAACATTCAAATAATGCTGTTCATTTCTCGGCATATAAGCTGTCCTGGGTGAAATCACTGTTGCAGTATTCCTGACAAATGGTTTATCACCACTGAAGTCCACCTGTGGTACCAAAGCTTTATTTTCTCTTGCATCGTACTTTCCCCTGCATGACCACAGCTCATGTGTTGGGGTATAAAGACAGATGTACGAACATGGATCCTCAGACTGTCTTGCTGCCAGCCAGAATGTAGGTTGTGCATCTTTCAGACTGTTGCTGTTTGGTCATTGGTGCCTTTGCTTCATTCATTTCATCCAGATAAATACCCAGTTGGTGAACCTTCTTTTTTTACCTTAAGATTTTTTGTTTGAAACTTGTAGATGTCAGCTAGGAAGGGTAAGTGCAAGTGTGGTAAGCAGATTCCATGCAAATGTTTCTTGTCTAAGCCTAGAACACGATCACAAATCCTGCTGTATCTACCAGTCCTTTGTTCCAAAAACCCTTGAGTCTAGGCTCTGTACTCTTAATGCCTTCCTTGAGACCCAGCAGCTTAAGCACTTGGTCTAGTCCAAGATGACTGACTGCATCATTGGACATCTCCCTTCCACTGAAGAAAAAACTTAACTTAATCAGTAGTCCTACTTTTCTAACTCCAGCGTGCCTGCTGAGGTTACAGAAAACATGGTATGTCAGACTTCTACTCAGCAAACCATTAAGAGACCAGTGTGGCTCCTGAGGCCTTGACAGCTGCCGATATGTCCAGGAAACTGTGCCTAACCATTTCAGAAGGACTGCAAGGCTTCACGCAAATTGTAGTCAGGCAAGAGATCACAGGTTCACTAATAGAGTTTAGGCAGGCTTTCAAACCTCCACACCTCATCCAGGCAGGCATCACATCTAAAAAAAACAGAAGACTAAGCATGTGGCCTTTCCCTCAGCAGCCAGGGAGAAAATGGCTGGACTTTTTGTAATGGTTGTTGAAGGCAATTGTCTTTGAAACCACCACACCCCTTGGGTTGCTCCAACTGCAAACTACACCCTTAAAACCCACCATGGTTTCCTCCTCCTCTTAAGATGACAATTCAGACCATTTTTTGGACTTTTCCTCTCAGATGCATTCTCCAGGGCAGATTTCGTCTGATGAAGGGGTCTCCCTTTCCCCGGTCCTCCTGTTGAGGAAGCTTCCTTTGGGAAGACTGTACAGAACATGATGAAACACTCTGTCAATCTACTCAAATCTCTGATATCCAGAAGAGATATTACTACTGCTACTTGGAGATGAGTAGCCCTGCCCCTTCTTCAGTCCCTCCTGTCCTTGAGGCTTTCCAGAATGCTTTTCAGTCCACCTCTTCTGTGCCTAACTCTCAATCTCTAGCTCCTCAGAGACCAGATAGGTTTTACAAGGTCCCTGATTACCTAAAATATCTATATAAGAGCCCATTGGTGGAACCTTCGGCTGTTTGTCTCATCAGAGAAGCCCTGTAAGCTGCTGCCCGGTGCTAATGCTTTACGTACTGACAAAGATAGTAGGCTGTGGATAGACTGGAAAAGGTGTACACCTCTGCTACCCTTGCTTTTAGGACAACTAATTACCAGACTTGAATAACTAAGTACTTTTTCTTTGTTCTGGCCACCCCTAAACAAAGTTATTTGGATACTGTACAGCAAACATTAAGCAGCAGATGCAGAGCTTATTTTTGCAGGTGAGACAGATTGCCAGACACAGTATTAAGTGCAGTTATAATGCTGTAATTGCTTCCTGTATAGCAGTTGCCACCGGATCTGTTATCCGCAGATATGCATGGCTTCACAATCAACCTATGCCTGAGGATTTCAAGTCTAAAATTCAACATTTACTTTTGGACAAAGACTTGCTATTTGGCTGTCTTGCAGCAAATCCGTTCAAAGCTCTCCAAAGCCAAGGTAAAACCATGAAAGACTGTAGGCAGATTCTACTCTCCTCAGTTCCTAGATACCATAGGAACTACCCAGCCAAGTCAATATCCTTCATTAGAAGGGATGCAAGGGCAGTTCAGAAAAAAAAGAAACCACCCAAGAAAAGATTCTCTAAAAAGCCACAATGGGACACCACCCTTTGAGGACAAATGTCTGTGGCTACCTGTGCAGCACCCCCCCCCGCCCCCAGCCCCACTACCCCTCTTTCCCAAAGACTGTAATCCTCTCTGACAGGTGGAAAAATATTGTCATAGACAAATTAATTCTCTCCAAAATCAGGGATGGCTCTGCCATTGCTTAGGAAAGCATTACCCCCCTGAAAGACATGCCTGTACCTCCTCAGAACCAAATTTCACTTCTGATTCCCATTATTCAAGACCTCTTGAATCAAGGCACTATATGGCAAGTCCCAAAAGAATTTATAGGAAAGGGTATTTATTCCAGGATTTTCCTAGTTCCAGGGAAGAAAGGGCAGTGGCATCTCATCCTAGACATGTCTGCTCTGAACACTTACCTGAAGGTGCCCTCTTTCAAAATGCTCTCCTTTCATACCCTTCTTCTTTTCATACTTCAAGTTTCCTTCATGTCTTTTTAGCTGAATAATGCCTATCTGCATGTCCCTATCTGACCCTCCTGCAGGAGATTCTTCAGATTTATCTCTAGCTGCAAGCATTTTCAGTTTACTGCTCAGACTTTTGGTCTATCCACAACCGCAAGACTGTTCACAAAGTGCCTAGTACCTGTAGTAGCTTTGTGTAACACTCTAGAAATTCAAAAGTTCCCCTACCTAGACGATCATGTGATCCAGGCTCTCTCACCAGACATTCTGCTTCATCATCAGTTCAACCTTCAACTTCTGACATGTCTGGATATTAATATAAACTACAAAAAAAACAAAAATCACACATAATCCCTACAAGGACTTGGTGTTTATGGGATGCAGATTAACCTTCCTTCCCCAGGAAAAGATTCTCAGCCTATCCAGGTACTTCCAAGACCTCGCTTCTGCAACCCATTGCACGGCAAGAGAGGGATTAATGGCAGTCAACACTCCTATGCTCCTCCCGGCCAGACTTCGCATGAGGAAACTCCATTGGTATCTGTAAACCATGTTGTCCCAGCACTGCCACCTCTTCGAGACACTGATACCCTTTTTCCTTGTATCACAAAAGAGCTAATCTGGCAGAAGAAACGGGTTATCCTCAACCCAGGATTGCCTTTCTCATTTTCTTTTTTTCTTCAGCAGATTCACATGGATGCATTGGACGAGGCATGGTGGGCATGGACAAGATAACACCAACTGCAGGGGAAATAACCAGCCCATCTCCAGAAGGAGCACATCAGCCTAAAAGAAATGAAGGATCTTCTGCAAGCTCTTCAGATTTCTGTCCATCTTTGGAAACCAGGACCACTCAAAGTGTTCACAGAAAACACCACAGTCATGTAGTACACAAACAAGCAGGGAGGCACCAGGTCTTACAAGTTCTGCAGATTGGCACAGGAGGCATGGTATTTGGCAACACAAATGAACACTTAACTCATATCCACATGCATTCCCCCTCAGAACAATGTGCTAGCAAGCTGTTTGTCCCTTCTCTGGAAGACCTCCACTAGAGGACTCTGAACAAGGGAGGTGTTCCACAGCATTACACTTCAATGGAGTACGCCTCAGATGGGCCTCTTTGCTTCCAACAAATAACCACCAGCTCCCCCTGTTCAATATTAGGGACCCTTGCCCTGCAATCTGCAAGATAGATGCATTATCTTTCCAGTGGACAGGGAAATTCCTGTTTGCCTTTCCTCTTTTGCCTCTTCCTCCAGAAGTACTACTCAAGGCACAAATGGAAACACCCAAACTCCTATTACTGGCTCCATTTTGGCTGTGGCAACATTTGTTCCCCCTGTGATTTCACCTGGCAAAGGGAAATTGCAGGAGAGTTTCTCTACAGCTGGATCATATAACTCGGCAAAAAAGCTTGCTGATCCACCCAAGTCGTCCATCTCTCAGCCTGACCAGATGGGGAATAGGATTTTAATACCTCAATGACATCTTTTCTCTGAAGAGGTTGTACAAGTCATACAAGAGGCTAGGAAACCCACCACTAGAAAATATTATGCTGCAAAGTGGAAATTCTCCACTTTCTTTCAAAACCCACTATTAACACAAGTCTCTACAGTTCTGCAATGCTTCTGCGAAGTTCATCAATCTGGCTTGGACTACCCATCCATAAAAGTTCTTGTCTACTGTCAATGCTTGCCTTCCTCTTTGCCCCCCACTTATGACTAGACCAGAGGTCAAGCTTTTTCTCAGGGGGGACCACACAGAAATAAATCAAACCAAGTATAAAAAGTGTAAAAAAGAATCCAGGCCACTGTTTTAAGACAAAATGTTCTTTTATAATAATTATAATATAATGTAATATAATATAATTATAATATAATAATTATAATATTATAAAAGAACATTTTGCCTTAAAACGGTGGCCTGGATTCTTTTTTACACTTTCTCAGAGGAGTTCTGCATATTAACCCCCCCCCCAAGGAAATCCATCTCCTCACATTGGGATCTTAATTGTGTACTAGAAAAGCTTAGTCTTGCCTCCCTTTAAACCAGCTTCTTTAAAATTCTGTACTTGGGAAAACCATCCTCCTTTTGGCCCTCACCTCTGCCGGGGGGGGGTTCTGATCTTCAAGCTCTCGTGGCCATTCCCCCTTTTCTTTTTCAAAAAGAGGGTGCGACTCTTGGGGCTAACCCATCCTTCATGCCTAAGGTAGTGAACAGGCTCTCTCTCAATCAGGCTATTAATCTGCCCTCATTCTTTTCTAATCACCAAAATGGGGGGAATGGATTTTGTGTTCTGTACACATTCAGATCAACTCAGATTTTACCTGGACAAAATTAAATCCTTTAGGAAGACTGACCAGCTTTTCATTTCATATGTGCCCTCTAAACTAAGCCAACCAGTCTCCAAACAAACTTTTGCAGCCTGGATTTTGAAGGCTGTTTTTTTTCTGCTACTCACATTATGATAAGACTTTACCTTCCTGCCCTAAAGCACATTCCAGAATGGGCAATGATGCCCTCAGGGGCTTTCCACAAAGTATAGATTCTAAGTCGGTTTTGGAGGCAGCTACTTGACCCTCTGTACACACTTTACTAAACACTACAAAATTTGTCTTCTCCAGATCCAAGGCAGCCTTTGCTAGGTCATTCCTGTCCAGAGTGCTGGACAACACTTCTACTCAGTAACCAACCACACTTCCTCCCTCCTTTAGCGCTGGGAGTTACCCATTTGTCAGGAATACTGCAACAGTGATTTCAGTCAGGAGATGGTATAGTAGTGTAAGAACTTGCCTTAACAGCAGATGTTCTACTGATCACTGTTGAAGTATTCCATCCCACCCTCCATCCCTCTTCCCATCTTCATTTCTCACTTTTCTCTTTTGCTCTATCCTTTGCTCTCTTAGATGGGTACGGGGAAACTTTTTTACTAGTTCGAGCTACAACCCCCTCTTAGCTGACCAGTCTCATCTCTCAGTAGTATTTATGCCACTGGCTTGGACAGCCACACACTTGTAGCATACACAAATTAATAACAGACTCCTCTCCCTCTGCCCTCACATTATTAAATTCTTTTCCCTCCCCTCCTCTACCCCACAAAAGCAGTCCTCACTTAGAAAGATCCTCTCATAGAAAATGATTTTCCCCTTCATCAAAGCAATATTACACCATCTAGCCTCTTCTCACTACAACCAATACCATAGAAATTCAGAGACTCCTCAGAAAATTAAAACCATGGTCTGTCTCCTCTGATGACCTCCCACTAGAATACTTAAAAATCGCTGCCGAGGCCATAGTATACTCTGTTAGCATTCTGATCAACCTCTCAGTTACAGAATCCTATGTCCCCAACCTCTGGAAAGAAAATCCATCATCACCCTACTCCAAAAAGGAGGCAGCTCCAATGAACCTTCTATCGTCCAATTTCTTTCCTCTCCCCACTATCCAGGCTCCTTGAAAAGTGCATCCATAAACAATTACTTCACCATCTCACACATAGCTTCCTCACCCCCACCCAATATGGCTTTCACCTCTCAAACAGCACAAGCACTGAACTTGTCTCCTTCATGGATACTGTACAGAGATCCATCGACTCAGGTAATATTACTTCTGTACTACTACTACTACTAGACCTGTCAGAGCCTTTTGGTACAGTATCACACAAACTTCTACAGCACTTTTCTAATATTGGCTGCACCCCACCCACCAGTGGTTTAATAGCTACCTCACCAACAGGTAACAGTGTGTAAAATGGCAAAATACCCTATCAGAATACCAGTCCAATCAAACTGGAGTAATACAAGGGTCAATACTTGGAACTTTACTCTTTAACATATTTACCAACAACCTTCACACTGCTTCTCCTCTTAGTTCTATTATCCAATATCCAGATGATATTACCATCATCTCCTCCTCAAATAACCTACACCACTTCCAACAAATAACCCAAGATACCTTCACCACAATCGAAGCCTGGTTAACTGAATCACAACTACTCCTTAATGCCAAAAAAAGCTTCTACTCTTCACAGCAAAATCCCTCTGACCTGACTCACTTTCATATTTTCTCCCACAGCAACACAGAAATTGAAATCGTATCCCATGCTAGACTATTAGGTGTTACCATTGACAATAAACTTATATTTGAACAGCATATTGGTAATGCCATTAAAAAAACACTGCAAATTAGGAGCCCTATACAGACATAAATATTTCATGGACAGTACCACCAAAAATAGCTTTCACCAACATGTATTTGCTCCCCTCCCTATTGTAAGTGCCTTCTTTTTTAGTAACCTGCACTTATCTCTACAAAATGAGCTCCAGTCCTGCTACCATAAAATCGCCAAATTTGCTACAGGTAGCTCATACCGCTCACATCACTGCCAAGCCTTAAAAGAATTAAACTGGCTGGAAGTTCCACATCACCTTAACCTCATTCAACTGTCCATAGCACACAAAATTGTCTACAATCCAAGCAACTGCGCTGCCCTTAAGAATATTTGAATACCCTGTAGCCCCAACAGAATCCATCAGTCTGAGAATACTCATAACTGTTTATGTACCAAACAAAAGAGCCGAACACTGCCTTTATTCATACACTGTCGTTAAACAATGGAACTCACTTCCAACCAGCATAAACACCATTAGCTACTTCATCAAATTTAAACTCACCCTAAAAAACTACCTACTAAATACTAAAATCTGTTCCTGCATCTATCCAAATAGATAAACATCCTACTCTCCTTGAGTCCTCCTCTAGCTTACCCCAATCTTTACCCATCAAAACCAATAGGAAACTCTTTTTGATCTATGTTACTTTAAACATCTCTGTTCTTACTATAAATATCACTAATCTTAGCAATCATTCTGATCCCTCACCCCTTTAAAACTACCCCACTAGTGATTTTTCTTTCCCTTTATTCTTTCAACTTAACACTATCCCTATTTCAATATTTAAAAAAAAACAAGCATGTGTGTGTATAAATATATATATATCTATATATATATATATAGATATATAGATATATAGATATATATATGTGTGTGTGTATATTTTATATACATATATATATATATATATATATATATATGTGTGTGTGTATATACGTGTATGTGTGGTGCATTGATATATTTATATATATATATATATATATATATATATATATATATATATATATAAAATCTATTTATATATAATATATCTATGGATCTAGGACTATTGAACGAAAGTTCAATACTCTGAATCCAAAATAACGGAACCCACTTTAACGAAAGAGCTTTCACCGAAAAAGCGCTTTCGTTAAAGTGCGTTTGAAAAAAAAAAAAAACACAATCTTCTTTTATGCAGGGGAGCTGTGCCCCCCCCCCCACACACACACACACACACACACACACTTTTATATTTTCACTCCGAGGTCACACTACAGTGGGGAAAAGGGAAGTTTCCCTTAACCGCACCGTATTGCGATCAGCACAACGAGCATACTTATCCAAAAGTGCTGCTTCGGTGAACAGCACTTTCGGTTAAGTATGTTTGGTGATTACTACTTTGGCAGAAAGTGCCGTCTGGGATCTCTACGGATCCCATGTGTATATATATATATATATATATATATATATATATATATATAGTGTGTCTACTTTGACCCACAGAATTTACGTTTCTCTGAAAATCAACTTCGCGACTCTGTTTTCACAAAAGTGCATTTCTCCAAAAATGCACTTTTGTGAAAAAACAGATAACCAAACAGCCAGCGAGCTTATTTTGTAGTTTGTGGCACAGTAAGGCTAAGGTAATACTCTATCTGAAGTAGTTTACTTCATTTGGTCTTCAACCTGTGGGAATACGGATCCGTATCGGATCCGAGCCGACAAATACAACTAGTATCAGCTCCGAGCTCCAGACTCCTCCCCTTACCCATAATACACCTCCACTGCCTTCCATCCTCAGATCTAGTTTGCTGCGATTTGTTATACATTGTGTCTTCAGAGCTCCAGCTAGCAGTGGGTGATTTCTTACTGTAAGTTAAACAAATTCTGTTTCTTTTAGCCGATTTAGGTTAGTGTAGGTACCCTTTCTCCCCTCCCATTGCTTTGGCATCGAGTGTAGGTTTGTTTAGATAGTTAGAGTAGTTTGTGGTGCCCCTCCCCCCTTTAGTGTTGTCTCTAGTCCAGTGTGGTGAGTGGGTGTGTGCCTGTTAGAGTAAAGAAAGAAAGTTTTTTTGCCTGTCGTTTTTAAGGCTTCTTTCTTTTTTTAGAGGATGACTGAAAAGCTCATCTTTAAGCGCTGCACAGAGTGTGGCCATAAGCTCACCCCAGCAGATGGCTACACTCTGTGTGTTGTGCTTAGGTGTGGCCCACCATAGTGCGGATTGGTCCATTTTTGCGGGGTTTAATCCCCGAGTGTTAAAAGATAGAAAGGCCAAGTTGGCCCTCAAAGGTCTTCTGCCTGCTACTGATCCTGATCCTCCTTCCTCGTCTTCGGCTTCAGTCACAGCAGCTGCTGTGACTGCCTCTCCCGCTTCTCTTCCTCAGGCCTCCCCTCCCTCCCTCCCAGGCTGGGACTCAAACTCCTGCATCTAAGCCTGTGGGTAGTAGAGGAGAGGTAGAGAATGGGTGAGATTCGAAGACAAAGGAAAAGAGGAAGAGGTCCCCGGACCTCGCTTCTCCGAGCAAGTCAGCATGGATCCGTGACTCCCCTCGGCTTTGGTCTCCGAGGTTCTCCCCGGAGCCGGAGGAGGCACACCCAGTCTCCCGGGCCTCTGTTCCCCGACCTGCCAGGTCGGAGTCCGTGGATTTGTCACGGTCAACCCGCTCTTTATCGGACATGGATCTGGATAGGATGAGGGGCTTTATCTGTACATAGATCCAGATGGGGGTCTTGCCAGCCCCCCTCCCTCTGGACAGCAGAGCTCGCTTCCTTTTTTCATCGCATTTTTCCTTCCCCGATCCGACCGGAGTTCTCAGATCCAGGGTTGGCCTTGGTCAGGGGGTCAGTGCAGACAGTCCTTGTTTCCTCGACGCCGACAGCTGCCTGGAGCATCTTGGACCCGACCAGTTCGGATCTGAGCCACTCTCGGAGCCAGAGCCTGGGTGTCGGATCCAAGGGAGTGGAACCTTTCCCAGCGGCTCCGACATTGTCAGGCCAGGCCCCCCCCCCCCCCCCTCAGAGCTCCGTCCACTTCGGGACCAGCTCCGATTCTCGCGTTGGACCCGGGGAGACCGGCCTCCTGATTAGCTTCCCAGCAGGTCCGCTCTCCTTTGCCATTCGATGTGGTAGAAAGGGTCCTCTCAATCGGATCGAGACCCCTGACTGCCCCCTTGGACTCTGCTCAGACCCCCTCGGCTCTGTCTATGATCCCCATTGTCTTACCAGAGGGACAGCCCATGTTCGAAGAGCCCCAGATGGTTCCCCCAGAGGAACAGATGGCTTGCGAGCACTCCCCTGAAAGCCCCACTGGAGATGTGCCTCGCAAGCATACATGCAAGAGGAGGCACTCTGACTCCCCTGAGTCCCTAACCGAGGACACAGATTTAGATGATGGGGAGGGCTCCCCAAGATCACCTCCCAACGATGTCTCCTGTGGAGACATCATGGAGATCATACACCAGCGGGGAGGTTGGTCTGCCCCCTAGCCCTCCTCTGATGAGTCTGTGTTCCTGGAGGCTTTCGGCACGGGCCCGTCTACTTCCTGGGTGTCCCCTCCCGCAGATCCTTTAGTGGATTTGATCACCTCTTGGGTATGGAAGGAACCAGATACCATAGAGCCGATCCCCAAAACTCCCCAATAAAGTTTTAAGTCCCCCTATTGACAGGCCTTCCTGGAATAAGGGCTCCCCAGTGGACACTATGGTGGTAGCAGCAGCCACTAAGAAAGAACTATCTCAGGAAAGTTCCTCGGTCCACGCTCCTGACAAGGAGTCACGGATGATGGACCACCTAGGGAAGCGGGGTATATGCTTCAGCCACCTTTTCGATCAGGGTGCTGAATTACTTGGCCCATGTCACTAGACGCCAGTGCGGTCTAGTAAAGGAGCTGGAGGAGTCCACCCAAGTCCATGTCGCAGGAGGACAAGGCCTCGTTCTCTGCAAAAATGGCCACTCTGAAAGCGGTATCAAATATGTCCATGCGACTCCTCTCCCATGCTACGGAAGAAGCGGCTAGGGCGGCTTCGTCCAGCGTGTCCATGAGGCGTAACATCTGGCTCAGGTTGTGTCACTTTACCGAACCCTTTAAGGAGTCATTTGCCAAGGCCCCTTAAGACGGCTCGACACTTTTCAGTAAGACCGTCAAGGAGACACTAGTCCAGAGTGAGAAGGACAGGAAGACACACACTGCTGTCGGGATACGCTTCTCTAACTCTCAAAGGTCCTTTTCCCGGAACCAGAGAGGGCAAAAGAAGATGTGGTTCCGGAAGTCCCAGTATTCCTGGGACACTGAGGGCTCTTCCCCTAGAGGCAGAGAGGGACAGAATGGATGCCGGCCCAGAGGCAGGGGGGTTCTGTGAAACTTCGGGTCTTGAGAGCCATTCTCGGACAGACCCAGGCAGCAACCCTGAGGGGTTGCCTGGCTGCTCTACTCTGGAGGCAGTCAGGGAATGGCTGTCCTTGCACCCAGCGGCATGGGAGTCCATGACGGACCACTGGGTGCTTTAAGTCATATCCAGAGGATATTCTATCCCCTTCCTGGGTTACCCCATATCTCCCAAACACCTCCCGGACGTTCCACCCATGCAGAAGGAGGCAGCAGCACAGGAAATTTCCAAGCTGCTAGGAAAACGAGCCATCGAAACCGTCCCCCCAGATCAGTCTGGATCGGGCTTCAAATCCAGGTTCTTTTTGGTGCCAAAGAAAAGGGGGACAAGGCTCATTCTGGACCTCTCTACCCTGAACCTATCAGTTGCCGAAGAGAAGTTCCAGATGGTCATACTACAGTCCATCATGCAGTGCCTGCAAGAGAGCGACTGGATGTGCTCGTTAGATCTCCAGGATGCTTACTATTGCATAGAAATGCACAGAAGCTCCAGGAAGTTCCTCTGCTTCCGGCTAGGGGCCAGTTATTATCGAGCCCTACCATTTGGTCTCACCACAGCCCCAGGGTGTTTACCAAAGTGAAGGCGGCTGTAGTGGCTCACCTGAGGCTTCAGGGGATTTAGGTCTATCCGTACCTGGACGATTGGCTCCTCACTGCTCCCACCAGGCGTCTACTTTCTCAAACCAGGGATTACTTTCTGACACTTGCCCTGAGTTTGTGTATCTCAATCAACACATCTAAATCTCTCCTAGAGCTTGTACAGGTAATAGAGACTACATTGGTGCCAGGATAGACACACTTCAATACAAAGTGTTCCTGACCTCGAAGAGAGTTTAAAGCTTCAGGATGCATGTCTCCCTGATCTACCATTTTCACCTTCCTACAACAGAATCAGTGTTGCGGGCTCTAGCTGTGTGCTTGGCTTCACATGCGGATTCTTCAGTGGACTCCGGTTCAGTGGTCCCTGTTGGAATTACCACTAATTTATCCTATCAACCTAAGTCAAGTGTGTCGGTTGTCCCTCGTATGGTGGATGAGCTCTCTGGACATTTTGGAGGGACGACCCTTTGTTACAGCCCCAGCCCAAACCACAGTGACCACGGATGCCTCCCAACTCGGGTGGGGGGGGGGCATTGTTCGGGCAGGACAGTCCAAGGCCTGTGGTCCCCCATAGAGACCAATTTGCATATGAATGTCGTATAGATGAGGGTGGTCCTTCTAGCGTTGCAGGCCCTTCATGCCTTTCTTCCTCTGGGGACGATTGCCATTCAATCAGACAACATGTCAGTAGTCTGGTATATCAACAAACAGGGAGGGACCAGATCTTACCCCCCTTTGTCGCGAGGCCATTAGAGTGTGGGAATGGGCGATATCCACTGATCGCTTTCTCATCGCAATGCACATTCCGGGACGGTCCAACATTCTAGCGGACAGGTTATGTCGGACCTTTCTGATGCCTTACGAGTGGTCTCTGAATCTGTCAGTAGAGGAACAGATATTCAGCGAGTGGGGTCAACCTTGCTGTGATTTCTTCGCATCTCCTTCCAACGTGAAGTGCAGCAGGTTTTTCGCTCTGAACCCCCTGCCGGTGGAGTCCCCCAGAGACGCTCTAGTTCATGCTTGGCCTCCTGGTCTTCTGTATGCTTACCCACCAGTACCTCTCAGCCCGACGTTTCTGCAGAAAGCCTGTCGACTGTGGAGCAAGGTGATCCTTATTGCCCCATTCTGGCCTCGCCAGGTATGGTTTCCCTTCCTTTGGTCTCACCTTCTGCCTCCACCTTGGATCCTAGATCCCATTCAGGATCTGATTTCACACCTTTCGGGGGTGCCTCATCCAAGTCTGGACAGCCTGAAGCTCACGGCTTGGCTGCTCCAGTTCCTGTGATTGCTAGGACTCCTGGACTTTTCCTCTTCAGTTAAATCTGTTTTGGTAGCTGCTCATAAGTCTTCAACCAGAAAGGTTTATCGCAGCAAGTGGAAATGTTTTTCTTTCTGGGCCTCTCAGAGGAGTTTAGATCCTTTCACAGCTCCTATTTCCACTATTCTTGATTTTCTAGCTGATATTTTCCAGCATGGAGTTAGTTCTTCTACTGTCAAAGTTCAGTTGGCTGCTATTTCTCATTTTCATGTGGGCGAGAATTTTGCATCCTTGGCATCTTCTAGACTGTGTAAAGCCTTTATCAAAAGCACCTTTTTGCTATGCCCCCCAGTCAAAGATCCTGTCCCTCCGTGGGACCTTACTATGGTTTTCCAAGCTCTGGTCACCCTTTGAGCCTGCCTCTACTGCAGATTTAACATTTCTGTTGTGGAAAACAGATTTTCTGGTCACTATTACCTCTGCTAGAAGGGTTTTGGAATTACAGGCCTTGTCCATCAAACTTCCGTACATGATTTTTCATAAAGATAAAGTTTCCCTTCGAACCAACCCATCTTTTCTTCCTAAGGTGGTGTCACCAGTGAGTAATAATCAGACTGTAAATTTGCCTATATTCTTTCCCAATTTTACCAGCAGGATGGAATACAAGCTACACATGTTGGATGTTCATAGACAGTTACGATTCTATTTACGTAGGACAAAAAGTTTTCGTAAATCTGATCAGTTGTTTGTTTCGTTCCATAGATTCTTTTTGGGCAAACCTATTTCCAAGGTCACTATAGCTAGATGGATTTCTTCATGCATCTTGCAGGTCTGTAAGGACAAAGGCATGTCTCCTCCAGGTCAGGTAAAAGCTCATTCCGCTAGGTCCATGGCTACGTCTGCAGCTTTCTGGTCTAGAGTGTCTTTGGATGACATTTGCTCTGCAACTACTTGGTCCTCATCTCATACATTTATTTCTCATTACAAATTGGATTTGACTTCTAAAAGGAGGGCATCCTTTGGCTCCGCGGTGCTCTGGAATATCTTTCCATGAGGGCCTCCCAGGAGTGTAGTAGCTGGGGACCCTGTCCCACAGGTTGAAGACCAAATGAAGTAAACTACTTCAGATAAAGAAGTTATGTACTCACCATAATGTTCCATCTGAGTAGTTGTACTTCATTTGTCTTCAACCGTCCCTCCCTCCTTCCCCCTGACCTTGACGCATGTTCAATCTGCGGGCTGCTGTATAGGTCACAAGTATGTTGTCAGGTCGGGTTCTAAGTATAAGTTCAGCAAACTCGATCTGGGAATGGAAGGCAGTGGAGGTGTATTATGGGTAAGGGGAGGAGTCTGGAGTTCGGAGCTGATGCTAGTAAAATTTGCCAGCTCAGATCCGATACGGATTTGTATTCCCACAGGTTGAAGACAAATGAAGTACAACTACTCAGATGGAACGTTATGGTGAGTACATAACTTCTTTATTTTCCCTACTGTAGTGTGATCTCGGAGTGAGAATATATAAGTAGCAGGGGTGCAGGGGGGCTTGTGTTTAGTGTAGGTTTTTTTTTTGTTGTTCGGTGATCTGTTTTTTCGTGAAAGTGCAAATTACTCTGTTTTTCTCTGATATTGTAACTTCCCACAGTTTTAGTCTGTTTCTCATTTTGTTATATTGTGCTGTATTGTACTGTAAATTCTTGTAAAATACTATGTAATCATAATATGTTTGTGGAGCCTGGGCCTCCGCTGAAAATGGGCTTCTGTCCCAGTTAGACTTTCCTGGTCAATAAATGTCAATAAGTAAGCAAATATACATCAGCACATATGAGCAGAGGTCAAGCGTCAGATGCATGACTTAAGGAAAGTAAAGCTTTGGTACTGTGGCCAGATGTCAGCTGTGCTAAACCATTTGTCCAGAATACTCCAGCAGTGATCAGTAGGACATCTACTGTTTTGGTAAAATGTCCTGCCATATAAGTAGCAGTATTCTTCACAGGAGGGATTCCCTGCCATGGGTAGCCCAACGTCCAGCTAGTATACCAAGGCCTTAATAATTGTTAGAGTTGTACCTCACGTGTATGCTCTGTGCTCAAAGCATAGGGCATAAAGGTGACATACAGATGCACGTACCTCAGAACTTCTTTGCTGCCATTCGGAACGCCATCATTGCATGTCCGTCTGAATGCTCCTTCTGTGCTGGTTACTGGCCATTTCAGATAAGTCTCCATTAGGGGTTTCTTCTTATCCTATTTTTTTTTCAGTGTTGTGGGTTTACATGTCATCCCGAAAGGGAAAATATCCAGTATAGGAGGTAGATTCCCCTTAAGCAAGGGAGCCCGCAGGATTTTTTGCAGGGGGGTGCAAACCCAGAGCCCCACCCACATAGCTCTCCCCGCCCCCTGCCAACACAGCCCCGCCCAAGTCCACCCCAAGCCCCGCCCACACATCCATTCCAGTGTCCCATTACTTGGCTATTTCTCCCCATTTGCCGTAGACACTGTTCAAATCTGTGTGGATACTGTTTTATGCTTTAGTTCTACAATGATTACAGGCAGTTGAATTTAATTTAAAACTTTTATTTCAAACATTATAGCCCAAACACTGAGACATTTACTAAACCTAAACAAAGCAATAGTCTTACAATGAAAACAGACTTGGCATTAAAGCTTCTCTACTTTTGAAACTCACATTCAATGAAACAGCATTGAAATCCATATTCAAAGAAAATGCATCTGGCCAGTGGCAGGTTATTTACCTTTGAACTGTTTTCAAGCAATAGGCTCTTTGCACACTGTTAGGGCCATGCAAGAGTTTTGATTTACCTGATTGTATTAATTATAATTTACAATTGAATTATATCCCTTGTATTATACAGCAACACTTGTTTGAGTGTCTCTGCCGAAGTAAAAGTAATCTGAATAATTCCACATTAAAGATATATGAAACTAATGAAGATGTTGCTAGAAAACAACTGTATATTTCAGTGTTTCATCTACAAATTCAGTGCCTGCTGCAGTCAAAGAATAAATTGCCTATGTTAAATTAAAAAAAATGGTAAGCTGGTATATTGCAATAGAAAATGGATGGCAAGCTGAAAAACAGGTTCATAGTTATTAGGCGTCTCATCCAAAGGAGGACATCCTCAGGACTGCAGCATACGAATGTACATGCTGTAGGAATAGAACCTCAAGCCTCTACATTAAGATGCAAGTATTCTACTTGTGGTGCTACTAACATAGCTTTAAAACTTTATACCACAGTAGAGATACCATTTGCTAAACAAAACAGTTGCACATTGTAAATAGACTTGGCATGAGCAGCAGTAAACTTCACTTCCCTTAAAACTCACAGTTCCTTGAAAATGCACTTGAAAATAAATTCCACCTGCTAACTCTAGCTTGGGCATTTCACTTTCTCTCTCCCTCACAAACATACCATACCCCTCAAGGCCTCAACCTTAGTGCAAGAAATCTGGACAAAGCCTAAAATAAATAGGGACAGATTATAAATATGGCTCTCAAACTTAGAAAATTGCAAGAGTAACAGGATTTGTGTTAGTATGCATTTTTCTAAATAATATGACATCTAAAACTGAAATCTCATTATTTAGCAACTTCAGTCCTTTTTAGGAGGAATATGGGGCGAAAATCTGGACATTCTGCAAAAAACCTGGACAGCTGAAGGGTATGCTACCTCCCTCATACACACACACACACACACACACACACAAAATAATTCTGGTCAGACTTGAATTAGTTCTGGGAAGGTTGCACTGAACAGCACCGTGCTTGATCTGAAGTGGGTGAAATCCTGGTAGCCAGTGATAATAACTGATCTGCAGCTCAGCAATGTGGAGCATTAAAGCATTTTTAGCAGAGCATTGTTTCATCACTACCTATTGTGTTTGCACGTAAGCTGTAGTTATTTCAAACATTTGCCTTTCTTGATTACTACAGAGTACATTTACCCACCAGAGCTATTGTGTTTTGACTTCAGTGTGGAGCTTACCTAGTTATTGCAGGGCTTGGCTTTTAAGTAAGGTAGCAATGCTTATTTACCATATACCATTAAAGCCACCCAACTAAGTGTACTAACACACAGACACTGCTATAAGACACTGGTCTCCAATAAAATGTAATGAGCTTCTGAAAATACTGTAATCCTGTCCTTTTATTACAAATACTGTCATATGCATTTCAATACCCAAGGCTTATACATTATCTAGTTATGTAAATATTCTCTGCATGGCAACAACGAAAAGGCTTTCAATGCTGGTAATTCTTTAACAATATGCTTACTTGCATCTTACAATCTCCGACAAGCTTACCTGATGTTCATTAAACCATGGCTACTTAAACAGAGCAACAGGGCACTGTGACAGCATGCAGTTCCTGAATAATAAGAAGCTTAAATCAACAGTATAAAAATCTGATAGAAAACCAGAACATTCTGCAAAATCAAGGACAGATGAAAAGCCACGGTCGTATTTGTGATCTACCTTGGATGGGGGAATGCTCTGCACACTTACACTGCGTAACTGCTCCTTGCCTTCCTTGGACACATCCAGAGCCACTACAATGGAGGGTGGGGTGAAATAAGTATGTCATAATTTGAAATGTCTCTGGCTGACAGTGATGGCTCTAACGCTCATACCTCTCAACATCAACCAAGGCAGCAACAAGCGTAAAGGACTGCCACCAGTTCCGTAGTAAGAGAAAACAGTTTATTCAATATTCCAAACCACAAAACACGTATTTCATTTCATTTATGAAATCGTGTTTTGTGGTTTGGAATATTTGAATAAACTGTTTTCTCTACTACGAACTGGTGGCAGTCCTACGCTTGTTGCTGCCTTGGTTGATGTTTTGAAGTTATATAGCAGTGACTGTCTTTTGGACTCATACCTCTCAACTTCAGAGCAAGAAATCTGGACAAAGCCATACATAGAACTAGAAGTGGGACACAGGCCCAAAAATAAGGCCAGATTTTAAATATTGCATTATTAACTTAGATAATAGAACAGTAGTAGATCTTGCATTAGTACGAATTTTCTGAAGGGTATAAAATCTGAAACTCAAATGTCTGCCATTATTTTCTAACTTCAATCTTTAATAACTTGCCACTAATTAGTCAGAAAACCACAAGTTTATGAAAAATGGACCAAAATGTGATGCAAAAATACCTGTCAAAAAAGGGACACCTTTTTAGTATTAACATTGTTAACTTGAGCAGCTAACAAAATAAGAGCATCTACATGCATTTCTGAAATAAAAGTAATCTATAACTCTGATCATTAGTTATATACAATTGTAAACCCTCCAACATTCTTCCAAAATTGCCATTTTGGAGGAGGGATTATTAGGGGAGAGCAACTTTTGAGCCAAAATTGGGGACAATTGAGAGGTTTGGATATTCCTAATCTACAGTGATTTGCACGTACCTCTCAACCTCTTAATGCAGGAAATCTGGACAAGGCCAAATATATTGGGGGAACATACAAACACTACTAAAAATTGCTCTTGTATAAACTTAAGACAGTCTTGCATTAGCATGCATTTTTCTGAAGGTTATGACGTCTGAAACTATGTGTCATTTAGTGACTTCATTCCTAAATGATTTGCTAGAAAACCACAAATTTTATGAGGAACAAAGCAAAAATAAGAAGCAAATATCTGTTCATTCTGCAAAGATATGGACAACTGAGAGGTATAGTTCAATCAGGGCTGTCTGAGTTTGCTACCCCCCCCTTCACAAAATCATGGTCGAATGGAGCCTCCCCTTGCAGCCATTCCAATGTCCCATTCCTTGGTTATTTTGCCCCATTTACCATAAACACTGTAATGTGCATACTGCTTTACTTCTGCGATGATTTAGGATTTCATTTGAACATTTTATTTTGCATTTTACAGCACAAACCCTAATACATATCTGTTAAACAAAGCAATGCAGCAGTCTCACAATGAAAATAGACTAACATTAAAACTTCACTGCCCTTGAAACTCACATGCATTGAAACAGCATTGAAACCCACATTCAAAGAAAATACATTTTGCCAGTGGCAGATAAATATTAACTCTGGGCTGTCTTCAAAATCATAGGCCCCTCGAACATAACATACACATGCTCTTTGATACACCTTCCTGACTGTATTACATTATATTCCTTGTACAATACAGTACAGTTGTTAGAGGACATTTCAAAATTATTGTTTTGAACATTTTTCCAGTATACACCACTGACAAAACTGCCCAATTCAGAACATTTCCATCATAAAAAGTCTACTTAACCTTCTATAGTCCACCAGTATCAGTAAAAAATATGCACAATCTCTGTAAAATCCACATTAAAGAAATTTGTAACTAATAAAGAGGTTGCTGCTTTATATGTCATTGTTTAATCTACAAATAAAGTGCCTGTTACCCTTGAAGAATAAATTGCCTTTGTTGCATGCAATAAAAAATGATAAGCTAGTAATACTGCAATAGGGAATGGATAGCAAACTGATAACAGGTTCATAGTTACTAGGTATCTTTACCAAAAGGACTGCAGCATCCATCCCCTTTACAACACAGTACAGTATCAGCAATGCATCTACCTACTGTGGGAGTAGAACCCACAGCCTTCAGCATCAAAAGCAAGGACACTATCTGTTGTGCTATTAACAATGCAAGCAGACTAAACATAAGCAGCACTAAACTTTTGCTTCCCTGCAGCTCTCAGCTCATAAAATCTACTCGACACTCAGCTGTATCTCTGAACTTTGCAGCACAAGAAATCTGGAAAAAGCCAAAATTTATTGGGGGGGGGGGGCAAAAGGCCAAAAACAAGGGACACATTTTAAACATTGCTTGTATAATGTTGGAAAGTTGCTAGAATAAAATGCTGCATTACCACCATACATTTCACTGCCATGTCTTGAACCCAGAGGATCCTGTGCAAAACAGTCAGAGCAACATACCACTACGCCAAATCAGCTGTTTTGTGAAACAGGAAGACTGAAACTTAAATGGCTACCATTTAGTGAATTCAGTTCTCACCATAGCACAGCTGTCAACCGCTTAGCACAAAATACCTGAACAAAGCCAATAATGGGTGAATACAACCCCCAAACATTCAGTGAATTCAGTTCTCACCATAGCTCTCAACCTCTTAGCAAAAACACCCGGATAAAGCCAGTAATGGGGGAATATAGCTCCCAAACATATTCAGTGAATTCAGTTCTTACCGTAGCTCTCAACCTTAGCACAAAACCTGGATGAAGCCAATAAATACCTGAACAAAGCCAATACTGGGTGAATACAGCCCCAAACATATTCAGTGAATTCAGTTCTTACCATAGCTCTCAACCTTAGCAGTCCAAGACATGATCTCATCATAAATCAAAAATACATTTCTTAAAAATATTTACAGTACAGTAAAACAAATTCAGTATTTAAGATACACATAGCACATTTTGTACCACATGTGCAAAGCATTTTTCAGATAAATTTGACATCCTGCATGAATAAAGTAAGGATGTAGGAAAACAAGTGCGACCTTCAAAGCTCTTTGTTATAAGCCACTGAGACTTTTCAAAAGCCATCCATCTTCCCAGTGACTGCTAAATTAATTTTAATCAATGATGCATATGCTACTCTATTACCTGTATGTTTCATAAATAATTTACTAAAACATCATTAATGCATCAATAAAGCTCACTTGGCAACATCAGAAGTAGAGAGATGAACATGACGCAATAAGCTGCTCCATCCATCCTAAATCTACAAACTTTCTGTAATGCCTCTGCCATATCTTCTGTTCAGCATCAATACCCCACACCCTTTGTGGGCAGCCTCATGTGATTAATTCATACAGAATTCACTGTCCTACATCCCTGGAAGAGTAATATCACACTCTCTAAGAACAGTTCCAAAGCAGATAACACACTGGTATGGAAAATAGTTTAGGATTCGGTAAAGGGGACATTAGCATTACAGGATAATGCTTAACTGCATGAAACATTCTGCAAGGGGTTGTGCTGTGGTTGATATATGGTATATGTTGGGTGGGAGGACTTGTATGCATTGTAGACTGGGAAGGTCTATGGAGATTCCTAACCTGAACAAGTAGTCATTCCTATAGTTCTGATAAACTAACATGAACAACAACTTTTACAAAGATGAAGACTTTCATTTGAAAATACCCAATTATCTTACTTGCACACACCTCTCAAACACTTAAAAACACACACGCACACATTTACCTCTCACTTGTACCCTCGTCCCAACATCTTTTAACATCCCCGGCCCTAACTACCTATTTCTTACTTGCACACACCTCTCAAACACTTAAAAACACACACGCACACACTTACCTCTCACTTGTACCCTCGTCCCAACATCTTTTAACATCCCCGGCCCTAACTACCTATTTCTTACTTGCACACACCTCTCAAACGCTTAAAAACACACACACACACACACTTACCTCTCACTTGTACGCTCGTCCCAACATCTTTTAACATCCCCGGCCCTAACTACCTATTTCTTACTTGCACACACCTCTCAAACGCTTAAAAACACACGCACACTTACCTCTCACTTGTACGCCGTCCCAACATCTTTTAACATCCCGGCCCTAACTACCTATTTCTTACTTGCACACACCTCTCAAACACTTAAAAACGCACACACTTACCTCTCACTTGTACGCTCGTCCCAACTTCTTTTGGATTTGAAATTCCGCGCGCGGGGTGGAGGAGGCGGAAGCTAAAGACGTAAGCAAACAGTCGCACAGCCGGAACAGATGAAATCATGTCGCAAACACCTGTTCCGTCTGTGCGACTTGACGCAAAGAAAAAAAAAAACATTTTTTTTTTTTTTTTTTTTTTAAATTAAAAGAAAATGAAGTCTCCAGGCCAGCCGAATCCAGGGGGGTGCAAGTGCACCCCCTTGCACCTGCCTGCGGGCGCCCTTGCCCTTAAGGATTGTCACAAGCACTGTCTCTCTTGTTTAGGTGCTTCTCACAACCATACACACAGTTCAGTCTGCCATGCTTTTGTCCCTAAGACCCTACATAGTTGTCGCTCCTTGTCCATCTACTTAGAGAGCCAGCATCTTAAATTATTGGCACAGGGTGCAATGGCAGAATCCTCCTGTCATGAAGTTCAGCCACCTGCCAAAAAAAGGCCAGAAGAGCCAGGTCTAATTCGGCTGCTGTTCCTCCTACCCTTGATGTCTCTCTTGAGGCTGGTGAAGGCCCAGAGGATCGCCTGGTTGTTATATCGGCTTACTCTGTCATGAATGTATCAGAGGCTGGCAAGGATCAGACTTCTCACATGTCCTTGGAGGTGCTACAGATGTCCTTTCCAGATGTTGAGGGGGGAACCACAGCTGATCATTTCAGAGGGTCTGATGGGAATTCTGCAGATACTTGTTCAGGAGGAGATTCCTACTACATTAATTGAAATGTAGGCAAGGGTCTGAACCTCCTAGGGTGTTAAGGGCTGATGTCCCTCAAGAAAAAAAAAAGCACATTTCCCCTGCTGCTAAAGCATGAATGGCAGGATTTTACTCAGGGGTTATTTAATGCACGGATGGCATTGACGGCTCTCCAAGGAGTTTCTGTACCAGTTCCTTCTTGGTGCTCTGCCCCACTCGAGAGCCTCAGAGAGCAAGACTCCTCTGAGATCTTGGATTCTGGGGAAGAGTCTTTGGCATATTCCTCTCAGATCCCTTCTCCTTTGGATTATGGCTCTGAAGAGGAAGACTGTATTAGCCCAGACTCTCCTTTTGAAGAGCTCTCTTTTGGGATACTTACTATTGTATAATGGAGTTCTTTAAATGGGACTGGTCTCAGGTTTCTGACATTCTGAAGATGTATGAGCTCCTTAAGATAGAGTCCCCTAAGCTCTCTGCTGTGCCCCCTGTCTTGGCTACCATTTTAGATAACTTTTGTGTTGCTTCTGTGGACCCAGACTCTGAATATCCAACCCCTAAGAAACCTGACAAGTTTTACAAGGTGCCTGTGGACTGTAAGTTTCTCTACAAATGTCCTTCTACTTACCCCTCTGTAGTGTCTGCCTCTTCTGACAAACACGCTAAGCTTTTGCCTTCAATGTACTTGTTTGTCTGTTGCAAAGCCTGGAGTTTACAATAAACTTGCAGAAATCTGCCTTGGTTCCATCTCAGGATCATGTATTTCTCTGCTGCAAGCTCTAGACCATCCCTATGTTGGCCTCCATGCCTCCTCCCAAGGCTTTTTCTAGTATTGCCTTTTTTTTCAGGCATTACTTCCTCAGGTTTCAGTTGCACCCATGGGGTTTCTACGGGCTGTAGGGTTCATGGCCGCCTCCATTCCTATGCTTCCTCTTGCCAGGCTCCATATGAGAAAACTGCATTGTTTCCTAAAGTCAGATTGGCTCTAACACTGTCATCCTCTAGATTTTCTATTCCCTCTTCTTCCATGCCTCAAGCTTGAGCTTCAGTGATGAATTCATCAGTTGTCTCTCAACCTGGGACTTCCTTTTCAGCCCCCAGTTCCCACTCAGGAATTTTTTTTCAGATGCCTCAGACATGGGGTGGGGAGCCTCTATCGGTCCTCTTAGGGTCTATGTTTTCTGCCCCCCCCCCCCCATCAGTGGTCAGGCCATATCAGTGCCAAGGAGTTGAGAGCTCTCTTTTCATTTTTCAGGCCTTTCTTTCTCTCTCTCTGTCTCTTCCAGGGCCTCTCAAAATCTTTACATACCATACCAAAAGTAATGTGGTACATCCCCAAGCAAGGGGGAGGGGCATGGTCCTACCTTCTTTGTAGGCTGGCTCTTAAATGTTGGGATCTAGCTGTCCAGTATCAAGTGACTCTTCAGGCTGTATGTATTCTATCAGAGCAGAACATAGTGGCGGGCTCCCTGAGCAGGTCCGTAACACGCTCATGAATGGATGCTTCAGAGCGATGTTAATGGACATGGCCCGTCAGTGGAGTACTCTTCATGCTGATTATTTTGCCTTCCCTTTGAACAACTTCCTATTTTTTGCACCAAAGTCTCACGTCGCCTGTCTTGGAAGGTGGACACCATATCTTGTTCTTGGAAGGTGATGTTTCTGTACATCTTCCTTCCCCTTCCTCTCATTCCAAAGGTCCTCCTCATGATACACCAAGACCTCACAAAATCTTATTGTTGGCTCCCTTTTGGCTCAGACAGCATTGGATCCCTCCACTTCTGCACCTAGCCAAGGGCAATCATCACAAGTTACCGCACATGGTGGACCTACTCACACAAGACAAGGGTTCTCTCATCCATCCTCACTTGCCCACTCTTCCACTGACATTGTGGGTGATTAATCCCTTTTTAGGCATCTTTTTTTGAGGACTTGGTTAGGATTCTGCAAGAGGCCAGGAAGCCCACTACCACGAAATTCTGTGTCCAAACGGAAGAGATTTTCTGTTTGATGCCTTGCTTATAATCAGGATCTACTTTCTGGTTCTCTTTGTGTGAACTGCACCATGCTTGGTTGGCTTATTTTTCTGTTAAAGCTCACCTATCTTTGCCTGTTTGCCATTAACTCCTCCTCTGGCATCTAGGTTTGAGATCAAACCTCCCAGAAAGCTATTCCGCCTTCCTGGGATCTTAATTTTGTTCTTAAAAAAATTGACCCAGGCTCATTTTCGAGCCTGCAGTCTTCAGCTTTTTTAAAGCGCTATACGTGGAGACTGTTCTTCATTTGGCCCTTACTTCAGCTAAGAGAGTGTCCAAACTCCAGGCTGTTACTGCTGTTCATCCTTTTTTTTTTTTTTTTGTAGGGACAGGGTGTCTCTTCTCACTAATCCTTCTAATGCCCAAGGTGGGTAATGAATTTTTTCCTTCTCCACAGTCTGCAAGTGAGAACGTTCTTCACACCTTGAATTTGCATAGGCAGCTCAGATACTATTTAGATAAGACTAAGCACATTTGCAAGTTTGAGCAACTTTTTTTCTTTCTTTTCATCCTGAATCTCTAGGTTTGGCTGTGTCTAAGCAAACCATTTCTTCATGGATTTATAAGGCCAATCTGATGCTGTTGCCTTCATTTGCTCTTCAACCATCTGTATCCAAGCATTGGATCCGACTCGGCTGCATACAAAAGCTGAGGGCTCTGACATCTAAGCTCCTCCTCTACCCGTGATGCTCCTCTTCTCCAAATTCTCCAGATCTCATTTGCCACTGTTTGCTAAGCATCATGTTCTCGTGCACTGAGCTCCTCAAGTCTGTCTTTTGGTCAGTGAGCAACTTCTTTGCTATAGATCTAAACTAATTTTTATAGCCTTTGCCTTCCCTATCCCTTATCTTTCTTTAGGTGTTAGGGCAGTTTTCCAAAAAAAAAAAAAAAGATCTGAAGTGGTTAACTTCATTTGGTCTGCAACCTGTGGGTATCGGATCCGTCCTCGGATCCGAGCCGGCAGCTTTACCTAGCTAAAAGATCCAAGCTCCTAGCTCCTCCCCTACCCATAATCCTCTGCTACACATCCCCCATCCTCAGATCTAGTTTGCCGCGGCTTATAGCAGCTTCTAGAGACGAGCTCTTAGGCGTGGGTAAGGAATTTCCAGTTTTATAAAACCTTTTAAAATCGTTTTTTTCTAATTTTTCTTTGGTGTGTGTGTATTGTTTAGCCCCCTTTACTGACTAGTATACTTAGTGTAATTTTTTTGTGGTAATTTTACTTCAAATTTCTTTTCAACCCTCCCCCTAGTGCGTGAGTGTGTAGTGTGATGGCTGAAGGGCCTAAAGCCATTTTTTCTAAATGCACTGAGTGTGGTCATAAGCTGTCCCCAGCCGATGGCCACACTCAGTGCATTATTTGCCTGGGGGTGGCCCATTTATCCACCAGCTGCCAGGTTTGTGCGGCTTTCAACCCCCGGGCTGTCAGGGATAGGGGGAACAAGCTAATCCTGGCGGGATTGTTGCCCCTGGATTCTTCTTCCTCCTCTCCCTCTAAGGCACCGGTCGCAGCTGCGGCTTCTGTGCCTTCCAGTCCCCCTCCCTTGTTGGGGACTCAAACTCCCTCTGCTTCTCAGGGTGAGGGGGACTCTTCGTCCTCTTCTAAAGAGAAGAGAGATAAGGACTGGCACAGGCATAAAAGGCGGGCTGAGTCTCATCCCTCGGCCCCACCAGCGAAGGTTGCTAGTCCCGCTAAGAGGGCCTCTGGTTCTCCTCATTCTCGGCTCCATTCTCCTGGCTTTTCCCCGGAGCCGGAAGAGGAGTACCGGTCTCCCTCGCGGTCCTCGAGACGGCCCTCCAGGCCCACCTCTACGACCTCCTCCAGATCCACCAGAAGCTTGACCGATGCTGATTTGGACAGGGATGATCCGTCGTTTCCTGCAGGCTCAAATGCAGATGGGGGTGCTCCAGCCTCCCCCCCTCCTGGGGGGAGCTTGACCCCTTTCTTTACCCCAGTCGTTCCTTCTCCGACCCGGTTTCGGGTTTCGGAGTCTTCGGATCCGTGCCGTTTTGGACCTGGAGAGCCGTCGGCGCCGACAGTCTTGGTTACTTCGCCGACTATGCCCTTGAGCGTGTCGGATCCTAGCTCTTGGGGCTGAGAGCCGAGCGTTGGATCCGTGGGGGGAACTGTGTCTTTGGCGCCGTTTAGGTCGGAGTACACTTCCTTCTCGGGTCAGACCACTTTGGCTCTGAAGCCAATCCCTGCATCGGAGTCGTGGGGGCTGCTCTCGGAGCCAGGGGAGAGTGGTTCGCCCTCGGCGTTTGATGTAGTGGAGAGGGTGCTGTCGAGGACTTCCAGATCCCCGGTCCGGGCTGTGGATCCATCCGTCACCCCTGCGATTTGGGCCTGTCCTCCATCATCCAGCCACAGGGACAGCCTGCATCGGTGCTCCAGTTGGTTCCCTTAGAGGAACAAGACCCTGTGGGTGAGCCCTCCTCTGATAACCCCACCGAGGAGGTTCCTCACAAACGGAAGTGCAAAAGGAGGCACCTGGACTCCCCTGAGTCCCTCACAGAGGACACAGACTTGGAGGAAGGGGAAGGCTCCCCAAGGTCACTCCCTGAGGATGTCTCCTTTGGAGAAATCATGGAGATGTTGCGAATCAGAGGAGGGTGGTCTGCCCAAAAACCTTCCTCAGATGAGTCTGTGTTTCTGGATGTGTTTGATGCAGGCCCATCTACTTCTTGGGTGTGTCCCCCCGGCTGACCCCCTGGTGGAATTGATTACCACCAGGGCTTGGAAGGAGCCGGACACCGTGGAGCCAATTTCCAGAAGGCCAGACAAGATACTTAGTCCCCCTTCTGATAGGCTGGCTTGGTCTAAAGGTTCTCCAGTGGATGCCATGGTGGTGGCGGCTGCCACCAAGAAGGAACTAACGCAGGAGAGTTCCTTGGTCCACCCTCCAGATAAGGAATCTCTGACGTTGGACCGCATTAGAAAGCGGATGTTTGCTTCAGCTGCCTTCTCTGTAAGGGCGCTGAACTATATGGCGCACGTCATCAGACTCCGAGACTTGATTAAGGAATACGCTGGAGCCCCCCCCCGGAGTCCATGACGGCCGAGGACAAACGCACCTTCTCGACTCACATGGCCACTCTGAAATCTATTACTAACACATCTATCCGGCTACTCTCCCATGCCACGGAGGGAGCGGCTAGAGCCAGCGGAGCAGGCATCGCTCTGCGGCGCCATGCCTGGCTCCGCCTTTGCGATTTTGTGGAACCCTTCAAGGCGTCCTTCGCGAATGCGCCCTTTGACAGTTCTACGCTGCTTGGCAAGACTGTCCGTGGAACGCTGGTCCAAAGCGAGAAAGACGGGAAGATGCTGTCTGCCGTCGGGATCCGTGTCTCTAATCCCCAACGGTCCTTCTCGAGGAACCAGAGGGGATAAAAGAATTTGTGGTTCCGGAAATCACAGCAGTCCCGTCCCGCTTCGGACACCTCGTCCTTCAGAGGCAGAGGAGGACAAGGTGGACGCCGGCCCAGAGGCAGAGGAGGGCCGAGGAATCTCGGGTCTCGAGAACCTTTCTCGGAGAGGCCCGCACAACAGCCCTGAGGGCTTACCCAACTGTCCCTCTCTGGAGGCAGTCGGGGGGCATCTGTCGGAGCACCTCCAAACTTGGGAGTCCATTACTACGGACCGGTGGGTGCTCCTTATTATATCCAGAGGTTATTCCATTCCCTTTCTGAGTCTTCCCCCTCCTATGAAACGCCTCCCCGATGTCCCACCCGATCAAAGGGAGGCGGCAGCTTCAGAAATTTCGAAGCTATTAGAAAAAAGAGCCATTCAGCACGTCCCCCCAGGCCAGTCCGGATTGGGAAATTACTCCAGGTTCATTTTAGTGCCAAAAAAGACGGGGGAACTGAGGCCTATCCTAGACCTGTCATCTCTAAACCTGTTCATTCCCAAAGAGAAATTCCGGATGGTCACTCTGCAATCTGTTCTCCCCTTCCTACGGGAGAACGACTGGATGTGCTCCATAGACCTCAAGGATGCGTACTACCACATTCTGATGGACAGACGATCGAGGAGGTTCCTCCGCTTTCGGCTGGGAGCCAGTCACTATCAGTTCAGGGCTCTTCCGTTTGGCCTCACCTCAGCCCCCAAGGTGTTCACCAAGGTTATGGCAGTGGTCGCAGCCCACCTGAGACTTCAGGGCATTCGGGTCTTTCCGTACCTGGACGACTGGCTCCTCACCACCTCCACCAGGGATCAGCTCTGCTCTGTCAGGGATTATACCCTGGCTTTTACTCAGCGTCTAGGTATTACTGTGAACCTTCAGAAATCGTTCCTTCATCCTGTGCAGGTTCTGGAATTTATAGGGGCCAAGATAGTTACACGCCACTCCAAGGCCTTTCTAACAACAGACAGGTTGCGCAGTTTGTCTCTTCATGTTTTGGCAATTCTCCAGTCCCCAGCCCCACCTGCGGAATTAGTCCTGAGAGCTTTGGGCTCCATGGCGGCAGCCATTGGTCTGTCGCCCTTTGTGCGGCTGCGCATGAGAATTCTTCAGTGGACTCTTCAGGTCCAATGGTCACTTTTACTTCACCCCTTGAACACCCAGATTCCCTTGAGCAGGGTTTACAAGGGCTCCCTTCTCTGGTGGCTGCACTCTCAGGAGCTGCGAGAGGGGAGACCATTTGTCATGCCTCAGCCCCAAGCCACGTTGACCACGGACGCTTCTTGCCTCGGGTGGTGGGGGGGCATGCTATGGGCAGAACCATCCAAGGCACATGGACTCCCTCAGAGACCGTTCTACATATCAATGTTCTGGAGATGCGGGCGGTGCTTCTGGCGTTGCAAGCCCTACAAGACCTTCTTCCTCCGGGAACTATTGCAATTCAGTCAGACATCATGGCTGTAGTCTGGTACATCAACAAACAGGGAGGAACCAGATCTTATCCCCTTTGCCGAGAGGCCATGAGCATTTGGGAATGGGCGATCTCCACCAACCGCTTTCTGGTAGCAACGCACATTCCGGGCTGGACCAACATCCTAGCGGACAAGCTAAGTCGCTTGATCTTCACACTGTACGAGTGGTCTCTAAACCTGTTAGTAGTGAAACAAATCTTCCTCAAATGGGGGTCTACCTTGCTGCGATCTTTTTGCTTCTCCGTCAAACACAAAGTGCAGCGAATTTTTCGCTCTAATTCCCCCAATAGGGGAGAGCCCAGGAGATGCTCTGGTTCATGCTTGGCCACCCGGTCTCCTTTATGCTTATCCCCCGCTTCTGCTCATGACGAAGTTCCTGCAGAAAGCCCATCGATTGGAGAGCAAGATAATCCTCATAGCCCCATTCTGGCCTCGCCAGATCTGGTTCCCTTACCTGCGGTCTCACAGTGTAGTTCCTCCTTGGATCTTAGATCCCATTCCGGATCTAATTTCTCATCCTGCGGGATTACAACCCCAAACCTGGGCGACCTCAAGCTCATGGCTTGGTTGATCCAGTTCCGCTGATAGCAAGGACTCCCGGTATCTCGTCACCAGTGAAAGCTATTCTGGTAGCAGCACACAAGCCTTCTACCAGAAAATTCTACAGTAGAAAATGGAAACGTTTTTCCATCTGGGCCAAAGACAGGGGCTTAGACCCCTTTACTATCCTTATTACGACGATTCTTGATTTTCTATCCCATATCTTTCATCAGGGAGCCAGTGCATCTATGGTTAAAGTACAGTTGGCAGCCATCTCTCATTTTCATGTTGGGGATGATGTAGAATCACTGGCTTCCACCAGGATTTGTAAAACCTTTTTAAAAGGCGCCTTTCTGTTAAAACCGCCAGTTAAGTCTGCGGTCCCACCATGGGACTTAACATTGGTCCTACAGGCTTTGACGGGCCCTCCTTTCGAACCGGCTGCTTCTGCTCAGTTGAAATTTTTATCTTGGAAAACAGCCTTCCTGATTGCAATAACTTCAGCCAGGAGAGTGTCTGAGCTTCAAGCTCTCTGTTTGAAACCCCCTTACCTAATATTTCATAAGGACAGAGTTTCTCTCAGGACTAATCCTTCCTTCCTCCCTAAAGTAGCCTCTGAGTTGAATATTAAATCAGTCTATTAATCTGCCAGTGTTTTTCCCGAATTTCCAGAACAAAGGGGAATACACATTACACAAATTGGATGTGCATAGACAACTGCGTTTTTATTTGCACAGGACAGCAACTGACCGCAAATTTGATCAATTGTTTGTGTCCTTTGCCAAGTCTTCTTTGGGTAAACCTGTTACCAAAGTGACATTAGCCAACTGGATTTCACGATGCATCATTCAGGCCTATTTAGCTTCGAACAAACCTTTGGGAATCCATGCTCATTCAACCCGATCCATAGCTACCTCTGCAGCGTTCTGGTCTAGAGTCCCTATAGACGACATATGTTCAGCAGCTACTTGGTCCTCCTCTCATACATTCATTTCCCATTATAAATCGGATATGATTTCCAGGAGTAGGGATTCCTTTGGCTCTGCGGTGCTCCGGAATATTCTTCCTTGAGGGCCGCCCAAGGTTTCTAGGTAGCTGGGGACTCTATCCCACAGGTTGCAGACCAAATGAAGTTAACCACTTCAGATAAAGAAGTTATGTACTCACCATAACGTTCCATCTGAGTGGGTAACTTCATTTGTCTGCAACTGACTCCCCCTCCATTCCCCCTAACCAGTTTCGTGATTCTTAACCATGGGATAGGATTGCCCATTCTGTTAGGCAGTAGGTTACTGGCCTCTTTCGAGGGTCTTGTGGAGTCTTTATATGCAAATTCGATCTGAGGATGGGGGATGTGTAGCAGGGGATTATGGGTAGGGGAGGAGCTAGGAGCTCGGATCTTTTAGCTAGGTAAAGCTGCCGGCTCGGATCCAAGGACGGATCCGATACCCCCAGGTTGCAGACAAATGAAGTTACCCACTCAGATGGAACGTTATGGTGAGTACATAACTTCTTTTTTTGTCTTTCTTTCTTCCCTACCCCATCCCTTTTTCCCTTCTGGCTTTTATACATCCATATCTATCTGTATATTTGTAAAAAAGTTTCTAGCTCTCTAAAATTGCAATTTTTTTTTCTCTGACTACTGTTCTTCTATCTTGATGTATGTGTGTGTGTTTTTTGCCTTTGTTGTTGTCTTGTTCCTTTCTGCATGGCAGGTCAAAACCCGCTGGGTTTAAGAAGTGCAGCACATGTTGGCACAAAATTCCACTTTCCTATGTGCACTCTGAATGTGTGGTGCATCTGGGGTGGCTCATCTAGATTCTCACTGTACTATTTGTGCCAGCTTTAACCAGTGGGCACATATTGATCACCAAAATAAGCTTATTTTAAAGGGTCTCCTCCCTAGTTCCTCTTTAGCCACCCCATCCACTTATGGGGATGAAACTCGCACCAAGAAGTATAAAGAATGGAAGAGATCCCCCCAGTTGATCTCACCATTCGGGGGAACCTCCCTGTGAAATTTCAAGACCTTCGGAGTCAACAACTTCAGCTCCTATTGTCATTCAGGCCTCCCCTCTTTGCCGGAGGCAAAGTTTTTCCTCTGAGCCAGAGATCGCCAGACCCTGGTCCCCTCTTCTGCAGCAGTCCAGACCCTCTTCTAGGACCGCGTTGGTAGCTTCTTCTGTTAGGTCCTCCAAAAGCCTTTCCGAAGCAGAGGTGGACAGTTTGATGGTCAGATATCTGAAGGCACAAATTTAGCTGGGGATCCTGTCTGCTCTGTCCCCTCCTGGATCCATGAGCAGTAGTCCTACTTTCACCCCTCTCTCTCCTTCTCCGATCCAACCCCAGATTTCAGAGACATCGGGTCCAAGCCTTCCTGGAGCTGATAAGTATGGTTACCTCGACTCTGACTGTCTACCTGACTTGCTGGCTCCGACAGTTTCAGAGCCAAGCAACTCTGAGCCATAACTTCGGCACTGGTTCTGAGGGGTTGACATCTGCTACTAAATTTTCAGAGAAGTCTCTTCCTCTCACAGCTTCGGCAGCTTGGCTCAGACTCCTCACTGGGATCCAGGGCAGTTGGGCTTCCCTGTCAACAGCTTTAGCTCAGTCAGTGGTGCCTATGGTGTCCCAATCTCTCTCGGTGTTCAAGGTGGTGGAGTGGGATCTGTCTGCACCCAGAAGAGCCTCAACTCTACCTACCCAGGATCCTGCACCCCCCCCCCCCCAGCAGTTTGTGTCTGAGACATCTATTCTATCCCCTCCTGGGCAGCCTACCCAAAAGGACTACCTGTCTGTTTCCCATCTGGAACCACCAGCGTCTTCTGATACAGCACCCCACTGAGGAGGTCCCTTGGAAGCACCAATGGAAAGGAAGATACTTGGATTCCCCTTTGGAATTCCTCACTGAGGACAGCAATGTCGATGAGACATCATGGAAATCCTTCTCCAAAGGGTGGTTGGTTTACCAGAAGTCCTAACCAAGAGGAATCAGTGTTTCTTGAACCCTTTGGGTCAGGCCCATCTACTTCTTGGGTGTTCCCCCCTGTGAGACTCAAGGACAAAGAGGGTGTCCTGCAAGGCATGGAAGGAACTGAATACAGTGGAACCTATTTTCCAGCGACCCAGTAAGATCGTTAGTGATCCTTCTGACCGCCCGCACTGGACTAAAGGAATTCCCATCAATGCCATGGTGGTTGCAGCTGCCACCAAAAAGGAGCTAGCCCAACAGAGCTCCACTGTCCATCCCACTAACAGGGAGTCTATGGCTTTGGACAGTTTCAGAAAGTGGATTTATGCTTCAGCGACCTTCGCATTGCAAGCTCTGAACTACTTGGCACACACAACCAGGCTACAGAGAAACTTAAGGAACTCTCTAGTTCTGTCCCAGGTCTATGTTTGCTTAGGAACAGAAGACCTTTTCCAGTCTATCTCCAGTACGTCCATGAAGTTGATCCCTCATGCTGCAGAGGGTGCCTCACGGGCAACTGGATCAGGCATTGCCGTCAGACGCCATGAGTGGATGCGGCTGTGTGATATTTCTGAACCCTATAAGGTGTCATTTTTCCAAAGCTCTCTTCAATGTCTCGACATTTATCATCCAAAAGTTAATGGAGACACTGTCCCAAAGTGAAAAGGATGGAAAGACCTTGTCTGCCGTTGAGATTCGCTTCTCTATCTCCCCACCTCCCACGGCCCTTTTTTGCAGGAACCAGCATGGGGGTGAAAAGTTGTGGTTCCGTAAATCACAAAATCTTTTTCAGTATTCACAAGGGGACCTTTCTCCCAGAGGCAGGGGGGAAATGGTTATAATAGCAGATGCCACCTTCATGGCAGAGGGGGTCCGATGAACCAAGGGTCTCGAGATTTTCTCAGACAGACCCAGCCAGTGATCCTGAGGGATTGCCGAACTGCTCTATCCTGGAGGCAGTCAGGAGACATTTGTTTCTACACCCAACAGCCTGGGAAGCCATCACAAAAGATCATTGGGTTTTTAAAAATTATATCCAGAGGCTGTTCTGTACCCTTTTTCCAAAAACTCTCACCAAGCAAAATCCTCCCTGATGATCCACCAAGTCAACGGGAGATGTCAGTGTTAGAGATTTCGAAGTTGCTCTCAAAAAGAGTCATCTAAAGTGCCTCCCCCACAAGACCATTTCAGGTCAGGCACTTATTCCAGATTATTTTTAGTGCCCAAAAGAATGGGGGGGGCCCAAGACCCATTCTGGATCTAATCTCTCTAAACAAGTCGGTTGCCAACTCAATTTTCTGAATGATCACAATACAGTCCATTCTGTCCTTCCTGCAGAAGGATGACTTGATGTGCTCTATCACATCAAGATGAACTGGCACTCCAGAAGGTATCTCCGCTTAAGGCTGGGAGCCAGTCAGTATCAATTTAGAGCACTGCCCTTTGGTCTCACCACCGCCCCCAGGGTGTTTACCAAATGCATGGCAGTCTTAGCAGCTCACCTGAGACTGCAGGGATTCCAGGTGTTTCCTTAGCTAGACGATTGGCTGCTAACTGCTCCCACTAGGCATAGACTTCTTCAAGCCAGAGAAAACCTATTCCATCTAGCCCCGACCTTGGGCATTTTTGTCAATCTAAATAAGTCTCGTCTTCATCCGGTTCAAGTCATAGATTTCATCGGAGCTCTTTTGGACACCATTTGATCTCTGACACTTCTAACTCCAGACAGAATTTCCAGTCTAAGAGCTCATGTTAAACAAATAATGGAGAGTCCTACCCCCCCCCCCCAAGCAAGTCTTATCCTTTGTGCCTTAGGTTCCATGGCGGCAGCAATCACTCTGGTGCCATTAGCTTGCCTTCACATGAGAGTTATTCAATGGACCTTAGACGTACAATGGTCTCTCCTTCACCATCCATTAAACTACCCAGTCAGGATCTCATGAGCTTGCAAACAGTCTCTCATCTGGTTAAATGCTTTTTACTGTGTTTTTATGGGGAAAGGTTTACTTTTAGCTACTTTCTGATTTTGCTGCCTTCTGCAGCTTAGATTTTGGGGAAAGGAAGCACCATTTTCGGCCTAACCATGGAACAGACTGAATGAGAGACATGCAAGACCTTTGTCCCAACCACAAAAAGAAAGTTAACCAAGCAGTCCTTGTCACCACAACAGGTTAATAATTTGCCTCAGTTGCAGGTGGGTGTGACTCTGCTCAGGCCAAAACTGGTTCCTTAGACCACTTATCTTTTTCTCCTGATTAGGTTCATAAGTGTTTATTAGGCTAACTACCACAAGGGCCTTTTTAAGCCTAGCCATGCATCCCAAATCTCTGACAAGTTATGCTACCCTTGATAAGTGTAAGCATGGGCCTAGGAGATAAACCATTTACAGGTTACCTGTGTCCATTAGAGACGTAGGTGCCAAACCAGGGATGAATTTCCAGTGTCCCATCCAGTTGTTCAAGTTGCACTTGAATTAGGTTAGGGAGGCACTCTGCTTCACATGGATGGGGGGAGCCTGTTGTTCCATAGACGGGGTAGTCTCTGGGATACATACCTATCTCTCCAACAGGTCCTATTTATATCGCAGGCAAGGTTTAAGTCTTTAGAACAGGTAATTCTGGTGCAGTTTGCTTTGTGAATATGCAGGAGGTTCATCATAGTGGGGTCTGACAATGCCCTGTATGCCAGGCATAGATTTCCCCTCAAACGCCTGTAGGAGACAGAATACATGGATAGGGCCTTGAGGCAGTCTGCATAGGACATTTCACTTACGCTCTGTATTTTTACTGGGGAACCTCTGTGGTTGTTCCAGTTGTTGACTATGCCTGGTTAGGTACATACCAAAGGGGGCATTGTACTCGATAGGTCTGCTGAATACAGTGGAACAATTACTTCCTTGGATTTAGATGCCATACCTTTATTTATAAGTTGCGCAACATAAAATGATTTCCTCTCCACTGCAGACATGTGTTGGTCAAAGGCTAGATTACTATCTATGTGTGTCTGTAAGTCCCTGACTACTGGATCAACTCTAAGGGGGGTGTTCTCAATATGATAGTTACCAAGAATGGATGACTTCCCAAAGAATACTATTATGCATTTTTTAATTTGTTTTATTTATTTTTATTTAACGCTAGTTAACTGGGAAAGTCCAACTTGGAATGAAGCCAATTATCAGCGGAGGCCTGGGAGAAATGCCCCAGATGCATGTCTTTAAAAGTGGGAGGAAACCTGAGCATCTGGAGGAAACCCACACGAATGCAGGGAGGACATGCAGACTCCGCACAGAAGGCACCCCAGCCAAGAATTGAACCGGAGAACCTCTTGCTGTGAGGCGACAACACTACCGCTGCACCAGTGCGCCATCCATTTCTTGGCATTTAATTTTATTCCATGGCTCTGACACCAGTTGTTTGCCTGTGTCAGCCCTTCTGGAGAACATTTGTGTCAATGTGAGATTCAGTGACAGCTCCTAATTTGTAATTATCTGCAAATTTAGTCAACCAGAGACCACTGACATTGGCCTTGACTTCTGAGGATGTAAATGCCAAAAAGGAGCTTTCCAGGGACTGATCCTTGAGGGTCTCCATTTGTGACTGGCCTATTTATAGAGGTGGACTTCCCAATTCTAACTTCCTGAGTCTTATCTGTAAGCCAGCTGGCTGTCCACTGGGTGACATACAAGTTTGTACCTAACCTCTTGAGTTTGTCAACAATGCCCGAGTGGGGTATTGTGTCAAATGCCTTGGCCAGGTCAAGGTAGGCAGTGTGAACGATTTTGCCCACATCCATTGCTTTGGTGACCTTCTCAAAGAAGTCCACCAGGTTGAGTAGGCATGATCTGCCATTGACAAAACCAAACTGGGTTGGATCCAATGTCTGGAGGTTTACTATATCTCTATTGATCATCTCCATGAAAATTCTTTCCATGGCTTTACATATAAAACTAGTGAGACTTATGGGTCTGTAGATGGCCCATCTTTGTGCAGAGGGATGATTGTTGCCTTTCTCCATTCAAGAGGCACGAAGCTTGTTTGGAGGTGACAGTTAAATAGTAATTCCAGAGGCCCTGATAGGTCATGATCTGAAGTAGTCATTTGGTCTGCAACCTATGGGGATTTGGATCCGACCTCTGATCCGAGCCGACAACTTTACAAAGCTTAGATCTGAGCTCCTAGCTCCTCCCCTTACCCATAATCCCCTGCCAACCCTGACTGACCTCAGATCTAGTTTGCCGCGCTTCTGGACAGCAGCTAGATTGCGAGCTCCTGGTTTTTGGTCAGATAAGTCCGTTTTTCACTATTATCTCCCTTTAATTTGTGTGAGTGTTTAGTGTGGTTAGGTTCCCTTTTTATAATAACTCTTGTTTTAGTTAAATTTCTCTCAAATTTTTCTTCCTTCCCACCCCTCGCTGGTTCGTAGTCTTGTGTGTGTGTGTGTGTGTGTGTGTGTGTGTGTGTGTGTGTGTGTGTGTGTCTTGGTGTGTTTGGGGCCTACTGAGTGAGTTTTACCCTTTAGTTAACATGTCTTGAGGCCCCAAAGCCAATATTTTCTAAGTGCACCGAGTGTGGCCATAAGTTCTCCCCAGCGGATGGCCACACTCGGTGTGTCCGGTGCCTTGGGGTTGAACACCTCTCCTCTGGGTGTTCTATCTGCGCAGCGTTCAACCCCAGGGCACTGAAGGACCGGAGGCCAAAGCTGATCCTAGCGGGACTCTTGTCCCCGGATTCGGCTTCGGCCTCCGGTGCTTCCGTGGCTTTCTCCCAGGCTTCGGTGGTGGCCACTCCTGCCTCTCTTCCCCCGGCCGGGACTCAATCTCCCACTACGGTGCCGGAGGACAGGGAGGCCAGGAAAAAAAAAAAAGGAGGGAGAGAACCACCACAAGCGGCAGGCCGAGGCCTCTGCTTTGGCCCCCCCGGCTAAGCGGGCTTCTCCCTCCATGGCTTCTAGGTCTCCTCCTTCTCGGCTCCGGTCTCCATCCTTCTCACCGGGACCCGAGAAAGAGGAGACCCGATCTCCGTCGAAGTCATTGAGGCAGCACTCCCGGCCGGCCTGGGTGGCCTCGTCGAGATCAACTCGTAGCCTTTCGGATGCAGACTTGGACCGGATGATGCGAAGGTTCATCCAGGCCCAACTGCAGATGGGAGTGCTACTGCCTCCCCCCCCCCTCCGGGGGGGGGGGGGAGTTCAACACCCTTCTTTGCCCTGATAGCTCCTTCTCCGACCTGCTTTCTGGGTTCGGAGCGCTCAGAGCCGGGCAGCGTTGGAGCCGGGGGTGGGTCGGCGCCGACAGTATCTGGTACTTCGGCTCCGACTCTTCCTTCGAGTCTGTCGGGTCCTTCCTTGTCGGATCCGAGCTCTCTGAGCCATGGTCTGAGCTTCGGATCCGAGGGGTTCAGTGTGCCTTCGGCTCCGTCCAGGTCGGAGCACACTGGTCCCTCTAGATCCGATGGTCTTGGTGCCGGCTCCGATCCACCCATCGGATCCAAGCGAGGGTCTGCTCTCGGATCCCAGAGAGAGTGGCTCTCCCTCGGCTTTCGATGTGGTGAAGAGGGCTCTGTTGACTGCATCCAGACCCCCCCACTCCCTGCTCCGGTTCCATCCCGCACTCCCTCTCGGTTGGGTCAGGCTTCCGTCGCCCGGCCACAGGGACAGCCTGCTTTGATGTCTCAGGTCGTTCCCCTGGAACAAGACTTGGCTGGCGAGATGTCCTCGGACAGCCCCCCCCCCCCCCGAGGATGTTCCTCGCAAGCGGACGTGCAAGAGGAGGCACGAGGACACCCCCGAGTCCTTGACAGAAGATACGGATTTGGATGAGGGGGAAGGCTCCCCAAGGTCACCCCCCAAGGATGTCTCCTTTGGAGACATCATGGAGATGCTTAGGTTAAGGGGGGGGGGAGTCTGCCCCCAAGGCTTCCTCGGACGAATCCGTGTTCCTGGAGGCGTTCAAAGCAGGCCCATCTACCTCTTGGGTGTCCCCTCCGGCCGACCCCTTAGTGGACCTTATTACCACTAGGGTGTGGAAGGAGCCGGACACTGTGGAGCCAGTCCCCAAACAGAATCCTAAGCCCCCCGACCGAGAAGTCCCATTGGAGCAAGGGACCCCCCGTAGATGCCATGTTGGTGGCGGCAGCCACCAAGAAGGAGTTAGCCCAAGAGAGTCCCTCGGTCCATCCCCCAAGCAAGGAGTCTCACTAGATGGACCGTCTTGGGAAGCGGGTCTTTAGTTCAACGACCTTCGCTGTAAGGTCCCTGAACTACATGGCACATGTGATATGGCTGCAGTGGGATCTTATCAAAGAGTACGCTGCATCGCCCCCGGAGTCCATGTCGGTGGAGGACAAACAGTTGTACTCCACTCGCATGGCCACTCTTAGGTCTATATCCAACACCTCTATGCGGCTTTTATCCCACGCTACAGAGGGAGCCGCTAGAGCCAGCAGAGCAGGCCTAGTTATGAGGCGCCAGGCCTGGCTCCGACATTGTGATTTCGCGGAACCCTTCAAGACGTCCTTTGAGAATGCCCCCTTCGATGGTTCTGCCCTATTTGGCAAGACAGTTCGCGAGACTTTGGTCCAGAGGGAAAAGGACAAGAAGACGTTGTCTGCCGTCTGAGTCCGCTTCTCTGCTCCCCAGAGGTCCTTCTCCAAGAACCAAAAAGGACAAAAGAAGATGTGGTTCTGAAAGTCGCAACAGTCCCAGTCCACTCTGGACTCCCAGTCCTTCCGCGGCAGAGGAGGACAGGGTGGACGCCGCCCTAGAGGCAGAGGGGGCCCGAAGAACTTTTGGTCCAGAGAAACCTTCTCTGATCGGCCCACGCAGCAACCCTGAGGGGTTGCCCGACTGCTCCACTCTGGAGGCAGTCGGGGGGCGTTTCTCGAGGCACCTGGCAGCTTGGGAGTCCATTACAGCAGACCGCTGGGTGCTTCGTATCATATCCAGAGGATACAAAGTTCCCTTTTCCTACATTACCAACACCCCCGAACACCTCCCCGATGTTCCACCCAATCAGAAGGAGGCAGCAGCAGCGGAAATTTGGCAGCTTTTAGAAAAAGGAGCTATCCAGCGCGTCCCCCCAGGCCAGTCTGGATCGGGATACTACTCCAGGTTCTTTTTGGTGCCAAAAAAGACAGGGGACCTAAGGCCCATCCTTGATCTTTCCCCTTCTGAATCTATCAGTAACCAAAGAAAAGTTCCAGATGGTCACTCTTCAACCTATTCTCCCCCTCTTGCAGGAGAACGACTGGATGTGCTCGATAGACCTCAAGGACGCGTACTACCACATTTTGATGTACGAACGGTCCAGGAGGTTTCACCGCTTCCGGCTGGGAGCCAGTCATTATCATTTCAGGGTCCTTCCCTGTGGTCTCACCTCAGCCCCCAGGGTGTTCACCAAGGTACTAGCAGTGATAGCGGCCCACCTGAGACTCCAGGGAATGCAGGTCTTTCCGTACCTGGACGACTGGCTCCTCACCGCCCCGACAAGGCATCTACTATGCTTAGCCAGGGACTACTTCCTCAACCTTGCTCCACAACTAGGGATCACTATAAACTCAGACAAGTCCTCTCTCACCCCGACTCAGGTGATAGATTTCATGGGGGCCAGACTGGACACCAACAGGCAACTAGTCTTCCTGACTCCCGACTGGGTGCACACACTGAGGGCACATGTGCGGGCCATCTTTCAATCTTCAAAACCCCCGGCAGGATTGGTTCTGAGGGTCCTAGGCTCCATGGCAGCCGCAATCAACCTTCTTCCCATGGCGCGTCTGAACACGAGGATTTTACAGTGGACTCTACAAGTTCAATGGTCCCTTCATCAGTACCCCTTGAATCACCCCATTCCCCTCAGCAGGGCCTGCAAGAGGGCTCTTGTTTGGTGGCTTCAATCGCCGGACCTCCAGGCGGGACGCCCCTTTGTCACGGCCCCTCCTCTCGCCACGGTGACCACGGACACCTCTCGTCTTGGGTGGGGGGGGGCATTGTTCGGGCAGGACGGTCCAAGGCATGTGGAACAATTCAGAGACCTTATTGCACATAAATGTTCTAGAGATGAGGGCAGTGCTTTTGTCGTTGCAAGCACTTCAGAGCCTTCTGCTGACAGGAACAATTGCGATCCAGTCAGACAGTATGTCTGTGGTATGGTATATCAACAAACAAGGGGGAACCAGGTCTTACCCACTCTGTCGAGAAGCCATGAGAGTGTGGGAATGGGCGATTTCCACCAACCGCTTTCTCATTGCAACGCACATTCCAGGATGGGCCAACATCCTGCCGGACAGACTGAGTCGCACCATCCTTTCACCTTACGAGTGGTCCCTCAATCCCCAAGTAGCGAGTCGAATTTTTGCCGTCTGGGGGCAGCCCTGTTGCGATCTCTTCGTATCTCCCTCAAACATGAAATGCAACAATTACTTTGCTCTCATTCTCCCTGCCGCGGAAGCCCCGAGGGACACTTTGGTGCATGCTTGGTCACCCGGTCTTCTCTATGCCTATCCTCCTCTTCCCTTGATGCTGAAACTCCTCCAGAAAGCCAGTTGGTTGGGGAGCAGGATGATCCTCATTGCCCCATTCTGGCCTCGCCAAGCTTGGTTTCCTTACCTCTGGTCTCACCGAGTGAATCCGCACTGGATTCTAGATCCCCTCCCGGATCTGCTTTCCCACCCCCTGGGGCTCCCAGTCCCCGACCTGGTCAGCCTCAAGCTTGCGGCTTGGCTGCTCCAGTTCCACTCGTAGCTAGGACTCCCGGTATCTCATCTCCAGTTAAAGCTATCCTAGTAGCAGCGAACAAGCCCTCTACTAGGAAGGTCTGTGGTAGTAAATGGAAGCGTTTCTCTATCTGGGCAGAACGCCATAATTTGGATCCCTTTACAGCCCCCTTGCCTGCGGTGCTGGATTTTCTTTCAGGACTTTTTAATGAGAGAGCTAGCTGTTCTACGGTGAAGGTGCAGTTAGCAGCTATCTCTCATTATCACGTAGGTAGTGAAATGGGTCCTTTGATTACTACAAAATTGTGCAAGACATTCCTAAAGGGTACCTTTCTACTTAGACCTCCAGTAAAGGAAGCAATACCCCCATGGGATTTGACCTTGGTATTACAAGCCTTGACGGCTCCTCCCTTCAAACCTGCGGCGTCAGTAGACCTCAAATATTTGTCGTGGAAAACAGCCTTTTTAGTGGCTATTACTTCAGCTAGGAGAGTATCTGAATTACAAGCTCTTTCTGTCAAACTCCCATACTTAGCTTTTCACAAGGATAGGGTTTACCTCAGGACCAATCCCTCCTTCATTCCGAAGGTAGTTTCTGAGATGAATATTAACCAATCTATCAATTTGCCAGTCTTCTTTCCTAACTACCAGAAGAAGGGGGAGTACAAATTGCATTCTTTGGACGTGCATAGACAACTTAGGTTTTACATTCATAGGACATCTGGTCATAGACAATCCGACCAGTTGTTCGTCTCCTTTGCCAAATTTAATTTAGGTAAACCAGTTTCGAAAGTTACCTTATCGAAATGGATTTCACAGTGTATCATCACGTCTTATCAGAATTCCAGCAGGCCCGCACCTCAGGGAGTTCATGCCCACTCAACTCGGTCTATGGCTACATCTGCCGCCTTTAAATTCAGAGTTTCCTTGGATGATATCTGTTCAGCAGCCACTTGGGCCTCATCTCATACCTTCATCAATCATTATAAGCTGGACATTATCTCCAGAGGGAGAACGTCCTTTGGCTCCGCAGTGCTCCGGAATATCCTTCCATGAAGGCCGCCCAAGGTTTGGGTAGCTGGGGACTCTGTCCCTTAGGTTGCAGACCAAATGAAGTTGACTACTTCAGATTAAGAAGTTATGTACTCACCATAACTTTCCATCTGAGTAGGTAAACTTCATTTGTCTGCAACCGTTCCCCCCTCCGTCCCCCTGACCTGTAGAGGTGTTTTATGACATTTAGTGATGTACCTTTCCGAGAAGGTAGTTAGTTACCTGCTATAGTGGTTGCAGACAAACTTGATCTGAGGTCAGTCAGGGTTGGCAGGGGATTATGGGTAAGGGGAGGAGCTAGGAGCTCGGATCTAAGTTTTGTAAAGTTGCCAGCTCGGATCCGAGGTCGGATCCGAATCCGCATAGGTTGCAGACAAATGAAGTTTACCTACTCAGATGGAACGTTATGGTGAGTACATAACTTCTTATTTCATGCTATTTAGAAGGCATCCTAGGATATTGTGTGAGCCCATTTTTGCAGTGTTCTTGGTCCTAGAGCATTAAGGACTTGTTCCCTAGTGGTAGTAGGGGGAGTTACATTTGATGATATTTCCTGAGGGGAACGGTAAGGGAGAGAGAGAGGTAAAGTTGGAGCTGAATTTGTCAGCTAGGAGGCTTGCTACTGGCTCAGAATAGGTGACTCCATTTACAATGAGCTTTGCACACAGTTGTGTATTGAATTTGAAGTTACAAACATAGCTAAAGAATGCTTACCTCAAATTTGACTTTGGTAGATTTTATTTGTCCTCTGAGTTTGTTTAGTTTGATGAGAGTGCTTTTATCCTGTTGAGTGCTACACCTTCTAAATTTTGCCATGATTTTCTTCCTCCTGTTGTTACAGCCTGTTGAGTTTGTGATTCCACCAGGATGGCTTGTTTTTTGAGTTAGTTCTGTACTTCTTCCTGATGGGTGCAGCTGCCTCTATGCGCCTATTAACATGCTTCTACAGGGTTTCTGTGAACAGTTCTGCATAGGCAGCAATGTTCTCAGGGTTTATGGGGGCTTAAAATATTGCCAGGTACTCACTTAGTAGCAGGAGGTTAGCCTTAGAATAGTTCCTGAATATTCCAGGTTTAGCTGGGGGTCCAAGTTTTATTTTTACTTCAAAGGAGATTACCCTGGTGTTGTCAATACAGCCACTGTGAACCAGAGATCTGAAGTAGTTTACTTCATTTGGTCTTCAACCTGTGGGTTACGAATCCATATCGGATGCGAGCCGGCAACTTTTACTAGCATCAGCTCCAAGCCCCAAACTCCTCCCCTTACCCATAATACACCTCCACTGCCTTCCATCCCCAGATCTTGTTTGCCGCGAATAGCTTATGCATGGTGTCTCTTAGCTCCTACTTAGTCAAGTGGGTAAAACCTTTGTGAGTATCTTTTTTTCTTCAGAATTTTGTTAGATAGTGTTAGTGTAGGTCCCCTTCTCCTCCCCTCGCTTGGTCCGTCGAGTTATTGAGTTTTAGGATAGAGTAGTTCGTACTGTTGTGTAGATTGTAGCTTCCCCTCCCCCCTCAGTGTTTTCTGTGTATGAGTGTGGTGAGTGTGCCAGTTAGAAAAAAACTACCTTTTCTTTTTTTCCTCAAGTTCTCTTTCTACCAGACAGTATGGCTGAAAAGCTTGATGTTAAGTTGTCAATCTCGCCTTCATTCTTGCTGGATGGGTTCGGAGCCGATCCTCGGCTCCGACTCGGCCACTTACTAAAGCTCGAGAGCTAATTTTTCCAGCTTGAGGCAACCCTATATCCCATGATGCTAGACGATAACTACCCAGATCTCGTTTGCTGCTTTCGCTTGCAAGGTGCGTTTTTACCGGCTCTTGGTAAGTTTTCAATTTTCAGACTTTTAGTCACTCCCTTTTTTCTTAGTTCCACTCCTTTTATTGTTTTAACTGGTAACGGTTAATTTTAAACCCTATTCCCATTAGTAGTTCCCCTTATCCCAGTTATATATCCCTTCCCCTAGGTTAGGCCTTAAGCCTCCCCTTTCCTAATTCTATCAGGAATTCTGTGTAGTGTTTGGGTGTGTTAGTATCCCTGTTTTATTTTTTATATTTGGATTAGGTGTTTGTTTGTGTGTGTGTTTTTTACTTTGGTGCTCCCTCGACACTGTTATGTCGAAGGACACAAAGGTCTCAGGCTTCAAGAAGTGTGACTCGTGCTGTCAGAAAATGTCTCTGACAGACGGTCACACTTCTTGTGTTTACTGCCTGGGACCTCTGCACCTGCAGGACTCTTGTTCTGTGTGCCACACGTTCAGCCCAAGAGTCCTGCAGGAGCGCAGAAACAAATTAATATTGAGGGGCTTGTTAAAGCCTGAGAGCTCCCCGACTAAGTCTGCTCCGGGGAAGCCCTCGAAGCCAGCAAAGCCGTTGGCTCCGAGTCCCAAGCCATCGGCTACTGGCTCACCCTCTGTGACAAGATCGGCTCTGGCCGGAGCCGATCCTTCCGTGTCACAGCTTCCAGTATCGGCTCCACTCGGCGCCGATACCGCTGAATCCTTGCACTCACTGCCGGCTCCGGCTGGAGCCAACGTATCCTCAGCTCCTTCGGCTCCACCCACCTCCAGAAAGAAGTCAAGATCCCCTTCATTGGAGTCTATCCATTCGGCTCCGAGATCACCCCTGCTCTCAGAGCGGAGCCATCGGAGCCGATCTTCTCGGTCATCCAGGCTTTCTGACCACGACCTTGAGAGAATGGCGAGTAGGCTATTAAAGTCTCAGGCATTGGCCCAAATGCTCTATAGCCCGTCTCATCAGACGGTAGCTATTACACATCCACCTATTATTCCTCCTTCGACTCTCCTACAGAGTTCGAAGCCGGAGCTCCTCGGAGCCGTGAATGTTGTGGCGTTGGAGCCGATACCTCCCCCTAAGGCTCTGTCGTCCTCTGCTCCGATCTCCTCCTTGATGCCTTCATTGGAGGGATCTGGGCATCTGGTCTCTCTCGCCGGCTCCGAGGGGGCGAGTGGCATCGGACCCTTGTCCGACCCCGTTCTCCCTCTCGGAGCGTCGGCGCTGGTGAGCTCGGCCCCGACATCTGCCTCGGAGCCGTCCCTGTCAGTGCGGCCTGGGGTTCCTATCTCTTCAGAGCGGGAGCCCTCTGGCCTCTCTGATGGGGGAGCCTTTGAGGTGATGAGGAGTGTACTAGCCCCAGGGCATAGTCAACGGTCAGTTCCATCAGCTCCTCCCACTAGAGTGCCTGCTGACGTCTCTTCCCACTCTCTTGCTCCCGGGCCCGGAGATCCAACGCCTCAGGTCTCCCCACTGGGAATATCTTCCTCTTCCGAGGCTTCTCCTGACCCGTCAGATGAGCCTCCGCGTAAGAGGACATGTAAGAGGAAACATCTAGACTCCCCCGAGTCTATTACATCCGATACCGACTTGGATGAGTCGGAGGGATCCCCAAGGTCCCCCTCTGAGGATGTCTCTTTCTCAGACATCCTTGAAATCCTTAAGCAGAGGTGGAACTGGCCTTCCCTTAATCCTTCCGAGGACGAGTCTGTTTACCTGGAGGCATTTGGTTCTCGACCCTCCACCTCCTGGGTGTCTCCGCCTTTCGACCCCCTTATGGATGCGGTGACTCGGAAGGCATGGACGGCCCCAGATTCGGTGGAACCCACTCCTAGGAGGCCTTCTAAATTCATTACGGCCCCACCTGATAGGCAATTTTTGACAAAAGGTGTCCCGGTTGATGCCATGGTGGTGGCCGCAGCCACCAAGAAGGAACTAGCCGATCCTTCAGTACCTATTCATCCTCCTAACAAGGATTCCAGGACTATGGATAGGTACGGTAAGTGGATGTTTTCTTCAGCGACCTTTGCCATGCAGTCGCTGAACTACTTGTGTCACTTCACCCGCCTTCAGAGAGATGTTCTCAAAGAGTTGGGAGAAGTTTTACAGGATCCGTCAGCTGCTGGGTCCCAGGATAAAATTAACTCACAGCTAGGAACCCTAAACGCTATTGTTAACTCCTCCATGCGGCTCATTTCATATGCAGCCGATGGAGCGAGTAGGGCCGCAGGCACAGGAGTGGCATTAAGGTGTCATGCCTGGATGTGGCTTTGTAATTTTGCAGACCCCTTTAAGGCGTCCTTCACAAATTCTTCTTTTGATGGTTCGACCTTGTTCGGACCTCAAGTGAAAGACGCTTTGACCAGATGCGAACAAGATGGTAAGACTCTTTCTGCCGTAGGAGTCCGTTTCTCCACCCTTTCAAGACCTTACCCCAAGGGTCAGTAGGGAGGGAAAATGTGGTTCCTCAAATCTCAAGGAGTCACGCCTGATGCATGAGGTCAGTTTACCCCCAGAGGCAGAGGGGGTAACAACAACAGACGCCGCCCTAGGGGCAGAGGGGGTCCGCAGAATCAGGGTAGCAGGGAGCCTCTCTCTGACAAACCCTTCCAGCATCCCTGAGATGTTGCCCGATTGTCCACCTTCGGAGGCAGTCAGGGGAAGATTGTCACTGTACTCAAAAGCCTGGCTTTCCCTTACTCAAGACAAATGGGTACAGTCGATCATATCCGAGGGTTACAAAATTCCCTTTGTCCAAACCCCAATTCAGCCAAAGGGAACCCTTCCAGACATTCCACCCGGTCTAAGGGAACTAGCAGTTCCAGAGATATCAAAACTGCTAGCAAAATGAGCCATCCAGCCAGTCCCAGCAGACCAACTAGGATCCGGAACCTACTCAAGGTTCTTTTTAGTACCGAAAAAGACAGGGGACTGGAGACCAATATTAGATCTCAGCAAACTAAACAAGTTTGTAAAGAGAACAAGATTCCGGATGGTCACGCAACAGTCCATTTTACCCTTTCTGGGCAAGGACAATTGGATGTGCTTGGTGGACCTTCAGGATGCGTACTACCACATCAAAATTCACAGGCACTCCAGAAGGTTTCTCCGCTTTCGGCTGGGGGCCAGTCACTACCAATTCAGAGCACTGCCCTTTGGTCTCACTACAACCCCCAGAGTGTTCACCAAATGTATGGCAGCGGTTACGGCTCACCTGAGACGTCAAGGATTCCAGGTGTTTCCATATCTAGACGACTGGCTCCTCACTGCTACCACCAGGCATCAACTTCTCCAAGCCAGAGATTACACCATTCACATTTGCAGAGGGCTAGGAATCTCTATAAATTTCGAAAAATCTGCCTTGTCGCCTTGTCAATCTATTACCTTTATAGGCGCCAATTTGGACACCATACAACTGTCAGCAAAATTAACAGATCAAAGGAACTTAGATATTCAAAACCACATCCATGTTCTTCTTCAGAGCGACAAAATTCAGGCCAGGTATGCCCTGAAAGTATTGGGTGTTATGGCGGCCGCCATAACACTTCTTCCCCTTGCCCACTTTTACATGTGTCTCCTTCAGTGGATGCTTTTCGCCCAATGATCTTTTCAACTACTCCCTATGCATCACAAGATCATGATAACTCCAGCTTGCAAAAGGCATCTGTCCTGGTGGATATTGTCCCCTCAAGTTCATCAAGGCAGACCCTTTGTTCCTCCCGCCCCGATCGCCATGGTTACATCGGACGCCTCCCTGATCGGATGGGGGGGCATTTTCAGGGCAGGATGGTCCATGGCACTTGGCAACTTTTCGAATGCCACCTGCATATAAATGTCCTGGAGATGAGAGCAGTGCTTTTAACGTTGTAAGCCCTCCACGACTCTCTTCCCCTAGGGACTCTTGCAATCCAAACGGACAATATGTCCATTGTGTGGTATATCAACAAGCAGGGCGGAACCAAGTCCTATCCCCTGTGTCGAGAGGCACTCAGACTTTGGCAGTGGGCAATCTCTTCTCAGCAGTTTCTGATAGCAACGCATATCCCCGGGAAGTCCAACATCATAGCGGACAGGTTGAACAGAGCTATTCTCATGCCTCACGAGTGGTCTCTCAAACAATCTGTGATGGAAGAGATTTTTCAGAAGTGGGGCCTTCCTTGCTGCGATCTTTTTGCTACGCCTCAAAACAGCAAATGCCCCGACTTCTTCAACCTCTTCCCCCTTCCAGGCCATCCCCCCAGAGACGCTGTAGTCCAAGATTGGCCCCGGGTACTTCTCTATGCTTTTCCACCTTTTCCTCTAATACCACAAGTAATTCAGAAAGCAACCGCCTTGAGAGCCAAGATGATTCTCATTGCCCCTTATTGGCCTCGACATGTATGGTTTCCGTTCCTGCATCGTTATCTTTTGGTACAGCCTTGGCATCTGGACCCGGTTGCAGATCTTCTGACCCACCAGTCGGGGCAGCTGCACCAATCCATATCTTCTCTCAACCTCACTGCTTGGTTGCTCCACTTCCGTCCCCAGCCAGGCTTCCTATGATTTCTAATCCCGTCCGGGATATCATAGTAGCTTCCCTTAAGTCTTCCACCAGAAGGATTTACACTAGTAAATGTCAACGTTTCTCCTTCTGGGCAAAAGCTAGGAATATAGATCCCTTTACTGCTCTGATTCATTCGGTCTTGGACTTCCTAGCTGAAATTTTTCACTCAGGATCTTCTTCCTCCACAGTAAAAGTTCAGTTGGCAGCCATTTCAAATTTTCATATAGGCTTGTCGGACCGCATCATCATGTCCCATAAGCTTTGCAAGGCATTCCTTAGAGGTGTATTTTTACTTAAGCCTCCGATCAAAGACCCTCCACCACAGTGGGATCTAAATTTAGTCTTAACATCCTTGATTCTTCCCCCTTTTGAACCTGCGGCTTCCTGTTCATTGAAATTTCTTTCCTGGAAGACACTCTTCCTAGTCGCCATTATTTCTGCTAGGAGAGTATCTGAGCTTCATGCCCTCTACATTCGTCCTCCCTACTTAATCTTCCACAAAGACAGAGTTTCTCTAAGGACTAATCCATCTTTCTTACCCAAGGTGGCCTCGCAGAAGAACTTAAATCAGTCTATTGATCTCCCAGTTTTTTTTCCCAAATTATACTAATAGAGCAGAGCAAAAACTACATTATCTGGATGTTCATTGCCAGCTCCGATATTATTTGGACAGAACCAAACAAATTAGGAAATCTGATCAACTGTTTTTATCGTATGCAGAGAACAGGAAAGGCCTTCCAGTATCTAAGGTAACCCTATCTAGGTGGCTGTCTTCTGTGATTACATGCATTTATCAACTCAGAGGTAGAGAGTTGACTTCTAGGCCAAAAGCCCATTCAACTAGAGCACTAGCTACATCTACAACTTTTCAAGCTAAACTACTAATAGACACTATTTGTACAGCAGCCACATGGGCCTCTCCTCATACCTTTGTTTCACATTACAAATTGGACTTGGCCTCCAGAAACAGGGCAAATTTTGGTTCCATCGTTCTCAAGAGTCTGTTCCATTGAGCCACCCAGGATAAAGGTGCTAGGGACGCGGTCCCATCCAGCAAGAATGAAGGTGAGATTGACAACTTAACATTGAGAAGTTATGTACCTACCATAACATTCCATGTTAGTTGTCGTCTCTCGCCTTCTTTCTTGCGTCCTTCCCACCATCCCCCTAGCCTGGACAGACTGAGAAGATTGTTCCTCTTCCTTGAAGAGTCCTGATCTAGCATTTCCAGCTAAATAGCTTACTAGTGTCACTAGATTAGATTGGTCTCTTTGGCGGGATTATTCTGTTTTTCTTCCTCCTCTCCAGTTGGAGGACTATATTCCATAATTTTTCTTTAGCTACCAAACGAGATCTGGGTAGTTATCGCCTAGCATCATGGGATATAGGGTTGCCTCGAGCCGGTAAAATTAGCTCTCGAGCTTTAGTAAGTGGCCGAGTCGGAGCCGAGGATCGGCTCCGAACCCATCCAGCAAGAAAGAAGGCGAGAGAAGACAACTAACATGGAACGTTATGGCAGGTACATAACTTCTCATTTTCAAGCATTGCATAGAGTGTGGCCATAAATTATCCCCTGCGGATGGCCACACTCTGTGTGTTTTGTGGTTGGGCGTGGCCCATCTGATTGTGGACTGCAGCATATGTGCGGGCTTCAACCCCCGTGCCATTAAAGATAGGAAGGCCAAGTTGGCCCTCAAAGGCCTTCTTCCCCCTTCAGAATCTGTTTCCTCATCTCCGGCTTCGGTCACAGCGACTGCTGTGGCCGCCTCTCCTTCCTGTGGCTTCTCCTCCCTCCCAGGTTCGGACTCAACCTCCTGTACTAAAGCCTGTGGTAGCGGAACAGAAAAGAGGGAAAGAGAGTCGAAGCCAAGGGAAAAAAGAAAGAGATCTCCGGACCTCACTTCACCTTCAAAGACACCACGGATCCGTGACTCCCCTCGGCTCCGATCTCCAAGGTTCTCCCCAGAGCCAGAGGAGACATGTTCAGCTTCTCGGACCTCAGTGCCCCTACATGCCAGGTTGGAGTCCATGGCCTTGTTGATGTTCACCCAGTGCTTTTTGGACATTGATCTAGATAAAATGATGAGATTTATCCGTACTCAGATCCAGATGGGGGTCTTGCCAGCCCCCCTCCCTCAGGAGTAGGGAGCTTGCTTCCTTTTTTCCAACCTATATCTCCTTCTCCAATCCGACCTTTGGGTTTGGAGTACTCTGATCTGAGGTTGGCTTTGGTCAGGGTGTCGGCGCCGATGGTACCTGCTACCTCGATGCCGACAGCTGCCTGGAGCATATCCGATCTGACCAGCTCGGATCCTAGCCGCTCTTGGAGCCGGAACTTGGGTGTCAGATCCGAGGGAGTGGAACCTTTCTCTTCAGCTCCGACTTTGTCGGGTCAGACTCCCTCCCTTGGAGCTCCATCCATCTTGGGCCCGGATCCGATTCTCTTGGCCCCAGGAAGACAGGCCTCCTTATTGGTTTCTTAGGAGGTTCCCTCTCCTTCAGCGTTCGACGTGGTAGGAAGGGTTCTCTCCGCTGGATCGAGACCCCTGACTGCCCCCTTGGACTCCACCCAGACCCCCTCGGCTCTGTCTATAGTCCCCATTGTTTTACCAGAAGGACAGCCTGTGCTCGAAGAGCCCCAGACGGGTCCCCCCCGAGGAACAAGTGGCTTTCGAGCACCCCCCGGAAAGCCCCATCAGAGAGGTACCTTGCAAGCATACGTGCAAGAGGAGGCACCTGGACTCCCCCGAGTCCCTTACCGAGGACACGGACTTGGATGAAGGAGAAGGTTCCCCTAGGTCACCTCCCGAGGATGTCTCCTTTGGATACATCATGGAAATCCTGCAGCAGCGGAGAGGTTGGTCTGCCCCCAAACCTTCCTCTGATGAGTCCGTGTTCTGGGAGGCTTTCGGCACAGGTCCATCTACTTCCTGGGTGTCCCCTCCCATGGATCCTTTGGTGGATCTGGTCACCTCGCGGGCATGGAAGGAAACGGACACCATGGAACCTATCCCAAAAAGACCGGATAAGATCTTAAGCCCCCCCCCCATAGACCAGCATGGAATAAGGCCTCTCCCGTAGACGCCATGGTGGTAGCAGCAGCCACTAAGAAGGAACTTGCTCAGGGAAGTTCCTCAGTCCATCCTCCTGACCAAGAGTCGCGGATGATGGACCACTTAGGGAAGCAGGTTTATGCTTCAGCTACCTTTTCGATTAGGGCGCTGAACTACCTGGCCCATGTCACCAGACTCCAATGAGACCTGGTAAAGGAGCTGGAAGAGTCTCCCCCCAAGTCCATGTTGCAGGAGGACAAGGCTTTGTTCTCTGCGAGGATGGCCACTTTAAAAAAAAGTATCTAATACATCCATGCAACTCCTCTCACATGCTATGGAAGGAGCGGCTAGGGTGGTTGGTTCGGTGTGGCCATGAGGTGCAACGCCTGGCTCAGGTTATGTCAATTTTCAGAACCCTTCAAGGCGTCCTTTGCCAATGCCCCGTATGACGGCTCTACACTCTTTGGTAAGACCATCAAAGAGATATTAGTCCAGAGTGAGAAGGACGGGAAGACACACTGTCTGCAGTCGGGATCCGTTTCTCTAACCCCCAAAGATCCTTTTCCCAGAACCAGAGAGGGCAAAAGAAGATGTGGTTCCAGAAGTCACAGTATTCCCGGGACACTCAGGGCTCTTCTCCCAGAGGCAGAGTGAGACAGAATGGACACCGGCCCAGAGGCAGAGGGGGACCAAGGAACTTTGCGTCTCGAGAACCTTTCTCGGACAGACCCAGGCAGCATCCCTGAGGGGTTGCCCGACTGCTCTACTCTGGAGGCAGTCGGGGGACGATTGTCCTTGCACCTAGCGGCATGGGAGTCCATAACAACAGACCGCTGGGTGCTTCATATCATATCCATCTGATACCCTATCCCCTTCGTGGGGTCCCCCAAATCTCCCAGGCACTTCCAGAACGTACCAACCACGCAAAGGGAGGCAGCAACACAGGAAATCTCCAAGCTGCTGGAAAAACGAGCCATCAAAACCGTCCCCCAGATCAGTCCGAATAGGGCTTCTACTCCAGGTTCTTTTTGGTGCCAAAGAAAATGGGGGGACTTAAGGCCCATTCTGGACCTCTCTACCCTGAACCTGTCAGTTGTCAAAGAGAAGTTCCAGATGGTCACATTACAGTCCATCATGCCATACCTGCAAGAGAGTGACTGGATGTGCTTGTTAGACCTCCAGGATGCTTACTATCACATAAAAATGCACAGAAGCTCCAGAAGGTTCCTCCACTTCCGGCTAGGAGTTAATCGTTACCAATTTCGAGCCCTACCCTTTGGCCTCATCACAGCCCCCAGGGTGTTTACCAAAGTGATGGTGGTGGTAGCGGCTCACCTGAGGCTTCAGGGGATTCAGTTCTATCTGTACCTGGACGATTGGCTCCTCACTGCTCCCACCAGGCGTCTACTCTCCCAAACCAGGGATTATTTCCGGACTCTTGCCCTGTGTTTGGGGATCACAATCAATGCACCCAAATCTCTCATAGTTCCTGTACAGGTGATTGCCAGAATAGATACTCTTCAGTGCAATGTCTTCCTGACCTCGGAGAGAAACACATACTTCACATAATCAGTGTGCCATGCAATCACAGCCCTTAAAGCAAAATAACATACCCAACACACTAGTAATAGGCAACTTTATAGTCAGGCACACTGATGTCCCACTAACTAGGCTGGACAAGGAGAAGGTTACAGTTAGCTGCCTGTCGGACGCCAGGATCCGCCACATAACACAAGCACTCGGGTCACTCCAGAACAAGTACAAATATGACTGTGTCATTGTCAATGTTGGTGTGAATGACCTGAGACGTACCTCCCTGGACTACATGAAAAGAGACATGGAAGAGCTCTCTGATCACGTAGCCCAGGCCAGTATGATCCTGAGTAGTATCCTGCCCTCACCAAGAATTGATGCCACAGTATAAAGAAAAAAATGATCAATTTCAACAATTGGCTAAGTTTCTGGTGTCATTCAAAGGGGATCCAGTATCTGTCCACCTGGGATGACATGCTCGATAAGCAATGTTGCTTCGCAAGAGATGGCTTGAACCTGTCACCCTTAGGCTTTCGAATATTGGCCAAGGCTTTTGCCGCTCCCATAGTGCCTTTTTTAGACAAGGCTCAAAAGACAAACCCACCACCGTAAATAGCACAAGTACCCAAAAACTGAGGGTAATGCTACTCAACGCCAGAAGTCTAAACCTCAAAATGCATGCACTCGAGGCAGTCCTCAGTATGGAGAACATCAGTATCTGTGCAGTAACAGAAACCTGGTTTAAGTCTCCAGAGAGCACCCCAGCACTACCAGGCTATAACTCATACCATACTTTTCGGCCACAGAACCCAGACCGAAACACACAAGGTGGGGGTGTATCCATATTCATCAAGGATATGCACACCTCCAGGTTAGTCGCATAGCACAATGCCTTAGAGATCATCCATGTGCAACTAACAACGGGAAAAACTGCAATTCAAATTGTAGCTTGCTACAGATCACCCACCATGACCCAGGACCCCCATTCCGCTTTTCTGGAGACACTGGAAGATATGAAGGTCCTACCAAACGCCCTAATATTGGGTGATTTCAATTACCCAAACATTAACTTGGAGAACTACTCAAGTACTAACTCCCTTGCCCAATGCTTCCTAGAATTTATAAACTCGAATGCCCTGGATCAACTGGTCAACACCCCTACCAGAGCTGACAGCATATTGGACCTGGTCATCACCAACATGGGTGACCGGTGTTCTACACCGGAGGTCAAACCCTCGCTGGTTAGATCAGACCATAGACTAATCACTCTGGATATCCACATTCCGCCCCCCACCCCCAATCAAGGAAACAACCATGAAAACCTTAAGACCGAGGTGGAAAGGTCCACAAGCCCCCATGCTAAAGCACAACGCTGTCCAAGCTGTTGAATCCCTTACAAAGGCACTTTATGAGCACCTGCAAGAATGCATGGATCGTGCTATCCCAAGCAAAACCAAGACTCACTCCTCCAAGAAAAGGAAACCAGTCTGGTGGATCCCTGCGATAAACAAGCTATACAATAGAAGGAGGAAACTAGGGCAGAAAAAGAGTAAAATCCCAAGAAGGAAAGACATCCCAGATTACTATCAGCAAGAAACTACAATCCCTCATAAAATCATCCAAGGCTAGCTTTGAAAGAAAAAGTGCCAAGGACTCCAAAGATAACCACAAAACGTTCTTTAGCTATGTCAAGACCCTAAGTGGAAACTCTCAGATTTGCTCTGAGTTAGTGTAGAAAGGCACAAAATACACTGAACCGACTGATATTGCCAACATTCTGGCAGACAGGTTTAGTGCAAACTTCACCCCATAAAGGGCCTATAACCATACCAGAAGAATGTAGTGCCCCGGCAATCACTGACACACAGGTTAAAACAGCCCTATCCAAAGCCAAAAATACAGCTTCAATGGGACCAAGACGGTGCCCCAGGCTATGTCTTACACGAGCTCCAAAATGAACTAACCCCACACCTAAACACACTGTTCAAGCCCAGCCTCTCTACAGGTTATGTACCCATAGAGTGGCACACAGCAACAGTTATCCCGCTCCACAAAGGTGGAGCCACAACGGACCCCTTGAACTATCGCCCTATAAGCCTGACTAGCCTTGTCTGCAAGGCTATGGAGTGCATCATCATGGAATTCATTAACAGAGACATGGGGAACCTTCAAGCACTGGACCCTACCCAGTTTGGCTTTAAGGGCAGAGCATGCCTCCTAAACCTGGTGGACTTCTTTGAGACAGTTACCAAGGCTTTAGACGAGGGAAAGGAGGTCCACACAGCCTACCTAGACCTCGCAAAGGCTTTTGACACCATTCCCCATTCTGGTATTATAGACAAGCTCACCAGCCTGAACATAAATCCCTATGTCACGAGATGGGCTGCCAATTGGCTCATGGATAAGAACCCACATGCTGAGAGTTGCAGGCTCTAGGTCCGACTCTAAACCAGGGCTCAGTCCTGGGACCCCTCCTGTTTGGTATATACTTCTCAGAGATGCAGGCAAGCACAGGAGGACTATATGGCTGACCAAGTTTGCAGACGACTGCAAACTGGGGGCCATAATTGACTCTCCAGTTGATACAGACATCCTCCAGAAGGGTCTCACTGAGACGGATACCTGGTGTCAAAATCGTGCCCTCCAGCTAAATGCCAAAAAGTGCATAGTCATCCCCATTGGAAAAAACAAAGTACCCGCGAACTACCACATATGTGGTAGTCCCCTAAATAAAGAAAATGTAATAAGGGATCTGGGGACTCAAGTAGATAGTAATCTCTCCTTTGATAATCATATTGCCAAGGTGGTTAGAAAATCCTTCTGTTTGGCCCACCTAATCACAAAAAGGGTTCGCATCTAGAACAAAAGAGGTTATTGTGCCCCTCTACTCATCAGACCCATCATAGAGTACAATGCCCCATTTGTGATGTACCTTACAAGACACCAGCAACAGCTGGTAAGACCACAGAAGTACCTCACCAAGAGGATTACTGGCCTCAAACATATGCCCTATGCAGCCCAACTGAAGAAACTCCAGCTGTACTCTGTTGCATACAGCTTACTCAGAGGTGATCTTTGCCTGACATACAAGGCAATGTCCAACCCAGAATTGATGGACATGCTCCACCTAAAAAAAAAAAATCCCCAAGAGCCACACACTCTAGGGATCTAAATCTCACCACAATGATAAATAGGATGTGCTAGTGGAATAGATTCCTGTACCAGAGACTTCCCATGCTTTGGAAGAGGATTCCAATCTACATTAGGCAGAGCCCCTCACTCTTTAAGAGAAACCTTGAGTGGATGGGAAACAGAAAATTTACCCCAGGGATCACTGCAGTGGCTCTGCTGGACAGAGGCACAGGGAACTAATGTCTCTGCTGGACCGAGGCACAGGGAACTAATCTAAGGGGGCGGTGAAAGCCAACACATTCTGGCTAGGCTTATAGATGCCCTTGGGCAGAGGGCCTAGTACTTACCTATGAACCTATGAGTTCAAAACCTGAGGATGCATGTCTCCCTGATCTACCACTCTCATCTCCCAATAGCGGAATCTGTGTTGAGGGCCTTAGGCTCGATGGCAGTGACAATAACTCTTCTCCCGTGTGCTCGGTTACACATGAGAATTTTACAGTGGACTCTAGCTGTACAATGATCCGTGTTGGAACTGCCATTGACATATCCAACTCAACTCAGTCTGCCGGTCATCCTTCATATGGTGGATGTGCTCTCTGGATATTTTGGAGGGACAACCTTTTGTTCCAGCCCCATTCCAAGCCACAGTGACCACGGATGCCTCCCAACACAAGTGGGGGGGGGGGGCATCGTTCGCCAAGACAGTCCAAGGCCTGTGGTCCCCCATAGAGACCAGCTTGCATATAAATGTCCTAGAGATGAGGGCAGTCCTTCTAGCGTTGCAGGTCCTTCATGCCTTTCTTCCTCTGGGGACGATTGCTATTCAGTCAGACAACATGTCAGTGGCCTGGTATATCAACAAACAGGGAGGGACCAGATCTTACCCCCTTTATCGTGAGGCCATGAGAGTGTGGGAATGGACGATCTCCACCAGTCGCTTTCTCGTCACAATCCACATTCCGGGATGGTCCAACATCCAAGAGGACAGGCTAAGTCAGACCAATCTGATGCCTTACGAGTGGTCTCTGAATCTGTCAGTAGCGGAACAGATCTTCAGCGAATGGGGTCCGCCTTGCTGCGATCTCTTCGCATCTCCTTCCAACGCGAAGTGCAGCAAGTTTTTCGCTCTGAACCTCCTGCCGGGGGAGTCCCCCAGAGACGCTGTAGTTCATGCTTGGCCTCCCGTTCTTCTGTATGCTTACCTCCCAGTACCTCTCATTACGAGGTTTCTACAGAAAGCTCGTTGACTGGGGAGCAAAATGATCCTCATTGCCCCGTTCTGGCCTCGCCAGGTATGGTTTCCCTTCCTTTGGTCTCACCTTTTGGTTCCACCTTGGATCCTTGATCCCATTCAGCATCTAATTTCACACCCTTCGGGGGTGCCTCATCCAATTCTGGACAGCCTGAAGCTCACATCTTGGTGGCTGCTCCAGTTCCCGTGATTGCTAGGACTCCTGGACTATCCTCCTCAGTCAGATCTATTTTGGTGGCTGCTCATAAGTCTTCCAACAGGAAGGTTTATCACAGCAAGTGGAAACGTTTTTCCTTTTGGGCCTCTCAAAGGAGTTTAGACCCTTTCACAGCTCTTATTTCCGCCATTCTTGATTTTCTAGCTGATATTTTTCAACATGCAGCTAGTTTTTCTACTGTCAAAGTTCAGTTGGCTGCCATCTCTAATTTTCATGTGGGTGAGAATTCTGCCTCTTTAGCCTCTTCCAGATTGTGTAAAGCCTTTATCTAAGGCACCTTTTTGTTACGCCCCCTGCTCAAAGATCCTGATGTTCTTCATTCCACATTGCTGCAGTCCTAACCATTGGGGGTAGTCCGCTGTCCAGTCGGCCCGAATACCAGAGTATATGGCTGACGTCGGTCAGGGCGCATTAGACTGACGTCAGTACGTCAGGGTACTAATGCGCATGACCGACGTCATATCCTCAGTCTTTTTTGCCGCATGGTCCGATGCAGAAGCAGTTTTGCGAGTGCAGGTTGGCGTTCTGAAATTTTCTGAAGTCGGAGTTTCAGACCGAATCAGAGTTGGCTAAGTTCATCTCTAATTTTCATGTGGGTGAGAATTCTGCCTCTTTAGCCTCTTCCAGATTGTGTAAAGCCTTTATCTAAGGCACCTTTTTGTTACGCCCCCTGCTCAAAGATCCTGTTTCCCCATGGGACCTTACTTTGGTTCTTCAAGCATTGGTCACTCTGCCTTTCGAGCCTGCCGCAACTGCAGATCTGAAATTTTTATCTTGGAAAACAGCTTTTCTGGTGGCTATTACCTCTGCAAAAAGGGTTTCAGAATTACAGGCCTTGTCCATCAAAATTCCTTACATGATTTTACACAAAGATAGGGTCTCCCTTCGAACCATTCCATCCTGGTGACTTCACCAGTCAATGTCAGTCAGACCAGCGATTTGCCTGTGATTTTTTCCTAATTTTCCTAACAAGATGGAATACAAACTCCACATGTTGGATGTTCATAGACAGTTATGATTCGATTTACACAGGACAAAAAATTTCCGTAAATCTGATCAATTGTTTGTATCCTTCTATAAACCCTTTTTGGAAAACCTATCTCCAAGGTCACTATAGCTAGATGGATGTCTTCATGCATCCTGCAGGTCTATAAGAACAGAGGCATGTCTCCTCCAGATCAGGTGAAAGCTCATTCCACTAGGTCCATGGCTACGTCTGCGGCTTTTTGGTCTAGAGTGTCTTTGGATGATATTTGTTCTGCAGTTACTTAGTCCTCATCTCATACGTTTATTTCTCATTACAAATTGGATTTGACTTCCAGAACAAGAGCATCCTTTGGTTCCGCGGTGCTCCGGAATATCCTTCCATGAGGGCCTCCCAGGAGTTTAGTAGCTGGGGGACTGTGTCCCACAGGTTGAAGACCAAATGAAATACATTGCTTCGGATAAAGAAGTTATGTACTCACCATAACGTTCCATCTGAGTAGTTGTACTTCATTGGTCTTCAACCATCCCTCCCTCCTTCCCCCAGACCCTGGCATAGGATCAGCCTACTGGTTGCAGTAAAGGTCACAAATAAATTTTTTCAGGTCGGGTTATCAATGTAAGGTTCAGAAAACTCGATCTGGGGATGGAAGGCGGTGGAGGTGTATTATGAGTAAGGGGGGGGGGGGAGTTTGGAGCTTGGAGCTGATGCTAGTAAAAGTTGCTGGCTCGGATCCGATACAGATCCGTAACCCACAGGTTGAAGACAAATGAAGTACAACTACTCAGATGGAATGTTATAGTGAGTACATAACTTCTTTTTTAGTCACATTTGCTGTGGCTGTTACCCAGACTGGGTTAGGAAGAGTCACTCTTTTTGGTCTTGAGAGAAGGGGCAGGAAAGGTGCTGCTCCTTGGTCCAAATGCTGTGACTTTCCCTGGGGAAGCTGCTGCTGCCATTAGTAGATGGGATCAGATTATTGAGATTGGCTCAGGGTCTTCTGCAGGCTCTTGGCCCTAATTATAATGAAGTTTCTGGATAAAGAAAAAAAGATTTATCTTTTCCTGAAGAGGTTCAGAATTTTGAATCTGTAGAAGAATGTGGTGGGAGAGATGCAGACTTTCCTCAGATTTCTTTTTCAGATTCAGAGGAGAGCATGGTATCTGAATCTCCCTGTGAGGGATTCTTTTTCTATACCAGTTTTTTCAGTGTGAGAACACTGATGTTTCTCAACCTCTCAGAAAATATGAGCTATTAGACTAGAATTCCAAGAACCTTCACCTATTTTGCAGTGCTGTCTGCTTTGGATAATAATAGTTTGTAGTTTCCCTGGTGACCAGTCTGCTCTGCTGCACCTAAGAAAGCAGGTAGAGTGTACAAAGTTCCTCAGTCTTTCAAGTTTCTTAACATTCATCCCAGACTTGACCCAGCAGCTATAGCTTTAGTTAATCCAGCTGCTGCCAAATATTTTGTTAATTCTAATCCCCCTTCAGACAAGGATGGTAAAGTTATTGGTAAGTTTGGGGGTAGTGTATGCTTTTGCAGCTTTGATTTTTAGAATTTTAAATTGTCAGGTTCACATGTTAAAGTTTATTCTGACTAATTGTGAAAGTATGAGGAATGTTTTATCTGCAGTTCCCTTTGTGAGAAAAAAATCTGATTTGTGTAGTTTAGTTTCTTCCATTTCTCAGGTCAGTACTTATTGTTTAAAATACGATCTGATGCCATATTTTCTTTCTGTTCCTCAACATATGGTTTTCATATCCAACCTCTAATCCTGCTTCGGCCTCTTCTAAGCTTTGAATCTTCTGCTCAGGCTCCTACCCTACTCATAATCCCTCCGTAGAGAGCTAGCCACCTCAGATCTTATTTGCTGCCATAATCTTTTGACAGCTCTTGGTGCTCAGAATTGTGTTTCAGTAAAAAAAAATATCTTTAAATGGATAAATACATGTCTTTTGGGCAAGCTTTTTGTTGATCTTTATAATCCTCCTCTCATATTTGTTCTCTCTCCTTTTGATCCCTTTTCTCTTTCTCTCTTACTACTGTCTGGGACTTAATAAAAAAAAAAATTATATAGTTTTGTTTTTCTTAGGGTTGCTCATTTCATTGGTATCTTTTAACGTTTTTCACTCTTTCTGTCATCAGTGAGGATGGCAGATAAGTCCTCCAGATTAAAAAAATGCATTGCTTGTTCTCACAAGTTATCAAATTCAGATACAATAAATGTGTGTATTGCTTAGGGCCTTTGCACTTAGACATTGCCTGCTATATCTGCGAGGTCTTTAGTCAATCATCTGTTGGGGAAAGCTGGAATAAGGTCATGCTAAATGGTCTCCTTTAGCCTGCTACATGTGAAAAAACATCTTTGGGATTGGGAATGGCTGCTGCTATTTCTGCCCCTTCTCCATCTTCTTCAAAAAAGCTCAGAAAGGGGTCTGATAACTCTAAATAGAAGCAAAAGGAGACTGAAAGAGAAAAAGAAGACAATGAGAGATCAAAATCAGCAAAAAAGAGAACTTTGGATCGGGCACCTTCATTAACTCCAGAGACTGATTTCCAGACATTCGAAGCAGTTTGTTCGGATCTGATAGTTATCAGATCCCTTGCACTATCACCTAGATTTTCTCCAGATTCCATCTCTCCTACTCTCCATTCTCAAATTTTGGAGGACATACCCTGTTACCCCTCCAAGCCACCTTCCTCAACTTCTCTGAGGTCATCTGGGTCTTCTCGCAGCATCACTGAAGCTGACATAGACAGGATAATGAGGAAATTCCTTCAGACACAAGCCCAGCTTCAGTCACTGTCAAATCCATAAGAACCACTTCTTCCCCTTGCTCTTTAATTGCTTCTTCTCTGAACTGACCGTTTGAATTGGTGCCCCTAGACCTGACTCTTGCCCAGAGCAGGTCTGTGTTGGAGCAGAGGCTCTATACTTTCTCAACTCTTGAGTTCTCTGAAGAAGTCAACTCCAACCCTGTCTGCCCCATCAGTCTTGGAGCTGAGCCATCTGTATGGACTCCAACAAGGTAGGATCAGATCCAAGGTCTTCAGATCTTTCTCTCCCTCTATGAGCATTGGTGATTGATAGTTCAGCTCAGACAGACTCAGATCCCAGCCAAAGTGCTTCTTAGGTTGAGCCACTGTCACAGGTTTTGGCTCCGAAAGTGAGGCTTCCTGGATCCATGTCAAGCTCTGCTTTTGAGAGAGTATTCAACAGCCAGAGAGGTCTACTGTTTTAGAACCAAATCCAACCGTCCCACATAGGATTTCCCAGGGTCTGCAGCTACTTTCCTTGTCCCATCAGGACAGCCATTTTCTAAGAGCCTTGAGTCTGTTATCCCAAGCAAAACAGTTTTGAGTCCTCTCATGAGCAACCCACAGAAGTGGAACACGACAAATACAAGAGTAAGAAATATACTTGGATCCTCCTGAGGTATCCCCTACCAGCAACACTGATTTTGATGAGGGAGAAGGTTCTCCCAAATCCAGCCCCCCACCATGGACATCTCTTTTGGAGAGATTCTCTAACTTCTCTGACAGAAAGGGGTTAGTCCTTTCCAAGTGCCTTGTCTGGAGGAATCATTTTTTTCTTGAGGCTTTCAGTTCTGGCCCATCTACTGCTTGGGTAGTTACCTGACTGATGAGATGGTAGATGTGATCTCCTCTCAGGAGTAGAAGGAATCGGACACAGCTGAGCCTGTTACCAAAAAGCCTAACAAGTTTTTGGTTGCTCCCAGACACCATCCCCATTGGAGCAAGGGTCCCTTGGTAGATTCTATGGTAGTGACATCAGCCACTAAGAAGGAGCTTGCAGAAGAAAATTCCTCTGCCTACCCACCAAATAAGGAATTGCATGTGTTGGACAAATTTGGAAAGCATGCACATGCCTCGTCTACTTTTCAGTGAGAGCTATTCGTTTTCAGTGGGATTTGACAAAGGAAATCACCAAATCAGTCCCAAGAATCTTGCCTGCAGATTAAATAAAATCCATTGAGCCACAGTTGCTATCCACTGCCTCTGTGCCTTTTCTCTAATGCCACAGAGGGTGTGTCTAGAGCAGCTGGCACAGGTATTTCAATAAGAAGGCATGCCTGAATGCGGGTATGATTCTTGTGGAACATTTCAAGACTCCCTTTGTCAATGCCCCATATGATAGCTCAACTCTGTTTGGTCCCGAGTTTAAAGGCACTGTGTCAAGAAGTGAGAAAGATGGTAAATCCCTATCTGCCATAGGGATGACATTTTTCTATCTATCAACAGACCTTCGCCAGAAGGTAGGAAAAAGAATTTGGTTTCATAAATAACAGGGCTTTGCATCTCACATTTTGAGAAAGAGATCCCTGATGTAGGGTGAAACTCTTGTAACAGATGTCGCCCTAGGTTCAGAGATGGCATACAAAACCGAGGCTTTAGGGGTTCTTTCCCCAAAGAAGCTTTTCCAGGGCTCCTGAACAGTTGCCCAACTGTCACACCTTGGAGGCATAAAAAATGTTCCGTTCACACCACACACAGCCTTTTTAGTCAGTATTAAGCGAGCATCTCATAAACCAGAGAATTCATATTTTGATGAAGCCTCTGGTTTATGATATGAAAGCGCTTAATACTGAATAAACGGGCTTTGTGTGGTGTGAACAGAATGTTTTTTATTTATTTTTCCAGGGTTTTTTTTTTGGTGCTATTTTGGTTTACACTGTGGAGGCATTCAGGAGGGGGGATACTTATCCCTGCACCCAGCAGACTGGGCATCCATCACGCATGACAAATGGATGCAGAAGATTATAAACAGAGACTATTTAATTCCCTTACACAGCCTGCCTTCAAGCCCAGAAAGAATTCCCATTGTTCCACCCTCTCAAAGGGGAAGAAGCCACTTCAGAAATAAGGAAGCTTCTTAGAAATCAAGTCATCCAAGAGGTCCCCCAAGACAAGAGAGAATCCGGAATTTACTCAAGATTCTTTTGAGTTCCAAAGGAAAAAATGGGCCAGTTTTTGACCTAAGATGGTTGAACAAGTTTGTGAAGTAAACAATTTCTGATGGTCAAGATTCAGTCCATTCTTTTACTGAGGAAGAATAACTGGATATGTTCAGCAGATCTTCCAAATGCATACTACTACATAAAGATGGACAGATGCTCCAGTAAGTACCTTTGCGTCTGGGTGGTAGCTAATCATTTCCAGTTCAGAGCTGTACACTTTGGTCTCACCACAGCTCCCTGGGTGTTTACCAAGTGTGTAGTAGTAGTAGCAGCTTGTCTACAACTGCAGGGTTTCCTGGTATTCCCTTCCAGGAATCTACTCATTCAAGCCAGGGACTCCTTGCTCGAACTGTGCATAGACTTGGGGATTCTGTGAATCCAAAAATGTCCAAGATGCAACCAGTTCAGTCTCTAGAGTTTATCGCAGCACTTTTGGACATAAACTTCAGATAACAAAGCTCCCTCAGACAAGAATTTTATCCCTCCAACAACAAACCCAAGACATCTTATCTTTCCAGAAGTCACCAGCAAGGCTATTTCTTCACCTTCTAGCCTCCATGGCAGACTCCATCAAATTAGTATGACTAGTCAGATTCTACATGTGAGTTCTTCAGTGGACTTGGGCTGTTCAATGGTCAATCAGGAAGAGACCCATGTGTTTTCTAGTGACTCTCTTCTAACAGACAGTTGCAGAACCCGCATAGAGTGGTGGCTTAAATCTCCACATATTCTACAGGGATGTGCCTCCAAGCCATATTGACCATGGATGCTTCCCAATTGAGATGGGGGGTGCATAATCTGGGAAAAACTGTCCAAGGCATGTGGTCCCAAACAGAAGCCAGTCTTCACATTTATATATTGGCGATGAAAGCAGTCATCTGACATTGCAGCTCTTTCAGGACTCTCTCCCTTTGAGTGTGTTAGTTATTCAGAAAGACAAATTGGTAGTTTAGTACATCAGTAAACAGGAGGGAACCGGATCTTATCCTTTGGGTGATATGTTTTCGCTGCTTTCTGTTAGCAACACATATCCCTGGGAAATCCAGTGTCCTTGCAGAAAGACTGAGCAGGTTTATTCTGCTTCCTCGTAAGTGGTCCCTCAGTCTATTGGTAATGGAACTGATTTGCAGCTGTTGGAGCCAACCTTGTTGCAACATTCTTTGCCTCTCCCCACAACACCAAATGTAACAAGTTCTTTGTTCCAATTCCCCGACAGGGGGAGTTGCCCAAGGATGCTGTAAAGCACTCTTGGCTCCAGAACCCCTTTATGCATTTCCCCTGACAACACCCCTGATTCCAAAGTTTCTTTAGAAAGCATCTGTGATGAAGGTCACAGTCATCTTCATAGCCCCTTATTGGCCTCAACAAGTGTGGCTTCCCTCCCTCTGGCTACATCTACTCCACCCATCCTGGGTGCTGGGCTTGGACTTGGGTGTTCAATCTTCCCTGTCTGAGTCACCTCACACTAACATTCAAGCCTCTCATCCTGACCGCAGTGTTTCTCTAATTCCAGTGATGTTTTGACTGTCCAGGTTTTCATCTTCAATTGTCCACATTTTGTCTTCTTCCCAAAAACCTTCAACTAGGAAGATGTAAGAGCAAATGGCAAAGGTTTTCTGTTTGGGTGATTGGAAAAAATATATCTGAAGTAGTTAACTTCATTTGGTCATCAATCTGTAGGTTTCTGATCCGGACCGGATCCAAGACGGCAGTTTCATCAGCATCATGTCCAAGCTTTAAGCTCCTCCCCTTACCCATGACACCACTGCACCGCCTTTGCCGTGGCCTCGCCTGCATCGTGATCGCTGAGCTCCAGGTGTAAGACTGTTGTTTCGGGGGTTTTTGAATGAAAGTATGTGTTTCCTTAATTCTTTAGGTCCCTTTATTCCTCCCCTTCGCATTCTCCATTGAGATTTAAAAAAAAATCTATAGTAGTTTGTTTAGTCTAGTGTTAGCGTAGGCCTTCTCCTCCACTTTCCCGCCTCATGTTTGAGTGACTGTCTGAGTGTTGGGATTGGGTAGCCAGCCACTATTATGGCAGATCAACATAAGTTGGTCTTCAGAAAGTGCACAATGTGTGGCCATAAGTTATCCCCTGCGGATGGCCACACTGTGCGTTGTTTGTTTAGGGGCAGCACATCTGGCCACTGAGTTCTCCATATGTGCGGGGTTTAACCCCAGGGCCTTAAAAGACCGTAAGTCTAAATTAATCTTGAAGGGGCTTCTCCAGTCCACGGAGGCAGCTGCCTCCTCGTCTTCTGTAGCGGCGGTCACAGCTGTGACCGCTCCCTCCACTACTGTTGTGTCCTCTCCTCCTTTCCAGGCTGAGACTCACCCTCCCGACCACCGGCACAGGGAAAGGCAGAAGAAAAAAGAGAAAGAGCGGCACTAAGAAAAAGAGGGAGGAAGAGATCCCCGGAGCTTTCGGATCCGGCGGGTCCTTCTCCCAAGCTTCCTGCACCTTCCAAGCCGACTTCCCCTCGGCTCCAATCTCCGAGGTTTTCCCCAGAGCTGGAGGAGGTTCGGCGTTCGTCTAGGGCCACCAGTCACCGTCCTTCCCGGCCGGCATCGGTGGCCTCTTCTAGGTCAACTAGAAGCCTTTCTGAAGCCAACATGGACAGATTGATGCGAAGGTTTGTTCACATTCAGCTTCAGATGGGGGTCTTGTTGGCACCCTCTCCCTCTGGAGGGGGTAGCTCCCTGCCACTATTTGCCCCGATTGCTCCTTCTCCGATCCGTCCTCTGGTTTCGGAGTTCCTGGATAGGAGAGGTCGGTGGGGTCGGTGCCAATGGTATCACCTACCTTGATGCCGGTAGTTACCTTGAGCGAATGGGATCCGACTGGGTCAGATCTGAGCTCTCGGCATAGCTTGGGCGTCAGATCCAAGGTTTTGGGTTTTTCCCCTTCAGCTCCGACTTCGTTGGGCCGAGACCTATCCCTTGGAGCCTTGGTGCCTTTGGGCTCAGCTCTAATCCCCGTGTCAGATCCGGGGAGAGCATCCTCTGTCAGTTGCTTGGGAGGCTCGCTCCCCCTCGGCATTCGATTTGGAGGAAAGGGTTCTCGCTAATGCATCGAGACCCCTAACTATCTCCTCAGAGTCTGCGCCGACCCCCTCTATTCTGGGTGCATCTTCTGCCAGTCTGCCCATGCAGGGACCAGCTCATGTTCGATATGCCCCAGACTGTTCCCCCAGAGGGAACCCCAAGAGGTTGATGAGTCCTCTCTGGAGAGTCCCACCGAAGAGGTTCCTCACAAACATAAGTGCAAGAGGAGGCACTTGGACCCCCCCGGAGTCCCTCATGGAGGATACCGACTTGGAGGAAGGAGAAGGCTCCCTAAGATCACCGCCGAGGATGTCTCATTTGGAGACATCATGGAGATCCTGCGCCAGCAGGGGGGGGTTGGTCCGCCCCCCCCCCCCAAGCCTTTCTCAGACGAGTCGTTTCTGGAGGGATTCGACACAGGCCCATCTACTTCTTGGGTGTCGCCCCCATGGATCCCCTGGTGGACCTCTTTACCACCAGGGCATGAAAAGAACCAGACGCCATGGAGCCAATCCCAAAACTTTCAGATAAAATCTTGAGCCCCCCCGGTAGATAGACCAACCTGGAACAAAGGGTCCCCAGTGGATACCATGGTGATAACGGCTGCCCGAAGAAGGAACTGGCTTAGGAGAGTTCCACGGTCCATCCCTGGACCGAGAGTTTAGGACGATGGACTGGTTGGGAAAGAGGATTTGTGCTTCAGCCACCTTTTGTATAAAGGCGCTGAACTAATGTAGCCCATGTTACGAGACTGCAGCATGACCTGATCAAAGAGTTCACTGCGTCTCCCCTGGAGTCCATGTCGTCACAGGATAAATGCACATTCTCTACATGAATGGCCACTCTAAAAGCAGCTACCAACACGTCCATGTAGCTCCTTTCTCGTGCCACCGAAGGAGCGGCACAGGCGGCCAGGTCCAGCTTTGCTATGAGGCAACACACCTGGCTCAGGCTATGTAATTTTGTGGAACCCTTCAAGGTGTTTTTTGTGAATGCTCCCTATGACAGCTCTTCCTTATTTGCGAAGACGGTCCATGACGCACTAGTCCAGAGTGTAAAGGACAGGAAGACACTGTCTGAAATCGGGATCCACTTCTCTAACCCCCAAAGATCCTTCTCCAGGAATCAGTGGGGGCAAAAGAAGATGTGGTTCCAGAAGTCTCAGTATTCCCGAGACACTCAGGATTCCTTTTCCCCTAGAAGCAGAGGGGGACAAGACAGACAGCCCAGAGGCGGGGGGGGGTCCGAAGAACTCCAGGTCTCGAGAACCGTTCTCGGACAGACCCGCACAGCAGCCCTGAGGGGTTGCCCGACTGCTCTGCTCTGGAGGCAGTGGGGGCCATTTCTCTATGCACCTGACGGAGTGGGAGTCTGTGTCAACAGACCATTGGGTGCTCCAAATAATATCCAGAGGTTACACAGTTCCCTTTGTGACATGTCCCTCTCCCCCAAAGCACCTCCTGGACATTCCACCTGCACAAAGGGAGGCAGCAGCCATCGAAGTAGAAAAGCTGTTAAGCAAACGGGCCATCCAGCCTGTCCCGCCAGATCACTCCGGATCAGGCTTCTATTCCAGGGTCTTTATGGTGCCAAAAAAGACGGGGACTCCAGGCCGGTTCTCGACCTTTCCACTCTGAACCTGTCAGTTGCCAAAGAAAAGTACCGGACGGTCACTTTACAATCCATCCTGCCTTACTTGCAAGAAAACGAGTGGATGCACTGTATAGACCTCCAGGATGCGTACTACCCTATAAAGATGCACAAACGCTCCACGATGTTGCTCCGCTTTCGACTAGGGGTCATTCACTACCAGTTCCAGGCCCTACCCTTCGGTCTCACCACAGCCCCCTGAGTGTTCACCAAGGTCATGGCAGCAGTAGTGGCTCACCTGAGGCTTCAGGGCATACAGGTCTGTCCGTACCTGTACAATTGGCTCTTTGCTGCTCCCATCAGGCGTCTACTCTGTCAAGCCAAGGATTATTTCCGGAAGTTGTCAGACTTGCTTGACATCACTATAAATATAGCCAAGACCTGTCTAGAACCGCTTCAGGTCCTGGACTACATAGGAGCGAGAACAGACGCATTGCAGTCCAAAGTCTTTCTGACTCCAGAGCAGGTTCAAAGCCTTCATCTTCATGTCCTCGCGATTCTTCAGTATCCCTTTCCTCCAGCCACAGTGGTAAGAGCCCTAGGATCCATGGTGGTCACTATCACTCTTCTTCCTTGTGCTCTTCTTCACATGCGGGTTCTGCAGTGGACGTTGGTGGTCCAGTGGTCCTTATTGGATCGGCCATTGACTCATCCGATTCGCATAAGAGAGGCGTGCAGGAAGTCCCTCCTCTGGTGGCTCCACTCTCCAAGATTATAGAGGGACGGTCCTTTGTTGTAGCCCCTCCCCAAACCACTTTGAGCACGGATGCCTCCCAACTAGGGTGGGGCGGGCATTGCTCGGGCAGGACAGTCCAAGGCATGTGGTCCCTAAACAAGACCAATCTGCATATCAATGTTCTGGAGATGAGGGCGGTCTTATTAGCACTGCAGGCCCTTCATGCCTTTCTTCCTCTGGGAACTATTGTGATTCGGAGACACAACATGCCAGTGGTCTGGTACATCAGCAAACAGGGAGGAACCAGATCCTACCCCCTTTGTCGAGAGGCCATGAGAGTGTGGGAATGGGCGATCTCCACCAACCGTTTTCTGATAGCAATGCACATTCTGGGTCGGTCCAACATACTAGCGGACAAATTGAGCAGAGCTATCCTATTGCCTTACGAGTGGTCTCTGAATCCTTGTGTAGTGGAGCAGATCTTCCTCGAGTGGGTTTGGCCTTGCTGCGATCTCTTCGCATCTCCTTCCAAAGTGAAGTGCAGCGAGTTCTTCGCTGTGATCCCCCCACAGGGGGAATCCCCCAGAGACAGTCTGGTCCATGCTTGGCCTCCCGATCTTCTTTATTCATATCCTCCATTACTTCTCATGACAAAGTTTTTACAGAAGGCTCGTCAGTTGGGGAGCAGAGTCATCCTCATTGCCCCATTCTGGCCTCGCCAGATCAGGTTTCCCTGTCTTTGGTCTTATCTGGTAGCTCCTCCTTTAATCTGATTCCGGATCTTATTTCACACCCATCAGGGATTCCTCTTCCAGACCTGGGCAGTCTGAAGCTCACGGCTTGGCTGCTCCAGTTCCATTGACTGCCAGGACTCCCGGACTTTCTTCCCCTGTTAAGTCTATTCTGGTGGCAGCCCATAAGTCATCTACCAGAAAAGTTTACTGTAGTAAATGGAAGCGTTGTTCAATCTGGGCTTGTCAGAGGGATCTAGATCCTTTTACGGCTGCAGTGCCAGCGGTTCTTGAATTTTTAGCACACCTTTTCCAGCAGGGCGCCTGCTCTTCTACGGTGAAAGTTCAACTGGCTGCCATTTTTAATTTTCATGTAAGCGAAAACATGGGGTCTTTGGCTTCTTCCAGACTTTGCAAAACCTTCATTAAAGAGACCTTTCTGTTACGGCCTCTGGTTAAGGACCCCACTCCTCCTTGGGAATCTTACCTTAGTTTTACAGGCGTTAGTTGCTCCACCCTTCGAGCCAGCTGCCTCTGTGGACTTGAAATTTTTGTCTTGGAAAACAGCTTTCCTAGTGGCTATCACCTCGGCTATGAGAGTGTCAGAACTTCAAGCATTATCTGTTAAACCCCCTTATATGGTTTTTCATAAAGACACAAGGTCTCACTTAGGACTAATCCTTCCTTTTTGCCTAAAGTGGCTTCAGAATCAAATATCAATCAGTCAGTCTGCCTGTCTTTTTTCCAAATTTTCAGAACAAGGGGGAATATAAACTACATTTGTTAGATGTACATAGGCAGTTACATTCCTACTTACACAAGACTAAGCCCTTTCGCAGGTTTGACCAATTGTTTGTGTCCTTCGCTAGACCTTTTCTAGGCAAACCAGTTTCCAAGGTGAGAGTTGCCAAGTGGATTTCCCTTTGCATTCTGCAGGTTTACAAAGATAAAGGTATGCCTATTCTGGGGAGTGTTCATGCCCATTCTACCAGGTCCATGGCTACGTCAGCTGCTTTTTGGCCCAGAGTATCCTTGGACGATATTTGTTCAGCGGCTACTTGGTCCTCATCTCATACTTTCATTTCTCATTATAAATTGGACATGGTTTCCAGAGGGAGAGCAGTGCTCCGGAATATCCTTCCAGGAGGGCCTCCCAAGGTTACGGTAGCTGGGGTTGATGACCAAATGAAGTTAACTACTTCAAATAAAAAAAGTTATGTACTTACCATAACATTCCATCTGGGTAGTTAGACTTCATTTGTCATCAGCTGTCCCTCCCTCCTTCCCCCTGGCCTTGTTATTGGATTCATTCATCTGAAGTGACTAAGAGATGGTGCCTTTGCGGCCCTCTTCCGTTTTCTTGTAGGTCAGGTTTTTGCAGATTGGGCTTATTTGTTGGGTGGCAAGCTTGATCTGAGGGAAGGAAGAAGGTGCAGTGGTATCATGGGTAAGGGGAGGAGCGTGGAGCTCCGATCTGATCTGTTGAAACTGCCTCCTCGGATTCGAAACAAACAGGTTGATGACAAATGAAGTCCAACTACTCAGATGGAACGTTATGGTAAGTACATAACTTCTTTTTATCCTTTTTCAGTCCTTCTTCCAGCAGTTTTTGACTTCCTCGCATACTTTTTTATCAACGTGGAGACAGCTATTCCACATTCAAGGTGCAATTAGCTGCAGTATCCACTTTCCATATGTGTGAAAATCATATGCCCATTGCATCTCTTGAGTATCTAAGGCTTTCCTCCAAAGTACCTTTGTACTGCGTCCTCTGCTTAGAGATCCAGTTCCTCCTTGGGATATTACTGCCATACTACATGCTTTGACTTGTCCCCTAGTCAAACCAGCTGCTAAGGTTGATCTGAAGTTTTTATCATGAAAAACTTTATATCTGATGTTGCTATTTTCATTCATTCCTTAAGTGATGGCTTCAAATCTGAGACTCTGATCCTACCTGGCCGCTTCTTACAGACCATCAGATCCTAGAACTCTAGAGCTCCTCACTTTACCCATAATGCCCCACCAACCTAACATACCCCAGATCTCGTTTCCTGCCAGTAGGTTTCAGATGTGGATTCTTAGCTCTCTAGCATTTTGGTGTAATATTCGAATTTCCTCTTACTTTTTTTTTTGAGTTATTACATTTTGGTGTTTTACCTATTTTCTTCCTCCATCCCATAAAATACTTTTTTATAGTGCAGTACTGTCGTTTCTCAGTCTTTTTGGTAAGATCTTGTTGTTCCTGTCTTTTTCTTGGTAGACCTGTTAAGATGCCAGAAAAACCTTCTGGGTTTAAAGTGCATTTCCTATGATCATAAGATGGATCCCAAATTTTGATGCCCACAGGGGAATGTCTTTATTGTCTGGATGCAGCCTAGAGTGGTGCAGACTGCGATTTTTGCTCTGGTTTCAATTCTAGGGCCTTGATGATTGATCATAAAAACAAGTTGATTCTTTGGGGGTCTCTTGCCTTCCAAATCCCCTTCCTTGGTGACTAGAATCCAAACCTCTAAGAAGTCTGAAAAAGCTAAAGGTGATCCCAAAAATTAAGGACAAAGGAGTCTTTATAAAGGTCTCCAGAATGTTCCTCAACTTCAGCTTTGTTCGGCTCCCTCATCAGAGCCCCCATGCCAAGATCCTAAAAGAGTTGCATCCATCTGTCCTGGAACAGATTGAAGGGCAAGATTTCCATGGGAACCATACCCTGCCACTTCCATTCGATTCTGTTTCATCCAGGCTGTCGTTTTCATTCCTAGAGGAATTGCCTTAGAAGTATTCTAGACCTCCTTCCACTACTGCCTCTGTTCGGTCTTGCAGAAGTCTTTCTAAAGGAGATGTGAACAAGATGATTAAGTTCCTCAGAGCACATATATATATATATATATATATATATATATATATATATATATATATATATATATATATATATATATATGGGGGTTCTCCCAGCTTCAAACCTTTCTGGGCCTGAGACCCAACGTCTAACAACTTTCCCTATGTTATCTCCTTCTCTGATCTGTCCTTCCATTTCAGAGTCGTCAGATCCGAGATCCCTGAGGGTGTCTGCTTCGGATCCAAAGAATGTTTCTTCAACTCCAGTGGTTCCCCCCAAGTCGACCAGTACCGAGTACCTTGGAGCTGGAGGACTATCGGAGGAGAAGCATTGGTGTTGGATCTAGGGGCTTTGAGTCAATTCTGAAGCTTTCAGAGCCTCAACACTGGAAAAGCTCTAGTCCGACTCCCTCCTCTGGTGGAGTGCAGATTGGGAATACAGGAGGCGACGATTGGAGAGTTTTTTGTTTGATTTCTCTCTGCTTCTGTTTCTCTTGGGTATTCCACTTTCAAAGTTGTGGAAAGGGTTTTCTGCATGCCTAAAGACAGACATCCCTGCCCCTATCAGATCAGACAAGCCTGCTTCATACTATTGTGTCCTGAGCCACGGTTATTCATCTTTCTCTGTGACAGGCAGCCCAAGCAAACCTTCAGCCAGTCCATCCGATACTTCCCCAGAACACCCCATTGAGGAAGTCCCTTGCAGGAAGACTGTGCAAAAGGCTGCAGTTAGATTCCCCTCAGGAGTCTCTCACTGAGGACACTGATTTTGTTGGTGGGCGGGTCCTCCAGATCACCACCTGACAACATCTCCTTCGGAGACATCCTGGAGCTGTTGATTGTTGGTTGGTCTTCTGATTATCCACCCCCCCCCCCCCAAGCCAACAAACTCCATTGAATTAGTCTCTCTGTGGGAGTGGAAGGAGCTGGACACTGTTGATTGAGCCAATACCTAAGTGACCAGATAAGATTCTTGCTAACTCCCAAAGACCTTGCGCATGGAGTAAGGGAACCCCTGTTGATGCCATGGTTGTTGCTGCAACTACAAGAAAGGAACTAGCAAGAGCAGAGCTCCTCTGCCCATCCTTCTAATAGGCAGTCTAGGGCATTCGACAGATTTGGGAAGCGTGTTTGCTTCGTTGACCTTTGCACTTAGGTCACTGAATTACTTGGCACATTTTACAAGACTGCAAAGGGATTTGATCAAGGAGCTTACCAAATTTTCTTTCCGGGTCCATTTCCTCCGGGGATGAGAACAGAACTCCTCACAGCTGGCCACTCTCCAGTCTATCTCTAATGCATCCTTGAGGTTGATCTCCCTTGCTGTGAAAGGTACGTTATGGATGTGTGGTTCAGGCATAGCCATCAGTAGACATGCCTGGATGCGCACTTATATGATTTTATGTAACCATTTACGTTTTCTTGTCAGTGCACACTTTGAAGGATCTTCTCTTTTTGGCCCCAAGGTTAAGAACACACACTCCAGGTGTGAACAAGAAAGAAAGACCCTATCTGCCATGGGTGTACATTTTTCTACCCCTCAAAGGCCCTTCTATGGAAACGAGGTGGCAGAAAGAGTTGGCTTAAGAAGTCCCAGGGTCCTTTCCAGGAGTTACATGTAGATACTTCCCCTGGTGCAGAGAAGGAACTTGAATGAAAGACACCATCCTCGTGGATGAGGTGGTCTGCAGAACCAGGGATCTAGAGATTCTTTCTCAGATGGGCCCTATCTATGCTCCTGAAAGGAGGCCCGACTGTCTGTCTCTGGAGGCAGTTGGGGGACGTTCATCCCTGCACCAGAATGCCTAGCTAGCTATCACAAAAGATTTGTGGGTGCAAAGGATTATATCCAGAGGTTATACCATATGATTTTCCCTACCCCCTCCAAAAGTTCTGAAGAAAATCACAGATGTGCCACTGAGTCAGAGGGAAGCTGCATCTCTAGAAATAAAACAAAGCTGCAAGAAAAATCATCCAAGAGGTCCCTTCACACCAGAGAGGGTCCAGAACTAACTTAGTGTTCTTAGTGCCAGAAAATACAGCAGACTTGAGACTAATTTTGAATCTCAGCAAGTTAATTCAGTTTGTGCAGTATACAAAGTTTTGGATGGTCATGGTTCAGTCCGTTTTGCCTACTTCAGAAGGACGTTTGAATGTGCTCGATAGATCTTCAGGATGCATACTATCACATCAAAATGAAACAGGTGGCTCCATGAGATACCTATACTTCCAGCTGGGAGCCAGTCATTACCAGTTCAGAGCACTGCCCTTTGGTCTCACCACAGCCCCCAGGGTGTTCACCAAATGCATGGCAGTTGTAGTAGTTTACTTGAGACTGCTGGGATTCCAAGTGTTTCCATATCCAGACATCTGGCTCCTGACTGCTTCAACCATGCATCGACTGATACAGGCAAGGGACTATTTCCTCCATTTGTGTTCTTATCTAGGAATAACTGTCAATTACAACAAATCTCAACTCACCCCAGCACAGAATCTGGAGTTCATAAGTGCTTGTTTTGATTCAGTCAGTCAGTCAGATAAACTCTCTTCTCTTCATTCGAATAGACACTATGTGGTTCCAAGTCAATAAAGTGATTCCAAATTCATCTGTTCCAGCTCAATTTGATACTACATGCTTTTGGGGTCGATGGCATCTGCTGTCACTCTTGTTACATTGGCCAGATTCTATATGAGACTCCTTCAGTGGACTCTTTTGACTTAATGGTCAATTCTCCAACATCCATTAAGTCAAGATTACTCAAGCTAGAAAAGATATCTTGTATGGTGGATTCATTCGAAACAACTCAGCGAAGGCTGTCCCTTTGTTATTCCCCTCCCCAAGGCCACAGTGACGACAGATGCCTTCCAGCTCATGTGGGGAGGGGGGGCACCACTTGGGAAGGACAGTCCAAGGCACGTGGCCCCCTGAAAAGGCCAAGATGTATATCAGTGTCTTGGAAATGAGAGCTGTTGTCCTAGTATTGCAGACCTTTCAAGGCAGTCTCCTATCTAGGGCACTTAGTCTGGTACATCAACAAACAAGGGGGAAGCAGATCTTACCCTCTGTTGAGAAGCTATGAAATTATTACAATGGGTGATCTCCTCCAGTTGCTTTCTAACAGCAGTGCACGTCCTAGGGAAATCCGTTGCGATTGCAGACAAATTAAGCAGGTCCATTCTGATACCTCATGAGTAGTCGATCAATGTCAGCGTGCTGGAGAGAATTTTCCATTTAGCCATGCTCGTTCCAAACCACAAAATAAAACAACACCTGAACAGCAATAAACGGACGGCAAACTACCGTCTGCTATGTAAAATAGAGAGCGAGAGATAAACGGCTCGGACTAATGAAACTTCAAATAATTTAATAGTATATCGTAAAAATAGGTTAAGTGCTTTCATCTGCAACAATGCAGACTTCTTCAGAACAGTTACTTAATATCCAAGCATTCTATTTAAAAACTTTTTGGCGCCAAATTTGCGCTACATGAATTTAAAGTGCCAGTGCCCAGATTAAAATAAAAATAATATAATTCACAAACAAATGTATCAACATTTAGCCATGCTGCAGTCTGTTTGCTTCTCCCCTCAGCAACAAGGGCAGCAGGTTCTTTGCCCTGATACCTCCATTGGGGATTCACCAAGAGATGCTGTAGTCCTCAGTTGGCCTTCAGGACTTCACCCCTGCCTCTAATTTCCAAATTTCTTCAAAAAGCAGGTTGGGTGAAGAGCACAGTTTTCCTCATTGCTCCTTTTTGGCTTGTCGGGTTTGGTTCCCATTCCTCTGACCTCATCTTCTTCATCCACAATGGGTTCTGGATCCATCTCTAGACCTTCTGTCTCACCCAACAGGCATGACTCATTTGGACTTAACAGGCCTCAGACTGACCACATGATTTCTAATTGCTAGACAGCCCAGGCTCTCTTCCCCAGTCTGTCATATTTTACTATCTTCCCATAAGGCTTCTACTAGAAAGACTTACAAGAGTAAATGTAAAAAATTGTCTTCTGGATCCTTAGCCAAGAGCTGGACCCATTTTCAGCTCCTGTACCCAGATATCTTCAAATTTTTAGCCTCAATCTTTAGTAAAAGAGCTAGTTTTTCCACTGTTAGAATTCAGTTGGCTGCCATTTGTGATTTCCATGTGGGTGAAAATAATTCTACATTAGCCTTGTCTAAATTATGCAAGGCCTTTCTCGAGGGAGCTTTTTTGCTTAGACCTCCATTAAAAAATCCTACTCCACCTTGGTATTTAAAGTTAATGCTTCAGGCCTTAACTCAACCACCCTTCAGCCAAAGCTGTCCTAAAATTTCAGTCTTGGAAAACCATTTTTTCTGGCGGCTATTACATCAGTTAGAAGAGTATCTGAACTCCAGGCTCTGTCTTCTAAGCCTCCTTATCTGATTTTTTTTCACAAAGACAGGGTGTCAGTACAAACTGAACTGTCCTTTTTTATCCAAGGCAGCTTCTGAGTCAAATATTAACCAGGTCAAAAATGTCCCTGTTTTCTTTTCAAGTTTTTCTAGCATAGAAGAGTACATGTTACATCTGTTGGATGTGCATAGACAACTTCTCTTCTACCATCATAGAATGAAAGATTTTAGGAAATCTGACCAGTTGTTTCTTTTTTTCCTACCAGATTAGGTAATCCAGTGTCTAAAGTTATACTGGCCAAATGGTTGATTTATTGTATCTCCTTTGTCTATGACAAATTATGTTTATCTTTACCAAAATTTCGTAGGGCCCATTCAACAAGATCCATGGCAGTTTCTTCAGCCTTTAGTTCCAGAGCATTCTTGGATAATTGTGCAGCTCCAATTTGGGGTAATCCACACACACACACACACACACACACACACACACACACACACACTCACACTTGTTTTTCATGACAACTTGTATTTGATTTCTAGGAACAGAGCAACATTTGGCTCAGCAGTGCTCCAGAATATCCTTTTTGGGGCCTCCCAGGGTTACAGTAGCTGGGGACTCTGTCCCATCATTTGAGGAATGAATGAATGAAATTGACATCAGATTATAAAGTTATGTACTTACCATAACATTCCATCTGTGTTGTCCATTTTAATTCTTCCTTAACTCCCCGATTGCCTTACTCCTCCTTTTGTACGCTTCTGAAGAGATTCAAGAGTTGTATAGGAACTTCTTTTCCTTGTTTGAGCTTGAACTTCAGCTTCCCTTTTCTGTTCTGCCACTGCCTTTTTCTGTTAATGGTTATCCTATTACATGTAGGGGCAGCAAACTTGTTCTGAGATATATTAGGTTGGTGTGGCATTGTAGGTAAAAGGAGGAGCTTGAGAGTTCTAGGATCCGATGATCTGGAAGAAGTGGCCAAGTCTGATCAGAGTTTTGGATCCGAATCCATCAGCTGAGGAAAAATGAAAATGGACAACACAGATGGAACATTATGAACATTATGGTAAGTACATAACATTTTATTCTGGTGAGTATCGCCTCTGTCAGGAGAATTTTTGAGCTACACACCCTGTCCTGAAAACCTCCCTATTTTAATTTTCACAAGGACAGTATGTTCCTGAAAACCAACCTCTTTCTTTTTCCTGAGGTGGTTTCTAAATCCTTCATTAAGCAGTCCATAAACCTTCTAGTCTTCCCATATTTTTCAAACAAGGTTGAATATACTTTGCATTTACAAGATGTTCATCATCAGTTACATTTTTATTTACATTAGGCAAAACCTTTCAGAAAATCTTATCAGTTATTTGTGTGCTTTACCACTAAATTGGGAAAGGCACTGTCCAAAGTTTGCCCTGTACTGTTAGTTGTCACAGTGCAGTCTGATGTTATCCAAGTCGTCATTCATCACTATAGTGTCTAGGATCCTAACCTGCAACATACTACAGATGGATCCAAGACTGTAGCCCTTCCCTCTCCCATGATGCCCTGCTGCCCTCTGACCCCATATCTCATTTGTCGTGTATCCTGTGCAGAGGCGTGTTCCACTGGTTCTAGCTAGATAAGTATTTCATGTTAAGTTGTCAATCTCGCCTTCATTCTTGCTGGATGGGTTCGGAGCCAATCCTCGGCTCCGACTCGGCCAATACTAAAGCTCGAGAGCTAATTCCACCGGCTCGAGGCTCCCCTATATCCCACAATGCTAGGCGGTAACTACTTAGATCTCGTTTGCCGCTATAGCTGACGAGGTGCGTTTTTCTACCGGCTCAGGCAGGTTAGTTCAGTTTTACCTTTAGGTACTTCTACTAACCCCTTTTTTATTTTTTATACATATTCTTTCAGTTTAATTTAAGATTTAGATAAATCGACCCCTGTTTGTCGAGCCCCCTTCCCTTTTTTTCCCTTGTTCTAGGCCTTCGGCCCTTCCCTCACCCTAGCCCTTTAATAGATTAGTGTTGTAAGGGCTTGTGTGTGTGTGTTTGTGGATTAATCTTAATAATTTATTGTAATATTTTTTCTAAAGAGAGTGTCTGGAGTGTGTTTGTGTGTGTTAGGCTCTCTTTTCTGACTATGTCTAAAGACAAGGTCTCAGGCTTCAAGAAGTGTGACTCGTGCTGTCAGAAAATGTCTCTGACAGACGGTCACACTTCTTGTGTGTATTGCCTGGGGCCTTTGCACCTGCAGGACTCTTGTGCCTTTTGTCATGGGTTTAGCCCTAGAGTCCTGCAGGAACGCAAGAATAAGCTTATCTTGCGGGGCTTATTAAAGCCTGAAGCCCCCCTGACTCAATCTGTGTCGGGGAAGCCTTCAAGAACTTCCAAGCAGTCGGCTCCTGCTCCTGAGTCGACTGCTGAGAAGTCTAAGTCGGCTTCGACATCGGCTCCGGCTGGAGCCGATGTTTCTAAGCCTCATACTGTTACCTCGGCTCTGGCTGGAGCCGAGGCTGATAAAACTTTGTCGGCTCCGATACCCTTATCGGAGCCACAATCGAGAAAGAGGTCCAGATCCCCCTCTATCGGATCCGTGCACTCGGCGCCAGGATCCCCTCTTCTTTCGGAACGAAGTCACAAAACTCATTCCTCACGGTCTTCCAGATTATCAGACCATGACTTGCAAAGGGTAGTGAGTAGACTTCTCAAGTCCGAGGCACTGGCCCAAATGCTGCATAGCCCGACTCACCAGTCAGTGGCTATTCCCATTCCCCAAAACATTCCTCCTCCGACTCCTTTGAGTTCGGAGCCAAGGCTTGTCGGAGCCATGACTGTCGGTGCGTCGGATCCGATACCTTCCATTTCGGCTCCGTCGTCTGCTCCGATCTCCTCTTTGGAGGGATCTCGGCGCCGAGCTTCCCTCGTCGGCTCCGAGGGGGCGAGTGGCATCGGACCCTTGTCCGACCCCGCTCTCCCTCTCGGAGCTTCGGCGTTGGTGAGTTTGGCTCCGACATCGGCTTCGGAGCCGTCTCTGTCGGTGCCGGGGGAGGTCCTTGTCTCTTCGGAGTGGGGGCCTCGGGCCTTGCCTGACAGGGGTGCCTTCGAGGTCATGCGGAGCGTGCTAGAACCAGGTTCTGTCCCACAGTCAGCTCCTTCAGCCCCTCCATCTACAGTGCCTGCGGTGATTTCTACTCACCCCCTTGTCTCAGACCGCAGAGAGCCAACTCCTCAAGATTCCCCATTGGGAATTTCCTCCTCTTCCGAGGCCTCTCCTGACCCTGCAGGAGATCCCCCAAGGAAGAGGCAGTGCAAGAGGAAGCACGTTGACTCCCCTGAGTCTATCACCTCTGACACTGACTTAGAGGAATCCGAAGGGTCCCCTCGATCCCCCTCTGAGGATGTCTCCTTTGCTAACATCCTTGAGATCCTCAAACAGAGGGGGAACTGGCCAGCCCTTAACCCTTCGGAGGATGAGTCAGTGTATCTTGAGGCGTTTGGTTCTCGCCCTTCTACCTCCTGGGTGTCCCCTCCCTTTGACCCCCTTATGGAAGTGGTGGCAAGGAAGGCTTGGACGGCTCCTGACTCAGTGGAACCCACCCCGAGGAGACCATCCAAATTTATTACTGCCCCCAGAGACAAAGAGTTTTTATCCAAAGGTGTCCCTGTTGATGCCATGGTGGTGGCTGCGGCCACAAAGAAGGAGTTAGCTGATCCTTCGGTTCCTGTCTATCCTCCTAATAAGGAATCTAGGACCATGGACAGGTACGGCAAGCGGATGTTCTCATCAGCGACCTTTTCAATCCGGTCGCTGAACTACTTATGCCACTTCACTCGTCTCCAAAGAGATTTACTCAAGGATATGGGTGAACTGATGAAGGATCCTACAGCTGAGGGGTTCAAAGACACAATGAACTCCCAGTTGGCAACCCTAAATTCCATCGTTAACTCCTCCATGCGGCTGGTCTCATATGCAGCAGATGGGGCGAGTAGAGCCGCAGGCACAGGCGTTGTCTTACGGCGTCACGCCTGGATGCGGCTATGCAACTTTGCGGACCCTTTCAAGGCGTCCTTCACCAATTCTCCCTTTGATGGATCATCCTTGTTTGGTCCACAGGTGAAGGATACATTGACCAGGTGCGAGGTAGAAGGTAAGACTCTCTCTGCTGTAGGAGTCCGTTTTTCTACCCCTTCTAGATCCTATCACAAAGGTCAAAGGGGAGGAAAGATGTGGTTCCGCAAACAATCCCAGGGAGTCTCATCTGACGCACAAGGCCGATTCCCCTCTAGAGGCAGAGGGGGGAATAATAACAGACGCCGCCCTAGAGGCAGAGGAGGTCCGCAAAACCAGGGTAGCAGAGAAATGTTCTCTGACAAACCCTTTCAGCACCCCTGAGGGGCTGCCCGGCTGTCCACCTTCGGAGGCAGTCGGGGGAAGGTTATCACTGTACCCAAAAGCCTGGCTTTCCCTTACTCAAGACAAATGGGTACAGTCGATCATATCCGAGGGTTACAAAATTCCCTTCACTCACATCCCAACCCAACCAAAAAGATCCCTTCCAGATGTTCCACCCGGTCTAAGGGAACAAGCAGCATTAGAAATTTCAAAGCTGCTATCAAAAAGAGCTATCCAATCAGTCCCGCAGACCAGCAAGGATCCGAATCTACTCCAAATTCTTTTTGGTACCAAAAAACAGGGGACTGGAGACCCATACTGGTTCTCAGCTACTTAAACAAGTTTGTCAAAAACAAAATTCGGATGGTCACGCTACAGTCCATTCTACCCTTCTTGGGTCAGGACAATTGGATGTGCTCGATAGATCTTCAGGACGCGTACTACCACATCAAAATGAACAGACGCTCCAGGAGATATCTCCGCTTCAGGCTGGGAGCCAGTCACTACCAATTCAGGGCCCTGCCCTTTGGTCTCACTACAGCCCCCTGTGTGTTCACCAAATGCATGGCAGTGGTCACGGCTCACTTGAGACGTCAAGGATTCCAGGTGTTTCTGTATCTGGACGACTGGCTCCTTACTGCCACCACCAGACATCAGCTTCTCCTATCCAGGGACTTCACCATCCAATCTTGCCAAGCTCTAGGCATTTCGATAAATTTCGAAAAATCTGCCTTGTCGCCTTGTCAGTCTATTGTCTTTATAGGCGCCACCTTAGATACACTGAATCTTTCAGCCAGACTCACAGAGCAGAGGGTGTCAGACATTCGGAACCAAGTGTCCCTTCTCTTACAATGCGTCAAAGTCAAAGCCAGACTGGTGTTGAAGGTACTAGGACTCATGGCAGCAGCTATTCCCCTTCTCCTCTTAGCTCGCTTTCACATGAGGATCCTCCAATGGATGCTGTTTACTCAATGGTCATTTCAACAGCTCCCGATGTCCCATACCATATTGATAACTCAAGCATGCAAGAATCAACTGTCTTGGTGGATCACATCACCTCAACTTCTCCGAGGAAGACCCTTCACTCTTCCCCCCCAGTCACCACGTTGACAACAGACGCCTCCCTGATCGGGTGGGGGGGGGTATTATCAGGGCAGGACAGTCCAGGGCACGTGGCAACCTTTCGAGTGCCACTTGCACATAAATGTCTTAGAGATGAGAGCAGTGCTTTTAGCGTTGCAAGCCCTTCACGACTCTCTTCCCACTGGGACTATTGCAATTCAAACGGACAACATGTCCGTAGTGTGGTACATCAACAAACAAGGCGGAACCAGATCATACCCTTTGTCGAGAGGCACTCAGACTTTGGCAATGGGCGATCTCTTCTCAGCGTTTTCTGATAGCAACGCATATTCCTGGGAAATCCAACGTTATTGCAGACAAATTGAGCAGAGCAATTCTCATGCCACACGAGTGGTCTCTAAAGAAATCAGTTCTAGAAGAAGTATTCCTAAGATGGGGCCAGCCTTGCTGCGATCTTTTTGCTACTCCCCAAAACAGCAAGTGTCACGACTTCTTCACTCTCTTCCCGTTACCAGGCCATCCCACCAGAGACGCTCTAGTCCACGATTGGCCCCGGGGACTTCTGTATGCCTTTCCCCCCTTTCCACTGATATCTCAACTAATTCAGAAAGCCATCGCCTTGAGAGTGACAATGATCCTCATTGCCCCTTACTGGCCTCGACAGATATGGTTTCCCTTTCTTCATCGTTACCTTTTGGAGCAGCCGTGGCATCTGGACCCAGTACCAGATCTGATAACCCACCAATCGGGTCAGCTGCACCAATCTCTGTCTTCTCTAAACCTCACAGCGTGGTTTCTCCGATTCCAACCTTAGCCAGGCTTTCCTCAATATCTCGCTCGGTCCGAGATATCTTGATAGCCTCTCATAAATCTTCTACCCGGAAGATTTATAGTAGCAAATGGAAACGCTTTTCCTTTTGGGCATCATCGAAAAACATAGATCCCTTTACTGCACCTATCCAGTCTATTTTAGACTTTCTAGCAGAACTCTTTCATTTAGGATCTTCTGCATCAACCATTAGAGTTCAACTGGCTGCCATATCAAATTTTCATGTTGGTGTTTCAGAGTCTAGCATCATGGCTCACAAACTCTGTAAAGCCTTTTTAAGGGGTGTATTTCTTCTTAAACCTCCAATCAAAGATCCCCCGCCTCAATGGGATTTGAACTTGGTTCTGGCATCTTTAATTCTTCCCCCCTTCGAGCCGGCGGCTTCATGTTCTCTGAAACTGCTTTCTTGGAAGACACTTTTTCTGGTAGCTATAACTTCAGCGAGAAGAGTATCCGAACTCCATGCTCTGTACAGTCGTCCTCCTTACTTAGTTTTTCACAAAGATAGGGTATCCCTCCGTACTAATCCATCCTTTTTGCCTAAAATTTCGTCTCAAACAAATCTAAACCAAATTATTGATCTTCCTGTCTTTTTTCCTAACTATTCAAACAGGTCGGAACAAAAGCTACATTTTTTGGATGTTCATCGCCAACTTAGATATTACTTAGACAGGACTAAACAATTCAGGAAATCTAATCAGTTGTTTCTGTCATATGCGGAAGGCAAATTGGGCCTTCCAGTTACTAAAGTATCCCTCTCTAGATGGCTCACCTCTATAATTACCTTCATCTATGAGATCAGACGTCAAAAACTACCCTCAAGACCTAGAGCTCATTCAACTAGGGCATTAGCTACATCCGTAGCTTTTCAGGATAGGCTGCCGATAGATTCAATTTGTGCAGCAGCCACCTGGGCTTCTCCTCATACATTCATTTCACATTACAAATTGGACATGGTTTCCAGAAGTCGTGCCAATTTTGGTTTCACTGTTCTCAAGAGTCTGTTCCGATAGGCTACCCGGGATAAGGTGTTAGGGACGCGGTCCCATCCAGCAAGAATGAAGGCGAGATTGACAACTTAACATTAAGAAGTTATGTACCTACCATAACGTTCCATGTTAGTTGTCTTCTTCTCGCCTTCTTTCTTGCGTCCCACCCTCCTTCCCCCAAGCCTGGACAGACTGTCTGGAATTCATTTTGTGTTTTTTCTTCCGAAAGTTGTCATTCCCACACGTTATTCCACCTCTTCTATCCTTACTGAGGTCTGCCTTTCCTTTACGACAGATTGTTTTGAGGTGGGTTTCCCTTCTCCATTCCATGGAGACTAGGATTGCTTGGTATGGCTATCAAACGAGATCTGAGTAGTTACCGCCTAGCATTGTGGGATATAGGGGAGCCTCGAGCCGGTGGAATTAGCTCTCGAGCTTTAGTATTGGCCGAGTCGGAGCCGAGGATCGGCTCCGAACCCATCCAGCAAGAAAGAAGGCGAGAAGAAGACAACTAACATGGAATGTTATGGTAGGTACATAACTTCTTATTTTTTCTCGTACCTTAAGTGTAGTTGTTAGTGTTTTTTCTAGTGTAGTTTAGTGCTGAGAGTTATTTCCTGTAGTTTATTACCTCCCTTCCCTTAGCTTAGTTTTCAGTTTTAGTTAATGTGTGTTGGGTTTTGGCGCCCGTTTTTCTTGTAGCCGTTAGGGTTGTAGTGGTGGTGGTGTTGGTGTGTTTTAGTAGTTGGTCTAGTTTACTCTCATTTAGTTGTTTGAATTATGTCTGATAAGCCTTCTGGCTTTAAGAAATGTTGCTTGTGCAGTCAGAAAATGCCTAATTCTGACACTCCGCATCTGGAGGTTGAATGCAAAGTTTGTGCTACATTTAACCCCCCCTCAAAGGCTTCCTCTTTTGATCCGAAGAAGAAGATCCCTTCTCTCAGGCCATTCCCTCTAAGAAACCATGGCTGTCGGATCCTAAGTCTCTGGATCCGATTCCAGCCTGGTCCATCTCGAATCCAAGGTCTTAAGAGCTAAGAGCAGTGGAGCTGTCTGTCGGATCCAGGGTCTCTCTGGATCAGAGGCCCTTGGATCTGACCAAGACCAGGTTAGTCTCAGATCTGACCAGTTCATCTGATCCAGCCGCTGTGTCAGCTAGGCCTTTGGATCCAACAGGATCTTCTGATTCCATTATAGTCTTGGAAGTGGTAATCATCCCTTCTACCTCCAAACAGACGATGCAGTTGGCTCTGAGATATGGGAGACGTACTCCAGAACATCGCAGTAGGTCAGGGATATCTCCCTCTAGGTCTACCCACTCCTCTTCCTCCTCTAGATCTTCAAGGAGTCTCTTGCCCTGTAGTATGGATAAGATGAGGAGGAGCTTCTTCAAGGCCCAAATAGAGTTAGGGCTACTGGCTTCCCCTGCCCATCTGGCCAGGGGAGCCTCATCCCTCACAGTTTCTCATTCTCGTCATCCAACTCCAGTGGGGGTAGCGGTGCTGTTATGTTAACGTACTTGATCATCCTCTCTGGGGACCTCTCCATAATAGGGGATGGGTCCACTTCCAGCCCCTCTGCTTTCCTGGTGGTAGAGAGGACCTTCTCTAGGTCTGGAGTTTCCTCTGCCACACCTCCTAGTCCCTCCCTGCCTCTCTCTACTTTGGCTGGTGAGGCCACCCATCCTGTCAAAGGGTCAACCCTCCCGATCGAGCCTTCAGGGGGTTTCCTTCACTCTGGGAGAACCTGTCTCTTCTGAGTCCTCCCTGGTTCCCCCAGCAAAGGTGGTTCATTGTAAGGGAAAGCGCAAGATGAGGCACCTGGACTCCCCTGTGGAGTCCCTCAAAGAGGATGTGGACCTCAAGGAAAAGACTAATCCCCCCAGATCTTCGCCTGATGATGGTCTCCTTTGGAGACATCCTTGAACTCTTGAAGCAAAAAGGGCAGATGGTGTCCCCAACCCCCATCTTCAGAGGAGTCCATGTTTCTGAAGGCCTTTGGGATGGGCCTGTCTACCTCCTGGGTGTCTCCCCCTGCTTATGAGTTAGCAGATCTGATTGCCAGCAGGGCCTGGAAGGAGATGGACAAAAAGGGACAACAAGTTTCTTAGCCCTCCTGCAGACTGTTCCTTTTGGAGCAAAGGTGTCCAAGTCAATGCCATTGTGGTTGCTGCAGCCACTAAAAAGGAGCTAGCAGAGCTCCATGGTCCATCCCCCGAACAAGGAGTCCCAGACAATAAACTGTTTTGGGAAGCGTGTGTACACCTCAGCTACTTTTGGACTGAGCAACAAATTATTTGGCACATTTTACCTGCCTCCAAAGGGATTTGGTCTAAGAGCTTTCCACTTCCCTTAGATTTATTGCTGGCAGAAGACCTCAAGAAGGTGTCTCCCAAGCTATCTACTCTGAGTTCCCTCACAAATTCCTCAATGAGGTTAATTTCCAATGCTGCAAAAGCTACCTCTTGGGCAGCTGGTACAGGCATTGCTTTGAGGCGTCATGCCTGGTTACGTTTATGCAGGTTCACGGAATCCTTCAAGGCGTCCTTTACCAATGCAGCCTTCGATGGTTTCACTCTGTTTGGACCTTCCGTCAAGGACATTTTGACCTGCAGAGAGCAGGAAAGGAAGACTCTGTCTGCAGTGGGGATCATGCTTTCTACTTGCAAGAGGTCCTTTTCTAAGACCCAATGGTGAACTAGGAAGATGTGGTTCCATAAGTCAGTCTCCCTTCCAGGAAGCTGCTGAGGATTCCTCTTCCAGAGGCAGAGGTTTTAATGGACAGCGACACTCCAGGGAAACCTTCTCTGAGCAGCCCTGTCAGTGCTCCTGAAGCATTACCTGGCTGCTCTGCCCTGGAGGCAGTCGGGGTCTCGTTTCCTTACACCCACTAGGCTGGACAATCATCACCTCCGATCTGTGGGTATTAAATATAGTTTCCAGGGGCTATTCCATTCCCTTTTCGGAACCCCTCCATTAAGATGTTACCTCCCAGGCATTCCACCCAGGGAGTTGGCCTTCAAAGAAGTTCAACAACTTCTTCTAAAAAGAGCCATCCAAAAGGTCCCAGCAAAACAACAAGGATCCGGTACTTACTCTCACTTCTTTTTAGTGCCAAAAAAGATGGGGGGCCTACGTCATATTCCAGATCTCAGCAAGCTCAGTCTTTCAATAAAGAAATTAAAGCTCCAGATAGTCATTGCTCAATCCATTCTGCCCCTTCTTTGCAAGGACAATTTGATGTATCTGTAGATCTATAGGATGCCTACTATCATATCAAAATAGACAAGCATTTCAGGAGACATCTTAGCTTCCGGATAGGAGCCAGTCATTACCAGTTGAGACCTAACCTTTGGTCTCACCATAGCACCCCCGAGGTGTTTACCAAATATATGGCAGTAGTAGTGGCTCACCTGCAACTGCAGAGGATCCAGGTCTTTCCGTACCTTGACAATTTTCTTCACAGCACCTTTGAGGCGTTGACTGTTACAAGCAATTTATTATGTTCTTCCACTCTTCTGTCGGTTGGGGATCACCGTCAACCTTGCAAAATCCAGTTTGATCCCCACTCAACAGTTGGAATTCATAGGAGTTCAGTTAGACTCTGTTTCAGATATTGCAGCTTTACCTTTACGCAGAATTCAGTTGATACAGGAACAGGTCACACAGATATTAGACCTGTTACACCCCCCAGTTTACCTGATTCTTTGGGCTCTTTGATCCATGGCCTCGGCCATTCATCTTGTTCCCCTAGCCAGGTACCATATGTGAGTGTTACAATGGACCTTAGCTGTCCAATGGTCTTCTCTACTTCATCCCCTTTCTATGACCAAAAAACAGACACCTGTGTGCAGACATCACCTCCAGTGGTGGCTTCAATCTCAGGATCTTTCTCTAGGCAGGTCCTTTTCTCTCCCTCTGCCCACACGGCCACAGTGACCACGGATGCCTCCCTGCTGGGATGGGGTGAATTTTCAGGGGAAGACTGTCCAAGGCACATGATCCCCAGTAAAGACCAAGTTGTATATAAACATTCTAGAGATGAGAGCAGTTTTTCTATCGTTGCAAGCCTTCCAGGACTGCCTCCCTCTAGAGAAGATTGCAGTTCAGACAGACAACATGGCAGTGGTCTGGTATGTCATCAAGCAGGGGGGAACACGTTCTTACCCATTGTGCCGAGAGGCCATTAGAGTGTGGGAATGGGCAGTGTCCTCTGGCCGCTTTCTTATTGCAACGCACATACCCGGAGAGTTCACCGTGTTGGCTGACAGGCTCAGTAGATCGATCTCGAGTCCTCACAAGTGGTCCCTCAATCTTTCTGTAGTGGAGCAGATGTTCGACCAATGGGGTCAACCATGCTATGACCTATTTGCTTCCCCAGCCAACCGCAAATGCAACAGGTACTTCGTCCTGATCCCGCCTCCGGGGAGTCACCAAGGGATGCCCTAGTCCACGATTGACCTTCCGGTCTCCTTTATGTCTACCCTCCTGTTCCCTTAATATCCAAGGTTCTGCAAAAGGCACAGCGCATGAGGACATCCCTTATCCTCATTGCCCCTTTCTGGCCTCGTCAACTATGGTTCCCCATCAACAGGTCTCATCTGAAGTACCTGCCATGGCTACTTGGATCCCTGTTAGGATCTGATTTCCCATCCTTCTGGGCTTCCTCTTCCAAACTTTCGGACCCTTCATCTAACCGCATGGTTTCTCCTGTTCCAGTAATCATAAAACAGTTCAGGCTAGCATCCTCCATTAAACACATCATTCTAGCTTCCCAGAAACCCCCCACTAGAAAGGTTAGTAGTAGCAGGTGGAAAAGATTTTCTATCTGTCTAAGAGCAGGAATCTGAATCCCTTTCCTGTCTCAGTTTCAGACATACTTTTGTTCTTGTCCTCTCTTTTCCAAGTGGGAGCAAGATTTTCTATTGTCAAGTTTCAGTTGGAGTTGGCGGTGATTTCCAACTTTCATGAGTGCTCTGAGTATACCTTTTCATCTAGGTTTTGTAAAGTGTATATGTTTTGCAATCTGTCTAGGAGTCCTTTTGAGCCTGCTAGTTCCTGCAGTCCCAAGTTCCTGTCCTGAAAGATAGCGAGGGTCTTAGAACTGCAAGCTCTCGCCACTACTTCTCCTTACATGAATTTTTCACAAGGACAGTGTCTGTCATAGGACGAACCTCTCCTCCTTGCCCAAGAATGCTTCTGAATCTTCTCTAAACCAAAGTATTCAACTTCCATTGTCCTTCCCCAACTATTCCAACAAAGGAGAGTACATCCTGCATACCTTGGACGTACACTGACAGTTACGGTTCTACCTGCATAGGACAAAAGTTTTTCATAAGTCAGAACAGCTTTTTTATGGCCTTTTCCCCTAGCAGATGTGGTCTTTCAGTTTCTAAGGTCACTGTTTCTAAATGGATATCAAGCTACATCTCCACAATCTATGACCTTGTCCACCTTGAGAAAAGTCAAGGCTCATTCTACTAGGTCTGTAGCAACATTTTCAGCCTTTTTGGCAATGCTTTCTGTTGACATTTGTGCTGCTGCCACTTGGTCTATCCCGCGCACATTTTATTTCTCACTACAAGATTGATCTGATTCATACCTCTCAACTTGGAAACATCAAAAATCTGGACAAAGGCCCATGAAAAATAGGTACAAATCTGTACACTTATTAACATAAAATTAGCGTGCTTAATTATGTAGGGCCCCACCCACTCCAATGGAAGTGTGGGATACCCGCATTCAAAACTCAAAATATTAAACACAAAAATATAACCAAAATAAGTTTATATTAACATGTGAACTTGTATAAAACTTTGAACTTTGAAAGCTGAAATGCAATTTTCCTTTACAACAATAAAATAAACTGCTACACTAATATTAAATAATACCACTAAATGTAACAAATTTACAAAATTTTAACTAATTGTCCAGCATCTATCTGCCTGTCCAGCACTGAAAAAAAACATTTAATGCAATTATGTTCCCATTTGATCAAATTCAATCCAGTGACCAAAAACTCCTGTCTGTCTACAAATATGCTGGACATTGTCTGTACTTGTACAAGGTTGCTAAACAATGGAACTTCAGTCAGCCCAAACTGACTCTAAAAAAGATCCATGGAGATCAGAGCTGTACCCCAGAAAATAAATACAAATAAATAAATGAAAATGCTAGCTAGTATCCTGATACAGAGTGTCGTATACATTTTTAAAATAAAACGCACATTTCTAAAGGCAAAACATCTACAGACCTAGTGTATTTGCATCTGCTACTCAAATAGTAATTAGCCAGACCCAGACAACTATTACTCTTTCAAATGCACCAAGCAAGCTGCTCTGCTTGTCTACAATTATAGTATATAAAGTCAGTAATGAAAAAAAATATGGTAGGGAGACTGGGAAGTGACAGTCACACGGAGGAAATAGCTTTGCCTCGGATTCCACTTCTAATGCTGGCCTTCCATATTTTAAATACCTTGAGACATTGGCAGAATAAGAAAATGTGAGGTAATATACAATCTCTGAAGTAAGAGAGATCTATAACTAATTATTGCAATTTATCAAGTGTAATTCTCCACATATCATCAGTTTCAGGAGGGATTAAGAGAGAAAGAGATGAAATTTGCGTCATGTTCGTGAAAATCAGGGGCAGTTGACAGGCATGGCTGCAAATTGTACAGGTTGCGTGAGTAACTCACCTGTCATCCTGAACTGGATTAAGCGGGTAATGGGAGAGTGACTACAGAAATTCTTGGAAGTGCAAATGAAATACTTACATTCCCAGATATGTAATTCTCCTCCTTGTAACACAGCTCTTCAGAAGTAGACAATACCAAAAGGAGTCCCTAAACATTGCAACAAAATTCTATACATTTTTTCTATTTAAACTGTGCCTCACATGTTGGGATATCAGTAACACTGCACAAAGCACTTCTGATTGTGCTGTTCAAAACCCTTGGATATTTATATTAAAAAAGAATATCATTACATCTCTCCAATAAAGCAAGGAAGGGTGCACACTGCACACCAATCGCTTTCAATATTGCATTACAAGAAAAAGAAACATAAAAGACCCAACTTATGGATGATTTAAGTATTTGTACTGTTTACATGGAAATATTTTGCTAACTGTAACCTCTAAATGTACTCTTACTTATAAGCTAAAAGTCATCCCACGTTTCTAAGACCACCAACTTCTGTAAACAAATGAAGCACAATGATTTTTCCCTATTATGTAAGGTGATAACAGAAATCTGTTCGCTCAGTAACTGTCAGCATTCAATTCTTACAGTCTTTGACTAGCCTCACCTGAGTTTTACCAACCTGGAGCTGGACTCGGTGTTTTAATTTTGTCCAATATTTGAAATGTATTTGTGGAACAATTTAGTTGTACTGCAATGTTAAATATATTCATTACAAATTGTATAGAAACCCAACAATGATTAATTTGGCCCTGACTGCTGCTTAAAAGCAGAAACAGCCTTTCTGACACACATACTACTTTCAACAATATCATCAATTAAGTAAACCAAATGTCATTCAAAAAAAGTCAAACTCAAATTGGTAATTGCTTCACCTGTCCCAACTTACAGAAAGTTTTAGAGTGATATCTCTACTTGTTTCTCCCTTTGAGAGAGAGAGTAATTGTCCCCCTTATCCACAAAATACAGAGACGGAATGCTCATACACAGCCGACCTTAATAAATCTGCCAATGAAAGCAATGGATGCAAATACATCTTCTTAACATGCAGTAATGCAGACTTCTGCTGAAAAGCAATAAAGTTATCAGACTGCCGAGTACTAGGTACAAATGCGTTCAGCTTAAAAGAACTACACAAACACAAAGGCAAATGCCAGAAGTAATTGCAATGAAGTTATCAGACTGCTGAGAAAAAGCAGGCAATGACTGCCGACCTGAGCATTAGATGCAAATACAGCTTCTTAGCTCACACACAATATCTCTGCAAGCAATGAAGTTATTAGACTGCCGAGCATTAATATCTCTGCCGAGAAACACATCCCACCACCCCGCTATGAAAAAGCAAGCAATGAAGTTATCAGACTGCTGAGCACTATGTACAAAATACAAATGCGGTCAGCTTAAAAGAACTACACTGGTCTTTCTTAAGCACAAATGCAAATGCCAGAACTAAATTAAAAAAATGCTGTTCAGCTTCGCAGAACTAAAGAACTACACTTAAATGCAGACTGCCGAGCTAAGGTTAATAAAACCAAATCTGCACACACACACACAGCCGACATTAATAAATCTGCTGAGAAAAGCAACGGGTGCAAGTACAGCTTCTTAGTTCTTAACATACTTTGGCTGAAAAGCAATGAAGTTATCAGACTGCCGAGTACTAGGTACAAATGCTATCAGCTTAAAAGAACTACACTTAAGCACAAATGCAAATGCCAGAAGTAATTGCCATTCAGCTTAACAGAACTATACTTCAAACACACATGCACACACAGTTCCTTACCTACTCAGTATACGAAATGGCAGCAGATTAAGTCCCTATTCTCTCGGCTTGGCAGCAGCAATACAGCAGAAGCAAAGTCCCTCTCAGCAGCATTCTCTGTTCGAATTTAACACTTAAGCACAAATGCAAATGCCAGAAGTAATTGCCATTCAGCTTAACAGAACTATACTTCAAACACACATGCACACACAGTTCCTTACCTACTCAGTATATGAAATGGCAGCAGATTAAGTCCCTATTCTCTCGGCTTGGCAGCAGCAATACAGCAGAAGCAAAGTCCCTCTCAGCAGCATTCTCTGTTCGAAACAACAGGCAGCACCAAAGTCAGCAGTTTCTGTCCAAAGCAGCAAAGCCAGCATCCTCGGCAGCAACGGTTCAAAACCAGCATTCTCGGCAGCAAAAGTTCAAAGCACTTCCCGCCTGCTCGCAGCCAGCCGGAAATGATGACATGAGCTCCTTGAGCTCAATTCCAACTGGCTGGTAGTGCTGACGTAGCTGAAGTCATCACTCACATGATGACGTCAGCTCCGACAGCGCGAAAATTTAAAAATAAAAAAAAAAACAAAAGCAAAGAAATCGGAAATGAAGGGGTGCCACTCTGGAATCGTGGCACCCCTTCATTTGGACCCCAAAACTCAGTAAATACAGAGTAATTCGGGACGGTTGGGAGGTCTGATCTGATTTCTAGGAGCAGGACTTCCTTTGGCTCCACGGTGTTCCAGCATGGCATTCCTTGAGGCCTCCCAGAGTTGATGGTAGCAGGGACTCTGACCCTATGGTGATGAATGATGACTTGGAGAACGTCAGATTAAGAATTATGTGCTTACCATAACCTGGCATCTGTGTTATCCTACGCCACCATCCCCCTACCTTGTAGATCAGGGTGGAAGTTGGAGCTTCCTTCCATTCTTGTGGGAGTAGTCTTTTGGTGTATTGCAGCAAACTCGAAATGGGGGTCAGAGGGCAGCAGAGCATCATGGGAAAGGGAGGAGCTAGACCCTTGGATCCGTCTGTAGTATGTTGCTGCTCAGATCTGATACCGGATCCTAGACCTTGTGGTGATGAATGATGCAGGATTACACAGATGCCAAGTTATGGTAAGTAAATAACTCTTATTTCTTTTGTTTATCAAGAAAGAAGATTGCTACTTCCTTCAACCCCAAAGGCTCATTCCATCAGATCTGTGGCTTACAGCTTTCTTCTCTAGTCTTACAGTTGATTAAATATGCACTGCAGGTACCTGGTCAAAGGTACATACCTTCACCTCACACTATAAACAGGATATGCGGAACAGCTGTAGAGCCTCCTTCAGTTCAGCTGTGCTGCAGAATAACTTTCCATAGGGACTTCCAAGTAAGAAAGTAGCTAGGGACTCAGTTGCATATATTGAAGAATGGACGGAAAAAACATCAGATACAGAAGTTATGTGCTCACCGTAAAGGTAGATCTTTGTTGTCCGTCTCTATCCTTCCAACTACCCTCCCATTATCCCCCTCCTTATTTTTTGTAATGCACAGATCTGAAGTTTACTTCATTTGATCTTCAACCTGTGGGAATACAGATCCGAATCGGATCCAAGCCGTCAACTTCACAAGTATCTGCTCCAAGCTCCTCCCACTACCCTTAATACACCACCACCACTTTCCTTCCTCCAGATCTCATTTGCCGTGGCTATCTCTTGCATCATGGTCTCTGAGCTCCGGGTTTTATGAGTAGTTATTTGAAGCTTCAAGTTAAATTCAATAGTTGTGCGTGTGTGTGTGTGTTAGTAGTGTAGGTTTTTTCCCTTTTCCTCCCCCTCGCTGGTGCGTCACATTTAAGAAAAAGTTAGTTGTTACTTAGAGTTCCTCCCAACTGTGTGTGTATGTGTGTATCTTGAGCGTGTGGTGGGTTGGTGTGAGGCCTTATGTGTCTGTTTTTTTAGGATGGCTGATCAGCCTAAACAAGTATTTAGGAAGTGCACAGAGTGTGGCCATAAAGTGTCGCCTGCCAATGGCCACACTCTGTGTGTTGCCTAGGTGTAGCCCATCTTTCTTTTGTCTGTAGCATTTGAGTGGGCTTTAATCTGCGAGCCCTAAAAGATCGTAGGGCAAAACTGGTAATGAAGGGTCTCCTGCCTGCGACAGAGGCAGCTGCCTCTACTATCTCTTCAGTCATGGCAGTGACCGCTTCTTCAGCCCCCTCCCTTTCCACCTCTCCCTCCCAGGCTAGGACTCACCCTCCTGCCTCTAGGCCTGTGGAAGAAAAGCATTGTAAGGGCAGAGAGCACGCAAGAGAGCACAAAGCAGATAAGAGGAAGAGGTCCTCAGACTGTTCGGCTCCGGCCGGGCCTTCTCCAAAAATACAGGCTATACATTGACCTGACTCCTCTCGGCTCAGATCACCCAGGTTTTTACCGGAACCGGAAGAGCCTAGGTCATCTTCTAGGGCTTTGGCATACAGACCTGCCAGGTCGGAGTGCATAGAATTGTCGCGGTCCACCCGCAGTTTATCTGAATCGGACATGGATAAAATAATGTGGATATTTATTCGTACACAAATCCAGATGGGAGTCTTGCCAGCTCCCTCTCCCTCTGGAGGGGGGAACTCGCTTCCCTTCTTTACATCTATTTCCCTTCTCCGATTTTGGAGTATCTGGATCCGAGAGGCTTCGGAGTCAGGGGGCCGGCACCAATCGTACCTGTTAACTCGACGCCAGCAGTTACCTAGAATGCATCGGACCCAACTAGCTCGGTCAGAGTGGCTCTCAGAGCCATAGCCTGGGCATCGGATCCACGGGGGTGGAATTTTTCCCGTTGGCACTGACCTTGTCTGGTCACAGCCATCTCCTCGGTGGTCCATCTCCTTCGGGGCCGGCTCCGATCCCCTCATCGGATCCAGGGAGAGCAGCTCCCTTACTGACATCCCAGGAAGCTCGCTCACCCTCTGCATTTGACGTGGTGGAAAGGGTTCTCTCCAGTGGATCGAGACCCCTGACTATCTCTTCGGATTCCACCCCGACTCCCTCTGCTTTGGGTGTGACTCCCGTCATTTTACCGCAGGGACAGCCCATGCTCGAGAAGCCCCAGACTGTTCCCCTTGAGGAACATCAGGTGATTTGCGAGCCCGCTCTGGAGAGCCCCACCAGAGAGGTTCCTTGCAAGCATACGTGCAAGAGAAGGCACTTGGACTCCTCTCCAGAGTCCCTCACTGAGGACACCGATTTGGAGGAAGGGGAAGGTTCCCCCAGAGAATCTCCCAAGGATGTCTCCTTTAGCGGCATCATGGAGGTATTACGCCAGCGGGGAGGTTGGTCTGCCCCAAAACCTTCCTCGGATGAGTCAGTGCTCCTGGAGGCCTTCGGCATGGGCCCGTCTACTTCCTGGGTGCCCCTCACATGCGGATCCCTTAGTGGACTTGGTCACCTTGCAGGCTTGGAAGGAACCGGACACCATGGAGCCAATTTCAAAGCGCCCTGATAAAATTTTAAATGCCCCTGCGGACAGACCTGCCTGGAATAAAGGGTCCCCAGTAGACGCTATGGTGGTAGCAGCTGCCACCAAGAAGGAACTAGCTCAGGAAAGTTCCATGGTCCATCCCCCCCGACCAAGAGTCCAGGACAGTGGATTGCCTAGGGGGAAGTGGGTGTATGTGTCAGCAACCTTTTCTGTAAGGGTGCTGAACTATCTGCCCCATCTTATGCGACTACAGTACGACCTGGTCAAGGAACTAGCTGAGTCGCCCCTACAGTCCATGTCGCAGGACAGGCGTACGCTTTCTGAGAGGATGGTCACCTTGAAAGTGGTCTTTAATACGTCCATGTGCTACCGAGGGAACGGCTAGGGTGGTTGAGTCCGGCGATGCCGTGAGGCGTCATGCCTGCGTCAGATTGTGTCAGTTCATGGAACCCTTTAATGGGTCTTTTGTGAATGCCCCTTATGACTGCTCTTCCCTATTTGAAAAGACTGTCCGTGAAACTTTAGTCCAGAGTGAGAAGGATGGAAAGATGCTGTCTGGCATCGGGATCCATTTCTTGAACCCTCAAAGATCCTTTTCACGGAATCAGCGAGGGCAAAAGAAGATGTGGTTCCGGAAGTCTCAGTATTCCCAGGATGTTCAGGACTCTTCTTCCTGTAGAGGCAGAGGGGGACCAGACAGACACCAGCCCAGAGGCAGAGGGGGTCCGAGGAATTTTGCTTCTTGAGAACCTTTCTCGGACAGGCCAGGCCTACACAGCAGCCCTAAGGGGTTGCCCGACTGCTGGGGAAGCAGTCAGGGGTCACCTGTCATTGCACCTGATGGCATGGAAGTCCGTGTCATCACGCCGTTGGGTGCTTCAGGTAATATCCCATTTGTGGTTCCTCCCACTCCACCCAAACACCTCCCAGACGTACCACCTGCGCAAATGGAGGCAGTGGCACTAGAGGTAATCAAGTTGCTAAAGAAGCAAGCCATCAAACCTGTCCCCCGAGATCAGTCCGGATCGGGCATCTATTCCAGGTTCTTTTTAGTGCCAAAAAAGGTGGGGGACTTGAGGCCCATTCTGTACCTGTCAACCCTGAACCTGTCAGTTGCCAAAGAGAAGATGTTCTGTAGTCCTGTCTCGCTTTCATTCTTACATATGGGTTCGGAGCCGATCTTCGGCTCCGACTCAGCCTATTACAAAGCTCAAAGTCTTCTTGTTGTCTTGTGGCTAGGTAGGTATCCCATAGTGCACCAGTACAATCCCCAGATCTCGTTTGCCACATCTACAAGTTCAAATGTGCTTCTTGCTTGGCCGTGGCTAAGTTTAAGACTTTTTCTATTATTACTATATTACTGTTTAACTTTAGTGATTTATATGGCTCTAGATAGAGTTAAGTAGTGTTAGTGTAGTTTCAGACTTGTTGAAGTGTTTTTCTTCACTTTAAATTGCTTAATTGTTGAGAACTAGTTGGCCGTTGGCCTTTGTTATTCTCGTTTGGTATCCTGTCTGCCAGTCCTTTCTAATTAACGTGCGCATTTGCGCTTATTTTGCTGTTTTTTTGTGTGCAGTGTTTCTTATTAGAAAGTTTGGATTTTAGATAGTTATTTACTTAGATATTTGGTGTTTCAGGTTAACGTGCGCATTTGCGCTTATTTTGCTATATTTCGTGTGCAGTGTTTCTTAGTATTAGAGAGTTTGGAGTTTAAATAGTTATTTACTTAGATATTTAACGATTCAGCTTGCCTGCAGGGTCTTTTGATAGTTCTGACCCTTTTGGAGCCTTAGCGTTTTGAGCGTAGATTTATATTTGAGACAGTTTTGGGCATTTAGATATTTCAAATTTGTGTGTGTGCAGTCTGGTTGATAGTTTTCTGACCCTCTAGTTTTATACTTTCTACCTAGGTCCGTTTAAGTTAGATGACCTAGTTCTCTGCCCCTTCTCTCTCCCCAGGGCTAGGCCCGTTTGAGTTAGAGGACCTAGTCTAGTCCTTGTGGTGTGTGTGTGTGCTAGTGTGGTAAGGGCTAGGACCATTTAAGTTAGAGGACCTAGTCCTCGTTGTGCTTGTGTTTCTGCTTCACCAGTTATCATGTCCAAAGAGACAAAAGACCATAAACCTTCGGGTTTTAAAAAATGTGTGAAGTGCTCCCAGAAAATGTCAATTACGGATGGCCATAGTAATTGTGTTTATTGCCTCAGAGCCATTCATTTGCAGGAAACCTGTTTGTTTTGCCATTCCTTCAGCTTCAGAGTTCTCCAGGAGTGGAAGAACAGCTAATTTTTAAAGGTCTCCTCAAGTCTTCCTTCGAGGAAGATTTGGCCAGTTCTTCCTCAAATTCAAATTCCTCCAAAATAGAGAAGATGGAGCCTACTAAGAGGCATTCCCCTGCGCTGACCGGTGCTTCGGAACCACCACCTAAACTGGATAAGACTTCTACCTCCTTGGCTCCACTGGCCTCAGAGCTGTTTGAGGTTGCTGATACTGAAACTTCAGTTTTGGCCCCATGCATTTTGGAGCCGACTACTGCAGGACTACATCGGAGCCGGTCCAGAGATCCCTTGCCAGTCTCCCCAACTTTAAGTTCCCCAATCTTGCAGAGGTCCAGATCACCCACACTGTCTTCCAGGAGCCTATCAGAGGAAGATGTGGAGAGAGTAGTGCTTAGACTCCTGAAGTCGTCTGCCTTGCCAAAAATGCTATTGGCTCCAACCCAGTCAGTCCCGGAGCCACCTGAGTCCATTTACCCTGTTGTGGTTCCTTCTCCGAGCTGTGCCAGGCTTTCGGAGTCTCGAATGTTCGGTACCACTGGTTGTGGAACCCTCGGTTCCAGCCCCCCTCGAGGCTGTGTCTGAGCCGAGTTCTACTCTGACACCTTCGGTGCCGTCCTTGGTGTCTAGGAGCCGAAGTTCACCGGTCGGCCCCGACAGGGACACTTGGACCCGAACCTCTTTGGTTCAGAGTCTCTCTCTCGGTGCATCGGCTAGGGTGAGCTCGGATCCTACATCTATCTCTGAGCCAATGACTTCCTCTGTCTCCTCTGAGCCGAGGAAGTCTTCAGAGCTGGAGAGGTCTGCCTCCGAGATGATGATGAGTGTGATGTCCCACTCATCAGCTCCACTCAAGGGTACTGACACTCTTCCCCCTCGGGCACTGACCTCCATCTCAGCACCTACTCTCTCTCGACAGCAGAGATCCGCAGCCTCAGGAGCCCCCAGTCTTCAGAGACCTCCCTAGAATATCCTTCTGAGGAGCCCCCTCAGAAGAGGACATGTAAGAGGAAGCATGTAGACTCCCAAGATGAGTCTCTTACCTCCGATACTGATCTCGAGGAGTCAGAATGGTCCTCCCAAGTCATCCTCTGATGATGTCTCCTTTGTAGACATCTTGGAGATCCTTAAGCAGAGGGGCAGCTGGCCCACTGTTACCCCTTCTGATGAGGAGTCTGTGTATCTGAAGGCTTTCGGGTCTCAACCTTCAGCCTCTTGGGTGTCTTCACCTTTTGATGAACTTTTAGACCTTGTTAGTAGGAAGGTGTGGGAGACTCCTGATACAGTGGAGCCAGTTCCCAGGAGAACCAATAAATTTCTGTCTGCTCCTAGAGAGAAGGAATTCTTATCCAAGGGTGTGCCTGTAGATGCTATGGTGGTGGCAGCGGCCACTAAGAAGGAACTAGTGGAGACTTCTTCCTCTGTCCATCCGCCGAACAAGGAGTCTCGAACGATGGATAGATACGGGAAGCGTATCTTTTCGTCAGCGGCATTCATACTCAGATCGCTGAACTATCTAACACATTTTATGAGACTTCAAAGAGATCTCCTTAAGGAGTTGGGAGATACACTACAATGTACATCTACTGAAGGAGTCCCTGATAAGGTGTTTGCTCAGTTGTCCACCTTAAATTCCATTGTTAACTCCTCCATGAGGCTGATTTCTTATGCAGCTGATGGAGTGAGCAGGGCAGCGGGTTCAGGAGTTTCCTGTAGGAGACGCTCCTGGATGCGCGTGTGTAATTTTGTGGAGCCATTCAAGTCTACCTTTACCAACGCCCCCTTTGACAGTTCTTCGTTGTTTGGACCTAAGGTAAAAGACACACTCACCAGGTTCGAGCAAGAAGGGAAAACGCTGTCTGCCGTGGGAGTATGTTTTACCGTCCCCTGTAGACCATATCCCAAGGGTCAGAGAGGTGGTAAGATGTGGTTCAAGAAGTCCCAGAGATTGTTCCCAGATGCACAGGGTGACTCCTTCAGAGGCAGAGGAGGAGGAGCAAATGGTAGACGTCACCCTTGAGGCAGGGGCGGGCCGCAAAACCAGGGAGGCCGTGATTCGTTTTGAGGTCGTCCCGATTAGCGCTCCTGATGTGGGGCCCGGCTGTGCTTCTCTGGAGCCAGTCGGGAGTCACATTTCTTTGTATCCAGAAGCCTGGCTAAGCATCACCTGAGACAAATGGGTACAAAGAATTATCATCAGAGGTTACTCCATACCTTTTTTTCTGCCACCTCCCGTCCTCAAGAAGATCCCGGATGTTCAACCCAATCACAGGAATCAAGCAACTGTAGAGGTGAAAAAGTTGCTCGCAAACAGAGTCATCCAAAGCGTCCCCACAGATCAGGTAGAATGCAGACCTAACTCCAGATTCTTTTTAGTACTAAAACGTACAGGGGACTGGAGGCCCATCTTGGACCTCAGCAAACTAAACGAATCCGTAAAGAAGGACAAGTTCCGGATGGTGACACTGCAGTCTATACTCCCTCTGTTAGGGAAAGACGCTTGGTTGTGCTCAATAGACCTCAAAGATGCATAAGAGCATTGAGGAGCCACTTATGCTTCCGTCCGGGAGCCAATCACTACTAGTTTCTTGCTCTGCCCTTTGGTCTCACCACAGCCCCCAGGGTGTTAACCAAATGTATGGTAGTAGTGACAGCTCACCTGAGACATCTAGGATTCCAAGTGTTTCCATGCCTGGACAACTGGCTCCTGACCGCCCCCACCAGGCATCTACTCCTTCAAACCAGAGACTCCATGATCCAACTTTGTGCCCAGTTGGGGATTACTATAAATTGGGAAAAGTCTGCCTTATCGCCCTCTCAATTTATGACTTTTATAGGTGCAGAAATAGACACAGTCACCATGTTAGCTCGTCTTCCTGCAGAAAGGGCACAGAACTTCATACAACAAGTTTTCAATTTCCTTCCTCTTCAAAAAGTCAAGGCAAAAACAGTGCTGAAACTCTTAGGGACCATGACCTCCACCATAATACTAGTCCCTCTGGCCAGATTACATATGCAAATTCTTCAATGGCTTCTATCGTCCCAGTGGTCCTTTCAACAACTGCCTCTATCCCACCACATCATCTTAACAGAGTCTTGCAAAAAGGACCCCCGTTGGTGGATCCTACCAGACCAACTAACAACAGGCACACCATTCCTTCCTCGCCAACCCGTTGCTACTGTGACCATGGATGCCTTACAGATAGGGTGGGGGGGCATTATCTAGGCAGGACTGTCCAAGGCAAATGACAAGATCACAAGGCTTACCTGCATATCAGTGTCCTAGAGATGAAGGCGGTGCATCTAGCGTTGCAAGCACTTCACGACCTTCTTCCTGTTGGGACAATAGCAATCCAATCAGACAACATGTCTGTGGTATGGTATCTCAATAAGCAAAGTGAACCAGATCTTACCCCCTTTGTTGGGAGGCTATTCGTCTTTGGAAGTGGGCGATATCTTCCCAGCACTTTCTAGTGGCAATGCACATCCCAGGGACAACCAAGGTGATAGCCGACAAACTCAGCTCGGCAATCTTGATGCCTCATGAGTGGTCTCTGAAGCGGGAAATAGAAAAACAGATTTTCTGCAAATGGGGACGACCTTGCTGCGATCTTTTCGCCAGTCCGATCAACTCCAAATGCAGCAGCTACTTTTCCCTAACCCCCCCCCAGGGAAGTCACCGAGAGACACACTTGTTCAGGATTGGCCTCTGGGTCTCCTTTATGCCTTCTCTCCCTTTGCTCTCATATCCAAGGTGATTCAGAAAGCGAAGCAAATTGATTCTCATCACTCCTTACTAGCCTTGTCAGATTTGGTTCCCCTTTCTCGGGCCTCATCTGCTAGACGACCCATGGACTCTGGACCCAGTGCCAGACCTCTTGACACACGTCAGGCTCTCTTCACCCCAGCCTCCACACCCTCAACTTGACAGCATGGCTGCTCCAATTCCATCCCTAGTCAGGCTTCATGAACTTTCACCTGCTGTGACCCACATTCTCACATCTTCACATAAACCTTCCACTAGAAAGTTATACACTAGCAAATGGAGAAGGTTTTCTATCTGGGCTGAAGAAAGGAATGTTGACCCTTACACCGCATCCATCCCAGTGGTTTTAGGATTTTTGTCTGAACTTTTCCACCAGGGATCTGCTGCTGCCACAATTAGGGTTCAGTTGGCAGTGATGTCTAATTTTCATTTGGGTCAACATGAGTCTAACCTGATGTCACACAGATTGTGTAAAACTTTCCTTAAAGGTGCTACTTTGCTGAGACCTCCTTTTCAGGAACCGGTAGCTTGGGATCTAAACTTCATTCTGTTCAAAATCACTTCTCCACCCTTTGAACCTGCTCATTCGTGTCTACTGAAGTTTCTGTCTTGGAAGACTTTGTTTCTAGTAGCCATCACATCTGCTAGATGAGTATCAGTTGCAAGCACTGTCTATCAAGCCCCTTTATTTGATTTCCCACAAAGATAGTCTCTCTCTTAGCACAAATCCATCCTTTATCCCTAAAGTTTGCTCTCATAATAACTTGAACCAAACTATAGAGCTGCCAGTGTTTTTCCCAAATCATTCCAACGCAGCAGAATACAAATTTCATTAGTTGGATGTTCACAGACAGTTATGATTCTATCTTCACAGAACTAAGGAACTCAGGAAGTCAGACCAATTGTTCGTATTATTCTCAGACTCCAGACTTGGTCTCCCAGTCTCCAAAGTGACCCTTTTGAATTGGATTTTGAGCTGTATTTCCTTCATTTATTCTTCCAATGGAAAGTCTTTACCATTCAAGATTAAGGCTCATTCTTCACGATCCCAGTCTACATCTGCAGCCTTCCAAGCTAGAGTTCCAATTGACAATATTTGTGCAGCAGCAACCTGGGCTACCCCTCATACCTTTATTACTCATTAAAAATTGGACCTGACTTCTATGGTTAGAGCCTCCTTTGGTTCCACGGTACTCAGGAGTATTTTTCAGTGAGCCACCCAAGAATAAGGTGCTAGGGACGCTGTCCCATATGTAAGAATGAACGAGATAGGACTACAGAACATAAAGAAGTTATGTGCTCACCATAACGTTCCATGTTTGTAGTCCATCTCGCCCTTCATTTTTATGAACCCACCCACCTACCCCCCGTCCTGGAAGGATCTGGAGACAGGATAAATTTTCCATAATAAGGTGGAGACCTTTCATTATTTTTGTCCTTTCTAGATAGCTTAGTTTTGTCTTTTATAGTTTAGCAGCAAACAAGATCTGGGGATTGTACTGGTGCACTATGGGATACCTACCTAGCCACAAGCCAACTAGAAGACTTTGAGCTTTTAACAGGCCGATTCGGAGCCGAGGATCGGCTCCGAACACGTGTAAGAATGAAGGGCGAGATGGACTGCAAACATGGAATATTGGTGAGTACGTAACTTCTTTTTATGGATGGTCACGTTACATTCCATCCTGCCTTACCTGCAAGGGAGCGACTGGATGTGCTCAGTAGACCTCCAGGATGCTTACTATCAGATAAAGATGCACAGAAGCTCCAGGAAGTTCCTCCGCTTCCGACTAGGGCCATTCATTACCAGTTTCGAGCCCTATCCTTTGGACTCACCACAACCCCCAGGGTGTTCACCAAGGTAATGGTGGTGGTAGCGGCTCACCTGAGGCTTCAGGGAATCCAGGTCTACCCTTACCTGGACGATTGGCTCCTTGCTGCTCCCACCAAGCGTCTACTTTGTCAGACCAGAGACTATTTCCTACATCTTGCACACAATCTAGGAATTACAGTCAACACAGCCAAATCTCTCCTAAACCTTGTCCAGGTTATAGAATACATAGGAGCATGGATAGACACTTTGCAGACAAAAGTCTTCCTGACCTCGGAGAGAATTAGAAGCTTACAGATGCATGTCACCTTCATCTATAAGTTTTACAGGCCCTAGGTTCTATGATAGCAACGATCACGCTTCTCCCATGTGCTAGTTTGCATATCCGAGTACTACAGTGGACTCTAGCTGTGCAGTGGTCTATGTTGGATCTTCCATTGACACATCCGATACACATAAGCAAAGTCTGCAGGTCATCCCTCCTCTGGTGGATGGATTCTTCGGAAATACTAGAGAGAGACAACCTTTTGTCACAGCTGCTGCCCAAGCCACAGTGACCACAGACACCTCTCAGCTAGGGCAGGGGGTGCATTACTCTGGAAGGACAGTTTAAGCCTATAGTCCCCAATCGAGACCAGTTTGCATATCCATGTTCTAGAGATGAGAGCGGTCCTTTTAGCGTTGCAGGTCCTTCATACTTTTCTACCTCTAGGAACTATTGCAATTCAGTCAGACAACATGTCGGTGGTCTGGTACATCAACAAACAGGGAGGGACCAGATCCTACCCCCTCTGTCGCGAGGCCATGAGAGTTTGGGAATGGGCGATCTCCCCAGTCATTTTCTGTTAACAACTTACATTCCGGGACGGTCCAACATACTGGTGGACAAACTAAGCCGGACTATTCTGATGTCTTACGAGTGGTCTCTGAATCCTTCAGTAGTGGAGCAGATCTTTCTAGTGTGGGGTCGGCCTTGCTGCAATTTCTTCACATCTCCTTCCAACGCGAAGTGCAGCAAGTTCTTTGCTCTGAGTCCCCCAGAGATGCTCTAGTCCATGCTTGGCCTCCCGGTCTTCTTTATGTTTACTCTCCTTTACCTCTTATCCCAGTGTTCCTCCAGAAGGCGCGTCGACTGGGGAGCAAAGTGATCCTCATTGCCCCATTTTGGCCTTGCTAGGTATGGTTTCCCTTCCTCTGGTCTCATCTTTTAGCTCCTCCTTGGATCTTGGATCCTCATCCGGATCATATCTCTCACCCATTGAGGATCTCTCATCTGAACCTGAACAGTCTGAATCTCACGGCTTGGCTGCGCCAGTTCCCTTAATTGCTAGGACTCCCAGTTTGTCTTCTTCGGTCAAGACTATTCTGGTGGCAGCCCATAAATCGTCCATCAGGAAGATTTACCATAGCAAATGGAAGCGCTTTTCCATTTGGGCTTCTCAAAGGGATTTAGACCCTTTAATGGCCCCAATTCCAGCTGTCCTTTTTTGGCAAACATTTTTCAACAAGAGGCTAGCTCATCTACAGTGAAAGTTCAACTGGCTGCCATTTCTAATTTCCACATTAGTGAGAACATGGCTTCTTTGGCTTCGTCCATATTGTGCAAAGCTTTTATCAAAGGTGCATTTCTCTTACGTCCTCCAGTCAAAGATCCTACTTCCCCGTAGGACCTTACTATGGTATTGCAAGCTCTGCCCCCCCCCCCCTTTGATCCGCGGCAAGCGCAGATCTTACATTTCTATCTTGGAAGACAGCCTTCCTAGTGGCCATCACCTTGGCTAGGAGGGCCTTAGAACTTCAGGCTTTGTCTGTCAAGGTTCCATACATGGTTTTCCATAAGGACAGGGTTTCTCTTCATACCAATCCCTCCTTTCTTCCAAAAATGGCTTCTGAGATCAATATCAATCAGACTATCAATTTACCTGTTTTCTTTCCAAATTTCAAAAATAAGGGAGAATATAAGTTGCATTTGTTAGATGTTCATAGACAGCTATGTTTCTATTTACATAGAACCAAACCCTTTCACAAATCTGACAAGTTCTTTGTGTCCTTCTCTAAACCCTTTTTGGGTAAACCCATTTCCAAGGTGACCATTGCTAGATGGATTTCTCTCTGCGTCCTTCAGATTTACAAGGACAAAGGCTTATCTCCTCTGGGTCAAGATAGAGCTCATTCCACAAGGTCCATGGCTACTTCTGCGGCCTTTTGGTCTAGGGTATCCTTGGATGACATTTGTTCTGCGGCTACTTGGTCGTCATCTCATACTTTTGTTTCTCACTATAAATTGGATTTGATATCTAGAGGGAGAGCATCCTTTGGCTCCACGGTGCTCCGGAATATCCTTCTATGAGGGCCACCCAGGTGTATAAGTAGCTGGGGACTCTGCCCCACAGGTTGAAGATCAAATGAAGTAAACTACTTCAGATAAAGAAGTTATGTACTCACCATAACATTCCATCTGAATAGTTCTACTTAATTTGTCTTCAACCGTCCCCCACTCCTTCCCCCTGGCCTTACCATCTTGGCATGTAGCAGAGCACGCTTAAGCAGCTTTGATCTATGTTTCATGAGGTTGCAAAAGTGTGCGGTAAGGTATATTGGGTCATTTTTTTTGGTTTAGGGTGCAGCTAACTTGATCTGAGGGAAGGAAGATGGCGTGGTATATTATGGGTAGGGGGAGGAGCTTGGAGAAGATGCTTGTGAAGTTGCCGGCTCGGATCCAATCCGGATCCGTATTCCCACAGGTTGAAGACAAATGAAGTAGAACTACTCCGATGGAACGTTATGGTGAGTACATAACTTCTTTTTTTTTTAATCATATTCTCATTCCAAAGTGACAGTAGCTGTCTTTGCCTTGGCTTCTGAAGGTCGTTTCTTTCTCTTTCACAGACTGGCAGAGTCTAGCAGATAAAAATATGAAGGTGTTATCAGGCAAAAAACTTAAATTTCCAATTATTGGGAAATTTCCAATTACTGGGTGGCAAATTCAATCTGAGGTAGTGTGCTTTTTACACAGGGATTATGGGTAGGGGAGGAGCCTGAGCACCACATCCAAACTAGGATCAGAGACCCCATAAGATGGACAGAACCAGATAACACAGATCTAGTGATGTCCTTCTGTTCTCATGTTGCCATATTCATAACCTTTGGGTTAGCCTCCACCTAGTGACCCAAACGTCTCGCCAGTATACAAAAGCTTTAGTCACTGGAAGGTACATGGGATGTCTGACGTTGGCCGTAGGGTATATGGGCCATAAAAATGACGGCTGTACACACCTTCCTCAGAACTTCTCTGCCGCCATTTGAATGTCTGCTCATCCTGTCATCTCTGCCGTTGGATCCTATGAATTAAAATAAGTACCCTGTCGGGGCCTTTTTTTCTTGTTCCTTTTTGGTCACTGCATGCCTGCCCAGATTCATGTCATCCTGAAAAGGAAAGTGTAAGTACAGAATCAGATCCCATATAAGGACGCCCACAACCAGTGTCTGCTGTGCCTAGGGCCCAACCATGATGCCTGTGCAATTTGTCGGGCCTTTGTTCCAACGACTCTTTATAGTCATCGGCATGTCCTTAATATCTATTTAGAGAAACGCGTCTCACTCTTGCGATGGAAGGGCCGTCCGGCCATACTGCCAAGCCACCAAAAAAGAAGGCCAAAGTTACAAGGCCTGAGCCTACTGCTGCAACTCTTTACCATGACATTCCCCCTGTGGCCAAGGTATGCCTGGAGGAACGTACAGAACCAGATGACTCTGGTATTGTGGGTACCGTTCCGGAGGCTACAAAATCAAGGTCTGAAAGCATGTCCTTTGAGGTAACGCAGATGTTGGGCAGCAACAATGAGGGGGAACCTCAGCCTGCTGCGAACGTCCAGACCAGACCTTCCACCGTTAGTGAGGCTTCCGAACCTAGGCCTTGCTTAGGGCCTATGCCCTCCAGGCCTGTTTCTTCTTTAAAAAGGAAACGGAAAACCAAGCATGTGTCTTCTTCTCTTGAGACTTTACTTGAATGGCAAGCTTTCTGTCAGAGCTTGTTCAATGCCTTTATGGTCCTTAGGCCTACAATGGCTGCTTCTCTTCTGGCTGCCCCTCCTGTTATCATAGGCCTCAGACTGCAGAACCTCTTTCAATAGAAGCCGACGACTTTTTAGATTCCTTTTCAGAGGATTTTCTGTTTTATGCTGAGAGACCAGTTGACATAATGGTTAAGGTCTTCGCCTCCCATGCACAGAGTGCAAGGTTCGATCCTGACCACCGACCAATGCCTGTTTGGAGTTTGCGTGTTCTCCCTGTGTCTTTGTGGGGTTTCTCCCATGTTCAAAAAACATGCTGAGTGTTTCCATCTCAAACTCACCAATAAATGGAGCTGTGTTCAGCAGCACAGACTCTACATAGTGCCTTATAGGGGGGAAGTGTTGTACAGACCAACTGCTTTGGGCATCTACTGTGGTCTGCAGTATTCACAACATAGGAAAACATGGATCACAGACTGCGCGCCATGGCAGGGCTAGCCACTCGGTGTAAAATATTGCTCTAAGTGATTCAGTCATATTGACTAATGTTGCCAAAATAGGCATGGGTAGTTACCAGTGATAAGTGGGTTGAGGGACCCGCTCTACTCTGACCTACGCCAGGGACCCTTGCTAAAGGTGGGGAGGGGTATATGTGCCCCAGATGGCCAGTTTGTGCCCTCCATAAAGCCCAGCAGACCTGGGTCAATAAGCTACTGTTTAGTTGCCCAGCCTGGGTTACCTGGGATAGCTCTGTTGAGCGAAAGCTGGACATAAAACCAACCAACCTGCCAAACATGAACTGAGAATTGCTGCGCTTAATGTAGGTTCACTGACAGGACACATCTTGGAAGTGGATGACATGTTGATACGGAGGAGGCTGGACATCTGTGTATCTGAGAGACGAGATGGAAGGGCAGTGCAGCAAAGTCACTTGGCTTGGGATCCAGACTCTACTACTGAGGAGGGGAACAGGCTAGAAATGGTGTAGGAATTATGGTGAAAGAGAAGCTTCAGAAGGCAATGAGGGATATCATCAGAACTAATGACAGACTCATGGCAATCAGACTCCAGTGTAATTTTAGGCCAGTATTCATAATCTCAGCCCTATGCCCCACAGCAGGGTTGTGATAGTGAGGAAAAGAGTGCATTCAGACAGCAATTGCAGGACCTACTAGATAAAGCAGGACAACATGAATTGGTGCTGATAATGGGTGATTTTATCGCACATATTGGGACATATGAGGACTGCCTAGGTCCATATTAGTGGGGCAACAGAAATAAAGAAGCCATTCTAGACTTCTGTCTGATAAATGGCTTGATAGTAACCAACACATGGTTCAGAAAGAGAGACCGTCGCAAGATCACATGCAAGAGTAGCCAACATGCAACTTGGGTAGACTTCCTCCTAGTAAGGAAAAGGCAGTGGTGTAGAATCCTTGATTGCAAAGTCATCCCCAGTGAAACAGTTGGCCCACAGCATAAACCACTAGTTGCCACAATCAGCTGCAAGCAGTGTTCAGAGAAGGCTCTAAGGTCAACAAAGACTAGGCTGAAGACCTGGAAGTTGACTGGAAAGAAAGTACAACAGTTCAAGGAATTTCAGGGCACTAGCACCCCAAGAAGAGGAGGAAATAGGTGGAGTTAAACAAGAATGGCAGCGTCTAAAAACAGCACATGTTAGGAGTACGGAAAAGATATGTGGCTGAGCCAGATATGGAAATAAGGTACATAATGAAAGCTGGTGGTGAAATGCAGAAGTCCAGGAAGTCATCAAAAGAAATAAGGAGTGCAGGAAGAAGTGGGAGATAGAAAATACTGACCAGGCTAGGAAGGACTACTGGTTGGCTAACAAAGAAGCTAAGAAAGAAGTTGCAATAGCAAAGTTTAGGGCATTAGAGGCACTCTACCAACTTCTGGAAAGTGGCTCAGTAAGTGGCACAAAGAAACTATATCAGGTTGCAAGGCAAAGACAGAAAAGAAGATAGTCCAACAGCCTTCATAAGTGATACCGGCAACGACCTGCTCACCAGTCCACAGGACATCAAAGGCAGATGGAAGGAGTATTTCCAGCAGCTACTGAATGAAGAAAACACCACAGACGCTGTACTGCCCCAGAAACAGCATCCAATTAGAGAAGAGGAGGAGCTCACCCTAGAAAAAGTAAGAGCAGCACTAAGGAATATGAAGTCAGGGAAAGCAGCAGGCTCAGATGAGGTCACAGTAGATGTGATAAAGATGCTGGGTGAGATTGGGAGAAATGTCTCCTGAGGGTACTAATAGCAGTGTGAAGAGAAAGGTGCATCCCTGCTGACTGGAGAATAAGCATACTCGTGCTAGTATACAAGAATAAAGAGGACATCCACAACTGTGGGTAGTACAGAGGCATCAAAATCCTTTCACATTGCATGATAATTCTGGAGAGGGTGATTGATAAACTGATACGCAGAGTAGTAGAATGTAAGATGAGAGATGAGCAGTTCAGATTCAGATCAGGATGCAGCGCAGTTGACCCGATGTTTGCAGGGAGTCATTTATTTGAGAAGAAGCTAGAGATGAGGAGAGTCTCCAACTGGGCATTCCTAGACTTGGAGAAAACTTATGACAAGATCCCAAGAAAGCTGGTATGGGCAGTACTGCGGTGGTTTGAAGTCCCAGAAACATTGGTAGAATTAGTGCAGTGGGAGTTGGTGTACACCAGGGTCCAGCTCTGAGCCCACTGCTGTTTACACTGGTGATTTATTACATTAAGCAAGCAGGTTGGAGGGGAAAGATCAACAAAGTTGCTTAATCAGACGATGTGGCATTACAGGCGCACTCTGAGGTACAACTTCAGCAAAGGATAGAAGAATGGAATGCAAAACTGAAGGCACATGAGATGAATCTAAGGACATATAAGACGGTGGTAATGGCACCAAATTAGGGAAATCAGAAGAAGCTGAGAATAGAGATTGAAGGAAAGATAGTGGAACAGGTAAACAGCTTCAAGTATCTGGGAGGGGTGGTTGAGGAGACGGGAAGTCTGAATGAAGAGGTCAAAGCTAGAATCAGAGGGGCTGTAGCCAACTGGCATAGAGTGTCAGGTGTAGTCTATGACAGAAGAATGCCAAAGAAGCTGAAAAGTAAGGTGTACAAGACAGTGGAGTGACCAGTACTACTATATGGTACCAAAACCTGGGCAGTAAAGGCAGAACAGTTGAAGACGCTAGAAGTGATGGAAATGAAGTGCCTGAGAAGGGTGGTATGAAGCACAATGTGGGACAGATGAAGAAATGAGGACATAAGAGCAGAAGCCAAAGTAGCTCCAATTGCAGAAAAGATAAAAGGGAACAGATTACAGTGGTTTGAACATGTGCAGAAAAGCAGAAGACAATCTGGTGAGGAATATATGGGACAAAACAGTAAGAGGAAACAAGGGAGTCCAAGGTGGATGGATTGTGTGAAAAATCTGCGGCAGTCAGGCATGAGTCAAATTGTGGAAATGGCCACCACCTTTGTTATTTCCCCTCAATTTTGCAACCTCATTTTCACACAAATGGACAAACAAGTCCACAGCAGGATGGTTGATGGGTACAATTGTGCTGGATCTTTTCGGTATAGGTAAAAATGGCTGGTTCACATTACTGAAGATGGTCCCTCCTACCACAAGCTGTCAATCACTTTCTTGGAGGTAGACAAGCCTCCAAAATTAACCAGTGGAAAGGCGTTTCTGTTTCAGAATAGGTTTCAATGGAATCATTACATTTAAGCCTGGAGGACGGTTAGCTCTTAAGTTGTTTCATGTCTTTTTGTCAGATATCTCGTAAGTGGTGTAAAACCCTGTCTTTCAAGTGTTGATCAGTTTTGCCTATGTAGAAACAAGGGCAAAGGCGACAGCATGCTAAATATACAAGATGTTCACTGTTGCAGGTTGCTTTAACATTAAATACATAGCTCTTGCCTATAGTTGGAGGAACGAAAGTATTACTATTATCTATAAATTGACAGACTTTACATCTTCCGCATTTATGGGTTCCTTGTCTCAAAATATTAACATTTTTCTTGGGAAAAACATCATTATTGCAGAGAAGTCTTTTGAGCTTCTTCTTCTTGAATGTGATCCTCGGTCATTCTACGATGTTTTTTTTTTTTTTTTTTTTTTTTTTTTTTTTATCATCTTCAGTCAAAATAGGCCAGAACCTTCTGATAACATCACATACCCTCTTGTGGTCTGTACTAAAGGTAAGGACACAATTTAAATTGGTTCCTTCAGTGTTCCTTGTGACTTGAGTTGTATCCACTATCACATTGCCAGTACTACATCTGGAGAAGTAGTGACGTCCTTTTGTTCGTCTTGATGGATTTTGGCAGTCAAGTTATCTCTACTATAGCTCCTATTAGACCGTTTTTCTTCTTATTGACTGCATTCCTTCTGGAATGTGTGCTCATCCGTACATAATCTGGATATCCATACAAGTTGATTCTCATATATATTTCTATGGACAAATCCAGGATGCATACTGCTCCTATGCAGAAAATGTTTTTTGCAAGTACTTTTCCTGTGGGCATTCATGCTTATTCCACTGGTTTGGTCTAACTGTAGGCATATGTCAAGAAAATCTGTCTCATTCCTTGAGTACTGAAGTGTAAATTTCAAGAACTCTGTGGTAGTTTCAAGGTATTCAGAAAAAGACTTAAGCTGATCTTCATTCCCATTCCAAAGGATAAAAATATCATCCACAAAGCATCCATGGTATATCATGTTAGTAGACCAAGGGTTCTTATCACACAAAACATGCGCTGATTCCCATTGTGCCAATACTATGTTCAAATAGCTATTGGCACATGGAGTGCCCATGGCTACACCCCATACTTGCCAATAATAAGTACTGCCATATGAGAATACATTGTTTTCAAAGATTAGTTCTAATAAAGAACATACCAAGTTAGAGTTTGATCCCACTGGAGATGAAAATCTTGACTGCTTCAATCCTATAGGAATGCGGTATCACTGTGAATAAATTATTTATGTCCATTGTGACTAATAACAGAGATTAGCCATACTGTCCACTTCCAGCATTTTCCTGGAGAAATCCTTCAAAAAGCTACCCGAGTCTTTCAAAACTATTTTTGCTTCTGGTATGAGCTTTTTCAGCTCTTTCTCGACGTAAATAGAGAGGGGCTCAGTTACCCAATCTTTCCCCGTGATTATAGGTTGTAAGGGAGGGTTAACCGGGTTTTTATGTATCTTTGGCAGGCCGCTTATGGCTGGAATGGTGGATAGATTACCTCAAAGACATCAGACAGTTCTTTAGTGATAAGTCGTTTTAAAAGCAAATCATTCAAGGTGTTCTGTACATTTTTGATCATCCTGTCAACCATGTTTCTGTTAATGGTTTTGTATATTCCTCAATCACTTAGCAGATCATGCATCTTTTTCCTGTACCAAGTCGTCTCCATTACTACAATGGCTCCTCCTTTATCACGAGGTTTAATGACCAGATTGTCCCTTGACTTCAGTTCAAATAGAGCTTCTCTTTCCTCATTGGTCAAATTGTGGAAATGGCCACCACCTTTGTTATTTCCCCTCAATTTTGCAACCTCATTTTCACACAAATGGACAAACAAGTCCACAGCAGAATGGTTGATAGGTACAATTGTGCTGGGTCTTTTCGGTATAGGTAAAAATGGCTGGTTCACATTACTGAAGATAGTCTTTAGAGTGACATTCCTAGGAAAAAGTTTTATGTCCATAACAAACTCATTTCAGATCAGATCTTATAGAAGGAATGAAAGTTAAACCTTTCTCAGAGACCCGAACGGCTTGGTGGTTTAATGGTGTCTATGTTATATTCACCACTAGACTCTGTCACTTAGATGAGAGAGTTTTTCAAATGGGACTCCATAAAAATGGATACCCTTTCTTTTGCCATTCCACCAGTCCTCCCAGCCTTCTTAGACACCTTTTCGGCAGCTTCTAAAAATCCTTATTCCCAAACTCCTGCTTCTAGAAGGCCTGACAGATTTTATAAGGTCCCACAAGGGGCAAAATGTCTTATTAAATGTCCGTTTGCAGATCCTGGTACCATTTCTGTCTCTTCAGACAAACCCTCCAGACTGCTACCCACTACCTATGTCCTTCCTACTGATAAGGACAGCAAGATCATGGAGAGACTTGGCAAGAAAGTGTGCACCTCTGCCACTTTGGCATTTAGGGCCATCAACTGCCAGACACATATGTCTAAGTACTCCCTGACCCTTTTGACTCAGGCTTCAAAGCTCTTGGCTGATCTCCCTGATTCAGCCACAAAGTCACAAATCTCTAACCTGATCTCTTTGTCCTCACAAGTGACAAGACACTCAGTCAAATGCAGTTATGATGCTGCAGAAACCTTGGCCAGATCAACAGCTTCTGCTTCAGTGCTCAAAAGGTACTCTTGGGTGAGGCTCCAACCCCTTCCTGACAATATCAGGGCTAAACTTCTAGATGCCCCTCTGGACAATACTGCCTTGTTTGGGGCCCAAGTGGCAGAACTTTTCAAAACCCTACAACAGAAGAAGAAGGAACTGCAGGACTAACATTTGTGTGTCACCTATTCCTAAATTCCATAGAAATTATCAAGTTCATTAGAAAACATTTCGCTCCTCCTCCCACTAGGGGAAAAAAGAGTTCCAGAAAACAGCAGCCACCTTCTGGACCTGCTCAGACACTAACCAAGAAACCTTAATTTCTGACAAGGCAGGTAGCCTGTGACTGCCTGCCTTCTCTCCATTCCCCTCCACATACTATTCCCCTTTCCCAAAGGTTCTGTCACCGTCTCCCTTTCTGGAAAATCATTACCTCAGACAAATGGGTCTTGTCAATCATAGAAAAAAGTTACTTTGTGACTTGGGCCATTCCCTCCAGTACAGCTGTTTTGAGTGTGTACCTTTAACTCCCAGTGGGTGTGGCTTAAACCTTTAAAAAAATGAAATTATCACCTTACAGTTCAAACAAATACTCATTGACAGAAGTCAAATATCAATACAGTTGTGTTTGCTGTCGTGTATGCTTCAAGATAAAATATTCTGATACCTTTTATGTAGCATGGCTTTGGAATTATTAATACAAATATGAACAAGCAATATTTGACACCCAGAGGAACAGTTGGAAGTAACTGCAGAAACACCTGGAGGCGCCCTCGGCTGTAATGAGAGGTATCCCATAGCCACCAAAGGACCAGCTGCCCCTATTCCGAGTCTTGGACAGCCTCCTCTCTCAAGGGACTCTACAACCAGTCCCCGTGTCTGAAAAGGGAAGGGGCTTTGACTCCAGACTTTTCCTGGTCCCAAGAAAGGATGGCCCGTTGAAAACCATCCTGGATCCCTCTCCCCTCAACCTTTTTCTTCATGTACACACCTTCCGCATGCATACGCTTCAGACTCTATTTCCACTGCTAATGCCTCAGGCATTTTTGGCCACTTTAGACATAAAAGATGCCTACCTACATATCCCTGTCCATCCCAAATACAGGAAGTACTTGCGCTTCTCTGTGGGTTCATCGCATTTTCAATGTTCTGCTTTACCCTTTGGATTATCTACTGCTCCAAGGATATTCACCAAGTGTCTGGCTCCAGTGATAGCCTACTGCAGGGTCTTAGTAATACAGATTTTCCCATACCTGGATGACCTCCTGAACCAGGGAAATTCTTGCAGTACCCTCCAGAGCCATCTCCAGACAGTCATTTCTGTTCTGCAGTCTCTGGGTTTCATCATCAACATCCCCAAATCCAGGCTATCCCAGGACCAAGTCTTCCTAGAGTGCAGAATCAGGACAGGCATTATGATGGCAGTCTTCCCACCCCAAAAGGTGGAAAGCTTGAATGATTACACCTGTTGTCTGTCACCCACGCCCCTGCAGTGACAGCAAAGGAATACCTCAGACTCTTGGGGCATATGGCTTCTACAATCCCCATGTTGCCACTGGCAAGACTGCACATGAGGAAACTTTAGTGATACCTGAGGTCCGCATGGACCCAACACTTGCACCCCTTGGACCACTCCATTCCCTTCCTACCTTGCCTAAGGAAGGAGATCCTTTGGTGAGTGGATCAAGTCTCTCTGAATCCAGGCCTTCCTTACAGCCCCTAAGTCCAGTCTAGGAAATGTACACAGATGCTTCAGACCTGGGTTGGGGAGCTGCAATGGGAAGCTTGAAGGTACAAGGCACATGGACAGCCCCCTGCAAGAGGGTGCACATCAACATCAGAGAGATTAGGACTCTCATCTTTGTACTGCGGGCCTTCCAAAATATTCTGAAGCAAGGAACCGTAAAGTTGTTCACAGACAACACCACTGTTCTTTGGTATGTGAACAGATGGGGGAACAAGATCATACTTGCTATGCAGACTTGCACTCCAGTTTTGGGAATTGGTGGTTCAGCATGGAGTCACTCTGCAGGCTGTCTATATCCCCCAACTCAGAACACTCAGGCAGACATCTTGAGCAGGTCCATGTCACAATCCCACAAATCGATGCAACACAGGGATGTGTTTCTGGACATAGTCCACAAGTGGGGTACGCTACATATAGATCTGTTTGCCTCCCCTCTGAACAGATGTCTTTCACAGTTTTGTACCAGGGCACCCAGTCCCCTAGTGAGGGTGAAGGATGTCTTCTCTGTCTCATGGAAGGGGATGTTTATGTATTCATCCCCCTCTCTTCCCACTCTTACAAAACGTCCTAATAAAAATTCAGCAGGACAAACCAAAAATCTTGTTAGTGACTCCCTTTTGGCCAAGACAGCACTGATTCCTCCCCTCCTTCTGCATTTAGGCACGGGTAGTCTTCACAAGTTTACCTCATAGTGTGGATCTACTCGCACAGGAGAAGGGGCCTATAATCCATCCCCACTTGGAATCTCTGAGCTTAACCCTGTGGGTGATAAGAATTTTGATCCTTTTCAGATACCTCTACTCTGAGGATGTGCTTAATGTCCTGCAGGTGGCCAGGAAACCCAATACTAGGAGATTCTATCTCTCCAAATGGAAAAGGTTCTCCATTTGGTGTCTAAAAAGACAGCTAGACCCATTTCAAGGAGAGGTCCCCTTAGTGCTGTCTTATCTGTGTGAATTGTTTCAGGCAGGATTGGCATACTCCTCTATTAAGGCTCACCTTATTGTCTACCTCTTGACCTTCCTCTTTGCTTCTAGACTTCAAATGAAGTTATTCCTGAAAGGAGTTCTTCATCACAGCCCCCCCCAGGAGGCCAATTTGTCTACCATGGGACCTGAACTGTGTATTAGAGAACCTCACTGTTACCCCATTTGAGCCAGCAGCTACAGCCTCTCTAAAGCACTACACTTGGAAAACTGTGCTTTGGTGGCCCTGACATTGTCCAGGATAGTGTCAGAGCTCCAGGCCCTCATGGTCAACCCACCCTTTTTAATCTTCCACAAAGATAGGGTAACCCTACCAACTAATTTGTTCTTTATGCCTAAGGTGGTCAGTGAGTTATCCCTGAACCAATGTATCCACCTCCCCACCTTTTTCGCACAACCACCAAATGACAGTGAGAGAGTTCTGCATTCCCTTAATGTTCACAGACAATGAAGATTCTATTTAAACAAGAGCAAATTCCTTAGGATATCAGAGCAACTGTTTGTCTCATTTCATCCCAGGGCTGTGGGCAAAGCTGTGTCAAAGCAAACCGTTTCTACTTGGATTTCCAAGCCATCTCCTTTTGCTATACCTACCATGGCAAACACCTTGACTCTTAACATAAAAGCCCATTCCACTAGGACCATGGCCTCCTGTGGAGCTTTTTTCAAGGAAATGAACACTGCTTCTGTTCTAGAAGCAGCTACCTGTACATCTATCCATACCTTCACCAAGCACTACAAACTGGACCACATCTCCAGATGCAGAGCAGGTTTTGCTAGGGCAATCTTGCACTGATTTTTGAAAAATTAAGCCGTGGTGGTGCAGCGGTAGCATTGTCGCCTCACATCAAGAGGTTCTCCCGTTCGATTCTCGGTTGGAGTGCCTTCTGTGTGGAGTCTGCGTGTCCTCCCCGCGGTCGAGTGGCGTTCGAAAGACATACTTGAATGGGAGTGCCTTCGTTGAAGGTTGGGCGTCGGGCTGGCACCTTGGTACCATAAAAATCGACTGCCAGTCATTAGCGGACTGGAGTTCCGCTGTGGCGACCCCTAACCAGGAAAAGCCAAAAGAAAAACAAAAAGTTCCAAACCACCCTCCTCTTCTTCTTCCTTTTGAGCTATGTCACTCACACAACGGTTATGAATACTGCACTGTGAGAATAAAAGGACATATAATAGTTGTGTAAAATCTTACCATAACCATAAATGTCTCTCTTCCATGTTGCAGTATTCTCCTAGCCCCCCTGGAAAAGCGACAAGCTTGGCTGGATGACTCAGGACTTGTGCAGCCATCCTGGGACTGGGGTCCAACTGAGGCATTCAGTTCTGAGGAAGGTATGTGCAGACGTCACTTTTATGGCCTAGGTACCCTACAGCCAACATCAAACATCCCACATAACTTACAGTGACTAAAGCTTTTGTACACTGGCCGGATGTTTGGGTCACTAGGCTGAGGCTAACCCAAAGGTTATGAATACTGCAACGTGGAAGAGAAGGACATCTGTGGTTATGGTAAGATTTTACACAACTCTTCTTTATGGTGAGTACATAATTGTCTTTTATTGTTTATTACTCTGTAGTTAACACAGTAAAGTGGCAGCAGCCCTGGATGCAGTAAGAAGGTTTGACTGGCTGCATTCTCAAAACCTCCCAGTGTGTGTGAAAATGAGATGTTGAATTCTCCTTTAGGTAGAGATTTAATTTTTGGACCCTTTGCTGCAGATGTTATCAAAATGTGATACAAGAGGTAATCTGATCATGTAATCCCACAGATTTTTCAGCCCTCCTCCTTAATATTTTCTAACGGATTTCCTGCTCCCTCATCCAGTTTTGGCAAGAAGGCCAGTAATCAGTCAAAAAATAGCTAGGAGCTTCCAAAAAGGAAAGTGTGAATCCCCCCAGAACAAAGGACAGTCAAATAAGGCAGAATGGCTGTATAAGAGACTTTGGTCTCCCATCCCACCCTAACAGTCCCTTATCCATTCCAGAAAATCTGAGTCTCTTTTTCTCTCTTTAACAGATTGTTTCAGACAGATGAATTCTGAGACTAATTCAGAAAGGATACAGATGAATCCCTTCCCTTTCAGGGAATTCCGCCTCATCTACAAGACCAAACCCTTCTGTTTCCTTCTGTCTTGCAGCACATGCTGTCTCGGGGAGTAATAGTATAGTTCTTTCTTCCCATTTGGGAAAAGGATTGTATTCAAGAATATTTTTATTGCCAAAAAAGTAAAATTCCTGGAGACCAATTTTGTATCTTTCTTTCCTAAACCAGTTTGTGATGATGGTGCCCAAGTTCAAAATGCTTTCCATTCACAACCTGTTACTACTTAATTTAAAATTTTTTTTTTTTTTTTTTTAGTAACCTCAGATTTAAAATATGCGTATCACTTTCCATTTCATCCAAATATCAGGTGTTTCTTAAGGTTTTGTGTGTCTGGATCACAATATCAGTCTCCACCTTACCCTTTGGGTTATCCGCTTATCAAGAGTGTTCACAAACTGTCTAGCTACAGTCATAGCCCATTGCAGGCTAATGGGTATCCACATTTTTCCATGTTTAGACTTGTGTATTTTTGCAGTCTTTTCCAAAGTGTCAGGAATCTCTCACTTGGGTGAGTGATCTCCTACACAGGCTGGGATTCCAAGAGAACATTCAAAAGTTATGTCTGACTGTTACACAGAGTTGTGCTCCTGGTACCTTAGTACAAAGAGCTTTTTTTCAAATCGAAAAATAGATCTACATTTATATCTATTCCAGGTGATTTCCAAGCAGATTTCTGTAACTGCTAAAGAATACCTCTGGATTCTGGGTCTCATGGCATCAATGATTCTCATGATACCACTTGCAAGACTCCACATAAGAAGGATACAGTGGTGTTTGAAGTCTCTTTGGTCCCAGTGTCAGCATCCATTATCTTTTCAGATTCCATTTGTGGGATTTCTGAAAAGGAAACTACTTGGAGATTGCAAATATTTGTGAATTCAGATCTCCCCTTCTGTCTTCCTGCTACAAAGCAGACAGTCATCTCAGATGCCTAAGACTTTGCATCTGGAGCATTTTCAAAGGGGATAAAAGTACAAGGTCTCTGAGACAGGAAAGGCTAATCAAACCACATAAACATGAAGGAGATACTAGCTCTTATCAAGTCTCTCTACTCTCTGAATCATATGTGGGTCCTTTTGACTATTTCAGGTTATTACAGACAATAGCATAGTGATGTGGTACATAAACAAGCAATGGGGAAACTAGATCTTACCTACTATACAGGCTAAGCATGTTAGCATAGGATATGGGTTTGACAGCACAGTCTTGCTCTACAGGAGTATTGCATTCTGTCAGAGCAAAACTGTGGCAGACAAGCTGAGCAGGACAAAGGCAGACCCCCCCCACATTTGGAAACAAGATTAGGTGGTCTTCCAAGACCTCATCTGTCTGTGGGGCATTCTTCAGTTAAACCTTTTTGCCTCTTCTCTGAACAGTCAGCTAGTAAACTTCTGCTCCAGGACTCCATGCAAGATGGACTGGAAGACTGATCTCTTTTCTTCTTCCTTGGATAAGAATGTTTGTTTGCTTTTCCACTGATATCCAGGGAATTTCTGAAGATTCAGAAGGAATCCTGAAAGATCATTGCAGTGACTGCCTTCTGGCCCAGGCAGCAGTAGTTCTCCAGTTCTTTTGGAATTGGCCTGACGCAATTACCACAAGCTTCCTTACAGACCATGTCTACTCGCACAAAAACATGGGTTTTTGATGCATCCAAACATCAAGGAAGTACAACTGACTGCTTGAATAATAGGATGTTCTTCGTGTTTCACTGTTGCAGTCATCGCATTTGGGTTATCTGCCTGCAGGTAGCACTCAGCCGGCCTGAATACCAGAGTCTTCGGATTTCTGCGTCGGATGCTGTCACTTTTTCCTTGACATCAGGTCGTCAAGGGTGTAAAACATGCAGCCGACGCCATTACATCAGTCTTTCTTGCCATGCGGTGCCCGAAGCAGACGCAGTTTGCCAGTGCCGGTCTGCCGACTCTTGAAATTTTCGTTTTCGAGTTTCAGACCCGAAGTCTTCAAAAAAGCTAAGTACCCCATTGGGGATCCTTTTTCTTGCTCTAACCGATGTCAGTATAAGTTGATAATTGTCTTACCTGTGGAAAGCAAATACCTCACAGAGATTTTCATTCTTACTGCATCCCTACTTAGGCCCAGACCACAACGTCCCTCTTTGTCGGTTTTGTGCCTTAGTAAACGCCCAAACTATTCGTCATCAGACTGTTTTTGTAGCTAATTACTTTCGTACTCATTCTGTGTACTCCGAAATGGCTTCGTCAAGCCATCCGACTAGTGATCTTCCGAAAAAACGTAAGGATAAAGACAGAGACAGACCGCATATGTCCAAAACTGCCGACGATACTTCCGTTGAGCTAGTCGCTAGTCCGCCGATACTCAGTGAGGCACTTTCGCAGCCCCTGATACCCGCTACCTCTGATTCGCAGGCCTCTACTAAGACGCATTCGGAGTCCAGTATGCTGCGAGATACTTCTTCAAATATGGAACTTGCGGATGTCTCTACCTTGGATGGGCCCAGAGCCGTTGTGCAGGCACCGGCTTCTGAGGGTGTATTCAGGCCTACAGACATTCATATTAAACTGATGCCATCATTTTCATCCAGGCCTAAAACTCACACCACGCCTAGAAAACCAATGACCAAACTGCAGGCTCAGACCCATATGCCTAAAAAACAAATGCTTAGAATGGCTGAAGACCTTATTACCTTAATTAGGGGAAGCCAGCCTTCCCCTCTAAGAGACCTAGAACTGATTTTCTTTCTGATTCTTCTAATCAGGAATCTGATATTTCTGTTCCTTCCGATTACCAGGATTGGCCCTCATCTACTTATGAGAATTCTGATGCAGAGGATTCCATTCCCTCTGCTTCCCCTCCAGAAGATTTTTCTTTCGGTGAAACCTTGCAAACTCTTAGGGAGCATTTCAGCTGAGCAAGCCAGGATTACTCTGACTCCAAAAAGAGACTTAGGGAATTCTCACTCCTACCTCAACTCAGGCCTTTAGCTATCCCTCCTGTTCTGGACATTGTAGATGATGCTTTCTTGGAATCTAGCCTTTCCCCAGACGCTTTAGCTCCAGCTCCCAGAAAACCTGACTGGTATTACAGAGTACCTAACTCTCACAAGTTCCTCTTCAAAAATCCTTCTGCGGATCCAGAGACCACTTCCCAAGGACCAAAAGGCATTAAGGCTACTGCTGCCAAAAATCCTACCCCTTCTGATAGAGATTCTAGAGCCTTAGACAGATGGGGTAAGAAGGTATACACTTGTGCTACTTTGGCCATTAGGGCTTTAAATTGCCAGTTTCATATGTTAACGTATCAGCAGCATGTTATGGGGCTACTTAAACAAAAAATGATGTTGATTCCTGACTGTACTGAAAACAATTACAGGATTTAATGCATTCTGCAGAACAAGTTGGTAAACATAGTTTGCAATGTGGTTTTGACGCTTTAGAAGCATCTTGCAGGGCTGCTGTCACTGGGTCAGTACTTAGAAGGCATGCTTGGCTTAAGGAACAAAACTTGCCAGATCATGTAAAAGCTAAATTACTGGATGCTCCCTTAAACCAAGACCGCTTTTTTGGCAACAAAGCAGAAGAAGTCCTTAAAAGGATGGAGGAAAAAGCTAAATCTATGCAAACTGTTAAAGATTTCCTACAAGTACAGCCTCCCAGATTCAGTAGGTATTGGCTTTCAAAGAACTGGTCCTTTCCATTCCCTTCTAGTCCTTTTCACTCCAAACCCAGGAACAGCAGACCACCTAGGCTACAGTCTCAGGCTACGCATAGACCTAAGCAGTGAGGGGTTCCCACTTCCAAAGCAGGGAGTAGTAAGCCACTCCCTTACAGAAGAATGGCACAATGACTTAACCTTAACGCTTCCAAGTCCTGCTCTACTACCTGCTTCCTTAGGAGGAAAGCTTGCCTTGCATGCAAAAAACTGGGAACTCATTACCCAGGACAAATGGGTTTTGAACATAGTTTCCCAAGGATACAGATTCCACTTCCACACCCTACCAACCCCAAATGGTTGTCCAGACCTACCCCCAAATCAATGTGCGGAGGCTCAACAGCAGGGTCTCTCTGTTCTCAATATTGGGGCTATTTAGCCTGTCTCAGCAGAACAAAGGGGATAAGGTTTTTATTCAAGACTTTTTCTGGTACCGAGAAAAGACAACTCCTGGTGTCCTATCCTGGACCTCTCTATTCTCACCACCTTTCTGGTAGATGTTCATCGTGCCATACTGTTGCAGTCATTACACTTGGGTTATCCTGCCATCAGGCGGGTCGTCGGTCGGCCGAATTCCAAAGTCTTGGTCCGGCGTCGGTTGTCGTCACTTCTTCCCTGACGTCAGAGTGGCAGGGGTATAAAAGAGGCAGCCAACGCCATTTTCTTCAGTCTTTCTTGCCGCGCGGTGCCCGAAGCAGAAGCAGTTCGCAAGTGCCGGTCGGCCAGCTCCTGAGATTTCCGAAAAGGATTTTAGCCGAAGTCTTCTCTAAAGCTAAGTACCCCGTTGGGGAAACTTTTCTTGCCTCAGACCAATGTCAGACAAAGTTAATAATTGCATTTCTTGTGGGAAGCAAATACCGCATAAGGATTTCCACTCATACTGTATTCCTTGCCTAGGCCCAGACCACGACGTCTCGGGCTGCTGCTTTTGTGCTAGGTTTAATAAACGCACTATAAAACGTTGGGCGGAGTTCGCCCTTCATTACTTTGGCAAAAAATTTAACTACAGCATGTCGTCGGATTTTCCGACACCAGGCTTAATGAAAAAACGCAAAGATAAAGATAGGCATCCGAGGCCCGAAACGGATACCGAGACCACACTTAGGCCTGCCGCCGAATCTCCTGTTCTCAGTGAGGCGCCTTCGCAGCCCCTGACTACCGCTGAACCTATTTTACCGGCGACCTCTCAATCTGAAGTTGCAGGCCCTCCGGAGCCGATTACCTCTCTAGACACCGACGCCACTCTTGATGGGGAACCAGAAAATTTAGCTAGGCCTTCAGTTTCTGAAGGCGTTTTCAAGCCTACTTCTATTACCATTAAATCTTATTCAAAATCTAAAGCCCCTATGAAAATTAGGAAACAGGGTCCTCAGACTCCCTCTCAGCAACCCGTGCCTAAAAAGCAGATGCTCAAGATGGCTGAGGATTTAATTACTCTTATCAGGGATTCTCAGCCCCCCTTAGAAAAAAGACCCAGGTTGGAGGAAGACTACCCTTCCTCAGATCAAGCTTCCATTACCTCAGGTTTTTCTGAGGACCAGGATTACTCCTATTCTCCCTATGAAGACTCTGATGCAGAGGAATCAATTCCTTCGGTTTCCCCCCAGAGGACTATTCCTTCGGGGAAACCTTGCATACCTTGAGGGAACACTTCCACTGGGAAGGACAGGATCACTCAGATTCTAAGAAAAGGCTCCGGGAGTTTCTCCTTCTTCCTCAGCATAGGCCCCTTGCTATTCCTCCGGTTTTAGATATTTTGGATGATGTTTTTGCAGAAGCCAGTCTGAATCCAGACTCCTTGCCTCCTGCCCCAGTTAAACCAGACAGATACTACCGGGTCCCTGATTCCCACCAGTTTTTGTATAAAAGCCCTGCTGCTGACCCAGAAACCATTTCACAGGGTCCTAAGGGGATTAAGGCCTCTACTGCAAAAAAATCCTTTACCTTCTGAAAGAGATTCCAGAGCATTAGAAAGATGGGGGAAGAAGGTGTATACTTCTGCCGCTTTAGCCATGAGGGCATTAAACTGCCAATTTCACATGCTAAAATACCAGCAGTTCTTGATCTCCCAATTGAAACTTAAGATGACACAAATAGATCAACCAGATTTAAAAGAGATGCAGGATTTATTGTATGGAGCAGAACAAGTGGGAAAACATACTTTACAGTGTGGTTTTTGATTCATTGGAGGCCTCATGTAGAGCAGCTGTCACCGGCTCTGTGATACGTAGACATACTTGGCTAAAAGAGCAAACCTTACCAGACCATGTAAAAGCAAAGTTATTGGATGCACCATTGCAAAAGGATGTATTATTTGGTGTCAAAGCAGAGGAGGTTTTAAAGAAAATGAAAGAAAAGGCAAAATCTATGCAAACAGTTAAAGATTTCTTGCAGGTACAGCCTCCTCGCTTCAGCAGAAACTGGCCATCAAAAAACTGGTCCTTTCCAACCACTGACAGACCCCAAAGGGGAAGGTGCAGATGCCCCAGGGGCAGAGGACAACCACAAGGTTCTTAAAGACCTAGACAATGGCAAACAACAATTCCAAGAGGTGGAGAAGAAAGGCCTCAACCATTCAGGAAGAAGCTCAATGACTTCCCCCTACGCCTGCCAAACAAACATTCAATGGCAGCACCTTTGGGCGGAAAACTGGCCTTATTTTCAGACAACTGGCACATTATTACACAGGACAAATGGATTCTGGACATCATAAACAGGGGCTACAGATTCCACTTTCATACCCTTCCAAAAATGAAAGGCATGCCAAATCTGCCACAAAATCAATGGGCAGAGGCACAAAAACAAATTTCTGCTCTCATGGATATGAAAGCAATTCAAAAGGTACCTACAAAAGAACAAGGTCAAAGTTTTTATTCAAGACTATTTCTGGTACCAAGGAAGGACAAAGACTGGAGACCCATCTTAGACCTATCTATCCTGAACACGTACTTAGTGGTACCAAAATTCAAGATACTCACATTACAGCAGCTTCTTCCCATGTTGGGCAAGGAGTCTTGGCTGGTAATGTTGGACCTCAAGGAGGCATACCTGCATGTCCCTATCAGACAAGATTGCAGAAGATACCTCAGATTTCTTGCAGGTACAACGCATTATCAATTCTCTGCATTGCCCTTTGGCTTATCTACTGCGCCCAGAGTATTTACGAAATGCCTGGCATCAGTAATTGCATTTTGCAGACAACGAGGAATACAAATCTACCCATATCTGGACGACTGCCTGATCCAAGCGGACAGCAAGGACATTCTACTACAGCATTTGGCGTTTGTAATAAAAATGTTAAATTGCCTAGGGTACACAGTAAACAAAAAGAAATCAAAACTGATACCCTCACAACAGATAATATTCCTGGGTGCCAGCTTAAATACAACGGCCCAGATGGTTTATCTCACGTCAGACAAGCAAAGGCAACTGTCTCAATACTTCAGAAAAATGACAACTTTAACCCAGCTTACTGCAAGGAAAATCCTGCAGGCTTTGGAGTTCATGGCATCCTGCATTCTACTAATACCATTTGCAAAGCTGCATATGAGGAAACTACAATGGTACCTGAAAAACTTATGGTCTCAACACAAACACAGCCTGGAAACAATTATACCACTCATTCCATGCCTTCAAAAGGAATTTTTGTGGTGGGCTCAAGCATGCCAAAGAAACACGGGTCTCCCTTTCTGCATACCTCAAGCAAATCAAACCATCACAGCAGATGCTTCAGACTACGCCTGGGGAGCACACATGGCAGGTCAGTGCATTCAAGGAAGATGGGCTCAAAAACACATGCACCTTCACATCAACCAAAAGGAGATGCTAGCAGTACAAAATGCTCTCACAGCCTTCAAGGACCTATTGCATCCAGGTCAACTATTAATAAGAACAGACAACACCACAGTTATGTGGTACATAAACAAACAGGGAGGCACACATTCCTACCCCCTGTGCAGACAGGCAATGACCCTGTGGAACACAGCATTGGCCTTACAAGTACAACTACAAGCGCAATTCCTGCCAGGAAAGGAAAACATTCTGGCAGACAAATTAAGCAGAAATATGACAGATCCTCACGAGTGGGAGTTACACCCTCAAGTATTCTCAATGATAGCACGGAAATGGGGACAGCCAGACATAGATCTATTTGCCTCCCACAGCAATTACCAGCTGAAAAAATTCTGCACAAGGACCTATCATCCACAGGCCTGGAAAGTGGACGCTCTGTCTTTCAGTTGGACAACATTGACAACCTATGCCTTCCCACCTCTACCTCTACTGACAAAAGTTTTACTAAAAGTCAGAGCAGAGAGGCCACAAATGATTCTCATTGCTCCGGATTGGCCTCGTCAGCACTGGTACCCGCTCCTAAAGAGCCTATCTCATTCACCACCTTGGATCCTACCTCAATTCCCACTTCTGTTGTCTCAGCAACATGACAAGATCCTCCACAGTCAGCTCAGGACACTAAATCTAGCTGCATGGAAAATACCTTAACTTATCAATCTACACTCCTCTCAAAGGAGGTCCAGAATGTCATCTTGGAGGCCAGGAGACCCAGTACCAGAAAAACTTACTCAGGCAAATGGAAGCGATTTTGTGCATGGAACCAATCAAAAGGCCTAAATCCTTGGGTATTAAATATACCTCAGATTCTACAGTACCTAGCTGACATGTTAAACAGTGGCCTTTCCTTCTCATCCATCAAAATCCACGCCTCAGCTATTTCAGCACAATACAATATGGATCCTCCCTTGTTCTCACATCCTTTACTAAGGCAGTTCCTCAGAGGGGCAAAAAATATAAGGCCCCCACGAAATCCACCAGCTCCAGCTTGGGACCTTAACTTCGTACTGGAAAAATTGACATTACCTCCTTTCGAACCTGCCTCCTCAGCAGAACTGCAATACTTGTCATGGAAAGCAGCTCTGCTTTTGGCTATTACCTTATGGCAGTGCAACCTTTCCTCATTTTCCATCAGAACAGAGTCTCTTTACGTACCAACCCTACCTTCATGCCAAAGGTAGTATCCAGTGTGGCTTTGAATCAGGCTATCCATTTACCTACCTTTTATCCAAACCCCCAGAATAAAGGGGAGAGACTACTTCACTCCTTGGACATTCACAGACAACTTCGATACTATTTGGACAGGACAAAGTCATTCAGAAAATCTGAACAACTTTTTGTGTCATATGCTGCTGGTGTTCAAGGAAAGGCTATTTCCAAACAGACTATTTCAAAATGGATAGCCCACTGCATCCGCTTTTGCTATTCATTTCATGGGAAAACAGTGCCAGGATACATCAGATCACACTCCACCAGGGCAACAGCTACCTCAGCAGCATATCTCAGGGGGGTCCCAACCAAGGACATTTTGGAAGCAGCTACTTGGAGTTCAGTGCACACTTTTACCAAGCGCTACCACCTGTCACTATACTCTAAATCTAGAGCGGGCTTTGCCACCGCAGTCCTGCAGGGCATTCTAGCCCCTCCTAATTCAGCCTAATACCAGCCACCCTTCCATAGCTTTGGGATTCACCCAAGTGTAATGACTGCAGCAGTATGGCACGATGAACATAGTAAAGTTTTGTACCTACCATAAATGTAGATGTTCGAGTGCACATACTGCTGCAGTCCAGGTATCCCTCCCTCCATCCCCTCTCAGGACAGGGCTTATGACAAACACCTCTAGCATACATCCAACTTGGGGTACTCCTATATGGTGTATTTGCTTGCAACTACTGATTGGGTTTATCTACTTATGTAAGTTTGCATGACATCATGTAGTGCCTGCCTATTTGGGGGCACCTGACATCTGGGGCAAGAAAAACTGAATAAAATGGCGTTGGCTGCCTCTTTTATACCCCTGCCGCTCTGACGTCAGGGAAGGCAACGACAACCGACGCCGGACCAAGACTTTGGAATTCGGCCGACCGAGGACCCGCCTGATGGCAGGATAACCCAAGTGTAATGACTGCAGCAGTATGTGCACTCGAACATCTACATTTATGGGTAGGTACAAAACTGTACTTTCCAAAATTTAACTTTGCAACAGTTGCTTCCCATGCTACCCAAGGATGCCTGGCTGGCAACCCTAGACTTAAAGGAAGCTTACCTGCACATCCCAATAAGGGAATCTTGCAGGAAATACCTATGCTATAGGGCAGGCTCCATGCACTATCAGTTCTCTGCACTTCCCTTTGGATTATCTACTGTGCCCATGGTATTCACAATGTGTCTAGCTCCAGCCATTGCATTTTGCAGGCAGAGAAACGTTCATATTTACCCATATTTGGACGATTGATTCAGGCAGAAAGCCAGGACTTGCTATTACAACACCTGGCATTCGTAAAGAAACTTCTAACCTCACTGGGATACACCGTCAGCGAAAAGAAATCCCACCTAGTACCCTGCCAACAGATTGTATTCCTGGGAGCAAGTTTGAACACAACTTCCCAGATGGCATTCCTCACTCTGGAGAAAAAAGTTTATTTGACAACCTACTTCAAACTATTGGCCTCAAAACCCCAGCTATCTGCAAGGAAAATACTGCAAGCCCTGGGGTTCATGGCCTCTTGCATTTTACTAATTCCGTATCCGAGACTGCATATGAGGAAACTCCAATGGTATCTAAAATGTCTATGGTGTCAACATTCTCAGGACCTGGAAAACAATGATTTCTTTCATTCCTTGCATCAGGACAGAGTTCCTTTGGTGGGCAGAGGCCTACTACCACAACAAGGAACTCCCTTTCACTCTACCCCCTGCCGCTCGAACCCTAACAACAGACTATGTATGGGGGGGGCTCACATGGCAGGGCAGTGCGTACAGGGCAAATGGACCCTGAGATAGATGCACCTGCATATCAGTCAAAAAGAAATGTTAGCTGTACAGAATGCTCTGACAGCCTTCAAAGACCGTATTCGTCCAGGACAACTGTTGGTAAAGACAGACAACACCACAGTTATGTGGTACATAAACAAGCAGGGGGGAACCCACTCGTACCCTCTCTGCAGACTACCCATGGCTCTGTGGAACACAGCCTTGAGCTACCAGGTACACCTGCAAGCTCAATTCCTGCCAGGCAAACTAAATTCACTGGCAGATGACTTAAGCAGAAATCTCATGGACCCACACGAATGGAAACTAGAACCCAAAATATTCATCCTCTTATAGGTTCATAGGTAGGTACTACGCTATCAGCCCAAGGGCCTACGTAAGCCTAGCCAGCAAGGTACCATAGCTTACGCCACCCAAGAAAGTTATTTTCCTGTGCCACTGTCCAGCAGAGAGACAGAAGTTATCCCCGGGGTGTATTTCCTATTTCCCATCCACTCATCAAGATTTTTCTTGGAAGAGTGCCAATGAGCAACTTTGCTTGACATAGATGGGTAGCTTGTTCTAGAGTATATGAAGTCTCTGGGACAGGAATCTATCCCTCCAGCATGTCCTGTTTATTGTGGTGACAAGGTTTAGGTCCCTAGAGCGTGTAGCTTGGACGGATTGGGATTTCTTTAGGTGTAGCATGTCCAACAGCTCTGGGTTTGACATAGCTTTATATGTTAGGCAGAGATCACCTCAGAGTAGGCAATATGGAACGGAGTAAAGCTGGAGTTTTTTGAGGCGGTCAGTGTAGGGCATTTGTTTGAGGCCAGTAATCCTCTTTGTGAGGTACTTCTGTGGCCTTTCCCGCTGCTGCAGATGTCTTGTGAGGTTCATTCCAAAAGGGGCTTTGTACTCTATAATGGGTCTAATGAGTGACGAGTAGAGGGGAACAATGACCCCTTTTTTCCCTGGATGAGAACCTTTTTATGACGAGGTGTGCCACGTAGAAGGACTTCCTGACTACTGTGGCAATGTGACTATCAAAGGAGAGACTACTGTCCACCTGGGTCCCAAGGTCTCTTATCACACATTCGGTGTTAAGTAGATTGCTGCCTATGTGGTAGTTCATGGGTACAGAGTTTTTACCAAAGGGGATGACACTGCACTTTTTGGCATTGAGCTTGAGGCCATGGCTCTGACAAAAGGCATCTGTCTCAGTGAGGCCCTTCTGTAGGAACAAATGGGAGGCTCCAGAGGTAGACCTGTTTGCCTCCCATCAGAACTACCAATTGCACAAATTCTGCACAAGAACTCCCCACAGCCAAGCTTGGAAAGTGGATGCCCTGTCCTTTACCTGGGAAAGCCTCTCAGTTTATGCCTTTCCCTCTCTGCCTCTCCTCTCAAAGGTTCTACTAAAGATCAAAAAGGACAAACCAAGGACAATATTGATTGCAGCAGACTGGCCACGCCAGCACTGGTACCCACTCTTGCGCAGTATGACACTGTTACAACCATGGCACCTGCCTCAGACCCCTTCCCTGCTGTCCCAGCAGGTGGGCCAGATTCTGCACCCTCAGCTTCAAACCCTGAACCTTGCAGCCTGGCTTATTCCTTGAGCTGTCCCTTAGCATCCCTCAGTAAGCAGGTACTGGATGTCATTCTGGAAGCAAGGAGGCCTAGTACTAGAAAATCCTATGCTGTAAAGTGGAAAAGATAACTGCTCCTAGAGCCTGGCTCAGGGGATGGGCACAACGGTGCCCAGCTTACCTCATATTCTACAGTACTTAACAGAAATGCTCCACAGGGGCCTATCCTTGTCAATTAAAATTCATGCCTCTGCCATTTCAGTACATTATAGTACTGAGCCACCCCTCTTCTCTCACCCCTTGCTAAAGCAATTCCTAAGAGGGGTCAAAAATGTAAGCCCCCCCCCCCCAGGAGAGCTCCCACTCCAGCCTGGGACATTAACTTTGTATTGGAAAAGCTCACTCTTCCCCCCTTTGAACCAGCTGCTACAGCAGAGTTGAAATTCCTTTCTTGGAAAACAACCTTCCTTCTTGCCATCACTTCAGCAAGAAGAGTGTCTGAATTACAGGCCCTTATGCCAGTGGAACCCTTCATTATCTTCCATGCGGACAGGGTTTCCCTCAGGACTAATCCTTCCTTTATGCCCAAGATGGTGTCTTCTGTGGCCCTAAATCAGTCCATTCATTTGCCTACTTTTTTCCCTAATCCACAAAACAAAGGGGAATGAATATTGCACTCTCTGGACATGCACATACAACTTATAGTCTGTTTGGGCAGGATTAAGCCCATCAGAAAATCTGAGCAGGTGCTAGTTAGCCTTGCTACGGGGGCAGAGGGGAAGGCCATTTCAAAGCAAACCATTTCAAAATGGATAGCCCATTGCATTAATTTCTGCTACAAGCACCATGGAAAACTTGCCCCACGGGGGATAAGATCACATTCCACCAGGGCTGCATCTACCTCTGCAGCATTTCTCAGAGGGGTCCCTACCAGGGACATCCTAGAAGCTGCCACCTGGAGCACTGTACATACCTTCACCAAGCATTACCACTTGCCTATCTTTTCTAAATCCAGAGCAGGATATGCCACTGCAGTCTTGCAGGGATTAATGGCTGGCCCTAATACTCTTTAACTTCCTCCTTCCTTCCTTAGCTTTGGGAATCAATCCAAGTGTGATGACTGCAACAGTGAAACACGAAGAATATAGTGCATTTGTGTACACTTACCATAAATGTAGATGTTCGAGTGTATTCACTGTTGCAGTCCTGGTTACCCTCCCTCCAGTCCCCTGACTTCTCTTGGCTCTACCTCTCCTCCTTGTTGGTATATTTATTTTTTCTTGTGTATTTGCTTTTTGATGGGGGTTTACCATACCATTTAATTGCTTCCTATTGTGGGGGCACCTGACATCTGGGGCAAGAAAAACTGATGTAATGGCATCGGCTGCATGTTTTATACCCCTGACGTCCGACACAGAAATCCGAAGACTCTCGTATTCAGGCCGGCTGAGGGCTATCTGCAGGCAGATAACCCAAATGTGATGACTGCAACAGTGAATGCACTTGAACATCTACATTTATGGTAAGTGTACACAACTGTATTTTATCAATACTTTTTTCAGTACCTATTTCGTGGGGACATGTTGCAGGTACTAGTGGAGGCAAGAAAACCTGCAACTTGAATGTCGTATATAAGCACATGGAAACGGTTTTCCAGTTGGTTCCATCAAAATAACCAGCATCCATTCAGAACTGGTGTTTCTCTGGTTTTGCAATATTTGAGTTACTATGTTATGACCTGTCTTATTCCTCTATCAAGGTTAATTTGTCGGCCATTTTACCAAGTCTGCCCATGGATCCCCCTTTCACTGCTTTCTCATGTGAAAAGGGATGTTACGCAAGTGTCTTCCAAGAAAACTGGCGACTCCTCCTTGGGGTCTTAATTTTGTGTTAGAGAAGTTAACCCTTGCTCCATTTGAACCAGCTGATCAGGCTGACTTGAGGTTCTTAACATGGAAAAGTTTTACTGATTACTCTGACCCCTCTGCAAGAAGAGTATCTGAGTTGCGAACTCTTACAGTGGGTCAGCCTTCTCATTTTCCACAAAATCAGAGTTTCTTTGAATTCTTCTATGCCTAAAGTGTTATCACAGTTTACTTTATGGCAAAACTGTCCATCTCCTTGTGTTCACTTCTTGTGAAGGTAAACAGGGGCAATCTGTGCCAAAGTAGACTGCTTCCAAGTGATTCTCAGGCTGTTGCCTTTTGTTGTTCCCACCACAACAAAACTATTCCACACAGGAGCAAGGTACACTCCACCAGGGCCTTGACTTCATCTGTGGCTTTTTGGAAAGGAATGGCAGCTTAGTCCTCTGTATGTACTTTTACAAAGCACTACAAGCTAGATTCCATTTCCAGGTCTCAGTCAGGCATTGATAGGACTATTCTCCAGAAATACCATACCCTTCCCCATCCAACTGCCAGATGTTCTAAGCTGTGGCAATCTACTTATATACCTTAGGCTACTGCAGCAGTGACTACTGTAATGAACACAGTATAGTTGTTTAAGTAAACTTACCATGACAGTAGAGGCTGGAATGATCACTGCTGAAGTAACCTCTCCTTCCCTCCATCTCCCTTGTTTTTTGGTGCATTTTTTATGACAGGATGTAGACGTGTGTTTTTGCTTTTCATAGCAGTGTCCTCTCAGGGCTTTGCCTCCCTCTCTCAGTTGGCATGAAGGCTTTGAAGGGCTTGGCTTCCTAACCTGTCATTTCAGCTGTAGCCGTCTTATCATTCTGGGTGTGTGGATTGTGCTATGTTGCCTTGGAAGATGGCAGACTGTTATAACTATCCTTGGCAGAATGTAACCCAGACAGCTTAGGCTACTGTAGCAGTGGTCACTCAAGCATCTACTGTTAAGTTTACTTGAACAACTCTGTTTTCTCCACAATTCTTCACCAATTTTGTTCAAACTGGTTTTCAAAACTGTCGTTTCTTTTTGATTTGATGCATTTATTTATTAATATCTGCCTGGCATCTACTTAAATGTCTTATTTCTTAGCTCTGAGAAAATCGAGCTGCTTTCTGTATTTCTTGTTCAGTTGAAGTAATTTTCTCAGATTGTATGTTTAATTTTGTTACTGAACACAGCAAATTCAGTACCACAGTTGAATTACAAAAAAACATGCTGTGTGCGGTCTGACCTTTCAAGTGCTATCAGCTTGAATGGGACAAGACAAGCTCACAACTAAAGCTGCAGGTGTGATAAACAGCACAATGCAATCAATGCTGTCACTTTTGGGATAAGTGCTTCGGTTATAAATTGCTTCACTTTTTCCCATTATTTAAAGTCATAACCATACAGTTCCTCATGTACCTTTTCCATGGTATACGATTTCAGTGATTTTTTTTTTATATCCGATACACCTTATTTACAAGATTATTTTGGGAAAATCTAACTTGGGTAGACTGACTGTGGACAGGTTTCCTATATTGTCAAGGTTCTCTTTATACAGTAATTATTCTAGAATAAAAAAAATATTTTCATACTTCATCCTTTATAGTTTCAGTGGAGACGCGGTGGTGCAGCGGTTAGCGTTGTCACCTCACAGCAAGAGGTTCTTCGGTTCGATTCTCGTCTGGAATGCCTTCTGTGCGGAGTTTGTATGTCCTCCCCACAGTTGACTGAACTTTAAAGACATGCAGGTAGGTGCGTGAGTGTGTGTGCCTTCTTTGAAGGTTGGGTGCTGGGCTGGCAACTCAACACCTTAGAAATCCACTGCCAATCAGTAGCGGACCGGTGATCCCCTGTGGCAACCCCTAACCAGGAAAAGCCGAAAGACTTTTTATTCTTTACAGTTTCAGGCAGTTGAATCTATGCCAAAGACTTTTATTGATAAATGTAATGTTAGTTAAATCTTTTTCCCCACTGGGTTTGTTTCAGTTAGGAACTTATCCTTTCATATATAGGTGTGCACTGCCGATTTGTTGCAAACATATTGTAGCACCTAGCAACCACATAATTTAGTGTAACATTTTCCATTGTGCTTATCTTTGTGTTGCATGAACTGGCTGATTTTTTTTTCAAGAAAATAATGTTGACATGAGTTTAGCTCTTCAGATGTGCATGACAAAGTCCGTCATAAAGTTAAACAATTTTGAGGGGAAAAAATAACTTATATGTTTCAGTGATTGGATTTATTTTCAACCCATTTCCTGTTATTACCGTATCAGATTAATTTATCAAATTTATAAACCTAATAAATCTGTTGGACAATATATCTTCAGCTCTTCTCTTGCCTCACATTGGAACAAACTCCCTCTGCCCTTGAGCAATATCTCCAATGTTCATGAATTTAAGAAAACACTAAAACTGCATCTTAATAGTACCTGGTCTTGTTCATAGGTAGGTACTAGGCTATCTGCCCTAGGGCCCATACAAACCTAGCCAAAAAATGTACCCTGGCTTTCGCCACCCAAGAAAATTATTTTCCTGTGCCCCTGTCGAGCAGAGCCACTGAAGTGATCCCCGGGGTGAATTTCCATTTTCCCATCCAGTCATCAAGATGCTTCTTGAAGAGTGCTAATGAGGAGCTCTGTTTGACATAGATAGGTAGCCTGTTCCAGAGTATGGGAAGTCTCTGGGACAGGAATCTATCCCTCCAGCATATTCTATTTATTGTGGTGACAAGGTTTAGGTCCCTAGAGCTTGTAGCTCGGAGGGATTGGGATTTCTTTAAGTGGAGCATGTCCAACAGCTCTGGGTTTGACATAGCTTTGTATGTTAGGCAGAGATCGCCCCTGAGTAGGCGATATGCGATGGAGTAAAGCTGTAGTTTTTTTAGACTGTCTGCATAGGGCATCTGTTTGAGGCCAGTAATCCTCTTTGTGAGGTATTTCTGTGGTCTTTCCAGTTGCTGTAGATGTCTTGTAAGGTACATACCAAAAGGGGCGTTATACTCTATAATGGGTCTAATGAGTGATGAGTAGAGGGGAACAATGATCTCTTTTTTTTTCTGGATGAGAATCCTTTTGTGATGAGATGAGCCACGTAGAAGGATTTCCTGACCACTGTGGCGATGTGATTATCAAAGGAGAGACTACTGTCCACCTGTGTCCCAAGGTCTCATCACATTTTTGGCATTAAGTAGACTACCAGCTATGTGGTAGTTCATGGGTACAGAGTTTTTACCAAAGGGGATGAAAATACACTTTTTGGCATTAAGCTTCAGGCCATGGCTTTGACACCAGGTATCTGTCTCAGTAAGGCCCTTTTGTAGTTTGTCCACATCGTTGGGAGTTTCGATTATGGCTCCTAGTTTGCAGTCATCTGCAAACTTTGTTAGCCAAAGACCTTCTGTGTTGGCCTGCACGAAGTAGATACCAAACAGGAGAGGACCCAGGACTGAACCCTGTGGTACTCTATTTGTCACTGGTCTGATGTCTGATTTGGAATCCGCTACTTTCACAGTGTGGGTTCTGTCCGTGTTGGCAACGCATCTTGTGACAGGGATTTATACCTAGTTTAGTGAGCTTATCTATAATTCCAGAGTGGGGGATGGTGTCGAAAGCCTTGGCGAGATCTAGATAAGCTGTGTGAACCATTTTACCCTCATCTATGGCTTTGGTGACTGCTTCAAAGAAGTCAATCAGGTTTAGGAGACATGATCTGCCTTTTACAAATCCAAACTGGGTAGGGTCCAGAGTTTGGAGATTACCAGTGTCTTTGTTTATGAGTTCCACGATGATACGTTCCATGGCCTTGTAGACCAGGCTCGTCAGGCTAATGGGGCGGTAGTTCCCGGGGTCTGTCGTGGCTCCCCCGTTGTGGAGTGGGATAACTGTCGCAGTGCGCCATTCAGTGGGTACAAAGCCTGAGGTGAGGCTATGATTGAACATGGTACTTAGGTAGGGTGCCAGTTCATTCTGTAGTTCGTGTAGAGTGCAGCCTGGGATATTGTCAGGTCCCATGGATGCTGTGTTCTTGGCTTTGGAGAGTGTGTTTTTTTACCTGTGCAGCCATGATTATAGGAACTTTGCATTCTTTCGATATAGAGATGGGCCTTCTAGGGGGTGAGAGGGGGGTAAATTTAGCACTGAACCTATCTGCTAGGATGTTGGCAATATCAGTTGGTTCTGTATATTTAGTGGCATTGTGCTGTAACTCAGAGCAGATCTGAGTGTTCCCATTTAGATTCTTGACATAGCTATAGAATGCTTTGTGGTTGTCTTTAGAGTCAGTGGCAATTTTGTTTTCGTAACTAGCTTTGGAGGATTTTATGAGGGATCTCAGCTTCTTACTGAGGTTGACCAGGGAGTTCCTCCAGTCATGGGATTTTACTCTTTTTTGCAACAGTTTCTTTCTTCTGTTGTAGAGTTTGTTTATGGCAGAGGACCACCAGATTGGCTTCCTTTTTTTGGAGGATAACATCTTGGTTCTATTAGGGATAGCATGATCCATGCACTTGTGTAAGTGCTTATAAAGTGCATTTGTGTAGGATTCGGCAGTCTTACCTCTATTGTCTGTCTGCATGGGTGTCATGAAGTTTGCCACTTCTGTCTTAAGAAGTGTGAAGTTGGCTTTGGAGAAGTTTTTTACGATGGTTTCCCTAATTGGGGGTGTGGGTGGGATGTGGATGTCTAGGCTGATTAGCTTGTGGTTGGATCTGACCAACGAGGAATTGACCTCTGGTGTGGAACACCGGTTTCCCATGTTGGTAATGACCAGGTCTAGGATATTGCTGCCCCTGGTGGGGGTGTGAATAAGTTGATCCAAGGCGTTGGAATTTATGAATTCTAGAAAGTGTTGAGCAAAAGAGTTGGTACATGACTAGTTTTCCCAGTTAATGGTGTGGTAGTTGAAATCGCCCATTATTAGGGTGTTGGCTTGTACCCTAATACTTTCCAGTGTATCAAGAAATGAGGAGTGTGAATCCTGGGGCATGGTGGGGGGTCTGTAGCAAGCTACAATTTGGATTGCAGTCTTGCCCAGAGTTAGTTGCACTTGGATAATCTCGGATGCATTATGCTGTGCAACTAGCCTGGAGGTGTTGATATCCTTAATGAATATGGACACGCCTCCGCCTTTAGTGTTTCTTTCTGGGTTAGGTGGCCGAAAGGTGTGGTATGAATTTGAAGCCTGGTAATGCAGGGGTGCTCTCTGGAGCTTTGAACCAGGTCTCTGTCACTGCACAGATGTCAATGTTCTCCATTTTAAGGAGTGCCTCGAGTGAGTGCATTTTGAGGTTTAGACATCTAGCATTGAGTAGCATTACCCTCAGATTTTGCTTGCTTGTACCTGTTACGGTGGTGAATTTGTCATTTGAACCTTGCCTAAAAAAGGCACTATAGGGGTAGCAAGAGCCTTAGCCAGTATCCGGAATCCTAAGGGAGACAGGTGCAGGCCATCTCTGGCAAAGCATCGTGGACTGTCGATCATGTCTTCCCAGGCAGACAAATACTGGATCCCCTTAGAATGACACCAGAAGCTTAGCCAATTGTTGAAGTCAATCATTTTGTCCTTGTACTGTGGTATCATTCTGGGTGATGGCAGGATGCTACTCAGGGTTAGGGTCATACCTGCCTGGGATACAAGATCGGAGAGCTCCTCCATGTCTCTCTTCATGTAGTTCAGGGAGGTACGTCTCAGGTCATTCCCACCAACATGGACAATGACATTGTCATATTTGTACTTATTGTGGAGTGACCTTTGTGGCGGATCCTGACACCTGACAGGCAGCTGACAGTAACTTTCTCCTTGTTTAGTCTAGTGAGTGGAACATCAGTGTGCCTGACTATAGAGTCACCTATGACTAGAGTGTTGGGTACGTTGTTATGCCTTATGGGCTGTGGTTGAGTGGCACACTGAGTTTGTGGGCTATGTGTCATTTGGGTTGTGTTGGGGGTGGAGTTTGCTTGCGTTTATGCTTTTGATGTCCCTGATGCTTGGGCAAGTTTTTATTGAGAGCCTCCACAAATGTAGGTGTGTGTTTTGTGTTTCTATGTGTGTGTTTTGGTGGTGTAGGTTTTGAGGGACTGTGTGATGAGTGTGGTTTGGTGCAAGTGTTTACCTTCTCCTCTTGACTGTCTAGTCCAGTCTTGGGTGAAGAGAGCTTTGCTTCCAGTTTGGCTATATAAGTACATCTCTCACAGGTTGCAGTGTTGGGTGGTAGGAGGAGAGGGTTGTCTGTGTACATGAGGCAATAGCTGCATTGCCCCAAGATGCCCAGATTCATCAGGTAGACAGGAGAAATCACTGGGAGCTGACCCTTAGACATGCCTGGATAGGTGCTCATTTATTAAGTACTAAAAACTGCTTTCCACTAGACAAGTGAGGAAAGTTGAGTGCTGTAGTAATTTGCAGCTTATGTAGTGCTTACAATGAGTTATGAACAAGTGCCGAGTTCAAAGAAACAGATTTGAGTGCTGAAACTAGAAAACTGGCTAGTTATAAGAAACAAAACTAAGCTAGAAGGCTTCCCTCCAACACAGAAGGGCTTGGGGGCTCAGAAGCCTACAAACAGCCTAGACCACTTAAAGGACAACCGCACCCTCAGACTCAATTTCACCATGGTTAGGTGATTCCTACATTTTAACAGCACTCTGGGACTACTTAGAGCTTTTTAGATATTTTTATATGGAATTTCTGACTCTGACCACATGGGGGCTGGCATTTTGAAATAATTCAGACTGTTTACTCTGCCTCTAAGTATCCCAGAATGCATTGTTTGTCTCCAAAAAATTGCATCGGTTCTGCCACGTTTTCCCTTAAGCTGCTGTCACTTCATTGACTTAACAGGCATTCACTGCTGTCTTAAAGTCCCCTACTTTTGGTTAAAATGTTATCCTTTTTCAATGATTACTTCAAACACAAGCAGTGCAAATGCTGCAGAACAGAACTGAAAAGTGCATTTTATTGCTTTTGTTTCTTAGAAATGCTAACTTGCTTTCTTTTGTGAATGCTGAAATCTAGTTCTTCAAGGCATCTGCCCTCCCACTTCACACCTACCTTCCCTAGCTATCAAAGAGCTAAGGGTAATTTGACCCATTATCTGCATGTGATTGACAGCTCACATCAGGTGACTAGAGTAATGTACTGTTTTCTTGTCAGCCTTTCCCTCCTTATAGTGGAACACTTTTTTTGTTGCACTCCTGTCAAATTTAGAACCAAGCTACATAGCACTGGGAATAATCACTGTTTTGCAAAGCATCAAACTCCCACTTATTTTTCCTTCCCGTTTGGTTAAATAGCTAACAAATGACACGCTATAAACATGAAATATTTCACAGACTTGCATGACAGCACCAACATGCGTTTTTAAGACATAATTTAAAAAATTAAGGTATTGCATACTTGTAATCTGATGTAGTGTTGTCGATTAATTGTGACAGACATCTGCTTCTTATGTAAAAACATACAATTAATGTATACGCATGGTTATTGCAAATTTATGCTCTTAGTTTTTGCAACTGTTACTGAACTTCTGCCTGTACTTTATCACATATCGGTAGGGCAATGTAAAGCAATATGACAATACAAAAACAAAGTTTACAAAATTTAGAAATGACATCCAAAAATGAGACTCACCCACACTCACCTCACCACACTCACCCACTCACTTCAGCACACTCACCCACACTCAATTCACTCACCCACCACACTCACTCACACTCACTCACTCACCACCCACCACACTCACTCACCACCCACCACACTCACCACTCACTTTCACTCAGACACCTCACTCACCACACTCACTCATGCTCACCCACACTCAACTCACACATCCACCCACACTCACCACCCACACTCACTCACCACACTCACCCTCATCCACCACACCTCACTCACTCACCCACATTCACTCACCCACATTCACTCACCCACACTCACTCACCACCCTCACCCACCACCCTCACCCACCCACCACACCCACTCACCCACCACACCCACTCACCCACCACACTCACCCTCACCCACCACACCTCACTCACTCAACCACATTCACTCACCCACACTCACTCACCACCCTCACCACACTCACTCACCCACCCGCACTCACTCACCACCCTCACTCACCCACCCACATTCAACTCACCCACCCACATTCAACTCACCCACCACACTCACCCACCCACACTCACCCACCCACCCGCACTCACCCACTCACCCACACCCACTCACTACACTCACTCACTCACCACCCTCACTGACTCACCACCCACCTGCACTCAACTCACCACCCTCACTCACTACACTCACTCACCACCCACCACACTCACCCACCACACTCACTCCCCACATTCACCCACCCACACACCACACTCATTCACTCACCCACACACCACACTCACCCACCCACACACCACCCTCACTCACCCACCCACACACCACCCTCACTCACACACCCTCACTCACCTCACACACTCACCCTTTCACACACATAACCACAAATTTGTTTGGCAACACCAAGAATGACTCCAGGCCTTCGTCCGAGGATTGCACGAGTAATTATGTACTTTGGCTGTGCAGACATCAGAAACAGAAACACATGCCTATACAGATCTTACACATCAAGCCGCTCCATTCAAATTGTACATGAAATGCACCCATTGAACAGTTTTCCACCTACAACATTATTAAAGTACTTTAATCCAAAACTAGTGAGCCCTACTTTACACAGCCCAGTAGACCTGTCCACAGATTCAGCTTCTACAGCACAGTCCAATAAACTGTCTACTGTACATTAGTGTTAACATAGGAATTTCCAGTTCTTATCAGCATAACCACATACACAATCTTCCACCTCAGACCTTTCATGAAGGATGTTTTATTTTTAAACTTTCATCCTTCCCACTTTAGGGGTCTTACATAAATCCCAGCAAAAAAGGAGACCTATAAACTGCAATCACCCTGATCCAAATCCATCAAAACATGGCTGCAAAACTAAAGGTGTTACGGTTTTGAGGGAGGGTTAAGCAACCATGCCCACACCACCTGGGAACAATCAAATTCTTCCTGTCTTTATAACTACACAGTTCCACAACCACAGGGAAAAAATTACCCAGCAAAGGCACACCAGTACCTAATGGAATTTAGTGACAATTCAACACTAAATCATAAATCACAAAACAGACTTTATCAATTCAGTATATGAAGAACATACCAGTATAGTGTATTTAAAGTTACATCTAACGACCAGATTGTGCTGGGACAGCTTTAGAGATAAAAGTGGTTTTGTAAAATTCAGCAGATACTGGCAGAGTGCCCTTTATCACACAAACGTGCACACACTTTCCCCTTATCACACAGATGCGCACACACTTGCATATCACATAGACACAAAGTTTTTTTGGCAACAGCTAAAATGACCCAAGGGCTTCTTCCTTCTGATAGCAGTCTGTTAACTATAGGTTCATAGGTTGGTACTAGGCTATCGGCCCTAGGGCTTATACAAGCCTAGCCATGACAATTCCCTGGCTATTACTTCCACACTATTTCTACCCTGGACCCCTGTCTAGCAGAGTGAGTGATGTAATCCCAGGGGTTAATTTCTTTCTCCCATCCAATCGTCAATGTTCCGTTTGAAGAGGGTCAAATAGGCAGTCTGCTTGACATGTATGGGCAGTCTATTCCAGAGTCTGGGCAGTCTCTGAGTCAGGAACCTATCCCTCCAGCATTTGTTTATTGTGATGACAAGGTTTAGATCCCTAGAGCATGTAGCTCTGAGGGATTGGGATCTCTTTGTGTAGCATGTCCCAGAACGGGTACATGTTTTTTCCCAAAGGAGATAACTATACATTTCTTGGCACTGAGTTTGAGCCCATGGCTCTGGCACCAAGCATCTGTTTCTGTAAGGCCCTTTTCTAGAGTATCCACAACATTTGGGGATTCAGTAATGGCTTCCAGTTTGCAGTCATCTGTGAACTTTGTTAGACAGAATCCCTTTGTGTTGGCCTGTACTTCAGAGAAGTAGATGCCAAACAAGAGTGGTCCCAGGACTGCCCCTGAGGTACTCTGACTTGTCAGAAGCTGGATTTGGAGTGGGCTACTTTTACAGCGTGGGTTCTGTCAGTAAGCCAGTTGATAATGCATCGAGTGACATAGGGATTAATGCCCAGCTTAGTAAGCATTCATACACATACACTCACACAGACACACACTTGCCCCTTGTTTGCATTCTCACACACACACACACACACACACACTTGCCCCTTGCTTGCATTCACACACACACACACGTGCCCCTTGCTTGCATTCACGCACACACACACACACACACACACACTTGCCCCTTGCTTGCATTCACACACACACACACACACACACACACACACACACTTGCCCCTTGCTTGCATTCACACACACACACACACACACACACACACTTGCCCCTTGCTTCCACTCACACACACACACACGTGCCCCTTGCTTGCATTCACGCACACACACACACACACACACACACACACACACACACACACACACACACACTTGCCCCTTGCTTGCATTCACACACACACACACACACACACACACACACACACACACACACACACACACACACACACACACAGTCACCTTGCTTCCACACACACACACACACACACACACACACACACACACACACACCCTTGCTTACATTCACACACACACACACACACACACACACACACACACACACACACACACACACACACACTTGCCCCTTGCTTGCATTCATGCACACACACTTGCCCCTTGCTTGCATTCACGCACACACACACTTGCCCCTTGCTTGCATTCTCACACACACACACACAGACACAGACTTGCCCCTTGCTTGCATTCTCTCACACACACACACACACACACACACACACACACACACACACACATGTGCCCCTTGCTTGCATTCACACACACACACACACACACACACACACACACACACACACACACACACACACACACACACACACACACTCACCCCTTGCTTGCATTCACACATGGACACACACACACACACACACGCACACACACTTGCCCCTTGCTTGCATTCACATACACACACACGCACTTGTGGCTTTAAAACACAAGAACAAGTATGACGGTCATAGTCCATGATACCTCACTGGACTATATGAAGAGTGACATGGAGCTCTCTGAATACATGTGTCCCAGGTGGGTATGAATCTAGCCTTGAGTCGCATCCTACCTTCAGCAATGATTATATGACAGGACCAGCAAAAATGACCTACTTCAACAAATGGCTTAGTTTCTGGTGTCACAACAAGGGGATTCAATCTCTGACAGCTTGGGTAGACATAACCGACAAGCCACTTTGCTTTTCAAGAGATGGTTTGCACTTATCACCACTTGGCTTCTGAATATTGACAAAAGCTTTTGTCACCATAGTGCCTTATTTAGGATATGCCAAGTTAAGCCTGCCAACATAATAAAAATCAGTCAGAAATACCTAAAGGTGCTGCTTCTCAATGCTAGTAGTTTAAATATATAAAAAATATTACCTGGAAGCACTCCTTACCCTAGAAATTCACACACATATATGCAGTCACAGAAACATAGTTCAGAACCATAGTAATCACTCTGGCTATTAAAGTCTACAGTGTCTTTCATACATTTTGATCCCCCTCAGCTCTGAATAAAACATATGGAGGAGGTGTTTCAATGTTTTTAAAGCACTAATACAATGCTATACTGGTCCAAAAACATGACTGAATTGAGCTGCTGCTTGCCCAACTAACCACAGGTGTGAACCCCCATCATATCCTTGCATAATAGTGGTACTAAAAATAGACACAGGAATGTTTAGAGGAGATGCATTAAACATGTTATAAAGCTAAACAAGGAGCAACATTAAACCATACAGCCCTGAAATCAAGTTAGTATCTAATCATACTGCCTATGCTGATAAAGCAATTTCAATGTCCATAACTGAAAAATCTGGCACAGTACAATTAACACCACTAAAGCTACTGATGTGTTACAGTAAGACAATCTAGCAGACCTGAGCGAACGGTCAGTTCATACAAGACCAGTGTTATTGCAAAATATCAATGCTAATAATACATATAAGTGGAAACAAATGGGTGCCGCTGATGAAATTATATAGTATTCTCCATTCATAACATATGCTCCTGCTATGCTGACTCAGCAGAAAGTACAGTTGTGCACCTACCATAAATATAGATGTTAGAGTGTATTCACTGCTGCAGTCATTACCCTTGTGTTATCCTGCTGGCAGGCTACCTGCAGTCCTGAATTCCAAAGTCTTGGTCCAGCGTCAATTGCTGTCACCTCTTCCCTGACGTCAGTGCGCCAGGGGTATAAAAGATGCAGCCGACACCATTTTCTTCAGTTTTTCATGCCCCAGATGTCAGGTGCCCCCAAAAGGGTAGGCTAAAAATTATGCCAATAAACATGCATGCACTAAGGTAATCATTTCCTTCATCTGCAAGCAAGTACACCACATAGGTTGTATAGAATAGAGAAGTACAGATAAGACCCAGCAAAAGAAAGGGGGATGGTGGGAGGGTAACCTGGACTGCAACAGTGAATACACTCGAACATCTACATTTATGGTAGGTACACAACTGTACTATGTTCATCCTGTTTCACTGTTGCAGTCATTACTCTTGGGTTGAATCCCAAAGCTGAGGATGGGTGGCTGGGGCTAAATAGGATTAGGAGAGGCTATGAGGCCCTGCAGAACTGCAGTGGCAAAGCCTGCTCTGGATTTAGAGTAGAGAGGTAAGTGGTAGTGCTTTGTAAAGGTGTGCACCGAACTCCAAGTTGCAGCCTCTAAGATGTCTTTGGTTGGTACTCCTCTGAGGAAGGCTGCTGCTCTGGTTGAATGTGGCCTAATGTCCTTAGGCACTGATTTGCCATGTTGTGGATAGCAGAAATGAATGCAATGGCCAATCCATTTTGAAATGGTCTGTTTTGAGATAGCCTTTCCTTGTGATCCTGCAGCATATGCCACTAAAAGTTGCTCAGTCTTTCTGAAAGCTTTAGCTCTGTACAAGTAGAAGCGTAGCTGTCTGTGTATGTCCAAAGAATGCAGAAGTCTCTCTCCCTTGTTCTGTGAGTTTGGATAAAAGGTAGGCAAGTGAATGGTTTGGTTAAGGGCCACACTGGACACTACCTTAGGCATAAATGTCGGGTTTGTCCTCAGAGAAACCCTGTCTGGATGGAAAATGATAAAAGGTTCCACAGCCATGAGTGCCTGTAACTCCAAGACTCATCTTGCAGAGGTTATTGCTAGGAGCAGAGCTGTTTTCCAGGATAAGAATTTTATATCAGCTGTTAAGGCTAGCTCAAAAGGAGACAGTGTGAGTTTTTCCAAGACATAATTGAGGTCCCATGCAGGTATTGGTGCTCTCCTTGGAGGTCTTATGTTTTTGGCCCCTCTGAGGTACTGCCTTATTAAAGAATGAGAAAAGATAGGTGGTTCCATATTGTAATGGGCTGAAATGGCAGAGGCATGGATCTTAATTGATGAAAAGGATAGGCCTCTGTCCAGCATCTCGGTTAAGTATTGTAAAATCTGAGGAATGTTCGGAACAAATGTGTCAATTCTTGTGCCTGGTTCCAAGCACAGAATCTCTTCCATTTTTCTGCATAAGATTTTCTGGTACTGGGCCTCCTGGCCTCCAAAATAACATCCATCACAGCTTTGGAGAGAGGAGTGTTCTTAATGGCTACATTATCTGCCATGCTGCCAGATTTAAGGTCCTGAGTTGGCTGTGCAGGATCTGATTGTTTTGTTGGGTCAGTAAGTGAGGAATTTGAGGCAATGTCTAGGCTGGACCTTGAGACAAGTTCTTTAGGATTGGGTACCAGTGCTGGCGTGGCCAGTCTGGGGCAATCAGTATCATTTTTGGCTTCTCTTGTCTGACCTCTAGGAGTACCTTGGGGAGGAGAGGCAGTGGAGGAAAGGCATATACTGTTAGGTTTTTCCAGCTGAAGGATAAGGCATCCACTTTCCATGCTTGCTTTTGATAAGTCCTTGTGCAGAATCTCTGTAGTTGGCAGTTGTGAGGGGAGGCAAATAGATCTATGTCTGGGCATCCCCATTTCCTTGTTATCATGCTGAAGACTTGTGGATCCAGTTTCCACTCGTGGGGATCCATGAGGTTTCTGCTTAGTTCGTCTGCCAGAGTATTTATCTTTCCTGGCAGGAATTGTGCTTGCAGGTGAACTTGATAAGTCAATGCTGTGTCCCACAAAGTCATGGCTTGCCTGCAGAGGGGGTAGGAATGTGTGCCTCCCTGCTTTTATGTACCACATGACTGTAGTATTGTCCGTCTTTATCAGTAGTTGTCCTGGATGAAGTAGATCCTTGAAAGCTGTCAGGGCATTTTGAACAGCTAGCATCTCTTTTTGATTGATATGAAGATGCATCTGGCTTGCTGGCCATGTGCCCTGAATACATTTTTCTGCCATGTGTGCTCCCCAGGCATAATCTGATGCATCCGTTGTTAGTGTCTGCCTGGCTGTGGGTAAAGTGAATGGCTGTCCCTTCTTGTGGTGACAGGCCAGTTCCCACCATCAAAACTCCTGTTGCAGGCAGGGAATGAGGGTAATTAATGTTTCCAGGCTGTGGCAATGTTGAGTCCAAACACTTTTTAGATACCATTGTAGTTTCCTCATATGCAGTCTGGCATATGGAATTAACAGAATGCAGGATGCCATGAAGCCCAAAGCCTGCATAATTTTTTCTTGCAGATAACTGGGTCTTTGTTGCCAACATTTTGAAGTAAGAAGTCAGTTGCCTTTGTTTGTCTGGCGTGAGATAAGCCATCTGGGCAGTTGTATTTAAGCTTGCACCCAGGAATATTATCTCTGGAGAGGGTACTAGTTTTGATTTCTTTTCGTTTACTGTGTACCCTAGGCAAATTAGTAATCTTTTTACAAATGCCAGATGCTTTAGTAGAATGTCCTTGTTCTCTGCTTGAATAAGGCAGTCGTCCAAGTAAGGATATATTTGAATTCCTCTTTGTCTGCAAAATGCAATTACTGGTGCCAGGCATTTTGTGAAGACCCTGGGCGCAGTAGATAAGCCAAAGGGCAGTGCAGAGAATTGGTAGTGCATTGAGCCAGCTATGAATCTGAGGTACCTTCTGCAAGATTGTCTGATTGGGACATGCAGGTATGCCTCTTTTAGGTCCAAAGTTACAAGCCAAGCCTTCTTGCCCAGCATGGGCAGAAGCTGCTGCAGTCAACATTTTGAATTTTGGAACGTCCAGAAATGTGTTTAGAATAGACAGGTCCAGTATTGGTCTCCAGGCTTTGTCCTTTCTGGGTACCAAGAGAAGTCTCGAATAAAATCCTTGTCCCTGCTCTTGCTGTAGTACTCGCTGACTGGCCCTCATGTCCATGAGGGATGAAACTTGCTTTTGTGCCTTTGCCCATTGATTGTGTGGCAGGTCTGGCATACCTTTTGCCCTTGGCAGGGTGTGAAAGTGGAACCTGTAGCCCTGAGACACTATATTCAAGACCCATTTGTCCTGGGTGATTATGTGCCAATTTTGTGAAAAAAGTGCTAGTTTTCCCCCCTAAGGGGGCTGCCAAAAGATAAGTGCTTGGTGCTGGCAGAGGAAAGTCATTGGGACTGTTTCCTGTATGGCTGTGATTTGTCTTCTCCGCTTTTGGAGGTAGAAGCACCCCATTGTTTAGGCCTGTATGAACCTTCAGGCTGAGGTCTGCCTCTGGGGCATCTGTATATGCCTCTTTGTGGCCTGTCTGACACTGGAAAGGACCAATTCTTTGTGGGCCAGTTCCTGTTATATCTAGGTGGCTGCACCTGTAAGAAATCCTTAACTGTCTGCATAGATTTTGCTTTGTCCTCCATTTTCTTCAACACCTCTTCTGCTTTAACACCAAACAAAGTATCATGCTGTAATGGAGCATCTAATAATTTTGCTTTAACATGATCAGGCAGATTCTGTTCCTTTAACCAAGCATGCCTCCTAATGACAGAACCCGTAACAGCAGCCCTGCAAGAGGCCTCCAGAGAATCAAAACCACATTGCAGAGTATGCCTTCCCACTTGTTCAGTAGCATGCAATACATCCTGCATTTCCTTGTTTTCTGCACATTCAAAATTTGTTAATATTTTCTGTTTAAGCAGTGACATTAAGTATTGCTGATATTTAAGCATATGAAATTGACAATTTAAAGCCCTCACAGCCAAGGTAGCAGAAGTGTAAACCTTTTTCCCCCATCTGTCCAGTGCCCTTGAATCCCTATCAGAGGGGATAGGGTTTTTTGCAGTGGAAGCCTTGACCCCTTTGGGACCCTGAGAAATAGTTTCTGGGTCAGCAGCAGGGTTTTTATAAAGAAATTTATGTGAATCTTGAACCCTGTAGTATATGTCTGGCTTAACGGGTGCAGGGGGTAGAGAGTCAGGAGACAGGCCGGACTCTGAAAATACATCATCTACAATGTCTAAAATGGGGGATAGCAAGAGGCCTGTGCTGAGGTAGTAAAAGAACGTCTCTGAGCCTTTTCTTAGATTCTGAGTAGTCTTAGCTCTCCCAGTGGAAGTGCTCCTTCATGGTATGCAGGGTTTCCCCAAAAGAATAATCCTCAGGAGGAGAGGCTGAAAGGATAGATTCTTCAGCAGCAGAATCCTCATAGGGAGGAAGAGAGTATTCCTGCTTAGAAGAGGGGTCAGAGGAATTGGAAACCTGATCTGAAGATTCATATTCTGTCTCTTGCCTAGGCCTCTTATCAGGAGGGGGATGGGTACCCCTGATCAAAGTAATTAGGTCTTCGGCCATTTTGAGCATCTGTTTTTTAGGCATGGAGGCCTGTCCATGGGCTTGCTGCACTTGTTTCTTTGTCTTTAGTGGTGCTTTAGTCTTTGCCTTTGAAGCTGTAGTCTGTTTTACATATAACTGTGTAGGCCTGAAAACACCCTCAGAAGCCGATGCCTGCTCAGCGGCTCCGGACCCATCTGAGGGAATATTTTCCAAGTGTCCAATACCTTGAGTTTCCAGCGGCTTAGTCTGCTCCACGTGGGAGTCGGAAGCGGCCTGCGGCTCTGAGATAGCGGGTGTCAGGGGCTGCGAAAGCGCCTCAATGAGAACCGGCAAACCGGTGACTGGCTTAGAAGAAGCCTTGTCATCAGTTTTGGACCTCGGTTGCCTGTCCTTTTCCTTGCTTTTCTTGTGAATTGTGGTAGTCGGATGGCTATCCGACGACATCGTGTAATTAAATCTTCGGCCAAAGTAAAGAAATGCAAAATCGTACCGACACTTAATAGTGCGTTGGTTAAATCTAGCACAAAGCCTGCAATTAGCAACGTCGTGATCAGGGCCTAGGCAAGGAATACAATAAGAATGAAAGTCCTTATGAGGTATTTGCTTCCCACAAGAAATACAATTATTAACTTTTTCTGATATCGGTCTGGAGCAAGAAAAAAGTTTCCCCAGTGGGGTACTTAGCTTTAAATGAAGACTTCAGATCTGAAATTCGAACACAAAAATCTCAGGAGTCTGCCAACTGGCACTTGCAAACTGCTTCTGCTTCGGGCACTGCACGGCAAGAAATACTGGAGAAAATGGCATCGGCTGCATCTTTTATACCCCTGGCGCACTGATGTCAGGGAAGAGGCGACAACAACCAACGCTGGGCCAAGACTTTGGAATTCAGGCCGACTGCGGGTAGCCTGCCAGCAGGATAACTCATGACTGCAACAGTGAAACACGATGAACATCACCTTCTGGACCTCGGAGGTTTCAGTTAGAACAGTTTCAGACCTACACCAACATTACACTTCATCTGATTTTTTAAATAGAAGTGTTATGTGTTACAATATCAAGAACAGCTCACAGAGCTAAAATATCTACAGCAGTACCTAACTTGGTTCAGAATATACCATGAAAGAGAAACTTTCTTCGGGGTGAGGGGTCTTTTCAAAAAAAGTAGAGGATATCGGCACACACAAACATGGCCCACAGCATACACAGCAAAACAAGGGCATGTAAACAAGATACTTGCCGACGAGAGAACGTCGCAATTGCAGTCCAACTTGCTCTAACCTTTAAACTGGCTGCATGAAACACTAACGTGCAGCAGAAAAAATATATATATAAACGAGCATGGCACACACAGATGCCGAAATGAGCATTAATAACATGCTAAAATTAGAAAAAACAAACGAGCAGCAGTAGTGATAAATATACGAGCTATTACTATAAACGAACACTTGCATAAAAAAAAAGAAAAGACGGCTCATTCTGAGTATCAGTAACGAAGATAAACGCAGATAATACCAAGCCGAATTCAGCATGCAGCATGGGACCCAACTAAAACAGAAGGCAGCATTCACACACGGGAACACACTGACTAGATAATTAATCGAGAACCAGCAGTAACAAATAAAATGTATAACCATAATACAATAATAATATACAAAATATATATAATTATATATAAGCAGCAAGCAAATACAACAGAAAGCTAATCTAGATAGTCGGCAGCAGCATACACTAGTGAACCATGTGGCACCCTCAAACAGAAGCATAAACTATATCAGGCGGCACAAAATAGGGCTAGAAGTGCATTCAAACAGGGGCTGTGTGTAGAATTACATTTTTAATTCACTAGGAAGACTTATCTTACCAATGAAGCAAAAAATGCAGACGAAAATGCAGGCAATCCAAACTTTTCAGTAGTCCCTCAAACAAATGCAGTCGACAGGATACACGTACAATGAAAAGGAGTTCCACACACCACATGGATTTTATTAGGTTGAATGGGCTGGGTAAGGCAGGTCTAACATCACAATGTGGGAGGAACACTGGCTCTTCTATACAGCATGCAAATCAGACGGGGATTACATCACTTTGGGGGAGGAAACATCCCGATAGCTAGAGCAAGAGCAGATGTGACATCATAATTTCAGAGCCAGCTACAGGTTTTTCAAGTTGGTTTGCAAAGTGAAACAAAAACAGTATAGAAAGCTAGGAAGCATAACAGGGAAAGTGGGTTATTTTTTAAAGCTGCAAGGGTGATTTTTTTTAAGCTTTATCAAAGAACAGGGACTGGAAGAGTCAGCAGGTTGGGGAATCTGCTTTAATATCGTGTTGTTTTCCTTTAACAGGAAAGGCAGGAAACAAGCTTAAATTTTTTTTGTTCTCTTTCCCAGATGCTCTCTTTGTACACAGTAGGAGTGCCTGAAATCAGAATATGATCTCACTGCACTCAGTTGTGTGAGCAAATGAGATAGGCCCAGAAGGAGTATCCAAACACAAATTTACAAGAGGGGCGGGCAGTTTCAAAGCCAACAGAAACAGGGTGGGTGGGTGGAAAAACTAACTGAACAACAGAGTCAAAACTTCCAGTTCAGTTAATAATCATGCAACACAGTTAAATCAATTTAAATACTGTATTATTTGAAAAAAGTGCAGATAAAGGTACTTAAATTCTCTTATACGTCCAGTTGAATACAGCTAGATCTTAGTCTGCCAAAGCTGAGGTTTTTAAGCAGAAAATATTTCAAACTGTACCACTTAAATAGGCAAGGACAGGAAATCAAAGAATGTGGCTACTCCCACACCTGCAATTACTAACAAATAATAAAATTCAAGCCAGCAATAACTGAAGAACAGAGTCAAAACTTCCAGTTCAGTCAATAATTATGCAACACAGTTAAATCAATTTAAATACTGTATTATTTGAAAATAAGTGCAGATAAAGGTACTTAAATTCTCTTATACGCCCAGTTGAATACAGCTAGATCTTAGCCGGCCAAAGCTGAGGTTTTTAAGCAGAAAATATTTCAAACTGTACCACTTAAATAGGCAAGGACAGGAAATCAAAGAACTTGGCTACCCCCACACCTGCAATTAATAAAATTCAAGCCAGCACTAACTGAAGAACAGAGTCAAAACTTCCAGTTCAGTTAATAATCATGCAGCACAGTTAAATCAATTTAAATACTGTATTATTTGAAAAAAGTGCAGATAAAGGTACTTAAATTCTCTTATACGTCCAGTTGAATACAGCTAGATCTTAGCCGGCCAAAGCTGAGGTTTTTAAGCAGAAAATATTTCAAACTGTACCACTTAAATAGGCAAGGACAGGAAATCAAAGAATGTGGCTACCCCCACACCTGCAATTACTATCAAATAATAACATTCAAGCCAGCACTAACTGAAGAATGGAGTTAAACCTTCCAGTTCAGTTAATAATCATGGAACACAGTTAAATCAATTTAAATACTGTATTATTTGAAAAAAGTTCAGATAAAGGTAAATTCTCTTATACTTCCAGTTAAATACAGCTAGATGTCTCTGTAATCATCCATCTTGAACTCCTCCCCTACTCCAGCTCTGCTTCCTTCCTACTGCGTCTGTTACCTTCTATATCTCCTTACTTATATATATATTATTACTGCTGATATTGTTAAATTTATAAATATTTGTCTTCTACTGTATCTCATTGTATTCTTACTGTTGTTTTTGTGGAGATTTTCTCCCCAGGCTTTCACTGAAAAAGGGATGTGCCCAGTTTGACCATCCCGGTTAACAAATGTCAAATAATTTTTACTTGTACGAATGTGGGTTGGTGTACTACTTTATTGCTGCTGAAATAATTATACTGTTCTGTCGTTATCAGAAGTTAGCTTTAGAATTCTCATTGTTGTTGTGGTGATATTTCTCCCCAGAAGCTTTGTTTTTGAAAACATTAATCTAAGTCCTGCAGGTGGGTGGAGGGCGAATTGATTATTATTTTTTAACTGAATTTTTCATTGTAAAATGTGTGTTTAAGTTGGTGAAAGATGATGTACATAAATGATGAGATTGCCCTGGTTTAAGTGAGCTATCACTTCTCTGTTCCAAACCTTCCAGGATATTTTGTAAATTATCAGACCCTCAGTACTCAGCCTCACCACTAAAAACGACAGACTGCCTTTACAGAGCTGTTTTCAAAAGACAGAATTTAGTTGACAGAATATTCCACTGCCTCTCACCCTTTAGCAGCCACATTTCCTTTGTCAGCAAGTCAAGATTTTTGGATAAGTGTAGTAAGTGGTCTAAACATCCAGTAATTTAGGCCTTTGATTACATGGCTTTGGACAGCCAACGTATATCCTGATACAGCTCTGCGATTACTGCTCACACGTGCACATTCGCACACACGCACACACAAATGTATAGAAGCAGCAATAACTAAACTTGAAAAAGTGTGGAGGTAATTTACTGAAAACTCCAGTTATAAGAACATGCTTTGTACTCTTATACTGTAATCAGTTTGTGGCAGGCTTTTACTACCTTTCAGCTGTATTCTACAAGCTTTTAAGAGGTGTGTTAATTGGTTTATGGAGCTGTTGGCATCTACACTGGGGCTGTCACATAACTCAGCATCTGAATACAAGAAATAAAAAAAAAAATCATCTAATATTAGATGGACCAGTTTTAAACAACTGAAGGGAAGATCTGATGTCAATCTTCACATAATCCTTGACTCTGGGGGCTAGGTTCTGAGCCTCAAAACCAACTCGGCCGTTTTTGCATCTCGCGCCAGGCTCTACCCATAATACTCCTCACTAAATTACCGGAGATCTCATTTGCCGCTGCATAGTGTCAGACGCATCCAACCTATCTCTCAAGCTTTGGCATTATAATATTGTAAGTGCTTAATCTTTTTGTCTTTATCTCCATTTTTCCTATAAATCTGCTATATTTGCTATATTTTCTATAGTTTTTACGCACTCCTTTCTTATATTAGTGCATGTGTGAGTGCTTTCTCCCTCACCAAACTTTCTACTTACCATTGGGTAGTTTAACGTACCATTGTTGGTACTTCCTTTTTCTGCTTCGTTTACCTCAGGGTAATCTTTCTTACCATCGTTGGTGATTTTTTTCCCCTTTTCCTATCCTTTTCAAAAAAAAAAAGACTATCTTTACCTGCTTCTCCTTTGTGTGTGTGTGTGTGTGTGTGTGTGTGTGTGTGTGTGTGTGTATATGTATGTGTATGAGAGAGTGCATTAAGCTTTTCATTTGTTACCACGGCTAATAAATCTGCTAAGGGCACCTCTGGGTTTAAGAGGTGCCAATAATGCGACAGAAAAAATGCCCAATTCAGACGGACACATTTTCTGTGTATATTGTTTAGGTGCTGTCCATCTCCAGGAGTATTGTGCTATTTGCCATGGTTTCTCCGCCAGAACCTTGACTGAGCGTAGAAGCAAACTTATTTTAAAGGGACTGCTGAACAGTGATCTTGAAGAGGCGATATCTGGTCCCAAGACTGAAGTCGGCTATTCCTGATGTTCTTCGTGTTTCACTGTTGCAGTCATCACATTTGGGTTATCTGCTTGCAGTAGCCCTCAGTTGGCATGATTAACAAAGTCTTGGGTCCTGCATCGGTTGATGTCCCATCTTCCATGACGTCAGGTAGTCAGAAGTATAAAGCATGCAGCCGATGCCATTACATCTGTCTTTCTTGCCTTGCGGTGCCCGAAGCAGAAGCAGTTCGCAAGTGCCGGTCAGCCGACTCCTGAAATTTTCGTTTTCGAGTTTCAGAACCGAAGTCTTCAACTAAGCTAAGTACCACATTGGGGAAACATTTTCTTGCTATAAACCGATGTCAGTCTCTTTCGGCTTTTCCCGGTTAGGGGTCGCCACAGCTGAACTCTGGTCCGCTAATGATTGGCAGTTGATTTTTACGTGCCGAGTTGCCAGCCCTGATGCACAACTTTCAACGAAGGTACGTCCATTCACGCATGTCTCCATGCAGAAGGCGCTCTAACTGAGAATCTAACTGGACAGTGTCTTACTAAGAGGCGACAATGCTACCGTAGCACCACCACCGTGGATCCTCTAAACCGATGTCAGTAAAAGTCAATAATTGTATTTCTTGTGGAAAGCAAATACATCATAAAGATTTTCAGTCGTACTGTATTCGTTGCCTAGGCCCTGACCATGACGTACCTCGCTGTCGGTTTTGTGCCTTATTTAAACAACGAGCTATTCGTCGTTGGTATATTTATACTTCTAAATATTTTGGTACTCAGTTCAATCATCGAGATATGGCTTCGGTAAGCCACCCGACTACCGATATGCCGAAAAAAAACGCAAAGATAAAGACAGACCGCATAGGTCCAAAGCTGCCTACAATGCTTCTCCTAAGCTAGTCGGCAGTTTGCCGGTACTCAATGAGGTGCTTTCGCAGTCGATGATGCCCGCTATTTCAGATTCCCAGGCCTCTACTGAGACCCATTTGGAGTCCAGTATGCCGCGAGATGCTTCAACTGTGGAACCTGCGGATGTCTCTACCTTGGATAGGTCTGGAGCCACTGTGCAGGCACCGGCTTCTGAGGGTGTATTCAGGCCTACTGACTTGCATATTAAACCAACGCCATCTTCTTCTTCAGGGCCTAAAACTTGATCCATGCCTAGAAAACCGACTCCCAGACAGCGTGGTCAGGCCTCAATGCTTAAAAAACAAATGATAAGAATGGCTGAAGACCGTATTACTTTCATCAGGGGAAGCCAACCTTCCCCCTCTGAGAGACCCTAGGACTGAGTTTGCTTATGATTCTTCTGATCAGGATTCTGAAATTTCTGTTTCCTCTGATGACCAGGATTTACCCTTATTTACCTATGAGGATTCTGATGCAGAGGACTCTATTCCCTCTGCTTCCCCTCCAGAGAATTTCTCTTTTGGTGAAACCTTGCATACTCTTAGGGGGCATTGTCGCTGGGAAAGCCAGGATTACTCTGACTCTAAAAAGAGACTTAGGGATTTCTTATTCCTGCCCCAACACAGGCCTTTAGCTATCCCCCCTGTACTGGACATTGTTGATGATGCCTTTTCGGAATCTAGCTTGGCCCCTGACGCTTTACCTCCTGCTCCCAGAAAACCTGATAGATATTACAGGGTTCCTGACTCTCACAAGTTCCTTTTTAAAAATCCTACTGCGGATCCTGAGACCATTTCACAGGGTCCCAAGGGGCATTAAGGCTACTACTGCCAAAAATCCTACCCCCTCTGATAGAGATTCCAGGGCACTGGATAGATGGGGTAAGAAGGTATACACTTCTGCAACCTTGACCATTAGGGCCTTAAACTGCCAGTTTCATATATTCAAGTAGCAGCATATTATTGGATTGCTTAAACAGAAATTGATGTTGATTCCTGATTGTGTTGAAAATAAAGATTTACAGGATTTAATGCATTCTGCTGAACAAGTTGGAAAACATACTTTGCAATGTAGTTTTGATTCACTAGAGGCATCTTGCAGGGCTGCTGTCACTGGGTCTGTACTTAGAAGGCATGCTTGGCTTAAGGAGCAATCTTTGTCAGGTCATGTTAAAGGTAAATTGCTGGATCTCCCTTAAACCAAGACTGCCTGTTTGGCAACAAAGCAGAAGTACTTAAAAAGATGGAGGAAAAAGCTAAATCTATGCAAACTGTTAAATATTTCCTGCAAGTACAGCCTCCCAGATTTAGTAGGCATTGGCCCTCTAAAAATTGGTCCTTTTCTGCCTCTTCCAGGCCTTCTCAGTCCAAACCCAGAACCAGCAGAACACCCAGGCTTCAGTCCAAGGTACTCACAGGGCTAAGCAGTGGGGGGCTCCCACTTCCAAAGCAGGGAGTGGTAAGACTCCCCCTATGGTAAACTGTGTCATTGACTTAACTTTAAATATTCCAAGCCCTGCACAACTGACTGTTCCCTTAGGGGGAAAGATTGCCCGGCAGGCAAAAAATTGGGAACTCATTACCTAGGACAAATGGGTTTTAAATATAGTTTCCCAAGGATACAGATTCCACTTTCACTCCCTACCAACCCCAAACGGTTGGCCAGACCTGCCCTCAAATCAGTGGGTGGAGGCTGAAAAGCAAATTCTTGCTCTCTTAAGCATCAGAGCTATTCAACCTGTTCCTGAAGAGGAATGGGGACAAGGTTTCTACTCAAGACTTTCCTGGTGACCAGAAAAGACAACTCATGGCGTCCTATACTGGACCTCTCCATCCTAAACACTTTTTTGGTGATTCCAAAATTCAAGATGCTATCCCTTCACCAACTGCTTCCTATGCTAGGCAAAGATGCCTGGTTGGCAACACTGGATTTAAAGGAAGCTTACCTGCCCATTCCAATAAGAGAATCCTGCAGAAAATACCAACGCTTCAAAGCAGGCTACAGGCACTATCAGTTCTCTGCACTGCCCTTTGGCTTATCTACTATGACCAGGGTATTCACAAAGTGGCTAGCTCCAGTCCTTGCATTTTTCAGGCAAAGAAATATCCAAATATATCCATACCTGGGCAATTGTCTAATTCAGGCAGAAAACCAGGACATACTACTGAATCATCTGGTGTTTGTACAGAAATTGCTAACTTCCCTGGGGTACACTATAAACGAAAAGAAATTACATCTTGTACCCTGCCAACAAATTGTATTCCTGGGAGCAAGCTTGAACACAACTTCCCCAGATGGCTTTTCTCACGCCAGAAAAACGTGCTCATTTGACAGCCTACTTCAAACTACTGGCCACAAAGACCCAGCTATCTGCATGAAAAATACTGCAAGCCCTGGGGTTCATGGCCTCATGCATTCTACTAATTCCATATGCAAGACTGCATATGAGGAAACTACAATGGTATCTAAAAAGCCTATGGTGTCAATATTCTCAGGCTCTAGAAGCAATGACTCCTATCATTCCTTGTCTACAGATAGAGTTCCTTTGGTGGGCAGACGCCTGTCACCAAAACAAGGGACTGCCATTCACTCTACCCCCTGCCGCCAAAACCCTAACAACAGATGCATCAGACTATGCATGGGGGGGCCCACTTGGCAGAGAAGTGCATTCAAGGCAAATGGAACCCAAGTCAAATGCACCTGCACATCAATCAGAAAGAAATGTTACCTGTACAGAATGCTCTGACAGCCTTCAAGGACCACATCCTTCCAGAACAATTAATGGTAAAGATGGACAGCACCACTGTTATGTGGTACATAAACAAGCATGAGGGGAACCCACTCATATCGTCTCTGCAGACTAGCCATGGCTCTGTGGAACACAGCCTTGAGCTACCAAGTGCACCTACAAGCTCAATTCCTGCCATGAAAGCTAAACACACTGGCAGACAACCTAAGCAAAAATCTCATGGACCCACACGAGTGGAAACTGGAACCAAATATATTCAACATGTTGAGAAAGAAATGGAGGAGCCCAGATATAGACCTGTTTGCCTCCCCCAGAACTACCACTTGAAAAAATTCTGCACAAGGGCTCCCCACAAACAAGCTTGGAAAGTGGATGCCCTGTCCTTCACCTGGAAAAACCTATCAGTTTATTGCCTTTCCCCCCGTGCCACGATGGTACAGCACTAGAGTTGTTGCCTCACAGCAAGAGCTTCTCCTGTTCGATTCTCGGCTGGAGTGCCTTCTGTGTGGAGTCTGCATGTCCTCCCTGCGGTGGCCTCCGAAAGACATGCATGAATGGGCGTGCCTTCGCCGAAGGTTGGGCGTTGGGCTGGCAACTCGGCATCATAAAAATCGACTGCCAGTCATTAGCGGACCAGAGTTCCACTGTGGGCGACCCCTAACCAGGAAAAGCCGAAAAGAGACACAAACCCCTCTCCCTCTCCTCTCCAAGGTACTACTAAAAATCAAACAGGACAAACCAAGGACGATACTGATTGCACCAGACTGGCCATGCCAACACTGGTACCCCCTTTTGCGCAGTGTGTCATTATGGCATCTGCCTTAGACCCCTGTCCTGCTGTCACAGCAGGAGGGCCAGATTCTGCACCCACAGCTTCAAACCCTGAACCTGGCAGCCTGGCTAATTACCTGATCTCTCCAATACCTGCCCTCAGTAAGCAAGTGTTGGATGTCATTCTGGAGGCAAAGAGGCCTAGTACTAGAAAATCCTATGCTGAAAAATGGAAAAGGTTCTATTCCTGGAACCAAACTCGGGGGATGGGCACAGCAGCGCCCAATTTACCTCAGATTCTTCAGTACTTAACTGAGATGCTGCACAAGGGCCTTTCCTTTTCCTCCATCAAAATTCATGCCTCAGCCATTTCAGCTCATTACAACACATACCCACCCCTCTTCTCTCATCCACTGCTGAAGCAGTTCCTCAGAGGGGCCAAAAAATTAAGACCACCCATGAGAGCCCCTACTCCAGACTGGGACCTCAACTTTGTATTGGAAAATCTCACTCTACCTCCTTTTGAGTCAGCTGCAAATGCAGAGTTGAAATTCCTTTCTTGGAAAACAGCCTTCCTTTTAGCCATCACTTCAGCTAGAAGAGTATCTGAATTACAGGCCCTCATGACAGTGGAGCCTTTCATCATTTTTCATGCGGATAGGGTGTCCCTCAGGACCAGTCCCTCCTTCATGCCCAAGGTGGTATCCAGCGTGGCCCTCAATCAGTCCATTCACTTACCAGCCTTCTTTTCTAATCCACAGAACAAAGGGGAGCGAATTCTGCACTCCTTAGATGTGCACAGACATCTTAGATTTTATTTGGACAGGACTAAACCTCTCAGGAAATCTGAACTGCTGGTTGCATTTGCTGCAGGGGCAGAGTGGAAGGCCATTTCAAAGCAAACCATTTCTAAATGGATAGGTCATTTCATTCATTTCTGCTATAAGCACCATGGACAGCCTACCCCACAGGGGATTAGACCACATTCAACCAGAGCTGCATCTACCTCTACAGCCTTTCTCAGAGGTGTCCCTACCAGGGACATCCTAGAAGCTGCTACCTGGAGTTCTGTACATACCTTCACCAAACATTACCATTTGCCAATTTTCTCTAAATCCAGAGCTGGCTTTGACACTGCAGTCTTGCAGAGCCTTATAGCTGGTCCTAATGCTGTCTAATTTCCTCCTCCCATCCTTAGCTTTGGGAATCTACCCAAATGTGATGACTGCAACAGTGAAACAAGAAGAACATAGTACAGTTGTGTACACTTACCATAAATGTAGATGTTCGAGTGTATTCACTGTTGCAGTCCTAGTTACCCTCCCTCCAACCCCCTGACTTCTATTGGCTATACCTCTGTTCTTGCTTAGTATGTTTAAAGCTTTTTGGTGTATTTGCTTTTTTTTGGAGGTGTAACCTTATAAAATTGCTTCCCATTATGGGAGCACCTGACATCTGGGGCAAGAAAAACTGATGTAATGGAGTCGGCTGCATGCTTTATACCCTTGACGTCATGGAAGATGGGACAGCAACTGAAGCAGGACCCAAGACTTTGTTAATCAGGCTGACTGAGGGCTACTGCAAGCAGATATCCCAAATGTGATGACTGCAATGGTGAATACACTCGAACATTTACATTTATGGTAAGTGTACACAACTGTACTTTCTTCATCTTCATCACCCAGAACTAAAAAATGGCCACATTCAGTTACAACAAATTCCTCGGAACCGCCTGCTAAATTGACCAAACCACCTACGAAATTGACTATATCTTCAGCACCAGTAGGTGAAGATGATTTAACTTCGAGGCAAACTTCGGTTCAGACATCTGGAACTTCGGTACCAGCTGAATCATTGGTACTGAAACAGCCTCTTATTTCCTTACCAAGGACCTCTTATTCTCCATCAGTGGATGCATTTGTTGACTGTCCACTCAGTTCTTTTTTGGAACCGAGACCACCTAGGTCCCCATCAGCATCCTCTATTCAGTCTGCTAAGAGCCTTTCCGAGTCAGATGATATGAGGTTGGTCGATCAGCTCCAGACAGCGAGGGATTGCCTCCATCCTTGGTTCCCAGCCAACATGGCTCCAGAGCTGGTCCTTCCTTGACACCCACTCATATCCCTCCTCCAACTCCAACCAAGTGTTTGGAGCCCCTGGTACTGACCTGCCCAGCTTCAACTGCCTCATTGCCAGTTAGCGCTCCTTCTCCGGCACTGATAATCACCTTGAGCTCTTCCAGTTTTTCAGATCCAAAGACCTCCCAGGGGTCAAGGCTTTGTTGCTGGTTCCAAGAGGCAGGGCTCAGCTTCGATCCTTTCAGAACCCTCCATGCCCCTCAGGGCCTCAACATCCATAATTCCAACCTAGGCTTATGCTTCAGAGGCGGCTTCCTTGATGTGGGGTGGGACCACGATTCTGAAGAAGTCCATTTTGGTTCCCGACTTGCCTCCCTTTATGGGGGGGGGGTGGCGCTGCCTTTCAAATCATGGAGAAGGTTTTGTCCATTGTGGACTTAGTCTTTGCCATCCCTTTCATCCAAGTATCTTGCCCGTCCCCTCTACTGGAGCTTCTTCCAGCCTTATCCCTGGGACAGAGGGCACAAAAGCCTCGGGAGTAATCAACCATGGTTATTTCTTTTTGGATGCCTCTCCGGAGCATCCACTGAAGAGGTACCTACGAAGAAAAAGTGCAAGTGGAAGAACTTGGACTCCCCGGAGGAGTCTTTCACAGAGGATACTGATTTCGATGAAGGGGAAGGTTCCCATATGTCACCCCCTGATGATGATTCTTTTGGGGACATCGTAGAAATCCTGAAGCAGAGGTGTGGCTGGACTTGCCTTCAACCTTCCTCAGAGGAATTGGTGTACCTTGAGGCGTTTCGTGCCCAGCCCTCTACCTCTTGGATCTGTCCACCCGCTGACGAGCTTATTAAACTGATCGCTCAGCGGGCCTGGAAAATTCCTGACTCCTTCAAACTAATTCCCAGAAGTCCTGACCGGATTCTGTCTGCCCCTAAGGATGAGCAACATTGGGTGAAGGGTGTTCCTGTAGACGCCATGGGTGATAGCGGCAGCCACCAAAAAGGAACTTGCAGAAGAAAGACCTACTATCCATCTTCCTAAGAAGGAGTGTAGGACTATGGATAGGTTTGGGAAGCATGTATTTGCTTCATCGACCTTTGCTGTCAGGTCCTTGATTTATATGGCACACTTCATTAGGTTGCAGAGATATCTGATCAAAGAGCTTTCAGACACTCACAGGAGCAGTAGCTGAAGAGGTCCGAGATAAGGTTACCTCTCAGCTTGCCACCCTTCAATCCATGTCCAAATCGTCCATGAGGCTAATTGCTCATGCAGTTGAAGGGATGACAAGAGCAGCAGGTTCAGACATAGCCATCAGGAGACTCGTCTGAATGTGTTTGTGTGACTTTGCGGAGCCATTTAAATCTTCTTTCATCAACGCTGTATTTGATGGATCGTCCCTGTTTGGGCCGAAGGTTAAAAGACACACTAGCCAGATGTGAGAATGATGGGAAGACACTTTCTGCCATGGGCGTCTGCTTCTCCACTCCTCAATGGCCATACTCTAGGAAACAGAAAAGTGGGAGGCTATGGTTCAAAAAGACCCAAGGGCCATTCCAGGACTCATGTGGCAAAGACATCTCCTGGGGGAGAGGGGGAAGTAATAATGTAAGACACCATTTTAGGATGCAGAGATGGCCCGGAAAACCGGGAGTCCAGAGACTCCTTCTCAGGTATCTCTTACCAATGCTTCTGAATAGAGGCATGATCGCCTTCCTCTGGAGGCACTTAGGGGGACGATTATCCCTGCACCAATCTGCCTTGCTACAAATGACATTGGACAAATGGGTGCAGGGGATTATTTCCAGAGGATACATCATTCCCCATTCGATGAAACCAAAAAGACTGTCAGATGTTCCATCCAGTCACAAGGAAGCAGCAGTCATAGAAGTCCAAAAAACTGCTCGGCAGGAGTCATCCAGTCAGCCCCACCAGACCAGAAGGGATCTGGAATCTTCTCAAGGTTCTTTTTAGTGCCCAGAAAAACAGGGGATTGGAGACCCATTTTGGATCTCAGCCAGTTGAACAAATCAGTTCAACAAACCAAGTTCCAGATGGTCTCGGTACAGTCAATGCTTCCATTCTTGGAAAAAGATGACTGGATGTGTTCAGTAGATCTTCAGGATGCATATTACCACATAAAGATTGGCAAGCGCTCCAGAAGATTCCTGCGTTTCTGGCTGGGAGGTATTCACTCTTATCAGTTCAGGGCACTGACCTTTGGCCTCACCACAGCTCCCAGGGTGTTTACATGGCAGTGGTAGCAGCATATCTCAGACTGCTAGGATTCCGAGTGTTTCCATATCTTGATGAGAATCTCCTTACCGCTACCAACAGGTGTCAACTCGTAAAGGCAAGAGATTGCACCCTTCATCTTTGCACCACCCTAGGAATCACAGTAAATTACAAAAAATCTCATCTGGAACCCACACAACTGGAATTCCTTGGAGCTATACTAGACACAGTCATGGGATTTTTTCACTCCCATTACAAAGGCTCCAAAGGATCAAATCATAAGTAAACCACATCATTCAGAACAGAAGTGTACCAACAAGACTCATACGACTGGCTGTAGGGTCAACGGCAGCCTCTGTTACCCTAGTTCCCATGGCCAGATATCACATGCGGATTCTTCAATGGCTTCTGGCCTCCCAATGGTCATTACTAAACCAGCTGATGTCTCATCAAATTTTGATCAACAGTCGTTGCAAACAAGACCTGTCTTGGTGGCTCCATTCCAACGAAATCTTGTCAGGCCACACTTTTGTCCTCCCTCTGCCCCAAGCTGTAGAGACCATGGATGCTTTTCAGATATGGTGGAAGGGGCATTGTCTAGGAAGGACAGTCCAAGGAGCTTGGTCCCAAATGGAGGCCAATTTCCATAGCAATGTTCTAGAGATGAGAGTGGTGGTCTTAGTATTGTAAACATTTCAAGATGCCTTCACCTTTGGAACAGTGGCAGTACAAACAGACAACATGTCGGTAGTCTGGTACATCATAGGAGGTTACTAGGCTGTTGGCCCTGAAGCCCTTATAAGCCTAGCCAAGCATGTAGCTGATGTTTAGACAAGCCAGCACCCAAAGCCCCTGTCCATCAGGGTCACAAGTGGAATCCCAGGGATGTATTTTCTGTTTCCCATCCAGTTATCCAGGTTGCGCTTAAAAGTGGATAATGAAGTACTGTGCTTGACATAGAGAGGGAGTCTCTGAGACACAAATCTGTCCTGCAAACAAGTCCTATTGATATTACAGACCAGATTGAGATTGCACGTATGGGTTACTCGAGTGGAGCTTGACTTGTGGATATGCAGCAGTCCCATCAAGGTGGTGTCTGAGATTGCTTTGTATGCCAGACCATCAACAAACATGGGGGAACCAGTTCTTACCCACTTTGTTGAGTAGCTCTCAGAGTATGGCAGTGGGTGATTTCTTCCAACCACTTTCTAATGGCAATGCACATTCTGTGGAGCTCCAGCGTGATTGCGGCCAAGTTGAGCAGAACTATCCTAATACCTCACGAGTGGTCTCTCAATCCACTGGTGGCCGAAAAGATATTCCGCCTCTTGGGTCAACCTTGCATTGATTTGTTTGCATCCCCTCTGAAAAACAAATGCAGCAGTTACTTTCCCCTAACCCCCCCTCCAGGGGAGTAACCCAGAGATGCTCTTCTCCATGATTGGCGTCCTTGTCTTGTGTATCCTTTCCTCCAACTCCTGTGATATTGTCAGCTTCTAAAGAAAGCCAAGAGGTCAAAGAACAAAACAATCCTCAGTGTTCCGTTATGGCCTCAACAAGTCTGATTTCACTTCACTTGGCCTCACCTGCTCCGGAATCCTTGGATTCTTGACCCAGCTCCAGACCTGTCATCTCATCCAGAGGGAATGGTTCATCTGAATCTCCAACATCTCAAGCTCACTGCTTGGCTTCTCCAGTTCCCATGATTGCCAGGCATTCCTCCCTCACTTCCCCATTCCGATGAATCATTTTGGCCCACCACAAACCTTTATCTAGAAAGCTGTACCATAACAAATGGATAAAATTTGCTAGGTGGTCGCTTGACAGTAATATTGACCCCTACGCAGCTCCTGTGGGTAAAGTTTTAGATTTTACTGGCCTTTCTGCATCAGTCTGGCTCCTCAGCTTCTAATGTTCAAGTCCATCGTGTTGTGATATCAAATTTCTATATTGGTTTTGATGGATCTTCACTTATGTCTCAGAAACTTCTAAAGGCTTTTTGAAAGGATCTTTAATGTTAAGGCCTCCATTTAAAGAATCCATAGTTTCATGAGATTTACCTTTGGTTCTACAGTCTCTCATTTCTTCCCCCTTTGAGCCTTCGGCAACTTGTGATTTAAAGTTCTTGACTTGGAAAACTGTTTTTGATAGCTATCACTTCAGCCAGAAGAATATCGGAAATTCAAGCCTTATACTGTAAGCCCCCCTATTTAATATTTCATAAGGACAGAGTTTCCCTCGGGACAAATTTGTCCTTTTTACTGAAGGTTGTTTCAGAGTCAAGTAACAGTCAAACTTTGTCTATCATTCTTTTCCCTCGTGTCTCCAATAAAGAAGAGTACTGTCTGCACTTATTAGATGTACACAAGCAATTACATTTTTACCTACACAGTCCAAAGGATATCAGAAAGTCCAACCAACTGTTTGTGGGTTGCTCACTTTCCTTGGGTATCCCAGTTTTTTCTAAGGTTACTTGAGCAAAATGGCTAAGGGACTGTATCACCTTTATCAGTCAGACGGACTTCACCCACTGTTCCCTGTGAAAGCTCATTCAACTAGAGCTATAGCAGCTTCTGCGGCTTTTCATGCTAGAGCTTCTTTAGATGACATTTATGCAGCAGCTGCATGGACATCTCATACCTTTAGTACTCATTACAAACTGGACCAGGTCTCTAGGGGACGTGCATCATTTTGTTTGATGGTGCTCAGGAATATTCTTTCGTGAGACCTCCCAAGATTAGGGTAGCTAAGGACTCTGTCCCACAATCAGGAATTATGTGAAGATTGACATCAGATAAAGAAGTTATGTCTTACCATAAAGTTCCATCCTATCTGTGTTATAGAACTTCACTAATCTTTGACATTCCCCCCTTCCTTTCCGCTGCCTAAGACACTTAGACTGAATATCTCCAAAGACTGGCTTCTTAATAGGGACACAGATATGGTCTCTTATTTATTACTTCTTTTCTGTCTGTCACTGTTATAGGCAAACTCGATCTGAGGTAATTTAGTGAGGAACATTATGGGTCGAGCCTAGCTCGAGAGGTTTAGGAGGCACGCGCTGAAAAATGTCTGAGTTGGTTCCGAGGCTTGGAACCGAGCCCCCATAGTCAAAGATTAGTGAAGATCAACAACACAGATGGAATGTTATGGTAAGACATAACTTTTTTTTTCATGCAAAAGATGCTTCCCCTTGGCATATAGTAGGCTCTTAATTAAGCAAGATTTAATCTGAAATAGCTGAGTACTGCTATGACAGTCATACTCGATCTTTGCACTTCAGAGTGCGGACTGACTTATAACCTCTTTTGAGGATACAGAGATTGCTAAACCAGCTAAAGAGATTACTTTGCATTGAAATGTGTCACTAGTAACTGTCCAGACTGTACTGTTTGAAGAAATGCATGGATCCCTACATTTTATAAGTCGGTACTGATTTTTTGGTCTTCCTTCCATGCAGAAGCCCATGACCAGGCCAATCTCCAGATTCTTTACATCATCCCTAGCCAACAGATGTCTGAGGTCAGACATGCCACCTTTCAGTTCTTTTCTAGCTGTGCAGCCTAGTGAGCTTCATCATGTGTACAACTTGCTCAGAATCTGTTGGTTGGCTCATTTTTCCTGTTTCTCCTATCTGCCAGTCGGATAAGTACCCCATTGGGATTTTCCTCTTCTAATATAATATTTAAAAACGTTAATTGCTTGGTGTGTGATGCAAATACCACATAAAGGTTTTCGTTCGTGTCTGTTCTGTTTGAGGCTTCAGCACAGCATCTCTTATTGTCCTGATTGTGCTAAATTTTCCAAGCAAAGACCCTTAAATGTAGGGCTGACATCCAAGTTGTTCATATGGAGTCCTCTGTTTCGGTTCCCTAGTCTTTGCAAACACCAGCTTCCTCCAGCATCATTCCTAAAAAACACAGACAAAAATGTAAGGAAAAAAGACTCTGTAGATGGCAGTGAAGCTCCAGTCCAAGCTACCAAGTCAACTGATGACTCAGATGAGGTGCCTTCACATCCTCCATATCTAGTGACTGCTGAGCCCAAGCCCTCTGTTTTGGCCCCTCAGGAGGATACCATAATTCCAGGCCTTTTGTTCACTTCATCCACAATGTCAGCGTCAGCCAGGTCTGAAGTCACTCCTCAGGCTTCAGCTTCCGACATTGTTGTGAGTAACAAGGAAGACATCTTATTTTACTCCACTTTGGAATCGCAGTCTGAGGTCAAGGTCTGCTGACCTCGTACGCCAGTTATCTTTAAAAAAACGGATGTCTGAACTGAAGAGAACCATCAGCCTTCCTATGTCTTCTTCTTCTTAGCCCTCTGCCAGTCTAGCTCAGGTTAGAAGTTCATGGCCTTCAAGAAATCCAGAGAGCCCAGCCACACTCTAACCACTAACTTTTGAAGCCTCCCCCTCTAAAATGCATAGGGATGTGATTTTGCAAGAATCATCAGATTTCTCAGGCTCTGAAGATGAGGAGGAGTTTTCTTACTCTGAGCACCTCCCACCCAACCTTATCCTGACTCAGATTATGATGCCCTTTCTTTTGCCTCTCCTCCAGAGGACCTCTGTTTCAGGGACACCCGTCATAAAGTGAAGGAGATCTTCATTTGGAAAAGCAGAGAGTCATCTTGGACTCATTATAGGGAATTATTGAGTTTACCATCACCCAGAACAGTGGCTTTCCCTCTAGTGCATGTTGTGCTTGATGACATCTTTGAGGACGCATCTTTGCACCCTAATTCTCTCCCACCTGCACCCAGGAAGCCTGACAGATTCTACAGAGTGCTTGAATTGCGCAACCACCTTTATAAGAATTCTAAATATGACCCCTCGGTAGTCTCTACAGAATCCACTAAAGAGAGAACTCTAGGGAAAACTAGACATCCCCTGCCCAATAATAAAGAAGGTAAAGTTATTAGACAGATTTGGCAAAAAAAGATTGCACCTCTGTTACCTTTTATATGAGGGCACTGAAATGCCAGTTTCATATGTTAAAGTACCTGTGGTCCCTACAAGACCAAATTTTTAAGGCAAAGGATGTTGCTGATAAAACCTTGTCTGAGGAAATTCAGGAGATAACAAGAGCAGTCCTACATATCCCAAGCACTCCTTAAAATGAAAGTATGACAAAGCAACTGCTGCAGTCTAAATCATTCAGAGATGTGCATGGCTTAGAACTCAACCTCTGTTAAACCAGGTCAAGGCTGAACTGGATGCTCCACTAGACAATAATTCTTTTTCAGATCCCCCAGCTGAAAAGATTTTTGAGAAGCTGGACAAAAAAGCAAAGAAAATAAGGATGGCAAAGGAGTTGCATCACCTACACAAGATGTAATAGAAAATACCCTTCCAAACGGTGACCGTTCCCCCTTATACAGGACAAGGGGAGGCCTCTCTATGCTAAGAGAACCAGACAGTCTAAGAGGTGACAGCCTGAGCAAACACACAGACTAGGGGACTCTAAAGAGCAAACCAAGAACAGAGACCAACTATGACTATCCTCAGCTTCTGACCCCGAAACCCCTACCCACCATTCCATCCAGCCCTTTAGCAGAAAAACTCTCCTTCTCTCTTCATCAATGGAAGCTCATAACTGAAGACCAGTGGATGTTTCATGTCATAGAAAGGGGTTATTCCATCCAATTCAGAGACCCCCCCCCCCAAGCTTGCCAAGACCCTTAAAAGAGCAGGAGAGTCTCATACCACCAATCCTCTTTGAGCTACTGCAACAAGAATCCATTCAGCCTGTTCCATCAGGTCAAGAGATAAAAGGGTTCCTTAGAAAACAAAGTACCTGGAGGAATATCTTGGATCTGTCTAGGTTAAAAAAGTTCCTTTTTGTGCCAAAATTCAGAATGCTAACTTTATTAAAACTACTACTCATGGTCTTCTAGGATGCCCGAGTGGTTACTGTAGACGTAAAGGATATTTACCCTCCATGTCCCTATTACAGACAGTCACAGGAAGTACCTGCCTTTTGTGGCAGCGGGTTTACACTACCAATTTTGTTTTACCATTTGGTCGTTCTGCTGCTCCCAGAGTATTCACCAAATACTTAACTCCTCTCATAGCCAATTACTTGTACCTGGGCGACTGTCTCACTCAGAGAAAATCCACAGCAGAGACTAAACATCTTGCAGATCACCTTAGACTGCTTCCGAAACACAGGTCTCACATAAACCTCTGCAAGTCACAAAACTCTTACTCAAGACAATAATTCTGTTTGTAGGGAGTCTTCATAGATTTTGTGCAACAAAAAGCTTTCCGTCCCCAGGACAAGATGTCTTACCTGACCAACTATCTGACCACCTTGCTACCAAAACAACAAATTTCAGCAATGGAGTTTCTAAGGATCCTGGGTTACATGGCATCCTGCATAAAAAAATTTCTCATGGTTTGCAAAGCTACACATGAGAAAACTTTGATGGTTCCTAAAAATTCTTGTGGTGGAACAATGTTTTTGGCTTTATTTGCACTGTATTATTTTCTGTCTGATAAAACCAGAAAAGGACATTGCAGTGTTATGTAATATCTTAAGTGTTTCAAGTCTTTTTGGGATATAAAATTAATGAAGACAAAATAAAGAGTTTAGCTGTAAACTGTTTACCCACACACAAATTGGGGACATGATAAAATGAAATATTTAGGAGTATGGATTAAAAAGCATTCTGTTAAGGCAGCCAGTGATATTTGGGAAGAGACTAAACAAAAGATAATACAAAAACTGAGAAGCTGGAAATTCTTGTATATGGATATGGATAGCAAGATGTAAGCAGTGAAAATGTTTAGTCCCTTTAGTATTATATACAGGTTAGTCATATTTTTATCAAAAGAGATGTTGTGGGCAGTAATTGATAAAGATTTGTCTGTGAGGGTAAGAGGGCAAGGGTCAAGTGGAATCAGGGCCGGTAATAGTATTTTGGGGTCCCCCCAGCACATGTCATGTGGGGGCCTCCTAGACACTTCCACTCTAAATATCACCTTGTCACCACCACCCCTCCTAAGCAACCTTTTCGTTCATGCTGCAAACTTTTAGGAGAAGTACAGACAGACTGACCTTCTAGGTACAATGTTCTTACATTATAACCGGCCCATGTACCACACTGTGTAGCCCATCTCACAGAGGGGCATTTGCAGTTACTGGCATTTAGTTGCAACAGTGGTACATTACAACAACTCAAAGTGCAAGTCTGGACTTAGGTGAAATGGCACCCTAGGCCTACTGTTTTAGCGCACACACACACACACACACACACACACACACACACACACAGACAAACACACACCCGCCAGTCCTCACCTCTGTTTCTGTTGGGCTCTCCAAACCATGCACATTACTTTTTTTCCCCTTTGCAGCATTTTGCCTTGCTCTTCAGCCTTTTCAGTAAGCCATAACTTTCTATATGCTCTGAATTGCATTTTAAAGGTTTTTTTATTTTTACACAACATTTTTCTCCAGTGATAACTTAAAAATAAGTTATGATTAAGGAAAGAAATTTACTGTTGCTCTTCAGCTTTCGTTTTCCTTGTATCCTTTCAAAATACCTTTCCTGATTAAGGCAGCACAGTAATAACTATTTAGGAAGCAATACAAATAAGCCAGGGCCCAATAAACCATAGAGTTAACCATATGATCTGAGATGCATTTTAGAGTATTTTCCCAGCCATTTAATGTGATTGTGGCCTAAACAACAATCATTCGTAAGAAAAGAATGTCTGATTTTTTTTCTTTCAAGGAAGACATACGTACCCAAGGCTTAATGTTCAAAGCTGACAAAATAGTAGCTCCCAATAAAATAACAACCCACTTGTTGTAGGGATACAAAGGTCCCATCTGGGAGTACTGCCTGCCTCTCTTAACCCTCCCAGAGAAGACATTCAGTGCCTATGCATCCCTCTGGTGTTAGATTTAGGGTGAAAGCAAAGGTTCAAATTGCCACAGTCATGTATGTCAAATGACTGCTGATATACATTTACATAGTATGCCTTCTCACTCCTCACCCCTAACCCTCAAGGGCACCTGTGTACATGTCTGATGTGTAATTGTGAGGAAAAGTGAAAAAAATAATGACTACAGTACTGTATACTACTTGTTACTCCAAGACACCGCCCCTGAGCAAGCTATAATAACCTTCTTTGTCCACCTCTGAGTTCTGTGAGAATAGTAACAGAAACAATGACCACATTGTCCTAAACCCAAGCTAATAAGGTTTGACTGTAATGAAAATTAAAGAAGTAATAACCACACAATTCCCAGTCCCCACCATAATCTACAACAGCTTTATGTACACACAGATCTGAGCAGGGCTGGTTTTAAAATGGCTGCTGTTGAGAGCAGAGGCCATTATCAGCTTCATTCAAATAGGGTCATATCACAGCCCTCTTCAGGTTAGGGTGTAATCACAAAATTAATACATTTTCTCTCCTTATTTTTCTCCAACCAGCGGCAGCGTTTGTGGAGCCCTCACACAGTTAAGGGTGATTGAGAGCCCCTTGAATGCAATTTTACAGTCTGAGGAATGGGGACCAGCAGACTCCTAGAAGATCTAAGTGTCTGAATCTTCTGTAATATATTTTATGCCTCACGTTTGAAATATAATTACTTGTCAGCTGCATTTTTTTTTACTGATACCAGAAGAATAATGTATGTGCCCTGACATTATTGGGTATATGCACAGATAAAAATCAGTGATATTTTTTATACACGCGCGCACACACAATCCATAGCAATGCTTGTTTTGTGCTTATTTCGACAAATAGCGATGTATTGTGCAACACTGGTGCTACCACACCAGATCAGTGACTGCTGTTTAATAGTCGTCAAACAGCAGCAGGGGTAAGTCACTTTTATTTACCCCATTGAGTAGTAATGCATACGTGTCACTGTCCCTGATTTCACAGACCTTCCCTGATTTTGCTCATAATTTTGCTCTGTCCTTTTTTAAAAAAAAAAAAAAAAAGCTGATAAATCATTCGGGATTATAGATGGTCAGTAAATCCAGACATCAAAAATGCATGATGATGCAAAATGTGTTAATCTATTAACTTTTTAAGTGAATGTGTAATATTCAAAATATGTTATGATTTTAAGCCTTTTTTCTGCTGCTGTTTTTTGAATTGCGCCGAATTTTTCAGCAAAGAAGTTGAAAGTTAAATTATCTGGTGTTCTGCCTGTATTTATAAAACTCCCAGAAAGAGAAGAACATTCCTGAAAACTTGACGCATCAGTTCTTCTTAAAATCCAAGATTTGCACTGTGATAAGTCACTCTGGGCTGCTGATCTCCAGTGCTGACTTTGCTTCATATTACTACCAGCTTTATCCTATTAGGGTCGTATCACAGCCCTGTTCAGGTTAAAGACCACAATCAGGAAATTAATACATTTTTTTTTCTCCTCATTTTTTCCCCAACCAGCAGCAGCTTTTGTGGGGCCCCCACACAGTCTAGGATGATTAAGTCAGGGGCACCATGTCACCTGTGAAGCTTTTGATAAAACATTGTTGCTATAACCAGAGATGTATTTGAATTTTAAAGGAGATATTATAAGTAAGAGTTGTTACCCAGCTAGTTTATTAAGTGTACAAGATTGCTATACTAGCTTTGGCTGGTTTCACAGACATGTCACAAAATATCAAAATAAGATTATGTGCTGTGGTTGGACCCCCCCCCCCCCCCCCAGGAATAGAGGGCCCTCAGTGACCACATGGTTTGCTGATGCCTAAAGCTGGCTATGAGTGGGATAAGTTGATCCTTCCAGCAGAACAAGGTGGTGTAGTATTACCTAATTTGAAGGGGTATTTGAGTTACACAGTTGAGGCTCATATACATAGCATAAGCAAAAAGTTATAATTCATAGTGGAAAGGGGTGATAAATAGGGGGGGAGTTCAAAAGTACAAAGAGTGGGATTTTGGATACAGATCCTTAAGGAGAATAACAGCCATACATAATATAGTAAGAAAGTGTTCTAAGAACTAGGGTAACTTGAGAATGAAGGAAGGAGATGTTGCCCATAGGTATGACTGCAATTAGAGATACAGAAAATGGGCAAGGGGTGGCTGGAATTGAGCAATTTATGTAATGCTCGATTGATGATGGTTTAAAAAAACATATAGTATATTATGTTTATGACTAGGAACATGTTAATATGGTTTGTTTTATTCTGTATAAATGTATGTTTTCCTGTGTCTTAAGTGATAATTCATTAAAGGTGTTTAAAACAAGTCTTGGAAACCACATTCTCAACCCCTGGAAACTCTCCTGCCTCTTCTTCCTTGCTTAAAGGAGCAGCTGTGGTGAAAAAACACCATCCTATGGAATCTAGGTTCAAATTTCTGTTTCTGCCAGAGGCAGACAAGACCATCACCACAGAAGACAGAGCCTTGGATGCTCACCTAGGTCCCACGAAGATGCAGGGCATCTGGACACCAGATCAGAGGAAACTGCATATAAACCAAAAAGAGTTGTTAGCAGTTTACCCCCAGGGACTTCACAGATCTGAACACAGTGATGTGGTACATAAACAAGCAAGGGGACACCTTTTCCTACCCATTGTGCAGTCTGGCATTGAAGATTTGGCTGTTAGCACAAGAACTAAAACTGATTCTTGTAGCTTCCTACATTTTGGAGCAGAATACCAGCAGGAATCTTCTAGATCCCATTGAATGGATGCTGAAGAAGGAGATTTTCCTGCACTTAAACTTGCAGTGTTTAATTCCCTCAATAGATCTTCTTGCCTCTCACCAAAACAGACAATGTCAAAGGTTCTACCTCATAACCTATTAGGTGGGACATGGAAAATAGGCACATTCTCATTCAAGTGGACCAACCTGTTCCCATATGCCTTTCTGTTTTTCCCTCTGATTCCCAGGGTTTTGATGAAAGTCAGATTAGACAGACCTAGCATGATTCTAATTGCCCTCTTCTGGCAGAGACAACACTGGATCTGAAGGAGGGACTTCATTTGTCAGCAACCTGTGGGTCTTGGATCCGATATCGGATCCGAGTCGGCAACTTGTTTCATAGCTAATGGATCCGAGCTCCTAGCTCCTCCCCTCACCCATAATCCCCTGCCAACCCTCCATGACCCCAGATCTAGTTTGCCGCGCTTGTGAGTAGCTGGATTTTCGAGCTCTTAGCGAGTATTTCAGATAAGTGAATTTTTTATTCCACTTTCCCTGTCGTTAGCTTAAATAAAGTGTGTAAGAGTCAGGTTCCCTGTATTTTTATATCTTTTATATAGTTTTTTCCCTCCCTTCGCTGGCCGTTAGTGAGTGTGTGTGTGTTTGTGTTTTGGGGCCTGTGTAGTCCTTGTTTTTTTTTCCTCAGGTATGGCTGAGGCCCCAAAAGCCATTTTTTCAAAATGTACTGAGTGTGGCCATAAGCTCTCCCCGGCTGATGGCCACACTCGGTGCGTTCGGTGCCTTGGGGTTGAACACTTCTCCTCAGGCTGTACCATTTGTGCAGCGTTCAACCCCAGGGCACGGAAAGAGCGGAGGTCGAAGCTGGTCCTGGCGGGACTTTTGCCCCCGGACTCGGCTTCGGCCCCCGCTCCTCCCATGGCACTACCACAGCCTGTGGTGATAGCCACTCCTGCCCCCTTCCTTCGGCCGGGACTCAAACTCCCGCTAAAGCGCTGGAGGACAGGGAGGCCAGGAGGGAGAAATGGAGGGAGAAGCGCCACAAGCGGCGGGCCGAGGCCTCCGCTTTGGCCCTGCCGGCTAAGCAGGCTTCTCCCTCCACAGCTTCTAGGTCTCCTCCTCCTCGGCTCCGATCTCCTTGTTTATCCCCAGGACCCGAAGAGGAGGAGGCCCGATCTCCATCGAGGTCATCGAGGCAGCATTCCAGGCCTGCCTCGGTGGCCTCATCGAGATCGACTTACAGTATGTCAGATGCAGACTTGGACCGGGTGATGCGAAGGTTCATCCAGGCCCAGCTGCAGATGGGAGCTCGACACCCTTTTTTGCTCCAATTGCTCCTTCTCCGACCCGCTACCCGGGTTTGGAGCGTTCGGAGCCGGGCAGCGTCGGAGCCGGGGGTGGGTCGGCGCCGACAGTACTTGGTACTTCGGATCCGACCCTGCCCTCGAGTCTGTCGGATCCGACCTCTCGGAGCCGTGGGCCGAACCTCGGATCCAAGGGATTCAGTGTGCCTTCGGCTCCATCCAGGTCGGAGCACACTGGTCCTTCGGATCCCTTCATCGGATCCGAGTGGGAGTCGGCTCTCGGAGCCCAGGGAGAGCGGTTCCCCCTCAGCCTTCGATGTAGTGGAGAGGGCTCTGTCAAGAGCATCCGGACCCCCGGCCCTTGTCTCGGCTCCACCCTGCACTCCCTCTCTGCTGGGCCAGGCTTCCATCACCCGGCCACAGGGACAGCCTGCTTTGATGTCCCAGGTTGTTCCATTGGAACAGGATGTTGCTGGCGAGACCTCCTCGTACAGCCCCCCCCCCCCCCCCCGAGGAAGTGCCTCGCAGGCACAAGTGCAAGAGGAGGCACGTGGACTCCCCTGAGTCCTTAACTGAGGACACGGACTTGGATGAAGGGGAAGGCTCCCCATGATCACCCTCTGAGGATGTCTCCTTTGGAGACATCATGGAAATGCTTAGGATCAGAGGTTGGTGGTCTGCCCCCAAGGCTTCCTCCGACGAGTCCGTGTTTCTGGAGGCATTCGAAGCAGTCCCGTCTACCTCTTGGGTGTCCCCTCCGGCCGACCCCCTGGTGGACCTTATTACCACCAGGGTGTGGAAGGACCCGGACACCGTGGAGCCAGTCCCTGAACGCCCGGACAGGATACTGAGCCCCCCCGCAGACCGGTCCCACTGGAGCAAGGGTCCCCCCGTAGATGCCATGTTGACTGCGGCAGCCACGAAGAGGGAACTAGCTCAGGAGAGCCCCTCAGTCCATCCACCGAGCAAGGAGTCCCGCTTGATGGATCGCTTAGGGAAGCGAGTTTTTAGTTCAGCGACCTTTTCGGGAAGGTCCCTGAACTATATGGCACACGTCAGGCGGGATCTTATCAAAGAATACGCTGCCTCCCCCCCTGAGTCCATGTCGGTGGAGGACAAACAGTTGTACTCCACCCGAATGGCCACTCTGAGATCCATTTCGAATACCTCTATGCGGCTATTGTCCCACGCCACCGAGGGAGCCGCTAGAGCTAGCGGAGCGGGCCTAGTCATGAGACGTCAGGCCTGGCTCTGGCATTGTGACTTTGCGGAGCCCTTTAAAGTGTCCTTTGCGAACGCCCCTTTCGATGGTTCTGCCCTGTTTGCAAAACGGTTCGTGAGACGCTAGTCCAGAGCGAGAAGGACGGGAAGACATTGTCTGCCGTCGGAGTCCGCTTCTCTGCTCCCCAGCGGTCCTTTTCGAAGAACCAAAAGGGTCAGAAGAAGATGTGGTTCCGTAAATCGCAACATTTCCAACCCGCTCCGGACAACCAGTCCTTCTGTGGCAGAGGAGGACAGGGAGGACGCCGCCCCAGGGGCAGAGGGGCTCCGAGGAACTTTGGGTCCAGAGAATCCTTCTCTGACCGGCCCACGCAGCAGCCCTGAAGGGTTACCCGGCTGCTCCACTCTGGAGGCAGTCAGGGGGCACTTCTCGGAGCACCTAGTGGCATGGGAGTCCATCATGTCAGACCGCTGGGTGCTTCGAATTATATCCAGAGGGTACAAAATTCCAATGCTTCATGTCCCTAAAATCAGGAACCTCCCCGATGTACCACCCGATCAGAGGGAGGCTGCAGCTGCAGAAATCCAGCAGCTGCTAGGAAAAAGAGCCATCCAGCCCGTCCCCCAAGACCAGCTCGGATTAGGGTTCTACTGGAGGTTCTTTCTGGTGCCAAAAAAGAAGGGGGACTTGAGACCAATTCTAGACCTTTCCCATTTGAACCTGTCAGTAACCAAGGAAAAATTCCGAATGGTCACTCTTCAATCTATTCTCCCCCTCCTACGGGAGAACGATTGGATGTGCTCTATAGACCTCAAGGATGCGTACTACCACATTCTAATGGACAGATGATCCAGGAGGTTTCTCCGCTTCCGTCTGGGAGCCAGTCACTACCAGTTCAGGGTCCTTCCCTTTGGCCTCACCACAGCCCCCAGGGTGTTCACCAAGGTGTTAGCAGTGATAGCGGCCCACCTGAGACTCCAGGGAATGCAGGTCTTCCCGTACCTGGACGACTGGCTCCTGACTCCCCCAATAAGGCATCTACTTTGCTCAGCCAGAGATTACTTTCTCCGCCTAGCCCCCCAATTAGGCATCACGATCAATGCGGACAAATCATTCCTTGCTCCGACACAAGTCATAGAATTTATAGGAGCCAGAATAGACACCAGAGATCTAAGAGCCTTCCTGACTTCAGAACGACTACGGAATTTGCAACTTCATGTGCGGGCCATCCTCCAGTCAGAAGCCCCACCGGCAGAATTGGTCCTGAGGGCACTGGGCTCCATGGCGGCAGCGATAACGCTCCTTCCATGCGCCATCCTCGTGGCAGCTCATAAACCTTCCACCAGGAAAGTGTACCGCAGTAAATGGAAACGTTTTTCCGTCTGGGCGGAGCATCATAATCTAGATCCCTTTACGGCCCCTCTTCCATCCATACTAGACTTCCTAACCGGACTTTTTCAGGAAGGCGCTAGTTGCTCAACCGTCAAAGTACAATTGGCGGCCATCTCCCATTACCATGTGGGACATGACACAGGGCCCATGATGTCGGCCAAATTATGTAAAACCTTTCTCAAGGGTACTTTTCTGCTCAGACCCCCTATCAAAGAAGCCGTACCCCCTTGGGATCTTTCACTAGTTCTTCAAGCCCTAACTGCTCCCCCATTTGAGCCTGCCGCTTCAGTGGATCTCAAATACTTGTCCTGGAAAACAGCATTCCTTGTAGCCATTACTTCAGTGAAAAGAGTTTCGGAACTTCAAGCCCTTTCTGTGAAGCCTCCTTACTTGATTTTTCATCCGGACAGAGTATACCTCAGGACCAATCCCTCCTTCCTCCCCAAAATAGCATTAGAAACCAACATAAATCAATCCATAAATCTACCGGTCTTCTTTCCTAAATATCAGAATAAAGGAGAGTACAAGCTGCACTCATTAGATGTTCATAGGCAGCTACATTTTTATACTCATAGGACTGCTGGTCACAGGCAATCCGACCAGCTGTTCATTTCCTTTGCCAAATTCAATTTGGGGAAAGCAGTCTCAAAAATCTCCTTGTCACGCTGGATTTCCCAATGTATTCTTTTAGCGTACAAAGCTTCTGGGAGACCTGCACCTGGAGGAGTTCGCGCACATTCCACTCGTTCCATCTCTACTTCTGCTGCCTTCAAATCTAGAGTTCCGTTGGATGATATTTGTTCGGCAGCCACTTGGGCCTCATCTCATACCTTTATTAACCACTACAAACTGGACATAATTTCTAGAGGGAGAGCATCCTTTGGCTCTGCGGTGCTCCGCAGTATCCTTCCATGATGGCCACCCAAGATTTAGGTAGCTGGGGACTCTGTCCCACAGGTTGCTGACAAATGAAGTCACTACTTCAGATTAAGAAGTTATGTACTCACCATAACGTTCCATCTGAGTAGGTGGCTTCATTTGTCTGCAACCACCCTCCTTCCCCCTGGCCTTCAAAATGGATCTATGTAGATTGTTTATTGGAATACCCTTTTTGGGTATCTATAGAGGGGCAAACTTGATCTGAGGTCATGGAGGGTTGGCAGGGGATTATGGGTGAGGGGAGGAGCTAGGAGCTTGGATCCATTAGCTATGAAACAAGTTGCCGGCTCGGATCCGATATCGGATCCAAGACCCACAGGTTGCAGACAAATGAAGCCACCTACTCAGATGGAACGTTATGGTGAGTACATAACTTCTTATTCTCCCTCATCACCCTCAGCAAAGGGAGATTCCACTCCCTCCCACAAGAAATAGATCTCTCAGCCAGGTAAAGGGCTCAGTATTCCGTCCTCACTTGGCCACACTCAAACTGACAGCCTGGAGGATTGGGTTTTGGCATCAGAAAATATCAGCTATCCCAGTGAAGTGCTAACCATCCAGAAAGAGACAAGGAAACCCACCACCAGAATATCATACCTAGCAAAATGGAAAATTTTCCATCGGGTGCCACAGCAAGAACACCATCCCTCCTCAGGCAGATGTCATTTCAGTCCTTGAATACCTTTTGGATCTATTTAGCCAAGGCCTTTCCTGCTCCAGTATTAAGGTACATGCATGTCCTCCTCATTCCCTTCCTATTACTCTCACCTCCACCTTAAAACCACCCAGAAGAAACCTGGTTCCTACCTGGAGTCTCAACTTTATGCTAGAAAAGCTTACTTTGTCTCCCTTTGAGCCAGGAGCTTTTGACTCCCTAAAATTGCTCACTTGGAAGACCATCTTGCTAATAGCTGTCACCTCAGCAAGGAGGGTCTCAAAGCTACAAGCCCTCATGTACAAAGAACATTTCACTGTCTTTCACAGGGATAGGTTAACCCTTAGAACTAATTCATCCTTCATGCCTAAGCTTAGTCTAAACTAGGCTATTCACCTGCCAGTTTTCTTTCCAAATCCAGAAAACAAAGTGGAACAAATCCTTCATTTCCTGGACGTACACAGACGGATTGGGTACTACCTAGACAGGACAAAAACCCCAAAAAAGAACCTGGCAGCTGTTGGTGGCTCTTGCAGAGGGGAAAGAGAGCAAACCTGTCTCCAAATAAACCATGTCTAAACGGATAGCCATTTGCATTAAGTTCTTGTTACACTCACCATGGAAAGCCTCTCCCTGCTCATGTCAAAGCCCATTCCACCAAGCACAGGGCAACTGCCATTGCTTTCCTCAAAGGAGATCCTACCAAGGCCATCCTACAAGTTGACATTTGGAACTCAGTACATACTTTTCCAAAACATTACAATTTAAGCACTACCTCCAGAGCTAGAGCAGGGTTTGCTAATGCCATCCTGCAAAATCGTATTGCCTAGGAGCCAACAAATTACCTGCCACCCCACAGACAGTTTTGGGAGTACTCCCAAGAAACGGTATTGCAACTTTGACTGCAAAGAACATTATGCAGTTTTGTCACACTTTGAGAATTGTAGAGTTCAAGTAGATCAGTATTGCAGTACAAGCTCCCACCTTCCAACCCCTCTATCTGCTGATCCTTCCTCTTTGTTGGGAGCAAGTGAGAGAGGAGATTCCTGCAGATAGCTCATTGCTTCATCATCATCCCCTGTCTTCCTCCTAATGTTCTGTCACACACTCAGACAACTAGGGAGGTTGTGCTGTCCTCAGACTGCTTGTTCGCATCCTAGAAAGCCCTAAAGATGGCACCAGTGGATGCCTTATACCCAGATGTCGGACCTCAGACATCTGTAGGCTAGGGTTGAAGCAAAGACTCTGGAAATCAGGCTGGTCACGGGCTTCTGTATGGCAGGAAAATCAATAATCAGTACTGCAACATTGATCTACTCTAACATCTGCAGTTATGATGTTACACAGCTGTACTTTACAGCTTGCCAGATCATAAATCAAGAAGCACAGTAAAGGTATGTACACCATTGAATTAAATGTTCATTTTTTTACCATAGTTTTAATTACCAGTAGAAAATGAACCAGTTGTCAGTATCATTTGGAGATGTTTTATATTTTTAAAAATACATCTTCACAGCACCAATGAAATGAGCATTTAATTATTGTATGTACAGTGAAGCAAATGCCAGTTTATGAATGAATAATAAACTGGTTCTAAAACTGAGAGCACATATGTTTGGCTTTATTTTTAGGTGAATTAGTAGACTGATCAGTAGTTTAGCAGATAACATTTTCTTTCCTTTTTAATTGTGATTTTGTTTGCTCAGTTATAATGTCTCACCTTTTTAACAGCATGACTACTAATACTGACTTCATATTTGATTTTGGTTTCAAGATTGCCACGAATTTGTCACTATTGGAACAGTGACAAGAAAAGGCTCTACATTCAAGCCAATGGATACAGAAGTAGAGGATGAGCTTAATTTGTCAGAAACACAGAGCTTGTATGACAGCCCACATAAAACTACTCGTCATGAATATGCACTTCCCCTGACCAGTCAAGAACCAGAATATGCAACACCCATCATCAAGCGACATGCAATTAAGAACATATATACTCCAAGGACTGGCTACAAAGTACCCAGCGTTTCCCTCACTCAGATAAAGAAGGCTTCAAATTCTTTTAGTAGTTTCAATAACTCTTCCACTTCAGATTCCAGTGGTGGTAGTGGTTACCAGATACCGCAGTGCATTGTAGAGTCTAAAATGACTGAGGAGATGAAATATGACCAGCCAAGACATATTAACATGGCTGCGGTGGACTGTGGTAATGACTATCAGAAGCCACAAAGCAGCTCAGTTGTACAGGTGCTTTATTCAACACCCAGAGACTGCGTGAAATCTGTGGATCATGAGCAACAAGGAGATCTCTGCCTTTTCTGAATCTATAGTATCTACTACCTTGACTGACAGTACAGAAGTGATTTTATTTTGTGGTAAAAAGGTACTGCCTATCATAGTTGTGCTATCATAAAAGGGAGAGTTTTCAAACAAACTTCTAGTTTGTTGGCAATATAAAATGTTACAGCAGGCCTAAAGACACAGGAGCCATGTTATAATGCATATGACAGTTAAAGTCCAGGTCGAGGAAGAGGAATGTTAAAATAAATTAGATTTGTAGTGCAACTGATGTGGATAGGCACCGCACAAGAAATCTGCTCTTTTTCCAAACTTACATAGAAAGGATGATGAAAGCAAAATGTTTTCCAGTATGCATATTTCATGAACATAAAATAGTTAAGAATGTTCAGCATTAGATCACTGTTGTAATGAATGATGGTGCATATCCTGCCAAAGATACTGTATGTCTGGCCAGCCCATCAAAGCTTAGGCGCACTTTCTCTTGCCATACATTTGACATTAGACTTGTGCATGAGAATGGTTGCTGGTACTTAAGGGAAGTATGGGTGTGAAAATCCTCAGAACCTTCTTTCCACTGGTCTGTGAAGCAAGTCTCTATCTGAATCTTGGTCTGTCAACCGTATGAAAGGATCAAGCTACCTTTGTGAAGGACAGGGAAGTATCTCACTAGGGACCCTTTGTGCTATAAAAATGGCATTTTCATGTCATCTAAGAGAAAAGTACGACTGCAGTCGGCATATCCTTTATAAAGTTGTTCTTTTTCGTCTTGGACTGGATCATAATACCATTGTATTCCATTTGTTAAGCCTATGTGCCCAAGTCCCTTGGAAACAATTTTTCATCTCTTAAAATTTATTTAGAAAATAAATCTTTATAGCCTCTTACCTTTGCTAGGAAGCATTCAGAATTTCCGTCGTCAGATGTATCTCCAGAGCCAAGGGAAAAATAAAAAAAGCAGAAAGAAGATTACTCTTTCCATTTCTTTCAGTAAGCCAGAATCTGACACTACTGAGGCTAATGATAATTCTGTAGACCATCTGATATCTAGCAGTGTTTCCACTGTCAAGACCCTTTCAAACAAAGGCATAGACATAGGAAATTACTAGGCTAATGACCCCAGGGGCCTTTTTAAGCCTAGCTATGCTTCCCAAGGGTGAAAAGTAGTCCCTGTACCTTGCGTCTGTAAGGTGAACACCCTAACCATTAAGCCAACCACTATCCCTTCTGGAAATCGATAAGGCACAGGCAGCTAGCACATCCCATTTGACCAGTCAGATAGTTGACAAAGCCTGGAAAGAAACCATGGCTAGTCATATCAGGAGGACATGAAGGCATTCCTCAGATTGTAGTTTATGGGAAAGTCCTAGTCACCTTCAAGGAAGTACATCCATGGTCTGCTTTGTAAATTGTTTAAATACTGCAAAGAATAGAAAACAAAACTTATTTCCTCTTATGTAACCCTTGCTACTAGGAACCCTGCAACAGGAGTGTTATAACTTTTCTCAGGGATTTTTTGAAGTCCTTATATCTTTAAAACCTCTCCAGTTTCAGTCATCTGCACCATGTGTTACTTATAAGAGGAAGATGGAACACCTGAGGAAGATTCTTCTTCAGAGTCTGATTTTGAGCCTCTGGATTATTCTTCCCAAATGTAATGTATTCTTCCTTAGGTTCAGAGTCTGAAACTGAAGATGCTATCTTCAGACTGACCACAAGAAGAACTTTTGTAATGCCAACCATAAGACGATGCAGTATGTTAACTCTGAGGGCAGACAGCTTTCAGAATCTTGGGAGAGGTTATTACAGTTTGCTTCTTATGGAAATTCTCATTTTCTGCTGTGCCCCTTGTCTTTAAAGCTTTGGAGGATGCAATTATGTATAATCCTGTAGTCATTGAGTCTGACACCTGCACCCATGAAACCAAAGAGAGGGAACGATAAAGTATCTGAAATCATAATAATCCTACTTTTGGCCCAGCAGTTATTTCTGTGGAATTATACAACGCATCTAAACATCTTTCTTTCCTACAGCTCCTTACCATATGGTAAAGACAGTAGGGATGTGGATAGGTATAGAAAGAAAGTGTATACTTTTGCTACTTTGGCTTTCCATGTCATTAATTACCAGACCCACATGATTAGGTACTTATCTATTTTTGACAGCATGTCTAAGCTAATCCCTTGCCTACCTCACTCTTGACACTAGATCTACCTCACAAAATATGCTTGCTTCAGCCACTCAGGTGGTACATCACTCCAGGTGTGTGTGTGTCAGTGTTGATGCCTCTTCTGGAGCAGTTGCTACTGAATCAGTGTTAAAAAGACTTTCCTGGCTTCGTCTCCAGTCATTGCCTGAAGGTATTAAGGATAAACATTTGGATAGTACTATAGATAAGGACAACTTGTTTGAACCTCCTTTTGTTGGAATTTTGAAGAGCTTGTAAGAAAGGGGAAAGTAATGCAAGGGTGTAAGCAACTTTTTCTTTCCCATATTCTAAAATTTCAGAGAGACCTTATCTTATTAGCAGAAAAGTAAAAAAATGCCCCAAGGAAAAAACTGCAGGACAAGCCTAGGTCAAATTACAGTGGGTCCAAAAGCTCCCTTCTCAGACAAATCTTTGAATTTCTGACCATCTGCCACACACACACACACACACACACACTCATTTCTAGCAAGATATCTGTCTCTTTCTCTCTGAAGACCAGTAATGACCAACTCTTGGGTTTTGGACATTATCAGAAATGGACACAGACTTCAGTAGAATGTCTTTCCAATTCCTTCTGTAATTCCACAGACCCCGTCAAAACACCGTTATCTGCCCCCCCAATTCATTGTCAGCCTGTTTTTAGTCAGGAAGCAAAGAATTCTATTCCAGGATTTTCCTTGTTTCTAGTAAAGAAGGGCATTGAAAACCAGTTCTGGGGTTATCCATCCTGAACACTTTTTAAGAATTGCAGAATTCAATATGCTAATGTATTGAACTCTTTTCCCAGGATTTTGCTAGTTACCATGGCTCTGAAAGATATCACATTTGTATCCCTGTTCATCCAGGCTGCAGAAGGTTTTGAGATTCTGTGTTTTGGGATTCACCTTTCATTTTACTGCTTTGCGTTTTCAGCTTTCCACTGCACCAAGGGTGTTCACAAAGTGTCTAACCACTGTTATAGCATTCTGCAGACTCCATGGTATCGACATCTTTTGTTATTTGGATGACTTCCTCATTCAGACCAGTTCACTTCAAAATGTTCTTCAGGGTTTACAATTCACAGTCCACCTTTTTCTCAACCTAGAGTTTACTCTGAACATCAAATCCAAAGTACACCTCTCTTTCTATAGTTTTCCTGTGATGTCTTAATACCTCCACTATGGTGTCATTTCTTGTTTTGAAAAACATCAAATTCTTGAAAAACTTTTCTACCTCTTTCAGACTGGGATACTTAATATTCGTGTGAGCTGAGCACTTGTCATCCATTTCACCCTACCTGCCAATTGATTCAAGTCTTTCATCAAGGTTTGAAGTGAAACCATTCTTCATATCAGGTCATCCAGAAAATCTGCTCCTCATCCATGGGACCTGAATTATATCCTTGAAAAGTTAACACTGGAACCTTTGAACTTGTTTCTTCCACATGTCTAAAGTTCTGTTCTTGTAAAACAGTAATACCTGTAGGTTTAATCTCTGCAAAAAGGATTTTGTGAGTTACAAGTTCTTATGTCTGATCTTCCTTTACTGTTTTTTTTTTCAGTTATAGGGACTCTGTGATCCTCAGGACTAACTGTTTTTTGCCTAAGTTGGTAACTGAAATACCTTTGAGTCAATCTACTCATCTCCCTGCATCTTTTCCCAATCCCTAAAATAAGGGAGAAAAGAAACTTCATTTACTTAGTAGATATACACTGGCAATTAAGATCCTATTCGGACAAAACTAAAAGCTGTAGAATAACTGATCAATTGTTTTGTTTGAGGGGAAAAAACTGGGTCTTCTAGTCTCTAAATAGGGCATATATAGATGGATTTCCCTTGCCATTTCTTTGTTACTCGTAAATCACCCAAGGTCACATTAAAGTACAGTCTGCTAAAATGGTTGCTGCTGCTTGTGCTTTTCTAAAAGGTCTTGACCCCATATCTGTTTCAGAGGCAGGTTCCTGGTCTTCTGTACATTCCTTTACATGAAGCATTACAAAGTAGATGCCTTTTTAGAGCCAGAACCATTTTCTAGGGATACTGGCATATGTTGTCTTCCAGACCTCCACCCAGTCTGCTTAAAAGCTCTGGGAATCATCCAGTCAACATTACTATAACAGTGATCTAATGAACATAATACAGTTGTGTAAGAGCTTACCATAACAGTAGATGTTCAAATAGATCACTGTTGCACTATATGCACCCTCCCACCATCTTTCTTGTTTCATTTCTGTCCTACCTCGAGGTGGAATTTCCATTCTTATCCATTCCCCCATCTTTCTCTTATCCAAGTTTGTCCTTTTAAATCATCAGCATTTGTCTTTTTGTGAGGCAAGAAAGTTCTGAGGATTTTCATTCCTGTATGAGTACTTGAAAGTGGTCTCTTGATTAGATCTAAAGTCAGATGTACAGAGCGAGAGGAAGGTGTGCCTATGCTTTGGTAGACTGGCCAGATATATTGTACTATTGGCAGGATGAGCCCATCAGTAGCACTACTGCAAAAATGGTCTTTCTGAACATCTACTGTTATAATAAGTTCTTGCACAACTGACCTGTGAACATTGCTTAACATGGTTATGCGTCTTTCATTGTGGCTACAGATTTTTGTACTTAAAAGCATATTTGCACTACTTTTATGTTTCATGGTTAGGTTTGTCATGTCAAGACCCCCTCCTTTTCTTTTTTTTTTTTTTTTTTTGCTAACAGGGAGAGTGAGAGATGCATAAAGTATGCATAAACATTCCCAAAATCAGTTTGGCATATTTGATGTTGCTTAAGTATGGTTTCCAATCTGTTTCATAGCGTAACTGTTTTGAGTGATAGTCTGCAGTGTCAACAGTGTACATATTACAGCCAAGTATAGCTCCCTACCACATAATACACACAAAAATTTCCTTCCAAGCTGGCTGATTTTTTTACTGCATTGTTATACTAAGTGATCATTGGCAGATACAGAAGAGCATATATAGCTGAGCTACTGCAGTAACTGCCCTTTCATACCTGTGAAGTTGGTTGCTAGGTGCTGTTGCACTGAGCTGTCTTTTCTCTTTTACTGTAAGAAAAGAACATTCTACAGAAAGATGTAAAAGAGGGAATGAAATGTGGATGCTGTAAGTGTCACTGTTGTATTTACTGGAGAGAGAGCTCATTTTTCTTTGGCAGTTCAAAAATGAATAAAATTTCAGAAGCTTCTGAGTCTACCTGTAGAGTCTTGAGGAGAGTCAGCTTCTGTAATGTAGAGGGATAGAACTCTGATGGCGACCTAGGTGACTCAAGTCAAAAGTTTAGGTTGGGTGCCCGTTGCATGGGAGAGTGACAAGGCTCGGTCAGCTTGCCTGTCCTCAGGTGAATAATGTGGGACCCCATGCATGGGGGGATACTTTCCCATGATGAATCCCTGGTGGAGATGTTACCCCATGGCAGTGCTGACTTTGGCGGGGTAGGACTGTCTTGAATGGTTATATCACTGTAAGAAGCAAGTGGCACTCTCTTTGTGATGCCCATTGCATACCGAGCCCTGAACATTATACAGTGGTGTGCAGTGCAGACAGAGCCACAAAAGAGGAAGCCAAACTAACCCTGATAGCTTCTTCAGTGACGGACCCTCTCAGCTCTTCCCTTGATGGCTGGGCAACACATAGGCCAGTAGACCGAGACATGATCCGATGGTTGGCATGCACTTTAGCCAACAGAAAAAAAAAATCTTAAAATGAGGAGGGAGGGTGTTTTTAGCTTTACAAACTGCCAGGAAACTTGTTGTGCAGAGGATGAAGAAGATTAAGCACCAACTAAACAGATGTTGTTTTCCTAGTCACTGTTGTAATAAGATGACTTATTAGTGTTTTTCAGAAGCTGTTACGTTTCTGTGTATTTGCTTGCCTCCATCTGTCAGTCACTTGAGACTGTGGGTTACCTTCATCTTTTTCCTCACAAACTGTTTCCTATCAGGCAAAAGGGCAGACAGCATTCTTGGGGTAAGAGAACAAAGCCTACTTTGTAGGGTCCTACATTTCTTTGGAATGAATCCATTATTTTGTATTCCAGTGTTATACACAAATTTGATTGTCAAAATGTTTTTTAATGTTTTATTTGCAACATACCATTTAACTTTTTATCCAAGATAAGGCAAGGTAAATCTGGGAGAACAGCTGAAATTTAAATGATCTGCAAGGAAACTGTGACATATCAATTTATTTTCTTCATAGAAAATTACTTTTCTTTTTTTCTTTTTTTTTTTTTCTTGATAAGTGGCAAGCTTCCCACTGTCTGAAAAATCAAACAATGAGTGTATTTTCTAACTCAACTCATTCCCTCCAGTAGAGCTCTTTTGAGTGTGCACCTTTAACTCCTAGTGGGCGTGGCTTCAGCATTTAGAAATTTTTAACAAATACCCATTGACAGAGATCATATATAAATACAATTGTGTTTGCTATCATGTATGCTTCAAGGTAAAATTTTCCAATACCTTGTATGTACCATGGTTTTGGAATTATTAATGCAAATATCAACAGGCGATATTTGACGCCTAAGAGGAGCAGTAGGGTGTAACTGCAGAAACGCTTGGAGACGTCACTCAGCTGTAATGAGTTGGATATTTTTACTGTTACACATGCAGTTGTGATGTGCTTTTCAGACTGTCCAGTGCAGAAGCTACGTTTTGCTGTAACAGCTGTGGCACTTTCCCCCCATTTTTGCCTAGAGTCACCCATTTTTTTTCATGATTCTTTCTCTGTTGCTGATCAAACCAAGAAAATGAACTCAGTACAAATCTCTTCATCTCAACTTCTCACTGATGGTATGTATGGTATAGCATGAGGCCTAAGAAATGTTATGAGTAACAAAATATATGAAACATTTCAGCTTGTTGTATATGCCTGGGGTAGCACAGCAGTGTTTAGCATTGATGCCTAGTAGCACTTGGTTCTTCAGTTCTATTTCCTGGCTGGAATGCCTTCTTTGAGAAGTCTGTATGTTTTCCTTGGGTCCACAGGGATTTTTTTCTGGGAAATCTGATTTCCTTTCACAGCCAAAGAGACAGTGATAGAATAATTGGTGAGCCTCTGTTTTACCTGTAAGTTTGTGTACAGTTGTGTATGTATGTGCATATGTTTTTGCCTGCTGCTATGAAAGAATGATTTTGATCTATGTAGATTGATAAAGTGGGCAAGAGAATATGAAAAGCGCCATTCTTAAACCAGCTGTTACACAAATCAGGAAGCTCATGTTTGTCTTATTCAGGTTTCAGATATGTGTGTCTTTTCGGCTTATCCCGGTTAGGGGATGCCACAGCGGAACTCCTGTCCGCTAATGTTTGGTAGTGGATTTTTACATGCCGAGTTACCAGCCCTGATGCACAACCTTCAACGAAGGCACGCCCATTCACGCATGCCTCCACACAGAAGACGCTCTAGCTAAGAATCGAACGGGACAACGTCTTGCTGTGAGGCGACAATGCTACCGCAGCACCACTACCGTGGGTCTCTCAGATATAAATTTACTAAAACTCTCCTAAGCTTAGTATGGAACTACAGGGTTATCTATGATTATTGGATAATGCCAATACTTGAATGTCTTTATTTTAGTTGTAGAATATTGCTGGAGAATAAAGCCCCTGTTTTTTGAGGCACAGGGTAAATATGCTTTCCTGGCTGTTCCATTTAACCTGTATACTCATTACTCTGTAAGATATGCAGCTGCTGCTGTCATTGATTGTCCTGTGAAAGATGTCTAATATTAACAGGCAGCTTATGATTAATATTGCCCATGTGTTTTTGATGCAAGTTTCACTAAGATTTCCTGACATAAGAGTTACAGATCCTTTATTTTCTGGTTATGACTTTGTATTTGTGTGCAAATGTGTGTGTATATATATATATATATATATATATATATATATATATATATATATTTATGTGTGTGTGTGTGTGTGTGTGTGGATATACATGTGTGGATCTTGGAAACTGAAGAAAACATCAGATGGAACTTGATATCAGATGGCAGTTGCTATATTCTCTCTGCACTACTTCATATCAGTGAACACATTCTGAGTATTTTGAGTTAACATTGTTTCAAGTGAACTGCTTTCTCATTCTGAAAACAAATTTACGAAGTAGGTCCTGACAGTGACTTCCTCTTCTTGCTTTGTTTTGAACCAAGCTAAAAAATCTCACTGCCAGTATTCATTGGACTACACCTCTTTGATCCAGTCAAACATTTTTGTACTTGAGTAAGAGACTGTCACCACGAAAGTCCACAGTTCTTCTGGTGTTCACAGTGTCTCCTTGCAAGTCTTTGTGGAAATACCTGCATTTAATATTGAGAAAAGAGAAAGATCTAAGACTGCCAGGTATCTTTGTTGTTTCTAGATTCTGCTTTTGTACTGGACCTTTGCATAGCGACCCTGATTGATTCAATATAGGGTTACCACCTGTCCCACTTTGCAAGGGACAGTCCCTCTTTGGGCAGTTGTGTCCTGCCAAAAAATTGAAAAAATAGCAAATGTCCTGAGATTTTAGGACAAAAATATTTCCTATATTTTATGTAATAGTTGCATAAAACAGTTATTCTGTATCTGAAACACCTAAATGTTAAAAGAAACAGAATAAGCAACTAAAATGCTACAAGAATAAGCTTTTATTTTGGCAAAACAGTGAAGTTCTGTCCTTTGTACTAGCCGTGGGTATGTTTCACCCTGCAAAATCTGACTATCTGAAGTAGGTAACTTCATTTGATCATCAACCTGTGGGTATCGGATCCGACCCGGATCCAAGCCTGCAGCTTTCCAAGCTAGAGATTCGAGCTCCAAGCTCCTCCCCTTTACCCCTAATACCCTTCTACCTCCTTCCAATCCTCAGATCTTGTTTGCCGTGGCTTTGTCTGGTACGAGTTTCTCGAGCTCCTAGCATTAGGCGATTGTAAGTAGATTTTCTTCTCAAAATTTTTCTTAGCTTTTGAGTGTGTGGATAGTTTAAACCCCTGAGTTTTACCCTCGTAGTTTAAAGATTACTGAACCCTTCCCCTTGGGTGTTTGTGTGAGTGCATGTGTGTTTTAGTTTAGAAATCATGGCTGAGGCCCCAAAGGCCATCTTTTCTAAGTGCACTGAGTGTGGCCATAAGCTTTCCCCAGCAGATGGCCACACTCAGTGCATCCTCTGCCTGGGGTATCACATTTGTCATTGGGCTGCCAAATTTGCACAGCCTTTAACCCCCGGGCCCTGAGGGATAGGAGGAATAGGCTGATTCTGGCGGGTCTCCTACCCGCAGAGTCGGCTTCCTCCTCCTCTCACTCGGTGGCTACAGCCGCAGCTGCTGCTGTTCAGCTTGCTGTCCCCTCTCCCCTGGCTGGGACTCAACCTCCCACTTCTTACCAGGGAGAGAGGGACTCAAAAAAAGACAAGAGAGAGGGAGAAAGAGAGGCATAGAAGCCACAAGCTGCTCACCTCACCCCAGAAGGTCTTTGGGCCTTCCTCCCCTCGGCTCCGTTCTCCGTGCTTCTCACCGGAGCCGGAGGACGAGACCTGACCATCTTCAAGGTCGTCGCGGCAGCCCTCCCAGCCAGCTTCGGCGGCCTCCTCTAGGTCAACCTGTAGCCTCTCCGACGCTGATATGGACCGGATGATGTCGTTTCCTCCAAACCCAACTGCAGATGGGAGTGGTGCTGCCCCCCCCGGGGTGGAGTTCAGCCACACTTTTTGCCCCGATAGCTCCTTCTCAGATCCACTATCTGGTTTCGGATCGGAGGAGTCTCGGAGTCAGGGAGTCGGCACCGATGGTTATCACTACTTCGACACCGGCCATACCCTCGAGTTTGTCGGATCCCCTTTCAGATCCAAGCTCTCGGGGCCAAGAGCTGTGCGTCAAATCCAAGGGGGCCAGTGTGTCTTGTGCTCCGTTTCGGTCGGAGCACACTTCCCTCTCGGATTCAAGAGCTTCGGCTCTGACTCTGATCCCCGCGCTGGATCCGAGGGTGTTAACCACGGACCCCAGAGAGATCAGTTCACCCTCGGTTTTCAGTGTGGTGGAGAGGGTCCTCTCGAGATGTTCGAGACCCCCTGCTCTTTCTTTGGATCCCGCCCCTACTCCCTTTGCAGCTGAGCTTGTCTTCCATCATCCAGTCCCAGGGACAGCCTGCGTTGACGCCTCAGCCCGTTCCACTGGTGGAACACGACCCTGTTGGTGAGCCCTTCTCAGACAGTCCCACCGAGGAGGCCCCTCACAAACATAAGTGTAAGAGGGAGGCACTTGGACTCCCCTGAGTCCCTCACGGAGGACACCGATTTGGAGGAAGGGGAAGGTTCCCCCAGGTCACCACCCGAGGACGTCTCCTTTGGAGACATTATGGAGATGCTTCGCCTAAAGGGGGGGTGGTCAGCCCAAAAACCTTCCTCAGACGAGTCTGTGTTCCTGGAGGCGTTCGAAGCAGGCCCGTCTACCTCTTGGGTGTCCCCTCCAGCCGACCCCCTGATTGACCTTATCACTACCAGGACATGGAAGGAACCGGATACTGTAGAGCCAATCCCCAGGAGGCCAGATAGGATTCTTAGTCCCCCTGTGGATAGGACGGCTTGGAGTAAGTGTTCCCCGGTGCATGCCATGGTGGTGACGGCAGCCACCAAGAAGGAACTTACCCAAGATAGTTCCTCGATCCATCCCCCTGATAAGGAGTCTCGGATGATGGATTGTATCGGGAAGCAGATGTTTGCTTCAGCTACCTTTTCCATAAGGGTGCTGAATTATTTGGCCCATGTAATTAGATTCAGCGGGATCTGGTGAAAGAATACACTGAGTCTCCCCTTGAGTCCATGTCGGCCGAGGGCAAACGGACTTTCTCGGCTCGTGGCTACTTTCCCATGCCACAGAGGGGGCCGCTAGAACCAGTGGGTCCGGCATCACCTTAAGATGTCACACCTGGCTCTGGCTTTGTGATTTTGCGGAACCTTTCAAGGTGTCCTTCACGAATGCACCCTTCTGCTCTACCTGTTTGGGAAGACCGTTCGCGACACATTGGTTCAGAGAGCGAAAGATGGGAAGACGCTGTCTGCTGTCGGAGTCCGCTTCTCTGCTCCTCAAAGGTCCTTTTCCAGGAACCATGGAGGACAAAAGAAAATGTGGTTCCAGAAGTCTCAGCAGTCCCCTTACGCTCTGGACCCTTCATCCTTCAGAGGCAGAGAGGGACAAGGTGGATGCCGGCCCAGAAGCAGAGGGGGGGGGCCCGAAAAATTTTGGGTCACAGGAACCTTTTTCTGACCAACCCACGCAGCAGCCCTGAGGGGTTGCCCGACTGCTCCTCTGTGGAGGCAGTCGGGGGGGGGGGCATTTTTCGAAGCACTTGGCCCAATGGGAGTCCATCACAACAGACCGCTGGGTGCTTTGAATAATATCCAGAGGTTACTCAATCTCTTTCATAAACCTGCCTCCTCAGTCGAGGCGCCTCCCCAATTTTCCACCCAGTCAGAGGGAGGCTGCAGCTTTAGAGGTAAAAAAAGCTGCTAGAAAAAAGAGCCATCCAGCACGTCCCCCCAGGCCAATCCAGATTAGGCAATTACTCCAGGTTCTTTTTGGTGCCAAAAAAGACAGGGGACTTAAGGCCAATCTTCGACCTTTCAACAATGAACCTCTTTATTGCCAAGGAGAAATTCTGGATGGTCACACTTCAGTCCATTCTGCCCTTGCTGCAGGAGAAGCACTGGATGTGCTCCATAGACCTGAAGGATGCGTCACATTCTCATGGACAGGCGATCCAGGAGGTTCCTCCGCTTTCAGCTAGGGGCCAGTCATTACCAGTTCAGGGTCCTACCCTTTGGCCTTACCACAGCCCCCAGGGTGTTCACCAAGGTGATGGCAGTTGTAGCGGCCCACCTGAGACTTCAGGGAATACAGGTTTTTCCTTACCTAGACGATTGGCTCCTTACCGCCCCCACCAGGCATCTAATCTGCTTAGCCAGGGATTGCTTCCTACTTCTAGCATCCCGATTGGGGATCCACCATAAACTTGAAGAAGTCATCCCTTCAACTTGTTCAAGTCTTGGAGTTCATAGGGGCCAGAATAGACACGCTTCAGACCAAAGCCTTCTTGACATCAGACAGACTTTGCAGTTTGACCTTACATGTTTTAGCCCTTCTTCAGTCACCTGCCTCATCAGCGGAGTCAGTCCTGAGAGCTTTAGGGTCCATGGCAGCAGCAATCAATCTCGCGTCCTTAGCTCGCTTACACATGAGGATTCTCCAATGGACTCTGCAGGTTCAGTGGTCCATCCTTCACCACCCGTTGGACTTGCCAATTCCTCTCAGCAGAGTTTGCAAAAATTCCCTCAATCTCGAGAGCTTCGGGAAGGTCGACCGTTTGTTATGCCACAACCCCAAGCCATGGTGACCACGGACGTTTCTCGCCTTGGGTGGTGGGGGCATTACGCGGGCAGAACTGTCCAAGGTACATGGACTCAGACAGAGACCGTTCTGCATATAGATATTCTGGAGATTAGGGCGGTGCTTCTAGCGTTGCAAGCCCTTCATGCCTTTCTCCCTCCAGGGACTATTGTGATTCAGTCAGACAGCATGTCAGTGGTCTGGTACATCAACAAACGGGGGGACCAGGTCTTACCCTCTTTGCCGAGAGGCCATGAGAGTTTGGGACTGGGCGATATCCGCCAACTGTTTTCTGTTAGCAACGCACATTCCGGGTCGGTCTAACATCCTAGCGGACAAACTGAGTCGAACTATCCTCTCACCTTATGAGTGGTCTCTGAATCCCTTAGTAGCGAAACAGATCTTCCACAAGTGGGGTCAGCCTTGCTGCGATCTCTTCGCGTCATCTTCCAACGCGAAGTGCAGCGAGTTTTTCGCTATAATTCCCCCTCTGGGGGAAAGCCCCAGAGACGCTCTAGTTCATGCTTGGCCACCTGGTCTTCTTTATGCTTATCCTTCTCTTCTGTTGATAACAAAATTCTTACAGAAAGCTCGTCGGTTGGGGAACAAGATTATCTTCATAGCCCCATTCTGGCCTCGTCAAGCCTGGTTCCCGTGCCTACGGTCTCATTTTATAGCTCCTGTCTGGATCTTGGATCCCATCCCATATCTGATATCTCATCCTTCGGGATTGATACCCCCGAATCTGGTCGATCTCAAGTTCTCAGCTTGGTTGATTCAGTTCAATTAGTTGCTAGGACTCCCGGTATCTCGTCTGCAGTCAGATCTGTGCTGGTAGCGGCAGATAAGCCTTCTACCAGGAAGGTTTACAATAGTAAATGGAAGCGGTTTTCCATTTGGGCGTCTCGTAGGAATTTGGACCCTTTCACTGTTCCCATCCCAGCAGTGCTCGATTTCATATCTCATACATTTCAGGAAGGAGCCAGTTCTTCTACTGTAAAGGTTCAAATGGCTGCCATCTCCCATTTTCACATTGGGGATAATCTCAATCCCCTCACGTCCACCAAGATTTGCAAGACCTTTCTGAAAGGTACGTTCCTCATTCCTACTAGGAACCCCGTCCCTCAATGGGATCTAACTTTGGTCCTTCAGGCTCTGACTGGACCTCCTTTTGAACCTGCAGCTTCTGTTGATTTTAAATTCTTGTTCTGGAAAACTGTCTTTTTGGTACAGATTACCTCAGCTAGAAGGGTGTTGGAACTTCAGGCCCTCTGTATTAAAGCCCCGTATCTTGTTTTCCATAAGGACAGGGTCTCTCTCAGGACTAACCCATCCTTTATACCTAAAGTGGCCTCCGAGGTGAACATCAGTCAGTCCATTAATCTCCCAGTTTTTTTTCCCTAACTATCAAAACAAAGGGGAGTGCAGACTTCATTTGTTAGACATTCATAGACAGTTAAGTTTTTATTTACACAGAACAGCTGCATTACGCAAGTCTGATCAGCTCTTTGTTTCCTTTGCAAAACCCTTCTTAGGTAAGTTGTGTCGAAGGTAACTCTGGCCAGATGGATTTTGAATTGCATTCTGCTCACATACAAACTATCTGGTCTGCCGGAGCCTACAGGGGTTCGTGCTCATTCTACCCGCCTAATGGCTACATCTGCTACATTCTGGTCGAGAGTTCCCTTGGATGACATTTGCTCTGCGGCTACTTGGGCGTCCTCTCATACCTTTATCTCTCACTATAAATTGGATTTAGTGTCTAGAGGTAGGGCGGCCTTTGGCACTGCAGTGCTCTGGAATATCCTTCCTTAAGGACCTCCCAAGTTTTTGTTAGCTGGGGACTCTGTCCCACAGGTTGATGATCAAATGAAGGTACCTACTTCAGATAAAGAAGTTGTGTACTCACCATAACGTTCCATCTGCGTAGGTAACTTCATTTGTCAGCAACCAACCCTCCCTCCTTCCCTCTAACCTGGTTCTTTGATTACCTGAATCTTAGGATGGTTTCTCAGGTCATTTGTTAATCCTTAGGTTAGGATTCTTCAGGTTGTTTTGTCGTTGTGAGGTTATATAGATGGGCAAACGCGATCTGAGGATTGGAAGGAGGTAGCAGGGTATTATGGGTAAAGGGGAGGAGCTTGGAGCTCAGATCTCTAGCTTGGAAAGCTGCCGGCTCGGATCCTGGTCAGATCCGATACCCACAGGTTGCTGACAAATGAAGTTACCTACTCAGATGGAACGTTATGGTGAGTACATAACTTCTTTTTTGTACCAAAAATGTCCCACTTTGGGCATTTGAAATGGTGGCAACACTAATTCAGTAGCACTACTCATTGGCATCAGCCTCCCCTGTAGAAGGTTGTTTAGGCAGAGCACTGAAGGACTTGTTAATTCATCTTTTTCCCAAAGAATGAAGAATTCCCATTTGCCTCACCATGTTTGTTTTTGTATGCAGTCCTTCATTTACATGCAGGGCTGCGTGACATAAAGGTCATGTCCTTAGCCCTCAGTTTTGAAATGTAGCCTACCTAAACCAGCACCACTGTGCAGCCTTTGCTAGTAGGGAGCTACGCTAGTGCCAGTTGAGGTCACAAGATTGTTTATCCACTCCAGGGGGTGGAATCTCCATCCGTTCCCATAAAATTTATTCCTCTTGGTTATTTACCCTGTGCACAAGAGTACTTTATGCTGGCCCATTCAGATGACCCACTGTTCCCCAGGACTGCTGATTAATCTGTAGGGTGTTCCCAAGTTGTATTTCTGCCAGTGGTCAATTTAGAAAAGCTTCATCAAGTGTGGTAGAATAACTGATAGCTTGAGTGAGAGCCCGTTAGAGCAAAGGGTGAGCAATGGTGCTAATCATGGTTTTCTTGTGATGGCTTTTCTACCACCAGCTACTTTATCAGCTTCACAGAAGCTTGCAGATCTGTATGCCAGACCAGTTACCTGCTTTGGAATTCTCAGGTGTCCATCATATTGATCAGTGCTGCAGTAGCCTCAATTATATGGGTCATATCCTGCCAAGGATGATAACTGGCCAGCTTCTGAAGCTTCAGGACAACTTTCATGCACTCAAACTGTCAGGCAGCTTGAGCTGAGCTGGCTAAAAGACAACCTTGGATGCAAAGCCCTTCAGAGTTTTACTGCTAATAGAGAGTATGCTCTTCTGAGGTTTTTGAGCATTAACAGTTTTTGAGCATTAACAGTCTGCTTATGTTCCTTTCCTGGGAAGATAAGTTAGATTTGGGGTAAAAACTTCCATTTCCTTATTTTTGTTGCTTTTCCTCTTTGTGAAAGTTATTTTAAAGCTAGGAGTGTTTTGTTTTAACGGACTGTCATGAGACTGTAATGTATTTTAAATGGAGCCTTTATTTTTCCTGTCAGTTTAAAAGTGGTGTAAAACAACTGAAGACATTTTTTTCTGTGGAAAATTTGTGTATTTTACTTTTGTAAGACTGGCGTAGTGTTTTAAAGAGCTTTTTACTGTGTTTTTCTGTCAAAGTAACTTTTGTAGACTGGTAGTGTTTCACCAGGATTTGTTGCTTGTCTTCCCTAGGAAAGAGGCACCATTTTCAGCTTGACTATGGAACAGACTTCCATTTCAATGGTAGAGCCTTCTTCCAGCTACAAAAATTAAACAATTGAGCAAAAAGCCTTTGCCACCACAGCAGACTAGCAATTTGCTTCAGCCGCTGTTGGGTGACTGCTGTAACCATTTGCTGTAGCTCAGACCATTCATCATTTACCCTCAGTCCCTGTGGTATAGTAACAGCTGCCACTATGGATCGAGGGGTTAGCCATGTCCTCTGCAGCTGTTGAGGTCTCCCCTCAGTGGGCAAGGGACAGCCACTCTTGTCAATCCTGGTAGAGGGAACAGGGAGGGTTTCCCTGTTGTGTCAGAATGCTGTACCCTTTCTCTGGGGAAGCTGCTGCTGCCATTAGTAACACAGCCCCATTTTTTTTATGTCAAAAAGAAACAGAAAAACAAGCATGTATCTATTCCTCAAATTTCTTTGGATATGAGTAGTTTACTGTGTCTGGCTCCAGGTTTAATTCATGCTTTTGTTCCTTCTAAAGTAGTTTCTGGTAAAAGAAAGAGGGATTCCTCTTTTCCTGAAGAGATTTCGAGATTCTGAATCTGAACAGCACGACATAGGGACAGATATAGTTTCTTTTCCCTCACTTTTCTGATTCAGACTCTGAGGAAAGCTCAGTTTCTGATTTGCCCTGTGTGTGTGTGTGTGTGTGTGTGGGGGTTCTCTGAGACTGTTGCTAGAATGTGGCGGTGTTTTCAGTGGGAGAACACGAGATTTCTCAGTCCCACAGAAAGTACTACAAGTTGTTACAGAAGAATTTTCCAGATCCTACACCCATTCTTCCTGCTCTGTATGCTTTAGAGGATGTGTATTATTGCCTAAAAATTTCCTGATGGTCAGCCAGTTGTCCCTAAAAAGGCAGTTAGAATGGAAAAGTTCCTCAGTCTTTTAAAATGTTATGCAGTATTCCCAAGAGCTGTAGTTCTAGTTGATCCCACTGCTGCTAAGCACCTAGTCATTTCCAATCCTACTCTTACCGATAAGTAAGGGAAAGTTATTGAGATGTATGAAGAAAAAGCGTATACTTCTGTGACTGTGATTTTCAGAATTGTGAGACTTGTATGTTTGTTCTAATTGTGAAAGTATGAAGAATGTTTTATCTGCAGTCTCTTCTTGTGAGGAAAAATCTACTTATGTGTATGACTGTTGATACTCCTTCCAGGTCTATGGCCACTGGTACTGTTTTGAGGCGGTTTGCATGGCTACATTCTCAGAACATCCCAGATGTTAAAAATTAGATTTTAAATTCACCCTTGGATAGAGGTTTAATCTTTGGCCCTTTTGCTGCAGCGGTGATCAAAAAGTGTGATGTTTTTCAAAATTTCCAAGGGATTTTCTGTGTCCTCACTCTAATAGCATAAAGCAGAGTAAACGGTCTGAACAAAATACAGGTAAACAAACATACAAGAAGAAATGGCAAGGGGGTTCTAAAAAGAAGTCTCGAACCTCCCAAAACCAACCAGTCCAGCAAGCCTGAAAGATTATTAAAGACACTTTGTGACCCCCCCCCCCCCCCTCACCCTGACCCCTTTTTTCTTCCAGAAAGTCTGAATCTCATTTGTTTCTTTGGCAACAGTTTCAGATAAATGGGTTCTGAAAGTCATTCTTCAAGGTACATATGACAGTGGGAGGAAATTCCTCCTTTCGGGTCATTCCTCATTCTCCAAATCAGACACTTGTTTCCACCAGTTCTTGCTGTTCCAAAGAGTGACGGAACCAGTTCCTCCTTCCCAGAGAAGAGGGTATTCAAGGATGTTTCTAGTGCCAAAGAAAGAAAAAGCTTGGAGAAAAAAATTGGGTCTTTCTTTCCTAAACCTGTTTATGATAGTGCCCACATTCAAAATGTCACTTCACAGCCTGTTACCTCTTTCAAGTTTCCTGGTAACACTAGACTTAAAAGATGCTTATATCCCTATTCATCCAGACTTCAGATGTTTCTTAGGGTTGTGTGTGTCTGAATCACATTCAGTTCTCTGCCTTACCCTTTGGACTATCCACTGCACCAAGAGTGTTCACAAAGTGTCTAACTCCAATTAGAGTTCATTGGAGGCTACAAGGTGTCTAAAATGTTCATATTTCATGACTTGCTTATCTTTGCAGAGTCTTTTTCAAAGGGTCAGGAATCTGTCCCTTAGGTTCATAGGTTGGTACTAGGCTGTCAGCCCTAGGGCCTGTACAAGCCTAGCCATAACAATTCCCTGGCTATTTCTTCCCACACTATTTACTTCCCAGGACCCCTGTCTAGCAGGGCGACTGATGTGTTCCCTGGGGTGAATTTCCTTTCTCCCATCCAATCATCAAGGCTCCTTTTGAAGAGGGCCAAAGAGGCACTCTGCTTGACATGTATGGGCAATCTATTCCAGAGTCTGGGGAGTCTCTAGGTCAGGAACCTATCCCTCCAGCATGTTTTGTTTATTGTGATGACAAGGTTTAGATCCCTGGAGCATGTGGCTCTGAGGGATTGAGATTTCTTTAAGTTTAGCATGTCCAACAGCTCTGGGTTTGACATGGCCTTGTTTGTTAAGCAGAGATCGTCTCTGAGTAGACGATATGCGACAAAGTATAGCTGGAGTTTTTTAAGGCGGTCAGCGTAGGGCATCTGCTTTAGGCCTGTGATTCTTTTAGTGAGGTATTTCTGCGGCCTTTCCAGTTGTTGCAGATGCCTTGAGAGGTACATACCAAATGGGGTGTTGTATTCTATAATGGGTCTAATGAGGGATGAGTACAGTGGGACAATGACCTCCTTTTTTCTGGATGAAAAGCCCTTAGTGATGAGGTGTGCCACATAGAAGGATTTCCTGACTGTTGTGGCAATGTGGTTATCGAAGGTGAGACCTGTGTCCCTAAGTCTGTTATCACACTTTCGATGTATAGTGTACTGCCACCTATATGGTAATTCACGGGTACATGTTTTTTTCCCAAAGGGGATAACTATACATTTCTTGGCATTGAGCTTGAGCCCATGGCTCTGGCACCAAACATCTGTTTCTGTAAGGCCCTTTTGCAGGGTATCCACATCATTTGGGGATTCAATAATGGCTCCCAGTTTGCAGTCATCTCTTAGGTGTGAGGTCTCACACAGGTTGGGATTCCCAGAGAACATTTAAAAGTCTTTCTTGACTCCACACAGGATTATGTTCCTGTGATGTCAGCTAGACACCTCAGTTCAAAAAGCTTTTCTTCCACAAGAAAAATAATTCTATATCTAGATCTATTTCTTAGGTTTTTCACTCAGACTTTGGTCAGTGAGAGGGCATACCTCAGGATTTTGGGTTTAATGGCATCTATGATTCTCATGATACCCCTTTCAAGAAGATAGTGATATCTGAAATCTGTTCCCAATGCCAACACCCTTTATCTTTTCAAATCCCAGTGCTGAGGTTTGTCAGAAGAGAAATCACATGACAAAAACAGAGATCCTTTAAGCCTGGTCTTCTCTTCTCCCTCCCTGCTCCAAAGCAGTCAGTCACCACAGACTAGACTTTGCTTTGGGAGCAATTTCAGGACAGATACAATTGCAGGGTGTGTTGGACACCAAGGAAAGACACAAGCACATAAATATCAAGGAGATGCTTTCCCTGATCAAGACACTCACCTCTCTGAACAATTGTTGCTCCCTGGAACCTAGCTCTCTGAAAAATTGTTGGTCCCTGGGACCTCTTCAAATGATTACAGACAATACCACAACCAGTGATAACATAAACAGGCAGGGGGGAACCAGGTCATACCCCCACTGCAGGCTAGCCTTTTTAGCGTGGAATATAGCTTCACAGCACAGCTTCACTGAACAGGCATCCTACATTACCTCTGAGCAAAATTGTGTGGTAGACGAGATGAGCAGGACCAGGCTAGACCCTCTCAAATGGAAGCTAGATCAGGGGTCCTCCAAGATTTGATCCATCTGTGGGGAGTTTCTCAAGTAGACATCTATGCCTCCTCTCTGTGCAGTCAGCTGGTAAGATTTTGTTCCAGGACTTCATGCAAGAAGGCCTGGAAGACAGATTTTTTTCCCTTGGAAAGGAATGATGTTAAGTTGTCAATCTCCGACTCGGCCAATACTAAAGCTCGAGAGCTAATTCCACCGGCTCGAGGCTCCCCTATATCCCACAATGCTAGGCGGTAACTACTCAGATCTCGTTTGCCGCTATAGCTGACGAGGTGCGTTTTCTACCGGCTCAGGCAGGTTAGTTACACTTTTACCTTTAGGTACTTCTTAAAACCCCTTTTTTTAATTTTGATATATAACTTTTCAGTTTAATTTAAAAATTTAGATAAATCGACCCCTGTTTGTCGAGCCCCCTTTTCCTTTTTTCCCTTATTCTAGGCCTTCGGCCCCTTCCCTCCCCCTAGTCCTTTACTAAATTAGTTTTTTGTAAGGGCTTGTGTGTGTGTGTTTGTGGCTTAACCTTAGTAATTTATTTTAATATTTTTCTAAAGAGAGTGTCTGTAGTGTGTTTGTGTGTGTTAGGCTCTCTTTTTTATTATGTCTAAAGACAAGGTCTCAGGCTTCAAAAAGTGTGACTTGTGCTGTCAGAAAATGTCCCTGACAGACGGTCACACTTCTTGTGTGTATTGCCTGGGGCCTTTGCACCTGCAGGACTCTTGTGCTTTTTGTCATGGGTTTAGCCCTAGAGTCCTGCAGGAACGCAAGAATAAGCTTATCTTGCGGGGCTTATTAAAGCCTGAAGGACCCCGACTCAGTCTGTGTCGGGGAAGCCTTCAAAAACTTCCAAACAGTCGGCTCCTGCTCCAGAGTCGACTGCTGAGAAGTCTAAGTCGGCTTCGACATCGGCTCCAGCTGGAGCCGATGTTTCTAAGCCTCATACTGTTACCTCGGCTCCGGCTGGAGCCGAGGCTGATAAAACTTTGTCGGCTCCGATACCTTTATCGGAGCCACAATCGAGAAAGAGGTCCAGATCCCCCTCTATCGGATCCGTGCATTCGGCGCCAGGATCCCCTCTTCTTTCAGAACGAAGTCACAAAACTCATTCCTCACGGTCTTCCAGATTGTCCGACCATGACTTGCAAAGGGTAGTGAGTAGACTTCTCAAGTCCGAGGCACTGGCCCAAATGCTGCATAGCCCGACTCACCAGTCAGTGGCTATTCCCGTTCCCCAATACATTCCTCCTCCGACTCCTTTGAGTTCGGAGCCAAGGCTTGTCGGAGCCATGACTGTCGGTGCGTCGGATCCAATACCTTCCATTTCGGCTCCATCGTCTGCTCCAATCTCCTCTTTGGAGGGATCTCGGCGCCGGGCTTCCCTCGTCAGCTCCGAGGGGGCGGTGGCATCGGACCCTTGTCCGACCCCGCTCTCCCTCTCGGGGCTTCGGCGTTGGTGAGTTCGGCTCCGACATCGGCTTCGGAGCCGTCCCTGTCGGTGCTGGGGGAGGTCCTTGTCTCTTCGGAGCGGGGGCCTCGGGCCTTGCCTGACAGGGGTGCCTTCGAGGTCATGGGGAGCGTGCTAGAACCAGGTTCTGCCCCACAGTCAGCTCCTTCAGCCCCTCCATCTACAGTGCCTGCGGTGATTTCTACTCACCCCCTTGTCTCAGACCGCAGAGAGCCAACTCCTCAAGATTCCCCATTGGGAATTTCCTCCTCTTCCGAGGCCTCTCCTGACCCTGCAGGAGATCCCCCAAGGAAGAGGCAGTGCAAGAGGAAGCACATTGACTCCCCTGAGTCTATCACCTCTGACACTGACTTAGAGGAATCCGAAGGTTCCCCTCGATCCCCCTCTGAGGATGTCTCATTTGCTGACATCCTTGAGATCCTGAAACAGAGGGGGAACTGGCCAGCCCTTAACCCTTCGGAGGATGAGTCAGTGTATCTTGAGGCGTTTGGTTCTCGCCCTTCTACCTCCTGGGTGTCCGCTCCCTTTGACCTCCTTATGGAAGTGGTGGCAAGGAAGGCTTGGACGGCTCCTGACTCAGTGGAACCCACCCCGAGGAGACCATCCAAATTTATTACTGCCCCCAGAGACAAAGAGTTTTTATCCAAAGGTGTCCCTGTTGATGCCATGGTGATGGCTGCTGCGGCCACAAAGAAGGAGTTAGCTGATCCTTCGGTTCCCGTCCATCCTCCTAATAAGGAATCTAGGACCATGGACAGGTACGGCAAGCGGATGTTCTCATCAGCGACCTTTTCAATGCGGTCGCTGAACTACTTATGCCACTTCACTCATCTCCAGAGAGATTTACTCAAGGATATGGGTGAACTGATAAAGGATCCTACAGCTGAGGGGTTCAAAGACACAATGAACTCCCAGTTGGCAACCCTAAATTCCATCGTTAACTCCTCCATGCGGCTGGTCTCATATGCAGCAGATAGGGCGAGTAGAGCCGCAGGCACAGGTGTTGCCTTATGACGTCACGCCTGGATGCGGCTATGCAACTTTGCGGACCCTTTCAAGGCGTCCTTCACCAATTCTTCCTTTGATGGATCATCCTTGTTTGGTCCACAGGTGAAGGATACATTGACCAGGTGTGAGGTAGAAGGTAAGACTCTCTCTGCTGTAGGAGTCCGTTTTTCTACCCCTTCTAGACCCTATCCCAAAGGTCAAAGGGGAGGAAAGATGTGGTTCCAAACAATCCCAGGAGTCTCATCTGACGACAGGCGATTCCCTCTAGAGGCAGAGGGGGGAATAATAATAGACGCCACCCTAGAGGCAGAGGAGGTCCGCAAAACCAGGGTGGCAGAGAAATGTTCTCTGACAAACCCTTTCAGCGCCCCTGAGGGGCTGCCCAGCTGTCCACCTTCGGAGGCAGTCGGGGGAAGGTTATCACTGTACCCAAAAGCCTGGCTTTCCCTTACTCAAGACAAATGGGTACAGTCGATCATATCCGAGGGTTACAAAATTCCCTTTATTCACATCCCAACCCAACCAAAAAGATCCCTTCCAGATGTTCCACCCGGTCTAAGGGAACAAGCAGCATTAGAAATTTCAAAGCTGCTATCAAAAAGAGCTATCCAATCTGTCCCGGCAGACCAGCAAGGATCCGGAATCTACTCCAAATTCTTTTTGGTACCAAAGAAAACAGGGAACTGGAGACCCATACTGGATCTCAGCTATTTAAACAAGTTTTTCAAGAAAACAAAATTCCGGATGGTCACGCTACAGTCCATTCTACCCTTCTTGGGTCAGGACAATTGGATGTGCTCGATAGATCTTCAGGACGCGTACTACCACATCAAAATGAACAGACGCTCCAGGAGATATCTCCGCTTCAGGCTGGGAGCCAGTCACTACCAGTTCAGGGCCCTGCCCTTTGGTCTCACTACAGCCCCCCGTGTGTTCACCAAATGCATGGCAGTGGTCGCGGCTCACTTGAGACGTCAAGGATTCCAGGTATTTCCATATTTGGACGACTGGCTCCTTACCGCCACCACCAGACATCAGCTTCTCCTATCCAGGGACTTCACCATCCAGTCTTGCCAAGCTCTAGGCATTTCGATAAATTTCGAAAAATCTGCTTTGTCGCCTTATCAATCTATTGTCTTTATAGGCGCCACCTTAGACACACTCAATCTTTCAGCCAGACTTACAGAGCAGAGGGTGTCAGACATTCGGAACCAAGTTTCCCTTCTCTTACAATGCTACAAAGTCAAAGCCAGACTGGTGTTGAAGGTACTAGGACTCATGGCAGCAGCTATTCCCCTTCTCCCCTTAGCTCGCTTTCACATGAGGATCCTCCAATGGATGCTGTTTACTCAATGGTCCTTTCAACAGCTCCCGATGTCCCATACCATATTGATAACTCAAGCATGCAAGAATCAACTGTCTTGGTGGATCACATCACCTCAACTTCTCCGAGGAAGACCCTTCACTCTCCCCCCCCTCCCCAGTCGCCACATTGACAACACATGCCTCCCTGATCGGGTGGGGGGGGCATTATCAGGGCAGGACAGTCCAGGGCACATGGCAACCTTTCGAGTGCCACTTGCACATAAACGTCTTAGAGATGAGAGCAGTGCTTTTAGCGTTGCAAGCCCTTCACGACTCTCTTCCCACTGGGACTATTACAATTCAAACGGACAACATGTCCGTAGTGTGGTACATCAACAAACAAGGCGGAACCAGATCATACCCTTTATGTCGAGAGGCACTCAGACTTTGGCAATGGGCAATCTCTTCTCAGCGTTTTCTGATAGCAACGCACATTCCCGGGAAATCCAACGTTATTGCAGACAAATTGAGCAGAGCAATTCTCATGCCCCACGAGTGGTCTCTAAAGAAATCAGTTCTAGAAGAAGTATTCCTAAGATGGGGCCAGCCTTGCTGCGATCTTTTTGCTACTCCCCAAAACAGCAAGTGTCACAACTTCTTCACTCTCTTCCCATTACCAGGCCATCCCACCAGAGACACTCTAGTCCACGATTGGCCCCGGGGACTTCTATATGCCTTTCCCCCCTTTCCACTGATATCTCAACTAATTCAGAAAGCCATCGCCTTGAGAGTGACAATGATCCTCATTGCCCCTTACTGGCCTCGACAGATATGGTTTCCCTTTCTTCATCGTTACCTTTTGGAGCAGCCTTGGCATCTGGACCCAGTACCAGATCTGATAACCCACCAATCGGGTCAGCTGCACCAATCTCTGCCTTCTCTAAACCTCACAGCGTGGTTTCTCCAATTCCAACCTTAGCCAGGCTTCCCTCAATATCTCGCTCGGTCCGAGATATCTTGATAGCCTCTCATAAATCTTCTACCCGGAAGATTTATAGTAGCAAATGGAAACGCTTTTCCTTTTGGGCAACATCAAAAAACATAGATCCCTTTACTGCACCTATCCAGTCTATTTTAGACTTTCTAGCAGAACTCTTTCATTTAGGATCTTCTGCATCAACCATTAGAGTTCAATTGGCTGCCATATCAAATTTTCATGTTGGTGTTTCAGAGTCTAGCATCATGGCTCACAAACTCTGTAAAGCCTTTTTAAGGGGCGTATTTCTTCTCAAACCTGCAATCAAAGATCCCCCGCCTCAATGGGATTTGAACTTGGTTCTGGCATCTTTAATTCTTCCCCCCTTCGAGCCGGCGGCTTCATGTTCTCTGAAGTTGCTTTCTTGGAAGACACTTTTTCTGGTAGCTATAACTTCAGCGAGAAGGGTATCCGAACTCCATGCTGTGTGCAGTCATCTTCCTTACTTAGTTTTTCACAAAGATAGGGTATCCCTCCGTACTAATCCATCCTTTTTGCCTAAAATTTCTTCTCAAACAAACCTAAACCAAATTATTGATCTTCCCGTCTTTTTCCCTAGCTATTCAAACAGGTCGGAACAAAAGCTACATTTTTTGGATGTTCATCACCAACTTAGATATTACTTAAACAGGACTAAACAATTCAGGAAATCTGATCAATTGTTTCTGTCATATGCGGAAGGCAAATTGGGCCTTCCAGTTACTAAAGTATCCCTCTCTAGATGGCTCACCTCTACAATTACCTTCATCTATGAGATCAGGCATCAAAAACTACCCTCAAGACCTAGAGCTCATTCAACTAGGGCATTAGCTACATCCGTAGCTTTTCAGGATAGGCTGCCAATAGATTCAATTTGTGCAGCAGCTACCTGGGCTTCTCCTCATACATTCATTTCACATTACAAATTGGACATGGTTTCCAGAAGTCGTGCCAATTTTGGTTCCACTGTTCTCAAGAGTCTGTTCCGATAGGCCACCCGGGATAAGGTGCTAGGGACGCGGTCCCATCCAGCAAGAATGAAGGCGAGATTGACAACTTAACATTAAGAAGTTATGTACCTACCATAACGTTCCATGTTAGTTGTCTTCTTCTCGCCTTCTTTCTTGCGTCCCACCCTCCTTCCCCCAAGCCTGGACAGATTGACTGGAATTCATTTTGTGTTTTTCTTCTGAAAGTTGTCATTCCCACACATTCTTCCACCTCTTCTATCCTTACTGAGGTCTGCCTTTCTTCTACGCAGATTGTTTTGAGGTGGGTTTCCCTACTCCATTCTATGGAGACTAGGATTGCTTGGTATAGCTATCAAACGAGATCTGAGTAGTTACCGCCTAGCATTGTGGGATATAGGGGAGCCTCGAGCCAGTGGAATTAGCTCTCGAGCTTTAGTATTGGCCGAGTCGGAGCCGAGGATCGGCTCCGAACCCATCCAGCAAGAAAGAAGGCGAGAAGAAGGCAACTAACATGGAACGTTATGGTAGGTACATAACTTCTTATTCCTATTTGCTTGTCCACTATTTCCACTAATGTCCAGGATACTTCAGAAAATTCAAGTGGAATCTGCAAAGATCATTGTGGTGACCCCCTTCTGGCCCAGGCAACCATAGTTCTCCCTTATTTTGTAATGGCCTGGGGCAATTACTGCAAGCTTCTTCACAGACTGGATATACTGACACAAGAACAGGAGTTTTTGATGCACAACAACATCAGTCAACATCGGTTGATTGCCTGAATGATTTTCTTAATTCCTTTTAGGTACCTGTGTACGGTGGACATGCAGTGGGTACTAACTGAGGCAAGAAAGGGTGCTACTAGAAAATTGTATATTAGCAAATGGAAAAGGTTTTCTAGATGGTGCCAACAACATAACCAGCACCCTTTCAGAGCTAGTTGTTCTCTGGTTTTACATTGTTTGTGTAAGTTACAATCTTATGGCCTTTCTTATTTCTTTATCACGGTTCATTTATCAGCTGTTTCAGCATGTTTGCCCATGGATGATCCTCTTTCAGTGCAATCTCCTGTCAAAATGTCTTTGAAAAGGGTTTTGCATAAGAGGCCTCCAAGAAAATTGGTGCCCCTCCTTGGGAGTTTAATTTTGTGTTACAGAAGCTAACACTTGATGTTCTGTAGTCCTATCTCGCCTTCATTCTTACATATGGGATTGGAGCCGATCCTTGGCTCTGACTTGGCGTATTTACAAGCTGGAAGACTTTTAGTTGGCTCGTGGCTAGGTAGGTATCCCATGGTGTACCAGTGCAATCTCCAGAACTCATTTGCCACGTCGACGAGTTTGGATGTGCTTCTTGTTGGCTCTGGCTAAGTCTTTCAGTTTGTTCAAAATTTTTGGATAATTCTTCTGGTTTACCTTTGAATAGCATTGGATAGTTATAAGTGTAGTTTTTACAGTTAGTATACTTAGTGTTTACTGGTGCGCCATTTGTTTGCTTTTTCTTCAAGTACAGTTGGCCTTTGGCCTTATAGTACTGGGTATTTTGTGTGCCAATTTTTCTCTTGTAATATTTTTGTTTCATATTAGATATTAGTAATCGTGGGCACCTTTTGCGCTCAGTTAGGCTGTGTGTGTGTTTAGATAGTTAAGTCATAACATTTTGCTGTTCTTCCACTTGCTGTTATTTCTTGTTAGTGTTGTAAACAGAACAAGGTTCTGTTCACTTTGTTAGTAATTTAGTGTGCCAACAGAACAAGGTTCACTTCACCTTGTTAGTATTTTCAACAATTTAGACTTATTCCTGTTTTGGTGTGTGCGAGTCTCTCTCTCTCTCTCTCTCTAATTGTTTCTGCACTAGGTCTGTTTTAGTTAGAGGACCTAGTTTTTCCTTCTTTCTTCCTGCCCGGGCTAGGCCCATTTAAGTTAGAGGACCTAGTCCTTGTGGTGTCTCTTTATCATTCCTGTAGGGCTAGGCCCATTTAAGTTAGAGGACCTAGTCCTCCTTTCTTTCTTCTGTGTGTGCGTGAGAGTTCATCTTCTGTGAGGATGTCTAAGGAAAGCAAGGACCACAAGCCATCTAGCTTTAAAAAATGCAAAAAATGTTCACAGAAGATTCCCATAATGGATGGCCACAATAATTATGTTTACTGTCTTGGGGCCATCCACTTACAGGAAGCTTGCTTATTTTGCCACTCTTTTAGTGCTAGGGTGTTGCAAAAAAGAAAAAAATAAGCTCATTCTAAAAGGTGTCCTAAAACCTTCTTTTGAGGAAGATCTGGCTAGCTGTTCCTCCTCTGCTAGATCTCAGGGATCTTAAAAGGAAAAGTCTAAGTCCTCTAAGAGGCCCTCCCTGGCATCGGCTGGCATCTCTGAGCCACCTCTTAAAATTTCTAAGCCAGACAAATTTACTGTCTCATCGGCCCCACAGAGCTCGGAGCCGATTGAGAGTTGTAGTACTGTGATTACAGAGTTGGCGCCAAGTTACCTCGGAGCCAACCACTGAGAGTATTCAGCGGATCCGGTCTTTGGAACCCTTACTGGTCTCCCCTACATTGAAGTCACCAATATTGCAGAGATCCCGTTCTCCTACTCTGTTTTCCAGGTCTTCATCGGAAGAAGATATGGAGAGGGTAGTACTGAGACTCTTGAAGTCGGCTGCCTTACCGAAATTGCTGTTGGCGTCGACCCAATTGGTTTCGGGGCCACTTGAGTCCGTTTCTCCAGTGATTCCTCCTCCGAGCCTTGCTGGTCTTTCGGAGCCAGAGTGTTTGGTACCACTGGTGGAACCCTCGGTTCCAGCTCCCTATATGGTTGTTTCAGAGCCGAGATCCACTCCGACTCTCTTGGTGCAGTCTGTGGTGTCTAGGAACCCCGTGGGCCCCGACAGGGATGCCTGGAACCGAACCTCTTTGGTTCCGAGCCTCCCTCTCTACTTGTCGGCGAGGGTTAGCGCAGATCCTACATCTGTCTGGAACCGATGGCATCCTCGGTCTCCTTGGAGCCGAGGAGGTCTTCAGAGCCAGAGAAGTCGGCATTCGAGATGATGAGGAGCGTGCTGTCCCGGTCATCATTTCCTACCAGGGGTACCGACACTCTTCCCCTCTAAGGCACCTACTTCAGTCTCAGCTCCTACTCCCTCCCTGGACAGCAGAGACCCGCAGCCTCAGAAGCCACCGGCCGGTGGTCCCCACTCTTACGAGACCTCCCCAGAATATCCTTTCGAGGAGCCCCCACGGAAGAGAACATGCAAGAGGAAACATGTAGACTCCCAGGATGCATCTCTTACTTCGGACACTGACCTCGAGGAGTCAGAAGATTCCCCCAAGTCATCCTCTGATAATGTCTCTTTCGTAGAGGTACGGCTGGCCCACCTTCACCGCTTCTGATGAGGTGTTAGTGTACCTGAAGGCTTTCGGGTCTCAACCTTCTGCCTCTTGGTTGTCTCCACCTTTCGACGAACTGATGGAGCTAGTTAGTTGGAAGGTGTGAGATACTCCTGATGCCGTGAAGCCGGTCTCCAGGAGACCAAATAAGTTTCTTTCTGCACCCTGAGAAAAGGAATTTTTGTCTATAGGTGTTCCCGTAGATGCCATGGTGGTGGTGGCGGCCACTAAGAAGGAGTTGGCGGAAACTTCTGTTCATCCGCCGAATAAGGAGTCTCGAACGATGGACAGATACGGGAAGGGTATCGTCTCTTCAGTGGCATTTACTCTTAGATCGCTGAACTACCTTACACACTTCACAAGGCTTCAGAGAGATTTCCTTAAGGAGTTAGGAGATTCTCTACAAGGTACATGTACTGAGGGAATCCCTGACAAGTTGTCTGCCCAGTTGTCCACCTTGAACTCTATTGTGAACTTGTCCATGAGGCTTATCTCATATGCAGCCGATGGAATGAGTAGAGCAGCAGGTTCAGGAATTTCCCTAAGGCGTCATTCCTGGATACGTTTGTGTAATTTTGCAGAACCGTTCAAGTCTACCTTTACCAACACCCCCTTCAACGGTTCTTCATTGCTTTGGACACAAGGTAAAGGACACACTCACCCGATGCGAGCAAGAAGGAAAAACACACTTGGGAGTACGTTTTACTGCCCCCTCTAGACCATACCCTAAGGATTAGAGGGGCGGTAAAATGTGGTTCAAGAAGTCCCAGAGAATTTTCCAGGATGCACAGGGCGACTCCTCCTTCAGAGGCAGAAGAGGAGGAGGGAATGGTAGACGTCGCCTTAGAGGCAGGGGCGGACCGCAAAACCAGGGAGGCCACGATTCCTTTCGGTGCCGGTCTTACCAGCGCTCCTGATGTGGAAGCCCGACTGTGCTTCTCTAGGGCCAGTTGGGGGTCACATTTCTTTGTATCCAAAAGCCTGGCTAAGTATCACTCAAGACAAATGGGTACAAAGAATTATTACCAGAGGTTATGTCATACCCTTTTTCTCTGCCACCTTATGTTCCCAAGAGGATCCCGGATGTTCCACCCAATCACAGGGATCAGGCAACTGTGGAGGTCAACAAACTGTTGGCAAAAAGAGTCATTCAAACAGTCCCAGCAGACCAAATAGGATCCGGAACTTACTCCAGATTCTTTTTAGTGCCAAAACGTTCAGGGGACTGGAGACCTATCTTGGACCTCGGCAAATTGAATGAATCAGTAAAGGAGGACTGGTTGGTTGAGGATGGTGACACTGCAGTCTATACTCCCGTTGATGCCTACTACCACATAAAAATGGACAGGGCATCGAGGAGTCATCTATGCTTCTGGCTAGGAGCCAGTCATTACCAGTTTCGTGCTCTGCCCTTTGGTCTCACCACAGCCCTCAGGATGTTCACCAAGTGTATGGCAGTAATGACAGCTCACCTGAGACGTTGAGGAATCCAGGTGTTTCCGTATCTGGACGACTGGCTCTTGACCGCCCCCACCAGGCATCCACTTCTTCAGACCAGGGACGCTACCATTCAGCTTTGTGCCCAGTTGGGAATTTCTATAAATTGGGAAAAATCTGTCTTATTGCCCTCTCAATCTGTGATTTTTATAGGCGCAGAGATAGACACAGCAGACATGTTGGCTCATCTTCCTGTAGAAAGGGCACAGAATCTGGTTCTTCAAATTCAACATCTTCTCCCCGTACGAAAGGTCAAAGCCAAGACTATTCTGCAGCTTCTAGGGACCATGACTTCCACCATATTGCTAGTGCCGCTAGCCAGACTACACATGAGGGTTCTTCAGTGGCTGCTGACATCCCACTGGTCTTTTCAGCACCTACCATTATCTCATCACATACTGCTGACAAACTCTTGCAAGAAGGACCTCATTTGGTGGACTCTACCCAATCAGTTAACCAAGGACACTTAATTTGTTCCTCACTAATCCGCTCCCACTGTGACCACGAATGCTTCACAGATGGGGGGGCATTATCTAGGCAGGACTGTCCAAGGCACATGGCAAGATCACGAGGCTCATCTGCATATCAGCGTTCTAGAGATGAGGGCGGTGCTCCTGGCATTGCAAGCACTTCACGACCTTCTGCCTCTGGGGACTATTGCAATACAATCAGACAACATGTCGGTAGTATGGTATATCAACAAACAGGGGAACCAGATCATACCCACTCTGTGAGAGGCCATTCAAGTTTGGAAATGGGCGATATCTTCCCAGCATTTTATGGTGGCAACGCATATTCCAGGGACAACCAACGTGATAGCCGACAAGCTCAGCCAGGCAGTCCTGATGCCTCACGAGTGGTTTCTGTAACAGGAAATAGCGGAGCAGATTTTCTGTAGATGGGGACGGCCTTGCTGCGATCTCTTTGCCAGCCCGATCAGTGCCAAATGCAGCAGCTACTTCTCCCTCATCCCCCTCCGGGGGAGTCACCGAGGTACGCACTTGTTCACGACTGGCCCTTGGGTCTCCTTTATGCTTTTTCTCCCTTTCCTCTCATACCCAAGGTTATTCAGAAAGGGAAACTGCTAGGAAGCAAACTGATCCTCATTGCTCCTTACTGGCCTCATCAGGTTTGGTTCCCCTTTCTCGGGCCTCTTCTCCTGGATGATCTTTGGATTCTGGACCCAGTTCCAGATCTCTTGACTCACATGTCAGGCTCGCTTAATCCCGCTTTACGGCTTGGCTGCTCCAGTTCCATCCCTAGTCAGGCTTCAGGACTTCTCACCCTTTGTGACTCATATCCTTACATCCTCTCATAAACCCTCCACTAGGAGACTATATTCCAGTAAATGGAGGTGATTCTCTATTTGGGCAGAGAAAAAGAATGTTGACCCCTATACCGCCTCCATTCCAGTGGTTTTGGAATTCCTGTGTGAGCTTTTACAGCAGGGATCTGTGGCTGCCACTGTCAGGATTCAATTGGCAGTGATTTCAAATTTTCATCTAGGCTTACAAGATTCTAATCTGATGTCACATAGGCTGTCCAAAACCTTCCTTAAAGGTGCCACTTTGTTAAGACCACCATTTCAAGAACCTGTTGCTTCATGGGATTTAAATTTTGTGTTATCCAAATTGGCATCTCCGCCCTTTGAGCCTTCTTATTCATTCCCTTTGAAATTCCTGTCTTGGAAGACTTTGTTTTTGGTGGCTATCACATCAGCCAGACGGGTGTCAGAGTTACAAGCTTTGTCTGTAAAAGCCCCTTACCTGATTTTTCACAAAGACAGAGTATCTCTTCGTACTAATCCTTCTTTTTTCCCCAAGGTCTGTTCCCATGCCATTTTGAATCAATACATAGAACTTTGGTGTTCTTCCCAAGTCATTCCAACGCAGCAGAATACAGGTTTTATCAGTTGGATGTTCATAGAAAATTACGTTTTTATTTGCACCGAACTAAGGAATTCAGGAAATCAGATCAATTATTTATTTTCTTCTCCGAATCCAGGTCAGGTTTACCAGTTTCCAAAGTGACACTCTGAAATTGGATTTCTAGCTATATAGCTTACATTTACATCTCTGAGGGTAGACCTTTACCTATCAAAATCAAGGCTCATTCTACGAGATCTCAGTGTACCTCTGCAGCCTTTCAAGCCAGGGTCCCACTTGGTAATATTTGTGCAGCAGCAACTTGGGCTACCCCTCACACATTTATTACTCATTACAAATTGGATTTAACCTCCAGGGGTAGAGCATCCTTTGGTTCCACGGTACTCAGGAGTATTTTTCCTTGAGCCACACAAGAATAAGGTGCTAGGGATGCTGTCCCATATGTAAGAATGAAGGCGAGATAGGACTACAGAACATAAAGAAGTTATGTACTCACCATAACATTCCATGTTTGTAGTCCATCTCGCCTTTCATTCTTACGAACCCACCCTCATACCCCCATCCTGGAAGTACCTGGAGACAGAAAAATATTATTGTTATTTTCTGGACACCTTTTAGTATTGGCTTCTTTCTGTATGTTTGTTATTATTTTTCCTAGTCAGCAGCAAACAAAATCTGGGGATTGTACTGGTGCACCATGGGATACCTACCTAGCCACCAGCCAACTAGAAGTCTTCCAGCTTGTAAATAGGCCGAGTCGGAGCCGAGGATCGGCTCTGATCCCATATGTAGGAATGAAGGGCGAGATGGACTACAAAGATGGAATGGTTATGGCGAGTACATAACTTCTTTTTCTGTTTGAACCAACTAACCTGGCTGACTTGAGGTTGTCAGCATGGAAAACATATTTACTGATTGCTGTAACCTCTGCAAGAAGGTTATCTGAGTTGCAAGCTCTTATAGTGAGTCGACCCTATTTCATTTTCATAGAGACTGAGTTTCTTTGATAACTAATCCTCTTATGATTCAAGTGGTATCTGAATTTACTTTAAGCCAGACTGTTCATCTCCCATTTTTCTTTCCTGAGCCTAAAAACGAGGAAGAAAGGATATGCCATACCTTGGATGTCCAGAGACAACTCTGGCACTATCTTGACAGAAGTAAATCTTTCAAATCTACGACTCAGTTGTTTATTTCTTGTGAATGTAAGAAGAAACATTCCGTGACAAAACCAGACTATTTCTAAATGATTGTCTTAAGGTATTACTTTTTGCTGTACTCACCATAACAAAACTATTCCAGGCAGGGTCAAGGCCCAGTCTAGCAGGATCTTAGTTTCATATATGGCTTTTTGGAAAGAGTAGAATTCTAGAAGTATTCTAGAAGCTGCTTGGTCCTCTGTACATACTTTTAGAAAGCACTATAAGCTTGGTTTTGTTCTCTAGGTCCAGATTATGCTTTGCTAGGATTGTTCTCCAGGGGCTCCTAAACTCTTCTACTTCCACCTCCCAAATGTAGCTAGCTAGGCTAATCTACCCATGTAGCCAAGGCTACTGCAGTAGTGATCAATATAATGAACACAGTACAGTTGTGTAAGTTAACTTACTGTAACAGTAAGATGTTAAAACGATCACTGCTGCAGTACCACTCCCTCCATCCCCCTTGTTTTTGGTGTGTTTTTTGTGCCAGGGTGTGGACATTTTGTATATTATTTTTTTTATGTAGCTTTGTCCTTTCAGGGATTATCCTCTCATTGTCTCTGTTGGTAGGGTAGGATACCTCTGAAGTGCTTTACACCCAAACTTGCCTATAGGAAGTGGAAGGTGCCCTGAAGCTTTAGATGCTGGCTGGCTGTTAAATCCTTGTCAGGATATAACCCATACAGCTGAGGCTACTGCAGTAGTCATTCAAACATCAACTATTAACTTACACATCTTTGCTGTTTACTGGAGGGGGCACATTTTGTTGCATTTATTAAAACACCCATGAACAAAGCATTTATCTTGGTGTTGTGAATCATGTATAGATAGATATATTTTCTGTTCAACTCAACTAATGGGTTATTGGATCTGATCAGATCCAGCCTTGGTACCTTTTTTCCAAGCTTTTGTTTCCTCCCCTACCCATAATTCCCTCCTGTCTTCTGGAGTATCTCAAATCTCATTTGCTGCCTTAAAAGACCAGATGTGATCCTCGAGGGCTGAGCACTTGGTGATGGCTAAGTCAGTAGTTTTTCCAGTAACTTTTTTTATCTTATTTTAGACTTTCGGTCCTAAGTAGTTAAAGTTCTTTAGGAGTTTCTTACCCTTTGTCTAATACTTCTCCAAAAAACTCTTTAGAGAGAGAAAATATTCTTCCCGTCTTTGTCCCCTACCTGTTAAAAGTCTATATAGTATATAGTTTCTTTACTTTTGCTGATCTTGTAGTGATTGTATTTTCTTAGATTAGTGATTAGCATTTTTAGGATATTGGCCCTTTGTGTATGTATGGAAATACTGGCCCAACGGCACTCGGAACAGCATTCAAAAACAGTAAAGCTTAAATTCATACTAAAAGAATGTGCCTCCTTTGTCACTTTTCATAATCCTAATATTGTTCTTTTTTACATTCAAATAAGGCATTTCTTTCACCTTCATTAAGGTTAAAAAACTTTTTATACCGATTGTTGTTACTTAATACATTCCTAATCTCAGTTTCACGTCTTTTCAAATACATTTAAGGTGTTTAGTAGCAAAGGGTTATAAGTAGGTTTGACATAAGTAGAATTCCATAATGGTATATCTTTCAGAATAAGGATTGGGACATTATTTGAAATACCGAAAGTCCATAAGGACCAAACATATCCTCCTTTCAGGCCGATAGTTTCTTCACCCAACTGTATTACAGAAGGGATTTCACTTGTAATTGATTCTGTGTTGAATCCTTTGGTACAAAAATTGGATTCTTATACAAAGGATTCATGGAATCTTTTTTTTTTTTTTTTTTTTTTTAGATAAAAGGAGGGTATTTTTAGCTGGAGTTGCATTTGATTTTAACAAACACATTCTTTAGTATGAGTTTATTTTTTATTGTTTGTGAGTGCTGGTACCTGCTTCTGGTGACAATCTCTTTTACCTTGTGTATGAAAAGTGTTGACCCAAAGGGAGCATTGATGAACAATGTCTTAAAACTTTCTGCAAAGTGAACAAGATGCATCCAGATATGCTGATTAATAGAAATGCTGGTGCCTGCTGCCCTCACAGTGCCATCCACCACACTGGATAGTAGGAACATGGACACATTTGTCAGATTGTAGGGTAGACCACTGTGACTCCCTGTTTTTCTGGATGTTTGTAGGAAACTTACCAGAGAAGGATTTGGAAAGTTCTTCAGTCAAATCCCTCTAAAAACAAGTCACATGCGTCTAGTAGTTCAGAACGGGAAGAACAAACATTGCTGAAGCATATGTCTGCTTCCCAAACTTGTCCACTCCCTGCTAGGGGGATGGACAGCATTGCTCTCTTCCTAGGAAAAAGTCCTTGGGGTGTAAAAATGTATGCCTATAGCAGAGTCTGGAACCAGAAGGGTGGAAAGATACACTTGATGTGATTTTGTCCTTTCTCACCTTCATTCTTCACTGGTTGGGTTCAGAACCGATCCTCTGTTTCAACTCGGCCTATACAAAAGCTCAGGGACCTCCACTAGCTCGTGGCTGTAACCCTATCCCATCATGCTTCAGGAAAGCTCCCCAGATGTCGTTTGCCACTAAACAAGATCGGGTGCTTCCATTCTGGCTCTGGCTAAGTGGAAATTTTTTTTCATTATTTTTGAAATACTGTGCTCTATAAATAATTATAAGGATTTATAGTGTTTAGTATGCTGGTTTGAGCTTAGTTAACATGTTCGCTGTATAGCATGTTCGCTTTATTGGTTGTTGCTATTGGCCGTCTTTTCTTTCTCTAGGCCTTTTCCTTTTACCTTTCCCGGTTAGATTTAGTTACAATTATCCAAGCTCGTTTAAGTTAGAGAGCTTGGTAAATTAAAATATTTTAACTCTTGTTGTTTTTTCTTCCCTTGTAAGCTCATTTAAGTTAGAGGGCTACCGTTGGCCCGTTTAACATTCAGGGCCTTCTCCCCCCCCTTCCTGTATTTTCTCTTCATAAGGCAGATTCGTTTAATTTAGGGAACTGCCTTTCTTTCTCTAAAGTGCATTGCTGTGGTGTTATGGTTTAAAAAAAAGTTTTACTTGTAGTAATTTTTCTTAGTTGAGCAGACTCTCATAGTTGTTTATTGCTATTGATATTCTAAATATAATGTCCAAGGATCCTAAAGAATTTAAACCCTCTGAGTTTAAGAAGTGTGACAAATGTAACCAAAAAATGTTATTGACCTATGGTCACACAGTTTGTGTGTACTGTCTCTGCGCAGTCCATCTTCAGGAATCCTGTGCTATTTGCCATGCATTTAGTCACAGAATATTGCTTGAAAGAAAAAAACAAGCTAATTTTGAGAGGTTTACTAAAGACCCCCTTTTGCAGAGGCAATCAGAGAAGGTCAGAGTATATCAAAATTACCAGAATCCCCGTCTTCCAGATCAGAGAAGTCGGGAAAAAGACTGTCTACTACTACTGTTCATTCAGAGCGTGTCATCCTTAGACCTGAAGGCTGTTGGATCCAAAAAACCTTCCTCCTCAGCTCCTGCTGTGGTTTCTGGGCCAGTGGAGTTTCATATACAGAGCCGGTCCCCAGAACTGGAGCCAGTTTCTCCAACTCTCAGATTTCCATTGTTTCAACCTGTCAGATCTACTATGTCCTCTCGATCCTCCAGGAAGCCTCTCCAACTATAATGTGGATCTTGTGGTGTGGAGACTTTTAAGGACACTGGCGCTGGCCAAACTATTGTCAACTCCAACCCAGAGGGATTCGGAGCCAACAAAGGCCACCCCCTCATCGATTCGTACTCTGATCTGATCTGGGACCTCGGAGATGGAGTGTCTGGAACTGATTGTAGTGGAACTGTCGGACCCAAGAGCTACACCAGGATCTTTGGGCCCAACTACTGATTCGACTGAACTCGAGGGGTTTAGGAGCCGATGCTGTCTGGTCAGGTCTAAGGGGAATTGTCAGATCGGACAGTTGTCTGATCTGAATTTGCCTCTTGGGGCTTTGACTCAGGTGAGCTGGGCTCCTACATCAGCCTCCGAGCCAACCCCTTTGGTTCCGGGGATGTCTTCTGGTTCTTCGGACTGTCAGCTTCCTCAGATCAGGGGCAGGGGGACTTTGAGATGTTGAGGAGAGTTGTCAAAGGAAAAAACTTCAAAGACCAATTCACGTAAGGTTCAAGTATGGCACCCATTATTAACTTGCAGCAAGGAGACAAAGAATGCAGGCAGAATGATTTGTCTGAACATTAATAATTAGTATGACATTTTTATACAGTTCTTTCCATGTTACACAGAAATGCTACTTCTATTGCTGATGTAGTTAGACACAGCTTTCTGTATTGTTCTACAGAAAAAGTTACTAGACTAATTGCTGACTAGTTGAGAATAACTGCTGATTTACAAAACATTTGAGAAAAACAACCTGGCCTTGGGGCTTATTTTAGCCCACCACAAACTTTCTATTTTTCAATTGTGCAGTTCTAATATATATGTTACATTTTGCCTAGATTCAAGGTACATTTCTAGCTTAGGTACAAATAATGCTGACTACGGTTTATACTTTCAAGCATCCATTGTGCTCCTTATCAAAGCTTCTAACAGCTGTGTACTTTCTCATGGCATAAGCAGAAAATCAATAACTCTTTAAGTCTCATGACACTAGTAGAAATGAAACACTTCTTGTTATTTGCTGACATTAGCAGAAAATAGAATGCTTCTTAAGTTTCTAATAGCTGTGCAGATTCATGCAGTGTGAACAGAATAAATGTATTAACCCTTTTAAACCTCGATGCTTAATGCATATTACTAATACATATTTTTCTAACATTTCCCCCCCTTTTAATACTTTTATTCTACTTTCAAAATAAGCATCAACAGTTTTTTTTTTCTTCCCCTAACCTCTTCCTACTCAGGATTTGCAGTTAAGAGAGTCATTCAGTTTAAACTTATGAAAGCATTTTCAATTTTTCAACAATTCTTCAAGTTCAGCACCTTGGTATAAGGTTTCTGAAACTGACATGTCTATAAAGTCTTTAATCAGTCTTTTCATGCAGGGGATGCAGCAGCACACACATACCACCAGCAGGATCATTCATACACATATGGCAATCAGGATGTTCATTAGGATACTGCCCCACCCCCCAAACAATCTCTGGAAAAAGTCCGTCAATGGATTTGGTCCTGGCTTGGTCATAGCCGACACCTGCTGAATTACCTCAAGGTGATTGTCTATCTCGTGTTTGTGGTCAGGAATATATGAACAGCACTTTTCCTGGATTAAAGCGCAAGTACCTCCTCTCGCCGCTAGGATGAAGTCAAGAGCCATGCGGTTTTGAAGCACTACAGTTCTCATGGCAGTCAGTTCATCAGTCACCAATTCTAGAGCGGAAAAGATTGCATTGCTTATTATTTCGAGAGGTTTAGACAGTTTTCTCATTTCCCAGATTGATTTTGTTGCTCCATATGCTGGCAATACACCTGCCCACGAGATGGTATCACCCAAGTCCATATGTGACTGTCAATTTTTCCCTAGGCTCACAGCATGATGTTTTTTTCAGCCCGCATTGATTTGCCCCACTGGGTTGACAGGTTTCTTGATTTCTCATTGAACATTCCGAATTTTCCCCTGAGGTAAAACTGCTGTGTGTCGTATGGCCGGAACCAGGTACCCCAAATAACAACTGCCGGACCAATTCTCAGGTAACCACTTATATGCTTTCCTACCACATACAAAGTAGCAATCTTCTACTTTGGTAGTAACTTTACTATGTCCTGGCTCTGGATGAAACATTTTTTTGTCAACTATAATCAGTTGTTTATAGAGGTCAGCATTATGTTTTACTTCATCAGTTGTCCTATGCATCAGTTCAAAAAATGAATCATAGCTTGTGTTGCAGTAGGAACCTGTGTTGTCAGTTTTATTGTACCATCTATAGGGAACAGTCACATTGCAATTGCCCCAACCCACCTGAACTGTATCATTTTTGTAAAAACACACAGTCCCCTTCTGTCGAACAGACAAGTGCAATGCAACTTTATCTTGTGATGTGACATCTGATGTATCATAGACTAAGTTTTCCCAGGTCTTGTTGGCTCCTAGGGGGGACTGAAGTTAACAATAACCCCCCCCCCAGTATGCTGTTTGCAAAGCTGTGCAAATCCAGCAATTCGAAGCATTGAAAGTCTCAGCATACACATATTTGATTGCCTGGTAAGTGTTGAAGTTTGGGTGCCACTCTACGTGCAACTCTCCATGTTTATTCAGTTCAGTTTGTGTGGCTGGGAAAAGGAATGGCCACAACAAAAAGATTATTGTCACTAGTACAGTCAACAGGATGATTATGCAATACTTCCGAGGAAACTGTTGATGTTAAGTTGTCTATCTCGCCTTCATTCTTGCTGGATGGGTTCGGAGCCGACCTCGGCTCCGACTCGGCCACTCTAAAAGCTCGAGAGTTGGTTCCACCGGCTCGAGGCTCCCCTTATATCCCACAATGCTAGGCGAGAGTTACCTCAGATCTCGTTTGCCGCTACAGCGATCGAGGTGTTGGTTTTTCTACCGGCTTGTTGGTAAGTGTATTTCTGTAAAATTAGAATACTTAAACCCCTATTTTGTTAAGTTTAACTACTTTTCCCTTAGTTTAGTGGATTTCTACCCCTGTTTTTCTGAAAATTCCATTTTTTTCCCACAAGAACTTTTAAGTTCTCTCTCGGGCCTTCTGGCCTTTCCCCATTCCCTAGTGGTGTGTGTGTGTTGCTCTTAATTAAAACTTTTAGTTAATTGTTTTATTTTGGAGTTTTTAAAATAAGATTAGTGTAATCAGTGTGTCTGACTGGGTGTGTGTGATTACACTTTCTTGTCTAGGATGTCTAAAGAAACAAAGGTCTCAGGCTTCAAGAAGTGTGATGCGTGCTGTCAGAAAATGTCTCTGACAGACGGTCACAGTTCTTGTGTCTACTGCCTGGGGCCTTTGCACCTGCAGGACTCCTGTGCTGTATGCCACGGCTTCAGCCCCAGGGTCCTGCAGGAAAGAAAGAACAAGTTGATCCTAAGGGGTCTACTTAAGCCTGAGGATTCCCTTTCTGCCTCTGGGAAGCCCTCTAAGGCTTCTAGATCCTCGGCTCCAGCTACTGAGCCGAGACCTAAAGCTACAAAACCTATGTCTGCATCGGTTCCGGCTGGAGCCGATGAGTCTACAGCTTCTGTGGTTCCCTCGGCTCCGGCTGGAGCCGAGGTAGTAGAAATTCCCTTGTCGGCTCCGACCAGACCTTCGGAGCCGACATCTAGGAAGAGATCTAGGTCACCATCCCTTGGCTCCGTTCATTCGGCTCCAGCATCTCCTCTGCTGTCTGAACGGAGCCATAAATCTCACTCCTCTAGGTCATCGAGGCTGTCGGATCATGACCTTCAGAGGGTAGTGAGTCAACTTCTTAAGTCCGAGGCACTGGCCCAAATGCTTCAGAGCCCGACTCATCAGTCGATGCCTGCCCCTGTCCATCAATATGTTCCTCCTCCGACTCCGTTGAGCTCGAGCCGGGCGCTGAACCGAGACTGTGGTAGCATCGAGCCGATACAGATGTCTTCGGCTCCGTCGGCTCCGATTTCTTCTTCGAAGAATCTCGGCGAACTTCCTCGTCGGCTCCGAGGGGTGAGTGGCATCGGACCCTTGTCCGACCCCGCTCTTCCTCTCGGAGCCGGCGCTGGTGAGTTCGGCTCCGACATCGACCTCGAGCCATCACTGTCGGTGCCGAGGGAGGTTCTCAGCTTCGGAGCGGGACCTCTGGCTTTGCCTGACGGGGTGCGTCGAGGTCATGCGGAGTGTGTTAGAACCTGGCTCTACTCCACAGTCGGCTCCGCTGCCCCTCCCTCACGGTGCCTCAGGTCAAGTCGACTCACTCCCTCATCCCGGACCGCAGAGAGCCAGCTCCTCAGGAACCCCTGTGGGATTTCATCCTCTTCCGAGGCCTCTCCTGATTTGGCAGAAGAGCCCCTCGGAAGAGGAAGTGTAAGAGGAAACACATTGACTCACCTGAGTCCATCACATCTGACACAGATTTAGATGATTCCGAGGGTTCCCCGTTCCCCTTCTGAAGATGTCTCTTTTGCAGACATTCTCGAAATCCTCAAACAGAGGGGAATTGGCCAGCCCTCAACCCTTCGGAGGATGAATCTGTGTACCTTGAGGCGTTTGGCTCTCGTCCTTCCACCTCCTGGGTGTCTTCCCCCCTTTGACCCCCTCATGCAGGTGGTAGCTACAAAGGCATGGACGGCTCCTGATTCAGTGGACCCCACTCCCAGGAGACCCTCAAAATTCATAACGGCACCAGCAGACAAACAGTTCTTGACAAAAGGAGTTTCTGTGGATGCTATGGTGGTAGCTGCTGCCACTAAGAAGGAACTAGCTGATCCTTCAGTACCTGTCCATCCACCTAACAAGGAATCTAGGTCCATGGACAGGTACGGGAAGCGGATGTTCTCGTCAGCGACATTTGCTATCGTTCGCTGAACTACCTGTGCCATTTTACTCGTCTTCAAAGGGACTTGATTAAAGAAGCGAGTGACATGTTGAAGGACCCTACAGCTGCGGGTTTTCAAGATAAGATGAACACTCAGCTGGCTACCCTTAACTCCATAGCCAACTCCTCCATGCGCCTCCTTTCTTATGCGGCTGATGGAGCGAGTAGGGCCGCAGGGACGGGTGTGGCCTTACGTAGGCGTGCCTGGATGCGGCTATGCAATTTTGCGGACCCCTTCAAGACGTCTTTCACTAATTCCCCGTTTGACGGATCATCTCTCTTTGGTCCTCAAGTGAAAGAAACCTTGACTAGGTGCGAAACTGATGGCAAGACTCTTTCTGCCGTCGGAGTCCGTTTTTCTACTCCTTCTAGGCCTTACCCCAAAGGCCAGAAAAGTGGGAAAATGTGGTTCCGTAAACAATCTCAAGGGACTTCGCCTGACGCACAAAGTCATTTTCCCGCCAGAGGCAGAGGCGGGAATAACAATGGTAGACGTCGCCCTCGAGGCAGGGGGGCTCCGCAGAACCAGGGCAATCGAGAAGCCTTCTCTGATAAGCCCTTTCAGCATCCCTGAGGTGTTGCCTGACTGCCCACCTTCGGAGGCAGTCGGGGGAAGATTGTCACTGTACCCAGAAGCCTGGCTATCCCTGACTCAAGACAAATGGGTACAGTCCGTCATTTCCGAAGGCTAGGGGCATTATCAGGGCAGGACGGTCCAGGGCACATGGCAACCAAATGAATGCCACTTGCACATAAATGTTCTGGAGATGAGAGCAGTGCTTTTAGCGTTGCAAGCCCTTCAAGACTCTCTTCCCTTGGGAACGATTGCAATCTAGACAGACAATATGTCTGTAGTGTGGTACATCAACAAACAAGGCGGAACCAGGTCCTACCCCCTGTGTCGAGAAGCACTCAGATTGTGGCAATGGGCAATTTCTTCTCAGCAGTTTCTGATAGCAACGCACATCCCCGGGAAGTCCAATCAAATCGCGGACAAGTTGAGCAGAGCTATCCTCATGCCTCACGAGTGGTCTCTGAAAGACTCTGTTGTGAGAGAAATTTTCCTCAAGTGGGGTCAGCCTTGCTGCGATCTTTTTGCTACTCCCCAAAACAGCAAGTGCAGAGATTATTTCACTCTATTCCCTTTACCAGGCCAACCCAGCAGAGACGCTCTAGTCCAAGTTTGGCCCGGGACTTCTGTATGCATTTCCTCCCTTCCCACTAATCTCTCAAGTGATACAGAAAGCTATCGCTCAGAAGGCCTCATTGATCCTCATTGCTCCTTACTGGCCTCGACAGGTGTAGTTCCCCTTTCTACATCAATTTCTATTGGAGCGACCTTGGCATCTGGACCTAGTTCCAGATCTTTTGATCCATCAGTCGGGTCAGTTACATCGCTCCCTCCCCTCTCTGAACCTCACTGCTTGGTTCCTCCAGTTCCAACCTTAGCCAGGCTTCCGCAATTATCTCACTCCGTTCGAGATATTTTGATAGATTCCCATAAATCTTCCACTCGGAAGATTTATTTGAGTAAGTGGAAACGCTTCACATATTGGGCTCAAGGAAGGGACATAGATCCTTTCACTGCTTCCATCCAAATAGTCCTTGATTTTCTAGCTGAACTCTTCCATGCAGGTTCATCTCCCTCTACTCTTAAAGTTCAATTGGCAGCTATTTCTAACTTTCATGTGGGTATTTCTGAGTCTGCCTTAATGTCCCACAAGCTTTGCAAAGCCTTTTTGAAAGGAGTTTTTCTTCTCAGACCTCCTATAAGAAATCCTCCTTCTCCTTGGGACCTAAATTTAGTTCTTACTTCTTTGATTCTTCCCCCTTTCGAACCTGCAGCTTCCTGTTCTTTAAAATTGCTATCATGGAAAACTCTTTTTCTGGTAGCAATTACTTCAACTAGAAGAGTTTGAACTTCATGCACTCAGCTGTCGACCTCCTTATCTGTTGTTCCATAAGGACAGGGTATCCTTACGAACCAACCCGTCCTTTTTGCCTAAGGTAGCCTCGACATCTAATCTAAATCAAAGCATTGACCTCCCTGTGTTTTTTCCAGAATATTCCAATAGGTCTGAACAAAAATTACACTGGCTAGATGTTCATCGTCAGTTAAGGTACTATTTGGATAGAACAAAACAATTCAGAAAATCTGATCAACTGTTTGTCTCCTATGCAGAAGGCAGGAAGGGACTTTCAGTTTCAAATGTATCATTATCTAGATGGCTAACATCTCTGATTTCCCTTGTTTATGAAATTAGACACCAAAAGCTGCCTAACAAACCTAAGGCCCATTCCACCAGAGCTTTGGCTACCTCCATAGCCTTCCAAGACAGACTGCCTATTGACACCATTTGTGCAGCGGCTACTTGGGCTACTCCTCACACTTTCATTTCTCATTATAAGTTGGATTTAGCTTCTAGGCATAGAGCTAACTTTGGTTCCACTGTTCTCAGGAGTCTGTTCCGTTAGGCCACCTGGGACAAGGTGCTAGGACGCTGTCCCATCCAGCAAGAATGAAGCGAGATAGACAACTTAACATATAGAAGTTATGTTCTTACCATAACGTTCCATGTTAGTTGTCTTCTTCTCGCCTTCTTCTGCCCACCCTCCTTCCCCCTGGCCTGGACAGACCTAGAGGAGTTGTGATTGTGACCTCTCTTTCTACCACCTCTTTACTTAGGCATATGCTGTTTTGCATATTTCCTGAATCAGGATGTAGGTCACCCTTCTTCTCCCTGTTGTTAGAGGTGGACTCTGTTTATAGTTATTCTGTTATATACTGTTACTATTATAAGCTGGGGTTAGCTTACAAACGAGATCTGAGGTAACTCTCGCCTAGCATTGTGGGATATAAGGGGAGCCTCGAGCCGGTGGAACCAACTCTCGAGCTTTTAGAGTGGCCGAGTCGGAGCCAAGGTCGGCTCCGAACCCATCCAGCAAGAAGAAGGCGAGAAGAAGACAACTAACATGGAACGTTATGGTAAGAACATAACTTCTATTTCTGCATTCCTGTTTTCTCCGACTCTCCCGAATAGGTACATCTGGATCTTACTGGATCCTGTCATCTTTATTTCAGACGTGTTCTTACTCTCTGCCCTAATAGGACCTTCAGCACCGATGGTTTCTTCACTGGGATTGAGACGGATCAGTCCTGTTGATCTGACCCCCCTTTGTAGCCAGACTTTGTGCTGAGGGCCCCCTTTGGAGCGGTAAGATTTTTGTCCAGTTCAAAGTTTTTAACTAGTTTGCAGTGCGTCAGGTGGATCCATGAAGTTCGCTCTGCTATCTTGACTGCAGTGGGTGTCGAAAGAAGCACCTGGTATGGATATTGCCACCTTGGTGATGACCAATTCTTCTTTATATTCTTCACCCACACCCACTCTCCGGGGATCATTGCCACTTCCGATGTTTCGGTTTGTTCTTTATCTGAAACAGAATTTGACTGCAACAGATGTTTAGAATTCATGACTTTCTTTATATATTCAGCTAGTGTAAAATCAGCTTCCTGGTCTGAGGACATGAGAAGTTTCCATTGGGGTGTATAATAAGCCCTTCCAAATAGTTTTTCAAAAGGAGTCAATCAGTTTGCAGTCGGAACAGTTCTCATGCTCAAAAGTGCCAGGGGCAAACAATACAGCCAATTATTTCCTGTGTCAGCTATTAACTTTCTCAATTTGTTCTTTAATATACCATTATGCCTCTCAACTAGCCCTGCAGATTGCGGATGGTATGCACAATGATTTTTTAAAGAAATACCAAAATGCTTACTTAACTGTTGTATGGTTTGGTTTGCAAAGTGTGTACCATTGTCACTGTAGATCCTTTCCGGAATGCCAAATCTAGGGATGATTTCTTTGACAAGTACTTTTGTCACCGAGGCTGCATCTGGATTTTTGGTTGGAAAGGCTTCCACCCATCTGGAAAACATCTACAATGACAAGACAATACTTCTTATTTTCACATTTGTTCAATTCTGTGAAATCCATACAGATAGTATGAAACGGATATGGTGGTGTAGGGAATACTCCCTTGCTTGGGCTTTAACGCCCCTTGTGCATGATGTTTGTTGCAAATTTGACATGTCAAACAGAATTTTTTTAGAGTAGTTTGTAAATCCGTACGTTGTGAACACCTGGTTCACCAGCTGTACCATTCCCCCCTGTTGAGACATGGCACTGCCCATGGCTCAACAAAGCTGCATATCTAAACAAATTAGATGGTAGTATCCCTTCTTTAGAGATGTACAGCCCCTTTTCGAGAATTGCTCCTCGTTTTACCCATCTTTGTTTTTCAGCTTGCGTAGTGAGTGTCTGCATTGTTTTTAACATTTCTAGGTCTAAAATCTCAGAGGATTGTAGTTCCTCATTTAAAAGAAATACTTCAGAAGCTGCTTGTTTTGCAGCTGTATCAGCTCTTGCATTACCTTTTGAAATCCTATCTTGTTGCTTGGTGTGAACTGTGTATTTACAAATGGCTACTTTCTGAGGTAACTGAATAGATTCTAAAAGATCTAAAATAAACTGTGCATGATTTATAGGTTTGCCAGTAGATGTTATCATTCCTCGGTTTTTCCACTGTTGCGCAAAAACATGTACAGTAGAAAAAGCTTACTGGCTGTCAGTAAAAATATTTACACATTTACCCTTTGCTAAGGTACATGCCCGTGTCAAGGCAATCAATTCTGCTGCCTGTGCAAATAAGTTGTGTGGTAAAGGTTTTGCTTCTATAATCTCAGTGTCAGAAACTACTGCATATCCTACTAGGTTCTGTCCTGCAGGACCCCTTTTGCACGAAGCATCCACGTAGTATGTCACCGCAGCATCATCCAAGGAGTCATCCATGAGATCTTTTCTAGGTAGTGTCTTTTGCTCAATTACCTGCAGGCAGTGGTGTGCCGTCTGCAGGGGTCGGGAGCAGAGGAGAAGGGTTCAAAGTCGTGCATCGTTCAATTGTCATGTGAGGTTGGCTCAACAATATAGTCATACAGGAAAGATGCCTAGCAGGGGAAAGATATGCCAGCTTTTCTTGTAGTAAAATAATCGTGACTGCATGAGGCACTCTCAAAGTGAGAGGGTGGAATAAGACTACTGAGGCCGAAGCCTGTACTGCCATTGCAGCTGCAACTACTGCTTGTACACAGTGGGGTAGTTGTGATGAATGGTAATCAATGGGGCGTTGCTTATCCCCATGCTGTTGTGTTAACACTGACGTCATATAACCTTGCCTACAATCTACAGTTTGGAAAAAACGTTTATGGTAGTTTGGTAATCCTAGAACTAATGAGGATGCTATTCACTGCTTCAGTTTGCAGAAAGCAGATTCTGTTTCTGGTGTCCATTGTAACAAATCCTGTGCTGCCATAGGCTTCTTATATATGAGGTCAGTCAGAGGTGCAGATTCCAAAGCATAGTTTGGAATCCAGCTCCGGCAGAAATTAGTTGTACCCAGGAAGGACATCATTTCCTTCTTGGTAGTGGGTTTTGGTGCTTGCAATATTGCTACTTTTCTGTCCTCATCTAATGTTCTGCCTTCCTTGGATATTACATATCCCAGGTATTTGACTTGTTTTTTCCAAAGCTGCAGTTTATTTTTATTTACCTTATGTCCTTCAGCGGCTAAGAATCATAATAACGCTATGGTATCTTCTCTACAATCTTGCTGGGTGGGGGCTGCCAGCAAGATATCATCAACATAAAGTAAAATCTGACTGCCTCTTGGTGGGGTGAATCGCGCCATGTTGCTTGCCATTTCTTGTGAGAACATTGTTGGACTTTCACAATACCCCTGTGGTAGTCGCGTATATGTATACCCTTTCCCCTGAAATGTGAATGCAAACCAATACTGGCTGTCAGGGTGTATCAGTATCGAAAAGAATGCATTGCTGATGTCTACCACAGAAAAATACTTCTGTTGAGGTTTTAAATCATTCAACAGGGTGTGTGGGTCTGGCACCGTAGGTGCCCTTGGTATTACTGTATCATTTACAGCTTGTAAATCTTGGACCATACACCATTCTCCATTTGCTTTTTTAACTGGAAATAAGGGTGTATTACATGGTGAATCAGGAGATTCTACCAGTATTCCCCCTTTAAGTAAGGCTGCTATAATAGGCTTTATTCCTGCCTCTGCATCTTTACTTAAGGGATACTGTCCTTTTTGTGGTCTGAATGCTGACTTTGGAGTGATAGTTACTGGTCCTGCTGTACGAATAAGTCCTACATCTGACTTTCCTGTTGACCAGAGAGTTTCTGGTATATTTTGTAAGGCATTCTCTTCCTCCTTTAATAGGAGTGCTAATCAGCTGTCCTTGCTAGACTGCAAGTGCACGGCTGGGTGGGTCTGAGTTATCCAATTCAACTTCTGTATTTGTATTCCCAGTTCTGACAGTTTCTCCTAGGTCTGCCCATTCTATATTTTTGTTCTTGGTTAGGCTAACATGTGGTAATCGATTAGATTTATAAAGTGCAAAGAACTCCTGGGGCAATGAACAGCTGGCTACACTGTTCCCTTCTGTGTCCCAGTACAAGTTACGTAATATCAATCTGTTTGCATGATTCTTAAACAATTCTTGCTCATATTCCTTGTCAGGTCCTGGTGTGTTACAATAATACAGGGTACAGTGCAACAGGTGTTGCTTATCAGTGTCAAGGGAGGGGAACTTGCTGATGGCTACATTCATTAATTCTTCGGTCACAGTCCCTGGACCAGTCGTAACCAAGTCCTGGCTGTACCAATAAAACATTTCACCGATTGCACTGCAAAGGTATCAATTTGTCGCTGTACTTCCATACCCTGCATAGTTGGAACTACTGCTATACCAAATAGTTGCATGAGGTCTCTGCCCAAGAGGTTTACTGGGCATTTTGCAGAAACAACAATTTTGCTTTTCTGAGTCAGTCCTGAAACTGGATCAGTTATTGCAATATTACGGTAGAGGGGCTCCTGATACAGCTGTCCATTAGCTGCTTTTACCAGTATGTAATCAGGTGAGACTGTGTTTTCTGGCAGTTTGGAGGGATGTATCAGGGTTTGTGATGCCCCTGAGTCACACAAGAATTTGACTTCCCTCCCTTCTACCAGGAGTGTAACTTCTGGTTTTGTGTCTGCTAAATAGAGCTCCAAGCTTAATAAAGCTAGGTCTAATATTTCATTTTCTTCATTATCACTAACTTCTTGCACTTCCTCTATCTCTTCTGTCACATCCTCTACTCCCTCTGTCACATTCTCATTTGTCCTTTCTTCGCTATCCCCTTCTAGTGATTCCTGACTACCATATAGTCGGTCCTCACCCTGCTTGTCTTCCGTGGTTGCCTTCTTGTTTTTCCTGCAATCCTTTGCCAAGTGTCCCTTTTTACCGCATTTAAAACATTCACCCCTTTTCTTTTGCCCTTCAAAGTCCTCTGATCGTTGATCAGATTGTTTGTTTCCCTGTGCATTTTTCTTGCCCTTTTTCCCGGACTGTACAACATAAACTTCTGCTCCATCTTCTACAGAAAATACTTGAGCTTTCTTTTTCTTTTTGCTATTAAAATGTCTTTCGGCATGCCTAGCATATTCAAGTAATGACTGTAACCTGCGTGTACGATGGTCTTCCATGTGTTTTGTAATAAAACTGCTTATAGGTGCAATACTGCCCTTTAAAAATGCATTCTTTAACTGCTGTTCATATGGGGAATCTTGTGTTTGATCTTCAGGAACCTGCATTCCACAGTGGTTATTAAAACATTCTAATAGTCTGGCATAATACCGGTCAATAGTTTCACCTTCTTGTTGGATGCATTGATTAATGCAAGTCCAGTCTGCCCTAGGCTTCCATTTTTCAGAGATGCGGTCTGTAAGACCTTTTACTCTGTCTAATTCTGCGCTGCTTTGTGGGAGGGGTCTTTGTGCAGCGTCACTGGGATTCCAGTTGCCACTAATCATATGCCAATCTGGCCCCACAATTTGTCTAACTACTTTTTCTACCTCTTCTCCATTTAGGTTATAATTCAGCCTCATTCCTTGTAAATCTTCTGAGAATTTTCTAAAATTAACTTTTGGATGGAGAATTCCCTCAGTGGCTTTCCGAATATCTTCCGGAGTCCAAGGTCTATACACTAAAATAGTTGGGTCTTGATTATCTTGTCCTGCCTGAGGATTGGGTACTTCTATAAGTGGGCATATTTCTTCTTCACTCATAGATCATGAATTCTTAGCCATTTGATATAATTCAATGCCTTCATTTGGGTTACCTGCCCTTGTTTGAGACCTGGTCCCGATGGGATCTCTAATATACGGTTTTATTTTCATAATGCCTCTTTCTTCAGTGACCACAGGATATCGTGGGGGTGGACTAACCTGTTCACTTGCTTCATATTCTGGTAAGGGAGGCAGAGGTGCTGATGCTATTACTAAGTTATTGTCCTCTTTGTGTAAAAACATTGTTTTTGAATTTTTGTTCTTTTGTTCCCTACAGTTTACTTCCTCAATCCACCTATGTGCCTGAGGAATTCCTAATTTACGTTGCTTTTTTTTACCCAACCTTTGGAATCTGTTTTGAGATGTTTGATAAGTTTGATAAGCGAGGATTTTTCTAATTTTCCGTCTAATTCATATTTATTAACCCATTTTGAATAATATTTAATATTGTCGGCGCTCTGCGACTGCATGTATTTTGCGTCTTCTGTTAACGGCGGATTTTGGGGTCTTTTTGTGCAATTATTACCCATTTTGTTCTACCCTTTTGATCGTTACGTAACTTCTCTTATTTTTAACGTGGCACCACGGATTTTGTTATAGTCTCTTCAGAATGACTGCCTACTTATTCTGTTTCTCCTGATCTGTGACAAGACAGTAATCTTTTCTGTCCCTGACTTGTAAGCAAAAATACAGTCTTGACAAAAACAATACAAATCTGGTCTCTGATCTAAAACAGAAAACACAGAAAAGTAGATTCACCTTACCTGAGCCTACGTGATTGATCACCTGATTCGTGGAGACCCGTCCTTCAGTCACAGATCAGAAAGTGGCTGGCCTCTTTTGAACGACAATTCAGTCAGAGGGCTTTTCAGATAAGAAGAACTGATTTGGTTTCTTCCCCGTACGGTTTCAACCACCTGGCCCGTCTGATCCGAGGTGAAGAGAGAAGGACCAATCTGTCAAAGGAAAAAACTTCAAAGACCAATTCACGTAAGGTTCAAGTATGGCACCCTTTATTAACTTGCAGCAAGGAGACAAAGCATGCAGGCAGAATGATTTGTCTGAACATTAATAATTAGTATGACATTTTTATACAGTTCTTTCCATGTTACACAGAAATGTTACTTCTAGTGCTGATGTAGTTAGACACAGCTTTCTGTATTGTTCTACAGAAAATGTTACTAGACTAATTGTTGACTAGTTGAGAATAACTGCTGATTTACAAAACATTTGAGAAAAACAACCTGGCCTTGGGGCTTATTTTAGCCCACCACAAACTTTTAATTCTTCAATTTGCAGTTGTAATATATATGTTACATTTTGCCTAGATTCAAGGTACATTTCTAGCTTAGGTACAAATAATGCTGACTACGGTTTATACTTTCAAGCATCCATTGTGCTCCTTATCAAAGCTTCTAACAGCTGTGTACTTTCTCATGGCATAAGCAGAAAATCAATAACTCTTTGTTAAGTCTCATGACACTAGTAGAAATGAAACACTTCTTGTTATTTGCTGACATTAGCAGAAAATAGAATGCTTCTGGTTTCTAATAGCTATGCAGATTCATGCAGTGTGAACAGAATAAATGTATTAACCCTTTTAAACCTCGATGCTTAATGCATATTACTAATACATATTTTTCTAACAAGAGTGCTGTCACCACAGACTACACTCTCAGGTGCAGGCATTCCTCCTACAAAGGCACCAGTGTCTTTCTCGGTACCATCGCATCCACACAGACGTGGAGACCCAAAGCCTCAGGATGCCCCATTGGGTGAAACCCTCTCTTCCGAAACCTCTCCAAAACACCCTTCTGAAGAGGTCCCTTGAAAGAGATTATGCAAGAGGAAGCATTTAGACTCCCCGGAGGAGTCCATCACTTCGGATACAAACATCGATGAGTTGGAAGGGTCCCCACGGTCACGCTCTGAGGATGTCTCCTTCGCAGACATCTTAGAAATGCTAAAGCAGAGAGGTGGCTGGAAGCCCATCAACCCTTCTGAGGAGTCTATACCTGAAGGTTTTCGGGTCTCACGCTTCCACCACTTGGGTGTCTCCTCCCCTTCGACGAGCTCATGAATGTAGTTAGTCGAAAGGCCTGGGAGTTTCCAGACTCAGTGGAACCTGTTCTTCGGAGGCCAAACAAGTTTATTACTGACCTTCAGACAGGGAGTTTCTTACTAAGGGTGTCCCGATAGATGATATGGTGGTGACAGGAGCCACCAAGAAGAAACTTGAGACATCCTCCTCTGCCCATCCACCGAACAAAGAGTCTCGTACAATGGACAGATGTGGAAAGTGCATGTTTCTTTCAGCGACTTTTGCACTCAGATCACTGAATTACCTGACTCATTTTACTAAGCTTCAGAGAGATCTGAAAGAGCTAGGAGATACCCTCCAAGGTTCTGTAGCTGCGGGGGTTACAGACAAAGTTTCCTCTCAGCTCTCCACCTTAACTTTAGTGATCAACTCCTCCATGAGGCTCATTTCTTATGCAGCAGATGGAGCGAGTAGGGCAGCGTGTACAGGAATTTCCCTAAGGAGACATTCCTGGATGCGCTTGTGTGATTTTGCAGAACCCTTTAAATCTTCTTTTGTTAACGCCTCTTTTGGTGGCTGTTCCTTTTTCAGGCCAAATGTCAATGACACGCTAACCAGGCGTGAACAAGAAGGAAAGACTCTCTCTGCCGTTGGAATCCATTTCTCCCTACCTACCAGACATTATCCAAAAGGTCAGAAGGGAGGAAAAATGTGGTTTCAAAAATCCCAGAGAGCTTTCCAGGACACATGTGGTGATTCTTCTCCTAGGGGCAGAGGGGGAAATACCAATGGAAGATACTGACCATGCGGTAGAGGGGGTCTGCATAACCGGGGTGGCAGGGAATCCTTCCTTGGTAAGCCCTTTAAGAGCTCCTGAAAGGAGGCCCATCTGTCCATCTCTGGAGGCATTTGGGAGTAGCTTATCTTTGTACCCAAAAACCTGACTAAAAATTACAAAAGACAAGTGGGTACAAACGATCGTGTCCAGAGGCTACTCCATATTCTTTTCCTTCCCTGCCCCAAACACAAAAAACATCCTAGATGTTCCACCCAGTCAGAGGGATCAGGCAACTCTAGAAATACAAAAGTTGCTAGACAAAAGAGTCATCCAAGCAGTCCCCACAGACCAAATTGGATCCGGAACTGACTCAAGGTTCTTTTTAGTTCCAAACAAAACAGGGGACTGGAGACCCATCTTGCATCTCAACAAATTAAACAAGTCTGTAAAAAAAAAAAAATCAAAGTTCTGGATGGTAACGTTGCAGTCGATATGCCCCTTTATGGGACAAGACTATTGGATGTGCTTGATAGACTTGTAAGATGCGTATTACCACAAACAAATGGACAGGTGGTCCAGGAGTCTTTTGCCCTTTCGGCTGGGAGCCAGTCACTGACAGTTTTGAGCTCTGCCCTTTGGTCTCACTACAGTCCCCAGAGTGTTCACCAAGTGCATGGCAGTAGTCACGGCTCACTTGAGGCACCTAGGATTCTGAGTGTTTCTGTACCTAGACGACTGCTCCTGCCACCACCGTGCATCTAATAACATGGATCACAATAAATTACAAAAAATCTGCCTTGTTGCCATCTCAGCATATCATTTTTATAGGAGTAGATCTAGATACAAAACAAATGATTGCAAAGCTTCCCCCCCGAAAGAGTTCAAGTCCTACGACACCAAGTCAAAAATCTACTTTCCAAGAAAAAAGTACAAGCAAGAACTGTCCTGAAAGTCTTGGGTACCATGGCAGCAGCAATAAGCTTGATACAATTGGCGTTCCTGCATATGAGAATTTTGCTGTCCACTCAGTGGGCCATGCAGGAGCTACCCATGTCTCACCAAATTATAACAGAATCTTGCAAGAAAGACCTTTGTTGGTGGCTTCACTCCACTCAGTGAATCTAGGTTGACCCTTTGCTCTTCCACAACCGCTAGCCACAGTGACCACGGATGATTCCCAGATGGGGGAGGGGCATTATCTGGGAAGGACAGTCCAAGGTACTTGGTGGGATCACAGCCCACTTGTACATCAGTGTCCTAGTGATGAGGGCAGTGCTTCTAGCATTGCAAGCATTCCAAGACTCTCTTCCGCTACGAACTATTGCAGTACAGACAGACAATATGTCAGTTGTGTGGTACATAAACAAGGAGGAACCAAGTCTTACCCCCCTCTGTCAGGAGGCCCTGAGAATATGGCAGTGGGCAACCTCTTCCCACCATTTTCTGACAGTAATGCACATCCCAGGGAAGTCCAACGTGATAGCAGACAAACTCAGCAAAGCGATTCTGATGCCTCATGAGTGGTCCCTAAAACAGGAAGTGGCGGAAGAGATTTTCTGCAAGTGGGGTGGGGTGGGCAGCCTTGCTGGAACCTTTTTGACACGTCCATGAATGCCAAATGCAGCAGTTACTTTGCCCTGATTCCTTCTCAGGGGGAGTCACCAAGAGATGCATTTGTACAGGATTGACCTCCGGGTCTCCTCTATGTGTTTCCCCCCTTTCCATTGATACCCAAAGTCCTTCAGAAAGCCAGCTCATTGGGAAGGAGTTTAATACTAGTCACCCCATACTGGCTTTGTCAAGTATGGTTCCTGTTTTTTTGGCCTCATCTCTAGGAGGAGCCGTCGATTCTGGACCCAGTTCCAGAAGTCCTGACTCATACGTCAGGGATGCTCCACCCATCAGTTTGAACCCTCAAGTTGACAGCTTAGCTGCTGCAATTCTGCACATAGCCAGGCTCCCTGACATTTTCCCTTCAGTGAAACATATCTTGATCTCATCTCATAAGGCTTCAACCAGAAAATTATGCACGAGCAAATGGAAGAGATTTTCCCTTTGGGCCTTGAATAATCACATTGACCCCTTCTCTGCCCCTGTATCCTCTATATTAAAATTCTTGGCAAAGCTTTTTAATGAAGGTACAGCTGCAGCTACTATTCGAGTTCAAGTAGCAGCTATATCAAACTTCCATATAGATGAATGAGGGCCAAATGCAATGTCCCACAGACTTTGCAAAACTTTCCTGAGGGGGTACTATGTTACTGAGACCACCCATCAAAGATCCTCCAGCGCCATGGGACCTACACTTTGTCTTATCCCATTTGATTCTCCCCCCTTTTGAACCTGCATCATCTTGTGATCTAAAGTTTTTAACGTGAAGACAATCTTTTTGGTAGCCATCACTTCTAGAAGTGTCAGAGCTACAAGCGTTGTCGATAAGGCCCCCCTACATGCTTTTCCACAAAGACAGAGTATCTCTACGAACAAACCCACCCTTTCTACCCAGAGTGTGCTCAAAATCTAATTTGAATCATTCCATAGACTTACCATTTTTTTCCCCAACTATTGCAACAGGGTAGAATATATGCTACCTCAGCTAGATGTACATAGGCAGTTACACTTCTATTTACATAGAACAAGAGATTACAGAAGATCTGATCAGTTATTTATATAATTTTCAAATAACAAGAAAGGTGCTCCTGCATCAAAAGCTACACTTTCTGAATGGCTTTCAGATTGTACTACCTTTACTTACAAATCTCAAAACAGAGAACTTCCTGAAAAAGTAAAAGGTCATTCTACAAGGGCTGTAGCAACTGCGTCTGCTTTTCGAGCGAGACTACCAATTGATACCATTTGTGCTGCAGCAACATGGGTAAGGCCTCATATCTTTATCACTCATTAGAAAGTGGATTTAGCCTCCAGGAACAGGGCCTCCTTTAGGTCCACTGTTCTGAAGAATATTCCCCCGTGAACCACTCAAGAAATATGGTGCTAGGGACACTGTCCCAACCAGTGAAGAATGAAGGCGATATAGGACAAAATCAGATAAAGAAGTTATGTGCTCACCATAACTTTCCATGTATGTTGTCCATCTCACCTTCATTCTTACATCCCACCCTCCTTCCCTCAGCCTTTCGCACCTGAGGACCAAGCTGGCAAATAATGTTACTATCAAACAAAAACGGCTGTAGGTAAAACCAAGGTGCATAAAAGCATGAAGTAAAAACAAAAGAACAATGCACCAAGGTAGCACACAATAGTGTCTTTAATAAAATAAACAAAAGAAAACAATGGTAAGCGCTTTCGCAACACTCAGTTGCTTCTTCAGACAAAATGTTAAAACAGCTCATTTCTTAAATACTCTTGAAACCAATTAGCATAATTAGTGATGTCATACCTGAAGGAGCATTTAAAGGCACAGACAAAAACTAAACATAAATCAGATAAAATACATAACATAAGCTTCTACTAAGCATAAAAAATCTTTTTAAAAAATCAATTATGTAAAATTCATTCATAAGTAAGAGGCAATAAATATTATGCTTAAAATTATTTGTGTTTAAGGCGTCTGGCTTTCAAAAAAGGGACCAGAGATGTGGTACCATTAAGACCTGGATATTTGTCTGCATTAAGTTTCATTATCCATTTTTGTTCACAACCTTCAGTAATATTTTCTATATCCCCTCCTCTCAAATTTTTATGTATCTGTTGTAAGACAAAAAACTGGAAGGAATGTGAGGGATCAGTTTTCATGACATGAACCAATATATTGGTTTATGTTGCTGGCAAACTGAAATGTATGGATAATGAAACGTAATGCAGACAAATATCCAGGTCTTAATGGTACCACATCTCTGGTCCCTTTTTTGAAAGCCAGACGCCTTAAACACAAACATTTTAAGCATAATATTTATTGCCTCTTACTTATGAATGAATTTTATATAATTGATTTTTTAAAAAGATTTTTTATGCTTAGTGTAGAAGCTTATGTTATGTATTTTATCTGATTTATGTTTAGTGTTTGTCTGTGCCTTTAAATGCTCCTTCAGGTATGACATCACTAATTATGCTAATTGGTTTCAAGAGTATTTAAGAAATTAGCTGTTTTAACATTTTGTCTGAAGAAGCAACTGAGTGTTGCGAAAGCGCTTACCATTGTTTTCTTTTGTTTATTTTATTAAAGACGCTATTGTGTGCTACCTTGGTGCATTGTTCTTTTGGCAAATAATGTTCTCTGACCTTTCTTCATTGATCTAATAGACATGAAAACAGTTCTTTGGTATCTGTTGTTATATCAACAAACAAGATCTGGGGAGCTTTCCTGAAGCATAATGGAATAGGGCTACAGCCACGAGCTAGTGGAATTCCTTGAACATTTGTATAGGCTGAGTCGGAACTGAGGATCGGTTCTGAACCTAACCAGTGAAGAATGAAGGCAAGATGGGCAACATACATGGAACGTTATGGTGAGTACATAACAACTTCTTTTGTAAATCCCAAAATTTCCCCAGGACACTTCTTGTTAGACCCCCCCCCCCCTCAAGGCAGAAAGGGGGAATGACTTTAATAGATGTCACCCAAGGATTTTGAGGGCCCTTTATTGAGAGACCCTTCCAGCAGTCCTAAATGGTTGCCTGACAGCCACACACTGGAGGCAGTCAGGGCTGCTTATCTCTTCATCCTCATGCTTGGCTAGCCATCACTCAGAATCCAATACGTTATTCCCTTTGTTTTCTCTCCATCCAAGAAAATCAAATCCCCAACGTTCCAGCCAGTCAGAGGGATTTAGCAGCAGCAGCAGCAGAGGTATCAAAGCTGCTAGAAAAGAGTCATCCAGTAGGTCCCACCAGACCAGCAAAGATCTGGAGTCTCTTCTAGATTATTTTTGGTTCTGAAAAAGACTGAGGATGTCAAGCCCGTTCTGGTCCTCCGCTACATAAATTAGTTTGTGAGACAGAGTTCCAGATAGATTTTGCCTCTTCTGACGACTGGATGTGCTCAGTATACTGTTAGAATGCTTACTACCATGTAAAAATAAAGCAATCCAGAAGGTTTCTCCACTTGCGGGAAGCTTCTCACTTCCAATTCAGAGCACTACCCTTTGGCTTCACTATAGCCCCTAGGGTAGGGTGTCCATCAAATGCATGGCAGTCATGGCAGCTTACCTAAGATTGCCGAGGTTCCAGGTGTTCTCATATCTGAATGACTAGATCTTTATCACTCCCACCAGAGATCTGATCATCCTGTGCAGGAACACATGGGCATCCCAATAAACTTGACAAAAAACAGCTGACACCGACATGAGCAACAGAATTCATAGGATGCCACCTAGACACAACATCCCAGATATCATTTCTGTCTTCATGCTTCAGAGGCCTTCTCTTCCCACAGTCTTCCAGCAAGACTAATTCTGTGTCTGCTGGTGTCAGTGGCTGCATTGAATATTCTGGTTCTGCAAGCAAAGTATTACATGAGAGTATGACAGTGGTCATTGTTGCATCAGCCTCTCTACTTTCCAGTGTGCCTCACGCCAGTATGAAGGTTTCACATTCTGTGGTGGTTGACCTCTCTTTGTTTCCTGGGGTCAGCTGTTCTCCTAACCACCCCCTGTGGCCACTATGACCACAGTCACCTCCCTTTTTGGGTGGGGAGGCATTGCAAAGGGAAAACTGCCCAAGGTATGTGGTCCATAACAGAGGTCAACCTTCTGAGTTTTTCAGATGTGAGCAGCCCCCTAACATTGCTGGCATTTCAGGACACTCCCCAAAGGTGTGATGTTCATCCATATGGACAACATAGTGGTAGTGTGGTACAACAACAACGAGGGTGGAACCCGCTCATACCCTGTTATGCCAGAAAACCATGACGGTGTGGCAGTGGGCAATGTCTTTTTCATTGCTTTCTGATGACAACACACATTTCAGGGAGTTCCAGTGTCTTAGCAGGCAAACTGAGCAGGTCTGTTCTGCCCTATTAGTGGTCCCTCAACCATGCAGTGGCATCAGTGATTTTCAGTCACTAGGGCCAGCTGTGCTGCAATCTTCTCCTTCCCACCTGAACACCAAGTGCAGTAGCTACTTTACCATGATTCTGTTAGAGAGTCAGTCACCAAGGGATGCTCTGGTCCGCATTTAGCTCCTAGGTCTCCTGTATGCCTTCTCACCTTTTCCCTTATAACCAGGTTTCTATAGAAGGCCATCCGGTGCAATGCAACAGTAGTTGTCATTTTGTCATAGCCGTTTTTTTGGCCCTGGCAGGCTTGGTTCCCCTATATTTGGCATCATCTGAAACACCCTTTAAGACCTTCTGTCTCACTTTTCTGGTCAGCCTTACCTGGACCTGAAAACCCTGAAGTTAAACATTCAAATTCCTCCATTTCCACTGATGGCTAAGGAATGCCAGGCAGTCCTCTTCCTTTACCCATATTTTGTTGTCTCAGAAACCTAACATGGGAAAGGTTTACAGAAGTAAGTGGAAAAGATTTGCTGTTGAAGCTCCGTCTAAGAGCTTAGACCCTTTTTGGAACCTTTTCTTTCTGTTTTGGATTTTCTAGCAGGCTTATTCCAGGAAGGTGCCAGTTTTTTGACCATTTAAGTTCACCTAGCAGCCATATCCAATTTTCATGTTGAGGAAAATCCCAATCCTATTGTGTCATTAAGTCATCCAAGGCTTTTGCAAGGGGAACTTTTCTGCTTAGAACCTCATAAAAAATCCAGTTCCTCATTGTGATATTACACTGATGCTTCAGGTTTTGACCAGGCTACCTTCGGTTTTAGCATCCTTTGGAATATTCTACCTTGAAATTAACATGGAGTTCTAGTAGCTGGAGAATCTGTCAAATTCATTGAGTTGAATGGAAACCACAACATCAGATTCAAAATAACTCTAGATCTGTGTTGTCTTTATCCCTCCAGCTCAGCCTGTCTCCATCCACCCCGCCTTGCCAAAATGGTCATATACAGCTCCTGACCGACTGGACCTGTCCAGGGCCTTGTCATTTCTTCAGTCACTGAGCCTTTTCCTGTTGTCATTCTTGACAAGATATGATATTGTTACTTTGAGTTTGTTAGATAGAATATGAGATATAATTGGACAAACTCAACCTGAGCTATTGCAGGGGACAGGAGTGAATTATGGGTAGGGGAAGAGTGTGAGCCCAGAAACAAGAACTTATAAGAAGTCACTGAATCTGATAACCCATTCATTGAGCTAGACATACAAATGCAACATGTATCTGACGTTATGGTAACTACACAACTTTCATTTACTTGAGGGTTCAGAAATCCTTAAATCAGAAATTGACAGGGATAATTAATTTTTCCTTACCCATTTCTTCTGAGACCCCCTTCTCGTTTTTAAGATTTGAAGTGATTGTTAATTCATTGTAGTAATGGACAGCATTTGTAAGTAAAAGTTCATGAAATCATTATTGTTTCATTTAGTCTTTGATGTTTGCTGAGAGTGATGTTCTTAGCACCTACAGTGTACCCAGAATTGGCTTCCTTTTGTAGTTCATATGAGGTTGTAGCTTGCATTGGTAGCTTATTTAAATATGCTTGGAAATTCTTTATCAATCCGTTTGCTGTCATAACTGCTGAAATTGTCTAGGGATCCATGTTGCTATAGTTTATGCTTACATTTTAATATTTGTATCTTTTATGTTTCTAAATACACAGGACAGGTGTGTCTGTTGCAGTCAGTGCTGCTTTTGCCCTTTATTCTTGGGAAGCAGTATTTGATTTTTTTGCTTCTGCATTTTAATAGTTTTTAATTGATGATCACTTAATTATTGTGTCTTAATTTTCAGTAATTTATGGTTCAGTTTTTCCAGTGTTTCTTAGTTCTTGTATATTGTGATGCTTGCATTTTCCAGCGTAACTAACTTGACACATTTTCATGCTTTTCATTACACAAATCCCTGTGTTTAAAGTAATCACAGCCAACAAGATGTGCAACTGTTTTTTTTTTAATTTCTGCAATGTTGAGCTAGCATTTGACTATATCTCCCACTTTTTCTGTAGATATTTGTGTATCAGCATATCCAGTCTGTCTTCAGCTTACATTTTTAGCTTTTCGTGGTGCTGCGGTAGTGTTGTCGCCTCACAGTAAGACGCTGTCCGGTTCGACTCTCAGCTAGAGCGCCTTCTGCGTGGAGACATGCGTGAATAGGCGTTCCTTCGTTGAAGGTTGTGCATCAGGGCTGGCAACTCGGTACGTAAAAATCAACTGCCAGTCATTAGCGGACCAGAGTTCCGCTGTGGCGACCCCTAGCCCGGAAAAGCCGAAAGACACAACAACTTTGTTTTATGTTTATCTCTCCTTAACCATTTCTGCCTCAAGTGTTGACACACAATTGATTGTTCAAGGAGGTTTGTATTGTTGCAGGTAAAATTGTGGCTTTTCTAATATTCTTTTCCTTTTTCTAACAGCTTTTTAACTTTTTCAGTATTTGTTGTTGCTATCTATTTTTCATTCAACTCTGGATTGATTTCCACAACTTCTCCCATCCAAAATGCTTCTGCTAGTCTGCGCAAGGTTTTGGAGCATCAACGCAATAACCCCCCCAAAAAAAAAGTTAAGGAGGAGTCCCTCCTGTGCTGTCACACCATCCCTACTTTTATATGGTAACTCGGTAGTTATGCAGCTTTGAAGATAAGTGAAAAGCCACACAAATGAAAATCACTGCAGTTCAACATTAAGGAGTTAAACTCGAGTTTTACCTTCATCCACATTTCAGTCAAAAGTGTAGGGTAATGATAATTCATCATTGTATGAGGAATCAAATATCTGTAAGCAATTTGTAATCCATGCAGGTGGAATGTTGACAAATGCTTTTGTTTTTTTAATTTCTCCATGCCTTGCAGAGGTTCTGGTGTGGTGTTTACTAAAAGATTATCCTTGATTCTGTAGGATTCTGATTCACTAAACTTCTGTTCTGTTACCGTGATTGAAATTTTTATTGAATTGATTGCAGATTGTTAGTTCGTCTGTGCAGCTTGCATATTGCTAGACAAACGGTCAATAGTTCTTTATGCTTGCAAGTTCAGTTCTGTGTAGGGGTATGTACTCTCGTTGATAACCAGGCTGGTGTTATTTTAGCAGGTGCTTATAGATAGTTTTTTTACTCAAGGCTAAATCATAATGCAGGGATGTTAATCGTTTGTGTTTTCTTTCCATTCCATATCCTCTGTATAGGAATTTCTTATTTTTTCTTTTAAGCTTTATCCATTCAACCTATATGTTGCATTCACTCAAGTCTTCATAGGTATTTCTGAAGAATTATTTTCCTTTTTCTGTTGGCATTAGGGCTACTACTGCTTTTCTTTTTCTTCCAGATTTCATGTATAATGTCTTTGAATTATCTTTAAGTTGCTTGTTCTGCATATTTTCTTTATTTTCTGTGAATTGTCTCCATTTCATTTTTGGTCATATGCAGAGTTTTAATTTGTTGTTGGAAATGATGTAAACAATGCTTGATCCGCTTTTGTAAGTTTTAGCTCACCTGTCTGTCTTGGGAGTTTTTTCTTTTTTTTTTCTTTTCTATATTTCTGTAATTCTTGTTTTTCTTAATTGCTTTACTAGTGTCCCTCCTTTGATGAGGCCTCTAGGATGATGGATTGATGCATTCATAGTTGTCAATCTCTGGCATTCAGAATTGGAGACAGAGACTCCAAATTAGTCATTTTTATATATAGATATTGGTACTGCTGAATTAGAGTTGATATAATAAGGGTACTTGAATTAGCATGCATTTTCTGGAGTAAAAAATTTGATTACAGTAGACTCTCCGTTAACCAGAGCTCAAGTAACTGGCACTTCCAAGCAACCAGCAATTTTGATTGGCTCGTATGCCGGTATACGAGCCAATCAAAAATTGCAAAGTGGAGCCACTTCTACTCAATGCAGAACAGCCCTCATTGAGTAGAAGTGCCTCTGCTTTGCGTTTTTTTTGATTGGCTCGTATGCTGGTGTATGAGCCAAAAAATCGCAACGTGGCTCGCAAGCAACTGTGGGAACCACAGTTATCCGGCATCTTACCAATCCACACAGGTGCCAGTTAAGTGAGATTTTACAGTACATGGTGACTAAACATATTAACTTAGCAGTCCAATTAAAAAATCATCCATGCAAAACTGAATTATTAATGGTGAAAAATAACCCCCCCCCCCCTTCATCCATGCAGCTCTAAATGTAATAACTTCTGGGTTGGTCAACCTGAGTGAAAAGGGAATACTACCATGCTACCAAGGTGCAGTGATTGGAACTGTGTATAGTTAATATGTTACAAGCAAGACACAGTATTACAGATAGCCTTTGACAAAGTTTGTAACTGTGATTGCCATTGTTTGATGGCCTATCACAGTAAAATTAATGGCCATAGTCAAAGATGGCTGAGAAGTATCGATTAGTTAACCTCTTAATGTTTACTTTGCATGGAGAGAAGTGTAGTTTGAGGCATTCCCTTTCTGTGGAGCCCATTGTTACTGATGACACTTTTTGCAGTATAGATACTTTTGGAATCTAGTTCATTTTTCACTGAACAAGCAGACTTCCTCGCTTTCTTGTTTGCTTTTCTGAAATAAAATCCTCACGTGCATTAATTTGTCATTTCTTTCCCAAGTAACAGATGCAATGAAAGATCTGCTTTGCAGCTGCCTTTGCAGTTTACATTATTTTGTGAGCTGTCTTAATTCTTTAGGAATTTCTGTCTTGGCTTCTTAAATTTTACTACCTAGTACTTCTAAAATTTTCAACTTAGGACATTCTGCTGAGCAAAATATTTGTATTCCTTCTTTATCTGGCCCACAAGATGGTTGAGTTTCTGGGGATTAATAATACAACTGGGTTAATAATTCTTTCTTCAACCACTATGTGACAGCAGCAGGTAGAAAATTCTAGTAATATCTTAAAAGATATCTTACGACAAAGAGGGTATAATTGGTCTCTGAATCCAAACTTGCTAAATAAGGATGACATATTACAGGAAATTTCAAATTACCTTAAAGATTTACTGGTTGGTTTAAATAAACATCAGAATGCCCCAGATATTGAATGGGCTGCAGTTAAAGCACATATAAGAGGGGTCCTTTTGCAAAAAGCCTCTTATAAAAAATATTAAATAAAAACATTCAAAACTTGGAATCCAAAATTAAACTACTCGATCAAGAGCTAATGTTAAACTTTAATGAGCAAACAGAGAAAGAGTTGCTTAAATGTCAAAAGGATCTCTTCTTAATTCAAAAAACTAGAGTAACATTTCAAGATTATAAGACTCTAGTTAAGTATGCTAATCATGCTCAAATGCCATCGAGAGTGCTGACTAGGATCAGCTAAAACAACTGGGCAAATTTCAGAAATACGACTTAATAATAAGATATATTGTAAAACTGCAGATATTATTGATATCTTTGAGAAAATATATACTAATATTTATGAGGGGCAGAAGGATATATCCTCTAATACAGTTTATGAACAATTTTTACACCTGATTAAGTTTCCAAAAATAGGAGAGGATATTCAAAATGATTTGGTTAAACCGATATCAGAAGAAGAAATAATATATATAATTGAGCATATGAAACCAAAGAAATCACCAGGTCCGGATGGGTTGACAGCGGAGTTTTACAAGAAGTTTGCAGAGTCTATCGGTAAGGTACTTTCAGTTGTGTTTAACTATATAATTAGGAATAAAATTCATGATCCTCATCTTAATGCTTCCAAAACTATTCTTATACATAAAGCTAACTCAGATCCCCAGAACCCAGATAATTATAGACCGATATCATTAATTAACGTAGACATGAAAATTTTAACCTCAGTTATAGCATTTAGATTGAAGAAAATCATGATTCATATAATATCTAAAGAACAGGCTGGATTTATGACAGGTAGACAAACAAGTGATAATACACTTTCATTACATACTATGATAGCGCATGCTAAGCAAAATAATCTGAATATATATGCTGTTATAATAGATGCACAGAAGGCCTTTGATAGGGTAGACACGAATTTTCTGTTTCATCTCTTACCTTATTTTAATATACCCCCTGAATTTGTTCAATTCTTACAAATTTTATATAGTAATCCTTATACTACACTGTATATTAACAGAAGTTTTTCCAAAAGAATACAGATTAGGTCGGGAATGCGACAGGGTTGCCCTTTGTCCCCTTTACTATTTAATATTTATCTTGAACCCTTGTTCTTATATATTAAGCAGAAGGTTTATCATAATGTCCCAATAATGTATGGAACTAAAATATTAATGGCAGCTTTTGCTGATGATCTGAATATTTATTGTGCATCTCCAATATCAGACACTGAGAAGATATTGAAAGCAGTTAATGATTTTTCAGAGGTTTCTAACTATAAAATTAATTTGGGGAAAACCAATATATTCCCTTTAAAGACACCTAAACCTTTCTCATTATTGCATTTAGTGGGGCAGGTAACATTCAAAGATAATATTAAATACCTAGGTGTTGTGTTTTCCACAGATAAAGATTTTTATAATAATAACATTAAAATAGTTTGGGAACAAATAGTTTCTGATTTTGTGAGATGGAAAAATTTGCATTTGCCAGAATTAGCAAAAGTTTCTATTATAAAAATGAATGTATTGTCATGGTTACTGTATATTTTTAGGTCAGCCCATTTATCCCTCTCAAGAACATTTTTTAAACACATTCATAAAGATTTGGCTAAATTTATTTGGGAACCAAAGAAAACTAGGGTATCTTATGACAAATTAATGACCCCAAAAAGTAAAGGAGGTCTGGAGTTGCCTAATTTTGAAATGTATTATCTGATTGTGAATTCTAATAGGATTTTAAGAAAGACCAATCATGAGATAACTAGTACTAAGTGGACACCAACTTGACTAACCCTGAACTATGAATATATTTTAAAGTTGAACATTAATCCTAAAGCAATGCCCTTTTTGGGTAAAGATATTCTGAAGGTATATGGGATTGTGGAACACATTAAAACTGAAATATTATCTTTACAGAGTCTATTTCAATCATTGGATTTTACTTCAGCATATGATGGTCTTTCAGCCCTTTCACAGGAACCCAAATGTAAAGCTGAACAACCAATTAATTGATCTAAAGAAGTTTCCATTAATTGTTAATTTAACTTATGATCGAAATATATATAAACATCTGGATCGATCGCCCAACCAAATAAGACAATAATTTAATTTACCTAAAAATTACCTGATTATTCTTAGACAGATTAGAGAATTTACTGTAAGTTACCTCCAAAACTTTAAACTGGATGAAGAGACTATAAATAAATGCTCTGAGTTGTGGCAAGCTCTCCAACAGGATACTAAATGTATAACAGCAACGAATAATTTAATTAAAGAACTTAAATTTCAAGGTAAAGTTTTGTTATCAAATTATTGGGAAGAGAAAATATTATTGACAGATAAACGTAATATGTTAAAGGCAATCAAATTGACTATTAAATCTACTTCTCTTCAAAAACTGTTATATACCCAGCTGATGATTTGGAATAATGCATATTATACACGCCTTGCCCTGCATAAATTTAATTCTAAAAACTCTGCAACATGTCCATACTGCAAAACTCAACCGGCTGATCTTCTTCATATGTCCTGGAGCTGTAAGTGTATATACAAACTGTGGAATTCCCTTAAAATTCAACTTCAGAAAGTGGGCTACCAAAGTACAACACTGTCTTGGAAATTTATGATTTTGCATATTCCCCCGAAAGAACTTACCAGATCACAGAGTATAGTTCATATTAATATTTTCTTACTAATGAAGCTTTATATAGCTTCAAATAGGCTAGACCCAACTAAAACATCATGGCAAAACTTCAGTGTTGGCGACAAAACATATACTAGCTCATAAACTACTTTTAAATTCAAATAGTAAGGGTATCAATAATCCGAAAATTTAGGAACAGATATTTAATATTATATTAGCATAAAACTTTTGAATTGAAGGTAGTAATACTCATTGCTATATTTGGAGAGAAATGTCTAATCAAACTGTTCAATATTGGAAACTTACTAATTATTCCTATGTTTTTCTTATATTTCTAATGTCTTATATGGAAGCATTCTTGTAAATATTGTATATTGTTTGGTGTGATTGTTGTAGTGTTAGTTAGTAGTTTGTATTTTATAATTTTGTATGAAAAGTATATAACAATAAAGATTTATTATGGAAAAAAAAAGAAAATTCTAGTAATATCTAAAGGAGTGTCATCCAGGTCAAAAGTTGTCATCCGTCTTTTTACAACCCTTGTTAGGCCAGTTATTGAGTACATCGTCTTCAAGGTGTACCTTTTTAAACATATTAAGCAACTGATAAAGCCCGGATGTTCCTAACCAAGATGATTGTTAGCCTGAAGTTCCTGCATTGACAGGAAATGCTTGAAGTGATGTCCCTTTACTGGTTCTTGTGTGCTGTTATATGGTGATCTATGCCTTGTATTCCACACCTACTGTGATCTACTGTATCTGCTGTGAAGATACAATAGATCCTAAGATGCCATGTGTTCCATGCCTACTGTGATGTCTGTATATTCAGAAATCAAATACCACCACTGATACCTGAAATAGACACCTAAATCTCTACCAGCACATAAGTAAAATATGCTGGAGAGTTATTACCCAGCTCCTGCCCACCTCTGGAACAAACTTCTCCTGCAGGTTAATCAAGGTGATACCTTAGCACCCATCATATTTAAACCTTGCATTGTTACTGATAAATTTACCCCAGGACTGATTGACTTTACCATTCTTGGGAAGGGGCTGGGTATTGGCAAGATGTAAATGATCTTGTGACTTTGTCTTGAATTTACTGTCATCTTATAACTGTGTTTCTGTAATTGATCATCATGGGTAAGAGACAAGCTTAGGCTGGAATGTTAGGAAGCTTGACACTGCTGATTTACAGGACCCTGTCCAGATAATTCATTCTTAGCCTTTTCAAAAAGCATTTCAGGTTAAGCACTGTTGCTGAAAAACAAAGGGTGTCTTAGCATTTAAAGCACAGTGAAGATCGCAAGCCATAGTTTAGAACTGGAGAAAAGTTTGTAATACGCTGTCTAGAGATGCGGATAAGCATTAATTCTGAGTACTGTCTTGCTAACTAGATATCTAGCAGAGCCAAAAGGAGGGGGATGTTAAAAACTCTTCTCTTGGAGACGCACAGTGCATTGTGAGAAGAGGAGCACTTTGCTAAAAGCAAGTGCATCAGTATGACCAGCCATATCAGCCCATTCTTTGTAGGAAACAAATACGTATAAGGCTACACAAGATGTTAGCATTTAAACATCAAGATAAGGTATTAAGGTGGTGTCATTTGTCCATCTGCCTTATAGCCTTCTTTCCCTGAAGTGACTGCTTTATAATCTTAATATTAACATACAGCCACAGTACTGAATCTGGATCATGAGATTAAAGGATCTCTGCAGATTAGACTATAGTTGTTCATCCGTTTGATTTGGGTAGTGAAGAACAGATGAGAACACATTACACATGCCATGTGAAACGTGGGTTTCTGTTAGAACAAGGTACGTCATCCTCATTTTAATGCAGTAAAGGGCCCCATTAGAGGCTGGTTGCATCTGTTATCTCCTTGACTTTGAGCATGCTTGATGCTTGTACCACAGCAAATGCCTGCACCACAGCTGCTTATTTAGCCTTGTACATTCTAAGCAATCATTTTTAGCAAGGTGTTTCTGCATTTTTTTTTCTCGCAGATTGCCTGCCTTCTACCTTGGCCATTTTTGTCTACTCTGAGCTTAGGAATGTGTCCCATTTGCTGAGCTCTCTTCAGAAGCCCTTTTGAAGTTTAGTGAATATGTACCATAACTGTATTCAGTCATTTATTGTTCTACTCAAACTATTTACTATACTTAGGATTCAAGTTAAAACACTTAATATAACAAAAATAAAATAAAGGTAAAATAGGATATTTTTAATCAGTCTTCCAAAGCAGAATATGTGCCCTGCCTACTAAATAGATCTTAAGGAACCAGTTAATTCTGGCCATAGAGAGATTGTCTGTGGCTGTTCTGAACATGTCAGGGGTAGCACGTTCTAAAGACCTGCAGACTTGTAAGAAAATGCACAATTCCATAATGTTTGAAGCCACATTTGGGGGAAGTAAAATGTTAAGCCACTATAAAGGAAGACTGTCCAAGCAGAATGTTTGCACTGGCCAATAGGAAGCTAGCAACTCTTTCAAATAGGTTGAGCACATACCATGCAGAATTTGTTTGTACCAGTACTTGGTATGTGACCCTTGTTGCAACCAACAGCCAGTGCAGACACTACAGAACAGGCATGATATAGTGGCAATGGGGAGTTCCTGTCATCAGCCTAGTTGCAGAGTTATAGGAAATTTCATAACTCTTCACGTAGAGATCAAGAGCATTGAACCATTAGTGTTGTGCACTGATAAATCTTTTTAGTTTTTTAAGGCATATATTCATGTGGGTGGTTGAAAATTCTGTAGTAAGCTTCCATGATCATTACTGTAGTTAGAAGACACCTGACTACAGCACCACAGTTCAGTTGAACCTAAAGCTGGAAGACTAGACCTAGGCAGTAGTATTAAGTGTACAGCGCCCTGCTGCCCTTCCTCAGATAGGGAGTCTCTTGAGTACAGGAGTGACCCTAATTTGAAAACCTGATGCACAACTTCAATGAAGTCTGCACATGTGCAAGTACATCTAAGGTAGATGCAGATTATTCAAAGGTACATCAGGTTAAAGTTGTAATATAGGCATGTTAGGTAGGTCATACGCACACTATTCTGGCACTCATTGTTGATGCCTACCTAATTACTGACTTTTGTTTTGGCAACAACCATCCCTTCCATGAAGTTGTTAGAAATGCTCATCTGCTTTGAAAGGGTTTTTCCCCCAAGAGGAGTGGTGTGCTGATAGAGAGCAGTAAAGACAGAGATGGAATAATTAGTGGCTATGTAGGCCTGATTGCTGCTGTAGCATGGAAAAATTATGTTAAGAAAACACTTTAACCTGGATACAGAAACTGGATGACAGCATGCACAATGGGGATATATGGCTCCTGTTAACATAGGATTTTTTGCCCAGGTTTGCTACACAAGAGGAGGAGCAAGTCCATTGGCTTCCCATTTCAGAGTTTCGTTGTTTTGAAAAAACAATGGCTATAATGAACATTTACATGACAGCACTTTCTGGAGATAATGTTCTGTTTCATTTGAATTCTTAGTGATTAGATATTTTTTGTTCACCTTAGGGTAGGAAGGGGTTTCTAATAGCATAAGAGCAAATGTTTTGGAAGTTATCCCATGTTAATTTAATTGTAAATTTCTGATCTTTGATTTGCAGACATTGATCTTAATTTTTTCCTGTTACCAACCTTTTAAAATATTTCATTGAGCATCTAATTTTATTTTATGGAAAGCACTTCAATGCTGTTTTTGTGTATAAGTGTGTGTGTGTGTGTGTGTGTGTGTGTGTAATATATGTGCGTGCTTGTGTGCATTGCTCATTACTGTTTCTAAAAGCACTATAAATAAAGTTTAAACTGTAACAGTCAAGTTATTCATGATGTTGGACACTACGGGTAATATATTTTTTGTATGCAAGTGACCTTTGTACATTGATTCCAATTAAAAGAGCACATTGACATGAGATTTTTTGGCCTGCTTTTAACTCTCTTATTCATGACTTTTGTAACCAGCACTCTCTGAATTGCACTGCTTCACAGTGATTTTGTGGATAATACATTATTCATTTTTCCTCTTTCATCCACTGGGCTATTTGAAACTTCTGAAATTAAAATATGTATGTGCACTTATTTATAATTTGTGATCTTATTTTGTGGAGGATCAGCACTAAAACTGCATTAGTCTAACCATTTTCCATAGCTGTTTCTTTCACTGCAAAGGCCAGTGCTGGTTTCATGGCAGCATAGGTACTGGTATTAGTGGAAGGGTCCCTTATATGAAATCCATTGGCATGCACCATCTTGCTATATTTGAGAATTAGTCACTCTTCTGCATTTTCTTTGCAGATGCAGTGTTGGCTCATGTAAGTACAGTTCAGCTCTTTCTGTCATATGAAAAGTTTTCATGCCATCTTTGTCAGACACTTTCTTATTAGAAGGGCCTGTATTATTTGGACGTTGTCTCTGTACATAATGGTAAATCTCAAGTATGTCATCCTTTGGATGAGATGTTAAGTTGAGGTCTCGTCTGCTTGAGTCGAAATGTGTGTCTGTCTATCTTTTGTTTCATGTGTTGCAGCTGGATTTTCCTTAGCAAATGTCCATGCATTTTTCTCACACCAGTGAAGATACTTGTACACCTGGTATGCGACTCCCATGCAAGACCAACTCTGGCCTGCCTTCTCTTTGTTTTTCTTACAGTGTGAAACACCACTGGGCTTTCAGTTCATGCTGGAAATAATTTTATTCCATAGTATCTTGTGCATAGTAGAGAATATTTTTTAATGCTTTTAGCCCTTGTCCCTGCTAACTAGCAGAAGTAACCTCTTCAATGTCAACATCAAGGCATGCTACTGTTGTCTATTAAATAAGCAAGGCTTCCAACTAGGAAAGTGCACCAAGAAAAGAGCAAAAAGCTCTTAAAATAGAAGAAGTTTCTCCCATTTGCAAATATGTCACTATCCCAGTGATGTCTACACCACCATTTGATGCATTATGTGCCAGGGATTATTTCAATGTAATGGAGGTCAGTGGCAGATTTTAATAGAGAGTCAGGTAATCTTTCTGGGCCTATGGCCAGCACATTAGTATGGCACCACAATCCCATCTTCTTTGAATGGCTTTTGCAGGCATTTTATTTATTTTTTTTAAAATAAGTGGCCAGCAGTGCCCCTTTTCAAAGTAGGTGCAACTGAGATGCCTTATGGGGGGGTCAGTGCACTTCACTGATCAGTTTGATTTCTTTTTGCTGTCCCATGTATCATGGGATTGCAAGAAAGCCTGGAGATACTAACTGGTAAAGGGATGGTCATGATGCTAAACAGCAGTAATGATGGTGATGTGAGGTAACGTTTTTTTAAATCCTGGCAGGAAAACAGATATGAGCAGTGAATAGCTTTGCAAGGTAAGTAGCTTGCTGTGATGGCTAGTAAGCAACAATGCGTTTGTGTAAAACATAGTTTAAACTACATTGTGTGGCCATTATTTTATTTAAATATTTTACTATAGTCCGATATATTGAGATGTGTGCAGACAAAAGTAGCCATCATTTTTGGGAACTGGAGCTGTCTGTAGTTGAAAATGGCTGGCTGCTCTTGTTTGATCATTATTTTGGCTTTGCAGGACTAATATGTTTTATGGAGCAAGTCAGACTATTTTCCTTTTCATACTGTTTAGAATAAAGTTTAAATACATTTACTGTGGCTGTTTATCACAATCAGGTATCTGAGGTGCACACAGTCAGTGAATATAACTGCTGGGTGGGAGTGAGGGGCTGTCTGTGAAAGTACCTTACACTGTTGCCTTGATCATCTTAAATAGCCATTAATGTAGCTTTGCAAGACTAGTACCCATTTATGGGTAGTTAGCTGAAATATTTTACTGAGGCTACCATGAATTTGTATGTAAAAAAAAGACTTGAGTTAGATTACTGTGGTCATTGTTTTTATCAAATGCTTCTTTATTGTAGTTTAGTAGCAAGATGGCTGTAACTACTGGGTGGGGGAGGTATGTCTTTGAAATTAGAAGCAAAGCACCAGGACTTGGAGATGGCTTTATTTGACAAAAGCACTTTCGTGGGTCACCCCACTTCTTCATATATCTAATACATTTTAAAAACAGCTCTTAGTTTAAATATATACCCTCTTGGGACACATGACTAAAACCAAAAAATACATTGTTCTAATGTAAACAAGCACTTTCAATTTAAAGCAACATTCTACAAGGTGCATGCTATTAACTGGACTAGAAGTCTGAAATATATATATATATATATATATATATATATATATGTATACTTCTGAAAACCTATGTATAAAATATCTAAATTATAGTTCAAAATTGCATAACATAGTGTACAATCACAAGCACAGAATATATCTGCACATATTTACATTTTCCACTTGTGTTCTCCAAAACACATACAAGCCTGTAACAAGAAGTCAGTAATTTGTTATACAAACAATTCCACAGCACATCTTACCTAAAAAGCTGCCTAGACTTTAACTTAGGATGCAGGGTTATATATTAATTTAATCCATGTCCTCTATTAGTCCTTAGTCTTACTATCCACTTAGCTTCAAGCTCTTCAGTGATGTTATGTAGGTCCCCCCCCATACTCTCATATGTTCTCCCTATAACCAAAACTTTAAAGACATGCTCCATATCATTATTAATAGTGTCTGGCCAAAGCATTCACTTTGTTCTTTTTATGAATAGCATAAATGTGTTTATGTATTCTTTCCTTCAGAGAGACCTGTTTGTCTTCCCTCCATAGAAACTACGGCACTATGTACAATGGGCCAAATAGACTAGGTGATCTGTTTCACAGGTAGCATTGATGTCAGACTCGTATGTCTTTAGCTGGTCTGGATGTTCATACTTAGAAGTACTGTCTGTATACTTGCAGAAATTACATCTGCCACATTTTCTTGTACCTTTTTCTATAGCTGACCTTGTAGGGCCATGCTTCCTATCATTAACCTTAGGTTGACATAACTGTCTCTTCAAAGATTTATAGTTCTTCAGTGAATACCTATGTTTTACATCTATTAAACACTAATGCTCTTATCTAGTCTCAGTATATTCCAGTGTTTCTTTATCACATTCTTATACATCCATGCATCTTTAGAGTGATAGAATGCTATTTTAGTTTGTTTCTTTTCTGTAATATTATCTTCCTGTCCATTACTGTGTCCTTCTCTAAAGTCTTCACTCCTAGAAAAATATGGTTTAGCCTTTAAAAATCTCTGTTTACTCACTTCCTTGATGCTGTTCTGTACATCATTAATGTGATGTCCCATTTCTAATAAATCACTACTGGTTTGCTCAACTTGATGAACAAAATCATGTGTCACATTCAGTCTTGAAGCTCTATAAAACTGGTTCTGAATGACATTTCGAAAAATATATTGGGGGTGCATACTATCTTTGGCTGATAAATGGTTTACATGGCATTCTTTCTTATACAGATGAGTGACCACAGTGCCATCATTTGTCTTTTCAACATTAACATCTAAGACGTTTACTGTTTTCATAGGATATGTGTGTGTAAACTTAAAAAATGTAGAGGTTTGATTAATATATTGTACAAACTCCTCCAGTTCTTCAGTGTTTCCTCTCCACAAAATGAAGAGGTCACCCACAAACCTCTGCAAAAACTGCACTCTTGTCTGCATAGGGGACCCTTCAATATAAACTTGGTTTCCCACACTGCCATTATGACATTGGCGTAGCTATTGGCACATGAAGTGCCCATAGCTATGCCATTAGACTGCTAATAATGAGCTCTCCCAAAAACATTGTTTTCTAGTGCAGTGCTTAAAAGCTGACTTACTTGCTCTATGGTATGTGAGTCAACCATGAACATCTCCCTTAAAAAAGTGCAGATGCGCTCTATTCCTACTTCATTTGGTATCACTGTAAATAAAGACACCACATCAAGGGTTACCATATGTCTCCTGCATCACCTCAAAGTCTTCTTTCTGTCTTCCTCCTTTTTCTTTTGTCCTTCTTTCCTTAGTCTGGCAAGGTAAATGGAAAACAAAAAAGCAGACAACAGGCCGTAATAATTCTTTAATAAAACCAGAAGTCACAACATAAGCACTTTCAGGTCAAGCCCTTCATCAGATGAACATAGCCATAAAAACAGATATTTAAAAGAATATTCAACCAATCAACACTCAATGCTGAATTCTCTGCCTTTTAAGGACTGGTTTTAATGGTACAACACCATTTAAATCGGGCTTTATCAGCCCCTAGTTCACTTATACATTTTATTATACTCCGTAAAGGTTACTATATCACCACCCCTAACATTTAGTCCAACAGTTTGCAAAACCATAAACATAAATGTATGCCCATGGTTTTGTTCTATATGTTGATGCAATGCATTGTGTATTTTTTAACAGTATTGCTGAAAGATATTTCCGAATTCTATCTTTTAGTCTGCAGTTTGTCTTGCCCACATAAAATGAGCTACATATCTTGCACTTGTTGGCTAAATTGATATGATTCTGTGTATAACAATCCACATATTGATTCAATGAATATTTCTTGTAAATTCTGTTTCATAATATATGGGCAAGCTTTACAATGTTTGCTGGCCAAAGTACCTTTACACTGTGATATAATCCTAGCTATGTTCCTGATAGAGTAAATCCTTTAAATTTTTATTGTGTCTAAAGCCAAAAGCAGGTATCTCTCCCTCTATATTTCCTATTTTCTCATTGGTTAATAACACCTTTCAATTACGTCAAACAATCTCACATATTCCCCCAGTATTATTACTGCATCTAAAAGTCATGCACAACTTGTTATTCCTGCTATCACCCATATCATTGGTGGCTCTATGATCTTCCAGGTTATGTCCTCCTGCTGAGAACCATGGTCTGGCTTTACCCATCCTGTGGGGTCTACTAATATTAACACCTTTATCTATAACAGTCTTCCTATAACTTCTTTTACTTAGATTTAACCTTAGATTATTGATTACCTCTTCAAATTGTCTATCATCTGTACATAGCTAGGAAGCCCTATGCACGTGTCCCTTAACTATATTATTGAATGTATGCCTGGGGTGCATACTGTCAAAAGCCAACAGATTATTCTTTCAACAACTTTTTTTTTATATAAAGAGGTTCGTATATAACCATCCTGCCCCTTGCAAAGACGTACATCCAAATAATCAACCATAGTATCAGAGCAAGTCACAGTGAATCTTAAAAAATCTGTAGTAGCTTCTAAGTATTTTATAAGTTAATCTAAATCATTACAAGTGCCTCTCCATAGGAGGAACACGTCATCTACAAATCTCATAGTGTACTAAATGTGTTTTCCATGCATGTTCAACATTAAAAATCACCATATCCTCCCAATAGGCAAGAACTAGGTTCGCGTAAGAATTGGCACACGGCATGCCCATTGCGATACCTTGCCCCTGTTGATAATATCCACCTTGGTATAAGAAGACATTAATCTCTAACACTAATTTAAAGTGCAAATTAGTTGGTTCATATTAGCATCTAAAGTCACAATATTCATTAAAACTTAACTCAATGGCTTTTAGACTGTAATCACTGGATATGACTGTAAATAAATTATTTACATTCAAAGTGACTAAAATGCAGTCATGACATTCTTTTCCCTTTAAACAGTCATATAATATCAAAAAAATGTGCTGTATTCTTCAAAATCCTGGTGAATGATTGTAATACTTGTTTCAATTTACTTTCTATCCATATGGATTAAAACAATGAGTGAAAAAGTCACACAGGAAAACCAGTTGGTTAAAAAACACAAAAAGAAAAATGTAGCAAAGCTAGACTTTCCACTGTGTGATACTTTAAACGTCTTGTATCAGAGGCAGCATGGGATATGTGTAAATTACCATTTAAGGATATCCGGTGTTTCAGCTAAATGGCAATTCTGAATGTCCAAGACTTTTTCTTGTACTTTTAGGTCTATTTATGGACAATTTCAGGCCAATAAAGCCAAACCCCCTCTAGCTGTGGGCATGCATGTTTCTGCCTTCTTATGGCATTATCAGCATAGCATAAGAGGAATGTTTGAGTTTTGGAAACACAGGGTTGCACCCAACTGATATCCATAAACATTAGGGTGTCTACAAAATATCCCAACTAACAAACTAAGACGATCTTCCAAAGAGTAATTTGCATATATCCCATGTTGCCTCTGATACAAAAGGTTTAAGGTATCATACAGTGGAAAGTCTAGCTTTGCTAGATTTTTCTTTTTTAACCAGTTGACTTTCCTCTGTGACCTTTTCACTCATTGTTTTAGCTTGTTAGTTGGGATATTTTGTAGACACCCTAATGTTTATGGATTTCAGTTGGGTAAAACAACCCTGTGTTTCCAAAAGTCAAACATTCCTCTTATGCTGTATTGATGATGCCATAAGAAGGCAGAAACTTGCATGTCCACAGCTAGAGGGATTTGGCTTTATTGGCCTGAAATTGTCCATAAATAGACTTAAAAGAAAAAGACTTGGACATTCAGAATTGCCATTTAGCTGAAACACCTGATATCCTTGAAGGGTAGTTTCTGTCCATACGGATAGATTTTCAGTTAACCAGCCCCTCTCTGAGAACATTGGTCTCGCTGGTGGGTGTTGTAAACACTTATGCACTTTAGGAAGTTCTTTAAATATGGGCATGACAGGATGTTCAAACCATAGAAACAAATGTATCCTAATTTAACAAACCAACATCTTTCATATGTATTAATTCCTTTTTTACATTGGTAATCAACAATTTAATGGATAATGGTGAAAGTTGTAAAAACTTGCGTATGTCTTTAAGCAAGTTATTAACACTATCATTATAACTGGAAATTGTCCACTCTTATTAAGCATCTGTTGGGTTGTTTGTTTATGATAACTTGTTGCAGTTAAACTCTTTTTTTCTAGTGGCTCCTTTAGCTGTTTAAAACTTTCATTTAAAGGCTCACTGCTGCTTTTCAGCTGTGAGTAACATTTCTGCTGTTTGTTTCCCACCCTCCCTCCCTGTTGGTATAGTGTTTTTATAGTTGGTGGCTTTGCAGTTGCCCGCCCCTAGTGTAAATTTGATCTGGGACCCTCCTCCCAGTCTAGTGTCATTACCTCATTCTACCCAGTACAGGGAGAGCATTTGAGAAGGCCAATCAGCTTAGTTTCTGCTACTCCTTTCTCTCTTTCCTTTTTCTCTTTCCAAAAAAAAAAAAAATAAAAATTATCTGCTTTTACTTTATTTGTGTTTTTTCCTACTTTATTTTGCTTTTGCGTCATCTTAAAAGTACTCAATTGTATTTATTACTGCTTGGTGTAACTCATTGTAAGCCTTTTAGTTTAAGCACCTGGGCTTCAGACCAGTTTTACATTAGGAAGGTTTGTGGTCTGCACTGTAGTGGCAGAACAGGTAGCTTACATCCTTCTAAGTTGGGAACTGCTGATTGAGGGCTCAGTGTCTGTTATTCTAAAAGTGTATTAATTCTGGTTTAAGCACTTGGGCTTGAGGCCAGTTATTTTACATTAAGAGGGTTCGTGTTCTGCACTCTTGTGGGAGGAGAGGCTGGACTCTGTCCTTCTGAGCTGGGAATTTCTGGTTAAAACTTATAGTGCCTGCATATTTGAACTGCTTCTTACTGAAATTGGTACACCTCATTTGCTGTAACATAGACTAGATCCAGGCCTGCTGAATCTAGCTTTGTTTGTATAACTTGAGCACTAATCCAGGCATTCTTTAAAGTATTCAGTTGTATTTATTACTGCTGGTAGTAACTTGATTAAAGTGTAGCTATCATTCTAAGTCTTTTGGATTAAGCACTTGGGCTTCAGACCAGTTGTTTTACATTAGGAAGGTTTGTGGCCTGCACTGTGGTGGCAGGACAGGTAGCTTACATCCTTCTAAGTTGGGAACTGCTGATTGAGAGCTCAGTGTCTGTTATTCTAAAAGTGTATTAGTTCTGGTTTAAGCACTTGGGCTTCAGGCCAGTTATTTTACGTTAAGAAGGATTGCGGTCTGCACTCTTGTGGGAGGAGAGGCTGGACTCTGCCCTTCTGAGCAGGGAATTTCTGGTTAGAGGCTTATAGTGCCTGCATATTCTAACTGTTTCTTACTGAAATTGGTACACCTTGTTTGCTGTAGCATAGACTAGATCCAGGCCTGCTGAATCTAGCTTTATTTGTATGCTTGTTTGTTTATTTCCCTGAAACGCTAATTCCACCTAAAACTCGGCCTTTTAGCACTTCTGTGGATCCCTAGTGATATCTGCATTGCTTACTGTACTTATTTCCTTGTTTCACTTGAAAGAAAGTTACTGTTTGTCGTTTTTGCATTTAAGTTACCTGTAACACATTGCATTTAAGTTACCTGGCACTTGCTCACTAAAGCAATTATATAAGTCAGCTCTAAAAAATTAAAAGCACTACACCCTCACAAACTCCCCTTGAGTACCTTGTTCCCCATTGGCCCTTTTTTCAATTATAAAGGAATTCCCAATACTATTTTAGCATGTCCAAAGGTCAGTTGTCAATCTCCTCTCCGGTCCAGCTGGTGAATCTGGGAATCTTGAGGCAATGTTACAACTGCCTCGTACACAGACAACCCTCTCCTCCTCCCAACAAATTCCAACACATGTGAGAGATGCAACCACATAGCCAAACTGGAGGCTAAGCTCTCTCAACTCAGTACTGGCGTAACCAGTCAGGAGGAGAAGGAAACCACACTCACTACAATTCCAGTCTCACATAGACCTACCACGACAACAAACCAAACACATAAACACACAAAAACATACTCGGAGGCTCTAAATAAAAATCTGCCTAAGCAGCAGAGACCTCCAAAGCAGACACCCAAGCAACCGCTACCCCAAAACAAAACACGTGCAACACATAGCTCACAAAGCCAGTGTGCCGAACAGTCACAGCCCTTAAGGCTAAACAACACACCTGATACACTTGTAATAGGTGACTCTATCGTCAGGCACACTGGCGTCCCGCTCACCAGGCTGAACAAGGAGAAGGTCACGGTGAGCTGCCTGTCGGCTAGGATCCGCCACATAACACAAGCACTCAGGTCACTCCAAGGCAAGTACAAATATGACTCAGTCATTGTCCATGCTGGTGTGAATGACCTGAGACATACCTCCCTGGACTACATGAAAAGAGACATAGAGGAGCTCTCTGAGCATGTAGCCCAGGCCGGTATGACCCTGACCTTGAGTAGCATCTTACCCTCACCAAGAATGATGCCACAATATGAAGACAAGATGATCAATTTCAACAATTGGCTTAAGTGTTGGTGTCATTCAAAGGGGATCCAATGCCTGTCAGCCTGGGATGACATGCTCGACAAGCCATGATGCTTCGCTAGGGATGGCTTGCACCTGTCACCCCTGGGCTTTCGGATATTGACAAAGGCTCTTGCTACCCCCATAGTGCCTTTTTTAGGCAAGGCTCAAAAGACAAACCCACCTCCAATAGGTATCACAAGGGATAAGAAACTAAGAGTAATGCTACTCAACGCTAGAAGTCTAAACCTCAAGATGCACGCACTCGAAACTCTCCTTAGCATGGAGAACATCGATATCTGTGCAGTAACAGAAACCTGGTTCAAGGCTCCTGAGAGCACCCCAGCACTACCAGGTTATACCTCATACCATGCTTTTCGGCCCCAAAACTTGGACCGAACCACAAAAGGAGGGGGAGTATCAATATTCGTCAAAGATACCCACACCTCCAGGTTGGTGGCACAGCACGAAGCATCAGAGACTATCCATGTGCAACTAACTGTGGGTAAAACTGCCTTCCAGTTTATAGCCTGCTACAGACCACCCTCCCAAACACAGGAACCCCACTTGGCCTTCCTGAGAATACTAGAAAATATGAAGGTCTCTCCAAACACCATTATATTGGGCGACTTCAACTACCCAAACATAGACTGGGAGCATTACTCTAGCTCCAACACCCTAGCCCAAAGGTTCCTAGAATTTATAAACTCAAATGCTATGGAACAACTTGTTACCACTCCCATAAGAGGGAAAACATACTGGACCTGATCATCACCAACATGGGGACACTATGCTCCAGACCAGAAGTGTATCCCTCACTGGTAAGATCAGACCATAAACTAATCTCACTGGATATTCACATCCCGACCCCACCCCTGCCCAGAAAACCACAGTGAAAAACTTCTCTAAAGCAAATTTCACACGCCTCAAAACCGAGGAAATCCTTCAAAGCTCCCGGGCCTGTGGAAAATACGGCCCAGACTGCAGAATCCTTTATAAACACATTCTATGAACACCTTCAGGAATGCATGGATCATGCAATCCCAAATAAAACCAAGACCCAATCCTCCAAAGGCAGGCGTCCTGTCTGGTGGACCCCAGCCATAAACAAACTATACAATAGAAGGAGGAAGCTACTACATGATAGAGCAAAATCCCAAAAGGGAAGGCATCTCTGATCAGTATTAGCAAAAAACTACGGGCACTCATAAAATCGTCTAAGGCCAGCTTCGAGAGAAAAATTGCACAGGACACTAAGGATAATCACAAGGCTTTCTTTAGTTATGTTAGGAACCTGGGTGGGAATTCCCAGATATGCTCAGAATTAGTCCAAAATGACAAAAAATACACCGAGCCCACAGACATTGCCAACATCCTAGCTGACAGGTTCAGTGCAAACTTCTCCCCCCTCCCCACCAAAAGGGCAAATATCTATCCCAACAGAGTGCTGCCCCCCCTGACATCTCAGATGCTCAGGTAAGAGCCGCCCTCTCCAAAGCAAAAAACACAGCATCAATGGGACCAGATGGTGTCCTGGGCTGCGTCCTACACGAACTCCAAGAAGAGCTAAACCCAAACATAAAACTACTGTTCAAGCTTAGCCTTACTACAGGATATGTACCCAAAGAGTGGCGTACAGCAACAGTGGTCCCTCTCCACAAAGGTGGTGCCTCAACGGATCCTGGAAACTATCGCCCCATAAGCCTGACTAGCTTGGTCTGCAAAGCTATGGAAAGGATCATCATGGACCTCATAAATAAAGATATTGGGGACCTACAGACACTGGATCCTACCCAGTTTGGCTTTAAGGGCAGATCCTGCCTCTTAAACCTGGTTGATTTCTTTGAAACAGTCACCAAGGCCATTGACGAGGGGAAGGTGGTCCACACAGCCTACCTGGATCTCGCAAAAGCCTTCGATGCAATACCCCACTCGGGCATTATAGATAAGCTCACCAGCTTAAATATAAACCCCTATGTCACTAGATGGGTTGCAAACTGGCTCAAGGACAGAACCCACATGGTTAGAATTGCTGGAGCCATGTCAGACTCCAAACCAGTTACAAGTGGCATCCCACAAGGCTCAGTCCCGGGACCTCTCTTGTTCGGTATATATTTCTCGGCGGTACAGGCCAACACGGAAGGACTGTCGCTGACCAAGTTCGCAGATGACTGCAAACTGGGCGCCATAATCAACTCTCCAGCCGACACAAGCATCCTCCAAAAGGGCCTCATAGAAACAGACAACTGGTGCCAGAGCCATGGCCTCAAGCTAAACGCCAAAAAGTGTATAGTCATCCCCTTTGGCAAAACCAAAGTGCCCACAAATTACCACATAGGTGGTAATCCATTAAGTACAGAAGAAGTCATTAGGGACCTGGGGACCCAAGTTGATAGCAATCTCTCATTTGACAACCACATGGCCAAAGTGGTTAGAAAAACATTTTATATAGCCCACCTAATCATGAAGGGATTCACATCTAGATCAGGGAGGTCATCGTGCCTCTTTACTCATCCCTCATCAGGCCCATAATTGAGTACAATGCCCCTTTTGGGATGTACCTTACCAGACACCTGCAGCAACTGGAAAGACCCCAAAAGTACCTCACCAAGAGGATCAAAGGGCTCAAACAGATGCCATATGCTGCCCGGTTAAAGAAACTCCAGCTCTACTCAGTGGCATACTGCCTGCTCAGAGGCGATCTGTGCCTGACGTATAAAGCCATGTCCAACCCGGAATTAATGGACATGCTGCACCTCAGAAAATCCAAATCCCATCGAGCTACGCGGAGACTTGAACCTCAGCACTGAAATAAATAGGACATGCTGGAGGGACAGATTCATAACCCAGAGGCTCCCTTCACTCTGGAATAAAATCCCAGTCCAAGTTAGGCAGAGTCCCACATTGACTCTCTTCAAGAGGAATCTTGATGAGTGGATGGGAGATCGTAGGTTTACCCCGGCTATCACTTCTGTGTCACTGTTAGACAGAGGCACAGTATACTAACCTCAAAAAAAGGCATAGCAAAATTAATTTAAAATGGGTGGCGAAAGCCAAACACACTCTGGCTAGGCTTATAAATGCCCTAGGGCAGATAGCCTAGTATGAACCTGTGAACCTATGATAAAATTGTTGATTCATTATTACCACCACACCTCCCTTATCAGTGGGTTTGATAACAATTTGTCTGTCATTACAAAGTGAGGTTAAAGCTGTTCTTTGTGCAGGTGTCAAATTAAAATATATATGTTTCTGATTTTCCTCTAAATATGTCTTCTCTTCACTCTCACAAAGCTCCTCGTTGGTCAGATCTGACCACAAGCAAATCACCCTAGACATGCACATCCCACTCCCACCCCCCCATTACGAAAACAACCATAAAAAATTTATCAAAAGCCAACTTCATGCTTCTTAAGACAGAAGTGGCAAACTTCACGACACCCATGCAGATGGACAATAGAGGTACGACTGCTGAATCCTACACAAATGCACTTTATAAGCACTTACACGAGTGCATGGATCGTGCTATCCTTAACAGAACCAAGATGCTATCCTCCAAAAAAAGGAAGCCAATCTGGTGGTCTTCTGCCATAAATAAACTCCACAACAGAAGAAAGAAACTGTTGCAAAAAAGAGTAAAGTCCCATGACTGGAGGAACTGCCTAGTCAGCCTCAGTAAGAAGCTGAGATCACTCATAAAATCCTCCAAAGCTAGTTATGAAAACAAAATCACCACTGATTCTAAAGACAACCATAAAGCATTCTATAGCTATGTCAAGAATCTCAATGGCAACACTCGGATCTGCTCTGAGTTACAGCACAATGACACTGAATATACAGAACCAAGTGATATTGCCAACATCCTGGCAGATACGTTCAGTGCTAACTTTACCCCCCCCCACCCCCCAAAAGGCCCATCTTTATACTGGAAGAATGCAAAGTTCCTGTAATCACGGCTGCACAGGTAAAAACCTCACTCTCCAAAGCCAAGAACATAGCATCCATGGGACCTGACAACTTCCCAGGCTGCCTTCTATATGAACTACAGAATGAACTGGTACCCCACCTAAGTACCATGTTCAATCATAGCCTCACCTCAGGCTTTGTGCCCATTGAATGGCACACAGTGACGGTTATCCCATTCCACAAAGGGGGGGGGGGTCACAACAGACCCCAGGAACTACCACCCCATTGGCCTGACGAGCCTGGTCTGCAAGGCCATGGAACATATATCATCATGGAACTCATAAACAAAGACATTGGAGATCTCCAAACTCTGGACCCCACACAGTTCGGGTTTGTAAAAGGCAGATCATGTTTCCTAAACCTGACAGACTTCTTTGAAGTAGGCACCAAAGCCATAGATGAGGGTAAGGTGATTCACACAGCCTATCTAGATCTCGCCAGGGCGTTCAACACCATCCCCTACTCTGGAATTCTAGATAAACTCACTAAACTGGGTATAAATCCCTATGTCACAAGATGGGTTGCCAACTGGCTTATTGACAGAACCCACACTGTGAAAGTAGCAGACTCCAAATCAGACTTCAGACCAGTGACAAGTGGAGTACCACAGGGTTCAGTCCTGGGTCCTCTGCTGTTTGGTATCTACTTCTCTGAAGTACAGGCTAACACAGAAGGTCTTTGGCCAACTAAATTCACAGATGACTGCAAACTAAGAGCCATAATCGAAACTCCTAATGATGTGGACATCCTACAAAAGGGCCTCACTGAGACAGATGCCTGGTGTCAAAGCCATGGTCTCAAGCTCAATGCCAAAAAGTGCATTGTCATCCCCTTTGGTAAAAACTCTGTACCCATGAACTACCACATAGGTAGTAGTCTACTTAACACTGAAAGTGTGATGAGACCTTGGGACACAGGTGGACAGTACTCTCTCCTTTGATAATCACATCGCCACAGTGGTCAGGAAATCCTTCTACGTGGCACACCTCATCACAAAAAGTTTCTCATCCAGAAAAAAAAGAGGTCACTGTTCCCCTCTACTGATCACTCATTAGACCCATTATAGAGTACAACACCCTTTTTGGTATGTACCTCACAAGACATCTACAACAACTGGAAATGCCGCAAAAATACCTCACAAAGAGGATTACTGGCCTCAAACAGATGCCTTACGCAGACAGTCTCAAAGATCTCCAGCTTTACTCCGTCGCATATCGCCTACTCAGAGGCAATCTTTGCCTAACATACAAAGCTATGTCAAACCCAGAGCTGTTGGACATGCTCCAATTAAAGAAATCCCAATCCCTCCAAGCTACAAGCTGTAGGGACCTTGACCTTGTCACCACAATAAACAGAATATGCTGGAAGGATAGATTCCTGTCCCAGAGACTTCCCATACTCTGGAACACTGACACAATCCTAGCCACAAGCATTTTACATTACAAACTATACTGACACACTCCCAGTTGCAAACATTATACATCACTTATAGTCTACCCAATCTTTCTCACTCTCATACTAACACAATCCCAGTTACAAACATTAGACATCACTTATAATTTACCCAGTCTATCTAACTCAAACATTATATAGCACATGTAAGTCATGCTGCCTTTTAGACCTCATTCCTCCCTAACATGTATTCTTCCCACAATCCCCATTTTTCCCTCTTTTCACTGTTGTAGTATTTGCACCCTCCCTCTTACTCCCTCTGCTCTGCCCTGCCCCTCTCTTCTTGCCTTCTTGGCCATGGATTCTATTCTTTTTCCTCCTCCTGGAAGTACATGTTCCTCCTGGGGGTTTTAAGTTCTGAGGTGTGCACATCTGTACATCACCTTTACGCCCTATGCCTTGCACCGGGAGCATAAATGTGACATATGATGCCTATAGACTCTAAAGGCTTTGGTATACTGCCTGGATGTTGGAGTATCCTTGGCAAGAGATCCTTAATGTAAGGAATACTGCAACAGTGAAGAAAAGGACATCTAGTGTGATGGCAAGATTTTACACAACTGTACTGTTTAAGTAGAAGCTATGAGATTCTAGGGACATAGAGGATGTCCTACATCTTGGTAGGATATGGTATGGGACTTTGTCTATAATAATTTGGACTTGGATAAATCTCAGTGCATCATCCTGTTTAACCAATGTAGAGTTATGCTTCTAGTTAATACAGAATCAGACTCCTTCACCTTTTGTCCCTTTCATGTGTAGCTGATGGTCTAAATGTGTGGCTGTCACTGAAGCCATGCATTGCCAGAGTACATTCTGTGGATTTAAACCATGTCTCACTAATGGCACAGATGTTTATATTCTCCAGAATGAGGACAGTTTGTGGAGTTTCTGTTTTAGGCTCTTAACATTAAGCGGTAACACCTTTACGTTTCTTTGGGTTTTAATTGCTATGTTGGTAGGTTTGTAGGTCTGTCAATTTGGGATTGTCTAAAAAGGTTCTACAACAGACAAAGAATAAACATCATCTATTCTTATAATCTTTCTACATGAATACTGAAATAATAATGACAAGCAAATTGGAAACTGCAAAGCAGAATAATAAGGGTGTCTTTTCTGTCCTTAACATTTAAAAAATGGAAGCTGGACAGGAATCTCAATTTTTCTGTTCTATCCTTGTCAATACTCCTCACCCTCAACTAACTTGTGATTTTTCTTATCATTTAATCTATCTTAAAAGTTTTCAACTATAGGCTGGCTCATCTCTTTTTTAAACACTTTTATTACACTATCATTTAAACATGAGCCTGTTTAAGTGTAATCTGGACGACTGGATGGGAAAATATAAATTTCTACCAGGGATTACATCTGCTTCTCTCCTGGACATAGACAATATCTCTAATTTAGTATTATATTGGGAGTTAACGGCTAGGCTTGTAAAGACCATCAGGTCAACAGTCTAGTAACATCCTATGAACTTAAGACACATACACATACATTACTAGAAAAGAAAGCAAACTATATTACATTTTTTTCATTTACATACATTACAAGTTACTTGTTTTCTTTTTTAACAATGCTTACTTAGTCCCAAATTAGAGAAACTACTCAATTCCTACCTTCCTTCAAACCTCACTCCCCTTCCTAAACATTATTTTACATGTTTTGTTCCCACAAATTCCATTTATTTCAATGCAATTTGTTCCTTCCCTTTTCTAAAGATCCATTTTCAGTTATTTACTCTCTTACAATTTCCAGTACTTCACATACAGTTGGCTCAGATTTTGATTTCCATTTTCTAGCAATTGCTTTTTTTGGCAGCCAAGAGAATGAAACTTAAGATCTTACTATGTCTAGGCAGCTCAGATCATGTGCCCAGCTCGAAAGAATCATACCTTTAGTTATAGACATTTGCTACCCCAGTATTATGGAGTATATCTATAGGGATTTTTTTAAATGTGCCATCTCATTCCACTCCTCAAAACACGCTTCCATTTGCCACTTTCTTCCCCATTAAACCTCCAACATTTATCTATGTCAGGAAAAATTATTTGAAGTCTGCTTGAGGTATAAAAATACCTGTGCAAACACTTACAAACAAAAATCCTAAGCCTTCTAGATTTTGCATACTTGGGAACAATACATAGGTCCTCCCACAGTTCCCTTATAAATTGTTTTTCCAGTCTCTCTTCCCAATCTTTTGTAACCTCCCCTGGTTGATTATTATAGTTATCATGCAGTATTTCACAAGCTGTACTAATTAGTATTTTCTGACATTGTGCTTCCCTGTGAATCATCATCATTCTATTAATGTCAAATGTTTTCCTCCCCTCCACAAAACCCAATGATCCATATCTATCAATTTCAGCAGCACCATTGCCATTATTTTAGCTAGTATAGAGAAAACTTTATAATCATGATTTACAATTGAAATGGGCTTATATGACACTGGGTCTGATGGGACTTCACCTTATCTGGGTAATACAGCCACCACAGCTTTCTTCACAGACACTGATACTTCCTCTTCTTTTAAAATGGTAGTAAATAAAATATTTTGGATTTTTATCACTTTTTCCTCCTAACTTCTAAACTTCCACAGGAATGCCATTTGTTCCTGGAGTCTTTCCTGCTGACTGAGTATACATCACAGTTCTTATTCTCATTTCCTTTCTTAACCATTAGTTGAGTCTCATCTTCCTCTAATCTTGGCATAGTTAAGTCTTCCATAAATATTTCCATTTGTGTTCTTTCTTGGTATTATTAGATTCTTGTACTTTATACACTTTTCATAAAAACTCTGAAATACCTCTAATACCACTTTAGGATCTCAGGTTATTTTTCTTGTCACAGGCTCCATACGTTTGGCAACAACCATTACTTTCTGTTGCCTAAGTCATTGTGCTAAACTTTTTTGTGCTCTGAAGTTATCAAAAAACAGTTACTTAACAGCATGCTTTTTAAACCCATGCATATTAACCAAATACTCCCTTATTTACTATTTAGCATATAAAGTTGCTCCTCTTCTTGTTCTGTCAGATTCCCCTATTTCTGCAATACTTTAACCCTTGCCCACTACTCTGAGTAACTCTTACTACTTAATATCTCTTATTTCTTAATCATTTTCATTTTATATCCCACTCACTAGTTGTCCCTTCTGATGAAGTTTCTATCTTCTCTAACTCTCAAATTAGTTCCACTACCTATTACTTGAATTCCTCTTTTTAACAAGTAGGTGGAAAATGCCAATGCCTCAGCTTTATTTCACTACCCATAATTTTCATCTAAGTTTTTATTGTGCAGATCTGAAATAGTTATTGATGGTGTGTTGGATGTTTTTCAAAGTTTTCAAGTACTCATGCTCCTGTGAAATACAAATTCCATCCAGTCTAGGCTAGTTATTGTACCTTGGAATAACATGCAAATTCTACCTGAATTCCTTACTATTGAATTAATTTCTTCCATACCAGATATTTTTACAAATTTCTTCAGAAATGTACCTCCTTTTGTTATATTTCCTTTCCAGATCCCCTGGATGCATCTTCATTATTGCAAATCACATCTCCACCTATAAATAACACTCCCTGCTGAAAGTGGATGATTTCTCCAAAAACATTCCTAAACTCTGTAACAGCTGTTTTTGGTGCAATGTAAATACATGTCATTGTAATACTCCTCCCATGATAACATCCTCTTAATATCACAAATCTACCAATACTGCCTTTCCCTCCACTTCTATCACTATTGTAGCCCTTCTCTTAATCAGTATTACTCTTCTTTTCTTTTATCCCTGATATTCTGCTAAATATCCATCCTGAAATGCTTTTTATCAAATTCACATACTCATTTCTTTCCAAATAAGTTTCCTGCAGCACTATTTGCACTCTGCTTTTCTTAATATAATTCAATACTCTTTCCTTTTCATCGGGTAATTTAATTTAAATTACCTTGTAAAGTATTACATTTAAATTTAATTCAATGATAGTATGGCTAGAGTTACCATTATGTTAAATTGTTCCCATCTATTATACAAGAGTCCTTTTAAATGTGTATTTCCAACTTTTGTTTTGCATGCAGACACTGTTTTGCAGGCTAATCTTTTGCACAGTTGTTTCTTCTCATCTCCATTTGAACCCACATTACATTTTTCAAAATTTTCTTACATTTAATGAAAATGCTCAAACAAAAAAACTAAATTTTAATAATGCCCTCCCCTATAAACACACAAAACTCTGTACTTCAGCAAATGAAGTTTAATCCTTCAGATTAAGGCTACCCATACCAAAAGGGCATGTTACAGCCCATGTTTTTACTTGCACTGAATGCTGTCACTTCTTTCTATAGCTTTATTCCCTTCTCAGATGTGAAAAACAACTTGCATGGAAACATTTACTTTTAGCCTTATTAAAAAGGTGCACTGGCTACCTTTAAGAACAATGAAATTATGCATGGTTCTATTAAATGCATTAAAGTGTTAAGGCTGCTGGGGAGGATATTATCTCATATTCACTTCCCATAATTTCAGACTATTTTTTTTTACTAAACTTCTTGCCACTGTACCTTTAAAATTTGCATTTTCCCCAGTAAAGAATGTTCAGAACTATCAGTATTAACTTTGTGTACCTGCAGACAGCTCAACTCCATGCAACAGTAGTCATGAATGAGGGAAAGAAGCAACAACTCTGCAGATGCATGAATGAATCTCTCTCAAGTTCACTAAGACAATGTGTAAAATTCCTCTGGCCAAATGCCCTCAGCTGCAGACTTCATGTCTCCCATTACGAAGATTTGCTAATGGAAAAAAAACTGATATCTTCACAGATTCAAGAAACTTAGCATTATTTATACCTTTCATCATTTTGTCATATTTTTCTAGCCTATTTGATTACAAAAACTTGTTTATAGATTAAGCCAAGGACATTATTCTAGACATCCACCCTAGGGAAAACAAGGGAAACTATCTTAATGCTACTTAATATAATCAACACATTTTTACATCCCAGAAGCCTAACATCACAGCATTGTATTATCTTATACTTGCTTCTATCCAGCCTTTTAAATTATTACAGTGTAAAGCCTGCATTTCCTACAAGGAAAAGCACTTGCTTACTTTAATATCTACTGATATGACTGCAGTTTGTTCTCACTGATTGCTGTGGTAGAAGGACTTGTATCCTAAGTGACTTGAAATCTGAGCATTTTTAGAAGGTGGTTTGTTTCTCTGTGTCTTAAGTTGGTATAACTGGTTTTACATCCTGTGTGTTATCTGACTATCTCAAGGATTACTTGCATAAAATTAGACCCTCGTAGTAACAGCCTGCATATCATTGCTGGAGCCCTGTGTCCTGACAGAGTGCTCTTCAAACTATCTGGAGATATACAGAGCTGAGTATATTTTTCTGGCACTTCAGAGTTGTGTACTGGTAATTGTTGTTTGACTAATTTTATATCACTGCTGGCTGACTTCAGAGTTGTGCACTGTTATTTTGGCTTCACTGTATAGTTTTTCAGACCTCTGTTGAAGGTGTTGGTTTTCCAATACCCACCCTCCCTATTCCTGTCCTGTTGTTTAAATTTGGAGGCTTTTGCAGTTGCCTGCCCCCACTGCAGATTTGATCTGGGACACTCCCCCCTGTCCCATCTCCTTACCTCATTCTACCTAATAGACTCCTTCTGCACTTGTTTTTAGTCATTTTTAATTTAATTGCATTTTAAACTGTTTGGTCTAACATTGCTACACACTCAAGTGTGCTAGCTTGCACTGCATTTGAATTGTTTTTACTGCTGTTTTAGCTACTTTTCTGTATATATATATATATATGTACATATATATATATATATATATATATATGTACATATTTATATATATATAAATATATATATATATATATATATATATATATATATATATATATATATATATATATACCTTTCCTGTAACTAGTGTAGTCCAGATTCAGATGTGCTGTATCCAGGACTGTATGTAAGCTTCTGAGCCCCCCCCCCCCAAAGCTTTTTGTGTTGGAGGGAAGCCTTCTAGCTTATCAGTGGGAGTGGTAAGCACTAGGTAACCTGTCTACCACATAAGGAGTGGTTCTGGCCCACAAATTGTAGTTATTGGCTGTTTGGGCAGTTTTTCCATCGCTCTCAACTTTCTGATTTAAAAGCCCGCATTTGCACTTGTTTCCCCCCTTTCCTGTAACTACTTTAGTCCAGATACAGATTCTTAGTTTTAGCACTTGAATTTGCTTATTCATGATCAGGACTTGTTCAGAATTTCTAAGCACTAAATAACCTACTAATTACTACAGCACTCAACCTTCCTCATTACCTAGAGGAAAACAGATTTATTACTTACTTTCCTCACTTGCTTAGAGAAAAACAGCTCTTGTACTCACTTTCCTCAGTTATCTAGAGGAAAAGAGTTTTTTTATTCAGGCATGTCCAAGGGTCAGCTCCCAGCGTTCTCTCCTGTGTAGCTGATGAATCTGGGCATCTTGGGGCAATGTAGAAATTGCCTCATGTACACAGACAACCCTCTCCTCCTACCACCCAACACTACAATCTGTGAGAGATCCACTTATCTAGCCAAACTGGAGATAAAGCTCTCTCCAATCAAGACTGAACTTGACCATCAAGAGGAGAAGGTAAACACTTGCACCACACCACACTCATCACATAGTCTCACTAAATCTACACCACCAAAATCCACACATAATAACACAAAAACATCCGCGGAGGCTCTCAGTAATAATCTGTCTAAGCAACAGAGACCTCCAAAGCAGAAACGCAAGCAGCCTATATCCCTCAACACAACCCAATGACACACAGCCTGCAGACTCAGTGTGCCACTCAACCACAGCCAATAAGGCAAAACAACGTACCCAACACACTAGTCATAGGTGACTCTGTAGTCAGGCACACTGATGCCCCACTCACCAGGCTAAACAAGGAGAAGGTTACTGTCAGCTGCCTGTCTGGTGCCAGGATCTGCCACATAACCCACTCACTCAGGTCACTCCACAACAAGTACAAATATGACTCTGTCATTATCCATGTTGTTGTGAACGAACTGAGACATACCTCCCTGGACAACATGAAAAGAGACATGGAAGAGCCATCCGATCTTGTAGCCCAGGCAGGTATGACCCTAGCCCTGAGTAGCATTCTGTCATCACCCAGAATGATGCCGCAGTACAAGGACAAAATTATTGACTTCAACAATTGGCTAAGTTTCTGGTGCCATTCTAAAGGGATCCAGTATATGTCTGCCTGGGATGACATGGTCGGCAGACCACAATGCTTTGCCAGAGATGGCCTGCACCTGTCACCCCTGGGATTCCGGATACTGGCTAAGGTTCTTGCCGCCACTATAGTGCCTTTTTTTAGGCAAGGTTCAAATGACAAATTCACCACCGTAACAGTAACAGGCAAGCAAAAAACTGAGGGTGATGCTCCTCAATGCTAGAAGTCTAAATCTCAAAATACACTCACTCGAGGCACTCCTCAAAATGGAGAACATCGATATCTGTGCAGTGACTGAGACCTGGTTCAAGGCTCCAGAGAGTACCCTTGCACTACCAGGCTATAACTCATACCACACTTTTTGGCCATGTAACCTGGACCGGAACACCAAAGGCGTAGGTGTGTCCATATTCATTAAGGATATCCACACCTCCAGGCTAGTTGCTCAGCATAATGCAGCCGAGATTATCCAAGTGCAACTAACTCTGGGCAAAACTGTAATCCAAATTGTAGCTTGCTACAGATCACCCACCATGCCCCAGGATTCCCACTCCTTTTTTCTTGATGGACTGGAAAATATTAGGGTTCAACCAAACACCCTAATAATTGGGCGATTTCAACTACCCCACCATTAACTGGGAAAACTACTCATGTACCAACTCCTTCGCTCAACGATTTCTGGAATTCATAAACTCCAATGCCCTGGATCAACTTATCCACACCCCCATCAGGGGCAACAATATCCTAGATCTAGTTATTACCAGCATGAGTGACCGATGTTCTACACCTGAAGTCAACGTCTCATTGGTCCGATCCAACCATAAGCTAATTACCCTAGATATCCACATCCTGCCCCACCCCCCATTAAGGAAACCATGGTAAAAAATTTCTCCAAAGCCAACTTCATGCTTCTTAAGACAGAAGTGGTGAACTTCATGACACCCATGCAGATGGAAACTACTGAATCCTACACAATTGCACTTTATAAGCACTTACATGAGTGCATGGATCGTGCTATCCCAAACAGAACCAAGACGCTATCCTCCAAAAAAAGGAAGCCAATCTGGTGGTCCTCTGCCATAAACAAACTGTACAACAGAAGGAAGAAACTGTTTCAAAAGAGAGTAAATTCCCATGAGTGGAGGAGCTCCCTGGTTAGCCTCAGTAAGAAGCTGCGATCCCTGATAAAATCCTCCAAAGCAAGTTACGAAAACAAAATTGCCACTGATTCTAAAGACAACCACAAAGCATTCTATAGCTATGTCAAGAATCTCAATGGCAACACTCAGATCTGCTCTGAGTTACAGCACAATGGCACTAAATATACAGACCCAACTGATATTGCCAACATCCTGGCAGATAGGTTCAGTGCTAACTTTACCCCCCCCCCACCCCCCAAAAGGCCCATCTTTATACCGGAAGAATGCAGAGTTCCTGTAATCACGGCTGCACAGATAAAAAAAACACTGTCCAAAGCCAAGAACACAGCATCCATGGGACCAGACAACATCCCAGGCAGCGTTTTACACGACATACAGAATGAACTGACACCCCACCTAAGTACCATGTTCAATCATAGCCTCGCCTCAGGCTTTGTGCCTGCCGAATGGCGCACAGCAATGGTTATCCCACTCCACAAGGGGGGAGCCACAACGGACCTTGGGGACTACCGCCCCATTAGTCTGACGAGCCTGGTCTGCAAGGCCATGGAACGTATTATCATGGAACTTATAAACAAAGACATTGGTAATCTCAAAACTCTGGACCCCACCCAGTTCAGATTTGTAAAAGGCAGATCATGTCTCCTAAACCTGATAGACTTCTTTGAAGCAGTCACCAAAGCCGTTGACAAGGGTAAGGTGATTCACACAGCCTATCTAGATCTTGCCAAGGCGTTCGACACCATCCCCCACTCTGGAATTATAGATAAACTCACTAAACTAGGTATAATTCCCTATGTCATAAGATGGGTTGCCAACTGGCTCACTGACAGAACCCACACTGTAAAAGTAGCAGACTCCAAATCCGACTTCAGACTAATGACAAGTGGAGTACCACAAGGTTCAGTCCTGGGTCCTCTCCTGTTTGGTATCTACTTCTCTGAAGTACAGGCTAACACAGAAGGTTTTTGGCTAATGAAGTTCGCAGATGACTGCAAACTAGGAGCCATAATCAAAACTTCTAACAATGTGGACATACTACAAAAGGGCCTCACTGAGACAGATGACTGGTGTCAAAGCCATGGCCTCAAGCTCAATGCCAAAAAGTGCATTGTCATCCTCTTTGGTAAAAACTCTGTACCCATGAACTACAACATAGGTGGTAGTATACTTAACATCGAAAGTGTGATAAGAGACCTTGGGGCACAGGTGGACAGTAGTCTCTCCTTTGATAATCACATCGCCACAGTAGTCAGGAAATCCTTCTACATGGCACACCTCATCGCAAAAGGTTTCTCATCCAGAAAAAAAGAGGTCATTGTTCCCCTCTACTCATCTCTCATTAGACCCATTATAGAGTACAACACCCCTGTTGGTATGTACCACACAAGACATCTACATCAACTGGAAAGGCCACAGAAATGCCTCATAAAGAGGATTACCGGCCTCAAACAGATGCCCTATGCAGACCGTCTCAAAAAACTCCAGCTTTACTCCGTCGCATATCGCCTACTCAGAGGTGATCTTTTATTTATTTATTTATTTATTTTATTTTCAGTTTGATTACCGGGGAAGTCCACTGGGCCAAGAAGTGCCCATTTTCAGTGGAGACCCAGGGAGAAAAGCTCCATAGGCAATACAATACAATCAAGGTTACATAATGTTAGAGGTAAAATGCAAGATAAAAATTCATACAGTCAGGAAAATGCAAATACATAATATACATCGTAAGACAGTGCACTCTAGATTTTTTTTTCTTCCAGAGGCAATTCCGACATTTACAATATTTACATACTTAGAGTCAATTGAGAGTCAACTAAATCTATTTTGGAGGAATAGAAATGAAACATGAGAGTAGAGTGGTGCAGGAGTATAGACAGCTTAGTGGAGAACATCCCTATAATTTATATAGGGTGAAAGCAGGAACATTTCCATTTAGATGATAGGTGGAAGAAAAGTTGGGTCTTGAAGGATTCAGTGTTAGGTATAGTCTGCCTAACATACAAAGCTATGTCAAACCCAGAGCTGTTGGACATGCTCCACTTAAAGAAATGTCAATCCCTCTGAACACAGGCTCTATGGACCTAAACCTTGTCATCACAATAAACAGAACATGCCGGAGGGATTGATTCCTGTCCCAGAGACTTCCCATACTCTGGAATAAACTACATATCTATATCAAACAAAGCTCCTCATTAGCACTCTAAGAAGAATCTTGATGATTGGATGGGAAATAGGAAATTCACCCCGGGGATCACCTCTGTGGCTCTGCTCGACAGTGGCACGGGAAAATAATTTTCTTGGGTGGCAAAAGCCAGGGTACCTTTTTGGCTGGGCTTGTATAGGCCCCAGGGCCGATAGCCTAGTACCTACCTATGTTTCACCCTGCTAACTGTTACAACTATATATTATTTTCTTTTCTCTCCCTCTCCTTTCCAGGAATTATCAGCCCATTTACCTAACCCAGCCCACCCCTTGTGAAAGGCTTGCAACGTTAGGGACAACAGATCGAGGCTTAAACTGCTTTTACTCCAGTTTTGTAACCCTGCCTTGTAAAATCCAGTAAAACAGAAAAGGTTTTTAACTTTCATTATTTCTGCTTACAAGTGTAAACTGTAGGCTTAATTATATAGCCTACCGCTCATGGATCTGCAGCACTGGCACCATTTCCCTTTAGTTTATCCCTACAGTCCTGTAACCTTTACTAGAAAATTCAAGCTTAGACAAGAAAAAGATTTCCACAATTGGCAGTATACTCACTGGAAAGCATCTTCTTGACCTGACCAGTATCTCTAATAGATTTTTGCAGTCTCGCGGACTGGTGAAGCCCCACTGCACTCATCTAACTCAGCTCCCCTACCCTGCCCCCATTTCCCACCCGCTCCCACTACATCTCCATTTATTCTCAACCCTTGCCACCTGAACATACTTCCCGCCACTCAAAGACCTTCAACACTTCCCCTGTCCACACCCTAATCAACTTCTTCCATAAAAAAGACTCATAGTGTCTGCTTACCATGCCTTCAAACACATATCCACATTTGAATCCCAAGTCCAACAAAACCCAACTCCCAATCTTTCAGATAACAATCATGTTAGGATCTCTCCTCCTTGCACGCACATGCTTAACAATTGCCACATCAATGCAAGCAAACACACCTTACACTAGAAAAACACCACTAAGACCCTGCATAGACATTTTGCACACAATTAAACACATTTATCACAAAAAGTCTGCTTATATCAGGAGATATACACCCAAACCCAGGACCACAAGACTCTTTTTATCAACTAGGCAAACTTCTGACCTCTTGATTATTAATGTCAACATTAGAAGTATCTCTAATAAGCTTCCAGACCTACATGCATTTATAGCTCACTACTCCCCTGACATACTAACTACAATTGAAACATGACTAAAACCTAATACCCTAAATGAAGAAATTATCCCACCTGGATATAACATCCTAAGACTAGACAGAGTAGGCAGAAAGGGGGGAGGGTTGCTATTCTCTTTAGAAATACTCAACATCAAACCTCTACAAACCCCAATACCCAAATTCCAGAATGCTGAAACCTTAGGTTCAACCCTAAGCATTAATAACACAAAATCTATCATAATTCGCTGCTGTTATATTCCCCCAGGTAATAACTCTGTCACTGTTGAAGAAATGTTACAGTGAGCCACAGAAAATTTTCCACAAGAAACAATCTTACTAGGTGACCTAAACATTGACTGGTTATCCTGTACCTCTAATAACCATATCAATCTTTTTAGTTTTCCCCAAGTTATCCAAGAACCCACTAGAGTTAACAAAAAAATCCCATAAACAATCTGTTCTCGATTGGACATTAGTCAACTGCCCCAAACAAAACTACCAGACAGGTTGCCTCCCAGATGGGACTTAGTGACCACCTCCCAATGTTGCTCTTGTGAAAACAAACCAACATAGCCAAACCCATAGTCTTTAGACAAGTCAGAGACGACCATAAATTAAACATACAAGAACTAAACAGTATTCTAAAATAGTGACTGGAAACCACTGAAAACTCTTGACTTAGACCTGGCCGTTGACTACTTTAACAGTATTCTCACTAATGTCCTTGACAGAGTAGCACCCATTAGGAAAGTTAGAGCCAAGGCAAACGTGCTATAGGGACCAGAGTAATTGCTGCAGCCATTGAACCCAAGACTTTGAGGCCAAATCTTTCTTGAATTCTCTTTTTTGCCATGAGGATTGAAACTTGATGAATGGTTGACACCCTTTCCAGAGGCAGCTTTGCTATCATGGCCTTTGTGTCTAAATCTGCCCCTATAAATGTAATATATTGACAAGGCAACAAAGGCAGACTTTTTGTAGTTTATCGTGATGCCTAGTTGTGAACAAGTATGAATTGTGGAGTCTCTTGCCTTGATTAGCTGATGCTCGGTGGTGGCAGTAAGGAGCTAATTGTCTAGATATGGAAACACACGGAATCATAGATGCCTCAGGTGAGCCATAACTACTGCCATGCATTTGGTGAACACCCTGGCGGCTGTGGTGAGACCAAAGGGCAGAGCTTTGAACTGATAATGACTGACTCCTAGCCGGAAGTTTAGATATCTTGTGGATCGCCTGTCCATTTTTATGTGGTAGTACACATCTTGGAGATCGATACAGCACATCCAATTGTCCTGACCCGGAAGAATGGACTGAGTGTTACCATCTGGAACTTTGTTTTCATGACCGATTTGTTCAGTCTGCTGAGATCCAAAATGGGCATCCAGTCCCCTGTCTTTTTTGGAACTAAAAAGAACCTTGAGTAAGTTCCAGATTTGATTTGGTCTGCAGGGACTTCCTGGATGGCTCTTTTTTCTAGCAACCTTTGAACTTCTATGTTTGCTTGATCCTGAAGATTAGGTGGAACATCTGGGATTGACTGTTTTCTTGTAAGGGGTGGCTGGGAGAAGGGAAGTTTGTAACCCCTGGATATTATCACTAGTACCCATGTATCTTCTGTGATTGTCTGCCAGGCATTTGGGTACAAGGATAACCTGCCACTGACTGCCTCTAGAGGCAGACATTCGAGCCTCCCTTCAGGAGAGCTGAAGGGCCTACCAGAGAATGTATCTCTGTCGCCCTGATTCTGCGGATCCCCCCCCCCCCGCCGCAAGACCGGCATCTTCCTTCTCTTCACGTGTGTTAGGCGAAGTTCACTGGGATTTCCGGAACCACATCTTCCAGGTCTTCTGACCTTTTGGGTAAGGTCTAGAAGGAGCAGAAATACGTACTCCCATGGCAGAGAGAGTTTTGCCATCCCGTTCACACCTGATAAGAGTCTCTAAAACCTGAGGCCCTAATGACAAGCTGTCAAAGGGGTTGTTGGTAAAGGAGGATTTAAAGGGCTCCGCAAATTGACAAAGGCGCATCCAGGAGTGTCTCCGTAAGGCAGCTCCTGTGCCTGCTGCCCTACTCGCGCCATCTGCTGCATAAGAGATCAGCCGCATGGAGGAGTTAACTACAGAAGTCAAGGTCGCAAGCTGAGAAGTCGCCTTGCCCACAGCTCTCTCAGCTGTAGGATCCTGTAGGGTATCTCCCAACTCCTTAAGGAGATCCTCTGAAGGATTGTAAAGTGGGACAAATAATGCAGGGACCTGAGCGTAAAGGCCACTGATGAAAACATACACTTCCCATACCTGTCCGTCATACGGGACTCTATTCATTGGATGGACAGAAGAAGTTTCTGCTAGTTCTTTCTTAGTGGCTGCTGCCACCACCATAGTATCGACAGGCATGCCCTTAGAAAAAGCTTGTCATTCTGGAGCAGTTATAAATTTACTGGGTGTCTGCGGAACTAGTTCCATCGTCTCTGGAGAGCTCCACGCCTTCCGACTCACTACGGCCAACAGTGGGTTCAAAGGCGGAGACACCCAAGAGGTGGAAGGTCAGGAACCAAATGCATCCAGGTACACAGACTCGTCCTCCGAAGGGTCAAGGGACTTCCAGTCACCCCTCTGCCTAAGGATTTCCAGGATGTCTGAAAATGAGACATCTTCAGAAGGAGACCGTGGGGACCCCTCTGAGTCCTCCAAGTCCATGTCTGATGTCAGAGACTCAGGGGAGTCCAAATGCTTCCTCTTTACACTTCCTCTTCCAAGGGACCTCCTCTGAGGGGTGCTCTGGAGACGTTTTGGAAGAGGTGGGGTTGCCCAATGGGGCGTCCTGGAGCATGGGTACCCTATGCTTGGGGGGAGGGGAGGTTCGGAGGCGGACATCGGCACCGAAGGAGAAGGAGCCAATGGAGCAGAGGGTGTAGTTGTCTCAAAGGACAGCACACTCCTCATCACATTGAAGGCACTGTGGTCCTAGCCTGAATGAGTCTCCGGCTCTGAAGAGCCGGGAGATCTCCTCCGAACTGAGGGCGATGACTCTTGACGCCGATGTAGGAGCCGAGCTCACCTGTGCTGAAGCCCCGAGAGGGAGAGTAGGGTCGGACAAGGGTCCGATGCTGCTTCCCTCTCTGAGCCGACGAGGGAGCATCGGCCCCCAGATCCCTTGATAGAATGGGGTAACGAAGAGATTGGAGCGGAAGTTGGAACCGAGAGACCAGAGTTTATCAGAACTGAAGGTTCCACAACAACTTCCATGCACTCCGGCTCCGAACTCAAGATAGTCGGAGGAAGAATCAGTAATGATGTTGTTTAGACTGTTGGCACCACTTCCTTATGGGCTGGGCTCGATAATTTTGCTAATGCTGGTGTTTTGAGAAGCCTCTTCACCACCCTCTCCACATCATCATCCAAAAGACTCCTGGATGACTGAGAAGAATGGGTGGAAGACCGATGAATGCCTGCAACAGATTGTAAGAGCAGAGATTGTGGAACAGATCCTGACTGGCTCCGAGACTACTGATGGAGCCGCCGGAGAAACAACCCTGTTGGAACCAATACTCTGATCTGACAATGCTAAAGATTTGTCTTTTCCTTTGGATGACTCAGATATCGGAGCCGAAGAGGATGATGGCTTAGTGGACTTGTCCTGTTTTTTGTTGGCTGAGTCCTGCCATAGAAGCATCGAAGGGGCCCTTTAATAAGCCTCACAAAATCAGATTATTTTTTTCTCTCCTGCAGGACCCGAGAACTGAAAGCATGGCATATAGAGCATGAGTCCTTGGCAGCACAAATGACACTTCTTAAAACCCAAAGGTTTTGTCTCTTTAGTGGAATCCTTAGACATAGTTAGACTGCCAGTATGCGCACAGTGAGTAAAATCTCACCGACAAACCTAAACAGACTTAAAACACACACTTGTTATTACCATCAACTAAGAACAAAGGCCCTGAACAATACACAAAGTTAAATGCCGATAAACGAGTTTAACTAGAAACAAAGAAAAAAAATTTTTTTTTTTTGAAAGGAAGGAAGGAGTGACAGAGGAGACCCTCTACCTTAATGGCTGCTCCTAGAAAAGAATAGAATAAGGGGAAAGCCCTCTAAAAATAGGGCTGAAGAGAAGGAGAACCCGTTAAATGGGTTCACAAAGAAAGGGTAGGCCTAAAGTAAAACTATGGCCACAACAACAACGGAAGGTTAGAAAGAACACTAACCTATGAAGAAACTCTCTAACACTAAGTATCTAACAAAGATTTAATAAAATATTTAACAAAATGTTTGAATTTAGTCAAAAAGAAAAACACTTAGCCTGAGCCAGTAATCCACAATCTCGACGCTGCAAGTGGCAAACGAGATCTGGATAACTCCCGCTAGGCATTTTAGGATAGGGGCTAGCCTCGAGCCAGTAAAAGCTCTTGAGCTATAGTATATGGCTGAGTCGGAGCAGAGGATCAGCTCCGGACCCAACCAGCAAGAACCGAGGTTAGATAGGGACAACATAACATCTGCTTTTACTCAAGTTTTGTAACCCTGCCTTGTAAAATCCAGTAAACCAAAAAAGGTTATTAACTTACTTTATTTCTGCTTCCAAGTGTAAACTGTGAGCTTAATTGTACAGCCTACCGCTCACGGATCTGCAGACCTGGCACCATTTAGTTTATCCCTATAGTCCTGTAGTGTTTACTAACAAATTAAAGCTTAGACAAGAAGAAGATTTCCACAATTGGTAGTATACTCACTGGAAATCATCTTCTTGATCTGACCAGTACCTCTGATAGGTTTTTGCAGTCTCGAAGAACGGTGAAGCCCCGCTGCGCTCGTCTCACTCCGCTCCTTTACCCTCCCCCTACCACTAAGATCCTGCATAGACATTTTGCACACAATTAAACACATATTTATCACAAAATGTCTGCTTATATCAGGAAATACACACCCAAGCTCAGGCCACAGGACTCTTTTTTTCAACTAGGCAAACCTCTGACGTCTTGATTATTAATGTCAACATTAGTAGTATCTCTAATAAGCTTCCAGACCTACATGCATTTATAGCTCACTACTCCCCTGACATACTAACTATAACTGAAGCATGGCTAAAAACCTAATACCCTAAATGAAGAAATTATCCCACCTGGATGTAACATCCTAAGATTGGACAAAGTGGGCAGAAAAGGGGGAAGGGTTGCTATCTTCTTTAGAAATACTCATCAAACCTCTACAAACCCCAATACCCAAATTCCAGAATGTCGAAACCTTAGGTTCAACCATAAGCATTAATAACACAAAATCTATCATAATTCTCTGCTGTTCTATTCCCACAGGTAATAACTCTTGCACTGTTGAAGAAATGTTACAGTGGGCCACAGAAAATTTCCCTCAAGAAGCAATCTTACTAGGCGACCTAAACACTGACTGGTTATCCTGTACCTCTAATAACCCCATTAACCATATCAATCTTTTTAGTTTTTCCCAACTTATCCAAGAACCCACTAGAGTTGACAAAGAAATCCCATAAACAATCTATTCTAGATTGGACATTAGTCAACTGCCCCAAACAAAACTACCAGACAGGTTGCCTCCCAGACGGTCTTAGTGACCACCTCCCTGTGTTACTCTTGCAAAAATGAACCAACATAGCCAAACCCATAGTCTTTAAGACAAGTTAGAGACAACCGTAAATTAAACATACAAGAACTAAACATTATTCTAAAATAGTGACTAGAAACCACTGAAAACTCTTGACTTAGACCTGGCTGTTGGCTACTTTAACAGTATTCTCACTAATGTCCTTGACAGAGTATCACCCATTAGGAAAGTTTGAGCCAAGGCAAACTATGCTCCATGACTAACTAGGGACACTACAGCCCTACTAAAATCTAGAGACATGGCTTGGAAAATCTGGAAAAAGGACAATACTAACCTTGCCAAACAAAACTATCTACAACTTAGGAATTGGGCAAAAAGAAAAACCAAATTCAACAAACAAAATTACTTCCTAAATATCCAAAACAGACATTCAAATGATTCCCCCAAAATGTTGGCATGCCATCAACTCTCTTCTAAAACCAGGAAAAAACTCCCACTCCCACTCCTAACTCAAACAACAATAAAGAAATTCCCTCTCAATTTAATCACCACTTTACAGAATCCATACTAACACTTTCTTCCCAGTTATCCAACAATAGCCCCACATATAACCCAACCAAATGTCCTGATAATATCCCATCCTTCACTCTCACCCATTCCCACCACCACAATTAAAAAACTCCTCCTAAAACTGAAACCCACCACCTTGGCCACTGACAATCTACCAGCCAACTTCCTAAAAATAGCAGTGGAATCCTTATCCTATCCTATTTCCATTCTTATCAACCTCTCGATCCAAGAAACATACATCCCTCAACTATGGAAGGTATCATATATTATTCCACTGCATAAAGGCAGAAACTCTTATGAATACATCAATACTCAAATTATCACCCCATTGCCATCTTATCCCCCTTATCTAAAATACTTGAGAAATGCATACATTCCCAGGTAATGAAATTCCTAAACGCACAATCTCCTCTCATCCATACAGCATGGCTTCCGCCAACACCATAGCACAACTGCGCTGCTCTCTTTCACCAGTCTTGTTAATCAACAACAAAATAAAAACAACTTTGTATCTGCAATATTTTTAGACCTCTAAAAAGCATTTGATATGATATGGTCTCACATCTCTTACTACTAGAGACCCTGGCCTCCTTATCCTTTGCCTCTTCCACATTAGCCTGGTTTAAAAGCTATCTCTCAGGTAGGCAGCAATCCATCCAAAGGCAAGCTGTTCTATCCTCCCTTACTCCCAGCTACCATCAGCGTCCCACAAGGCTCAATATTAGGTCCACTTCTGTTCTCCACTCATCCACATGGCATGCTTCACTTATACAATACGCCGACGATTCCACTCTTATCTGTTCTGCTCCATCACTAGCCACTACATAAACTCACCCAGGAATCATTCATTACTGAGATCCAACTTATCCTAAACCCTAACAAAACCAAACTGCTAATTTTCACCCCCAACAAAACCATATCTACCACCCTAGCCTTCACTATCTCCTCCAAAAATGGCACTATGATCCTCCCTCTGATCATACAAAACTCCAAGGCATCAAAATAAATAAAAACTTACTCTTCAATGTCCACATCTCACAAACTATTACAAAGGTCCATAAAAAAATGGGAACATTATATTGGCACAGGAATTTCCTCACTAGTCAAGCACGGATCACCCTTGCCCAAACTCAGATCCTGTCCAAGCTACTGTATGCCTCACCAATGCTCCTCCAACAAACCCCTCCTCAGTATCACAAGGGCCAACATTGTATAGCAGGAGAAGCTCTGTTCTCTCATACCATAGCTAAAAATTGGAATAATCTACCTACTACTCTGATTAAAGCCTCTACTTCTACTCTCTTTAAAAACCACTTAGGTTACACCTATCAAAGAACTGGCTATACCCATGTATCACTTAACTCCTTTCCTTTCTCCCACTCTATATACCTTACTGCCTAATTTCACCTATTGTATTGCTTTGTACAGTGTAGTCTGCCAGTCTGCTTTCTGAAATTGCATACCTATCGAATTATTAATTATGCCTAACTATCTTATATCTATGTATATACTGTTACTTCATACTGTAGTATACTGTACTTTTTTCATATTGTGTAATTTTTATATTGTTAAAACTTTTTTACTTACTGTGGAGCTTTTCTCCCTGGGACTCCACTGAAAATGGGCCTGTCCCCAGTTGGACCATCCCGGTCAACAAATGTAAAATAAAATAAATAAAATAAAAAAATAACATATACAATAGTCTCTGAAAAGACTCACCATATTTAAAATACCCCGACTGTGCCTATACAAAACTGCTTTACAATATAACATGCAGTTTATTTATCATGAAATGTTTTATACAAATATTAAGTTTACAAATTGCTTTACTTACCATTCTTCGTTTTCCCTTTAGTGTCATTATAAAAATTAATATAAAGTGGGGTATTGGTTAAAATTGTGGGTATAATGCAAAGCAAAAACAACAAAATACCAGCTTTTCTCCTCTACCTTTTCTTGCAAAGCCATATTTCACAAATATAATTGATGCTTTATAGTCTTCAATTTAGTCACCAATTTCAGTGCTGCTGTTCTTCCTGATCATTTCCTAACACCACACTCTGGTTAAAGTCCAAGGTACTCCTTATTCTTCCATGCAACTCCTGTGTGTGTGTGTGTGTGTGTGTGTTTTTTTTTTACTCTTAAGCAATTTCCTTTAGAATATTGGAAAATGTTTTACTGTCAAATGTTTCTCTATAGCTTTGTCAGAAAAATGAGAAGGAGAATCCCCTTCTTAATGGCTCACTTTTTGTTAGAAAATCTTAATTCCTCCTTAGCATGTTCTGCATCCAAAAATGTCTTTGACCCTCTAGGAAAAATATTCTGAAGACAGACAGCTAGATGTAACAGCTTAAATCTCACACCTGCTTCTTGACATGCCCTGATTGCTGGGATAGATTTGCTTCTCTTCTGTCTGAACAGTGAATAATCATTTTCCACAAACACTATGCTGACCCCAATTTTTACCACTTTTTGTTTCTGTAACAGATTTTTTTCAGGATCAACTCTTTCTGCTGGTGTGATTGCATCGTTACTAATTTAGGTCTCAACTGCTTTCTTATGAGCAGGTTTGCAGCACATACTCAATATGACTTTCAGTTAATAAATCTTACTATGACAATCTAGTCAAGAAGAAAATTGCAGGTTTTCTCTGCAAACCCTGTTTGCTATTTCTTGAAACAGCTCTTCTTGAGAAGCCTCAAACTCAAGCCAGCCTTTTCTTTATGTCAAGCATTGACTTTTGTAGTTTTATCAGTCCATATGAATAGCCGGTTAAAGCTTCTTCTATTTTTTCCAGACTTTGTTATACAAGTTGATATATTGCTTCAATGTTTTATTTTTAAGCACCTCTGAGTACATTTAATTTATTTTTCCTTTAAATTACTGGAAGCCATCTCTTGCACTAAAGCTAAAGCTTGAACTGTTTTTGCTAAACAGCTGCAGGATTCTTCACAGCCAGTGTTTTCTCTTCACCTTTTCTGGTTGATTTTCTTTCACGTTCTCTAAATTCTTTCTTTGTTGGCATCCAGAAAGTGTACTTGTTATCTAGTAACCGAATATTACCTTTTCGCGGTTTCTGTTTTCTCATTGGCAGAGCTGAAATTAAGAAGTTGATGAGTGTGGAACTATCCTGGAAGTATCCATGGGCTCAGCTCTTTATCCCAAATGGGATGACTTTGTCAGGGAGCTTCAGATCAAAGCGTCATTAGAAGCGGACTTGCGGCTTTTCTTGCACTGGGAAAATATTTTTATTTTTCCTTTCCCTGTTAGCTATCACAATGTTCTTCTCCTAAACAGGAAACACACACACGCAAAGTGCTTGTTTAGTGGTGAGACCTTATGTCTGCATCTCCATTTCTTACAGCATAATTAACCAACCTGTCCAACAAATAAGGGCTGTACAAACACTGCTGAAAAAAATTGAAATACAGTGAAACATACTTGTAGAAGCAAATGACAAGCAAACACACAATGGACACATTTTTTAATATCCACTAAGAATATAAATAATCTGTAGAAATTACAGTGGAACATTGCAAGAACAAAATGTTAGGGCAAAGCAAACAAAAACAAATAATCAAGCCTATACCAGAGGGGCTGGGTAGAGGAAAGAAAAACCTTAAGAGAAGGGGCAACAGAAATGGGATTTACCAATCTGATGATAGGCAGAAAAATGACAGGTAGATAAAAAAAGAATAAAATCCAAAACTCAGAATTTTCCTCACAGAAACACTAAGAAAAGGCTAAGGCTGTTTCTCATCAAAAGTGACTGGGAGAGGAAGCTTGTTGGCAGCCTACAGTGTGAAAAATGGAGGAGGGCAGTAGCTTAGGAATATTTCACATGCCCAGCAGACTAAGACAGGTAGACTTAGTCCTGATTGAGTCCTGATTGTTGATGAAGATGGACCACCTCATCGCAAATCTTTTACCACTTGAATTTTACATTCAAAATCATCTAGTTAAGTTTTTGTTTTGAGACAGCCATGGCTTCTCAAAACAGTTCTTGACACCGTTGATCTAAAAGTAGAACCTTCTGTATCATATGCACATTTTAATGAAAAAAAATTAAATTTTATCTGCAGTAACAATGATATGTGAAGTTGTTCTGTCTCGCCGTTTTGTTCTTACATGTGGGGTCGCCGATCCCTCGGCTCCGAATCGGCCGCTTTTCAAGCTCAGACTCTCAGAGAAGCTTGAAACCTAGTGTATATCCCATGATGCTTTACTGTACATCCCCAGATCTAGTTTGCCGCTGAAACGGATCAACAGCTCATTGGAGTTAGCTCGGGCCAGTGAATTTAAATTTCTAGTTATAACTTCTTTTTTCTCAAAAATTTGTTCTTTGTGTCTAAATATTATATATATAGAGAGTGTTTAATAGTATAGTGTTAGGATTCTGGTTAGTTAGATTCTTAGAATGTTAAATACTTCCTTTTCTTCAGGTCTTTGGCCTTTCCTTGGGCGTGACAGGACTCTGTCAGCCGTTTTGTGTGTGTTATTTGATATATATATATATATATATATATATATATATATATATATATATATATATATACACAGTTAGAGTGGTAATTGTTATATATACCTTAGCTAATAGTAGTTGTTTGTTAGACTTTTAAAACTCTGTACTTAGCGTGATTTAGTAGACTAAGATATATACATTTATACATATCTTTAACTATATCAGTGTGTGTTGTTATTGTTAAACCATGTCTGAAAAACAAAAATCAGGGTTTAAAAGGTGTGAGTGTGGTCAGATAATGTCTGTTACAGACAATCACTCCACCTGCGTCTACTGCTTCGGCTCTGTACACCTACAAGAGGTGTGCTCTATCTGCCATTCCTTTAGCGCCAGGGTCCTCCTGGAAAGGCGCAGGAAATTGGTGGATAGAGGACTCCTAAAACCTGAATTTCAGGCTTCTTTAGATAAAGCTGACACCTCTTCCAAGGCTTCGAAGGGGTTGAAGTCTTCCAAAGGATCCTCGGAGCCCAAGTCATCGGCTCCAAGTTCCTCAAGCATGGTCCGTGCATCGGCTCCACAGTCCTTGGAGCCGTGTATCGAGTCCTTGCCTCGGGGTCCAGTTGTGGAACCGATATTGGAGACTCCTCAGTCTCCAATTCTTCAATCGGTTCCATCTTCGGCCCCTTCGACCCAGCCCTCGACTCATTCTTCCAGGTTTTCTGATGTGGATCTGGACCGAGTGGTTAAGAGGCTCTTAGAGAACCCGGCCCTGGCCAAAATGCTGTCTGCTTCGAGCCACTCAGCTTCGAAGCCTGAAATGCCCCCCCTTGGCTTCTCCACCTCCTTCTCTGAAGCCAATCGAGCATTCAGAGCCGGGTCAGACGGAACCGATATTGGTAGAACCCTTGGAGCCGAGGTTTGATCCTCCTCCCTTGGCTCCATCGACCTTGATCTCCTCGGTTCCGACCGAGGAATCTCGGGGCCAACAGTCCCTCGCCGGCTCCGGGGTGGAGAGTCGAACCGATACTTCGGTTCCGACTCTTCCACTTGGGGCTTCGGCGCAGCTGGCCTCGGCTCCATCCTCTGGATTGGAGCGGAGGGTTTCGGTCTGGGGAGAACTGCCGGTCTCTTCGGAGCCAACTGACTTCTCGGACCGGGATTCTGGTGCCTTCGATGCCATGAGGAAGGTCATGGCTGCCAAGACCACTACCTCCTTGGATCTGTCTTCACCTTCCCCAAAGGGGCCTCGTTCTACCTCTTCCCCACAGATCCCCACAAAGCGTCGAGATCCAGGGCCTCAGGTATCCCCATTGGGTGACCCCTCCTCTCTTGGAACTTCACCGGACGCCCCCCACCGATGAAGTCCCTAGGAAGAGATTGAGTAAGAGGAGGCACTTGGATTCCCCACAGGAATCTCTAACATCGGATACCGACTTGGAGGAATTAGAATTGTCCCCATGGTCCCCCTCAGAAGATGTCTCCTTCGCAGACATATTGGAAATATTAAGGCAGAGGGGTGATTGGCATTGGCAGTCCCTTGCTCCTTCTGAGGACGAGTCGGTTCTCCTGAAGGCCTTCGGATCTCAACCATCCACCTCCTGGGTTACGCCACCCTTCGATGAGCTGATGGAACTGGTTGCTCGAAGGGCGTGGGAATCCCCTGACTCAGTGGAACCGGTCCCACGGAGGCCCAATAAATTTATTACTTCCCCCACCGACAAGGCCTTTCTTACAAAAGGAGTCCCAGTTGATGCCATGGTGGTGGCAGCGGCCACCAAGAAAGAGATGTCGGAAACCTCTTCGGCTGTCCATCCTCCTAATAGAGATTCTAGGACGATGGACAGATATGGGAAATGCATATTTAGTTCTGCGGCATTTTCCATGAGGTCGCTCAACTACCTGACACATTTTACCCTACTTCAACGAGATCTCCTAAAAGAGCTGGGAGATGCTCTTCAGGGTAATACAGCTGATGCAGTCTCGGAAAAGGTGACTGCACAACTCAACACCCTCAATTCAATAGTAAACTCATCCATGCACCTCATTTCATATGCGGCCGATGGATCGAGTAGGGCAGCAAGCTCAGCGATAGCTCTTCGGAGGCAATCCTGGATGCGCCTTTGTTCCTTTGCGGAAGCCTTTAAATCTTCATTTGTCAATACCCCATTCGACGGGTCCGCCTTGTTCGGACCCAAAGTTAAGGAGACACTTACTAGGTGTGAACAGGAAGGGAAGACTCTGTCTGCTGTAGGGGTCTGTTTTTCCACTCCAACCAGACCGTACCCCAAAGGGCAACGAAGTGGAAAAATGTGGTTCCGAAAACCTCAAGGAGCTTTCCAAAACACACCTACCGATACCCCCTCTAGAGGCAGAGGATGGGGCAGAAATGGAAGACGCCGTCCAAACGGCAGAGGCAGTCCGCAGAACCAGGGCGACAGGGACCAGTTCTCTGGTAAGCCCTATCAGCGGTCCTGAAAGGAAGCCCAGCTGTCCTACACTGGAGGCAGTCGGGGGTCGCTTGGCTTTATACCCAGACACCTGGCTAAACATTACAATGGACTCTTGGGTAAAAAGTGTCATTACCAGAGGTTATTACATCCCCTTTATAAAAACCCTACCTATATGTACAAGGATCCCAGACGTACCACCCAGTCTGAGAAAATTAGCAGCTGTAGAAATCGAAAAGCTGCTAGACAAAAAGAGTCATCCAGCCAGTCCCGGCGGACCAAATAGGATCCGGAATTTACTCAAGGTTCTTTTTAGTTCCAAAGAAAACAGGGGACTGGAGGCCCATACTAGACCTCAACAAACTCAACACCTTCGTCAAGAAGGAAAGGTTCCAGATGGTCACGCTGCAGTCGATTCTCCCACTCTTATCAACGGGTGATTGGATGTGCTCTGTAGATCTCAAGGATGCTTACTACCACATCAGAATGGACAGATCATCTAGAGATCACTTGCGTTTCCGGCTGGGAGCCAGTCATTACCAATTCAGAGCCCTGCCCTTTGGCCTCACCACAGCCCCCAGGGTGTTCACCAAATGTATGGCAGTGGTCATGGCTCACCTGAGACGGTTGGGATTCCGAGTGTTTCCATATCTGGACGACTGGATCCTCACCGCCACCTCCAGGCTTCAACTAATCCAAACAAGAGACTACACCATAGACCTTTGTTCCCAGTTGGGCATAACCCTAAACTTAGAAAAATCTGCGTTATCGCCCTCGCAGCATATTACATTTATAGGGGCAGAACTGGACACCGTCAACGCAAGGATCAGGTTGCCCCAATCAAGAATCGTAACTCTAAAAAATCAAGTATCCAGTCTCCTAGCCCGCAGCAAAGCACCAGCGTCCCAGATACTACAACTCTTAGGAACCATGGCAGCCACATTGATAGCAGTCCCACTAGGCCGCATGCACATGCAAATACTCCAGTGGTTACTCTTCGCACAATGGTCTTACCAACAATTACCCATGTCTCACGAGATCAAGTTAACCAATCTTTGCAAGAAGGATCTCAGCTGGTGGTTGAACAGCGACCAAGTGATAATGGGCCTTCCCTTCATTCTTCCCCAACACACAGCCACAGTGACCACGGATGCTTCCCTGACAGGGTGGGGGGGCTATTTCAGGGAAAGACTGTCCAAGGCACTTGGTCAATCATAGAAACACACTTGCATATAAATGTCCTAGAGCTTAGAGCGGTGTTCCTAGCATTGCAACACTTTCATGACTCTCTTCCTCCAGGCACAATTGCTATCCAGACGGACATGTCAGTTGTCTGGTACATCAACAAACAAGGGGGAAACAGATCATACCCTTTATGCTGGGAGGCCTTAAGGATTTGGCAAAGGGCTGTATCCACCAGACGCTTTCTGATAGCAACGCACATCCCGGGGTCATCCAGTGTGATAGCGGACAAACTAAGCAGAGCCATGCTTTTGCCCCACGAGTGGTCTCTCAAACAACAGGTAGCGGACAACATTTTCCACAGATGGGGCCAGCCTTGCTGTGACCTGTTTGCATCTCCGATGAATGCCAAATGCAGCAGCTACTTTGCCCTTTATCCCCCACCGGGGAACGAACCCAGGGACGTGCTCGTACACGATTGGCCCCCGGGCCTCCTATATGCCTTTCCGCCAATACCCCTAATTCCCAAATTCATGCAGAAAGCCAAAAGTCTGGGAAGGACTGTGATCTTGATAGCCCATTCTTGGCCTCGACAGATTTGGTTTCCCTTCCTGCGGAAGTCGTGAGTTCTCCATCCCTCCCTCACTTCCCTAAAACTGACAGCTTGGCTGCTCCAATTCCCACATTAGCCAGGTCACAAGATTTGTCTGCTGCGGTCCAACACATTATAGTTTCCTCTCATAAACTATCCACCAGGAAACTATATAATAGCAAATGGAAACAGTTTGTTCACTGGGCTTCTCAACATGACACTGACCCTTATGTAGCACCTGTCCATACCATCTTAGAGTTCTTGTCTTCCTTGTTCCATGATGCTGCCACCATTAGAGTTCAATTGGCTGCTATCTCAAACTTCCATGTAGGCTTTAACGGCTCCAACATTATGTCACACAGACTATGTAAAGCATTCTTAAAAGGAACCCACCACCTCAGGCCACCTATTAGGCATCCTGTCTACCCCTGGAATTTGAATCTGGTTTTATCCCAACTGATGCTCGCCCCCTTTGAACCTGCTTCATCTTGCCATTTAAAGTTTTTGTCTTGGCAAACTTTATTCCAGGTAGCCATTACATCTGCATGTAGGGTCTCCGAACTTCAGGCCTTGTCTTCCAAACCCCCCATACTTGATTTTTCACCCTGATAGGGTATCCCTCAGGACTAATCCTACCTTTCTTCCCAAGATCGCTTCAGAAAATAACTTAAATCAGTCCATTGAGCTCCCAACCTTCTTCAAACACCATGCCAACAAACTGGAATATATGATGTGAAATTGTTCAATCTCGCCGTTTGTTCTTACACATGGGGTCCGGAGCCGATCCTCGGCTCCGAGTCGGCCGCATCATCAGCTCCACATCTTCGAGAAAGCTCGAGGCACAGTAATATCCCATGATCCTCAGGTGCTAACCCTCAGATCTAGTTTGCCGCTAGCAGCAGATCGCATATGTGAGGCTCGGGCCAGTATATTTTTTCAATATTCTTGCTATATTTCTTCTTTAAGTAGACTTATAGTTATTTCTTAGTGTTTAAAATAAATAATATAGTATAGGAGTGTTATTTGTGAGTGTAGTTAGATTAGATTAGATAGTTTAAATTTTTCTAGTTAAGGCCTACCGTTTTTTTCTGTCAGGATTGACAGTATTCTACATAATTTTTTGTAATTTTTTGCCTTAACTCTTTTATATATATATATATATTATAGTGTGCTGTGTTTTTGGATTTCTATAATATACTAGCTCAGAATTAATCTGTTGGTTTATTATAATTACTATTATTATTCTAGACCTTTAAAATTGTTACACTTAGATTTATATTGTGTGCTTCTTTAAGTGTGCTGTGTTTTGGACATATACTATATCAAAATGTCAGAGAAAGCCAAATCAGGCTTTAAGAGATGTCAGTGCGGACAGAAGATGTCCATTACTGATAACCACTCATCCTGCGTCTACTGTCTTGGCCCTCTCCACTTGCAGGAAGACTGTTCCATCTGTCATTCATTTAGTGGGAGGGTCATGCTGGAAAGACGCAGGAAGTTGGTTGACAGAGGGTTGCTTAAACCCGAATTTCAAGAGGCCCTGGACAAGGCTGAACAAGTATCCAAGTCTTCGAAGGGGTCGAAGTCTTCAAGAGTGTCGGAGCCCAAGTCATCGGCTCCGAGCACTTCTTTCCAGATTCGGACGCCGGCTCCTATGACCTCGGTGCCAGGCGTCGAGCGTTTATCTCTGATCGAGACTCAGGTCTTGGAGCCGGTGTCAAAGGTACCACCACCTTCTATCCTTCGCTCGGTGGCGGCTTCAGCCCCTTCGACCCATTCTTCGAGGCCGCTTTCCGACTCCGATGTGGACCGAGTGGTACAGAAGCTTATAGAGAACTCGGCTCTGTCCAAACTAATTGAGGTTTCATCCCAGCTGGTTTCGAAACTTGAGACTATTCCTGTCCCCTCGACACTTCCTCCTCCGAGACCCGTCGAGTCATCGGAGCTAGGAATCGAAGAACCGATGATCGTAGAGCCCTCAGTGCCGAAGCCTCCAGTAGAGCTATCGGCTCCGTTGACCTCGACTCCTTCGGAACCAGCCGGAGAGTCTCAGAGCCAAAGATCTTTCCTAGGTTCCAGGGGGGACAGTCGAACCGAGATGTCAGTTCTGACTCTTCCCCTCGGTGCCTCGGCTCAGATCAGTTCGGATCCGTCCTCGGTGTCAGAGCCTGTGGTCCCGATTCTGGAGAAACTACCACCTTCTTCGGATCGGGTCGGATCTTCAGATCGGGGCACCGGTGCCTTTGACATCATGAGGAAGGTCTTGTCTGATCAGACACATACATCATCAGTATCTTCTTCTCCTTCCACAAAATGTCCGCGTTCTGCTTCGGTGCCCTCGGCCCCTACCAAGCGTCGAGACCCAATGCCTCAGACCACCCCACAGGGCAACCCTGGTTCCTCGGATGCATCCCCAGAAGCTCCCGCTGAGGATGTTCCAAGGAAACGATTGTGCAAGAGGAGGCACATTGATTCCCCCCAGGAATCTCTCACATCTGACACCGATTTAGATGAAGCAGAACGGTCCCCACGGTCCCCCTCTGAAGATGTTTCATTTGTGGACATTTTGGAAATCCTGAAACAGAGGGGAGACTGGCAATCCCTTACCCCTTCTGTGGATGAATCGGTCTTGCTGAAGGCATTTGGGGCTCAACCTTCTACCTCCTGGGTGACCCCGCCATTTGACGAACTCATGGATCTAATAGCCCGGAGGGCTTGGGAAATGCCTGATACAGTGGAACCAGTCCCTCGTAAGCCAAACAAATACATGACGGCCCCCCAGGACAAATCTTATCTTACAAAAGGGGTTCCCGTGGATACTATGGTGGTGGCGGCGGCCACTAAGAAGGAGATGTCTGATTCATCTTCCTCTGTCCATCCCCCTAATAAGGATTCTAGGATGATGGACAGATATGGGAAGTGCGTATTTAGTTCTGCGACTTTTTCCATCCGATCGCTCAACTACCTTACGCATTTCACGCGTTTACAGAGAGATCTCATTAAGGAACTGGGAGATGCTCTCCAGGGAAACACAGATGCTGCTGTCGCCGAGAAAGTGACAGCGCAACATAACACCCTAAGCTCCATAGTGAACTCGTCCATGAGGCTGATTTCATACGCAGCCGAAGGGTCGAGTAGAGCGGCAGCTTCAGCGATCGCCCTAAGGATGCAGCCCTGGTTGCGCTTATGCTCCTTTGCGGAAGCCTTCAAGTCTTCCTTTGCCAACGCCCCCTTTGATGGTGCCTCCTTGTTTGGGCCAAAAGTAAAGGAGACTCTCACGAGGTGTGAACAAGAAGGGAAGACCCTGTCTGCCGTAGGGGTCAGTTTTTCCGCCCCATCTAGACCCTACCCAAAAGGGCAACGAGGCGGAAAAATGTGGTTCTGAAAGACTCGGGGATCCTTTCAGCCCACCCAAAGTGAGACCCCCTCCAGAGGCAGAGGAGGGGGAAGAAATGGAAGACGCCGCCCAGCCGGCAGAGGGGGTCTGCAAAATCAGGGCGACAGAGATACTTTCTCTGGGAAGCCCTTCCAGCACTCCTGAGTGCAGGCCCGACTGTCCTACTCTGGAGGCAGTCGGGGCTCGCTTGGCTTTGTACCCGGAGGCCTGGCTAAATCTTACATCAGATTCCTGGGTAAAAAGCATAGTTACCAGAGGCTACAACATTCCATTCATCAGAATGCTGCACAACTCCAAAAAGCTCCCAGATGTTCCACCCAGTCTGCGAGACCAGGCAACCGTAGAGATAAGAAGGTTGCTCGAAAACAGAGTCATCCAACCAGTCCCGGTGGACCAAATAGGATCTGGAACTTACTCAGGGTTCTTTTTAGATCCAAAGAAAACAGGGGACTGGAGGCCAATTTTGGACCTCAGCAAATTAAATGCCTTCGTGAAAAAGGAAAAGTTCCGGATGGTCACGCTACAGTCAGTCCTTCCCTTTCTGCAGGAGGGCGACTGGATGTGCTCTATAGATCTCAAAGACGCGTACTACCATATCAAGATGGCCAGGGCGTCCAGAGATCATCTGCGCTTCCGGCTGGGAGCCAGGCATTTCCAGTTTCGCACTCTGCCCTTTGGTCTCACCTTAGCCCCCAGGGTGTTCACCAAATGCATGGCAGTAGTAGCGTCTCACTTGAGATGACGGGGATTCCAGGTGTTTCCTTATCTAGACGACTGGCTCCTATCCGCCACCACAGAGTATCATCTTCTGCAAGCTAGGGATTACACCATCAGCCTCTGCTCCTCGCTAGGCATAACGGTAAATTTTGGAAAGTCTGTCTTATCGCCGTCACAGCATATCTTATTTATAGGAGCACAGCTAGACACTTCCCTGGCTCGAGTTACTCTCCCCCCACCAAGAGTGTCAGACCTCCGACATCAGATCTCAGTCCTTCTCCAGAGCAAGAGAGTCCCTGCGCGACAAATATTAAGAGTACTAGGCTTGATGGCAGCCTCCCTTATCGTAGTTCCCCTAGGCAGGATGCATATGAGGATTCTTCAATGGATGCTATTCGCCCAGTGGTCTTATCGACAGCTTCCACTATCTCACAAAATCTTGATCACGAACTTTTGCAAAAAGGATCTCTTGTGGTGGATACACAGTCAAGATCTAACACTAGGACGACCATTTGTGTTACTCAGTCCGGTAGCAACTCTAACCACGGACGCTTCCCTGATAGGGTGGGGGGGATTTTTTCAGGGACAAACAGTCCAAGGTCAATGGTCCAACTTGGAGTACAACCTGCACATCACTGTTCTAGAGCTGAGGGCAGTGTTTCTAGCGTTGAAACGTTTTCATAAGTCCTTACCTCAGGGAACAGTGACAGTTCAGACAGACAACATGTCAGTTGTCTGGTACATAAACAAGCAAGGGGGAACCAGATCTTACCTGTTATGCAGAGAGGCCCTCAGAATTTGGCAATGGGCAAAGTCCACCGGACGCTTTCTGATAGCAATGCACATCCCGGGGACTTCCAACGTAATCGCGGACAGGCAGAGCAGAGTCATCCTGTTCCCTCACGAGTGGTCCCTCAAACCTTAAGTGGCGGAAGAGATCTTCCGCAGATGGGGCCAGCCTTGCTGCGACCTGTTTGCATCCCCATTGAATGCCAAATGCAGAAGCTACTTTGCCCTATTACCCCCTCTGGGGGGTGTCCCCAGGGACGCACTGGTACACGATTGGCCCCCGGGTCTCCTTTACGCTTTTCCTCCTGTTCCACTAATTCCTAGGTTCTTGCAGAAAGCCAAACGTCTGGAGAGGACCATGATACTAATAGCACCATTCTGGCCTCGACAAATCTGGTTTCCCTTCCTTTAATCTCATCAAGTGGAGGAACCATGGATGCTGGACCCGGAGCCAGACCTGTTGACACATTCGTCAGGAGTTCCTCACACCTTCCTCAAGTCCCTCAAACTGACAGCTTGGCTGCTCCACTTCCCATCTTAGCCAGGTCGAAGTTAGTATCCCCTGCAGTACAACAAATTATTGTATCTTCTCACAAACCATCTACAAGGAAATTGTACAACAGCAAATGGAATCGTTTTGCGCACTGGGCCTCCAAACAAGGTATAGATCCATTCGGGGCTCCAGTACACAAGATACTAGATTTCCTTACTACACTTTTTCAAGAAGGTGCATCAACGTCCACGATAAGGGTTCAACTGGCGGCTATATCCAATTTTCATGTTGGCCGCGAAGATAGTTCTCTTATGTCCCACAGGCTTTGTAAAGCTTTTATGAAAGGTACCTTTCACCTCCGTCCCCCCTTTCGTAATCCTGTAGCCCCTTGGAATCTTAATCTCATGCTGTCACAACTCATGTTGCCCCCATTCGAACCAGCTGCCACAACTCCGTTAAAATTTCTTTCATGGAAAACACTCTTTCTGGTTGCCATCACTTCCGCCAGGAAAGTTTCAGAGTTGCAGGCTCTATCTATCCGACCCACATACATGATTTTTCACCCAGATAGAGTAACCTTGCACACCAATCCATCCTTCCTTCCGAAGGTTTGTTCGATTCAAAATATCAATCAATCTGTCGAACTACCTACCTTCTTCAAAAACCACTCCAGTAAGTTAGAATACACACTGCACAAATTGGACATCCACAGACAGCTGAGATTTTACTTACATAGGACAAAGGAATACAGAAAGTCAGACCAGCTATTTGTCTTATATGCTGACCAAAGGAAAGGACAGGCAGTAACGAAGGTTACCTTATCCAAATGGCTCTCAGACTGCATAAATTTTGTATATGCTGAATCGAAACAACAACTCCCTTTCAAACCCAGAGCTCATTCTACAAGGGCGATCACTACCTCTTCAGCCCATACTGCTCGTTTGCCCATAGATACCATTTGTGCAGCGGCAACTTGGGCAAAACCACATACTTTTATCGCCCACTATAAACTAGACAAAAACTCCAGGGACAGGGCGACGTTTGGTTCCACTGTACTCAGGAATGTTCTCCCTTGAGCCACCCAGGAAAAAGGAGCTAGGGACGCTACCCGTGTGTAAGAACAAATGGCGAGATTGAACAATTTCACATTAAGAAGTTATGTTCTTACCATAACGTTCCATGTGAATTGTTCATCTCGCCTTTGTTCTTACATTCCCCCCCTCCATCCCCCGTCCTGTGGTCTGGTAGAACGGGTTCAACTGAATTCTTGTTCAGTCTTTTCTAGATATTGTTAGTATTCTTGTGCATTAGTAATGGCATCTTTTCTCCTCTATTGAGGGTAGGGTTCCAGACAGTGGATAGTGTTTGTTTCTAAGTGTTCAAGACACAGTTCTAAAGGGATTCTTCTGGTATAGCAAACTAGATCTGGGGGTTAGCACCTGAGGATCATGGGATATTACTGTGCCTCGAGCTTTCTCGAAGATGCGGAGCTGATGATGCGGCCGACTCTGAGCCGAGGATCGGCTCCGGACCCCGTGTGTAAGAACAAAGGTAAGATGAACAATTCACATGGAACGTTATGGTAAGAACATAACTTCTTATTACACAAGCTTGATGTACATAGACAACTGAGGTTCTATCTAGATAGAACGAAGGATTTCAGACAATCGGATCAACTCTTCGTTTCTTATGCAGACAATAAGAAAGGTTTTGCAGTGTCAAAAACCACACTATCCAAGTGGCTCTCTGACTGCATCAGATTCATTTATGCTTCTACGAATCAACCATTAGAAACTAACATCAAAGCCCACTCTACATGAGCTGTTTCTACGTCATTGGCTCATGCAGCTCGCTTGCCTTTAGATACCATCTGTGCAGCTGCCACATGGTCAAAACCTCACACGTTTATTACTCATTACAAAGTGGATAGGACCTCCAGGGACAGGGCTACGTTTGGTTCCACTGTGCTCAGGAATGTTCTCCCGTGAGCCACCCAGGGTTAGGGTGCTTGGGACGCTACCCACGTGTAAGAACAAAACGGCGAGATAGAACAACTTCACATAAAGAAGTTATGTCCTTACCATAACGTTCCATGTGAGTTGTTCATCTCGCCTTTTGTTCTTACATTCCCGCCCACCTTCCCCCTCCAGTCGAGGAGATGGTTGCCTTGGAGGATTGGTTCAGTTGTCAGTCTGTTAATACATTCCTACTCTTCTTGTTTCCTTTTACTGTTATAATTATCTAAGCAGGTAGACTCCATAGTCTTATTCTGTCGGTAGGCTGTCTTGGTTGCAGCACACTAGATCTGGGGATGTACAGTAGAGCATCATGGGATATACACTAGGTCTCAAGCTTCTCTGAGAGTCTGAGCTTGAAAAGCGGCCGATTCGGAGCCGAGGGATCGGCTCCGACCCCACGTGTAAGAACAAAAGGCGAGATGAACAACTCACATGGAACGTTATGGTAAGGACATAACTTCTTTTTTTGGCAGTTCTCTCTTTGAGTGATGTAGAAGAGTTTCTCTAAAGGCCATTCTAAAAAGGGACCCTGACAGATGCTGAATATACATGTCATACAGTTTGAAGGCATTAGAAAAAACTGCAAAAAGTGCTCACCTTTTTTTCTGTACATGACCAGCAGTCAAGACTCCCTGTCAGTGTAGAATGTAGCAGTTGGGTTAGACCATTTTAAGAGATATAGAAGACTGGCGGTGGTGGTGCTGCGGTAGTGTTATCGCCTCACAGTTAGACGTTGCCCGTTCAATTCTCAGTTAGAGCGTCTTCTGTGTGGCGACATGTGTGAACGGGCGTTCCTTCGTTGAAGGTTGTGCGTTAGGCCCGGCAAGCCAGCACGTAAAACTCTACTGCCAATCATTAGCGGACCAGAGTTCCGCTGTGGCGACCCCTAACCAGGAAAAGCCGAAAGACACAAACAAGAAGACTGGCAGACATTGTAGCTGTTATGAAGGTCCTGTTCATCTCTGGGAGCTCTACAAAATCTACTTGCTTTCTTAGGAGCTGGAGGCTGATTTTCAGGATGTTAGCTGTTGGCATTTATTATAAGCTTCAGAACAAAAGTAAGGTCATTTTCAATTATATTCTCATAATTTTTAAATATCTTTTGTTACAAGAGGGATCTCCAAATGGTCAGTTAAGTATACCTCCCACTGACTTAAATGCACCTGTAAAAGTAGTCTTTTGAGGAAAAACAGACTAGGACCGTATTGTAAGAAGCATGAGGAAATGAGGAAAAGTAGTCAATCTGGCTCATATAAAAATTCTTCCTCTCCAGTTTGAAGATGGGCTCATTTCTTTCTTTTTCCCTTTATCACATTCAACTGTAATGGCAGTGTGTGGGTTTCTGCATGAAACACTAACCTCTTCGTGTCTACTAAAAATACTGGCAGAACTTTTTGCTGTTATTTTATCACCTGCACTAGTGCAGGATTATTGTACATTAAGGCCCAGGATATTTCCCACAGACTTTTTTTTTAGGACCAAGGAAAAAAGAAGTTATGTACTCACCATAACGTTCCATCTGTGTTGTCTGCTTCAGTCTTCATCAAATCTGTGGATCTCAGTTCCTACCTCGGAACAGACTCGGATGTCAGCAAGCTAAGGATTCCAATCTAGAGCTCCTCCCACCCTACCCATAAGACCTCACTCTCTCAAATACCTCAGATTGACTTTGCTGCCAATTTTCCCAAAAGAGAAAAACCGTTAAAAACAGAACTTTTTTGGAATCTGAGAAAACCATATTGTCCTATCCAGTAGTGCATTTGTTTATGAATGTCTAAGAGGTGCAACATATATTCACCCTTATTTTGAAAATTCGGAAAAAACACAGGGAGGTTAACTCATTAACCCAGAGTACCTTCTCATGGCGCCTCTGTGCTTAACACTGAGCATGCCATGAGAAGATACTAATTGCAAGCTGTTACCCCCGAGTGCCTTCTCCCAGTGTAAGTAACTTTACAGGCATATTATAGCTCCACGGTTGAGAATTAAGTTGAAACAGCAACTGAACTTTGTCAGTTACCCTGTCAACTTAAGTTTCAGCATGGAGTTTTGTGGTCTTCATATTTGACTTTAATTAGAAAATCAGCTTGCAGCACAGCCTGTATTTGAGTCTGAACAGCAAGCCAATTTAGTATGCTTTTCCATAGCTTGTTTTACAGTTACTTCCGTGCACACTTGAAAACCTTTGTAGTTTAGCTACTAGGGAAAAGTTGTTATTCTATCAACTGTCAAAGTTTGTATGATCAAAATTTAGAAACCAGCTTTCTTGCTAAGAGGTAAAAAGTAAAAAATGCACCAAGATAACACACAGCAAATGTTTAATCACAGCAAAGTACAAAGTGGTAAGCGCCTTCACAACCGAAGTTGCTTCATCAGACACCACAGTAAAAAATGCACAGGTTTAAATAGAGATTCTAAAATGCCAATTAATCAATAAAAATCACACAATGATTAAGTAGCAGTGAAAAACAATTAAGCCTCATGCTCAAACTAAAAAAAGCATTGCTTAAAAACATTGTACAAGAAGGAATCAAATACTATACATGAGAAAGCACTTAAAAAACTTATAAAATCATTATAAAACATGGAAAAATACTAGGCAGGAAAAAGTTAAATAGAATACTTGGAAACTAATAGTTAAATACATTAGACTAATTTTGAAAGAACTTAGCTAATCTTAATGCTTAAGATGTCTAGCCTTTAAAAAGGGACCAAGGAAGTAGTAGCATTCAAACCAGGATACTTTTCAGCATTAAGTTTCAAAATCCACTTCTGTTCATGTCCCTCTGTGATATTCTCAATGTCACCACCTCTGCGTTTCTATGAATATGTTGTAGAACAAAGAACTTAAAGGAATGAGAACGCCATTGGACATAACATGATTGGCTAGAGCATTTGATGGTTTATTATTACTAATATCTCTTAGGTGGTCTAGAATACGATCTTTAAGCATTCTATTTGTTTTTCCTACATAACAGCAGGACATTGTACACAAAAACAATAATAGACCACATCTGTAGATCTGCAATCAGTGTATTGATTAGTGTACAAAGAAAATTTCCTAGTAGGATGTACATATTTATTTTTGCTATATATAAATTGACAAGCACTGCAATTCCTGCATGGAAAAGTACCATGCCGATTGGATCTAATAATAGTTCTAGATAATTCACCATGACATAGATGTTGTTTAAGGGATTTATTATTTCTAAAACTAAAAATAGGAGAATGTCCGACCTTGTCTACCAGTCCAGGCACTTCTTGTAGCAAATACCAATGCTTTTTGACTACATCTAAGTATTGATTGATGTTACTGGAAAACTGAAACACCACTCTAAAATCATTACTAGTTCTGTTAGTATATCTTGTATTGTCAACAGCATCACCAGCATTAAAATAAGGTTTACATCTAGTGCTTCTCAGCTTCCAGGCATTAGAGATAGTCTGTTCAATGTCTGCAAGCGAGTATCCCCTATGTATAAATTCTGTTTTTAAATTAGATAGGGCAACTACTGCATCTTCATCTCTGCTATGCAGTCGCACTGTTCTAAAAACCTGACCCTTGAGCACGTTCCTAGGAACGTGTCTAGGGTGCATACTAGATTTGTACAAAAGAGTATTTTTTCTAGTGGGTTTAAAATAAATATTACTGCAAAGACTATTTAAAACAGATTTACTAGTCTGCACATCAAGGAAACTGATGTCAGTGTTGGAACTATGGTAAGTGAACCTTAAAAAATCAGTAGTTGAATGCAAATATTCCACAAACTGTGCCAAATCAATACCAGAGCCTCTCCACAGCATAAACACGTCATCCACAAAGCGGACGTACCAAAGTATTTGTCCAAAGAATGGATTATTGTTTGACAACACATTTTGCTCTTCCCAGCTGACCAAAGCCAAGTTGGCGTAGCTATTTGCACATGCAGTGCCCATGGCCACGCCAACTTTCTGCAAAAAGAATTGCTCCTGGAACATAACAATGTTGTTCTCTAGGATAATCTCTAAGAGACTACAAATCAACTGTATCCTGCAAGAATTACAAAATATACATTCAATAGTTATTAAGCAGGCAGATAAAGGAGGCGGTATAGTGTTAATGGACAAGGATTTATATGTCACACAAATGGAGAAACTTTTACTTGATACACATACATATCAATGCATTTCCAAGCCTACTGTTAACGCTATTATAGATAAAGTTTCTTTTTTAATTTTTGATTTACTAATCACGAATTTAATAGATGATTCACTTTTTAAGTATTTTAATGTGTATAAACCACTTGTTCCCAGGGTATATGGCCTACCAAAAATACACAAAAATTTGTTATCACCACCCATGTGTCCTATTGTTTCAGGCACTGGGTGGTGTACTGAACCTCTCTCTATTTATGTAGAGGGATGTTTACATGGTTTGTTGGCAAACTGCCATACAATATTGAAGGATACAAAGATGTTTTTACAAAGGCTTTATGATAGAATGGAAAGTGTTGATGTTAATGAGAATTTTGTCCTTGTTACATTAGACATTGAATCCTTATTCACTAGTATACCTAACACCTGGGGTGTTGACAGCGTTAGGGATTTTCTTTATGTGAATAAGTGTTTCACCAACACTAAGATACAGTTGATTTGTAGTCTCTTAGAGATTATCCTAGAGAACAACATTGTTATGTTCCAGGAGCAATTTTTGCAGAAAGTTGGCGTGGCCATGGGCACTGCATGTGCAAATAGCTACGCCAACTTGGCTTTGGTCAGCTGGGAAGAGCAAAATGTGTTGTCAAACAATAATCCATTCTTTGGACAAATACTTTGGTACGTCCGCTTTGTGGATGACGTGTTTATGCTGTGGAGAGGCTCTGGTATTGATTTGGCACAGTTTGTGGAATATTTGCATTCAACTACTGATTTTTTAAGGTTCACTTACTATAGTTCCAACACTGACATCAGTTTCCTTGATGTGCAGATTAGTAAATCTGTTTTAAATAGTCTTTGCAGGAATATTTATTTTAAACCCACTAGAAAAAAATACTCTTTTGTACAAATCTAGTATGCATTCTAGACACGCTCCTAGAACGTGCTCAAGGGTCACGTTTTTAGAACACTGCGACTGCATAGCAGAGATGAAGATGCAGTTGTTGCCCTATCTAATTTAAAAACAGAATTTTTACATAGGGGATACTCGCTTGCAGACATTGAACAGACTATCTCTAATGCCTGGAAGCTGAGAAGCACTAGATGTAAACCTTATTTTAATGCTGGTGATGCTGTTGACAATACAAGATATACTAACAGAACTAGTAATGATTTTAGAGTGGTGTTTCAGTTTTCCAGTAACATCAATCAATACTTAGATGTAGTCAAAAGCATTGGTATTTGCTACAAGAAGTGCCTGGACTGGTAGACAAGGTCGGACATTCTCCTATTTTTAGTTTTAGAAATAATAAATCCCTTAAAAACATCTATGTCATGGTGAATTATCTAGAACTATTATTAGATCCAATCGGCATGGTACTTTTCCATGCAGGAATTGCAGTGCTTGTCAATTTATATATAGCAAAATAAATATGTACATCCTACTAGGAAATTTTCTTTGTACACTAATCAATACACTGATTGCAGATCTACAGATGTGGTCTATTATTGTTTTTGTGTACAATGTCCTGCTTTTATGTAGGAAAAACAAATAGAATGCTTAAAGATCGTATTCTAGACCACCTAAGAGATATTAGTAATAATAAACCATCAAATGCTCTAGCCAGTCATGTTATGTCCAATGGCCGTTCTCATTCCTTTAAGTTCTTTGTTCTACAACATATTCATAGAAACCCCAGAGGTGGTGACATTGAGAATATCACAGAGGGACATGAACAGAAGTGGATTTTGAAACTTAATGCTGAAAAGTATCCTGGTTTGAATGCTACTACTTCCTTGGTCCCTTTTTTAAAGGCTAGACATCTTAAGCATTAAGATTAGCTAAGTTCTTTCAAAATTAGTCTAATGTATTTAACTATTAGATGTAATGTGATCCTATCTCGCCTACATTCTCTACAGATGGGTTCGGAGCCGATCCTCGGCTCCGACTCGGCCGCTATACAATAGAACGCAGTCTCTTATTGGCTGAGTTACCTCATATCCCAGGATGCACCACTACTACTTCCCCAGATCTCGTTTGCCACTTCTCAAGCATAGACATGGTCTCAGACTTGGCCGAGCTAAGTATCTTTTAGTCAGAAATTTTTCTGTCTAAATTTTTGTCAGAACTTACCCAAAAGCTGTTTTAACAGCTACTTGTTGTTGTGTGATTGGTTTTTGATATTTCTTGTGGTAAAATTGTGTTTTTTTGTGATATTTAACGGTCCCGTTTAAGTTAGAGGGGCCTAGCCCTATCCTAGGCGTTTAAGTTAGAGTCTAGGTTGTCTTGGTGTTAACTTTGTTTTTGGTAGTCAGTGTTTATTGTTTAATATAGCCATGTCTAAAGAACATAGACCTTCAGGTTTTAAAAAATGTTCTAAATGTAGCTATAAAATGTCCATTACGGACGACCATTCTTTATGTGTCTATTGTTTGGGCCCAAAGCATCTTCAAGAATCTTGTAGTGTTTGCTACGCCTTTTCCTCTCGCGTCCTCCAAGAGAGGAAAAATAAGTTGATCTTGAAAGGGCTTATTACCCCTTCCTTTGAGGAAGCCCTATCTTCTTCTTCTTCACCTTGGAGGAAGAAAAAGTCTTCGGCTCCGACCAGCCCGTCGGATCCGGCAGCAAAAAAGTCTCGGCAGGCTTCTCCGTCGGTTCCACGGACTTCGGAGCCGAGGGCGGAACGGTCTGCCTCGATGTCTCCAGCTTCGACTCCTCTGATTTCAGAGTCGAGAGCTCGGGCGTCGAGAGGCGAGTCATCTCCATCGGCTCCACTGCCTTCGGAACCGATGGGGGTTGCCCGCTCAGACTCTTCCCCTTCGGTGCCGAAGTCCACATCGGCTCTGAGGGAAATTGCAGTTGTAGTGGAGTCTCCCTCGGCGCCGATACTTCTCAAACCATTACGGAGCCGGTCCCCCAGTCTTTCGGAGCCGGCGGAGAAGTCGACTCGGACCCGGTCGGTCTCTTCTCGGTCGTCGAGGATGTCCGATTCGGACTTAGACAGGGTGCTTCAAAGACTTTTTCAGTCTCCAGTCTTTGCAAAGTTGATCTCGGCTCCAGCCCAGTTGGCTCCGGAGCCGATCTCCCATCCTGCTACATCGATTCCTCCTCCAACAGCTTCGGCACCGTTGGAGTCGGTGTTGGTGGAACCGGTGGAGGTTATCGAGTCGGTTCCGACTCTAACTCCAACCCCGTCCCTTGGGTCAGGGTTCGCACGCGGACCTCCTCTGTCGGCCCTGGGGACGCCGGGGCCGATCCTTTCGGTTCCGAGCCTCCTCTCGGGCCGGCTGCGGGGGTTCCGACTGCTGTTGTGGCCTCAGGGGTTGAACCATCCCAGGACTCTGGGGGTCCCGCCTTCGAGGCCATGAGGAGTGCCTTGGCCAAATCCTCTGTGGCCACTTCTACCATTTCACCACCACCTTCCCTTGGCATGGAGACTGGCATCTTTGCAATCCCCCTGTCTCATGACAGCGGAGCCCCTGGGCCTGAGGTTACCCCCATTGGGGGTTCCCTTCTTCCTGGAGGTCCCTCCGAAACGTTTTCGGAGGAACCTCTGAGGAAGAAACAGTGTAAGAGGAAACACGTCGACTCCCCTGATGAGTCTCTCACCTCGGATACCGACCTCGATGATGCGGAGGGGTCCCCCAAGTCGTCCTCGGATGATGTCTCCTTTGCGGACATCTTGGAGATCCTCAAGCAATGAGGCGACTGGTAGTCCAAACCCCCTTCTGCTGAGGAGTCGGTTTTCCTCAAGGCCTTTGGGGCTCAGCCCTCCGCCTCCAGGGTGTCTCCGCCCTTCGATGAGCTTCTGGATTTGATCTCTCGAAGGGCGTGGGAACACTCGGATTCTGTTGAACTTAAATTCCTTTCGGCTCCCCCGGATAAGGACTTTCTCTCGAAGGGTGTGGCTGTAGATGCTATGGTGGTGGCATCTGCCACCCAGCAAGATGTGGCAGAGGCTTCGACGTCCATCCATCCTCCTAATAAAGAGTCTAGGAGCATGGATATGGCAAGCGTATCCTTTCTTCAGCGGCCTTTACATTAAGGTCTCTGAATTACTTGACACATTTCACCAGACTGCAGAGGGATCTGATCAAGGAGCTCTCGGATACCCTCTCGGGTAACTTACCTGAGCAGTTGGCCCAGACGGTTAACTCCCAGTTGGCTACCCTGTCTTCATTATCCAACTCGTCCATGAGGCTCATTTCTTATGCGGCAGAAGGGGCGAGCAGAGCGGCTGGAACAGGTGTTGCTCTACGGAGACAAGCCTGGCTACGCCTGTGTCACTTTGCGGAGGCCTTTAAGTCTTCCTTTGCCGACGCCCCCTTTGACGGGTCCTCACTGTTTGGACCCAAGGTAAAGGACACATTGACTCGCTGCGAACAGGAGGGTAAGACTTTAACTGCCGAGGGCCGGTTTTCCACTCCCTTCAGACCTTATCCCAAGGCTCAAAGAGGAGGGAAAATGTGGTTCCAGAATCTCAAAAGCCTTACTCGTCGCAGCAGAGCGATTCCCCTTCTAGAGGCAGAGGAGGGGGAAATTTTTCAGGGAGACGCCGTCCCAGAGGCGGCGGAGGCCCCCCGCAACACTGGAGACCGCGAGTCCTTTTGTGGCTCCTCCTCCTTCCAGCATCCCTGAAGGAGTACCCGACTGTGCAGCTCCGGAGCCAGTCGGGGGTCGTTTTTCGAGACACCTAAAGGCCTGGGAAAATATCACTCAGGACCAATGGGTGCTTCGAATTATCGCCGGAGGTTACACCATTCCCTTTTCTCAACCCCCTCCACCAGTCCAAAGAATCCCGGACCCGCCACCCAGTCAAGCTGCTTCAAAAAGGGGTCATCCAACCTGTCCCCGCAGACCAGGCCGGATCAGGGACTTACTCAAGATTCTTTTTGGTACCAAAAAAGACCGGGGACTTGAGACCCATTTTGGATCTCAGCAAATTAAACCGATTTGTGAAAAAGTCCAAATTCCGGATGGTCACTTTGCAATCCATTCTTCCGCTGTTGGAGAAAGGTGTTTGGATGTGCTCCATAGATCTCAAAGACGCCTACTATCACATTCTGATAGATCAGGTGTCGAGGAGACACTTACGCTTCAGCCTAGGAGACAGTCATTTCCAGTTCCGAGCACTGCCCTTTGGTCTCACCACAGCCCCCAGGGTGTTCACCAAATGTTTGGCGGTGGTGACTGCTCACCTGAGAAGTCTAGGATTCCAAGTGTTTCCATGCCTAGACGACTGGCTCCTAACTGCCACCTCCAGGCATCTACTCTTGGAAAATCTAGCAGCCACTATCACACTAGGCAACTCCTTAGGAATCACCTTCAATTGGTCAAAATCCGTATTGCTGCCATCTCAGCGTATTCTGTTTATTGGTGCAGAAATAGACTCAAGGCAGATGCGAGTCTATCTCCCTGCGGAAAGGATAGCAACGCTCCAGCTTCAGGTTCAGGCATTGCTCCTCAGACGTCATGCTCCAGTGAGAATGGTCCTTCAGCTATTGGGCTCCATGGCAGCCACCATTCTTATGGTCCCCTTGGCAAGGTTGCACATGAGGATACTCCAGTGGCTCCTATCAGTCCAGTGGTCTTATCAAGACCTTCCCCTCAGTCACCACATATTGATCACAGACACGTGCAAACAGGATCTTCGCTGGTGGCTTCTCTCCTCCAACCTGAATCTAGGGCGACCCTTCTTTCCCCCACTCCCCTCTGCCACATTGACTACGGACGCCTCCCAGACAGGGTGGGGGGGACATTATCTGGACAGGTCGGTCCAAGGCACGTGGCACTCCGACGAGAGTCTTTTCCACATCAATATCCTGGAGATGAGGGCGGTGCTTTTAGCGTTGCAAGCACTGCACGATCACCTCCCCCAGGGTACGATTGCCATTCAGTCCGACAACATGTCGGTAGTCTGGTACTTAAACAAGCAAGGAGGGACCAGGTCCTATCCCCTTTGCAGAGAAGCCATGAAAGTATGGGATTGGGCGATTGCTACCAAGCGTTTCCTAGTAGCAACGCACATTCCGGGGAAATCCAACGTGATAGCCGACAGACTGAGCAGAACTATTCTCTCCCCTCACGAGTGGTCCTTGAACGACAGAGTGGTAGCGCAGATTTTCACGAGATGGGGAGTTCCTTGTTGCGATCTCTTCGCAAGTCCCCTCAACGCGAAATGCCAGCACTTCTTCACTCTCACCCCAGTTCCGGGGGAGATCCCCAAGGACGCTCTAGTCCACGTTTGGCCCCCCGGTCTGCTATATGCCTTTCCACCGGTTCCCCTTCTCCCCAAGGTGATTCAGAAGGCGATTCGCTTGGGAAGCAAAATGATACTAATCGCCCCATACTGGCCTCGACAAGTCTGGTTCCCCTTTCTTCACAAATATGCATTGGAGGGTCCTTGGCTCCTGGACCAAGTTCCGGACCTTTTGACGCATCAGTCAGGACAGCTCCATCAGTCCCTCCATTCATTGAAGTTAGCAGCCTGGCTACTCCTCTTCCAACCATAGTTAGGAGCCATTCTATCGCCCCTGAAGTCATGCACATTTTGTCTTCGGCCCACAAGACTTCTACTAAAAAGATATATAGCAATAAATGGAAGAGGTTTGCTATTTGGGCCCAACTCCGAGGATTAGACCCTATGACAGCCTCGGTGTCAGATGTACTGAAGTTTTTAGCTTCCCTATTCAACCAAGGTTGCTCATTGTCTACCACCAAAGTGCAATTGGCGGCTATTTCCAATTTTCATGAGAGTGTAGAACCACCTTTAATGAGCAACAAGTTGTGCAAAGCCTTTATTAAAGGAGCTTGGCTTCTACGACCCCCTATATCTCAACCCGCACCTCCGTGGGACCTTAACGTGGTGTTAGGTGCATTAACCTCATCTCCCTTTGAGCCGGCAGCAACCTGTGATCTAAAATTTCTTTCTTGGAAGACTGCCCTTCTAGTAGCTATTACATCAGCCAGGCGAGTTTCAGAACTTCAAGCCCTATGTGTCAAACCACCATACCTGGTATTTCACAAGGATAGAGTATCTCTTCGACCAAACCCATCTTTTATACCAAAGGTTTGTTCTAACATTTGTTTACAGCAATCACTGGAACTACCGGTCTTCTTCCCTAAGTATTCGAACAGAGCTGAATATACTTTTCACAGCTTGGATGTGCACAGACAATTACATTTCTATTTGGATAGGACACACAAAGCACGAAAATCAGATCAACTGTTTGTGTCCTTTTCGGATAGTAGATTAGGCAAAGCCGTCACAAAAGTCACTATTGCCAAATGGATCAGGGACTGTATCAATCATATTTATCTCATCTCAAATAAGGAACTTATAGTTCCAGTGAAAGCTCATTCTACTAGGGCTATGGCCACTTCGGCAGCCTTTCATTCCAAACTCTCTATTAGTGACATTTGTGCGGCTGCTTCGTGGTCGTCTTCGCACACCTTTATTTCTCACTACAAATTAGATGTGGCATCCAGGGGTCGAGCTTCCTTCGGTTCCACAGTTCTCAGGAGTGTTTTCCAGTGAGCCACCCAGGAATTAGGTGCTAGGGACGCTGTCCCATCTGTAGAGAATGTAGGCGAGATAGGATCACATTACATCTTTTAGTTATGTACTTACCATAACTTTAGATGTATGGGATCCATCTCGCCTACATTCCTAATAACCCACCCTCCTTCCCCCTACCTCGTAGACCAGGAGAGACCGGACGATCCGAAATTGAACTTCTTTCCTCTTGAAAGACCTGAGAATGTTATAACAATAGTCTGTTTCTGTGAGCATGAGTGCGGACAAACAAGATCTGGGGAAGTAGTAGTGGTGCATCCTGGGATATGAGGTAACTCAGCCAATAAGAGACTGCGTTCTATTGTATAGCGGCCGAGTCGGAGCCGAGGATCGGCTCCGAACCCATCTGTAGAGAATGTAGGCGAGATGGATCCCACACATCTAAAGTTATGGTAAGTACATAACTAAAAGTTTCCAAGTATTCTATTTAACTTTTTCCTGCCTAGTATTTTTCCATGTTTTATAATGATTTTATAAGTTTTTTAAGTGCTTTCTCATGTATAGTATTTGATTCCTTCTTGTACAATGTTTTTAAGCAATGTTTTTAAGCACTGCTTTTTTTAGTTTGAGCATGAGGCTTAATTGTTTTTCACTGCTACTTAATCATTGTATGATTTTTATTGATTAATTGGCATTTTAGAATCTCTATTTAAACCTGTGCATTTTTTACTGTGGTGTCTGATGAAGCAACTTCGGTTGTGAAAGCGCTTACCACTTTGTACTTTGCTGTGATTAAATGTTTGCTGTGTGTTATCTTGGTGCATTTTTTACTTTTTACCTTTCATTTGGATTTATTTCTGCACCAAGGTTTTACCCAACACGGTTTCTTTGGTTTTCTTTCTTGCTAAGAGGTTGAGAGGTGTGCTTCCAAAAACAGAAAAGGAATCCGCCCGCTAATTATTATGCCGCCCTCCTCCATGCATTTGTTTGTTAAAAAAAAAAAAAAACAGACAGGAGCTACACAGGATGCCAAGTGTAACTGGAGAGAACTTATGCTTGGCTACAGATATGACACTGCAAAGTACAAGACTGAAAACGTAGGTCTTACAAAAAAAAAAAAAAAAAAACTAAAACAGTGTAGGTGCAGTCTCCCCTCTCTAAAAACAGTAATTCACCATCATTATTGCTATTATTAGAAACCATATATATTGAAGAAAATAAAATTACACTGGTTTCGAGATTGAACTTGTTCTGCCGTACTCCCCAAGCTACCATTGAACGGCTGGGTACCCAAAATGACACTGAAGCAAAGGTTACGGCACACTCACGGTTGCTGAAAGAGACATAATGGTCCATTCTTTCTGCTGTAGTACAGCTTTCACCTCTCTCCTGAGTGCCATGTTAATGTCCCAGTACAGTGTGTTAAAAGTATTTTAGAAAGCTCCAAACCCCCTTGCGTGATTCATATGATGGCGGCTGTTCAGTGGTGATAGAGACTAGAGTGCTATAACAGGGAAAAATCTGATTCTTTAATTGGTATTGTGGTAAATTAAAAATTGCAAAAATAAAGAAAATTTGGGGGTCAGTTTCCCGGCTGTCAGCGGTCGGATATGGTGGCTCAGAAATTGGCGGAATGGGTCCAGGCCTTTATTAACCAATTTGATGAACAAGTAAAGAAAAGAGAATGAGCTGGGATTGCAAGGCTGCAGCCGGGCTGCACAGACTGAAGTAGAAATTAAGGATGGGGTGTAATTGCATTTGATGTCAAGAAACTGGCAAGACTGGATTCTGTTTTTATTCTAAATCTGCAGTGTTAAAAGGAGCTATTGTTGAATGGAAGGTTATGTGCGGTTGATCGTGAAGAATGTGCAGATATTGTAGTAAATGAACTGTGTATGTGTTGGCGGCATTGCATCCTTGTAAGAGAACCCTGCGCACTGTATTATTTTTTTGTTTTTTGCTTGTCACAATCACAATTTACAAATGCAGGGGACTATACAAGATTGTTATATTCTGACAACCTTTCAGTTTGGTTAATTTTAGTAAATGCACTCTAGTTTGCCCGAGGGTATCTTTGCATTACTGTTTTCGTTGCTGTTATGCATGCCAGTAGCCCATCAGTTCACAAATGCTGATGTCCACATTGGTACTGTGTACCTCACAGTTAAGGATATTTTCACAAGTACACTTGAGTTTGATGGTTGCTTTGCATGAATTTTAGGTTGTTGGTGTGCAGCACTGCAATGAATCATTTGTTCTGTTCTCCGGTTCTGTATGCGCAAATGCTTTTGTTTTATTTTAAAGTTACTGAAATGTATGGATCTATAGTGTAAGGTTAAACACTGAAATCGTATCTGTGAGGGCATTCATAATGCATTTTTATGTTACAGTTTACAGACTTTAAACGTGTTGATAACTTATGCTACTGTTTGCATATGTATTAAAACGTTTTGAGCTAGTCTGAGGTAGGAGTTTGAGTGTTAATGGTTGACTGCAGCAATGTAGTCTGAAGCCTGCATTGTGTCGTACATTCAAAGTAAACACCAGTATTTATAAGTTGTGTGTCATTAGTTGACAAAATACTGGGTGTTCTGGACATTGGATGAAGTGCTGCATCTTGAAGTGTTGTGGTGCCCATTGAGAAAGGGTGCAAAATACATGCAGTACAAGTATAATAGTAATTTGTATATTGTGATTTTGAAGCCCACCTAAAGTGCTGAAGTTAAAATCATTGAACAGAAATATTTGTCTTTGTGTAATTTAGCTCGGAGTAAACTAAACGCATATGGTACTGGATTCCCAAATCATTTAAGGGAATATTTTGGATTTTATATGTTACTACTGTCATCTCATGGCTCATAAGTCGATGTTAGGTGTGGTCCTTGAAAATATTGTATTCAAGCATATTCTATCCTATATTTCAACATACAGTATCCTTAGTTAATTGCTAGTATGGCTTTTGTCTTAGATTTAGTACCTTCAGTATCCTCTTTTTGCTGCCAGCTTTATCTTTCCATATCTGAACAGTTTCCATTTCCAGGTGTAGAAAATGTTGCTGAATATTTGTCACCTAAGGGAATAACTTCATCCTACTGAGTGGGACATCATTTTGCCTCACTTATCGAGTCACCTATGACTAGTGTGATGGGCATGCTGTTTTTCCTTAGGAGCTTTGGTTGAGTGGTACACTGTTGAGGAGAGTTATGGGTCTCATGATTAGTGTTGTGTTGTGGTGGTCGAGTGTGTTTCTGCCTTGGAGGTCTCTGCTGTTTGGGTAGATTTTTATTGAAAGCCTCCACAAAGGCGGGTGTGTGGTTTGTGTTTTATGTGAAGGCAGTGCTGTTGTGTGTTCTGGAGGGCTGTGTGTTCCATGTGGTGTGGTGCGAGTGTTGACCTTCTCCTCTTGACCCGCTATTCCAGTTATGGCTGGAGAATGTGTCGCTTGGATATATAAGTGCATCTCTCTCACGTCTGAGTGTTGGGAGGTAAGAGGAGAGGGTTGTCAGTGTACATGAGGCAGTTGCTACATTGCCTCAGTATGCCCAAGTTCACCAGGTTAATAGGAGAAAGCACAGGGAACTAATCTTTAGACAATGCCTGGAGGGGTGGGCATTAATAAGGACTGGGTTTGCTATACTGCTAAATGACTTTTCATTTGGAAACAGACTTGCTCATTAGTTCCTTTTAGTACAACGTAGTCGACATGGTGGCTCCATCATAAATTAAAATATAAATATTTATTTTTTAAACAACTTGTATTTTTGCTGTGATATGAATATATATATATATATATATATATATATATATATATATATATATATACACACACACACATCTTTATCTTACCAAACTGTTATCTTGCATGCCTTTAATGAATGTCTATTAACTGGATTTATTACTTACAGAAACAATATATATTATAAGTTTAGATCATAAGGGACTACTTTTTTCTTGTGATGTGGAAAATCATATTGTTCTGTCTGCATTCCTTGGATACTGCCTTATGTAAATTTTCTTTTGGTATGAGGTTTATTATGTGCTTGTTCTCAATTATGTATTTCAATAATAGACCCCCAATCCATGACTTGGTGACACAACACTTTTAACAAACATCCATGGATTTCATGCAAAATTTAGGTCTGACTTTTGTTTGTTTTCAGAATGTTGGCATTACTCAGCCAGATATTTTGGACAATATTTCTGCCTTTTGAAGTTCTGTGGTATTGTAGATGGGTAGATGAGAACATGAATTACTACTTTTTGGATTAATTCGTAGACAGATCAGCCAGATAAGTTTGACATTTTGACTAGGCTTATTGCATTTCTGATTATACTCAGTAGTTGACTGAGTGAGGAAGGTTATTACTTGCTGACTACTACCAGCATGGAGGTATGTTATATTTTGGGAATTTTTCTTGGCTTTGTCAGTCATGTGTGGAATTCAGGTGAGATGAAGGGCTCAGTGTTATACTATTTTACTGAATTACTCAGGTCTTCCTCTGAGAGTAAAGGAAAGATGGAGTGGGTGGAGAAGTGTGTCAGGAGTGATTTGTGACATACGAGTACCAGTAAGAGTGAAAGGGAAGGTCTATAAGAGGGTACTGAGACCAGCTATGTTACATGGGTTGGAGACAGTGGCATTGACAAAAAGGCAGGAGTCTGAACTGGATGTGACAGAGTTAAAGATGTTAAGATTTGCACTGGGTGTGAAGAGGGTGGACAGGATTAGGAATAAGTATATTAGAGGGTCAGCCTAGGTTGGAAGGTTTGGAGACAAAGCCAGAGAGGCAAGATTACATTGGTTTGGACATGTGCTGAGAAGGGATGCGGAGTATATTGGGAAAAAGATGCTAAGGATGAAACTACCAGGTAACAGGAAAAGAGTAAGTCCTAAGATAAGGTTTATGGATGTGGTGAGAGAGGACATGCAGGTGGGTTGGTGTGACACAGCAAGATGCAGAGTACAGGAAGAAATGGAAACAGATGATCCGCTTTGGCGACCCCTAACGGGAACAGCCGAAAGAAGATGACTCAGGTCTTCCTCTTACTGATGATGAGTTGGTGTTACATAACAGCTGCACAAGGTAATATAATGAATGCCTACTCAGCAGGTTATGTGCAGCAATGCTCACCTGTGTCTGAGCATGTATAACTGTCCAGTAATGAAAGGCAGGTCATTATCACATTAGCAATAAGTGCAGTTACAATATAGCACTGACTCATTATCACTTTTTAGGGAAAACTCTCAGCAGCCGTCACTGTTATTCACATAAGTAGAAGTCGTTATCACACTGATGAATGCATAAGCCAGATTATGTTTTTTCTCTGCTTGGAATCATTGCAAGCCTCCCCCCTCATTCTTCATCAACTACTTACCCTCTGAAACCCCACATTTTTTCTTCCTCTATATGTATATCTTTGTCTGTGCATGTACATGTGTATATGGATATATATGTATGTACACAATGTACTTGCACACACACATATATATAATATATATATATATATATATATATATATATATATATATATATATATATACATGCATATATATATATATATATATATATATATATATATATATATGCATATGTGTGTGCATATATATATACATATATGTATATATATATATATATATATATATATATATGTATGTATATATCTTGCCAGTCACTGTGTGTAATTTGTTTTCAGGGCTGGTAGGTATGTACCTCTGCATCGTCATCACCAGTTATGTACCTTATCAAAAGAATAATGCCACTGTGGATAGGAGTGAAGATTTGCATGAGCGAATCAGGTAATGCTATTGATATACATATATGTGTAGTCTTCCAATACATCTCTCAGACATCAGTAGTAACCTGTCTGCATTTCTTTCCTGTGCAGGTGCACCCACCTTGTCTCAGTGACATGGCTTCATGAGCAGGAGAACAAGCGAGATTGTGAGTGTGTGGCCTTTCCTACATTCACTGGGCTGCCAGCCATACCTCCAGAAGTGGAAACCACTACAACTTGAGGTTCCCCACAGCTAGTGTGAATGCATACTGGATTGCAAGAAGAGGTATGCTTTGGAGCGGACTCCTGCAGTTGTTGGAAGAGAAGTGTTCGATCTACCCTGAACCTTACATCCTTGTGCTGCACATTGGAGGGAATGATGTTATCACTCACCCACTCTGAAGGCTATGGTTTGAAATCGGAACAATTTTTGAACAACTGCAGTCGTGGTGGCCACGTTGTCATTTTGTGTGGTCTGACATAATTCCTCGCAAGATACAGAAAACAGCAAACAGTCAACGGCCAGCACACAATGCCAGACGTTTACAGAATGGGTTCATGTATGGCTTGATGCACAAGGCTGGTGGAGCAATAGTCTGCCATGACAGCAACCCCGCAGAAGATGTTTACCTTTTCTGAAGCGATGTTCACCTGAGGGTGGTATTGCGTTATTCTTGACTAACCTCCACAATGGTGTGATAACAGCTATGCACGATATATTGGTAACATGCAGCTAGTGAACAAATGGACATCAGCCATGACCAAGTTGGACCAGTATGGTAAGAAACTCTATAGTTACATTTTATGAACACCGTTGTCACTACTTACAACACAGGAAAATAACTGCTAGGGAATTTGTACACATGCTGAGTAACACTTCATTTTCTGATTGTCAAAGAACTATCTGTATGCTGTGCTCCGATACAGATAACCGTTTGATTATGAATTGTGTTATGTAAATTTTTTTTTCTTAGTTTGGCAAATAACTGTGGTAGGGAGATGGTGAACATGCTGAGTAAGAACAACTGTTTGAAGAGGTTACCATGTAGAAGAGAATGTCAATACCCATCCTGCACACAAATCACAGTTTGGTTACAATTATTGTTATGAGAGTTAGGACTTCTTTTCCTATTGTGCTAAATAACTTTGTCAGGGAACATGTCATCAATGTAAGTAACACCTCATTTTGAAAGCAGTATTATTAGTTACAGGATGGAAAAAGAACTGTGTCTGTATGTTGAACAAATGTACAGATAGCACATTATGTTTAGGATTTCTGTTTATGACATTGGTTCATATTTGAATAACATTGTCAGGGGAACATGTCATCAAGGTAAGTAATACCTCATTTGAAAGCAGTATTATTAGATACAGGATGGAAAAAGAACTGTGTCTGTATGCTGGACAAATATACAGATAGCACATTATGTTTAGGACTTCTGTTATGAGAATTATGACACTGGTTCATATTTGGTGAATAACTTTCTCAGGGAACATGTCAGCATGCTACGTAGCAGCTAATTTTGAAGGCAGTATTAGTACTTGCAATATATAAGAACTGCATCTGTATGGCATACACATGTCCAGATATCACAGTTTGTTTGGGACCAAGGTTATGAGAATTATGATATTTTTTCATATTGCACTAAATAACTTTATCAGGGAACATGTCATTAGGGTAAGTAATACCTTATTTTGAAGCCAGTATTAGTAGTTTCAGGATGGAAAAAGAGGTGTGCTGTATGAAGGACAATTGTACAGCTATCATATTTTGTTTAGGACTTTAGTTATGGAAATTATGATTTTATTTTCATATTTTGGTAAATAAATTTGCTAGGGAGCATGTAATTGTGCCAAATTATACCTCATTTTGAAGACGGTATTAATAATTACAACATGGTAAAAGAACTGTATCTGTATGCTGTACAGATATCAAAGTTTGTATAGTACTTAGTTTATAGAAATTATGATTTTTTACATATTTTGCTAAATAACTTTGCAACAGAGCATGTCAATGTCCCAAGTAATACCTCATTTTGCAGACAGTATTACTCCTTACAACATGATAAAAGAACTGTGTCTGTATGCTGTACACATGCACAGATGTCACAGTTTGTTTAGCCTTGTAGGATTATGAAAATTATACATTTGTAATATTTCTCATTATGCCCATATCTTTGCAAGGGAAAAGGGTGACAACACAAATGAGGCATCATTTTGAAGATGACATTAAGCCACACAACTTGAACACTGATATGTAGTCTCTGCCTGTTACAGGTGATGAGATATTATGCTTTATCAATTATGAGAAATATAATATTAATCCTATTTCTGTGAATATCACCGTAACAGAGCATCACACAGTAATGGTTAAGGTATCATTTTAAAGCTAATATTCATACAAACAAACTAATTACAAATTGTATGGGTCTCCATGGTACATTCACCAAGATATTGCGATCTGTAAAAAATATGCACAATATCAGCATTCCTTGGCAAATATTTAATAATGATTTATAGGTTCATAGGTAGGTACTAGGCTGTCGGCCCAAGGGCCTAACTAAGCCTAGCCAACAAGTTTTCCTGGCTTACACCACCCAAGAAAGTTAATTTCCTGTGCCCCTGTCGAGCAGAGCCACAGAAGTGATCCCCAGGGTGTATTTCCTATTTCCCATCCACTCATCAAGATTTTTCTTGAAGAGTGCTAATGAGGAACTTTGGTTGACATACATGGGTAGCTTGTTCTACAGTATAGGATGTCTCTGGGACAGGAATCTATCCCTCCAGCATGTCCTGTTTATTGTGGTGACAAGGTTTAGGTCCCTACAGCGTGTAGCTTGGAGGGATTGGGATTTCTTTAGGTGTAGCATGTCCAACAGCTCTGGGTTTAACATAGCTTTATATATTAGGCAGAGATCTCCTCGGAGTAGACAATATGCTATAGAGTAAAGCTGGAGTTTTTGAGATGGTCAGTGTAAGGCATCTGTTTGAGGCCAGTAATCCTCTTTGTGAGGTACTTCTGTGGCCTTTCCAGCTGCTGCAGATGTCTTGTGAGGTACATTCCAAAAGGGGCATTGTGCTCTATAATGGGTCTGAGTGCTGAGTAGAGGGGAACAGTGACCTCTTTCTTCCTGGATGAGAATCCTTTTGTGATGAGGTGTGCCACATAGAAGGATTTCCTGACTACTGTGGCAATGTGATTATCAAAGGAGAGACTACTGTCCACCTGGGTCCCAAGGTCACTTATCACACATTTGGTGTTAAGTAGACTGCCGTTTATGTGGTAGTTCATAGGTACAGAGTTTTTAATAAAGGAGATGACAATGCACTTTCTGGCACTGAGTTTGAGGCCATGCCTCTGACACCAGGCATCTGTCTAAGTGAAGCCCTTCTGTAGGATGTACACATCATTTGGGGACTCGACTATGGCTCCTAGTTTGCAGTCATCTGCAAACTTCATTAGCCAGAGGCCTTCTGTGTTAGCCTGTACTTCAGAGAAGAAGATACCAAACAGGAGAGATCCCAAGACTGAACCCTGTGGTACTCCACTTGTCACTGATTTGAAGTCAGATTTGGAGTCTGCAACTTTCATAGTGTGGGTTCTGTCAGTGAGCCAGTTGGCAACCCATCTTGTGACGTAGGGATTTATACCTAGTTTAGTGAGTTTAGCTATAATTCCAGAATGGGGGATGGTGTTGAAAGCCTTGGCGAGGTCAAGATAGGCTGTGTGAACCACCTTACCCTCGTCTATGGCTTTGGTGACTGCCTCAAAGAAGTCGATCAGGTTCAGAAGGCATGATCTGCCTTTAACAAACTCGAACTGGGTGGGGTCCAGAGTTTAGAGGTTACCAATATCTTTCTTTATGAGTTCCATGGCCTTGCAGACCAGGCTTGTCAGGCTAATAGGGAGATAGTTCCCAGGATCAGTGGTGGCTCCCCCTTTGTGGAGTGGGATAACTGTTGCTGTGCGCCATTGAGTAGGCACAAAGCCTGATGTGAGACTATGATTGAACATGGTGCTTAGGTGGGGAACCAGTTCGTTCTGAAGTTCATGTAAAACACAACCGGGGATGTTGGCCGGTCCCATGGATGCTGTGTTTTTGGTTTTAGAGAGTGCAGCTTTTACCTGCATAGATGTGATTACAGGGACTCTGCATTTTTCCTGTATAGGTATGGGCCCTTTAGGGGGTGAGAGGGGCGGTAAAGTTAGCACTGAACCTATCTGCCAGGATGTTGGCAATATCAGTTGGTTCTGTAATTTTCGTGCCGTTGTGCTGTAACTCAGAGCAGATTTGGGTGTGCCATTGAGATTCTTGATATACCCATAGAATGCTTTGTGGTTTCCCTTAGAATCAGTGGTGATTTTGTTTTCGTAGCTAGCTTTGGAGGATCTTATAAGGGATCTCCGCTTCTTACTAAGGTTGACCAGGGAACTCCTACACTCATGGGATTTTACTTTCTTTTGCAACAGTTTCTTCCTTCTGTTGTAGAGTTTGTTTATGGCAGGGGACCACCAGATTGGCTTCTTTTTTTTTGGAGGATAGTGGTTCTGTTTGGGATGGCACAATCCATGCACTCGTGTAAGTGCTTATAGAGTGCATTTGTGTAGGATTCAGCAGTTGTTAACTGTATTGTCCATCTACATGGGTGTCATGACGTTCGCCACTTCTGTCTTAAGAAGCACAAAGTCGGCTTTGGAGAAATTTTTTACCATGGTTTCCTTAATGGTGGGTGGTGGTGGCGGGATGCAGATATCTAGAGTGATTAACTTATGGTCAAATATGACCAACGAGGAGTTGACTTCAGGTGTGGAACACCGGTCACTCATGTTGGTAATGACTGGGTCTAGGATATTGTTGCACCAGGTAGGGGTGTGGATAAGTTGATCCTGGGCATTGGAATTTATGAATTCGATTTGGTACATGAGTAGTTTTCCCAGTTAATGGTGGGGTAGTTGAAATTGCCCATTATTAGGGTGTTTTGTTGAACCCTAATATTTTCCAGTATATCAAGAAAAGAGGAGTGGTAATCCTGGGGCATGGTGGGGAATCTGTAGCAAGCTACAATTTGGATTGCAGTTTTTGCCCAGAGTTAGTTGCACTTGGATAACCTTGGATATATTATGCTGCACAACTAGCCTGGAGGTGTGGATATCCTTAACGAATATGGACACACCTCTGCTTTTGGTGTTCTGGTCCAGGTTAGATGGCCAAAAGTGTGGTATGAGTTATAGCCTGGTAATGCAGGGGTGCTCTCTAGAGCCTTGAACCAGGTCTCAGTCACTGCACAGATATCGATGTTCTCCATTTTAAGTAGTGCCTCGAGTGAGTGCATTTTGACATTTAGACTTCTAGCATTGAGAAGCATTACCCTCAGTTTTTGCTTGCCTGTTCCTGTTACAGTGGTGAATTTGTTATTTGAACCTTGCCTAAAAAAGGCACTATAGGGGCAGCAAGAGCCTTAGCCAGTATCCAGAATCCCAGGGGTGACAGGTGCAGGCCATCTCTGGCAAAGCATTGTGGTCTGTCAACCATGTCATCCCAGGTGACAGATACTGGATCCCCTTAGAATGACACCAGAAGCTTAGCCAGTTGTTGAAGTCAATCATTTTGTCCTTGTACTGAGGTATCATTATGGGTGATGGCAGGATAGTACTCAGGGCTAGGGTCATACCTGCCTGGGTTACAAGATCGGAGAGGTCTTCCATATCTCTTTTCACGTAGTCCAGGGAGGTACGTCTCAGATCGTTCACACCAACATGGACAATGACAGAGTCATATTTGTACTTGTTGTGGAGTGACCTGAGTGCATGGGTTATGTGGCGGATCCTGGCACCTGACAGGCAGCTGACAGTAACCATCTCCTTATTTAGCCTGGTGAGTGGGACATCAATGTGTCTGACTAGAGAGTCACCTATGACTAGTGTGTTGGGCACGTTTGTTTGCCTTATGGGCAGTGGTTTATTGGCACATTGAATCTGTGGGCTATGTGTCATTTGGGTTGTGTTGGGGGGTGGAGGTTGCTTGCATTTCTGCTTTGGAAGTCTCTGTTACTTGAGCAGATTATTATTGAGAGCCTCTGCAAATATTTTTGTGTTTCTGTGTGTGGATTTTTGTGGTGTAAGTTGAGTGGGACTATGTGATGAGTGAGGTGTGGTGCAAGTGTTTACCTTCTCCTCTTGAATGTCAAGTTCAGTCTTGGTTGGAGAGAGCTTTACCTCCAGTCTGGCTAGATAAGTTCATCTCTCACAGGTTGTGGTGTTGGGTGGTAGGAGGAGAGGGTTGTCTGTGTACATGAGGCAATTGCTACATTGCCTCAAGATGCCCAGATTCATCAGATGGACAGGAAAGAACACTGGGAGCTGACCTTTGGACATGCCTGAATAAAAATCTACTTTCCTCTAGACAAGTGAGGAAAGTGATTATAGGAGCTGTTTTTCTCTAAACAAGTGAGGAAAGTAAGTACAAAAACTGTTTTACTCTAGGTAAAGAGGAAGATTGAGTGCTGTAGTAATTTGTAGCTTATTTAGTGCTAACAACAAGTTCTGAACAAGTGCTGAGCATGAATAAGCAAATTCAAGTGCTAAAACTAAGAATCTGTACCTGGATCTTGTGGTAGATAGGCTACCTAGTGCTTACCACTCCCACTGATAACCTAGAATGCTTCCCTTCTAGAATGCTTCCCTCCAACACAGAAAGGCTTGGGAGGCGCAGACGCTTACAAACAGTCCTGGATACAGCAAATCTGTATCTGGACTACACTAGTTACAGGAAAGGTGGGAAACAAGCGCAAATGCAGGCTTTTAAACCAGAAAGTTGTAAGAGATGGAAAAACTGCCCAAACGGCCAATAAACTACAATTTCTGGTCAAGAAATCACTTTTGTGGTAGATAGGCTACCTAGTGCTTACCACTCCCACTGATGAGCTAGAAGGCTTCCCTCCAACACAGAAATGTTTGGGGGGCTCAGAAGCTTACAAACAGTCCTAGATATAGCAAATCTGTATCTGGACTAGACTAGTTACAGGAAAGGTGGGAAACAAGCGCAAATGTAGGCTTTTAAACCAGAAAGTTGAAAGAGATGGAAAACTACCCAAACGGCCAATAAACTACAATTTCTGGGTCACAAACCACTCTTGTGGTAGATAAGCTACCTAGTGCGTACCACTCCCACTGATAAGCTAGAAGGCTTCCCTCCAACACAGAAAGGCTTTGGGGGCTCAGAAGCTTACAAACAGTCCTGGATACAGCAAATCTGTATCTGGACTAGACTAGTTACAGGAAAGGTGGGAAACAAGTGCAAACGCAGGCTTTTAAACCAAAAAAGTTGAAAGAGATGGAAAAATTTCCAAAAATTGCAAATAAACTACAATTTCTGGGCCAGAAACCACTCTTGTGGTATTTAGGCTACCTAGTGCTTACCACTACCACTGATAAGCTAGAAGGCTTCCCTCCAACACAGAAAGGCTTTGGGGGTTCAGAAGCTTACAAACAAGTCCTGGTTACAGCAAATCTGTATCTGGACTAGACTAGTTACAGGAAAGGCAGGAAACAAGCTTAGATTTTTTTTTTGGAAAGGGAGAAAAGAGAAACATAAGATAATTCAAAATTAAGGACCTAAGTGGCTTGCCATTCACAAATGTTCTCTCTGTATTAGGTAGAATGAGTTGGTGACACTAGACTGGAATAGAGCTGGGACAGAGCTGAATAAATGGGACTGGTAAGAGTGTCTGAAGTCAAAATATGATCTCACTATACTCGATTGAGTGAGCAAATGAGATAGACCCAGGAGGAGTGTTCAAACACAAATTTACAGGAGGGGCGGCAATTCCAAAGCCACCAAGAATAATACCAGAACAAGAACAGGGAGGGCAGGTGGGAAACTACCTGCAGAGACAGAGAGAGACCACAGTATTCTATGAAACAATTAAGTAGAAAAATAAATAACTACAGAGAAACAGCCCACAATATTCAATGAAACAATTAAATACACAGAAAATAAAATGCAGCACAATCTTTAACACTGCAAGTTTGTACTTAACTCAGCTAGTAATGCAGTTGATTGTAGGTATGTAGCAGAAGCCAAACAACTCAGATATTGAGCAGTAACAAATTCAAAGATATGTGACTTAACACATATATACAGAGAAACCCTCTAGGCTAAGAGTTTAACACTGAATATCAATGAAGTGAAACACAACAGCCCCCACTAACTGCAGAGACAGAGAGAGACCACAGTATTCTATGAAACAATTAAATAGAAAAATAAATAACTAGAGTCACAGCTCACAATATTCAATGAAACAATTAAATACACAGAAAATAAAATGCGATACAATCTTTAACACTGCAAGTTTCTACTTAACTCAGCTAGTAATGCAGTTGATTGTAGGTATGTAGCAGAAGCCAAACAACTCAGATATTGAGTAGTTATAAATTCAAAGATATGTGACTAGCACTTATAAATACAGAGAAACCCTCTAGGCTAAGAGTTTAACACTGAATATCAATGAAGTGAAGCACAATAGCCCTGACTAACTGCAGAGGCAGAGAGAGAACACAGTATTCTATGAAACAATTAAACAGAAAAATAAATAACTAGAGGCACAGCCCAAAATATTCAATGAAACAATTAAATACACAGAAAATAAAATGTAGTACAATCTTTAACACTGCAAGTTTGTACTTAGCTAGTAATGGAGTTGATTGTAGGTATGTAGCAGATGCCAAACAACTCAGATATTGAGTAGTAATAATTTACATAAACACTGTCAACATTTACACTGTTGGAAAAGTCATTGTCTGCTGAACAACATTTGCATTTACATTTTTACTCTAGCTGTTATGGTCAAAGTGTTTTGAACATTTGTTTTCTGTATGGTATTACAAATGGAATTTCTGGAAATAATCTCAGGCTGCAGTGTTGTTCCTATGGTGGAAGTAAGCAGGCAGCATTTTCTTTTTTTTTCAAAACAAGTTTATTGTTTTAACATATAAGAGAAATATCATAACAATTTTATACAAATAATTAAAAATAGGTATTATTATAATATTCAACAAAACAACTAAAGTATTTACAAAGACATCCACTACAATCAGATCAATTAATTAAACTAAAATACTGTGCTATTGAAATTAGAATTTTTTTAACAAATTTTGTAAATTATCCCATACAATAAAATGTGATGTTTTTCTAGTTGTTCTCATTCTAATTGTGCTTATTTCCATATGACACATTATATTCATAACATTTTTAAATTCATTGAACGAAGGAGGTGTATCTGAAATCCAATTTCTAGTTATTATTTTCCTAGCCACTGCTAGGATAGACCATAACAAGGGAAGCTTAATCTTTTTAACACATTGAGGTACAGGTGTGTTGAATAATATAAGAGACTTAGAAATAATGAAATTATCTGTAAAAAGAGCCTGCAAAATTCATTAATTGACTTCCAGTATTCTTTCAACTTCATACAGTCATAAAACATATGAGCCCAGTCAGCATTAATTTCTACATTACATCTCTTACATAGATTATCTTTATTATTAATTTTATTCATCATCAAAGGTGTATAAAAAGATCTATGTAAAAATTTCCATGTATAAAGTCTCCAGACAATGGAAGATGTAGTTCTATAAGCAGATTCCAATATATATTGTTTATCTTGTTGAGTTGGTGGGTCCCCATTAATAGAGGTGAAATAATTCCAGTATGAATCTACATTGTAAAAGTTTCTTGTCTGATAATTTTATGTATATATGAAAGTTTACCTTTATCAGAAACTTTATGCTGTAAATTTATTATCAAGTAATCAATCAGTTTTGGAATAGATTCTTTAACTGTTATAGACATTAGATCTATTCTATCAATGAGATGTTGTCTAAAGATCTGAACCTCTAACCAGCAAGTTTCTCTTAGATCAAATTCTTGTTTTAAGAAATCTAGATTTTAACTTTATTATCAGATATCAGCTGATACCAGTACTTTAGATTATTATCTATAGCTAAATGAGCTCCTTCAGAAGTAGATGACATAAGCATACCCTGAGTATAAATTATAGGGAATACAATAAAATTCCATTCCCTATACTTAGGGTGCATGAATATAAAGTTACGATAACTAATAATAATATTTAATGGGTAACAGACCATATGTTTAGGTGTAATAGTTGAAGTACAAAATTCCTTTAGCAACCACAACATGGAGTTATTTATAATCATATTTTTATGTGTTAAGGAGATTTTCATGAAGTGCATACTAATTAGCTCCCAATAAAGAAAGAAGAATGGCAGGACACTGCTGGATTAACTCCTTCTTTTATTAAAACAACCAAAACATCCAAGGATAAGCTTCGCTGGTGTGATACCCTTCATCAGATAAAGAGAACAAACATTACCACTGTTTTAAATTAAAAGCCAACCAATCAGCAATCAGTAAATTACCCGCCTTTTTAGTAGGGCGGGTTTCAAAGGAACCATGTCATTTAACCCTGGGCTCCTATGAGCCCTCAGCTCCAAGATCCATTCAGATTCAAGGGATTCTGTCATCAACCTTATGTCTCCTCCCCTATTATTTAACCTTACGTTAACCACAGCCCTGAAGCTGAAAGTATGTGTTGAGTGCTGTTCAATGTGCCTATAAAGAGCATTATGCTCATTTTTATTTCTAATATTGGAAAGATGCTGTAAAATTCTGATCTTAAACATATTATTGGTCTTCCCAACATAATATGCTGCACATTGTTCACATGTAGCCAAATAAACTATGTTACTTGTCCTGCAGGTAGCCCTTGCCTTAAGATGGTATAACCTTCCAGTAACAGGATGTTTAAAAGTTGCATTCTTATTGATAGACGGACAGGCTTTACATAAGCCACAGGGAACACTGCCTGGGCTCTCCTTAAATAAATTGGATGTAGTAAAGCCTTTTCATTACAAAGGATGTCCTTCAAATTCTTATTTCTCTTGTATCCAAAGCTGGGTCTGGTTCCTAATAGATCCTTTAACTTATTGTCACTTCTTAAGATGTTCCAGTTTTAAAAATTATATTTTTATATCTTTGGTATTGCTACTATAGGTGACAAACAACTTCGTTCCCTTTTTGTGGAGCTTTGGCCTTGGATTCAACGAGCTCTTGTCTGATCCATGGTTTGTATTTACTATCCCTTTTCTGCCTGCTATCATTAATGACTTCACTAATCATCCCTCTTTGTATCCTCTGTCCAAAAACATTGCTTCAAGGACTCTATCTCTTTCTCATACTCTGTATCATTCATTGATATCCTAGATATTCTGCCTGCCTGGCCCTGAACTATGTTGGCTAACATATGACGGGATGCATGCTATCAAAGCATAGCAAACTGTTTTTCCAGCAATCCTTTCTAAATAGCTTCATGAAAACCATTGCTAGTTTGTGTAATACTGACATCCAAAAATCTATGCTGGTATCAGAGAAATTCAACTTAAATCTAAGGAAGGATGTAGTGGAATGTAGATAGCTGACAAAATCTATTAACATGTCTGCCTCACCCCTCCAAAAGAAAAAACATCGTCTACAAAACGTGTATACATATACACATGTTGTTTCCATAATGGATGTTCTAAAATTACATCTTTCTCCCAAAACCAAAGGACCAGGTTGAGTATTAGCACAGGGGTGCCCATAGCTACCCCTGTGCTTGTCTGTATATTTGCTTGTTCCCTATAAAGACATTATTCTCTAAGACCAAGGCCAACATCATCTTAACTAAGGATATATTGTTGTCCTCCTCACCCAAGTCACTCAGAACCCCACCTATGGCTTGGATACCAAAGTCATTACTGATCACAGTAAAAAGATTATGGGCATCCAACGTCACCATTAAAAGTTTTCCCTGTGGCTTATTATGATTGAACCTGCCTACCCTTCTAAGGAAATCACCAGTGTCTTTCAACACAGAGGTTGCTTTATCTAGAAGTGGTCGAAGTGTATATTCTACCCAGATGGAGATATGCTCCGTGACCCAGCCTCTGCCCGAGACAATGGGTCTGAACGGGGGGTCTTCTACTGATTTATGAAAAAAAAAAGGGAACCTAAGTTGTTTGTCACCTATAGTAGCAATACCAAAGATATAAAAAATATAATTTTTAAAAACTGGAACATCTTAAGAAGTGACAATAAGTTAAAGGATCTATTAGGAACCAGACCCAGCTTTGGATACAAGAGAAATAAGAATTTGAAGGACATCCTTTGTAATGAAAAGGCTTTTACTACATCCAATTTATGTAAGGAGAGCCCAGGCAGTGTTCCCTGTGGTTTATGTAAAGCTTGTCCATCTATCAATAAGAATGCAACTTTTAAACATCCTGTTACTGGAAGGTTATACCATCCTAAGGCAAGGGCTACCTGCAGGACAAGTAACATAGTTTATTTGGCTACATGTGAACAATGTGCAGCATATTATGTTGGGAAGACCAATAATATGTTTAAGATCAGAATTTTACAGCATCTTTCCAATATTAGAAATAAAAATGAGCATAATGCTCTTTATAGGCACATTGAACAGCACTCAACACATACTTTCAGCTTCAGGGCTGTGGTTAACGTAAGGTTAAATAATAGGGGAGGAGACATAAGGTTGATGACAGAATCCCTTGAATCTGAATGGATCTTGGAGCTGAGGGCTCATAGGAGCCCAGGGTTAAATGACATGGTTCCTTTGAAACCCGCCCTACTAAAAAGGCGGGTAATTTACTGATTGCTGATTGGTTGGCTTTTAATTTAAAACAGTGGTAATGTTTGTTCTCTTTATCTGATGAAGGGTATAGGTTCATAGGTTCATAGGTTCATACTAGGCTATCTGCCCGAGGGCATTTACAAGCCTAGCCCATCGTTTTGTGGCTTACGCCACCCCTTTAGTGTGGGGAACTATACCCATTATTTTGCTGTGCCTCTGTCGAGCAGTGACACTGAGGTAATCCCTGGGGTATATCTGCGATCTCCCATCCATTGGTCAAGATTTCTCTTGAACAAGGCCAGCGAGGTGCTCTGCCTCACATGTACCGGGATTTTGTTCCACAGCATAGGGAGTCTTTGGGTGATGAATCTATCCCTCCAGCACGCACTATTAATAGCCGTGTCGAGGTTTAAGTCTCCGCCCTTGTGGCTCTGATGGATCTAGATTTTTGAGGTGAAGCATATTCATCAAATCTGGGTTTGACATGGCCTTGTATGTTAGGCAAAGGTCACCTCTGAGCAAGTGTTACGCGTGTGTATAGCGGTGGAGTTCTTTCAGTCGGGCAGCATAGGACAGATTTTTGAGACCCTTTATCCTTTTGGTGAGGAACTTTTGTGGCCTCTCCAGCTGCTGCAAGTGTCGGGTCAGATACATTCAATGGGGCATTGTACTCAATCATTGGTCTGATGAGTGATGAGTAAAGGGAGACTATGACCTCCCTTGATCTAGATGAGAATCCCTTCATGATAAGGTGGGCAATGTAGAAGGTCTTCCTGACTACTTTAGCTACATGGGTGTCGAATGACAGACTACTATCAACCTGGGTCCCCAGGTCCCTGATAACTTCTTCTGTGCTCAGTGGATTGCCACCTATTTGGTAGCTAGGGGTAACCTTGTTTTTCCCGAAGGGTATGACTATGCATTTTTTGGCATTTAACTTTAGGCCGTGGCTCACACCCGAAAGCGCTTATCCTTGGATGTTTTGGTTGTTTTAATAAAAGAAGGAGTTAATCCAGCAGTGTCCTGCCATTCTTCTTTCTTTTTTGGATTTTGCTGTTTGCTGTTTGGTGGGACTTTGTCATAGCACAGAACTTTTGGTTTTGGACTTTAATTAGCTCCCAATAATCTTTCCATTTTGCGACATATGACCGATCTATTAATAAAGTAATAACTTTTATAATAGAAGAGATAATATATAAATTAAAGTCTGGAAAAGAAATACCCCCTTGAGACCAGCTATTAGTATGTTTCTTTAATGCAATCCTAGGTCTATTAGGTGCCCATAAGAAATTTAACATTAGTGTATTCAGTTTCTTGATAGTTATTTTTGTAGGTGAAAGTATTATTGATTGTATTAAGTATAAAATCTTGGGGAATATTATCATTTTAATAATTGTAAGTCTCTCCTCCATAGTAAAAACATATTATTCCAGGTATTAAAAAGATTTTGTATATTAAGAAAACAGGTATTATAGTTATTATATATAATAGATTTAATATCTTTAGATAGTATTATACCTAAATAAGTTATCTGACCTGAGTTGGGTACATATTTAGTAAAATCACTAATGAGAGTATTTTTTGTATATATAGGTAGTATTTTAGTTTTTCTTCATTGAATATTAAACCAGAAATACTTTTAAAATTCATCATTTTATCAAATAAAGACTGCATAGAAGAATTAGATCCTGCTGATGTAATTAGAACATCATCTGCAAAAGTTGAATTTTTGATGTTGTATTTTCTTCTATTTCAAAACCCTCTATGTCAGTACTGTTTCTAATCAAATTAGCCCAAGGCTCCATTACTAAAGTGAATAATAGTGGAGAAAGTGGACATCCTTGCTTTGTACCTTTAAGAATGGGTATTTTGGTGAAACATATGTTCCTACCTTAATATAAGCCAGCGTTCCTTTGTATAAATGCTCAATTAAATTTACAAATGCATCAGAGAAATTTGTGCATTTCAGTAAGGTAAACAGATAGTCCCAACTTACTGAATCAAATGCTGAACCTATATCAAGACTAATAAGTGTTAAATCTTTCTTTTCCTATTTGCAAAATCAATTAATGTTAAAGTTCTTATATTATCAAAAGTATTTCTATTTACAATGAAGCCCGTCTGATCTATGTCTATAATGCCGGGATAATTGTCTTCAATCTATCAGCAAAAATACTCATAAACATTTTATAATCAACATTAAGTAATGAGATGGGTCGATATGAAGAACATCTAGTTGGATCTTTATTAGGTTTTAAAATTGGTGAAATAAATGTATATTGCCAAGATGGGGGGGTTATTAACTCAGTTTGGGCCAGAATAAAACCTTATGTATTAATGAATATGTAGTTTTAGAAAGGATTTTATATATCTCTGGTATAATACCATCATTACCCGGTGCTTTGTTTGATTTAAGCTTATTTATTTGTGTAATAACTTCTGTATATGAAATACTCTTGTCCAATAGTTTAATCTGTTGTTTATTAAGCTTTTTATTCATGTTTGTGGTTATAAACTCCTTTATTTTATCTTTAGGTTCCATGTTAATGTTGTTATGGTTAATCTTGTGAAAGTGATTTCTAAATTCATCCAGTATTTCTGGTATACTAGAAACATACTTCTTGTTCCTTAGAGAAAAGATTTCTTTGATATGGTTTTGTTTATTCAATCTTTTGTTTTATTTTTAAGTCTATGTAAGTATTTGGGGCTTATTGAATAAGACAAAAACTTGTATTTCTCTAAAGTTATTTTAACTTTATGAGTTAAAATTTCTTTGTATTTCTCATTTAGTTTGTTTATTTCTTCAATAACTTTCTTGTCCATAATATTTTCTTTATTATTATGTTTATAAGAGTCTAGTTTACTTTGAATATCTAACAATTCCTTATCCCAAGATTTCCTTTTGTTATTATACCATCTGATACTTTGTCCATATAGATATGATTTTAAGGCATCCCAAACATAGACAATGGAGACTTCAGGAGTATTATTTATGTCTAGAAAATGTTGTACTTCTGAAAGTATATATTCTTTATAGTCTTTTAGCTGAGTTAAGTATGCTGGTATCCTTTTGATCTGAACATTATGAGTATTTTTTATCATGAATTCAAAAACAATTGAGTTATGATCAGATATAGGACATGAAATGATTTTGGAATTAATTAAATCTGTTACCATCTGGTTAGAAATAAAGACCCTATCTATTTTTGAATAAGTTTTGTATCTGTTAGAAAAAAGGTGTATGGTAATGATTTTGACTCTATCTGATTATTAATATCATTCAAATGATAAGAATTAGCAAAATCATTTAAATGTTTTGCATTAGATGTAATTCTTCTTTTCTTTATAGTGGTAGTATCACTTTCATGTAGTATACAATTAAAATCACCAGCTAAAATAATATCCCCTACAGAGAATGATATGATCTTATCAATATGATGTTTCACTGTATTAATACCAAATGTTCTTCATCTCACATTGCTGCAGTCCTAACACTTGGGTAGTCCGCTGTCCCTCGGTCGGCCCGAATATCAGAGTATAAGGCTGATGTCGGTCAAGGCGCATTTGACTGACATCAGAACGTCAGGGTACAAATGCGCATGACCGACGTCATATCCTCTGTCTTTTTTGCCGCATGGTCCGATGCAGAAGCAGTGTTGCAAGTGCCGTTCGGCGTTCTGAAATTTTTCGAATTCGGAGTTTCAGACCGAAATCAGAGTTGGTTAAGTACCCGTGGGGAATATTTTGGTTTTTTCTTGCCTCAGTGGTTTACCGGATGTCAGAAAAAGTGAATAACTGTATTTCTTGTGGGAAACAGATACCGCATAGAGATTACCATAATTTGTGTATACCTTGTTTGGGACCTGAGCACGACGTTGTTGGGTGTCGCTTTTGTGCTAGGTTCAATAAACGCACTATAAAGTGAAGGTTGGATTGTGCCAGGTTGGTCTTTGGGAAGCGGTGCAATTACAATATGCCGCCGGATGCTCCCGCTTCCTCAAAGAAGCGCAAGGACAAGGCAGTTAAACCTAGGTTAGAGGAGTCGTCCAACCGGACGCCGGTTCTTTAGAGGCAGTGGAACCGTGGTTCCGACGGAGGCCTCTGGAGTCCCAGGGAGAAACTGTGTTTTACAGGATGTGGCCTCCCAGGAGGCAGGTCAGGCTGTAGGGGCTTCTCAGATAACTGTACTCCCTCCCTTCCTAAGGTGTCTAGGCCCTCTTTCTGCTTCCAAGGCCTCTCCTAGAGGCAGGTCTAGTTTTGCTTCTGTGGGTGTCACTCCTAGTTCTTCAGGTTCTATGCCCAAGAAGCACATGCTTAAAATGGCAGAAGATTTAATTACTTTAATTAGAGGCTCTATGCCTCCTGATAAGAGGCCTAGGATGGAACCTGTGTTGGGGGATTATGAGCAGGCTTCGGATCTGTCTGAGTCTTCGGCTGAAGACTTGCAGGAGTATTCTCATTATTCTGATTCTGATGTGGATGATTCTACTCCTTCTGCTTCTCCTCCTGAGGATTTTTCTTTTCAGAGACCCTACACACCATGAGAGAGCATATTAAATGGGAAGGTCAGGATTTCTCTGATTCCAGGAAAAGGCTTAGGGAATTTTTTTTTTACCCCAGCATAGGCCTTTAGCTATACCTCCTGTTCTGAATGTGGTGGAAGATGTGTTTGCAGAGGCTTCTCTTAATCCTGATTCTTTGCCTCCTGCTCCTGTTAAACCAGATAGGTATTACAGGGTGCCTGAAGCTCATAAGTATCTTTTAAGAGTCCTAGGGCAGACCCAGAAACTGTTAGCCAGGGGCCTAAGGGTGTTAAGGCTTCTGTTGTCAAGAATCCGGTTCCTGCAGATAAAGAGGCCAGGGCCTTGGATAGATGGGGAAAGAAAGTTTATACTTCTTCCACTCTAGCCATGAGAGCTTTGAATTGCCAGTTTCACATGTTGAAATATCAAAATTATCTCCTTTCACAGTTGAAATCTAAGGTTGATGCTCTGGCGGAAGGTATTGATTGTAAAGAGTTACAAGATTTAGTGCATGTTTCTGAACAGGTGGGTAAGCATTCTTTGCAATGTGGTTTTGATGCTGTACAGGCCTCGTCTAGGGTGGCTGCCACTGGGTCAGTTCTTCGCAGGCATGCCTGGCTGAGGGATCAAAATTTATCTGACCATGTTAAAACTAGGATTTTGGATGCCCTTTGCAATCTGATGTCTTGTTTGGTTCTCCTGTTGAGGCAGTTTTAAAGAAAATGGAAGACAAGGCTAAGTCTATGCAGACTGTTAAAGATTTTGCAGGTTCAGCCTCCAAAGTTTAGTAGAAATTGGCCTACTAAAGGGTGGACGTATCCTTCTTATGATTCCCAGTCTAGGGGTAGATCTAGACGTGGGGGCAGAGGTCCGGGCTCTTTCAGGCCTAGAACAGGGAGTTCTCCTGCACTGTCTTCGGGTGAGGGCAGGGGTCAGTCCTTTCGTAAACAGACCCAATGACCTACCTTTTCAGCTGCCAGAACCTTCTCGCCTGGCAGCACCTTTGGGAGGAAGGTTGGCACTTTTCAAAGAAAATTGGAGTTTGATTACCCAAGACAGATGGGTACTGGATATCATACATCACGGTTACAGGTTTTATTTCCATACCTTGCCTCCTTTCAAAGGCATGCCAGACATTCCTCCTCAACAAAGAATAGAGGCTCACAAGCAAATTTCTCTGTTACTCCAAATAGGGGCCATACAGCCGGTTCCTATGCCAGAAAGGGGCCTAGGATTTTATTCTCGCCTGTTCCTTGTGCCAAAAGGGGAACACGTGGAGACCAATTTTGGATTTATCTATCCTCAACACTTATCTGGACATTCCCAAGTTCAAAATGTTGACGTTACAACAGCTTTTACCTCTACTGGGCAAGGATCTCTGGATGGTAACTTTGGATCTCAAGGAGGCTTACCTTCATGTTCCTATCAGGCTAAGTTGCAGGAAGTATCTGCGCTTTCGGACTGGGACTTCTCACTATCAGTTCTCTGCATTGCCCTTTGGCTTATCTACTGCGCCCAGAGTATTTACGAAAGTTCTGGCTCCAGTGATAGCTTTCTTCAGGCTAGAAGGAATACAAATCTATCCTTATTTGGACGATTGCCTGATTCTGGCTCAAGGAAGGGAGCTTCTTCGTCATTTGGAATATGTGATAGCAGTGTTAAGATGCCTGGGGTATTCTGTGAACGAAATAAAGTCCAGTCTAGTACCCTCTCAAGACATGTGCTTTCTGGGTGTAAGACTGAATACAGCATCCCAGATGGCCTTTCTAACCCCGGACAAACAAAAGAATCTTTCCCTTTACTTCCATCATCTATCTCTTCAGTCCGGGCTGACTGCAAGGACAGTCCTTCAAGCCTTAGGGTTCATGGCATCTTGTATTCTGGTGCTTCCCAATGCCAAACTGCATATGAGGAAGTTGCAATGGTATCTCAAAAATGTATGGACACAGCACTGCCAGCATCTGGACACTGTCATTCAAATAATACCTTGCATTCAAAAGGAATTTTTGTGGTGGGCTCAGGAATGTCACCTAAACAAGGGACTCTCTGTGACCCGGCCAGAGGAGTCAAATTTTAACGACAGATGCCTCAGACAAAGCTTGGGGAGCTCATCTAAACGGAAAGTGGATACAAGACAAGTGGCCTGTCAGACTACAGCATCTACATATCAACTTGAAGGAGATGTTAGCAGTCCAGTTTGCATTAATAGCTTTCAAGGATTTACTTCTTCCAGGGCAGGTGTTGATTCTAACAGACAACACAACTGTCATGTGGTACATCAACAAGCAAGGGGAACACATTCTTATCCTCTATGCAGGCAAGCAATGATTTTGTGGGAGACTGCTCTCAGTTTAGAACTAATCTTCAGCCAAGGTTTCTGCCGGGAGCACTGAACTCCTTAGCAGATGTGTTAAGCAGACAAATCATGGATCCCCACGAGTGGAAACTGGATCTTCATGTATTTCAGAAATTGACAGTGTCCTGGGGAACTCCAGACATAGATCTGTTCGCTTCTCCACTAAACCACCAGCTGCCAAAGTTTTTCACAATGCGGTTTCATCCCACAGCTTGGAAAGTGGATGCTCTTTCTTTCAGTTGGAAAAATCTTCATGTGTATGCCTTTCCACCTCTGCCTCTCCTCCCAAAGGTACTTCTAAAGGCCAGACAGGACAAGCCAAGGATGATTTTGATAGCTCCAGATTGGCCTCGACAGCACTGGTACCCATTACTGAGAAGTCTAGTACGGAAGCCTCCATGGCCTTTGCCTTTGATTCCTCATCTGTTGTCCCAGGAGGACAGTCATTTGCTCAATGTCAAACTTCACTCTCTTCACCTAACAGCATGGCATATTCTGTTTTAAACCATAGAGGGTCTCAACTTCCACAACAAGTTTTGAATGTGATTTTGGAAGCTAGAAGGCCTAGTACAAGGAAAGTGTACGCAGATAAATGGAAGAGATTTTTATTTTGGAGTGCAGCTAAGGATTTGGATGTTTCTGAGCCTGATTTAAGTGTGGCTCTTCAATATCTTACTGAGTTATTGGACAAAGGTTTGTCCTTCTCTTCTATTAAGATTCATGCTGCAGCAATTTCAGCTCACTACGACTGTGACCCACCATTGTTTTCTCATCCTTTGTTCAAGCAATTTCTTAGAGGGGCAAAGAATATAAGACCCCCACGAAGGGCTCCTACTCCTGCTTGGGATCTCAATTTTGTGTTGGAGAAACTTACTCTACAACCTTTTGAGCCTGCAGCTACTGCTGAGTTGAAATATTTGTCATGGAAGACTGCTCTTTTGTTGGCCATTACCTCTGCAAGAAGGGTTTCTGAATTGCAGGCCCTTATGGCAGTTGAGCCTTTCTTAATTTTCCATAAGGATAGGGTATCTTTACGTACTAATCCTTCCTTTATGCCTAAAGTGGTTTCTAGTGTGGCTTTAAACCAAACTATTCATTTGCCTACTTTTTATGCAAATCCCCAAACTAAAGGGGAAAAGATTTTGCACACTTTAGATGTACACAGGCAGTTATGATATTATTTGGACAGAACTAAAGGGTTCAGACAATCTCAGCAGTTATTAGTTTCTTTTGCTTTGTGCTCTCAGGGCAAAGCCGTGTCAAAACAAACTATTTCTAAGTGGATTGGATTTTGCATTGCTTTCTGTTATTCCCATCATGGCAAAGAGATTCCAGCTGGGATTAGGCCTCATTCCACTAGGGCTACTGCCACTTCAACAGCTTTTGAGGGGGTGGCTACTAAGGATATTTTGGAGGCAGCCACTTGGAGTTCAGTGCATACCTTCTCTAGGCATTACCACCTTCCACTGTACTCTAAATCCAGGGCTGGTTTTGCCACTGCTGTGTTGCAGGGCATTTTGGCAGCTCCTGCTTCATTATAGTTTAGCCATCCTCCCTTACCTCTGCTTTGGGATTCTACCCAAGTGTTAGGACTGCAGCAATGTGAGATGAAGAACATAGTACAGTTTTGTACCTACCATAAATGTAGATGTTCGAAGATCCACATTGCTGCAGTCCAATTTATCCTCCCTCCTTCCCCTCTGTAGTTTGAGGTGGTTGTGTGGGTTGGGTTATCCATCTGAGGTATAATTATATATATTGTATATATTGTACATATTTTTGGTGTTAGGCTGGTTGGTTGTTTAGTTGTTGTCTATGGGTTTTGACCTTTCTTTTTAGGGTCTTCTGACATCTGGGGCAAGAAAAGACTGAGGATATGACGTCGGTCATGCGCATTTGTACCCTGACGTTCTGATGTCAGTCAAATGCGCCTTGACCGACGTCAGCCTTATACTCTGATATTCGGGCCGACCGAGGGACAGCGGACTACCCAAGTGTTAGGACTGCAGCAATGTGGATCTTCGAACATCTACATTTATGGTAGGTACAAAACTGTACTTTCCAGGTATCCAATATACATTAATTAAAGTGTAAGTCTTCCCATTAATTTGTATTGTAACCATACAAAACATTCCTTTGTCATCCTGATAAGACTTAATGGTTTTAGGAATGGGCATACTTTTATTCCATAAAATAGCCACTCCTCTTTTTTTCTGAGTGTGCTCTGAACTAACCAATACTGTATACTTATTAGTGGCTAGTTTATCAATATCTTTTTTCAAGAGATGGGTTTCTTGCAGGAAGACTAGATTGGCCTTGTGTAGATTAATGTATCTTATTAGGCTTGCCCTTTTACACGGATTATTCAATCCATTAATGTTTAAAGAAATTCCTTTTAAAGATGTCATTTGGCATTTTTAAAACTCAAGAATCTTATGATCGAAATAACAAATAACAAGATAAATAATGTTACATCTCCTCTTTTAGGTGTACCTTTAAATATAGCTGTATTTATTAAATCTCTTATGGGATTTTGTATAGGATTCAATTTTGTTTGTAGTGACAATGAGTGTACAAAATATATTGTGGATGTCAAAACTATATACATATAACAATGAACAAGTGAAAATAATGTAAGGATTAAACCTTGCATCCCACCTGGAGTTGAAAACTCCAACTTAGAGCAGTATTTACTACTCAAGTTAACCCCCTACCCTAAGCAGCAGTACCTCAGCTACCACCTTATCAATTTAATACTAGTTATATTTAACTGAGGTTAACAGTTTTCAATTCAATTATCTATCAAGACAAAACTACACATTTGGTAAAACAGCATCATATAAACTAAAATAAACTTTTTTTTTTTTTTTTAAAAACTGTTCATATTATTATATAGATCTATGTAATATATAACACTTGTATTCTAATATCATTCAAATAATCTTAATGTTAGAAATTAAGAGGAGAGAAAATTATGTTCTAACATTCATTTAAATCAAAAACTTTGGCTAATATGATTCAGACATTACATGCATTAAGATGCATCTATTTTCTGTCATGTGAATTCTATCAACAGCTTCCAAAAAAAATCTTGAATTGTTTGTATATGAGCATTTACTTAAAGTCATTATTGTCAATAGAGTAAAATATTGTATTTATAAAAATTATTATAAATCATATTGCATAGTTATGCAGATTCTCAGAAACACCTATTACCTAAAAAAAAAAAGCCATCACATAAACACAGACACACACACATACATATACACACACACATATACACACACACATACCCACACACACACACACACACACACAGACACACGTACATATACACATACACATATATACATACATACACACACACACACACACACACACACACATACACATATATACATACATACACACACACACACACACACACACACACATACACATATATATATATATATATATATATATATATATCTGATCTCACTGAGTTGTGTCTTTATAGAGCACTATCCTACTTGCTGTCCCTAGAATAAATCTGTCTGCTTTATTCAAAATAATGCACAGCAAACACATATTGGTAACCAGATTTTACAATCATGCTAACCTACTGCTTTAAAATATATCACATGACATTTCTTCCAGAATAGAGTTATAAGATTATTTATGTTTGTCAATCAGATGAATTAAATGAGTTATAGTAAAGTATATGTTTGGAACACAAATTTTTAACACAGATTATTATGCTGCTGTTAAGTAGATTTTCAAAAACATTTAAATAAATGTTTCATTTTTATGCCTTCTAAAATAAGACATTTATTTACTACAAGAAACTACATCATTTAAACTCATTATAACTGACATATTTTATGAACAGAGTATTTTCCTGAATCTGTGGTGTGTCAGTGTGATAACCTTGTCAATGTTTATACTAACTGCTTTCAGTTTCTCTGTGAGAATTCTGTGATTTGAAGATTCTGAGGTAACTCAAGGACATTGTGCATAAGACAGCCCACATCCCAGATTGTCTCTCTTAACATTTTGGCGGAAACTTATTAAAACTAGTGACAAACATTCATTTAGCAGTGTAAATGCATCTAAACATGACAGAACCTCCACAATGTATTCCACAGATCATCACAGCCTCTATGCAAGTGAAATTAAACTCAAAATTACCAACAAGCAATAAAACTCAGCATTCTTCTCCCAACTCAATTTTCATACAAATCCTATTATTCACTGTGCCCACACAGTCAAAAGCATTTCTATATATTAATAAAGAAAAGAAAAGAGAGTAGAAAATAAAGGGAGTGAGGCAGAAGTAAAAATGTAAGAGAAAGCTGTAAGAAGTATATACAATGGAATGTTACTTACTGTTTATATTAATAGAGTTAAAAATAAAACATATTATTTACTCTTATTTAGTTCTGATTATTATTAGTTAAAGCATGACAGATTATTTACAAACAAGCATAAGCAGTATAATCAAGAAAGTATAATTAGAAATAGCATTTGAAGAACTTATAAACTTTTACAAGAAATAAATATGTTATTATTCTATTAATGATATTTTCATTACTGTTCTCTCCCTGCCCTCCCCCACCCTTTACCCACTACATAATCTAAATAGAATGTCATTGTTTAAACAAAGAAAATAATAAAAGAAGAAGGAAAAAAAAATGTATCAAATTACTAACCTTACTTTTTTCAGAAAGAAAAACAAATCGAGTCACAGCCTGCCATTAAATCATCGGGCATTTTGACTGGTTATGAAACAAAACATTTCTTTGCACATAGAGAATAACTTTGATTAAATCTTTTCCAAAATATTTGTGGCTTTCTGGAAATGCAGGAACTATATTCAAAAAGATTAATAATGAACTAAAATGATGAGAGAGAAAAAAACATATAACAAATCATTTGTTTTTTAGTCTCTTCTTCTTCTCTGAAGTCTTCCAGGAAGCTTCAGTTGCCAATCTCTTTAATGAAGAACTAGCCCATTCCATTTCTTCTATTTTATCCAAAATCCTTTTTTCTTTGACAAACAGTAAATCAGAGTCTAAATCATCAAGACCTTAGGACCATCAGGAAGGAAGATTTTAAGCTTGGCAGGAAACAGAAGGTATGTTTTAAACTGTGCTTTTAAGCTCCCTTATTAGTGGCAGAAAAGCCTTTGCTTTAGCAATTACCATGGAAGAATAGTCATTGTCAAAACGCACAGTTGTCTCATTAAACTTAACAGGAGCTTTAGCCCAAGCAGATTTAAGAACCATCTCTTTATCAAAGATGATAGAAATCTAACTATAACTGATCTAGGATAGTTTTGTTAGAGTTACTATTAGCTATAGATCTATGTGCTCTTCGGTACCAAAAGAGAATGCTTCTGGTAAATCTAAAGTTTTAGGGAGCCATGTTGTTAAAAAAGAAGTAATATTATTACCTTCAATATTTTCTGGCAGTCCAAAAATCCTAATGTTATTGCCTAGATCTATTTTCCAGGTCATCCAGCTTTGTTTGTAAATGTGTATTTTGTTTCAGCAGAAACTCAATGTTGATTTCCTCTTCTTGTATTTTATTTTCCATGTCATTCACAGCTTCTTCTATGCCTGTCATCTGGATCTTCTGTTGTTGCAGGTCCATATGTAACAAGTCTATTTGTTTTGTAGTTTTTCTATGAAAGTGTCTATTTTAGTATCCATTTTATCCATCTTAGCAGTAAGTTGCTGGACTATAATTATCAGAGACTGAAGTTCTTTCTTGATGCTGGAGTCTTGAGAATTTGTCTTAGTGGAACTCATTTCAGACTGATAAACTGACAGGAAAATTTCCAAAGTAATTTCTGACAGGAATATTATTAAGATTTCCTTTCTTTTTTAGATATAGTTCAAGAACTATATAAAACAAACATATTTAGAAAGAAAATTACTTCAAGAATTAATTTTTTAAGTAATTAATTCCTGTCAATGTAATGAAATTGGTGGAGCTGAAGAAATCTGCTGCTATCCTGTGTTCATCCTTGGCCACGCCCCCCAGCAGGCAGCATTTTCTGAGCTGCTCCAGAGTGAATGAGTTAATGGATTGATTGATGGTACTTACTGACGCAACCTTCGGTAAGAAAGAAGGATTAGTACCTAAAGTACCTCTGTCTTTGTAGAAAAGATGGGGGGTTTAGAAGACAGAGCTTAAAGCTCCAAAACCCTCTTGGCTGAAGTAATTGCTAGTAACAAGGCTATTTTCCAGGACAAGAATTTCAATTCTGCCTTAGCAGCAGGCACAAAAGGAGGCAAGATCAGAGCTTGAAGAACCAATGTAAGATCCTACAGAGGAGTAGGATCTTCGATAGGAGGTTGAAAAAGGAACGTGCCCTTGAGGAAAGCTTTACAAAGTCTAGAAGAAGCTAAAGATGCAGCATTTTCCCCAGTGTGAAAATTATAAATGGCTGCCAAATGAAAACAGCAGAGAAGCGAGCTCTCGAATGAAAAAGACCAGCTAGGAAGTCCAAGATTGCTGAAATGGGCACTGTAAGCAGATCAGTGTGATGCTGTTGGGCACAAATGGAAAGCCTTTTCCACTTACTTTTATAATTTTCCTGGTAGAAAACTTATGGGAGGAAACAATCTTTTGGACTGGGGAAGAAAGCCTGGATTGTCTCGCCATCATCGGAATTGGGGAAACCATGCGGTTAGTTTCAAGTTGTGAAGATCCGGTTGACATCGCCCTGACTGGTGAGACAGAAGGGTCTGGACATGGTTCCAGTGTCCATGCAGGACAAATCAGATGAGACTACAGAAAGGTGCACTAAACCTGTTGTGGCCAAAAGGAGGCAATGAGGATCACTTTGGTCTTCAACCTGCATGCCTTCTGATGAAATTTGGGAATAAGAGGAAGAGCGGGGAAGTGCATAAAGTAGCCCTGGAGGCCAAGCATGGACTGGAGCATCTCTTGGTGACAGTCCCTGTCGTAGGATCAGGACAACTGCAGCACTTGTTGCTGAATGGAGAGGCAAAAAGGTCATAGAAGGGTTGACCCCATCTGAGGAAAATCCTGTTCATCACTGACTGATTCAGAGACCACTCGTGAAGCATCAATAGTACCCTGCTGAGCCTGTCCGCCAATATGTTGTGCTCCCCTGGAATGTGTGTTGGAACTATAAAGCAGTTGGTAGAGAGCCCACTGCTACACATTCATTGTTTCTCGACAAAGGGGATAGGATTTGGTTCCACCTTGTTTGTTGAAGTACTACATAACAGCATGCTGTCAGTCTGAATTGCACTTGTCCCTAGAGGAAGAGGGGGTGAAGGACTTGCAACACTTAAAGCACCACTCTCACCTCTTGGATGCTGATATGCAGATTGGTCTCCTGAGGAGTCCATGTGCCTTGAACTGTCTGTCCCAGGTAATGCCCCCCCCCCCTCCAAGAGGCATTGGAGGTCAGTGTAGTGACGGGGCAGGAAGAACGAAAGGTCAGCACCAAGACACTTTTGGATTGTGAAGCCACCACAAAAGAGAATTTCTGCACACTCAAGACAGTCTTACAGGATGACTGAGCAGATGATGCAGAAAGGACAATTGGACTGAAAATGTACACTGCAGGACTCTCCTATGCAAGCGAGCTGCCGGTAATAAAGTTATTGTTGCAGCCATGGAACCCACAGCCCTGAAGACAAGATTTGCTGGAGGAACTGGCACTTCTAGCATTTGCCTGGTATGTGTCTGTAGTGAGAGAATCTTGTCTGGTGGAAGACATTACAGGGTTTTGTTTGTATCCAAGTGGGCTCCTATAAAATAAAATCTATCATTTTCACAGGTTGCAATTGTGACTTCTGAAGGTTTATAATGATCCCTAAAGTTGAGGCCAGTTGCAAGAGAAAGTCCCTGGCCTGAATCAGAAGATGCCTGGATGGTGCAACTAGGAGCTAGTCGTCCAGGTACGGAAATGCGTGGAATCCCTGCAGTCTGAGATGAGCTGCAACTAGTGTCATGCATTTAGTGAACACCCTGAGGGCTTTGGTGAGACCAAATGGAAGCTCATGAAATTGGTAGTGACTGGCTCCCTGTGTGAAACGGAGGCACCTTTTGGAGTGTCTGTTCATTTTGATATGATAGTATGCATCCTTGAGGTCTATCGAGCACATCCAGTTGTCCTTCTGTAGAAAGGGAAGGGTGGACTGAACCATGACCATCCTGAACCATGTGACTGATTTGTTCAGGTAAGTTGGGTCCAATATTGGCCTGAGAGCCCCTGTTCTTTGGAACTAAAAAGATCCAGAAGTAAATCCCTGATCCATGCTGGTCTAAAGGGTCCTCCTAGATCACTCTTTTTTGAAGCAATTTCCAAAGTTGCCACTTACCTTTGATTTGGTGCAACATCAGGGAGGTGGCTTGGGAAGATTTAAAAAGGGAATGGAGTAACCTCTAGATATGATACCTTGCACCCACTGGTCACTCATGATGGCTAACCAAGTTTCTAGGTGCAAGGAGCATTGTCCCCCTACTGCCTCCAGACACGGACAGTCAGCCAACACCTCAGGGATGCTGCAAGAATTTCTCAAAATGCCTGATTCAGCTGACCCCCCCCTGCCCCAAGTGAGGCATCTACCACTCAAATTATTCTCCTTCTGCCCCTTGGGGAAAAATCTCCCCAAGTGTCCTGGAAAGGGCCCTGGAATTTTCTGAACCACAACTTCTTTCCCCCACATTGATTCCGGGAGAAGGACCTTTGTGGGGTAGAGAAGCGGATTCTGACAGCAGACAGGATCTTTCTGTCTTTCTCGCTGTGGCAGAGTCTCTCTCGAACAGTTGGTTCAAAGAGCGAGGAACTTTCGAAGGAGGCATTGAGAAAGGATGCCTTGAAGGGTTTTGCGAAATCACACAGTTGCATCCAGGCATGGCACTGAATGGCAATGTCAGAACTGGGTGTCCTACAGGTGCCCTCAACTATGTGAGAGAAGCCTCATGGATGCATTGGAAATGGACTGCAGAGTGGCCATATGGGAGGTGAAGACATTCCGTTCCTCTGCCGTTACGGACTCAGGGCAGAGACCGAGATTTTCTTAAGCAAGTCCCTCTGCAGCCTCAAAGTGGGAAAGTTAATTCAATGCTCTGAGGGCAAAAATGGAAGAAGCATAGACCCTTTTTCCAAATCTGTCCACAGCTCTAGACTCCCTGTTAGGGGGATAGGCAGTAGAGCTTTCCTAGGCAAGCTCTTTTTTGGTGGTCACCACAACCACCATGGCATCTACTGGAATACCCTTCAACCAGTGGGGTCTATCCTGGGGGGGGCACTAAAAATTTTGTCCACTCTTTTAGGAATAGGCTCTGCAGCTTCTGGTTCCTTCCATAGCTTTGAACACACCAGGTGCACCTGGGAGTTCTTGCAGGGAGTGCACCCAGGATGTTGAAGGGATGGTCCCGAAGGCCTCCAGGAACACTGATTCATCCGGGGTGGAGTTTGGGGCCAACCAACCACTTCTCTAGCAAAGGATTTCTAAAATGTCTCCAAAGGAGATGCTGGGTAGAAATCTAGGGGACCCCTCCCCTTCAAAGTCAGTGTCTGTCCTGCGAGATTCCTCTGGGGAATCTAGATGCCTCCTTTTGCGCCTTTTCTTCCGAGGAACCTCTTTGGTGGTGTGCTCCAGGGAGGTGTCAAAAGAAGTCTGGGCTTCAAGTGGAAGTCTGGAGGCCCTGAGGAGCCAGCTGCCCTGGTGGCAGAAGAGAGGTCTCTGATGCAGAGCTCAAGAGAGGAAGGGGTGGATCCAAAACTGTAGGAGCCAGAGAGGACCCTCTCAACTACCTGAAAGACTGAAGGACTGCCAGAGTCCTGAGGAAGCCTGCCCCATGCTGAGGGATTAGGAACAAACCTCCCATGGTCACCAGCAGCCCCCCACTCAGAGCTGTTGAATGCTGAGACACAGAGAGGAAGAGACAACTCTGACAGCTTCAGAATCAAAATCATCCCCCCAGACTCGATATCTAGACTTCGGCTCTGAGACATGCTAGACCTCAATGGAACTGGAACCGAATGAGTCAAGGAAGCAGTCAGGCTCGAACAGGTAAAGACTACTGGACCTGATGAACTGGGTGCATGGATCGATGAATCTGGGAGCTCTGAAATGGCAGACCAGATCAGAGGAGAAACTATCCTTCAGGGAGAAGCTCTGCTCGCAGATTCCATTGGGGACAGAGCTAGGATGACCGGATATGCTTACGGAGAAACTTCCTCCATCTGTCCACCTCATTCTCTGACAGGGTCCGAGAGGACCTAATGGAAGAGGACACAGAGAAGGGTCTTTGAGTGATGTCTAGGGGAAGCATCCCTTGAGACACACACAATACTGCAAGCTGCAGCCCCGATGAGGGAGCTGGGGCACTGGGCCGAGAGGAAGAAACTATTGGAGTCAAGAAACCCTACTCCAAAGGTCTCGGTGTCTTTTTTGGAGCCTCTGACTCAGCTGACAGAGAGGGGTTCAGGAACTGTTTCTTATGATCCCTGGCCTCCTTAGGCTTTTTTGCAGGGGTTTGAGGCTCAGACGGAAGCAACAGCTGGAGAAAGCAAAGGAATAAGACCTCTGAGAACCACCTGGTTTCTTCTATCTGCAAGGGCCCAGGGAAGAAAGGCCTTGCAGATAGAACAAGCCACCTGAAGGTGGGCAGGACCCAAACAATAAACGCACTCTCTGCAGGCATCAGATACAGGGATCATGTGCCCACAGGAAATGCATTTTTTAAAACCAATGGGCTTGTCAGATTTCTCTGACATTTTTAAGGAAAGAACACCAAATAAATACAAAACCTTCTCATTTAAGGTCGCTGCTCACAAAATGGCAAGATAAATGGAAAACAAAAAAGCAAACAGGCCATAATAATTCTTTAATAAAACCAGACATCACAACATAAGTGCTTTTGGGTCAAGCCCTTCATCAGATGAACATAGCTTAAAAAAAAAGAAGTTATGTATTTACCATAACATTCCATGTTTGTAGTCCATCTTGCCTACATTCTTGCTGGATGGGTGTGGAGACGATACCCGGCTCCGCCTCGGCCGATACTAAAGCTCGAGAGCTTTTACTGGCTCGAGGATAACCCTTATCCCATAGTGCCTCACGGCAATTCCCCAGATCTTGTTTGCAAGAAAGTAATAGGTACATAATAGTCAGTAAACTATCAATAACCATGTACATAAAGACAGAACACTGTGTAATACTATCCATGCCAGGTGGACAGACAACTACAACCAGGTCAGACAGCATAATGTATAGTCCACCAGTTCCTCCAACAAAACAGGAAGGGGGCAGGAGGGTGGGATGCAAGAATGCAGGTGAGATGGACTACAAACATGGAACGTTATGGTAAGTACATAACTTCTTTATGTTATGTAGTCCTATCTCACTGTAATTCTTGCTGGATGGGACAGTGTCCCTAGCACCTTTATTCCAGGTGGCTCAAGCGAAGATACTCTTCAGTACAGTGGACCCAAAGGATGACCTGTCCCAGGAGACCAAATACAATTTGTAATGAGTGAGAAATGTATGAGGTCTTGCCCAAGTAGCTGCTGCACAAATGGTATCAATTGGGAGCCTGGATCTAAAGGCATATGAAGTTGATACTGCTCTTGTTGAATGGCCTTTTACTTTGTTTGGTAACTGTTTGCCAGCAGTCTTTTAAGCAAATGAAATTAAATCTGAAAGCCATTTAGACAGGGTAACCTTAGAAACAGGCAAGCCTTTATTTTTGTCTGAAAAGGAAACAAATAATTGGTCTGATTTTCTAAATTCTTTAGCCCCGTGTAGATGAAACCTGAAAATTATGTGACCGTCTAATTGGTGTAGTCTGTGTTCTGATTTATTGGTATGATTTGGAAAGAAAACTGGTAGTTCGATAGTTGTGTTGAGATTATGCTCTGAACATACTTTAGGAAGAAATGAAAGATTGGTTCTAAGTGAGACTCTATCCTTTTGGAAAAAAATGTAAGGAGGTCGAATGGTGAGGGCTTGCAATTCTGAGACTCTCCTAGCAGAAGTTATAGCCACTAAGAACAATGTTTTCCAAGACAATAATTTAAGATCTGATGAAGAAGAGGGTTCAAAAGTGGAAGAAATTAAAGATGTAAGAACTAGGTTTAGGTCCCAGGGTTCTGGTGGTTGGCTGATTGGAGGTCTGAGAAGGAGGACTCCTTTCAAAAAGGTTTTGCACAGAGAATGGGACATGACTGGATTTCTCATGTAGCCAAAATGGTAATTTGAGATGGCAGCTAATTGAACTCTAACAGTAACGGCTGCAGCTCCTTCATGAAAGTTGGATGCCAAAAAGGACAGGATAGACTATAGGAGCTGTATAGAGATCTATGCCTTGGTTTGCTGCCCAAAAAGAAAACATTTTCCATTTGCTGGAAGATAATTTCCTAGTGGAAGGTTTGTGTGAAGAAATCAGAATGTGTTTGACTGTAGGTGAAAGGGAAACACACCTGGCTATTCGTGGAACTGGAGCAGCCATGGTGTCAATTTCAGGGTCTGGATAGTAGGATGGAACTGCCCTGACTGATGAATCAGGAGGTCTGGAGATGGTTCCAGAATCCATGGTTCCTCCAAGAGAAAGGGCCATAGGAAGGGGAACCAGACTTGGCAAGGCCAGTAAGGAGCAATGAGGATCTGGGTACTCTTCAACAGTTTTGCTTTCTGAATCACTTTTGGAATGAGAGGAAAAGGTGGGAAAGCATAAAGGAGTCCCGGAGGCCATCCCTGGGTGACATCCCCGGATGGGGAATTAGGGCAAAGTAAGCTGCTGCTTTTGGTGTTCATGTACATGGTGAATAGGTCGCAGCAAGGCTGGCCCCATTTGCAAAAAATCTCTTTCGCAACTTATGAATTCAGGGACCACTCATGAGGCATCAGAATTGCTCGACTGAGTTTGTCTGCTATCACATTGGACTTCCCCGGGATGTGCGTTGCTACCAGAAAGCGTTGAGTGTCCATCACCGATTTCCATACTCTTAAGGCCTCTCAACAAAGTGGGTAAAATTTGGTCCCCCCTTGCTTGTTTATGTACCACACTACAGATGTTGTCTGACTGCATCGCAATTGTCCCAGTGGGAAGAGAGCTGTGAAGTGCTTGCAACGCGTATGGCACCGCTCTCATCTCCAGAACATTTATGTGCAAGTGGTTCTCATGTACCTTGGATTATCATTCCCAGATAATGCCCCCCCCCCCACTCAGTCTGGGAGGCGTCTGTGGTCAAAACTGCATTTTCTTGAGGGGGAACAAGTGGGCGACCTAAATTAAGTCGATCTGTATGTAACCACCATGTTAGATCCTTCTTGCAGGCATTTGTGATAAGTATTTGGTAAGACGGGGAGATCCTGCATTGGCTACTGGGCAAATTGTCGCCACTGAAGTATTCTCATGTGCAGATGGGCTAGGGGAACTAAGAGAATGGAGGAAGCTATGGTCCCTAGGACCTGAAGGACTATCCTGGCCTGTACTTTGTCTCTTTTCAGCAAGAATCTGACTTTGTCGCGTAAGAATTCTATCCTTTCTGGTATCAGTTTTGCTGTCATAGTAGTACTCTCTATTTCTGAGCCTAAGAATACAATGTGCTGCGATGGAGATAAGGCTGATTTTTTAGGTTTATTGTGATGCCTAATCTGGCACACAAGATAGAGTCTCGTCCCTTGTTCTTCTTAGTTGGTGATTAGTGGTAGCAGTGAGGAGCCAGTCGTCTAGGTAAGGAAACACCTGGAATCCTTGATGCCTCAGGTGAGCCGTTACCACTGCCATGCATTTGGTATAAACACTCTGGGTGCTGTAGTGAGGCCAAAGGGCAGTGTTCGAAATTGAAAATGACTGGCTCCCAGCCGAAAGCATAGGTGTCTTCTGGAGCGCCTGTCCATTTTGATGTGGTAGTACACGTCCTGAAGATCTATTGAGCACATCCAATTGTCTTTCTTGATAAAGGGAAATATCAACTGCAGAGTGATCATTTGGAACTTCGATTTCTTTACAGACTTGTTGAATTTGCTGAGATCTAGAATTGATCTCCAGTCCCCTGTCTTTTTTGGAAATAAAAAGAATTGAGAGTAAGTTCTGGATCCTATTTGCTCTGTGGGGACTTCTTGGATGACTCTTTTTTTGTAGCAACGAGATGACCTCTGATGTTGCACTGTCTAGTTGAATTGGTGGCACGTCTGGTAGAGACTGGTTTACCGGGGGATCGGAAACAAAGGGGATCAGGTAACCTCTGGATATTATGTTTTGTACCCAACGATCTTGGGAGATGTTTAGCCAGGTGCTTGGATACAGTGAAATATGACCCTCGACTGCCTCCAGAGACGGACAGTTGGGCAACCCCTCAGGGGCGATGGAAGGGATGATCAGAGAAGGTTTCTGTATCTCCTTGATGTTGCGGACCTCCTCTGCCACGAGGATGGCATCTTCCATTATTATCCTCCTCCCTGCCTCTAGGGGAGGGTTGACTTTGTGCCTGAGGGAAACTTTTTTGGGATTTACGGAACCACATTTTCCCTCCTGTTTGACCCTTGGGATAGGGTCTAGAAGAAAAGGAGAAACGGACTTTGACAGCAGAGTAAGTTTTCCCTTCCTGCTCGCACCTGGTCAAAGACTCTTACCTGCAGTCCAAAAAGAGTTGAACCATCAAAGGGGACATTGGTAAAGGAAGACTTAAAGGATTCCGTGAAGTTACAGAGATGCATCCAGGAATGCCTCCTAAGAGAAATTCCTGCTGCGGCTGCCCTGCTCACTCCATCCGCTGCATAGGAAATCAACCTCATAGGTTCATAGGTTCATAGGTTCATACTAGGCTATCTGCCCTAGGGCATTTATAAGCCTAGCCAGAGTGTGTTTGGCTTTCGCCACCCATTTTAAATTAATTTTGCTATGCCCTTTTTCGAGGTTAGTATACTGTGCCTCTGTCTAACAGTGACACAGAAGTGATACCTGGGATAAACCTATGATCTCCCATCCACTCATCAAGATTCCTCTTGAAGAGAGTCAATTAGGGACTCTGCCTAACCTGGACTGGGATTTTATTCCAGAGTGAAGGGAGCCTCTGGGTTATGAATCTGTTCCTCCAGCATGTCCTATTTATTTCAGTGCTGAGGTTCAAGTCTCTCGAGCGTGTAGCTCGATGGGATTTGGATTTTTTGAGGTGCAGCATGTCCCTTAATTCCGGGTTGGACATGGCCTTATACGTCAGGCACAGGTGACCTCTGAGCAGGCGGTATGCCACTGAGTAGAGCTGGAGTTTCTTTAACCGGGCAGCATATGGCATCTGTTTGAGCCCTTTGATCCTCTTGGTGAGGTACTTTTGGGGTCTTTCCAGTTGCTGCAGGTGTTTGGTAAGGTACATCCCAAAAGGGGCATTGTACTTGATTATGGGCCTGATGAGGGATGAGTAAAGAGGCACGATGACCTCCCCTAATCTAGATGTGAATCCCTTCATGATTAGGTGGGCTATATAAAATGTTTTTCTAACCACTTTGGCCCGTGGTTGTCAAATGAGAGATTGCTATCAACTTGGGTCCCCAGGTCCCTAATTACTTCTTCTGTACTTAATGGATTACCACCTATGTGGTAATTTGTGGGCACTTTGTTTTTGCCAAAGGGGATGACTATACACTTTTTGGCGTTTAGCTTGAGGCCATGGCTCTGGCACCAGTTGTCTGTTTCTATGAGGCCCTTTTGGAGGATGCTTGTGTCGGCTGGAGAGTCGATTATGGTGCCCAGTTTGCAGTCATCTGCGAACTTGGTCAGCCACAGTCCTTCCATGTTGGCCTGTACCTCCGACAAATATATACCAAACAAGAGAGGTCCCAGGACTGAGCCTTGTGGGACGCCACTTGTAACTGGTTTGGAGTCTGACATGGCTCCAGCAATTCTAACCATGTGGGTTCTGTCCTTGAGCCAGTTTGCAACCCATCTAGTGACATAGGGGTTTATATTTAAGCTGGTGAGCTTATCTATAATGCCCGAGTGGGGTATTGTATCGAAGGCTTTTGCGAGGTCCAGTTAGGCTGTGTGGACCACCTTCCCTTCGTCAATGGCCTCGGTGACTGTTTCAAAGAAGTCAACCAGGTTTAAGAGGCAGGATCTGCCCTTAACAAAGCCAAACTGGGTAGGATCCAGTGTCTGTAGGTCCCCAATATCTTTATTTATGAGGTCCATGATGATCCTTTCCATAGCTTTGCAGACCAAGCTAGTCAGGCTTATGGGGCGATAGTTTCCAGGGTCCGTTGAGGCACCACCTTTGTGGAGAGGGACCACTGTTGCTGTACGCCACTCTTTGGGTACATATCCTGTAGTAAGGCTGAGATTGAACAGTAGTTTTATGTTTGGGTTTAGCTCTTCTTGGAGTTCATGTAGGATGCAGCCTGGGACACCGTCTGGTCCCATTGATGCTGTGTTTTTGCTTTGGAGAGGCGGCTCCCACCTGAGCATCTGAGATGTCAGGGGCAGCACTCTGCTGGGATAGATATTTGCCCTTTTGGTGGGAGGGAGAAGTTTGCGCTGAACCTGTCAGCTAGGATGTTGGCAATGTCTGTGGGATCAGTGTATTTTTTGTCATTTTGGACTAATTCTGAGTATATCTGGGAATTCTCACCCAGGTTCCTAACATAACTAAAGAAAGCCTTGTGATTATCCTTAGTGTCCTGTGCAATTTTTCTCTCGAAGCTGGCCTTTGACGATTTTATGAGTGCCCTTAGTTTTTTGTTAATACTGATCAGAGATGCCTTCCCTTTTTGGGATTTTGCTCTATCATGTAGTAGCTTCCTCCTTCTATTGTATAGTTTGTTTATGGCTGGGGTCCACCAGACAGGTCGTCTGCCTTTGGAGGATTGGGTCTTGGTTTTATTTGGGATTGCATGATCCATGCATTCCTGAAGGTGTTCATAGAATGCATTTATAAAGGATTCTGCGGTCTGGGCCGTATTTTCCACAGGCCCGGGGCTTTGAAGGATTCCACCTCGGTTTTGAGGAGTGTGAAGTTTGCTTTAGAGAAGTTTTTCACTGTGGTTTTCTGGGCAGGGCGTGGGGTCGGGATGTGAATATCCAGTGAGATCAGTTTATGGTCTGATCTTACCAGTGAGGGATACACTTCTGGTCTGGAGCATAGAGTCCCCATGTTGGTGATGATCAGGTCCAGTATGTTTTCCCCTCTTGTGGGAGTGGTAACAAGTTGTTCCATAGCATTTGAGTTTATGAATTCTAGGAACCTTTGGGCAAGGGTGTTGGAGCTAGAGTAATGCTCCCAATCTATGTTTGGGTAGTTGAAGTCGCCCAATATAATGGTGTCGGAGAGACCTTCATATTTTCCAGTGTTCTCAGGAAGGCCGAGTGGGGTTCCTGGGTTTGGGAGGGTGGTCTGTAGCAGGCTATAAACTGGAAGGCAGTTTTACCCACTGTTAGTTGCACATGGATAGTCTTTGATGCTTCGTGCTTTGCCACCAACCTGGAGGTGTGGGTATCTTTGATGAATATCGATACTCCCCCTCCTTTTGTGGTTCGGTCCAAGTTTTGGGGCCGAAAAGCATGGTATGAGGTATAACCTGGTAGTGCTGGGGTGCTCTCGGGAGTCCTGAACCAGTTTTCTGTTACTGCACAGATATCGATGTTCTCCATGCTAAGGAGAGTTTTGAGTGCGTGCATCTTGAGGTTTAGACTTCTAGTGTTGAGTAGCATTACTCTTAGTTTCTTATCCCTTGTGATACCTATGGAGGTGGGTTTGTCTTTTGAGCCTTGCCTAAAAAAGGCACTATGGGGGTAGCAAGAGCCTTTGCCAATATCCGAAAGCCCAGGGGTGACATGGAGGAGTTAGATATCGATGCAAGGGTGGACAGCTGCGCAGATACCTTATCCGTGGATTCCGAAGCTTCTGAACCCTGAAGGGTATCTCCCAACTCCTTCAGGAGATCCCTTTGAAGTTTAGTAAAATGGGACAGGTAATTCAGCGATCTTAAGGTAAATGCCGCTGAAGAGAAGACACACTTTCCATACCTAGCCATCGTCCTGGACTTCTTATTAGAAGGATGGATATTAGAAGATGTCTCGGACAACTCCTTTTTAGTGGCCACTGCTACCACCATAGCATCAACAGGAACTCCCTTAAAAAGAAAGGCCTTATCTTCTGGGGCAGCCATAAATTTGTTTGGCCTCCTCGGGACAGGCTCCACTGTGTTAGGGGAGGTCCAGACTTTCTGGGATTTGACCCCCAAGAGCTGGTAGGTCGGGAAGCAAAGGCCTCAAGATACACTGATTCATCCTCAGTAGGGTTAGAGGTCTTCCAATCACCCCTCTGTCTAAGGATTTCAAGGATGTCAGAAAAGGAGACATCCTCAGAGGGGGATCTATGGGATCCTTCTGACTCATCCAAATCAGTGTCAGATGTGACAGACTCAGGTGAGTCAACATGCTTCCTCTTACAAAGTCTCTTCCAAGGAAGCTCTCCTGTGGGATAATCTGGGGAGGTCTCGGAAGAGGGGACACCTCCAATGGGGGCTGCTCGAGTCTCTGGTTCCCTACGCTAAGGGGATGGCAGGGGAGAAGAGGTTGCTGCCAGCTGCTGGTGGGACATCTGGTCCAAAGTCAGGGCTTTGGCACTGGACAAAGCTTTCTCTATTGCTTCAAAGGCCTTTCCACCCTGCTCCAAAGACTACCTCTGCTCCGAGGAGATGGAAGGTCAGCTCCGAGCAGGAGGGACAGGCTCTGAAGCAGATGTGGGAACTGAACTCAGTCAAGCTGAAGCACTGAGAAGGACGTTCGGTTCCGAAGAAAAGCCGGGGTGACCATCCTCCTCGGAGTCTATTCAAGAGCTTCAGCTTCCAGATCCCTCGGCTCCACACTGAGCCACTGAGGATAGAGTTATAGGTTCCGAGGAAGCAGGGAGAATTCTCAGAACTGAAGGTACAACATCGAAGAACCTGAAGTATTGGGCTCCGATTGCAAAGCAGTCGGAGGAGCAGAAGATTGTAAAAGGGGCGGCTCTGACGCCTTTGGGTCCAGAAGGGCTAACTTTTTAGCCAGAGCCGGGTCACAGAGCAACCTCTTTACCACCCACTCGATGTCCTCATCTGAAAGCGTCCTGGAGGAACGGGTGGAGACAGAAGGAGATCTCCTCCTTTCTAATATAGGAGACCTCAATGTAGGTGAAACAGGGTTGATGTCTGGTAATTGTCTTGGTACCGAAGGTTGCTCGGCACCGAGACAGAAGAAACGAAATTGGAGCCAGAACTCCTTGGCTCCGTCGCTTTAGACTTTTTAGATAGCTCCGAAGCTGGACCCGAAGATTTTCTTTTAACAGTCTTGGGAGCTGTCTGACCAAGTTCCAGCTGTTCCTGGAAGGAACTGGTCATAAGACCCCTGTCTATTAACTTACGTTTCCTCTCATTAAGAACCCTAGTACTGAAGGCATGGCAAGAGGTACAGGGTTCTTGTAAGTGAGCTTCTCCCAGACAGTACACACAGCTAGTGTGACTGTCAGTCAATGACATCTTCTGTGAACACATCACATTTTTTTGAACCCAGAGGGGCGGTGTTCCTTATGTTCTCTGTCTTTTTCTTTGGACATGCTGTCAAGAAAACCATGTTAACAATGCTAATAATTTGCAATAAAAAAGTTATGAAAAGAAGAAAGTTGTTTTTTTTTTAAAGACCAACACTCAGGTAGGAAAGGCCCCCTAATTTAAATGGGCAACTATGGCCCTCTAACTAAAACAGGCTGTTAAATCCTAAGGGGAGGAACAGGGGATCAAGCACTCAATAACAATTACACAGGTAAAAACTAATAACTATTAAAAGTTGGAAGTGAAGAAAAAAAGGCGAAAAAATACAAGATTTATCAAAAAATCTTCTACTTAGCCAATGAGCCAGTAAACAGACAACCTCGAAGCTTTCACGGCAAACAAGATCTGGGGAATTGCCGTGAGGCACCATGGGATAGGGGTCAGTCTCGAGCCACTAAAAGCTTTCGAACTTTAGTATCGGCTGAGTTGGAGCCGAGTATCGGCTCTGAACCCATCCAGCAAGATTTACGGAGAGATAGGACTACATAACATCAGATATTTAAAAGAACATTTAACCAATCAACACTCAATACTGAATTCTCCACCTTTTAATGGCTGGTTTTGATGGTACAACACCATTTTCTTACAAGGTAACATTTTTGCATGGCCGCGAGAAAGCCAAGGGCAGTCTGAAAGTACTGGGCAGAATTCTGCACTCTTGTCAAACTGTAAAGTTAAAAAAGGAGACATAACTCCTAATAATACAGCAAGCATGGAGACTTTAGTGTCCTCACTTCCTGGTAACAATGCAGCTACCATGGCCATAACAGATAAGCCAGTTGCAACTGTCAATATGTCAACCAATGAGAATGGAGATAAGGTATCATCTGACGAGGTGAATCTATTGGCAATGGTTGCAGATAGAAGGATGGATTCTTTGGCTTTAGAGGCTAGATCGAAGATTAAAAACCAACAACGAGCTCCAATTCCTCTTCTTTTCCAGAGTTACCAGTCCCTGTGAGAAAAAAGAACAACCGGAAATGGAGTTATTCATACAGCAGGGATGTGAAGAGATGGAGAACGTCAACTTGACTCAAAATGATGACTGTATGGTGTATAACTTGTCTGATATTGTTTTATCTGAAGAACAGTTGTCTGATATTTGTACTCAGTGTGGGATTGATTTATAATGAAGTGGTTTTAGATTTAATGCTTTTTGGTAGGAATGTATTATGAAAGCACATGTTTGGTACCAATACTGAGATTAGGAATACATGTTTGAGACAGCCAAGTACATTTTTTCCACCCATGCAGCTGACAATAGCTATGTTTCTGATCTCTGGTGTGGAACACCGGTCATCCATGTTGGTGATGACCAGGTCTAGGATATTGCTGCCCTTGGTGGGGGTGTGGATAAGTTAATCCAAGGCATTGGAATTGATGATTTCCAGAAAACGTTGAGCAAAAGAGTTGGTACATGAGTAGTTTTCCCAATTAATGGTAGGGTAGTTGAAATCACCCATTATTAGAGTGTTGGGTTGTACCTTAATATTTTCCAGTGTATCAAGAAAAGAGGCATGGGAATCCTGAGGCATGGTGGGGGGTCTGTAGTAGGCTACAATCTGGATTGCGGTTTTGCCCAGAGTTAGTTGAACTTGGATAATCTCGAATGCATTATGCTGAGCAACTAGCTTGGAGGTGTGGCTATCCTTAATGAATATGGACATGCCTCCACCTTTAGTGTTTTGGATTTGGTGGCCGAAAGGTGTGGTATGAATTATAGCCTAGTAATGCAGGGGTGCTCTCTGGAGCTTTGAACCAGGTCTCTGTCACTGTACAGATGTCAATGTTCTCCATTTTAAGGAGTGCCTCGAGTGAGTGCATTTTGAGGTTTAGACTTCTAGCATTGAGTAGCATTACCCTAAGATTTTGCTTGCTTGTACCTGTTGCGGTGGTGAATTTGTCATTTGAACCTTGCCTAAAAAAGGCACTATAGGATTGACAAGAGCCTTTGCCAGTATCTGGAATCCCAAGGGTGACAGGTGCAGGCCATTTCTGGCAAAGCAGCGTGGTCTGTCAGTCATGTTATCCCAGGCAGACAGATACTGGATTCCCTTAGAATGACACCAGAAGCTTAGCCAATTGTTAAAGTCAGTCATTTTGTCCCTGTACTGTGATATCATTCTGGGTGATGGTAGGATGCTACTCAAGGCTAGGGTCATACCTGCCTGGGCTACAAGATCGGAGAGCTCCTCCATGTCTCTTTTCATGTAGTCCAGGGAGGTACATCTCAGGTCATTCACACCAACATGGACAATGGCAGAGTCCTATTTGTACTTGTTGTGGAGTGACCTGAGTGCGTGCATTGTGTGGTGGATCCTGGCACCTGACAGTCACTGTTGCAGTATTCCTTATATAAGGGAGAGTACAAAAGCTTAAGAGGAAACCTGGAAGGTGGAAGGCACTGAAGAGCCCTCTATAAACCCATGCAGGTTAGCCCTGGCAAAGCCAGCTCTTGCTCTGAAGATAACATCCAACTTGTAATTCTTAATGAAGGTATGAACGGAAGTAGCAGCCTCAGGGAATAGAATTGGTATCCATTTCTTTTAAAAAGGCACCAGAAGATGCAACAGCTCTGGTAGAACGATCCTTTACTGAAGGAGAAAGAAATTTATCATGAAAAGAAGGAAGAGTTGGTTTGTTTAGAAATTGCCAAACCCAAAGACCTGGGATTAAAAGAAACAAAAAGTTGTTCAGATTTGTGAATAGCCTTAGTCTTATCCAAATAATATCTGAGCTGTCTAGAAGGATAAAAGGAAGGTAAATTAATAGACTAAGAGACATCTCATTGACCACCTTGGGCATAAAAGAAAGATTAGTACAAAGATATACCCTGTCCCTATGAAAAATTAAAAAGGAAGGAACAACCATGAGAGCGTGAGGCTCAAATACTCTCTTAGCTGAAGTAAGGGTCAGTAGAACAGTCTTCCAAGTGCAATGTTGCAAGGAAGCTGAAGCATCAGGCACAAAAGTAGCCTGAATCAATTTTTTTAAAAACAAAACTGAGGTCCCAGAAAGGTGGAATAGGCTTCCTGGTAGGCCTGATATGAAGAATGCCTTTAAGAAGTTGTTTGACCTCAAATCTAGAGGTAAGAGGAGAAGTTAAAGGCAGACAAGCAGAAATTGCTGATAGGTGGTCAACTGAATAATGTCAACCCAGCATGGAGCAGATTCCACAAATAAGAGAACCAGAGGCGTCTCCACTGAAAAGGGTTTCTGGTCACCAGAGATTCACCAGACAGAATGTCCCTTCCATTTGGACAAATATGATTTCCTGGTAGTAGGTTTCCTGGCTTTCTGCTGGATCCAAAGCACATTCTCAGAAAAGAAATGCCTAAAGGGGACAAAAACTGTTTCATCCACAGTGTTAGTTGAAGAGCGGACAAGTGAGGAATGATAAGAGACCCTTTGTCTTGTGTGAGAAGGTCTGGAGAGGTAACTTGTGATTGCACCTGGCCAGGTGAAAAAAGAGGGTACCCAGTGCAGTCTGGGCCAAAAGTGAGTTGCCAGCAAGATTTTGGGGGAGTCTTGCTTGATCTTGTGCAGGACCCTCAGAAGCAGAGGAAGGGGGAGAGAATACTGAAACATCCACTTCCAAGGAAAATATAGGGCATCCACCTTCCAAGGCAGAGAATCTTGGACTGTGGAATAGAAGAGAGTTAGCTGTCTGTTCACAGACAAGGCAAAATGATCAACCTGTGGAATATCCCACCAATGGACAGTACCCAGAAACACATCTCTGTGAAGCATCCATTTGTGAGCCTGTGTGCTGGACCTGCTCAAAGAGTCTGTCACTGTATTTTGCTCTGAAAGAATGTAGACATCCTGAAGAGTCACTTGATACTGGACAGATAGATCCCAGCCCTGAAGAGCAAGCCTACAAAGATGGTAAGACCATGTCCCCTCTTGCTTTGAGCGGCCCAGAAAGAAGGGAGAGTATGAAAAGTCTAAAGAGCTAGAAGGAGAGCTCTCACCTCCTTGATGTTGATGTGGTCTAAACTCGAACCTTGAGAGAACTGAAGGTAGCTCACCACCCTCTGTTTGAGGCATCTGAGCTCTTGAGATAGGACTAGAGTTTTGGAGGGAAGCCCTGGATTGAAAGAAAGCTGATGAATCCACCACTGAAGCTCGAACTTGAGACAGGGAAAAAAGGGAACTAGTAAATCCAGGGGATGGCAGTGTTGAAACTACACTGACTTGGGGTACCACTGAAGTTTTCTCATATGGAGCCTGGCCAGAGGCAGCATAGGAATGTGGAAGTCATTTAAGCTAGTACCCTGAGAAAATCCCTGGCTATGACTGAAAGCAGAGAAAGAACAGATTGGCAAAGAGAGAGCCTTAGGGGAAAGGCAGGTATGCCAGAATGGGAATATCTGTAAACTGCAACCGAGAAAGCATGATCCTAAGAAGGAACCAAGACTGATTTTTGAAAGTTTATGGTGAACTCCAGGCTTTGCAGCAGGGGAACAGTAAACTGGAGGTTCTGAAGCAAGACCTCAAGGGACAAATCCTGAATGAGCAGGTTGTCCAAATAAGGAAAGATCTGAACCCCCCTCAACCCTGTGAAAGGCAATGACAGGAATGAGGAATTTGGTGAATATCTTTGGGGCAGTAGAGAGGCCAAAGAGCAAAGCAGAGAACTGAAAATGTAAGGAAGAAACAGACGCACATATTTCCTGAAAAGGAAGTGGATGGAAATGTGAAGTTAGGCATCCTTGAGATCCAGATATACCAGAAATGCTTCGGGAAGAAAAAGAAAAAGGAAGAAAGATTGAGGGCAAAACATCCAGAAAGAGAGAACATTTAGAAAGGTGTTGAGCTGAGAAAGATCCAGAATTAGTCTCCAGATGCCTTCCTTCCTAGGGACCAGAAACATTCTAGAATAAAAACCCTTCCCTTCCTGGGCAGGGAGCACAACTTGAATGGTATCCTGGGCAAAAGAGCATGAAGCACCTCTGGAAAGAAAGGAAGCTGTTAGCTAGGAGGTTGAGGGATGTCCAGAATGGGAGGAAGAGACTTCCACACAATGAAATACCCTTGGCGGATAATGGACAAAACCCAAGAGTCTTGTGTGACCCTTAACCAATTTTGAAGGGACTGGGAAAGACAAAGGGACAAAGGAACCAGGTTGATGCAAAAGGGAAGCAAATTGTCAGGTGGAATCTGGTTTGTCATGAAAAAGAGGCTTCTGAGAAATAGAAGTCTGAGTAGATAGCTGGAGGTACATGCCTAGAACCCTTTTTAACTTTGGCAGGAGGGCGAGACTCTGCAAACAAAAGCAGATTTGAAAAGATAATTCCTCTGAAACTTAGAGACAGGAGAAACAAAAAATGTGTTTCAGCTTCTGCTAGGCCTTGCTGTTATTCTGGACGAACTTAAAAAGTACAGCAGCAGCAGAGCAAAAAAGGTTTTTATTATCAAGAGGACCATCCAATAATTTGGCCTTAATGTCAGCAGGCAAAGTTTGAAGACAAAGCCAAGAATAAGGACTTGGAACAGAACCAAATCCAGCAGTCCTAGCATCAGCTGCATCATAACTATGCTAACTGGAGTGGTAAGCCACTTGAGAGGTAGAACCTAACAAGGAAAGGGCCAAAAGCTTCCCTTCAGAATCTGGGAGGTCAGAGCCTTCCTGAGAAACCTGAGAAGGAAGGGCTAAAACATACCTAGTCTGGTAATTGATAGCCCTAAAAGCTAGAGTGGCAGCAGTACAAAGGTTTTTGTACAATCATTTCATGGTCCTACTATCCTTGTCTGAAGGAAGCAGCTTAGTAGAAGGCAACAGCTTAAAGGATTTGTCAGGACAAAAAGACACCACAGAAGGATCAGTATAAGGACATCTGTACAGAAATTTACAATCAGTAGGCACCTTGTAAAATGTCAGGTTTCTTGGGAGTTGGAGGCTGAGAAACAGGGCCTACAGAAGGTAGTGAAAAGGTATCCACGAGGCCAGCCAGAACTGGCAGAACAGCGGAGAATTTAATAGACTCCATTCCAGGAGCTCATAATACTACTTTTGAATATCAGAAACCTGAGAATAATCACAGTTGAAAGACTCCATCATATGTGACATAGTGTCCCTAAAGGAGAGTTCTTCAAAAGGAGAATCAGGACTGATGGAATCCTCTTCCTCAGACCCACAGTCCAAAAGAGAGGAGATCTGAGAAGAGTATACCAATAAGTCTTCCCCAGAATCCAGATCCTTATCCAAAGACTCTTGCTCCCTAGGTCTCTTAAAAGGAGTAGAAGACTAGGGAGAGGCAGGCAGGCTTTAAAGCCATTAAAGCATTGAATAACCCCCAAGTAAAATCTTGCCATTCACAATGGAGATCTTTAACAGCAGGGGAAATATGCTTGTTATTTGTTTGTTCTTTTGTGGGATGACCATTCAAAAAATCCCTAGGAGGGTCAGACCCATGTCAACACTCTACCAGCATAGTAGGCATCTCCTCCTGTAGTATATTCTGCAAAATCTCTCGGTCAGTCAGATATAATCATCTGAGATTCTCCCTCAATGTCTGGAGAAGACATTTGAAAAGGCTGCAAGTCAGATTCATGCTGGCCTCTGATGAGGTCGTGGCAGACAAATCTGAAACAACAACCAGGTGATCCCTCAGACTTTCACAAGTCTCAATAGAGACCTCCAACAGAGATAGTTCAGCAGCCAAATCAGACCGGAGTTTTTTGGTCCTTTTCTTGGCAAGCGCCTGACCATCGGGATGAGAAGACTCCGCCATACCACCTTGTACCAACAACTTTAGATGTTGATTTTCTAGGTAAATAGACAAGTAGAAGAGATGACTGCATAGGATCTTAGGGAAAAACACTTGGCAAATAGAGCACTGCATATGGTAGTGAGAAGCACCCAAACAGCGACACTGATGTTCTTCATGTTTCACTGTTGCAGTCATCACATTTGGGTTTTCCCTGCCAGGGTAGCCCTCGGTCGGCTCGAATACCAGAGACTTAGTATTTCTGTGTTGGTTGCTGTCGCTTGAGGACTGATGCCAGGTTGTTAGTGGTATAAAGTAAGGCAGGCAACGCCATTACATCAGTCTTTCTTGCCATGGAGCCCGAAGCAGAAGAGTTTGCACGAGTGCCGGTCGGTCGCTACCTGAGTTTTCATTTATGAACTGAAGTTGAAGTCTTCTAAAGCTAACTACCCTGTTGGGGATCCTTTTTTCTTGCACTAACTGATGTTAGAAAAAGTTAATAATTGTCTCGCCTGTGGAAAGCAAATATGACACCAAGACATCCACTCTTACTGCGTCACTTGTCTAGGCCCAGACCACGACGTCCCCCATTGTCAATTCTGTGCTTTGTTTAATGCCAGAACTATCAGTCATCATGCCCTTATCGTAGCCAGATTTTTTTCGTTTACAGTCCTCGAATTCCGATATGGCTTTGGTAAGCCATCCGACAGCAGATCTTCTGAAAAAACATAAAGATGAAGACAGAGACAGACCACACAGGTCCAAACCTACCAACGAGACTTCTGTTAAGCTAGTCGTCAGTCCTCCGGTACTCAGTGAGGTGCTTTTGCAACCCCTGATGCCCGCTTCATTTGATTCACAGGCCACTACCGAGACCCTTTCAGAGTCTGGTATGCCGCAAAACTCTTCTTCGACCAAGGATCCTGCGGTCGTCTCTACCTTAGATGGGTCTGGAGCCGCTGAGCAGACACCGGCTTCCGAGGAAGTCCTTCACACCACCGAATCTTGACACAAACTGATGTCTTCTTTCGTGACTGCCATTCTTTCAAAAACAACTGAGTTCCTTAGGCCCAGGGTTTGAACCACACCCAAGAAACCAATTACCCACTCTCAGATGCCTGGTACCTTGCCTCAGTCTCAAATACTTAAAATGGCAGAAGACCTTATCATGCTAATCAGGGGAAGCCAAGCTTACCCCATCAAAAAGGGAAGAGATCTTTGCCTAATAGTTTTGTCTGAACAAGAGTCAGATGAATATGATCCATCTGACTATGAAGACATGCAGCCCCTCTCCACTTATGAGGATTGTGATGCAGAGGACTCTATTCCTTCAGCCTCTCCCCCAGAGGATTTTTCCTTTGGGAAAACCCTGCATACTTTAAGGGAGCATTTCCAATGGGAGAGTCGGGACTACCCTCGGTCTAAAAAGAGACTCAGAGGATTCCTAGACCTACCACAACACAGACCCTTGGCCATCCCCCCAGTCCTGGATGTGGTGGATGATGTTTTCCTTGAATCCAGCTTAACTCCTGATGCCCTACCTCATGCTCCCAGAAAACCAGACAGGTACTACAGAGTCCCTGACTCACACAAATGTCTTTTTAAAAATCCTACAGCTGATCCTGAGGTTATTTCTCACGGGCCTAAAGGGATTAAAGCAACCTCTGCTAAGAATCCCACCCCCTCAGGCAGGGATTTCCGGGCATTGGACAGATGGGGTAAAAAAGTATACACCTCAGCTACTCTTGCTATCAGGGCACTAATTTGTCAGTTCCATATGCTTAAATATCAGCAACATACTTTGGAACTCCTTAAACAAAAAATGTCTACCTTTCCTGCTTGCACAAAATCTAAAGATGTACAAGACTTAATGCATTCTGCAAGTCAAGTAACTAAACACACTTAGCACTATAGTTTTGATGCCCTAGAAGCTTCTTGCAGGACAGCAGTCACTGGATATGTTATTAGAAGACATGCATGGCTTAAGGAACAACCCCTACCAGACCATATTTAATCTAAATTGTTGGATGCCCCTTTGCACAAAGATAACTTATTTGGCACTAAGGCAGAAGAGGTCTTAAAAAAAGATGGAAGAAAAAGAAAAATCTATGCAAACAGTTAAAGATTTCTTACAGGTCCATCCCCCTACATTCAGCAGGCATTGTCCCTCCAAGCACTGGTCCTTTCCTGCTCCGAGTAAGCAGGCCAAGCCTAGGCCCCATGGAAGCAGACTCCCCCCAGACAGCAGCCTCAGGGAATGCAGAGATCTAAGCAATGGTGTACCTCCACTTCAAAACCAGGGAGTTCTAAGCCTCCCCTTATGGAAAGAACAATGACTCACCTCCTCCCGACCTCCCCTCTGCCCACCTTCACCTGTCCCTAGGAGGAAAAGTCTCTTTTCACTCAAGCACCTGGGCCACCATTACCAAGGACCAATGGGTTCTGAACATTGTGTCTCAGGGATACAAATTCTCCTTCCACACCCTTCCAACCCCCAAAGAGTTTCTAGATCTACCACCAAATCAGTGGGCAGAGGCTCAAAAGCAAATCCATTCCCTGCTTTCTTTGAGGGCAGTAGAGCACTTTCCTGCAGAACAGATAGGCTTAGGCTTCTACTCCAGACTTTTTCTGGTGCCCAGAAAAGAAGGTACCTGGCATCCCATCCTCAGTCTATCCATTCTAAACACCTTCCTGGTGATCCCAATATTCAAAATGCTCACCCTCCAGCAGCTGCTACCCATGCTGTCGAAGGACACCTGGCTAGCCACCCTGGATCTAAAAGAGGCCTACCTCCACATTCCTATCAGGGAATCATGCAGAAAAAATCTCTGCTTCAGAGCAGGATCTCAACACTTTCAGTTCTCTGCGCTTCCCTTTGGCTTATCCACTGCTCCCAGAGTTTTCACAATATGCCTGGCTCCGGCCATTGCCTTCTGCAGACAAAAAAATATTCAAATTTACCCCTACTTAGATGATTGCCTTATTCAGGCAGACAGCCAGGAAAAGCTGCTCAAGCACCTGGCCTTTGTAAAGAACCTACTAACCTCCCTGGGATACACAATCAATGAAAAGAAATAAAAGCAAGTGCACACCCAAAGGATAGTCTTCCTGGGAGCAAGTCTGGACACAGCATCCCAGATGGCATACCTTACATAAGAGAAACACATTTTCCTGTCAGCCTACTTTTCTCAACTGGCCACCAGACCCCAGCTTTTTGCAAGGAAAATCCTGCAAGCTCTGGGGTTCATGGCATCTTGAATTCTCCTCATTCCATATGCCAGACTGCATATGAGGAAACTTCAATGGTACCTAAAGAGCTTTTGGTGTCAACACTCTCAAGACCTGGAAACTCTTCTACCTATAATTCCTTGCCTCAGAAAATAATTTCTTTGGTGGTAGCAGCATGCTCCCACAACAAGGGACTGCCCTTCTCCCCACACCTTGCCGCCTAGACCCTAACCACAGATGCATCATACGCTTGGGGTGCTTACCTGGACAACAGGTGCATACAGGACTAATGGAGCCCACAGCAAATCTCCTTGCACATCAGTCTAAAGGAGATGATGGCTGTTCAGCACTCCTTGATAGCTTTCAAACCCCTTCTCTCTCTAGGGGTTCTCCTGATCAAAACAGACAACACCACTGTGATGTGGTACATCAACAAGCAGGGGAGGGACACACTCCTACCCTCTATGCAGGCTGGCCATGACCCTTTGGCTCACAGCCTCTTCCATACAACTACACTTGTTAGCACAATACCTGCCAGGCTCTCTCAACTCCCTAGCAGACCAATTAAGCAGAAACCTTCTGTATCCACACGAGTGGCAGCTCAACAGAGGTACCTTCACCCTGATAACTCAGAAATGGGGAACCCTGAAGGTCGACCTCTTTGCCTCCCACACCAACCATCAGCTCAGCAAATTCTGCACCAGAGAGCATCACTGCATGGCTTGGAAAGTGGATGCCCTGTCCTTTCCCAGGTCAACACCTCGGTCTATGCTTTGCCTCCCCTTCCTCTTATTCCCAGAGTACTGCTCAAAATAAGGGAGGAAATACCAAGGACCATTCTTATAGCTCCAGACTGGGCCTGACAGCACTGCTATTCCTTGCTGCACAGCCTATCCCCACTGCCCCCATTGCAGATTCCAAAACTACTAACACAGAGGGAAGGGGGATTCATGCATCCCCAATTGCAGACACTCAATTTGGCAGCTTGGCTTATTGCACCAGAAAGTCTTATGCAGATAAATGGAAAAGGTTCTGCACCTGGATTCAGGCTAAGAGGGCCAATACGGCACAGCCCTCCATCCCTCTCATCCTGAATTACTTAGCTGACCTACTACACAGTGGTCTCTCTTTCCCATCTATAAAAATTCATGCCTCTGCTATTTCTGCTCACTTTCCCACTGAGCAGCCAATTTTCTCACATCCTTTGATCAAACAGTTCCTCAGAGGGGCTAGCAATTTGAGACCCCCGAAGGGCACCAACACCGGCTTGGGACCTTAAGTTTGTTTTGGAAAAGCTCACCCTGCCTCCTTTCAAACCAGCTTCTTCTGCAGAGCTAAAATGTCTCTCCTGGAAGACAGCCTTCCTTCTGGCCATCACTTCAGCCAGAAGAGTCTCTGAGCTGCAAGCACTCATAGCTGTGGAACCCTTCATCATCTTCCATGCAGTTTGGGTATCCCTCAGAACTAACCCATCCTTCATGCCCAAGGTGGTGTCCAGTGTGGCTCTTAACCAATCCATTCATTTGACAGTTTGGGTATCCCTCAGAACTAACCCATCCTTCATGCCCAAGGTGGTGTCCAGTGTGGCTCTCAACCAATCCATTCATTTGACAGTTTGGGTATCCCTCAGAACTAACCCATCCTTCATGCCCAAGGTGGTGTCCAGTGTGGCTCTCAACCAATCCATTCATTTGACCACCTTCATTTCTAATCCCCAGAACAAGGGGGAAAGGATTCTTCACTCTTGTGTACAGACAGCTCAGATACTATCTGGACAGGACCAAATCCTTCAGAAAGTCTGATCAATTGCTGGTTAGCTTTGCTACAGGGGAAGAAGGCAAAGCCATCTCCAAGCAAACCATTTCCAAATGGATGGCACACTGCATCCATTTCTGCTACAAACAGCATGGTAAGCCTCCCCCCAAGGGGGTCAGGACACACTCCACCAGAGCAGCCTCCACCTCTTCATCTTTCCTCAGAGGAGTCCCCACCAGGGACATCTGTTCACACTTTCACCAAACATTACCACCTGCCTCTCTTCTCCAAATCCAGGGCAGGGTTTGCTTCTGCAGTGTTGCAGGGCATCCTAGCCAGCCCCTAGCTTCCTTGACTGCCTCCACCCATCTCTTCAGCTTTGGGAATCAACCCAAATGTGATGACTGCAACAGTGAAACATGACGAACATAGTACAGTTGTGTACACTTAGCATGTAGATGTCCGAGTGTATTCACTGTTGCAGTCCTGGTTTCCCTCCCTCCATCCCCCTTTTTTTCTCTTTCTCCTTTGATTAACTTCCTTCCTTGTTCTCCTTTCCTTACAAGGGACATATTGATTGATATTTATTTTCCACTGGTGGGGTTCTTCCACCTGAACATGGCCTACTACTTTGGGGGCTCTTGATAGGTTAGGGCAATAAAAACTGATGTAATCGCGTTGGCTGCCTTACTTTATACCAGTGATGACCTGACGTCAGTCCTCAAGTGACAGCAACTGACGCAGAAATACTAAGTCTCTGGTATTCGGGCCAGTCGAGGGCTACCCTGCCAGGGATAACCCAAATGTGATGACTGCAACAGTGAATACACTTGAACATTTACATTTATGGTAAGTGTACACAACTGTACTTTTTGTGATGATCCCTATGGGGAATCTGCCTCCCACACTGACATTTTCCCTTTTTGGATGACATAAACCAGCAGCTGTCAAAGAAACCCACACTGACATTTTCCCTTTTTGGATGACATAAACCAGCAGCTCTAAAAAAAAAACACACTGACATTATCCCTTTTTGGATGACATAAACCAAAAGCTCTAAAAAAAAAAAAAAAAAAAGGAATATAAGAAAGAACCCCAACAGGGCACTTATCTGAAAACAGCTTTGTAACCAGCCCAGAATAGCAACAACATTCAGACTGACATTCAGTGATGAAGTTCAGACTGGCAGCAAAGAAGTTCTGAGGTGTGTGTGTCCATACATCACCTTTATGCCCTACTTCTTAAGCGGGAAGCATACATGTGATGTACAATGCCTATAAACTCTAAAGACTGGTATGCTGGCCGGTCATTGGGCTGTCCTTGGCAGGGAATTCCTTATGTGAAAAATACTGCATTATGGAGGGACATCTGTTGGAGCCGCTAACCCTTAAACCAAATATCCTCATCGTGGGAGACTTGAACTATCCCTCTATAGCCTGGGAAAAATCCATTGCCACATACTTGCAGGAACAATGATTCTTGGACTTTAACATGAATATATTTGATCCGATATTGTGCACACCCACCAGAGATGGAAGTGTACTGGATCTGGTATTCATCGATATGGGAAAGTGCTGCACCCTACCCCTCTTGTCACATCTTCACTAGTAAGGTTGGATCACAAAGCTGTCTCCTTTGAAATAAAATTCAACTCTGTAACCCCAACAAACCCTGTAACAGGAAATATTCCAAGGCAAACTACACCCTGTTAAGTGTTAGTTTATCAAATTTCAGTGCTCCTCCCATCTCTTAATTTACAACAACCGATGCAGTATTGTTTACAGAGACATTGTACAATCATGAAAATGGCTGCATAGAGGCTGCTGTATCTAGTATAAATAAGCCCAAAACAAATTAAAAAAACAAACCACACTGGTGGAATCCTAAATAGAGTATAAAACAAACGGAAAACAAAGTCATGGCTGAACTCAGGAAGAGCAACTCCTACAATAATAAAGGCTCTCTAAACTAAACAGGATACTAAGAGGACTAATTAAGTCCAGCAAGGCCATTTATGAGGCCAAGACAGCCTCACAGGCTAAAGACAACCACAAAGCCTTCTAAAGTTTTGTCCAAAACCTTAAAGGCAGTAGACACTGTGCTGAACTGGTGGTCATGGGCACCACCCTCACTGACCAGAGCGACATAGTGAATTTACTGTCTGACAAATTCAGCTCAAAAGTCCTTCAGGATTACCTCAAGTTCAGAGAGAGTCTAAAGATCATGCTGCAAAGGAGTGGATATCCCAGAAACCCCACAACATCTCCTCAGAGCATCCAGCAGGAGGATTCTAGCCCCCATCCTTTTTTCCAGGTTGGTCCATCCGTCCGATAAGATGGTGCCATAAGTGAATAGGACTGCTTGAGAAAAACACAATTATATGATAGCTGTTCCAAGGTAGGTGGATAAGAACCTCTGGCCTCCCAAAGACTGGATTTGCTAGACTCACTCTCTCTCAAGCCAGATTCTACTATTGCAGCAGCCCTTAAAAGGGCTCCTACTCTGCAGTTTCCTGCTATCCATCCTCTGAGTAAGAATTGAGAGAATGGACAGCAAAAGTTTACATTACAGTTTCAGAGGGCAATCTTGTCATCCATTGCAGACCTCCCCATGTATCAGTATTATAATTCTGTGTATCGTGTAGCAAGACTAGAATGTGCCTTCATAAGACTTATAACTGTATTTTACAGATTTTTTTGTTGAGGATACCAAGGCATTTTTATCTCATGTACTTTTCATGGGTCAGTGCTTTTTAGCTGGACACGTGGTACACAATTCAAAAATTCTATGCAGACATTCTGTAGAATGTAACAGATCCCATTTCAGCATTGGTTCCAGTGTAGCCTATAGCAAAAATTATTTGGAGGGGCTGCAGACACTGTAAGATTTGGCAAAAACATGGATACCACATTTCTTCATTGAGGTGCATCAGTATAATCCCTGAGGCCTTGCTGGACTGTCCCACTCTACAAGTAGTTAAAGGCCGTCTGACCCCTCACTTGCCAGCATGGCTGGCCATCATGATTAGGACAGTATCCCGAGGCTACATTTTTCCCTTACTCAACCCTCACCAGCTCCATTCTCTCTCTCTTCACAATATGTTTACGCAATTCAGAGAGTGCAGCAAGAAAAAGATCAGAATTGAGCTATCCAGGGGTTCCTACCAGAAAGGGTATGAATTTTACTCACACACTCTCTCTCTCTCTCTCTATATATATATATATATATATATATATATATATCCATATAAAAAACAAAAGGAGACCGTACACTTTGAGCCCATACACAGGTCTGAGTAGTGTGAACCTGTTCATCCCCTTGGATTCATTTTAAATATTCACAGTGCAAGTTTAGCCTTCTGCATCAGAAAGGAAGCTGATTGTGCACTTCAAAACTCCAGGTAGTTTCTATAATTACAGGGAAAGCAAGTCCTTGCCAGTTTTATTTGTTTCCATTTGGGCTCATTTCAGCTCCCAGGGTGTTAAAGAATGCATGCCAGTGGTTACAGCGAAAGGCTGCAAGTGGTTTTGATTTTTTCTTACTTGGATGACTAGCTCTTGGATGCTGCAACTTGGAACATTCTAACTGTGATAAGGAAGTCTGTCCTCACATTCTTCCAGTCTAAGAATCATGGTAGATACTGCACATTTCCAAATGGAGTCTTCATTAGATGCACACTGGGTATTTCTTTCTGCAAACTCCTCCTTCCATTGGATGGTATCTTTCCTTTGCAAAGTGTTCTGAGCCACATTACACAAGCACATTCTGTCCCTGCTTCTGTATGCCTCAAATCCTTGGGACTCATGGGAGTCAGTATATGATTCCTAATAATGCATATTACGTGACAGTATTTCAAGGGACTCTGAACATTTGGTGGTATGAGCTAATGGACCCCATTTCACAACTAGCAAAGTTATTCAAAACTTGCACATTTCATTTGATATGTGAACATATAAATCCTGAATCTAACTCTGGGCTGTGACCTTTTTAATACCTATGCTTGCAGCAGCTGTCATGGATGTCTGTGCACTAGAATTGGGGGAATTTTTTAAAGGCAGATTGCACAAGAAGTGTGTTTACAAGGAGAGACCAATCTGTAAATTAGCATTTACAAGTGTTCAGTTTGTACTCAAAAGATCTTTCTGAAGAATTCCATTCTACTAGGTGATGTTGCCATCCATGACGACAAACATGGCATGCATATATATATATATATATATATATATATATATATATATATATATATATATATGAATCTACTTCAGTAGAGCGAACTTTTACAAATTCGAACCACAAATGGCCGAGACCATACGTTCGAACTCTTAAAAGTTCGAACACTGAAGAAAAAAGTAAAAAAAAACAACCAAAAACAAAACTAAATGTCTGTAGCGGGGGTCTACACCCCCCACACCCCCTTACTTAGATATACCTACTCCAAGATTGCACTACATTGTGGAAAAGGGAAATCTTCCCGTTTCACACTGTACAGAGATCTCCATTCAGTCCGATAGAACTATTGCAAGTTCGAACATATGGTGTCTTGGCCATATGAGGTTCGAACTTGTAAAAGTTCAATCTACCGAAGGGGACCCATATATATATATATATATATATATATATATATATATATATATATATATATATATACATTCAGAGAGAAGCAAACTGTCAAGAAAGGATGTGACGATGGTAATTTAATATATCCAAAAAATGATCTGATATTGTTAATCCTCGTCCACTTCCTTACGTATGGGTTACAGTTCCAATATCGGAATCGAGCCAGCTATATACCAAGCTCGTGCCAGCGATAAACTCTCAAGCTAAGCAGTCTCTTACCCATAATCCACCTCTCCCTGTTACCCCAGATTTCGTTTGCCGCATCGCCATCAGGTCGTGTCAGGCTGTTGCTCTTGAGCTAAGTGAAACCTTTTTTGTCCTTTTATTTCAAAATAAGGACTTTTTTCTCTCAGAAAAGTTTATTTTCTGATCTCTCTTACCTTAACACATTTAACGACTCCCTTTTCTTTCAGTTTTCTAAAAAAATTTTTAGTCACTTTCTCCCTTTTTATCTAATGTAAGGTATCAGTTGATTACCATAGTTGGTAGATAGCCTTTCCTTCGAGTAATTTTGTGTTTTTGTTTATTGTTGGTATTTGCCTTTCCTTTAACATGACAGATAAAAAAGGTAGTACTGGTTTTAAAAGATGTTATGATTGTGGACATAAACTACCTACTTCAGATGCACATTCTTTGTGTGTTTTCTGTTTAGGTGTGCCTCACTTAACTGTTGACCCACCCTGTGGGTTTTGTAAGAATTTTTCCAACAGGACACCGATAGAGAGGAAAATAAACTTTTGCTGCAAGGGTTACTAAAGTCTCCCTTTTCAGAGGCTATTTCTGGGTTGGAGGCCTCAACCCCTCCAAGATCCCATAAAAAGAAATCAGAGGATGCTTCTAAGGCTAAATCTCTTCCTTTGTTCCCGGCTGGGGACTCTCATCAACCAAGAAAGAAAGCAAAGATGTCTGCTTCGGATCCCACTCTCTCAGATCCGACACCTTCAGCACCTGGATCTTCAGCTCTGAAAAAGTCCTCAGCACCACCTATGTCTATGACACCGATGTCCTTTGCTGTATTGAAACCGAGGGGCCCCTCAGTTCAGACTTCTTTACCGGCACCGACCTCACAGTCAGCGCAGACCACCATTGTTTCGGAACTGACAGCTCAGTCCTGGTTTACTATTTTATTGGTTCCAACCTCGGCACCGACCTTTTCATCGGTGCAGACCATTACATCGGCACCGATGACTTCCTCGGTGCAGACACCTGTAGTGCAGTCCTTTATGGCACCATTGTTTTCAGTGCAGTCTACTGAGATGGACACCGACCTGCCCTCATCTCTAGATAGACCTGTTTCCCCCTCATCTGTTTCTGTGAGATCTACCAGAAGCCTCTCCCAACATGATGTATTGCGACTTGTGTTTCAAGTACTTTTGGCCAGAGGAATTCCACCTCTCAAGACCTATCCTTCTCCCTTGAAATCTATTGACGTAGCACAGTCTTCCCCCTCTACGGTTCCCTTTATGGATCTCTCTAAGGAGCCACAGTTGCCTTTGTGGCAGAAAAATTTTGCTACGACCCAGGATTTGACTTTTCTCAGCCATCCTGGGACTCCCAGTCAGCAGGCTGGATCACTTACGGGAGAGGTGACTTCCCCCTTGGGAACTCACCCCTCTTCTAGTGGACCTGCCTTCCAAGTCATGGAGAAGGCCTTGGCATCTGCCGCTGATACTGTGCTTACTATCTCATTGTCCTCCTCTGGACCACTATGTACACAGGTCGCTTCTAGTGGACACCGGGCGCAGAGGTCTCAGGATATACTCCCACAGGATACCCCCTTGGTGTTGTCTTCCCCAGCATCTCCCTCTGAGGAAGTTCATCAGAAATCCTCGTGCAAAAGGAAGCATATGGACTCCACTGAGGAGTCTCTCACTGAAGACACAGACTTTGATGATGGGGAAGGGCCACCTCATTCACCTTCTGGCATATCCTTCGGTGATATCCTAGAAATCCTTAAACAGAGAGGTGAATGGCAGTCCTCTAACCCGACTTCTGAGGAGTCTGTGTTCTTGCAGGCTTTTTGCGCCCGGCCCCCTACCTCCTGGGTTACTCGTTGTGCAGCGTGCATGGAAGACCCCTGATACTGTTGAGGCCATTCCCCGGAGGTCAGACAAATTCTTGTCCCCCCCTGTTTCTGAACCTCATTGGTCCTAAAGGTCTCCCTGTAGATGCTCTGGTGGTGGCAGCTGCAACTAAGAAAGACCTGGCAGAAGAGGAAAGCCAGACTGTCCATCCGCCCAACAAAGAGTCCAAGGCATTGGATAGGATAAGGAAGCACACCTTTGCATCAGCGACCTTTGCTATCAGGTCCCTGAATTATATGGCACACTTCACCAGACTTCAAAGAGACCTAGTATCTGAGCTCTCTGAAACTTTGTGCCTGATGAGGTCCATGACAAAGTGGCCTCTCAGCTGGCCACTATTGAATTGATTTTGAACTCCTCCATGTGCTTGGTGTCCCATGCATCAGAAGGAGCGGCTAGAGCAGCGAGTTCAGGCATTGTTTTGAGACGACATGCCTGGATGCGCTTGTGTAATTTCGCAGAACCCTTCAAGGCTTCCTTTCTCAGTGCTCCCATCGAGTCCTCCTCCTTGTTTGGACCCAAAGTCAAAACTACATTGGCCAGGTGTGAACAGGACGGTAAGACCCTGTCTGCCGTAGGTGTCCGTTATTCTTCCCCCCAACATGCTTTCTCCAGAAACCAAAAGAGCGGGAAGATGTGGTACAGAAAATATCAGGGTCCTTTCCATGACACACAGGCCGATTTTTCCCCTGGGGCAGAGGGGGAAACTCACAAGGAAGATGCCCCTTTCAGGGCAGAGGGGTCCGCGTAATCAGGGTTCCAGAGATTCCTTCTCCGGGCAATCCTACCAGTGCTCCTGAAGAGCGGCCCAACCCCTTTCCTCTGGAAGTTGTTGGAGGACATTTCTCTTTGTACCCTTCTGCCTGGCTAACCATTACCAATGATTCTTGGGTACAAAGGATAATAACCAGAGGTTATAAGATCCTCTTTGAACTTTGTCCTGTCCCTCCATCAAGATTTCCCGACGTTCCACCCAATCAAAGGGAAGAAGCAGCTCTAGTGATTGCAAAGCTGCTAAACAAAAGAGTCATCCAAGTAGTCCCAACAGGCCAGATAGGATCTGGATTCTACTTGAGACTATTTTTGGTGCCAAAGAAAACCGGGGACTGGAGACCAATTTTGGATCTGTGTGCTAAACAAATTTGTGAATGTGCAAAAATTTCGGATGGTCGCTGTACAGTCTATCATTCCTCTCTTGGAAAAAGATGACTGGATGTGCTCAATAGATCTTCAGGATGCGTACTATCACATAAAGGTGGACAGACCATCAAGAAGATTCCTGCGCTTCTGTGCGGGAGCCAGTCATTACCAGTTCAGAGTACTGCCCTTTGGACTCTCTACAGCCCCCAGAGTATTTACAAAGTGCATGGCAGTTGTCACAGCTCACCTGCAACTTCAAGGTTTTCAGGTTTTTCCATATCTAGGCGACTGTCTCCTCTCCGCCCCCACCAGACACCTATTGGAGGAAGCCCTGGCATACTCTTTCAATACTATCAAAAAGTTGGGCATAACAATAAACTGGCAGAAATCCAATCTCACCCCTTCTCAGTCCACAGAATTCATAGGGGTCATTTTGGACTCAAAAACTTGCAGAGCGTCCATACCGGAATACAGAATATCAAGAATCAGACAGCAACTGTTGCCAGTTCTCACAATGGAAAAGTCCACAGCTCACTCGATCCTGCAGCTGTTGGGCTCCATGGAAGCTTGCATCACCATTGTCCCCTTAGCCAGGTTTGACATGAGGCTTCTACAATGGCTACTGCTCACCCAATGGTATCCTTTTCAGCTTCCCCTTTCAGCCAAGATTCACATAACTCAGAGATGCAAACAAGATCTAAAGTGGTGGGTGAACCACAACCCGTCGCAATGGTCTCGCCCCTACTCCCCTCAGCAGCCCAAGGCTTCAGTGACAACAGACGCCTCCCTGATGGGACGGGGAGGGCTATGTCAGGGTCAGACAGTCGAAGGCACTTGGTCCGAAGTGGAGGCCCATCTGCATATAAATGTTTTAGAGCTGAGAGCGGTGCTTCTGGTGTTGCAGGCATTCCATCCCTTGCTGCTGTCAGGGACAATTGCGATACAATCAGACAACATGGCGGTAGTCTGGTACATCAACAAACAGGGCGGAACCAAATCCTACCCCTTCTGTCGAGAGGGCATGAGGATATGGCAATGGGCAATGGCTACCAACCGCTTTTTTCTAGCAACGCACATTCCTAGGAGTTCCAGTGTGATAGCAGACAGACTCAGCAGGTGCATTCTTCAATCTCACGAGTGATCCCTGAATCCTCTCATAACGGCGGAGATCTTCCATCGTTCTGGCCATCCATGCTGCGACCTCTTTGCATCCCCCACCAACTTCAAATGCAGCAACTACTTTTCCCTGATTCCCCCTCTGGGACAGTCACCCAGGAACACTCTAGTTCACGATTGGCCCTCGGGTTTTCTTTATGCCTTCCTACCCACTCCCCTCATTCCCCAGTTTCTAAAGAAAGCCCGTCGATTGAAGAGCAAAGTGATCCTTATTGCTCCATGTTGGCCTCGTCAGATTTAGTTCCCCTTTCTGTGGCCTCACCTGCTAGATCAACCATGGATTCTTCATCCAATCTCGGAGTTGATCTCCCATCCGCAGAATCTGATTCACCCCAACCTGCACAGTCTGAAGCTCACAGCTTGGCTCCTCCAATTCCCTTGATTGCCAGGCAAAATGATCTTCCCTCACATGTATGGGACATTCTTATTGTATCTCATAAGCCCTCCACTAGAATGACTTATCTAGGCAAATGGAAAAGATTTACCTGTTGGCTGAAAGATAAGGAAATTGATCCCTTTTCAACACCGGTGTCGATGGTACTCGAATATCTAACCGCTCTATTTCAATCGGGGCTGTCAGCATCTACCATTAGAGTACATTTGGCTGCGATCTCTAATTTCCACGAGAATGTCCAAGACGCCTCCCTCATGTCTCACAAGTTATGTAAAGCCTTCATAAAGGGTGTGAATCATCTGAAACCCCCTTTCATGGAACCTATTCAACCTTGGGATTTATCTTTAGTTCTTCAAGCTCTGACATTGCCCCCTTTTGAACCAGCTGCTTCATGCGACCTCAAATATCTGTCATGGAAGACCTTGTTTTTGGTCGCTATTACTTCTGCCAGATGTATCTCTGAGCTTCAGGCCATATGTACAAAAGAGTTCATACTTGATTTTTCATCCAGACAGGGTATCCTTAAGAACTAACTCTTCCATCTTGCCAAAAGTAATTTCTGAAATGTCTATTAATCAGACCATTGAATTGCGAGTGTTTTTTCCTGATCATTCTAATGAGGGAGAGTACTGCCTACATACCCTAGACGTACACAGACAACTCTGTTTCTATTTGCAAAGGACTAAATCTTTCTGTAAATCAGACCAGTTATTCTTGGCTTTTTCTGGATCTAGATTAGGATGTGCTGTTGCTAAGGTCACATTGGCTAGATGGTTAAAAGACACTGTGACCCGTATTTATTCAGTACACAATACTTCTTTGCCAATTACCATCAAGGCTCATTCAACAAGGTCATTGGCAACTTCTGCTGCCTTCCATGCCAGAGCTTCTTTACATGACATCTGTGCAGCTGCAACTTGGGCCACTCCTCATACCTTTATCAATCATTACAAGTTGGACTTGGCCTACAGGGGAAGAGCATCTTTTGGTTCTATGGTGCTCAGGAATGTCCTTCCATGAAAGCCTCCCAGGAATAGAGGTAGCTGGGAACTCTGTCCCATATGTAAGGAAGTGGACGAGGATTAACAATATCAGATAAAGAAGTTATGTCTTACCATAACGTTACATCTGTATTGTTGATCCTCGTCCACTCATTACGACCCTCCCTCCTTCCCCCTCATATGGCTTCTAGTGGATCTCACCATCCTTCTCTTTAGGTCATTTGACCAGAGATAGCCTCAACCTTTTTCTGACTTGCAAACTCAATCTGAGGTAACAGGGAGAGGGGGATGATGGGTAAGAGATTGCTTAGCTCGAGAGTTTATCGCTGGCACGAGCTTGGTATATGGTCGGCTCGGTTCCGATATCGGAACCGTAACCCATACGTAATGAGTGGACGAGGATCAACAATACAGATGGAATGTTATGGTAAGACATAACTTCTTTTTTCTGATATATTCACTCTGACAGGAACTAGTTTCTTAATGGACAGACACAGTCATTGTCTTCAAATGTCAGTCAGTAGTGTAAGCCCTTCTTTTCCTGGGGGAAGCCTTGCTGTGTCTCACTTGCAACCCCACCAGTACTAAGTGCAGCTGCTTCTACTCCTTCATTCTTCTACTGGGGAACATCTTCATTGAAAACAATCATGCAGAAATAGGCCCCCTGGACTCCTTTATGGTTCCCTCCATTTTCCCTGATCTTCAAATTTATTCAGAAAACCAGGCTTAGCAAGTCGAGGGTCATTATCTTAGCCCAATATTGGTCCTCACCAGTTTGATTCCCTCTGCTATAGCCTCATCTTCTGGAGAAGCCTTTATGTTTGAGACTGTTTAGAACCCTCATGAGCTTTCAATCTATCAAACTGCATCAGGCTGCTTACTCCCTTTATCTAACCACATGGTTACTTCAGTTCCAGTTATAGCCTTAGACCCTTGTTTCTAGACAAGGTGGTCCATAGCCTTAATTCTGCCCAGATTCTCCAACACCATAAGAATGAGCAAAAATAAATGGATGCTTTTTTTTCCTGTATGCCCTGCTGCAAAAGGTCTGGGTCTCTCTACGGTTCTGTAAAAGACCATATTTAACCACGTGTCATAGATTTTTGACACTGTTAATCTACTTCTCTATCAAAGTGCACCGAGGCTATTTCTAATTTTCATTAAAGAGCTAGATATTTATAACTGATATTTATAACTGGCTTCCCTGAAAGTCTACAAAGTCTTCCTTAGATGTTCCTTTTTTAACCTGTCTACTTATCTGAGGTCTTGTCTCTTGAGATTTTACACTCTGTGTCTGTACAGTTGAGTGGCTTAGTTGGAAACATTTGCAATGTTACAGAGCAAAGTATCAAATATGTCATAGTGTGACATGGCCTGATGTTATTTAGGTATATCTTAGGAACAGCATAGTATGGGCAAGAAAAAGACTGCATAGTCAATTAGAGCATCTGCTTTATTGGAAGGAATATTTTAGAAGACTGAAACTAGTGCCAAAAATTGCTTTTAATATCCAGGAATAAAATTTAAGTTACAAATCGACTTGCACTTCATTAACTAACTTACAGCTTTGGTAGCCAGCCTGGTGGCATAAATGGATGAAACCCTGACTACGACCAAGATGACCAGTAATTAATTAGTGGCTCTGGTGCTTGATGGACTGATAGGGAGAATTGATCAAGAGTTGATGCATGAGTGGCCCAGGCAAAGTGAATTAAACCAAAAGATGAAAGGTTATTATTGACGACTCAAGATAGTAGACTTTAAAATGAAGTGGTAAACATTACATATCAAGGAAAAGTCAGGAAATAGATAAATGGAGGTTCTGCATTATGAAACTAGAAACAGTTGCACACCTTGCAGTTTGCAATACATTTATGGCTGAAGATGCAGGTAGCTGATGGACATTGTAAGCATGAACCACAAAGGATTACTGAAAATGAAAAAGTAATGATCATGTAAGATCTTCTAATATCAACAACTAAGAAGCTGGAAGCAAGATATTGTAGTTGAAGAGAAAAAGAAAAAGCAACATGGAATATTGAAATTGCTACACCTAGCAGCGATATAGCATCTTATGAAGTGAGAGAGAGAGAGACAGAGACGAGGCTGTAAAATGTCAAGATATGCAAGCTGAAACCAGAATAATATGAAATAAGGAAGCCCAGATAGTCCCAGCAGTAATAGGAGCAACTGAATTAATAAAATAATTACCAAGTATATTTAAAGTTGCTGTCAGTACACATAACCCCATATGATGTACAGGAAGTGGCATTTGTAGGTATATTGCAATTGCTAAAAGTAACATTCTGGGCAAACTTCAAAGATTAAAGCAAAACTGATTTCATGAACTTTAGTTATGCAGCGAAATAGGAGCAGGATCCATTCTTGGCATGTTATTAACGTAACATTTGGAGAAATTAAGCGGCAGTTGGAATAATGAGTTGTATATAACAATGCAATTGCTTTAAGAGCAGTTATGTTAATATTGGAAGTATGGTAAGGTGGCAGCGACATAGCAACTGGTGCACAAGCAATCAGGCCGAAGAGGGCCAGCATAGTATAATACCAACACAGTTCATTATAGAAATGGGAAAGGAGGGAAGATAGTAAAGGAAAAGGGGAATAGCAAGCAGAACAACACATACAAGGGTTATCATAAGGAAAGATATATACTTTATATATATATATATATATATATATATATATATATATATATATATATATATATAATGTTTAAATGGGAAGGAAGAACATATTTTTTGAGGAATATGTACACATTTCATAAGGAGAAATCAGGAACCAAGGTAATTGTGTGAAAGAGGAAGTAGGAATGTAGCAAACATAAAATGCAGACAGTGGCAGTAGGGGCACAAATGTTGGAGCAACACCTTCCAACATGGTTGCATTCTGATCAACACATTGATTATACCTCTTCCAGTGTGAAAACAGAAACTTAGGAAAACTGCAAAAGCCATTTATTTGGGTAAAATTCAGTTTCTGGTTAGTCACTACAGTGCCTGAATGTCAAGAAAGAAGAAATCTGAAGAAAGTAAGAAAATCAATTAGAAAAGGATCTAGTGGAGGAGAGTCTTGTAGCAGTTCAGCAAAAAACAGTTCAAGTTTTAATCTCAATACTGGAGATGACTTCCAGTAATTTAGAGGAAAAATAAATTAAATGCATTCAGAGGTGTTTAAAATAAGTCAGTCACTGGAGAAATATGCACAGTCAGTTGACAAAAGTCTGGAACAAAATAGAAGCTTTAAGTGGCTATTTAGATGAGCTGATAAAACTGCAGAAATCAGAGGCTAAAAATTAAGCTGTATAGGAGGTGTCTCAAGAAGAATTGTTTAAAAAAAATAGGGCTAGAAGACAGACCACACAGAGAAAACCTGTGTTTTTCTATTATACTAGAAAAACTGGAAGCAACAGATTACATTTAATTTACGAAAGTACAAATAAGCAACTGAGCTGATATTCCACAGCAAGATTTGTTAGTTGAAAAAACACACCATATCTATGCCCCAAACTTGTCAATGAGAAAGAAACCAAGACCTATAGTAGTAAAGCTGCAGTGATATCAGCAGAAAGAGTTGCTTCTGACATTTCCTGACACAATTATGGCAGAAGGATAAAGTGTTCATGGAAAATGCGTATTCACTGTATACCAAATAGAAGATAAGCAAGTTTATCCCTGCAATAAATGGATGTTCAGAGGTAGATGCGTGATTTCAAGTTTATATATCCAGCTGTCCCTCGTGATATTCTTTTTTTTTTTATTTAGAAGAATCAAACATATTTTTGGATGCAGAACAGGTGAAGTAAAAACATTCACCCAGCAAAATGTAAGCCAGCAAGTTAAAGGGGATACTGCTTCTCATTCATTTGACAGTGGTGCAGTCCATAGGCAGAAAAAAATCCCAGGAACTGAGTATAAAAGCAGGAGTACTGTGGACTTGAACCAGAGACAAGTGTTGGGTGGTCAAGATGATAAAGAAGAATGCCAGAAAGAATGTGAAAGTAATAAATGGATGAACTGTAAAGTGTCATTTCCACAAAATGTGCTTTGGACATGAGAATTAGAAGTTATGTACTCACCATAACGTTCCATCTGAGTAGGTGACTTCATTCGGATGCAACCTGTGGGTATCGGATCCGACCTCGGATCCGAGCCGGCAATTCAAAAGCTTAGGCTCCGAGCTCCTAGCTCCTCCCTCTTACCCATAACCCCTTGCCAAGCCCTGACTGACCTCAGATTGAGTTTGCCTCAAAATACTGACAACAGTACACTAAAATAGCATAAATACTCGCTCTATAAAGGTCAGGGGGATGGAGGGTCACCTACTCAGATGGAACGTTATGGTGAGTACATAACTTCTAAATCTGAAGTAGGCAGACTTCATTGTCTGCAACCTGTGGGACAGAGTCCCTAGCTACCTGAATCTTGGGCGTCATGGAAGGATGTTCGAGCACACGCTGAGCCAAAGGATGCTCTTCCTCTAGAAAGAACATCCACCTTGTAATGAGAAATAAAAGTATGAGGCGAGGCCCAAGTAGCTGTATCATCCAATGATACACGGGACTTAAAGGCTGACGTGGAAACTGCCCTAGTAGAATGAGCCGTAACCCTCTGAGGAGCATGTCTGCCTGAAGTGTCATATGCCTGCAAAATACAATTAGCAATCCACTTAGATAGTGTGACTTTAGATACTGCTTTACCCAGAGCAAATTTAGCAAAGGAGACGAACAGCTGATCTGATTTCCTGTGGCCAGCTGTTCTGTTAATATAGAAACGTAATTGTCTATGAACATCCAAGGAATGCAATTTGTATTCTCCTTTGTTTGAGTACTTGGGAAAAAACACAGGTAAATTGATTGACTGGTTAATATTGGATTCAGAAGAGACCTTGGAAGAAAAGAAGGATTGGTCCTGAGGCACACCCTATCAGGGAAGAAAGAAAGGTAAGGCGGTTTGGCACAGAGCCTGAAGCTCAGACACTCTTCTGGCTGAAGTGATAGCTACCAGGAAGGCAGTCTTCCAGGAAAGGTACTTTAAATCAGTAGAAGCTGCAGGCTCGAAGGGAGGAGCAGTAAGGGCTTGCAGGACTAAAGACAAGTCCCAGGGTGGTACAACCTCCTTGACTGGAGGCCTCAACAAAAAAACTCCTTTGAGAAATGTTTTGCATAATTTCGCCGTCATAAGGGGAGCTGTGTCATGACCAATGTGATAATGCGAGATAGCTGCCAATTGTACCTTAATCGTGGAAGAGCTAGCCCCTTGATGAAAGAGGTCTGTTAGAAAATCCAGCACCGCTGACCTAGGTGCCGAGAAAGGATCCAAAGTTCTCTGTACTGCCCATATAGAGAATCTCTTCCATTTACTCCAATAAACCTGCCTGGTGGAAGGATTATGAGCTGCCACTAAAATGGCCCTGACCGGTGATGAGATACCGAGTCCTAATTAAGGATGGAACTGGAGCAGCCAAGCTGTCAACTTCAGGGTCCGCAGATTGGGAACTGACATTCCCAGAGGGTGAGAGATGAGATCCGAAATTGGATCCAGAATCCATGGTGGATTGATTTTGTGAGACCATACAAGGGAACCAAGGTTGTCGAGGCCAGAATGGGGCAATGAGAATCATTCTGCTCCCCAAACTGTTGGCTTTCTGCAGAAGCCTCTGCATCAGAGGAAGTGGAGGGTAGGCATAAAGGAGACCGGGAGGCCAAGCATGCACCAGAGCATCTCGGGAACTCCCTGGTGGGGGCGAGAAATTCGTGATTTGGCGTTTGAGGGAGAGGCAAAAGATCGCAACAGGGTTGCCCCAAATGGCAAAAATCTTCTTCGCTACTTGAGGATTGAGAGACCACTCGTGTGGAGAAAGGATGGTGCGACTGAGCTTGTCCAAGGATGTTGGACTTTCCCGGAATGTGCGTTGCTACCAGAAAGCGTTTGGTGGAAATTGCCCATTCCCAGACTCTCATGGCCTCGAAAGGGGTCCAAAGGGTAAGACCTGGTTCCTCCCTGTTTGTTGATATACCAGACTACTGACATGTTGTCTGTCTGAATCGCAATAGTCCCTGAAGGAAGAACGTGGTGAAGTGCTGGGAGCACCGCCCTCATTTCCAGGACATTTATATGCAATGACGTCTCTGTGGGATTCCACGTGCCTTGGACAATCTTCCCTTGAATGCCCCCACCCGAGGCAAGAAGCGTCCGTGGTCACTGTGGCTCGCGGAAATGCAGCGCAAAAAGGTCTCCCTGCCAGGGGCTCCGGAGAAAGAAGCCACCAAAGAAGGGAGTCCCTGCACGCTCTGCTGACCGCAATCGGAGTGTTTAGAGGAGAACAAAGAGGGGACCACTGAACTTGAAGGGTCCATTGAAGAACCCGCATGCATAAACGGGCATGAATGAGAAGCGGAATAGCTGCCGCCATAGAACCTAGGGCCCTCAGGACCGAAGCTGCAGTTGGAGATGGTTGCAGGATCGCTGTCACATGACACTTCAGGCTGGCAATACAGTCTGGGGTGAGGAAGGCTCGCATTGATCTGGTGTCTAGTCTTCCTCCTATGAAATCTATAACTTGTGTGGGGTTCAGAAAAGATTTCTCCCAGTTTATCGTGATGCCCAGCCTTGGTGCTAGTTGAAGAAAGTAATCCCTGGCTGAGCACAGAAGATGCCTTGATGATGCCGTCAGGAGCCAGTCGTCCAGGTACAGAAAGACCTGTAATCCCTGGAGCCTCAGGTGGGCCGCTACCACCGCTAGCACCTTGGTGAACACCCTGGGGGCTGAGGTGAGACCAAAGGGGAGGACCCTGAACTGGTAATGACTGGCTCCCAGCCAGAAGCGAAGAAACCTCCTGGATCGTCTGTCCATCCGAATGTGGTAGCGTCCTTGAGGTCTATGGAGCACATCCAGTCGTTCTCCCTCAAGAGGGGAAGTATAGATTGCAGGGTGACCATCCGGAACTTTTGTTTGGTTACTGACAGGTTCAGCTGGGAAAGGTCTAAGATTGGTCTTAAGTCCCCCGTCTTCTTTGGCACCAAAAAGAACCTGGAGTAAAACCCTAATCCGGTTTGATCTCGGGGCTGGATGGCTCTTTTTGTAGCAGCTGTTCGATTTTTGGTCGGGTGGAACATCTGGGAGGCTAGATTTGGGAACCTTGAATAGGGGAATTGAATATCCTCTGGATATGACTCAAGCACCCAACTGTCTGTTGTTATGGACTCCCAAGAAGTCAGGTGCCTCGAAACCGCCCCGACTGCCTCCAGAGACGGACAGCCGGGCAACCCTTCAGGGCTGCTGCGTGGGTCTCTCAGAGAAAGGTTCTCTGGACCCAAAGTTGCCAGGAGCCCCCTGCCTCTAGCATCGACCTCCCGTCCTCCTCTGCCACGGAAGGACTGGTTGTCTGGAGCAGGTTGGGACTGCTGCGACTTCGAACCACATCTTCTTCTGTCCCTTTTGGTTCTTAGAGAAGGACCTCTGGGGAGCTGAGAAGCGGACTGACGGCAGACAGCGTCTTCCCGTCCTTTTCGCTCTGGACTAATGTCAACAGTCTTGCCAAACAAGGCAGAACCATCGAAGGGGCATTCGAAGGTCGCCTTGAAGGGCTCAGCAAAATCACAATGGCGGAGCCAGGCCTGTCGCCTCATGACTAGGCCTGGCTTTAGCGGCTCTGGGCTCAGGCTCCCTCAGTAGCATGAGAAAGTAGCCGCATAGATGTATTGGAAACTGATCTGAGAGTGGCCATTCGGGTGGAGTAAACCTGTTTATCCTCACTCGAGATGGACTCGGGGAGATGCAGCGTATTCTTTAATCAGATCCCGCTGCATCCTAATGACATGTGCCATGTAGTTCAGCGCTCTCAAGAGAAAGTTGCTGAACTAAAACTCGCTTCCCAATGCGATCCATCGAACGGGACTCCTTGCCCGGAGGATGCACGGAGGGACTCTCCTGGGCCAATTCCCTCTTGTGGCTGCAGCCATCATCATGGCATCTACTGGGGACCCTTACTCCAGTGGGTGCGGTCCGATGGAGGGACAGAATGCGGTCCGGGCGCTTAGGATAGGCTCAATGGTGTCCGGATCCTTCCACGCCTGATGGAAATAAGATCCACCAGGGGTCAGCAGGAGGGGACACCCAAGAGGTAGAAGGGTCCGCCTCGAATGCCTCCAAGAACACAGACTCGTCCGAAGAAGCGGGGCAGACCACCCCTGATCCTTAACATCTCCATGATGTCTCCAAATGAGACGTCCTCAGGGGTGACCTAGGGAGCCTTCCCTTCATCCAAGTCTGTGTCTTCAGTGACGGACTCAGGGAGTCCATGTGCCTCCTCTTACACTTACGCTTCCGAGGTACTTCATCGGGGCTGTCCGAGAGTACTCTTCAGCAGTTGGATGTTCCAAGGGAACCACTTGGGACATCAAGGCGGGCTGTCCCTGGGACCGGCTGGTGGGGCCTGGCCCAATTGCAATGGAGTGCGGGAAGGAGCCGTGGCAGGGACCGGGGGTCCGGATGTCCTCGACAGTGCCCTTTCCACGAGGTGGAGCCAGCTTCTGAGCCCGGATCCCGGATCGGTCGGAGCCGAAACCGTCGGATCCGAGAGGCGCTCGTGCGACCTGGACGGAGCCGAAGACACACCAGCTCCCTCGGATCCGAGGCTCGGCCCTCGGCTCCGAGAGGTCGGGTCCAAGCACTCAAGGGATGGGACAGATCCGAGGTGCGCCGACCCATCGGATCCGACCCACCCGGATCCAAATCTGCCCGGCGCCGACAGTGAACCCGTGGTATGGGTCGGAGAAGGAGCCAAGGAAAAAAAAGGTCGGCCCCTCCCGGATGGGGGCTAGGAGCACTCCCATTTGCATTTGGGCCTGGATGAATTTCCTCATCATCCGGTCCATATCAGCTTCACTCATAGAAAATGTTGACCTAGTGGAGGCCACGAGCGGACCTAGAGAGCCTCGGAGACCTCCTGGAAGAGCCTCCTCCTCCTCGGGTCCAGGAGAGAACCGAGGGAGTGGAGCCGAGGAGGAGGAAAGCTAGAAGGCACAGGGAGGCCCGCTTAGATGGAGGAGCCGAACTGGAAGTTGTGCCTCTCCTGTGCCTCTCCTTCTGTCTTTCCTTAGAGGATTCCTTCCTCCGGCAACTTAGAGGGAGGTTGAGTCCCAGCCGGAGGAGAACTCACAGCAACAGGTTGCTGAGTGGAAGGGCAGAGGCCGGCGGTATCTGGAGGTAAAGACCCGCCAGCACCAACTCGACCTCCTTTGAACCCTGCACAAATGGTACAACCAGATGACAGGTGTTCAACCCCAAGACTTGCACCGAGTGTGGCCATCCGCTGGGGACAGCTTATGGCCACACTCGGGTTATTCGAGAACACAGCCTTATGGGCTTCAGACATCGCAACCCTAAGGCCTAACACAGAACACACACAAACAAACTACGCGAAACCCGTGAAAATTAACTAAAAGAGAGGAAAGCCTAAACACACTCAACACTAACTATATCAAGAAAGAAAATAAAGATTTTAAAACTTTTTTTAGTCAAAAATTTAGTTCTTATCTTCACCAACGCCAGGAGCTCTGGAATTCCGTAGCTACTTGAAAAGCGGCAAACGAAATCTGGGGTCAGTCAGGGCTTGGCAAGGGGTTATGGGTAAGAGGGAGGAGCTAGGAGCTCGGAGCCTAAGCTTTTGAATTGCCGGCTCGGATCCGAGGTCGGATCCGATACCCACAGGTTGCAGACGAATGAAGTCTGCCTACTTCAGATCTGTGCTTCTGCAAGAAGTGGGAAAAATACTGGAAGTTTAAGGACTGTTTTAAACTGATGGTAAGACTTTAAAGTATAATTCCCACTTTGTCGTTAATGTGTAGAAGGATAATGAAGGAGGTGGAAATACAACTGATCTGATGGTATCCAAGTCATCATTCATCACCATAGGGTCTAGGATACGATATTGGATCCGAGCTGGCAACATACTACAGATGGATCCAAGGCTCTACCTTCACCCTATGCCATGATGCCCTGCTGCCCACTAACCTCCATATCTCTTTTACCATGTTTTCTGTGCAGACATGATTCCTTGGCTCTGGCTAAAGATAAGTGCTTTCTACTTGAATTCCTGTAGTTTAGAGTAGCTGGGTGTACTTTTAGTTTTGTTTAGTGGTCTTTGTTAGTGTGTTTCCCATCTTGTAGTACTCCCCTTTCCCTTAGTTCAGTCTGTTAGTGAACTTAGTTTAGTGTGAGTTTTTGGTGCCTTTTTTCCTGTACCCATTAGGGCTTGGCTGTTAGGGTTTTGTTCATAGGTTCATAGGCTCATACTAGGCTATCTGCCCTAGGGCATTTATAAGCCTAGCCAGAGTGTGTTTGGCTTTCGCCACCCATTTTAAATTAATTTTGCTATGCCTTTTTTTGAGGTTAGTATACTGTGCCTCTGTCTAACAGTGACACAGAAGTGATAGCCGGGGTAAACCTACGATCTCCCATCCACTCATCAAGATTCCTCTTGAAGAGAGTCAATGTGGGACTCTGCCTAACCTGGACTGGGATTTTATTCCAGAGTGAAGGGAGCCTCTGGGTTATGAATCTGTCCCTCCAGCATGTCCTATTTATTTCAGTGCTGAGGTTCAAGTCTCTTGAGCGCGTAGCTCGATGGGATTTGGATTTTCTGAGGTGCAGCATGTCCATTAATTCCGGGTTGGACATGGCTTTATATGTCAGGCACAGATCGCCTCTGAGCAGGCGGTATGCCACTGAGTAGAGCTGGAGTTTCTTTAACCGGGCAGCATATGGCATCTGTTTGAGCCCTTTGATCTCATATCACATATCTCACAAAGCCAGTGTGCCAAACAGTCACAGCCCTTAAGACTAAACAACACACCTGATACACTTGTAATAGGTGACTCTATCGTCAGGCACACTGACGTCCCGCTCACCAGGCTGAACAAGGAGAGGGTCACGGTGAGCAGCCTGTCGGGTGCTAGGATCTGCCACATAACACAAGCACTCAGGTCACTCCAAGGCAAGTACAAATATGACTCAGTCATTGTCCATGCTGGTGTGAATGACCTGAGACGTACCTCCCTGGACTACATGAAAAGAGACATAAAGGAGCTCTCTGAGCATGTAGCCCAGGCCGGTATGACCCTGACCTTGAGTAGCATCTTACCCTCACCAAGAATGATGCCACAATATGAAGACAAGATGATCAATTTCAACAATTGGCTTAAGTACTGGTGTCATTCAAAGGGGATCCAATGCCTGTCAGCTTGGGATGATATGCTCGACAAGCCACGATGCTTCGCTAGGGGCGGCTTGCACCTGTCACCCCTGGGCTTTGGATATTGGCAAAGGCTCTTGCTACCCCCATAGTGCCTTTTTAGGCAAGGCTCAAAGACAAACCCACCTCCATAGGTATCACAAGGGATAAGAAACTAAGAGTAATACTACTCAGCCAGAAGTCTAAACCTCAAGATGCACGACTCAAACTCTCCTTAGCATGGAGAACATCGATATCTGTGCAGTAACAGAAACCTGGTTTAGGGCTCGAGCACCCCAGCACTACCAGGTTATACCTCATACCATGCTTTTCCCCAAAACTTGGACGAACCACAAAAGGGGAGTATCGATATTCATCAAAGATACCCACACCTCCAGGTTGGTGGCAAAGCACGAAGCATCAGAGACTATCCATGTGCAACTAACAGTGGGTAAAACTGCCTTCCAGTTTATAGCCTGCTACAGACCACCCTCCCAAACCCAGGAACCCCACTCGGCCTTCCTGAGAACACTGGAAAATATGAAGGTCTCTCCAAACACCATTATATTGGGCGACTTCAACTACCCAAACATAGACTGGGAGCATTACTCTAGCTCCAACACCTAGCCCAAAGGTTCCTAGAATTTATAAACTCAAATGCTATGGAACAACTTGTTACCACTCCCACAAGAGGGAAAACATACTGGACCTGATCATCACCAACATGGGGACTCTATGCTCCAGACCAGAAGTGTATCCCTCACTGGTAAGATCAGACCATAAACTAATCTCACTGGATATTCACATCCGACCCCACCCCTGCCAGGAAAACCACAGTGAAAAACATCTCTAAAGCAAATTTTACACTCCTCAAAACTGAGGTGGAATCCTTCAAAGCCCCGGCCTGTGGAAAATACAGCCCAGACGCAGAATCCTTTATAAACGCATTCTATGAACACCTTCAGGAATGCATGGATCATCTTGATCCCAAATAAAACCAAGACCCAATCCTCCAAAGGCAGGCGTCCTGTCTGGTGGACCCCAGCCATAAACAAACTATACAATAGAAGGAGGAAGCTACTAAATGATAAAGCAAAATCCCAAAAGGAAGGCATCACTGATCAGTATTAGCAAAAACTACGGGCACACATAAAATTGTCTAAGGCCAGCTTGAGAGAAAAATTGCACAGGACACTAAGGATAATCACAAGGCTTTCTTTAGTTATGTTAGGAACCTGGGTGGTAATTCCCAGATATGCTCAGAATTAGTCCAAAATGACAAAATACACGAACCCACAGACATTGCCAACATCCTAGCTGACAGGTTCAGCAAACTTCTCCCCTCCCCAAAAGGGCAAATATCTATCCCAGCAGAGTGCTGCCCCTGACATCTCAGATGCTCAGGTAAGAGCCGCCCTCTCCAAAGCAAAAACACAGCATCAATGGGACCAGATGGTGTCGGCTCGTCCTACATGAACTCAAAGAAGAGCTAAACCCAAACATAAAACTACTGTTCAATCTCAGCCTTACTACATGATATGTGCCCAAAGAGTGGCGTGCAGCAACAGTGGTCCCTCTCCATAAAGGTGGTGCCTCAACGGATCCTGGAAACTATCGCCCATAAGCCTGACTAGCTTGGTCTGCAAAGCTATGGAAAGGATCATCATGGACTTCATAAATAAAGATATTGGGGACCTACAAACACTGGATCCTACCCAGTTCGGCTTTGTTAAGGGCAGATCCTGCCTCTTAAACCTGGTTGATTTCTTTGAAACAGTCACCAAGGCCATTGACGAGGGAAGGTGGTCCACACAGCCTACCTGGACCTCAAAAGCCTTCGATACAATACCCCACTCGGGCATTATAGATAAGCTCACCAGCTTAAATATAAACCCCTATGTCACTAGATGGATTGCAAACTGGCTCAAGGACAGAACCCACATGGTTAGAATTGCTGGAGCCATGTCAGACTCAAACCAGTTACAAGTGGTGTCCCACAAGGCTCAGTCCTGGGACCTCTCTTGTTTGGTATATATTTCGGAGATACAGGCCAACACGGAAGGACTGTGGCTGACCAAGTTCAGATGACTGCAAACTGGGTGCCATAATCGACTCTCCAGCCGACACAAGCATCCTCCAAAGGGCCTCATAGAAACAGACAACTGGTGCCAGAGCCATGGCCTCAAGCTAAATGCCAAAAGTGTATAGTCATCCCCTTTGGCAAAACAAAGTGCCCACAAATTACCACATAGGTGGAAATCCATTAAGTACAGAAAAAGTAATTAGGGACCTGGGGACCCAAGTTGATAGCAATCTCTCATTTGACAACCACGTGGCCAAAGTGGTTAGAAAAACATTTTATATAGCCCACCTAATCATGAAGGGATTCACATCTAGATCAGGGAGGTCATCGTGCCTCTTTACTCATCCCTCATCAGGCCCATAATTGAGTACAATGCCCCTTTTGGGATGTACCTTACCAGACACCTGCAGCAACTGGAAAGACCCCAAAAGTACCTCACCAAGAGGATCAAAGGGCTCAAACAGATGCCATATGCTGCCCGGTTAAAGAAACTCCAGCTCTACTCAGTGGCATACCGCCTGTTCAGAGGAGATCTGTGCCTGACGTATAAAGCCATGTCCAACCCGGAATTAATGGACATGCTGCACCTCAGAAAATCCAAATCCCATCGAGCTACGCTCTCGAGAGACTTGAACCTCAGCACTGAAATAAATAGGACATGCTGGAGGGACAGATTCATAACCCAGAGGCTCCCTTCACTCTGGAATAAAATCCCAGTCCAGGTTAGGCAGAGTCCCTCATTGACTCTCTTCAAGAGGAATCTTGATGAGTGGATGGGAGATCGTAGGTTTACCCCGGGTATCACTTCTGTGTCACTGTTAGATAGAGGCATAGTATACTAACCTCGAAAAAGGGCATAGCAAAATAAATTTAAAATGGGTGACGAAAGCCAAACACATTCTGGCTAGGCTTATAAATGCCCTAGGGCAGATAGCCTAGTATGAACCTATGATCCTCTTGGTGAGGTACTTTTGGGGTCTTTCCAGTTGCTGCAGGTGTCTGGTAAGGTACATCCCAAAATGGGCATTGTACTCAATTATGGGCCTGATGAGGGATGAGTAAAGAGGTACGATGACCTCCCCTGATCTAGATGTGAATCCCTTCATGATTAGGTGGGCTATATAAAATGTTTTTCTAACCACTTTGGCCACGTGGTTGTCAAATGAGAGATTGCTATCAACTTGGGTCCCCAGGTCCCTAATGACTTCTTCTGTACTTAATGGATTACCACCTGTGTGGTAATTTGTGGGCACTTTGTTTTGCCAAAGGGGATGACTATACACTTTTGGCGTTTAGCTTGAGGCCATGGCTCTGGCACCAGTTGTCTGTTTCTATGAGGCCCTTTTGGAGGATGCTTGTGTCAGCTGGAGAGTTGATTATGGCCCAGTTTGCAGTCATCTGCGAACTTGGTCAGCCACAGTCCTTCTGTGTTGGCCTGTACCGAGAAATATATACCAAACAAGAGAGGTCCCAGGACTGAGCCTTGTGGGACGCCACTTGTAACTGGTTTGGAGTCTGACATGGCTCCAGCAATTCTAACCATGTGGGTTCTGTCCTTGAGCCAGTTTGCAACCCATCTAGTGACATAGGGGTTTATATTTAAGCTGGTGAGCTTATCTATAATGCCCGAGTGGGGTATTGTATCGAAGGCTTTGTGAGGTCCAGGTAGCCTGTGTGGACCACCTTCCCTTGTCAATGGCCTTGGTGACTGTTTCAAAGAAATCAACCAGGTTTAAGAGGCAGGATCTGCCCTTAACAAAGCCAAACTGGGTAGGATCCAGTGTCTGTAGGTCCCCAGTATCTTTATTTATGAGGTCCATGATGATCCTTTCCATAGCTTTGCAGACCAAGCTAGTCAGGCTTATGGGGCGATAGTTTCCAGGATCCGTTGAGGCACCACCTTTGTGGAGAGGGACCACTGTTGCTGTATGCCACTCTTTGGGTACATATCCTGTAGTAAGGCTAAGATTGAACAGTAGTTTTATGTTTGGGTTTAGCTCTTCTTGGAGTTCATGTAGGACGAGCCCGGGACACCATCTGGTCCCATTGATGCTGTGTTTTTGCTTTAGAGAGGGCGGCTCTTACCTGAGCATCTGAGATGTCAGGGGCAGCACTCTGTTGGGATAGATATTTGCCCTTTGGTGGGAGAGGGGAGAAGTTTGCACTGAACCTGTCAGCTAGGATGTTGGCAATGTCTGTGGGCTCGTGTATTTTTGTCATTTTGGAGTAATTCTGAGCATATCTGGGAATTCCCACCCAGGTTCCTAACATAACTAAAGAAAGCCTTGTGATTATCCTTAGTGTCCTGTGCAATTTTTCTCTCAAGCTGGCCTTAGACGATTTTATGAGTGCCCGTAGTTTTTGCTAATACTGATCAGAGATGCCTTCCCTTTTGGGATTTTGCTCTATCATGTAGTAGCTTCCTCCTTCTATTGTATAGTTTGTTTATGGCTGGGGCCCACCAGACAGGACGTCTGCCTTTGGAGGATTGGGTCTTGGTTTTATTTGGGATTGCATGATCCATGCATTCCTGAAGGTGTTCATAGAATGCGTTTATAAAGGATTCTGCGGTCTGGGCCATATTTTCCACAGGCCGGGCTTTGAAGGATTTCGCCGGTTTTGAGCGTGTGAAATTTGCTTTAGAGAAGTTTTTCGCTGTGGTGTTCTGGGCAGGGGGTGGGGTCGGGATGTGAATATCCAGTGAGATTAGTTTATGGTCTGATCTTACCAGTGAGGGATACACTTCTGGTCTGGAGCATAGTGTCCCCATGTTGGTGATGATCAGGTCCAGTATGTTTTCCCCTCTTGTGGGAGTGGGAACAAGTTGTTCCATAGCATTTGAGTTTATAAATTCTAGGAACCTTTGGGCTAGGGTGTTGGAGCTAGAGTAATGCTCCCAGTCTATGTTTGGGTAGTTGAAGTCGCCCAATATAATGGTGTTTGGAGAGACCTTCATATTTTCCAGTATTCTCAGGAAGGCCAAGTGGGGTTCCTGTGTTTGGGAGGGTGGTCTGTAGCAGGCTATAAACTGGAAGGCAGTTTTACCCACAGTTAGTTGCACATGGATAGTCTCTGATGCTTCATGCTGTGCCACCAACCTGGAGGTGTGGGTATCTTTGACGAATATTGATACTCCCCCTCCTTTTGTGGTTCGGTCCAAGTTTTGGGGCCGAAAAGCATGGTATGAGGTATAACCTGTTAGTGCTGGGTGCTCTCGTGAGCCTTGAACCAGGTTTCTGTTACTGCACAGATATCGATGTTCTCCATGCTAAGGAGAGTTTCGAAAGTGCATCTTGAGGTTTAGACTTCTGGCGTTGAGTAGCATTACTCTTAGTTTCTTATCCCTTGTGATACCTATGGAGGTGGGTTTGTCTTTTGAGCCTTGCCTAAAAAAGGCACTATGGGGGTAGCAAGAGCCTTTGCCAATATCCAAAGCCCAGGGTGACAGGTGCAAGCCGTCCCTAGCGAAGCATCGTGGCTTGTCGAGCATGTCATCCCAGGCTAACAGGCATTGGATCCCCTTTGAATGACACCAACACTTAAGCCAATTGTTGAAATTGATCATCTTGTCTTTATATTGTGGCATCATTCTTGGTGAGGGTAAGATGCTACTCAAGGTCAGGGTCATACCGGCCTGGGCTACATGCTCAGAGAGCTCCTCTATGTCTCTTTTCATGTAGTCCAGGGAGGTACGTCTCAGGTCATTCACACCAGCATGGACAATGACTGAGTCATATTTGTACTTGCCTTGGAGTGACCTGAGTGCTTGTGTTATGTGGCGGATCCTAGTGCCCGACAGGCAGCTCACCGTGACCTTCTCCTTGTTCAGCCTGGTGAGCGGGCGCCAGTGTGCCTGACGATAGAGTCACCTATTACAAGTGTATCAGGTGTGTTGTTTAGCCTTAAGGGCTGTGACTGTTCGGCACACTGGCTTTGTGAGCTATGTGTTGCACGTGTTTTGTTTTGGGGTAGCAGTTGCTTGGGTGTCTGCTTTGGAGGTCTCTGCTGCTTAGGCAGATTTTTATTTAGAGCCTCCAGTATGTATTTGTGTGTTTATGTGTTTGGTTTGCTGTCGTGGTAGGTGTATGTGAGACTGGAATTGTAGTGAGTGTGGTTTCCTTCTCCTCCTGACTGATTACACCAGTACTGAGTTGAGAGAGCTTAGCCTCCAGTTTGGCTATATGGTTGCATCTCTCACATGTGTTGGAATTTGTTGGGAGGAGGAGAGGGTTGTCTGTGTACATGAGGCAGTTGTAACATTGCCTCAAGATTCCCAGATTCACCAGCTGGACCGGAGAGGAGATTGACAACTGACCTTTGGACATGCTAGAATAGTATTGGGAATTCCTTTATAATTGAAAAAAGGGCCAATGGGGAACAAGGTACTCAAGGGGAGTTTGTGAGGGTGTAGTGCTTTTAATTTTTTAGAGCTGACTTATATAATTGCTTTAGTGAGCAAGTGCCAGGTAACTTAAATACAATGTGTTACAGGTAACTTAAATGCAAAAACGACAAACAGTAACTTTCTTTCAAGTGAAACAAGGAAATAAGTACAGTAAGCAATGCAGATATCACTAGGGATCCACAGAAGTGCTAAAAGGCCGCGTTTTAGGTGGAATTAGCGTTTCAGGGAAATAAACAAACAACAAGCATACAAATAAAGCTAGATTCAGCAGGCCTGGATCTAGTCTATGCTACAGCAAACAAGGTGTACCAATTTCAGTAAGAAACAGTTAGAATATGCAGGCACTATAAGCCTCTAACCAGAAATTCCCAGCTCAGAAGGACAGAGTCCAGCCTCTCCTCCCACAAGAGTGCAGACCACAATCCTTCTTAACGTAAAATAACTGGTCTGAAGCCCAAGTGCTTAAACCAGAACTAATACACTTTTAGAATAACAGACACTGAGCTCTCAATCAGCAGTTCCCAACTTAGAAGGATGTAATCTACCTGTCCTGCCACCACAGTGCAGGCCACAAACCTTCCTAATGTAAAACAACTGGTCTGAAGCCCAAGTGCTTAATCCAAAAGACTTAGAAATGATAGCTACACTTTAATCAAGTTACTACCAGCAGTAATAAATACAACTGAATACTTTAAAGAATGCCTGGATTAGTGCTCAAGTTATACAAACAAAGCTAGATTCAGCAGGCCTGGATCTAGTCTATGCTACAGCAAACGGTGTACCAATTTCAGTAAGAAGCAGTTCAAATATGCAGGCACTATAAGCTTTAACCAGAAATTCCCAGCTCAGAAGGACAGAGTCCAGCCTCTCCTCCCACAAGAGTGCAGAACACGAACCCTCTTAATGTAAAATAACTGGCCTCAAGCCCAAATGCTTAAACCAGAATTAATACACTTTTAGAATAACAGACACTGAGCCCTCAATCAGCAGTTCCCAACTTAGAAGGATGTAAGCTACCAGTTCTGTCACTACAGTGCAGACCACTTTGTTGTTTGTTTGTGTGTGTGTGTGTGTGTGTGTGTGTGTGTGTGTGTGTGTGTGTGTGTGTGTGTGTGTGTGTGTGTGTGTGTGTGTGTGTGCTTGGTTTTCTGCTTTACTTATAGCTGATAAACTCTCAGGATTTAAGAAATGCTCCTCATACCATTGGAAAATGCCCAATTCTGACTCGCACAAAGAGTGCTTGTATTGTTTGGGTGCTCCACACCTGGAGGCTGAATGTGACATTTATACCGCATTTAACCCCAGGGCCTTGCTGGAGCACCACAACAAGCTCCTGTTGAAAGGTCTGGTTCAGGGGGGACCCTTTGTTTCCCCCTCAAAGGATTCCTCTACAGATCCAAAGAGGAAGACCCCTTCCTCTCAGCCAGCTCCTTCTAAGAAACCTCAGTTGTTGGATTCTAGGTCCCCTGATCCAATCCCAGCCTGGTCCACCTCAGATCTGAGGTCTTTGGAGCCAAGAGCCATGGAGCCATCTCCCGGATCCAGGGCTTCTCTGGATCAGTGGCCCTCGGATCTGACCAGGGTCAAGCCAGTCTTGGATCTGATCAGTTCCTAAGATCCAATCGCTGTGTTGGCATGGCCTTTGGGTCTGACAGGTTCATGAGATCCGATTATAATTTTGGAGGAAGTTGCTGTTTTGTCTTCCTCCACACAGGCAGTTCATTTGGTTCCGAGACATCTGAGCTGAACTCCGGAACACCGCAGCAAGTTAGTGACATCTCCCTCTAAGTAGAATCACTCTGCTTCCTCTGCAAGGGCTTTGAGGAGTCTCTTACCCTCAGACATGGACAGGATTATGAGGATCTTCCTCAAGGCCCGAATAGAGTTGGGACACCTGGCTTCCCATGCCCATCTAGCTAGGGGGACTTCGCCCCTCCCTGTTACTCATTCTCCTCTTCCAACTGCAATGGCTTTGGAATCTCAGGACCTGGATACCCACAGTCAGATTCCAGCAAGGCCAGGTATCCTTCTTTTCTCAACCCCATCGTCATCCCTGGCTTGTTCTGTTCCTCCACCCTCAGAGCAGAGTGAATCCTGTGCCAGAGCAATCAACACTGGCTTCTCCAGGGCTGGAGTTTCATCCACTTCACCTCTCGGTCCATCCCTGCCTCTCTCTACTTCAGCTGTTGAGGCCTCCCATCCTGTCCAGGTACAACCCTCCTGTTTAAGCCTTCAGGGGGTTCCCTCCCCTCTAGGAGTCCCTGCCTCATTCTGAGTCCTCCCCAGAGCCCCCAGCAGAGGAGGTACATTGTAATAGAAAGTGGAGGAGGAGGCACTTGGACTCCCCTGTGGAGTCCTTCACCGAGGACACGGACCTTGAAGGAAATGGGTCCCCAGATCTCTGCCTGACGGAGTCTCCTTTGGGGACATCCTTGAGAATGAAATCTTGAAGCAGAATGGATGGATGGTCTCCCCAACTCCCATCTTCAGAGGATTCTGTGTTTCTGAAGGCTTTTGGGACAGGCCTGTCTACTTCCTAGGTTCACCCCCCACTGATGAGTTAGTAGATTTGATCACCAGCAGGGCCTGGAAAGAGCCCAACACTGTGGAGCCCATCCCAAAAAAAGCAGACAAGTTTTATCCCCCTGTGTACCGTTCTTTCTGGATCAAAGGTGTCCTAGTCAATGCCATAGTGGTTGCTGCCGCCACCAAAAAGGAGCTGGCAGAGCAGACCTCCATGGTCTGTCCCCCCAAACATGGAGTCTCAGGCAATAGACCATTTTGGGAAGCGTGTGTACACCTCAGCTACTTTTGGGCTGAGAGTGGTTAATTACTTGGCACACTTTACTGACCTCCAAAGGGATTTGGTCCAGGAGTTTTCCACTTCCCTTACAGAGTTGTTGCTGGCAGAGGACTTTAAGAAGGTGTCTCCCACTCTGACTTCCCTTGCAAATTCCTCCATGAGGTTAATTTCTAATGCTGCAGAAGCTACTTCTTGGGTAGCAGGTACTGGCATCACTGTGAGGCTTCATGCCTGGTTATGTTTTTGCAGGTTTACAGAACCCTTCAAAGAGTCCTTTACCAATGCCCCCTTCAGTGGATCAACTCTTTTTTTTGGATCTTCCCTGAAGGATGCTTTGAGCTGCATCGAATAGGAAGGGAAGATTTTGTCTATGATCAGGATCTAGCTTTCTACCCCCAGAGGTCCTTCTCTAAGACCCAGTGGAGAACTAGGAAGATGTGGTTCTGGAAGTCACAGTCTCCCTTCCGGGAAGCTCCTGATGACTCCTCTACCAGAGGTAGTGGGAGAGGTTTCAGTGGCCAACACTGCCCTCGAGGCAGGGGGGCGGGGTCTGCATAATCAGGGCTCCAGGGAACCCTTCTCTGAGCAAACCCTATCAGTGCTCCTAAAGCATTTCCTGACTGCTCTGCCCTGGAGGCAGTAGGAGGTCATATTTCCCTACACCCACTAGCCTGGACAAATATCACCTCCAATCAGTGGGCGTTAAATATTATTTCCAGGGGCTATTTCATTCCCTTTTCACAACCCCCTCCAGTGAGATGTTACCTCCCCAATGTTCCATTCAGTCATAGGGAGCTGACCTTCAAAGATGTTCAACAACTTCTTCAAAAAAGAGCCATCCAAGAGGTCCCAGCAGGAAAAAGAGGAATCCGGTATTTATTCTCGCTTCTTTTTAGTGCTAAAACAGATGGGGGACCTGTGTCTTATTTGGATCTCACCAAGCTCAATCTTTCCATCAAGAAGTCAAAGTTCCAGATGGTCACTGTTCAGTCCATTCTGCCCCTGTTATGCAAGGACAGTTGGATGTGGTCAGCAGATCTCCAGGATGCCTACTATCACATCAAGCTAGGCATTCCAGGAGACATCTTTGCTTCCAGCTAGGGGCCTATCTTTGCCAGTTCAAAGCCCTACCCTTCAGTCTCACCACAGCCCCCTGGGTGTTTATCAAATGTATGGCAGTGGTAGCGGTTCACCTGCGGCTGCAGGGTTTTTAGGTCTTTCCTTAGCTAGACAATTGGCTCCTCATGGCTCCTTCGAGGCATTGACTGCTACAAGCAATCCATTATGTTCTTCCCCTCTTCTGTCAGTTGGGAATCACTGTCAATCTTGCAAAATCCAACCTGGTCCCCCCACAACAGTTGGAATTCATAGGAGTCCTGTTAGATTCCATTTCAGAGATTGCAGCTTTACCTCTATGCAGGGTTCAGTTGATCAGGAACAGGTCATGCAGATCTTAGACCTGTTGTGTCCCTCGGTTCACTTGGTTTGTCGATCCCTCGGCTCCAAGGGCTCGGCCATTCATCTCATTCCCCTGGCAAGGTACCACATGTGAGTGTTGCAGTGGATCTTAGCAGTTCAGTGGTCTGCTCTGTTTCATTCCCTGTCCATGACCATAAAACTGATGCCTGTGTGCAGACGTCATCTCCTTTGGTGGCTTTAATCTCAGGATCCTACTCTAGGCAGGCCCTTATCTCACCCTCTACCCAAGGTCACAGTGATCATGGATGCTTCCCTGTTGGCTGGGGGTCATTTTCAGGGGAAGACCATTGAAGGACCATGGTCTCCTGTAGAGACCAAGTTGCACGTAAATGTCCTAGAGATGAGAGCAGTCTTTCTGTCATTGCAAGCCTTTCAGGCGTGCCTCCCTCGAGGGATAATTGCATGTTGAACAGACAACATGGCTTTGGTCTGGTATGTCAACAAATGGGAGAATATGATCTTGCCTGTTGTGCAGAGAGGCCATGAGAGTGTGGGAGTGAACGATGTCCTCTGGGGGCTTCCTTCTTGCAATACATACTCGGGGATTCCAAAGTGTTGGCCGACAGGATCAGCAGATAGATCTTGAGTTTTCACATATGGTCACTCAGTCCCTCAGTGGCAAAGCATATTTTTGACCATTGGGCTTAGCCTTGCTGTGACCTGTTTGCCTCCCCAGCCAACCACAAATGCAGATGGTACTTCACCATCCCTCTGTGGGAGTCTTCTAGGGATTCTCTAGTCCATGATGTCTTCCTGTTCCTTTAATTCCCAAGGTTCTGCAGAAAGCACAATGCCTGAGCTCATCCCTTATCCTCATTTCCCCTATGTGGCTTCGTCAACCATGGTTCCCCTCCATCAGGTCTTATCTGAAGTATCTGCCATGGGTACTGGATCCCCATCAGAATCTGATTTCCCATCCAGTGGTGCTTCCTCTCCCAAACCTTTGGACCCTTCATTTAACTGCTTGGTTTCTCCAATTCCAGTGATTTTAAAACAGCCCAGGCTAGCGTCTCCCATTAAACATATTATTCTAGCCTCCCAGAAGCCTTTCCACTTGAAAGGTTTATAGTAGTAAGTGGAAAAGGTTATCTGTATGCCAAGAGCAGGAATCTGGATCCCTTTTCTACTTTAGTTTCTGATGTACTTTGTTGTCCTCCCTTTTCCATGTGGGAGTAAGTTTCTCTACTATCAAGCTTCAGTTGGCAATTTCTAACTTTCACAAGAACACTGAGTCTGTCTTTTCATCTAGGCTTTGTAAAGTGTTAATGAAAGGGGTCTTCCTGCTTAGACCACCAATTAAGGATCCCTCCCCATATTGGGACCTTATGTTGGTTTTGCAATCTCTGACTAGGTGTCCTTTTGACCCTGCTAGTTCTTGCAATCTCAAATTCCTGAATTGGAAGACAGCTTTCCTGGTTGCTATTACCTCAGCAAGGAGAATTTCAGAACCACAAGCTCTTACCATTACTCCTCTTTACATGAATATTCATATGGACAGTCTCTCTCTCTCTCAGGACAAATCCCTCTTCCTTGCCCAAGATTGCTTCTGAGTCTATTCTGAACCAATGAATTCAGCTAGCAGTATTCTTCTCCAATTATTCCAACAAAGGAGAGTAATTCTACATACCTTGGATGTACACAGACAATTACAGTTCTACCTACATAGGACCAAAGGTTTTCATAAGTCAGAGCAACTTTTTGTGGCCTTTTCCCCTGATAGACACGATCTTCCAGTTTCTATGGTCACTATCTCTAAACGGATCTCTAGCTGCATCTGCACAGTCTAGGACCATAGCTATTTTGAAGTTTCAGGAAGAATCAAGGCTCATTCTACGAGATCTGTGGCTAGTACAGCTTTTTTTGGCCAAGCTTTCTATTGATGACATTTGTGCTGCTGCCACTTAGTCTAATCCTCACACATTTATATCTCATTACAAGATAGACTTGATTTCTAGGAGCAAGGCTTCTTTTGGCTCCACAGTGCTCTGGAATGTTCTTCCTTGAGGCCTTCCAGGATTAATGGTAGCTGGGGACTCTGACCCTGTGGTGATGAATGATGATTTGGATAATGTCAGATAAAGAATTATGTACTTACCATGACTTGGCATCAGTGTTATCCTACATCGTCATTCATCACATTTTTCCCTCCCGCCATCCCCCTACCTTGTGGATCATGGAGGAAGTTGGAGTGTTTTTCTTTCAGTCTTGCAGGGGTAGCCTTTAGGATACAACAGCAAATTCAGTCTGGAGGTTAGAGGGTAGCAGGGCATCATGGGAGAGGGAGGAGCTAGAGCCTTGGACCCGTCTGTAGTATGTTGCTGACTCAGATCCGATATCGGTGATGAATGATGATGTAGGGTAACACAGACGCCAAGTTATGGTGAGTACATAACTCTTTTTACACTGTAAAGTAGTTCTGAAAGGTATGCGTAGGTACTTTATATGTGCAGTGGGGGTTTTATCAGTGACTGATGGTAACACCAGTGACGTTAATGTAAGAGGGCACTTTTTTCAACTGTAATATATCTGGGGGTTATACTGTCACAAGATAAAGGCTTAGATTTAAGGAGTATAAGGTTGTGACCTTGGGCTGCTAAAGGGAAAAAGTTGAGGTGAATTGATTACATGTGCATATTAGAATATAGTGGTTTTGCAGGTGTTATGCATACAGGTAGAAGTGTACACTAAAATCATATACAATTATAGATTTCCAGCATTATAGATGAGGAATTTCATGCAAATGCAGAACCTTTAGGTGGTCTTTTTACCTACCAGCACAGCTTTGCATTTACAGATGAACTGTCTGCAGGCAGAGGCAATTAATCAGGAAACTAAAGTTTTAGGCATCTGTTTGGGGAAATACTAAAACTGGTACCTAAAGGAGAAGAAACAAACTGTTCAGTGAAAATAAAATGCCTGTTAAATTGAAGGGACTACAAGCAGATATATTCCTGGTAACATCAGTTTATTGTGGAAAAAACTGTGTGAATGATATGAAGTAGAAACAAAACCAGTAAACAGGAAAAGACTTCTCACTGTGTGTACTGAACAGAAAATGGCAGTAAGGAAACCTTTGTAGTCCAACAAAGTTTCTCTTCACAAAATGAATACCAAAGTCCTTATAACACCAACAGTAGTGTTTAAAATTTGAAAAAAAAAACATACAATATATTTGAATGTGTATTATACAGCATTGGGGGACAGATACCATAACATTGTGAGATTGCTATTTTATCCCACTTTTTATCCAAATTTGGCTGTTTTAAAACAAACATTGATTTTAAAAATTACTGTATATTTAAATATATTGTATTTTTACAAGATTCAGCACCACTGCTTTGGAATACTTTGTAACTTGTACCACAGGAAATTTGCTGATAATGTTAGTTGATTTTCTGAGACGTGACTTAGCCTTTTGAAAAGTTACAAGAAAAGGTTTTAAGCAATGGTGCTGTATAATTCTATACATTCAAATATATTGTATTTTTTAAGTTTTAAACAGTACTGTTTTACAGGAAATGTTAATAATGTTAGTTGCTTTTTTAACACAACTTAGCCTTTTAAAAGTTACATGAAAGGGTTTCAAGCAACAGTGCTGCATAATACGCTGCTAGCTGTTTTAATTGATGCGAGTCATATGACCTTTTAAATTGAGGGGTTGTATGTATATTTAAGTTTGTTAGTGTTATAAGGTTTTATGGTTCTGAAGAAGTCCCACAAAAATTTCAGGGATGAAAGTGCTTAACCATTTATACTTAGATATCTTTTTGCATTTTGCAGCCTCTTCATGTTCTGTGTGTTTTATTAAATTTATTTTTATACTTTGGACTTTGGTATACATTTTATGAAGAGAACCCTTGTTGGACTATAAAGGTATTTTTACTGCCATTTTCTGCTCAGTACACACAGTGTGAAGTTTTTCCTGTAGACATCAGTTTATTAAATATAAATCTAAACAATGCAAAATGTATTAATTTAATGGTAGCCCAGGAAGTCATTCTTGAGGCTAAAAATATCAGTTAACTGAGAATATGCAGGATTTTACATCTGAATGGAAGTTGAGATAGGACAACATGGATAGTGTAGGTGCAGAATGGAGCACAGGCTGTAATATTTTTTCAGCTTGATAAATTTAGAATAAGTAAATGCCTGCGAATGTAGCTATTTGGTGTATCTGCCCATTTATAGTCTCTTTTTGGAAGATATATATATAGTTTTGTCCTGTGACTTTAAAGGAGTTGGGGTTAAAATGAAAATGTACATATATTTTTGTTCACTGAGTGAGTTTATTGAAATGAAGATTCTGGGAAACTGTGATGTGGGTCCAGAAACCAAAAGCTGCAATTGTATACAAGATCATTTTGTCAAATGTTAACATGTGCATGTAAGTTGCAAATTAGAACCACATTAAAAATAATTGTCATGTAGAATATGTGAAAGTAATAGCATCTTATCAGAATGACTCTATTATTGGTCATTTTATGGAATGTGAATGGCATTGTAGATATGGACAAAAAGCAAACATCACTGAATTATATTAAGAATTGTTTGGTACATATAACATTGTGCAGGAGAAAAACTTTGAAATGAGCACATGAATTTGGCTAAGAGAGAATTTCCGAATGGTTATTCAACAGAGGGGAAGTAATACTGGTTGTGAAAGGAACTCCAGTAATGATAGCAGAGGAGAAGAAAGACAATAGTAGATTTGTTGTAACAAAGAATTATTGGCAGCAAAGCTTGTTTTTATTCCCCCTAAAACTACTGTTAAGGAGGTAGAAAATTATGGGAGAGGTAATTAGCTTCCAGCACAGAATATTCATGGGAGGGTACTGGAACTTGATATGCAATAGAGAAGATGTGATAGGGGAATCTAAAAAGGAAAATATAACAAAGAAGAATAGTTTTCTGAAGAAATATATGAAAATATTTGGACTAGAACATGAGAAATTGAGTGGGAACTAGAAAGAATTTACATGTTATTCCTCAAGGTAAAATAACTGGGTTGCGATTGGACAGAAATTATATTTCACAGAAGAATAAGTATTTAATTGAAAGGTTTAAAACAGATCAAATAACTGTATCAGATCATGTATCAGTAAAGACTAAGAAAAAGATGGAGGGTAATCAAGTATAAATGAGACACTGATACGTTTACCAGTTAAAAAGAGAGGGATTTACAAACTAGGCTGTGGAAATGATGTAGGAGTTGTTAGCAAAGATGAACATTTTTTCAGAAGGGATAGCTGAGTAGTGGGATAAAATTAAATAGAATTTAAAGAAATTGTAGAAATGAAATAGAGATATAGGAGAGAAGTAATATGAATTATTTAGAGAGATTATCAATGGCTGAAGTATGTAGATGATGGAGAATCCTACAGAACAAGAATAGGAGGAATTCTTGAGTGCTAAGGGAAAATAAGGGAGAATGTGGGTAATATGCTTGAGTTTAAAAAGGTTGCTGATAAGCAAGTGTTTTTAATAAAAAATCCAGAGCACCAATAATTGTTAGCATGGTGCCTTAGGCAACAGAAGATAGAAAAGAATGTTGGCAAGTTAAGGGAGCCTATCACTAGACAAATAACCAGAAACCCTATACTGGTATTATAGATGTTTTGGAAATTCTATGAAAATTTGTAAAGGCAGTATGGAATGGAGAAACCAAGAAAAGATACAAATGGAAGTATTTATGGAAGACTTAAATATGCAAAGGTTAGAAGAAGATGAGGATCCAGAATTAACAGCTAAGATAAGAGGGGATGAGATAAAAACTGTAATGTTTAATCAACCAACAGGGAAGAATCCTGGAACAGATGGTATTCCTGTGGAGGTTTGGAAGTTAAGAGGGAAGAAAATAATAAAGAGCTGGAAGGTTATGTTTAACAATGTTTTAAAAGGAGGGACATTACCAGCATCTTTGAAGAACGCTGTGGTGGTTCTACATTCCAAAGAGGGCAAGGATCCCTAAACCCAGCGTTTATATAGACCGATTGCAGTTTTGACTTTAATTGTACAAAGTGTGTAGATCTCTGTAACTAGAGCTTTTCTCCCTGGGCATCTGCTGAAAATGGGTTATTTCTGACCCAGTTGGACCATCCTGGTAAGCAAATGTCAAGTAAATAAATAAATAAAATCATTTGTCTAGGCTAGCTAAGAGAATGACTAAGGTGTTGCCAGAACTGATAGATATGGATCAGTGTGGTTTTGTGGAATGGAGGCAAACATTTAACAATATTAACAGAATGATGATCCTGAAGGAAGCAGAGTGCAAAAAGACCCTGCTATTGATGATGGGTCTTGAAGAAGAGAAGGAATTCACTAGAGTTAGTTGGGATTTTATGAGTATGTAAATGTCAGCATTTAGTGTTTCCTGATAGACTAATGGGGTTATTTACAAATATATATCAAGGGTCAGTGGTAAGAATTAAGGTTGGAGGTTTCCTCCCTGACAAGATGCATTTGAACAGATGAACCAGATGGGGTGCCCTCTTTCCCCTTTATTTCATTTATCTTATACAATAAAGTTTCACTTAACCGGCACCCATGGGGATTGGTAGATGCCGGTTAAGTGTATGTTCCTATTGCTTGAGATATGCTTTGTGATTTTTGATTGGCTCGTATACCTGCATATGAGCCAGTCAAAAATCCCAAAGCAGAGCCTCTTCTGTTCAATGCAGAAAAGCCCACTGTTCTGCATTGAATGGAAGAGGCTCCTCTTTGCTTTTTTTGATTGGCTGGTATGCCGGTATACGAGTTCCACATCGAACAGAAGAGGTTCCCCTTTGGGAGTTTTGATTGGCTCATATGCCAGCATACAAGTCAATCAAAAATGGCAAAGCGAAACCTCTTCTGTTCAATGCAGAACATCCTGCTGTTCTGCTTTGAACAGGAGAGGCTCACCTTTGGGATTTTTGATTGGCTCGTATACCGGCATATGAGCCAATGAAAAATGTTAAAGGGGAAACTCTTCTGTTCAGTGCAGAACAGCGGGCTGTTCCACATTGAACAAAAGTGTCTCCTTTCTGTGATTTGTATTAGCTCATATGCCAGCATATGAGCCAATCAAAAATCGCAAAACAGAGCCACTTCTACTCAATGCGGAACTGTTCCGCATTGAGTAGAAGTGGCTCTACTTTGCGATTTTTGATTGGCTCATCTGCCAGCATGTGAGCCAATCAAATGCCAGTTGCTTGAGTCCCGGATAACTGGGATTTTACTGTACATAGAACAATTTGATAAAGAAAATTTTGATTTATTTGCAGATGATATTATTTTGTACTCAGTTGATAGGGAAAATATTTCAGTGTTGTTGAACTTTTTGAGACAGGTTCAAGTTTTCTCAGGATGTAACATGAGGGTAATAAAAGTGTTACAGTGATAATTATGTTCCCACACAATTGTTTCAGAAATCCCCATATTTATGGAACTATAAGATGATGTATTTAGGTGTTTGGAGTAAAAAGGATTCTATTATGGCAACTAAGGATATGTGGAAAGAGACTAATTAACAGATAATACAATAATTTAAGTTGGAAGTTCATAGGTTCATAGGTTCATACTAGGCTATCTGCCCTGGGGCAATTATAAGCCTAGCCCGATTCTGTATGGCTTACACCACCCCTTGATTTGAGTATACTGTGCCCTTTTTAAGGTTTAGTTTACTGTGCCTCTGTCTAATAGTGACACGGGAGTAATCCCTGGGACAAACCTACGATCCCCCATCCACCTATCGAGATTCTTCTTGAAGAGATTCAGTGAGGTGCCCTGCCTCACATGAACTGGAATTCTATTCCAGAGCGAAGGGAGCCTCTGGGTTATGAACCTGTCCCTCCAGCAAGTTCTATTTATTTCTGTGCTGAGGTTCAAGTCCCTCGAGCATGTGGCTCTAAGGGATTTAGATTTACTGAGGTGGAGCATGTCCATTAATTCTGGATTTGACATAGCTTTGTATGTCAGGCATAGATCGCCTCAAGTAGGCGGTATGCAACTGAGTAGAGCTGGAGTTTTTAACCGAGCAGCATATGGCATCTGTTTGAGACCCTTGATCCTCTTGGTGAGATACTTTTGGGGTCTTTCTAATTGCTGCAGGTGTCGGGTAAGGTACATCCCAAAAGGGGCATTGTATTCTATGATGGGCCTGATGAGGGATGAATAAAGGGACGATTACCTCTCTTGATCTAGATGTGAAACCCTTCGTGATGAGGTGGGCTATGTAGAAGGTCTTTCTAACCACTTTGGCAATGTGGTTTTCAAAGGAGAGATTGCTATCAACTTGGGTCCCCAGGTCCCTAATAACTTTCTCTGTACTTAATGGGTTTCCGCCTATGTGGTAATTTGTGGGCACATTGTTTTTGCCAAAGGGTATGACTATACATTTTTTGGCATTTAGCTTTAAACCATGACACTGGCACCAGTTATCTGTCTCTGTGAGACCTTTTTGAAGGATGTTTGTGTCAGCTGGAGAGTCGATTATGGCCCAGTTTGCAGTCGCTCTGCGAACTTGGTGAGCCATAGTCCTCCCACGCTTGCCTGTACCTCGGAAAAGTATATACCAAACAAGAGTGGTCCCAGGACAGAACCCTGTGGGACGCCACTTGTGACCGGTTTCGAGTCTGACATGGCTCCAGCAACTCTCACTCTGTGGGTTCTGTCTTTGAGCCAGTTTGCGACCCATCTTGTGACATAGGGGTTTATATTTAAGCTGGATAGCTTATCTATGATGCCCGAGTGGGGTATTGTGTCAAATGCCTTTGCAAGGTCCAGATAGGCTGTGTGGACTACCTTCCCTTCATCTATGGCTTTGGTGACTATTTCGAAGAAGTCAACCAGGTTCAAAAGGCAGGATCTGCCCTTGACAAAGCCGAACTGGGTAGGATCTAGTGTCTGTAGGTCCCCAATGTCTTTGTTTATGAGCTCCATGATGATCCTCTGCATAGCCTTGCAGACTAAGCTAGTCAGGCTTATGGGGCGATAGTTTCCAGGGTCCGTAGAGGCTCCACCTTTGTTGAGTGGTACCACTGTTGCTGTACACCATTCTGTGAGCACATATCCTGTAGTGAGGCTGAGATTGTATAGCTGTTTTATTTGAGGGATTAGTTCCTCTTGGAGTTCATGTAGGACGCAACCTGGGAAGCCATCTGGTCCCATGGAAGCAGTGTTTTTTGCTTTGGAGAGGGCAGCCTTCACCTGAGCATCAGAGATGTTTGGGAGGCAGCCCTCTGCCGGGATAGATACTTGCTCTTTTGGGGGGGTGGGGGGGAGAAGTTTGCACTGAACCTGTCTGCCTGGATATTGGCGATGTCTGTGGGTTCAGTGTATTTTTGTCATTTAGAATCAACTCAGAACAAGTCTAGGAGTTGCATCTCAGGTTCCTAACATAACTGAAAAAAGCCTTATGATTGTTTTTGGTGTCCTGTGCAATTTTTCTCTCGAAGCTGGCCTTGGAGGATTTTATGAGGGATCGTAATTTTTTGCTAGTACTGATCAGAGATGCCTTCCCTATTAGGGATTTTGCTCTATCATGTAGTAGCTTCCTCCTTCTGTTGTACAGTTTATTTATGGCATGGGTCCACCAGACTGGATGCCTGCCTTTGGATGATTGGGTCTTGGTTTTGTTTGGGATAGCATGATCCATGCATTCCTGGAGATGTCCGTAGAATGCATTTATATAGGATTCTGCAGTTTGGGCCGTAGTTTCCACTGGCCCTGGGGCCTTGAAGGATTCCACTTTGGTTTTGAGAAGTGAGAAGTTCACTTTTGAGAAGTTTTTCACTGTGGTTTTCTGGGCTGGGGGTGGGGTCGGGATGTGGACATCCAGTGAAATTAATTTATGGTCTGATCTTACCAATGAGGGATATACTTCTGGTGTGGAGCATAGAGTCCCCATGTTGGTAATGATCAGGTCTAGTATGTTGTCCCCTCTTGTGGGAGTGGTGACTAGTTGTTCCATAGCATTTGAGTTTATAATTTCCAGGAACCTTTGGGGTAAGTTGCTGGGGCTTGAGTAGTGCTCCCAGTCAATGTTTGGGTAGTTGAAGTCGCCTAATATAATGGTGTTCGGAGAGATCTTCATGTTCTCTAATGTTTTCAGGAAAGCCGAGTGGGATTCCTGACTTTGAGAGGGTGGTCTGTAGGATGCTATAAACTGAAAAGCAGTCTTGCCCACTGTTTGTTGCACATGGATGGTCTCCGGCACTTTGTGCAATGCCACTAACCTGGAGGTGTGGATATCCTTGATAAATATGGAAACTCCCCCTCCTTTTGTGGTTCGGTCCGGGTTTTGGGGCCGAAAAGCATGATATGAGGTATAACCTGGTAGTGCTGGGGTGCTCTCTGGAGCCTTGAACCAGGTTTCTGTCACTGCACAGATATCGATGTTCTCCATACTGAGGAGGCTTAGTTCTTGACTATGGATATGGCTAGTAAGGTACAAGCAGTGAACATATTTCTAGTCCTTTTAATATTATATACAGATAATAAAAAAGTTTATTTATTTATTTATTTGATTTTACATTTGTTGATCGGGCTAGTCTAACTGGATACATGTCCATTTTCAGTAGAGGCCTGGGGAGATAAGCTCCAACACACACAATTACAATAAAATGTTGCTACAATACAAGAATATAACAAATGATGATAGCAAAAATACAATACTTTTAACAATCTTAACACAAACACTAAAAAAGTTTTATGCATAAAAGATGTTTCTATATACATATATACATTAACTTAAATTACAAGATCATGGTCTCTTTGGTTATTTAAGGAGAAGTCTGGAGTTAGTGCAGAAGAGTAAAAGGTGAGGAGTAGCCATTAGTATAAAGATGGTGAGCTATTCAGGGTTGGTACAGGGGCATAACCAATGTGTTCTAAGATATAGTTTCAGTTTATGTTTGAAAAGGGTTATTGAAGACATCAATAAAAGTTCAGTGGGAAGTAGGTTCCAGTGTTTTCCAACAGTGTTAGAGAATAGAGAGTCTCCTACCAAGTTGGTGGATTTCCTTGTACAAACACGTAGTTTTTTTGAGGAATGTAAGTTTTTAAGATTGTTGTAAGGATAATGAGGCTGGAGAGTATTGGAGTATTGGTAGGTTGATAAAGGGTCTTATGGGCAACAGTAAGCTGGTGAAATTGAAGCTGATTTTGTAACTCTAGCCGTCCTAGCTGCTTTAGATTAAGACAATGATGGGTTCTAAATGGAGTGCCAGTGGCAAATCTAGCAGTATTATTGTAGAAGATTGCCAGTTTGTTGAGGTTATTTTTTGACAAATTAGTATATATAGGTGAAGCATAGAGGAGTGTGGAGATTAAGTGAGTGCGGGCTATAGTGGTTCTAGCTAATGGTGTAAGGTAGGGTTTGATTCTGTAGCAGGATCTCAATTTCTTATTGACTGTTTTTATTATGTTCTTAATATGAGTATCAAAGTTAAGGTTGCTATCTATTGTTATTCCTAAGAGCTTGGTGGTTGGGTCAGGAGATATGAGAGTGCCATTATTAGATATGCCTGTAAAATCTACTGGGGTGGACTTCCGGGTTGGAGTAAAAAGCAAACGTTTTGTTTTTTGGAGTTCAAGAGGAGGCAACACTGTAAAAAACATTTTTCTACTGTATTGAATGCCTTTTGGGTTAGGGACTATGGTTCAGATGGAGAAGTGGCTGAGCATATTATTGTGGAGTCATCCGCATATTGTATATAGGTAGCTTGAGGAATTGCTGAGTGTAGGTCATTAATAAAAATGGAGAATAGAAGTGGGCCTAATATGGAGCCTTGAGGGACACCGAGGGAAATGGGGAGGTGGGTAGACAATCATCTCATAGCACCGCGTGCTGTCTATTGTCTAAATATGATTGGAACCATTTTATAGCCAGTGCTTAAAGTGAAAGGGATTTGAGTATATTTATAAGTAGCTGGTGGTTAACCCTATCGAAAGCTTTAGAAAGATCGATAAAGAGTGCAGAGGAAAGAATGTTGTTTTTATGGTTTTTGTTAGTGCAGTCTATAAAGGATAACAGGGCAGTGGTGGTACTGTGTAATGGCATAAATCCATGTTGACAGTTGGTATGTTTTGGATTAAGTGGTGAAGTAGTTGCCTATGGATGCATTTTTCCATTATTTTTGCCAGTGGAGAAAGTAAGGCTATGGTACAATAGTTTGAAAAGTCATTAGAGTTCCCACCTTTATGTAGGGGGATAATGTGAGAGATTTTCCAGATAGTTGGGATGGTACCTTCATTTATGGTTCTGTTAATCATTATAGAAATGGGATAGGCTATGGCTTTAGCTACTTTTTGCAGATATTCTGCAAGTATTTGGTCAGCTGAGGGGGTGGATGGTTTTAGTTTTTGTAAAAGGGAGCAAATGAGGGAAGTTGGAACTGGTTGCAACTGAAATGAAGGAAGTGAGCTAGTAGTAGAAGTTGGCAGATTTGAGCTACCTGCAGATAGTCAATCGGCAAGAGTTTGGATGGCCTCTGTGAAGAAGGTATTGAAGGCATTGGCAGTTTGTATGGGATTCTCAAGGTTAGAGCCTTGTGGGTTTGCTGTAATGGATTGGCCTGGGTGTATTAGTTTGTTAATGCTAGTCCAAAACTTTTGTAGTTTATTTTGGTGAGTTTGCTGGAGTTGGAAGTAAAAGTTTATTTTATCTAAGAGGATAGCTTTTTTTGTATTATTTCTAAGTTGTCTAAAGTTTTGATGGTCTGTTGGATTTTTAGTAGTACGCCATTTAGCCCAGGATTTGTTTCTAAGAAGGATTTTTTTTGCCTGGTTTCTTTTGAGAGCCATGGGGCAGGTTTAGTCTTATTTCTAATAGAGTGTGTTGGTGCGTGGTGGTCTAGGATGGCTAAGAATGTGGAATTAAAGTATTCTACGGCTTCATCAAGTGGGAGGTATTTTATTGGTGACCAATTACACACCTTAAGTTCTGTTTGGAAAAGTTGAGGGTTAAAATGTTTTTTGGTCCGTATTGTCCTGAAAGTATTTGGGTAGGTTAGGTTGGTCTTATGCCTGATAATATAGGTCACTGAGTGGTCACTTAGATAATCTGGGAGGGTCCCTGCTTTGTATGTTTGATGAGGATTATTAATGAGAATCCAATCTAAGGTACTTTCTTTCTTATTGGTTTTGTTAATCCTGGTTGGAGAGTTAATAGTTTGAGAGAAGCCATATAGGTTAATATGGGTAGTGGGGTGTTCAGTACTACAGGACTTCTAGTCGATATTAAAGTCTCCAAGGACTATAGTTTCTTTTGGAAGATTTATAGAAAGCCAGTTGAGGATATTTTCGAGGGTATTTATGTTATTACCAGGAGGAAGGTAGATACAGATGATATATATGGATTTACACGTATTAAGCTAAACCTTAGAAATAAGGATTTTAGCATTATTGTCTAGAGATGGTTTAAGGTCTGCAGAGGTAACTTGTAACTCTGCTTTGTAAAGGATTGCTACACCCATTAGGATGCTGCTTAGAGGAGCCGCAGGTACGGGCAGCTCTGGTACATCAGAGCCCAGCCTTAATGTGACGGCTCCGGCTCCTTTAGGGCTAATCACATCCTCCTGGTTTTTGAGGGTTCCTTTTAACTGCCCCTCAGGTGTGGCTCTGAGGCCCCAGGAGCGATGTTTTAAACCAAGATGAAGGAAACCTACTTTGATGTGAGCCCAGAAATTCTACCCTTTGGTCAGGAGGCTTTCTGACCAAGGTGTTCAGGTGACGGAGTAAAGGACAGGGAGTCGCGGCCCGGGCTGTGAGAGTTTGAGGTCACAGGGGTCATAAACAACAGACGGTCTCAGGCAGAGGGGTTCCAAAAGGAGGGAAAACAGAGAGCCTCTCTGACAAGCCTCAAAAACAGTTACCTGAGAGAGGCCGCCTCTAGCCTTCCCTCCTCTAGGAGCAGAGGGAAACCTATCATTTGTTTGAAGAGGCCTGGCCATTCATCCTCCAAGAAAAGAAGGTATCTCCTCCGGACTCCAAGCTCATGGACCGATGTTAATCGAGGAAAGTCAGCCCCTTCTTCTTTCCTTTCTTCAGATGGACCACTTGGAGTGGGAATGAGTTATAGAAGTCTCAAAACTACTGAGCCATTCTATCGGGCCTTACTTACAACAGAGGTGAAAGAGCAGAGAATCCTTTAGAATGGTCAAACCACTGGTATAAAGAAGCATTCTGTGACCCCAATCTCCCTCTACTGGAGGCCAACAAGTCTGTGAGGAAGACAAGATTCCATGACAGAGATTTTCCTCAATTTGGCCTTCTTTGCAGAAGGACAACTGATGAGATTCACAGACTTTCAGGGGATCTCTGCAACATCAACAATTCCTCGCTAACGACAGGAGATCATGCCGTCTATCCAGTTCAGATTCTGACCAGTTTGAGTCCCTGCCCTCCCCCCACAGTTCCCCCAGAGGCCCATCCAAACTCATACAGCCCTGAGAGCCCTGGCCTGGAGCAGGAATCAGGATTCCAGGTGCCCACGTGAGGCCCTCACCACTGGTGCTGCCTCAGGTCTCACCACAGGGGCTCCATACAAGCCACTGATCTCACAATACCACTTGAGGCGTAGCTGGTGGAGGGCTCAAACAATCCTCATCCCATCGGCCTGCCAGTCTTCCACATCCTATAAGGCCTTCAAAAGTCTACCCTGCTAGTCTGTCCCTTTTTACAGATCAAAGAGATGTCGACAGGGCCAGTCGATACTCAGATGGATCCAAGTCAGAAAGTACACAGGAGAATGGTAACCAATCATTTAGATGTCACTAGGATGGCTGGGGCATATTTTCTCCCGCATGACTTTCTCATGCCAATGCTGTTGGGATTGTCTACACAGTGGTGCTTCTCACCACAATCCTTCTTAAGGGCCAAACAAGCTGGGTGATCTATGGCTTGCAGATCATCTCGATTCTGGTTCAACACATCTCCTCAGGTTCACCCAAATCAGGGACAAACTATCCCCTGCTGCGCATGGGCCTTGTGCAGAATGGTCCCGACATCCTTGATCGGTCAGGGGCCTCCTGAGGGGGTGGGGGTCATTATCCAGGCAGCAAACGTCCTACTGGAATTCAACCGATTCAATGAGATTCTGCTTTGGCTTTCACGTGGAGGCACCTCAGTTGCTTCTTCCCAGAGCGGACCCACAGACCTCTTCCCGTGATTAGGTACCAACAGGTATAGACAACGGGTAGGCTTACCAACCCCTAACAGGCGGAACCAAGCAGTGACAACCAAATGGGCGCCCTCCTCGGTTTTGTCAGGCTAGCAACATCCTCCCTGGGAAAACCAGGGTAGCAACCAGAGGCAGCAGGAGAGATTCTACAGATTCTCACGACAGGTCTCTCAAGCAATCTATAGCTGAAGAGATATTTCAGCAATGGGATCTATTGCCCGAAGAGAGATATTTCTCCTACTCCCAAGGAGTCCGGGGAATATTATCACTTCAGGGTCTCCAAAACGAACAGAAGTATCCCCCTTCTCCTATCTGGGGCCAGGATTGCTCCATTCCGAAAGTCCTTTCCTCTCCCTCCACTTCCTCCAGGTCCTCCAGACTAATCCCCCGTGCTTCCTTGAGATCCCCTCAAAAAAGTTGCAACTACTGGCCTCCCATGTTTGGTCTCATTTCATACATTGCCACAATTGCAGCATCATTTTTCTTCCGTTGCGCATCTGATCCCAGCAGATCTTATTCAGGGTCTGGGACACCGGCCTGTCCCTTCTCACAACCTCATCGGGTCAGCACTTCGGTCTATCTCTCCACCTTTCCCTTTGATCCTACTTCCAGTTAGACTCAATAGAGTATCTTCTCTAATCTCTAATATCAACACTCACAACAAATACAAGCAATTGGAAACGTTCCAGGAGGCTAAGGCCAAGTTTCTTCTATTTCCAGCTCAGCCCAGACTTCTCAGTCCTGAATTTCTCTTCAGATTTTTCTTATCACGGCTCAGTTTCATTGGCTGCTATCTCCATCTGCTGTCGTCAGGTCCTTTCTCATGTCTGGTAGCCACCCATAGGTATCATTATGAGCAATAGGCAGAATTTTTTTCTTTGAAAGAATTTTCCTACTAAAACCTCCATCCTGGAATCCTCCTCCTCAGTGGGATCCAAATTTAGTATTGACATCCTTGATTCCCTTTTCTTGAGCCAGCTGTTTCTTCTGTTTCTGATCAAGAGTTTTTGGCTATCTTATATTTCTGGTGGGTAAGCATCGGCCAAGGGGTGTTCTGACTTCTAAGAGCTCTTCTTTTCACAAAGCATTATTTGGTTGAGAACAAAGACATCTTATCTTTTGATCGATTCCTTCAAAGTTTACCTTCAAAATGCTCTTCAAAGACCTCCTGTGATCTTCCTCTAAATTATTTCGTATTTGACCCAGACATTCTACACAAAAGCTACAAAATGATGATGTATCTTGATGTCAGATATTATTTGGACAGAACAAAAAAAATTTAAAAATTGAGGACGACTAGCCACTGTTGCGGATAATAAAAAGGCCTTCCTGTTTCTAAAGTGACCTTGTCCAGATGGTTCTTCATACCCCCCTTCTTGGCTGTGCGGTCTAGTCTCAGGATATTGCAACCAGGTGGGATAACTTCATTATCTTTAATTGCAGGTTTTAGCCATGTTTCTGTTAGACATAGGATGTCATATAAGTGGACATCTAGGAGGGCGTGGAGGTGGGCAACTTTGTTGTTAATGCTGCGTATGTTGAGATGTGCTATAAAGAGTGAGTTTGAAGGTCTGGTAGGGGTTTATGTACTAGAGAGGTTAGGGCTGTTTTGTTCAGTGGTAGGACTATTCTTTGGGCTGGGGTTTGGATGAATGACCCCATCTAGTAAGGAGTGGAGGTGTATTCTACTTATAGGGTTTGGAAGCTTACAATAATAGCACAGAGATTTCTTAGCCTTTAGATTGTTATATCTGATGTGGGCCAATCTATGATATTTAGCTTGTAGGTAGCCGGGTCTGGATGTGATGCTTATATGGTTTTGGGAGATAGCCAGTATTGGTGTGGCAGTATATTTGGAGGGATAATGAAATTGTGGACATACTGGATGGTCATAGAAGGTTAGCAGATAGGCTGTAGTTAGAGGAGGTAAGAGTGAGGCCAAGAGTAATAGTTTTATGTGTATTGGGATAGGTAATATAGGCATTATGATGGTTTAGTTTAAGGAACTATGTGGGAGGTAAGGATGTTTTAAACAGGTGGGGTAATGTAACAAGGAGGGTTGGGAGTGCTAATGAGGTGGACCTTTTGATTGGCTCAGAGGGGATGGGGGTGTGGTTTAGAGGAATAAATGTAGGAGCACTGGGGTGGAAAAAGTTAAAGGAATTTATTTGGGAAGGAAAGAGGACAAGAGTTAAGTAGAAATAGGTTTCTCCCATCAGAACAGGGTGGTTTAGGATTACTAGTTTTGGAGATTTTTTAGCACTGCATAGTTAAGACTCATACATAACGCAAGCCAAGGACTACTAATCAAAGATTATGTTGAAATGGGAGGATAAAGTAAAAAAAATGACAGTAGAATTTTAAATGCACGCAGCTAAGGAGAAAAGTAACAACCATTCAGAATATTATATTTACAAAGTAGCAAAAAGTATACTGAGAAGTAAGCCAAAATGGTAAGGGTGAGAAGAGATTTTACCAATACTGATGACTTTATGTAGAATGATGTGGACAGAGGACAACTGTTCATGAGAAGGTTTATACTATAAACTGTATGGTCAATGGCACAGAAGGTGGAGAAACATTAAGATGAGGATAGTGCAGAGTATAGGAGGCCTGAATGATGTGGCTAGAGGACAGCCCACCCAGATGTCAGTCACCTCCATGTCTGACATTATGGGAAGGTTCTACCTGTGGGGGCCTAAAGGTCAGGGATGACTGACCTCTTGACCATTATCAGCTGCTATAGAAATTGCTCCATGGTTCCAGTGCAGGTTTCCAAATTCTGGCACACCTTAGACACAGCCAGCTACTGCACCTGACACCATGAGACCAAAGGAGTTAATTGAAAGGGCACATGCTTGTATACACCAAACCTGGCCATAAGAAAGCAACTTAGACCTTTAATAGCAAAGCTTCAATCCTACCAGTAGAAAGAGTTGATTCTGACAAAACCATGGCAGAGGGACAAAGTACTAAAAGTGGGAGATGGTAGAGTGTTTATGGAAAATGATTACTCACTGTACACCAGGCAGAAGATGAGTAAATATATTCTTATAATCAGGGAATGTTGAGAAGCAGGCATGAGATTCAAGCTGCTGCATCTAGCCATTTTCCAGATATTCTTTCCTGGATGGTCAAAATCACTTTTTGGTGCAGAATATGCTAAGGAGGAAATACAAAAGTTTGTCCAACAAAAAGTAAGCTATCAAACAGAAGGAGATTCTACGTCTTGATCTTCTGGTAATAAAGCCCTTACAAAGACTGTGCCAGTGAAACCTTTTTCCAGTGTTTCAAAAGGAAATGCTTGAGGGAGAGAGAGAGAAAAAAAGAACAAGAATTGACTAGAAGAATCGTCAGTATGTTGGAAATGAAGCAGAGACTGTATTTGGGAGGTGGAGAGGAACAGGAAGAAAACTAGCAACTCGGAAATTGACAAATAAATGTGGCATTACAAAGCATAGCCTGTATTCGTGAAACATAACAGGACAAGAAAACCTGGAAATATTGAACTTCTTTGACTTTGTTAAACTTGTATGGGGACTCCAAAGCATATGCCTTACTTCATGTCATTAATGTTTGGAAGAATATTTAGGAGGAGGGAAGAGGAAGGAAATAACTGTAAGTAAAACAAAATTTTGATCTGATGTTGTTAATCTTCACCTAATCCTTGACAGTAATTTCAGTTCCGAACCCTCGGAACCAACTCTGCCATTATTTTCCAGCTTGTGCTCTCCAAACTCTCGAGCCTGGGTCTACCCATAATGCTCCTCACAGAGATTACCTCAGATCTCATTTGCTGTGTCACAGATCAGATGTGCCTTCATTATCTCTTGAGCCTTGGTGAATATTTGTGAGTTATAAAACGTATTTTCTGTATCTTTACCTATAAAATCTCTAGTTAATTCTATCTACCTTATCTAAGCTACACGCTCATCTTCTAATCCTTTTTTCCCTTACTGTGAGGTATTTCTCCTACTTACCATTGTTGGTAACTTTCTCTCTTTACCCTTAGGGTATTCTCATTACCATCGTGGGTATTTTTCTGCTTCCTTGCCTTTAAAAAAAAAAAAAAATCTCTCTAATTATCTTCTAGCCTCCTTAATTCTGATATGTCTGACAAGAAACCATCTCCAATGAAACCTAAGGGCTCTTCAGGTTTTAAGAGATGTACCAAGTGTGAGAGGGAAAATGCCAAACTGTGACGGGAATACCCTGTGTGTATATTGTTTAGGCGAAATACATTTGCAAGAAATTGTGCTATTTGTCACTGATTTTCCTCCTATACCCTATTGGAAAGAAAGAATAAGTTTTTGTTGAAAGGCCTGTTAAAATCTACTTTCGAGAAGGCCATTTTTGGATTTAAAGAGAAAACTGGGGAAGCGGGAACTTCTTCCCACAGTTCAAAAAAGAGACCTTCCTCGGTTCCGAGCTCTTTGAAACTGATAAGGAAAATTGCTAAAACTTCTTCAGCTCTGAAAAGTTCTTCGGCATGGGGAGAATTGTCGGTGCCTAGCAAGACACCTTTGGAACACTCTGATGCCTCGGCCTCAGCTCCAACTGAGCCATTGGTACCTAGGACTTCAGAGTTGCCTATTGCACCCAGGATGTTGTACTCTCCTTCTGTCGACTCCTTTAAGGACACTCCTTCCGTGGAAGTCGGATGGTCCAGATCTCCTTTCGTGGTATCGATGAGGTCTACTAAAAGTTTATCGGAACAGGACATTATGAGGTTAGTGGACCAGCTCCTAGTGGCAAAAGGATTAACTTCAGTTCTGAGCCAAACCGGCATTGAAATTGCTCAATGTTAAGTTGTCTATCTTGCCTTTATTCTTGCTGGATGGGTTCGGAGCCGATCCTTGGCTCCGACTCGGCCTTCTACTAAAGCTCGAGAGCTATTTACTGGCTCGAGGCCTCCCCATATCCCACAATGCTTGGCGCTAGATACCCAGATCTCGTTTGCCGCTTCAGCTACGAGGTTGCGTTTTTACTGGCTCAGGTCGTATTAATCCTTTTTTTTCTATTTTCAGCTAATTTTTAACTGTATTTTTCTTAAAGTTAGATTGTCTTTACTTGTAGTATAGTTATACTGTGTATCCCCTAGTTGTCCCACTTAGGAAACTCATTTTTTGTTAGAGAGTTTCTCCCCCCCCCCTTGCTTCTTCTCTATTAGTGGCTAACCCCCCTCCCCCATTGTACTTATAGGAGTAGTGTTTAGCCTTCTAGTTTTTTGTATATATTTATTGAGGTTGTTGTTGTTGTTATTATTATTAAGTGTGGGTGATAGTGATAGTTTTTTTCTGCTTATTATTGTTAGCTTATCTAGTGCGGGCGTGTGAGTGTTTTCTGCTTATTATTGTTAGCTTATCTAGTGCGGGCGTGTGAGTGTGTCTGTGTGCCTTGTTTAAGCACTAGTGTAATTTTTCTCTCTTTGGTATCCCCGGGCCAGCATGTCCAAGGATACCAACGTTTCAGGCTTCAAGAAGTGTGACTCGTGCTGTCAGAAGATGTCTCTGACAGACGGTCACACTTCTTGCATTTATTGCTTGGGTTCCCTACACCTGCAGGACTCCTGCTCGATCTGTCATGCCTCCAGCCCGAGAGTCCTGCAGGAGCATAGGAACAAGCTTATCTTGAGAGGCTTACTCAAGCCAGAGGGATCCCCGGCGACGCCTCAGTCGGGGAAATCCTCAAAGCCTGCCAAGCCATCGGCTCCCAGTTCGGCGACGTCACCGGGCGGAGCATCTGCCTCCTCTTCGGCTCCGGCTTGAGCCGACACTTCTAGACCTCAATCGGCTCTGACTTTACTGTCAGAACCGTCACTGGGCCAAAAACATTCTAGGTCCCCTTCCCTAGAATCGGTTCGCTCGGCTCTGAGGTCACCGTTGCTTCAGTCGGAATGAAGCCATAGGTCCCACTCCTCTCGGTCTTCCAGGTTATCCGATCATGACTTGGAGAGGGTGGTCAGTAGACTACTTAAATCGCAGACCCTGGCCAAGATGTTAACCAGCCCTTCTCAACAGACTGTAGCTGTCCCGGTGTCTTCAGCAGTTCCTCCTCCGACTCCCCTTTTGTGTTCGGAGCCGGAGCTGGTTGCGGCTCGAATCTTGGAAACAGTGCCAATACCACACCTTTCGGCTCCTTCGTTGGCTCCGATCTCTTCATTGGTTCCTTCCTTGGAGGGATCTGGGTGCCGGGACTCCCTCGTCGGCTCCGAGGGGGCGAGTGGCATCGGACCCTTGTCCGACCCCATTCTCCCTCTCGGGGCTTCGGTGCAGGTGAGCTCGGCCCCGACATCAGCCTCGGAGCCATCCCTCTTGGTGCCGGGAGGGGTTCACGTCTCTTCAGAGCGGGGACCCTCTGCTCTGCCTGACACGGGTGCCTTTGAGGTCATGAGGAGCATGCTGACTCCTGTGTCGGCTCCTCGATCGGCCCCTTCGGCTCCTCCACCCATGGTGCCTGCATCGGTCTCTGTCCACCCTCCTGACCCCAAGCGTGGAGAACAGACGCTCCAGGCCGCCCCATTGGGCGTATCTTCCTCTTCCGAGGCCTCCCCTAATCATTCAGGAGCCCCCTCGGAAGAGAAAATGTAAGAGGAAACATGTTGACTCCCCCAAGTCAGTCACGTCTGATACCGACTTGGAGGATTCGGAAGGTTCCCCAAGATCCCCCTCTGAAGATGTCTCTTTTTTAGCCATCCTAGAGATCCTTAAGCAGAGGGGGAACTCGACTGCCCTTAACCCTTCCGAGGACGAGTCGGTGTACCTGGACGCATTTGGTTCTCGCCCTTCCACCTCCTGGGTGTCTCCATCCTTTGACCCACTCATGGAAGTGGTGGCTTGAAGGGTGTGATCAGGCCCAGACACAGTGGAACCAACTCCCCACAGACCCACTAAGTTCATTACAGCCCCACCCGGCAAACAATTTCTGACAAAAGGTGTCCCTGTTGATGCCATGGTGGTGGCAGCAGCCACTAAGGAGGAGTTGGCTGACCCTTCGGTGCCTGTCCATCTACCTAATACAGAGTCTAGGACAATGGACAGGTACAGGAAGCGGATGTTTTCTTCAGCGACCTTTTCCATGCAGTCGCTGAATTATCTGTGCCATTTCACCCGCCTTCAAAGGGATATTCTCAAGGAACTGGGTGATACCCTTCAGGATCCATCAGCTGTGGGGGCTCAGGATAAGATTAACTCCCAGCTGGCGACCCTTAACTCTATCGTCAACTCCTCCATGCAGCTCATTTCTTATGCAGCCGATGGGGCAAGTAGGGCCGCAGGTACAGGCGTGGCTTTGAGAAGACATGTCTGGATGTGGTTATGTAACTTTGCTGACCCCTTTAAGGCATCCTTCACCAATACCCCCTTCGATGGTTCGGCTCTATTTGGACCACAGATGAAGGATTACCCTTACCAGGTGTGAGCAGGAAGGCAAGACTCTCTCTGCTGTGGGAGTCCATTTTTCTACTTCCTCTAGACCATACCCAAAAGGTCAGAAGAGTGGAAAAATATGGTTTTGAAAACCCCAGGGAGTCGTGCCTGACACACGCGGCGAGTTTCCCTCCAGGGGCAGAGGAGGAAACAATAATAGACATCGCCAGAGGGGCAGAGGGGGTCCGCAAAATCAGGGTAGCAGAGAGTCTTTCTCTGACAAACCCTTTCAGCACCCCTGAGGGGCTGCCCAACTGTCCACCTTCTGAGGCAGTCGGGGGAAGATTGTCACTGTACCCAGAAGCCTGGCAACTCCTCACACAAGACAAATGGGTACGGTCCATCATATCCGAGGGTTACAAAATCCCCTTTGTCCACACCCCTGTACAAACAACCAGGTCCCTTCCAGATGTTCCACCCGGTCTAAGGGAACAAGCAGTGCTAGAAATTTCAAAACTGCTAAAAAAAAGGGCCATCCAGCCAGTCCCAGCAGACCAGCAAGGATCCGGGATTTACTCCAAGTTCTTTTTGGTACCAAAAAAGACAGGGGACTGGAGACCCATTTTGGATCTCAGCAGGTTAAACAAATCTGTTCAAAGAATGAAGTTCCGGATGGTCACGCTTCAGTCCATTCTACCTTTTTTGGGTCAGGACAATTGGATGTGCTCCATAGACCTTCAGGATGCGTACTACCATATCAAAATGGACAGATGCTCCAGAAGGTTTCTCCGCTTCCGGTTGGGAGCCAGTCACTATCAGTTCAGAGCTCTGCCCTTTGGTCTCACCACAGCCCCCAGGGTGTTCACCAAATGCATGGCAGTGGTTGCGGCTCACCTGAGACGGCGAGGATTCCAGGTGTTTCCATACCTAGACGACTGGCTCCTTACTGCTTCCACCAGGCATCAGCTACTGTGAGCCAGGGATTATAACATCCAAACTTGCTCCGAGCTAGGTATCTCAATAAATTTTGAAAAGTCTGCATTGTCGCCTTGTCAATCTATAACCTTTATAGGCGCAAGATTAAATACAAAAGAGCTGTCTGCAAAACTTCCTTTCGACAGAGTATCAAACATTCGCCGACATGTGCAGGTCTTACTACAGTGCAAGAGGATTCAGGCCAGATTTGTACTGAAAACTTTGGGTCTCATGGCAGCAGCAATCACATTACTTCCCCTGGCTCGTTTTCACATGCGGATTCTTCAGTGGATGCTTTTTACCCAATGGTCTTTTCAACAACTTCCGATGTCTCACAACATAATAATCACTCAATCATGCAAAGACCACCTGGCTTGGTGGATGGTCTCCCCTCTAGTACTTCAGGGCAGACCGTTTGTTCTTCCTCCTCCTGTTGCCACGGTGACCACGGATGCCTCCCTGATCGGGTGGGGGGGCATTTTCAGGGCTGGACTGTCCAGGGCACTTGGCAACCTCTAGAGTACCACCTGCACATAAACGTCTTGGAGATGAGAGCGGTGCTTTTAGCATTGCAAGCTCTTCAGGACTCTCTACCCACCAGGACTATTGCAATTCAAACAGACAATATGTCTGTAGTGTGGTACATCAACAAGCAGGGCGGAACCAAGTCCTATCCCTTATGTCGAGAAGCACTCAGACTCTGGCAGTGGGCGATCTCCTCTCAACGGTTTCTGATAGCAATGCACATCCCCGGGAAGTCCAACGTCATAGCGGACAGGCTAAGCAGAGCTATCCTCATGCCTCACGAGTGGTCTCTCAATCAGTCAGTAGCAGACAAAATTTTCCGCACATGGGGTCAACCTTGCTGCGACCTTTTCGCAACTCCTCTCAACAGCAAGTGCGACGATTTCTTCACTCTCTTCCCCCTCCCCGGCCACTCCCCCAGAGACGATGTAGTTCACGATTGGCCCTGGGGTCTTCTGTATGCATTCTCACCTTTTCCCCTAATTCCCAAACTAATTCAGAAGGCGACCGCATTGGGATCCAGGATGATCCTCATTGCCCCTTACTGGCCTCGACAAATTTGGTTCCCATTCCTGCATTGTCACCTGCTGGAGCAGCCTTGGAATCTGGACCCAGTGCCAGACCTCTTGGTCCATCAGTCGGGCGGGCTGCACCAACCCCTTCAGTCTCTCAACCTCACAGCTTGGTTGCACCACTTCCAACCTTAGCCAGGCTTCCACATATTTCTCAGCCGGTGAGTGAAAGCATCCTTTCTTCGCACAAATCTACTACCAGGAAGACTTATGCTAGTAAGTGGAAACGTTTCTCTTTCTGGGCAGAGGCTAGAAATATAGACCCCTTTACAGCCCCTGTCCATCACGTTCTAGATTTTTTAGCAGAACTTTTTCGAGCTGGTTCCTCGTCTGCCACCATTAAAGTCCAATTGGCTGCTATCGCAAATTTCCACGCTGGCCTGTTAGAAACCAGCATCATGTCCCACAAACTTTGCAAGGCCTTTCTTAAAGGGACTATTTTACTTAGGCCCCCGGTCAGAGATCCCCCCTCCGTGGGATTTAAACCTGATATTAGCTTCCTTGATTCTCCCTCCTTTTGAACCTGCAGCCTCCTGTTCCTTAAAATTACTCTCCTGGAAGACTCTCTTTTTAGTAGCCATCACCTCAGCTAGGAGAGTTTCGGAACTTCAAGCCCTCTGTATTCGTCGTCCTTATCTTGTGTTTCACAAGGATAGAGTTTCACTCAGGACTAATCCTTCTTTTCAGCCCAAGATACCTTCCGAGACAAACCTGAATCAGGCTATTGATCTACCTGTCTTTTTTCCTAACTATTCGAACAAAAGTTACACCAATTGGATGTTCATAGGCAATTACGTTTTTATTTGGATAGGACTAAACAAACAAGAAAATCGGACCAACTCTTCCTGTCCTATGCTGAGAGCAAACAGGGCCTGCCAGTTTCTAAAGTAACCTTATCCAGGTGGCTGGCCTCTATTATTACTTTGATTTATCAACTGAGACATAAAGAACTCCCTACAAAACCAAAAGCTCATTCCACCAGAGCGTTAGCTACTTTGGTAGCTTTTCAAGCAAGACTACCAATGGAATCTATTTGTGCTGTAGCCACATGGGCCACTCCTCGTACTTTCATTTCACATTATAAGTTGGATATGGCCTCTAGGAGTCGAGCTGAGTTTGGTTCCACTGTGCTCAAGAGTCTGTTCCGATGAGCCACCCAGGACTAAGGTGCTAGGGATGCTGTCCCATCCAGCAAGAATGAAGGTGAGATAGACAACTTAACATTAAGAAGTTATGTACCTACCATAACGTTCCATGTTAGTTGTCTTCTTCTCGCCTTCTTTCTTGCATCCCACCCTCCATCCCCCTTGCCTGGACAGACCAAGAAGAGTCCCTTTTTGAGGCCTTCTTCCTCTGGCTAAGTCTTATCTGGGTTACGTCCTCCTCTGTTTTAGTACTGTAGGTAAACCTTGTAGTTTGGACAGGTGTCCTTAAAATTTTTTCTGTGGTGTTAGCTCTGCCAAACGAGATCTGGGTATCTAGCGCCAAGCATTGTGGGATATGGGGAGGCCTCAAGCCAGTAAATAGCTCTTGAGCTGAGTCAGAGCCGAGGATCGGCTCCGAACCCATCCAGCAAGAAAGAAGGCGAGAAGAAGACAACTAACATGGAATGTTATGGTAGGTACATAACTTCTTATTCCATGACACCTACATTCACTCCTCCTCCAACACTATCTGAGCCCTTGGAATCCTCGGCTCTGCCAGCCTCAGCTCTGACTGAGTCGGTTCTGACAGCCTTCTCATCTTCGGTTCTGACTACAGCCTTGAGTTTTTCCTGGATCTTCTGCACCGGGAGGCTTCTGGGGTCAAGACTCAACAGTCAGTTCTGGGATGCAAAATATTTTTTTGGCTCCATCTGAGCCATCCATGCCTCTTGGAGCGTCAACCATTGTAGTTCAAACTCAGGTTCCTAGTGGGGAGGCGGTCTCTCCGGTGTGGGGTGTGACCCCAGTTCTGAAGCAGTCTTTTTCAGTTCTGGGCTCCCACTCCTCTATGGGGGGCCTGCCTTCTGTATCGTGGAGAAGGTGCTATCCCTTGGGGATTCCCAGTTGTTTCCTTTCCTGTTGGGGCAAATATCCTCTCCTTCCTCTCGTCCAGAACTGCCATTGACCGCATCCCCCAGACAGAGGGCACAAAAGCCCCAGATAACACCCACCCTGGTGGTTACCTCTTCGTAAATGTCTCCAGAACTTCCCCCCAAAGAAATCCGTGTGAAGAGGAAGTACAAGAGGAAGCACCTCGACTCCCCAGAGGAGTCCTACACTGAGGATACTGACTTCAATGAAGGCAAAGGTTCTCCAAGGTCACCCCCTGAAGATGTTTCCTTCAGGGAGATCTTTGAAATACTGAAACAGAGGGGTGACTAGTCATCCACACAACCTTACACGGAGGAGTCAGTATACCTGGAGGCTTTCTGTGTCCTACTCTCCACTTCTTGCATATCACCGCCTGCTGACGAACTGGTGAAATTGATCGCCCAGCGGGCTTGGAAGATACCCAATGCCATTCAACCTATTCCCAAAAGACCTGACTCTATTTTGTCTGCACCAAAGGAGGAACCACACTGGTCTAAAGGAATCCCTGTTGATGCTGTGGTGGTAGCAGCAGCCACCAAAAAAGAACTCGCAGAAGAGAGTCACACTATCCATCATCCTAACAAGGTGTCCAGGACCTTGGATAGATTTGGGAAGCATGTCTATGCTTCAACAACCTTTGCACTAAGGTCGGTGAACTACATGGTACAATTTACCAGGTTACAAAGAGACTTAATTAAAGAACTTTCTAACACTCTGGCAGGAGGAGTAGATGTGGAGGTTCAGGAGAAGGCCTCCTCCCAGCTTGTGACCCTCAAATCCATCTCCAATTCATCCATGAAGCTCATAGCACATGCAGCCAAAGGGACGTCCAGAGCAGCGGGTTCAGGCATAGCCATCAGATGGCATTCCTGGATGTGTTTATGTGACTTCGCAGAGCCATTCAAACCATCATTCATCAGTGCACCCTTTGATGGAGCTACTTTTTTTGGCCCAAAAGATAAGCAAACTCTGACCAGAAGTGAGCAGGATGGCAAGACCCTATCTGCCATGGGCATACATTTCTCTACTCTTCAGTGACCCTATTTGAGGAATCCGAGGAGTGGGAGACTATGGTTCAAGAAATCCAGAGGGCCTTTCTATGAGTTGCATGGTAAAGATTTCCCCTGGGGCAGAGGGGGAAACAATGGAAGATGCCACCCTAGGGGCTGGAATGGACCGCAGAATCATGGGTCCAGGGAATCCTTCTGTGGTACTTCCTATCAGCATGCTTGAAGAGATGCTTGACTGTCTTCCTCTGGAGGTAGTCAGGGGGGCAATTATCCCTGCACCTACCAGCCTGGCAAACAATAACTTTGTACAAATGGGTGCTCAGAATAATATCCAGAGGCTACCAAATTCCCTTGTTCATGAACCCCAAACTTCAGAGAAAACTCCCAGATGTTCCACCCAATCAAAGGGAGGCAGCAGCCTTAGAAATCCAAAATCTGCTAAACAAAAGAGTCATCCAAAAAGTCCCACCAGAGCAGATAGGATCCGGGGTTTACTCAAGATTCTTTTTAGTGCTCAGAAAAACAGGGGACTGGAGACCAATTTTGGATCTCAGCCAGTTCAACAAATCAGTCCACCATGCCAAATTCTGGATGGTCTCGGTACAAACCATACTTCCTTTCTTGGAAAAAGGCGCCTGGATGTCCTTGATAGACCTCAAGAATGCTTATTACCAAATAAAGATGGAGAAAAGCTCCAGAAGCTTTCTACACTTCTGGCTAAGGGCCAGTCACTACCAATTTAGAGCACTGCCCTTTGGACTCACCACAGTCCCCAGGGTGTTTACCAAATGCATGGCAGTAGCTGCAGCACATCTCAGACTGCAAGGTTTTTGAGTATTCCAATATCTCGATGACTGGCTCCTCAGTGCTACCACCAGGCATCACTTAGAAATAGTAAGAGACTATACCCTGTCTGTCTGCACATCCCTAGGCATTTCAGTAAATCTCAGAAAATCCCAGCTGCAACCTTCATAACATTTGGATTTCATACGGGCGCAACTAAACCTTATCTCAAGGAATGCTTCCCTTCCTCCAGAAAGACTACTGAACATCAGGGCTCTGGTGAGACAGATCATTCAGAACGACAGAGTCCCTGTGAAATTAATTCTTCAAACCTTGGGTTCAATGGCCACCACAATCATTCTAGTTCCCCTAGCAAGATTGCACATGTGATTACTACAGTTGATATTAGCAGTACAGTGGTCTCTAACTCATCAACCAATGTCTTACTGAATTTTAGTAACCAATCTCTGCAAACAAGATCTCAAATGGTGGCTTCATTCAGATCAGATTCTCCTGGGCTGGCCCTTCTCTCTACCTCACCCCCAAGCCGTAGTGACCACGGATGCTTCCCAGATAGGGTGGGGGAATTATCTGGGAAAGACAGTCCAAGGCACATGGTTCCAATTGGAGGCCAACCTGCACATCAGTGTTGTAGAGATGAGGGCAGTGCTGTTGGCGTTGCAAGCATTCCAGGATTCCCTTCCTGTAGGAATAGTTGCAGTTCAAACAGACAACATTTCAGTGGTCTGGTACATCAAAAAACAAGGGGGAACCAAATCATATCCACTATGTCGAGAGGCACTCGAGTGTGGAAGTGGGTGATTCCTTCCAACCACTTTCTCATAGCAATGCACATTCTGGGAAGTTCAAATGTGATAGCAGACAAGTTGAGCAGGACTATTCTCATGCATCACGTGTGGCCCCTGAATCCAGTAGTGGCGGACAAGATTTTCCATCGATTGAGCCAACCTTGCTGCAACGTCTTTGCCTGTCCCCTGAACAACAAATGCAGAAGTTACTTTGCCCTAATCCCTCCATCGGGGGAGTCACCCAGGGATGCTGTTCTACACAATTGGCCACCTGGTCTATTATATGCTTTTCCTCCAGTTCCATTAATTTCTCAGTTTCTGAAGAAAGCAAAAAGGAGGAAGAATACCATAATCCTCATTGCCCCATTCTGGCCTCTACAAGTCTGGTTTCCCTTCCTTTGGGCTCAACTGCTACAGAAACCATGGATTCTGGACCTGGTTCCAGACCTGCTTACTCACCCAGAAGGCATGGTTCACCCCAACTTGCAGCACTTCAAACTGACGGTGTGGTTTCTCCAATTCCCATGATTGCCAGGCAAGCCTTTCTGTCATCTCTCATCAAATGTATTATTATTGCACACCACAAACCTACAACTAGAAAACTGTACCTGAGCAAATGGAGAAGATTTACCATATGGGCATTAAATAAGGGACTTGATCCCTTCACTGCTCCAATTGAATATATATTGGACTTCTTGAATACTCTCTTTGAGTCTGGTTCCTCTGCTTCGACTATAAAAGTTCAGTTGGCTGCAATCTCTGATTTTCATACTGGACACAATGACTCTTCAATAATGTCCCAGAAACTTTCCAGAGCCTTCCTGAAAGGGTTGTCCTTGTTAAGACCCCCTGTTAAAAATCCGGTTCCTCCATGGGACTTGACAACAGTCCTTCAAGCATTAACCCAAAGTCCTTTTGAACCAGTTGATTCTTGTCAATTAAAATTTTTGACTTGGAAGACTTTATTTCTAGTAGCCATCACCTCTGCAAGAAGTCTCTCTGAATTGCAGGCTTTATCATGCAAATCTCCCTATTTAATTTTTCACAAAGACAGAGTTCAACTTAGAACAAATCCTTCATTTCTTCCAAAAGTGGTTACTGAATCCAGTATTAACCAGACCATACATTTACCAAGTTTTTCCCCAATTTTACCAATAAAGGAGAATACGCTCTGCATTTGCTAGATGTTCATAGACAATTGCATTTTTATCTCCACAAAACTAAAGAATTCTGTAAATCTGGCCAATTATTTGTGTCCTTCTCTGCCTTAAAAATGGGGTTGCGCAGCCTCCAAATTTACCTTGGCTAAGTGGTTGAGAGACTTATTTCTTTCACCTATCAATCTCAAGGACTTCAACTCCACAAAACAACTAGAGCTCATTCTACGAGAGCTGTTGCCACATCATCAGTTTTTCATGCAAGAGCTTCTCTAGATGACATTTGTGCAGCAGCTACTTGGTCCTTTCACCATGTGTATATTTGTGTGATGTTCTAAAATTGTGGCTATATTCTGCCATCTGGCAAACTCAATCTGAGGTAATCTCTGTGAGGAGTATTATGGGTAGAGCCGGGCTCCAGAGTTTGGTGAGCACGAGCTGGAAAATAACGTCCGAGTCGGTTCCGAGGGTTCGGAACTGAACCCACCATCAAGGATTGGTAAAGATGAACAACACAGACTGAATGTTATGGTAAGACATAACTTCTTTTTCTTAACAGTAGTGTTTTTATAATGCATGACATAACCACCATGCTATAAAGTAAAACTTTCTCAGTTATTTTTGAGTGTATTAGGGCTACTAAAGTAAACAGGTGCCCCTGTTTTTTTTTCCTTCCTTCTTTCTTTCTCCTTGTTCTGTTTTAAGAAATGTAGGCACTGCAGTGTAAAAAGAGAAGAAATGTCTGAACAAAAGGGCATGATACAAGAAAAATTGATATGCTTTTCTCTTGCACTTGCATAGTGGAATGACTAGATTAAGGTCCTTGGTTTGATCTAGTAACAAGTTTTAAGGGGGGGGGATAAAAAAAGAACATTAAATATAATAAAGTTTTCCTCTAGCAAATAAATGAGTGCTTCTAATAGAGGCAACTGTGTAACTGGCTCTCATGTCTCTATGGAGACAATCTGACAAGGGGCAATAAAAACAGAATACTTTTTTTTCAATCTCTAGGAGATAATGTTTTCTGAAACCATTCAAGTGTTTTTTCTAATCTATGACAGGAATAAAGATAAGACAAAACCAGACAGCATTTAGTAGAAGCACAGGCTGTAGCATGTGTTTTAGCATGGACAGCCTTCCTTATAGGTTAGTCCAAGTCTGTGATTGTGGCTGTCAGTCTGGGATGTTACTATTAGGAGGGATTCAACTTCAATATTCAAATATGTACATAGTTGTGTGTGTTAGTATTAAGTTAATATGTTTTAGGGATACGGGATAGGGATAGGAAATAAGCTGGTTGCATAAGTGTGGACACCCTTAAACTAATACTTTGTTGAAGCACCTTTTGAGAGGTTTTGAAATGATTTATTGTGGTCTAATTTTTTTATATCACAAAAACCTGCCATTTTAACAGGGGTGTGTACACTTTTTATATCCACTGTATATGTTAAAAAGAGAGGAATTTAAGTACTGGGTAGGTAGAAATTTCTTTAAAAATATAGCTAGGGAATGGGATAAATTAAAGTGGAATTCAAAATTAGGGTGAAAATAAGAGAGAAAGCTGGTTAAGAAGTAATTAGAATTATTTACGGGGACTGACAAAGGTTGAAGTGTTGCAGAACTGGGGAATCTCACAGAACAATAGGAGGAATAATTGCAGAATGCTAAACAGAAAATAAGGGATTACCTCAATAATATGCATGAGTTAACAAAGGCTGCTGTTAAGCAACTGTTTTTGATAACTCCAGAGCACAAAAATGTTTAGCACAATGACTCAGGCAACAGAAAGTACAAATGGTTGTTGCCAAGCTTAGGGAAGCTAAAACAAGGAAGATAATCAGAGATCATGTAGCGGTACTAGAAAAGGGGGTTCTCTCTCTGATTCCCAAGCTCTCAAACTCTCATAGTTATCTTCCTATGAGCTTATCTAAGCTCTCAACAATTTCTATACCTTCTGTCTAAGCTCTCAACAACTCCTACAGTTACCCTCACATAGCCCAACCTTGTAAATACTGTAAATAGCGTTCTACTGTCGGTGTGTATGTAAAGCGTATTTACATTTTCTTAAAAGGTTTGTATGTAAACTGTTTCTACACCTAACACATATCTGTTTTCCTCAAATGAAATTGTATGATCCCTACCTTCAAGCTTAATGAATTTGTTAACTATGCATGATATTGAATGCATTTATGAGTAACTATTCTACATAATATTATCTTTAATATTAACTATCAGTTGTATCTAAATTTTATAAAGCATCTTGGAGCTTTTCTCACTGGGCCTCCACTGAAAATGGGTCAATTCGGCCCAGTGGACTTCCCAGGTAATCAAACTGCAAATAAAATAAATAATAAATAAATATTTCAGTAATTTTATTTAAAAAATTTACGTAAAGCATAGAAATATGGAAGTCAAGAAAAAGTACAAATGTAATGTCTATGGAAGTATTAAATATTCCAAGCGTAGAGGTAGATGAGGCTCAATTACTAACAATTAGGATAGGAGGAAATGAGATAAAAATGGTAGTGTATAACTAATCCACAGGAAAGTCAGTATTCATGTGGAAATTTGGAAACTATGAGGGAAAAAAACTAATAAAAATCTGGAAGATTTTAACAGTATTTTAAAAGGAGGAGAAGCACCAACTTCCAAAAAGAAAGTGAAGTGGTAGTGGCTGTAATACCTAAAGATGGTAAAGACCCTTCAGATCGGGCTCCATGTAGGCCTATTTCAGTTCTAAACCATGATCTTGAAGTGTTTGTCTATAATGGCTAAAAGAATGGCAAAGGTGATGCCAAATTTGATAGATCTGGAGCAATGTGGTTTTGTGGAAGGGAGGCAAACACTTAACATTAATAGAACAATGATGATTCAGAGGGAAGTAGAATATAAGAAAATACCACTGTTGGTGAGTTTTACTGCAGAGAAAGCATTCGACAGAGTAAGCTGGGATTTTATGAGCAGAGTAATTGAAGCATTTGCATTCCCTGTTAAAATTATATGGTTGACTAGGAGGATATGTAAGGGGATTAGAGGTGAAAATTAAAGTGGGTGGGTTTCTCTCTGATAAGTTTTGTTTGAGCAGAACCACCAGACAGGTGTGTCCTTTCCCCCTTTTGTTGTTTGTGTTATATTTAGAACCATTAGCAAAGAAAATAAGGAACTCAGAAATTCAAGGATATAATTGGCATGGTAGTCAAGAAAAAAATAGCTTTATTTGCAGATGATAATGTTAAGTTGTCAATCTCGCCTTCATTCTTGCTGGATGGGTTCGGAGCCGATCCTCGGCTCGACTCAGCCACTTACTAAAGCTCGAGAGCTAATTTTACCGGCTCGAGGCAACCCTATATCCCATGATGCTAGGCGATAACTACCCAGATCTCGTTTGCCTCTTTCGCTTGCGAGGTGCGTTTTTACCGGCTCTTGGTAAGTTTTCAAATTTCAGACTTTTAGTCACCCTTTTTTGTCTTGGTTCCACTCCCTTTATTGCCTCCACTCGGCGCCGATACCACTGAATCTTTGCACTCACGGTCGGCTCCGGCTGGAGCCGACGTATCCTCGGCTCCTTCGGCTCCATCCACCTCCAGAAAGAGGTCAAGATCTTCATCGTTGGAGTCTATCCATTCGGCTCCGAGATCACCCCTGCTCTTGGAGCGGAGCCATCGGAGCCGATCTTCTCGGTCGTCCAGGCTTTCTGACCATGACCTTGAGAGAGTGGTGAGTAGGCTATTAAAGTCTCAGGCATTGGCCCAAATGCTCCATAGCCTGTCTCACCAGACGGTAGCTATTACACATCCACCTATTATACCTCCTTCGACTCTCCCCCAGAGTTCGGAGCTGGAGCTCCTCGGAGCCGTGACTGTTGTGGCGTCAGAGCCGATACCTCCCCCTTCGGCTCCGTCGTCCTCTGCTCCGATCTCCTCCTTGATGCCTTCATTGGAGGGATCCAAGCGTCTGGTCTCCCTCGCCGGCTCCAAGGGGGCGAGTGGCATCGGACCCTTGTCCGACCCCATTCTCACTCTCGGAGCATCGGCGCTGGTGAGCTCGGCCCCGACATCGGCCTCGGAGCCGTCCCTGTCGGTGTGGCCTGGGGTTCCTACCTCTTCGGAGTGGGAGCCCTCTGGCCTCTCTGATGGGGGAGCCTTCGAGGTGATGAGGAGTGTACTAGCCCCAGGGCATAGTCAATGGTCAGTTCCATCAGCTCCTCCCACTACAGTGCCTGCTGACATCTCTTCCCACTCTCTTGCTCCCAGGCCCAGAGATCCAACGCCTCAGGTTTCCCCACTGGGAATATCTTCCTCTTCTGAGGCTTCTCCTGACCCGTCAGGTGAGCCTCCGTGTAAGAGTACATGTAAGAGGAAACATCTGGACTCCCCCGAGTCTATTACATCCGATACCGATTTGGATGAGTTGGAGGGATCCCCAAGGTCCCCCTCTGAGGATGTCTCTTTCTCAGACATCCTTGAAATCCTTAAGCAGAGGGGGAACTGTCCTTCCCTTAATCCTTCCGAGGATGAGTCGGTTTACCTGGAGGCGTTTGGTTCTCGACCCTCCACCTCCTGGGTGTCTCCGCCTTTCGACCCCCTTATGGATGTGGTGGCTCAGAAGGCGTGGACGGCTCCGTATTCGGTGGAACCCACTCCTCGGAGGCCTTCTAAATTCATTACGGCCCCAGCTGATAGGCAATTTTTGACAAAAGGTGTCCCTTTTGATGCCATGGTGGTGGCCGCAGCCACCAAGAAGGAACTAGCCGAGCCTTCAGTACCTATCCAGCTTCCTAACAAGGATTCTAGGACTATGTATGGTAAGCAGATGTTTTCTTCAGCGACCTTTGCCATGCGGTCGCTGAATTACTTGTGTCACTTCACCCGCCTTCAGAGAGATGTTCTCAAAGAGTTGGGAGAAGTTTTACAGGATCCGTCAGCTGCTGGGTCCCAGGATAAAATTAACTCACAGCTAGGAACCCTAAACTCTATTGTTAACTCCTCCATGCGGCTCATTTCATATGCAGTCGATGGAGCGAGTAGGGCCGCAGGCACAGGAGTGGCATTAAAGCGTCACGCCTGGATGCGGCTTTGTAATTTTGCAGACCGCTTCAAGGCGTCCTTCACAAATTCTCCTTTTGATGGTTCGACCTTGTTCGGACCTCAAGTGAAAGACACCTTGACCAGATGCGAGCAAGATGGCAAGACTCTTTCTGCCGTAGGAGTCCATTTCTCCACCCCTTCAAGACCATACCCCAAGGGTCAGAAGGGTGGGAAAATGTGGTTCTGCAAATCTCAAGGAGTCACGCCTGATGCACAAGGTCAGTTTACCCCCAGAGGCAGAGGGGGTAACAGCAACAGACGCCACCCTAGGGGCAGAGGGGGTCCGCAGAATCAGGGTAGCAGGGAGCCTCTCTGACAAACCCTTCCAGCATCCCTGAGATGTTGCCCGATTGTCCACCTTCGGAGGCAGTCGGGGGAAGATTGTCGCTGTACCCAAAAGCCTGGCTTTCCCTTACTCAAGACAAATGGGTACAGTCGATCATATCCGAGGGTTACAAAATTCCCTTTATCCAAACCCCATTTCAGCAAAAGGGAACCCTTCCAGACATTCCACCCGGTCTAAGGGAACTAGCAGTACCAGAGATATCAAAACTGCTAGCAAAAAGAGCCATCCAGCCAGTCCCAGCAGACCAACTAGGATCCGGAATCTACTCAAGGTTCTTTTTGGTACCGAAAAAGACAGGGGACTGGAGACCAATATTAGATCTCAGCAAACTAAACAAGTTTGTAAAGAGAACAAGATTCCGGATGGTCATGCTACAGTCCATTCTACCCTTTCTGGGCAAGGACAATTGGATGTGCTCCGTGGACCATCAGGATGCGTACTATCACATCAAAATTCACAGGCACTCCAGAAGGTTTCTCTGCTTTTGGCTGGGGGCCAGTCACTACCAATTCAGAGCCCTGCCCTTTGGTCTCACTACAGCCCCCAGAGTGTTCACCAAATGTATGTCAGCGGTTACGGCTCACCTGAGACGTCAAGGATTCCAGGTGTTTCCATATCTAGATGACTGGCTCCTCACTGCCACCACCAGGCATCAATTCTCCAAGCCAGAGATTACACCATTTACATTTGCAGAGGGCTAGGAATCTCTATAAATTTTGAAAAATCTGCCTTGTCGCCTTGTCAATCTATTACCTTTATAGGCACCAATTTGGACACCGTACAACTTTCAGCAAAGTTAACAGATCAAAGGGTCTTAGATATTCAAAACCACATCCATGTTCTTCTTCAGAGCGACAAAATTCAGGCCAGGTATGTCCTGAAAGTATTGGGTCTTATAGCGGCCGCTGTAACACTTCTTCCCTTTGCCCGCTTTTACATGCGTCTCCTACAGTGGATGCTTTTCGCCCAGTGGTCTTTTCAACGACTCCCTATGCATCACAAGATCATGATAACTCCAGCGTGCAAAAGGCATCTGTCCTGGTGGATATTGTCCCCTCAAGTCCATCAAGGCAGACCCTTTGTTCCTCCCTCCCCGGTCGCCACGGTTACATCGGACGCCTCCCTGATCGGGTGGGGGGCATTTTCAGGGCAGGATGGTCCATGGCACTTGGCAACCTTTCGAATGCCACCTGCATATAAATGTCCTGGAGATGAGAGCAGTGCTTTTAACGTTGCAAGCCCTCCATGACTCTCTTCCCCTGGGGACTATTGCAATCCAAACGGACAATATGTCCATAGTGTGGTATATCAACAAGCAAGGCGGAACCAAGTCCTATCCCCTGTGTCGAGAGGCACTCAGACTTTGGCAGTGGGCATTCTCTTCTCAGCGGTTTCTGATAGCAACGCATATCCCTGGGAAGTCCAACATCATAGCGGACAGGTTGAGCAGAACTATTCTCATGCCTCACGAGTGGTCTCTCAAACAATCTATGACGGAAGAGATTTTTCAGAAGTGGGGCCTTCCTTGCTGCGATCTTTTTGCTACGCCTCAAAACAGCAAATGCCCCGACTTCTTCACCCTCTTCCCCCTTCCAGGCCATCCCCCCAGAGACGCTCTAGTCCAAGATTGGCCCCGGGGACTTCTCTATGCCTTTCCACCCTTTCCTCTAATACCCCAAGTAATTCAGAAAGCAACCGCCTTGAGAGCCAAGATGATTCTCATTGCCCCTTATTGGCCTCGACAGATATGGTTTCTGTTCCTGAGTCGTTATCTTTTGGTACAGCCTTGGCATCTGGACCCGGTTCCAGATCCTCTGACCCACCAGTCGGGGCAGCTGCACCAATCCATACCTTCTCTCAACCTCACTGCTTGGTTGCTCCACTTCCGTCCCTAGACAGGCTTCCTATGATTTCTAATCCCGTCCGGGATATCATAGTAGCTTCCCTTAAATCTTTCACCAGAAGGATTTACACTAGTAAATGGCAACGTTTCTCCTTCTGGGCAAAAGCTAGAAATATAGATCCCTTTACTGCTCCGATTCATTCGGTCTTGGACTTCCTAGCTGAAATTTTTCACTCAGGATCTTCTTCCTCCACAGTAAAAGTTCAGTGGGCAGCCATTTCAAATTTTCATATAGGCTTGTCGGACCGCAACATCATGTCCCATAAGCTTTGCAAGGCATTCCTTAGAGGTGTATTTTTACTTAAGCCTCCGATCAAAGACCCTCCACCACAGTGGGATCTAAATTTAGTCTTAACATCCTTGATTCTTCCCCCCTTTGAACCTGCGGCTTCCTGTTCATTGAAATTTCTTTCCTGGAAGACACTCTTTCTAGTCGCCATTACTTCTGCTAGGAGAGTATCTGAGCTTCATGCCCTCTGCATTCGTCCTCCCTACTTAATCTTCCACAAAGACAGAGTTTCTCTAAGGACTAATCTGTCTTTCTTACCCAAGGTGGCGTCGCAGACAAACTTAAATCAATCTATTGATCTCCCAGTTTTTTCCCAAATTATACTAATAGAGGGGAGCAAAAACTACATTATCTGGATGTTCATTGCCAGCTCCGATATTATTTGGACAGAACCAAACAAATCAGGAAGTCTGATCAACTGTTTTTATCGTATGCAGAGAACAGGAAAGGCCTTCCGGTATCTAAGGTAACCCTATCTAGGTGGCTGTCTCCTGTGATTACATGTATTTATCAACTCAGAGGTAGAGAGTTGACTTCTAGGCCAAAACCCCATTCAACTAGAGCACTAGCTACATCTACAGCTTTTCAAGCTAGACTACCAATAGACACTATTTGTGCAACAGCCACATGGGCCTCTCCTCATATCTTTGTTTCACATTACAAATTGAACTTGGCCTCCAGAAACAGGGCACATTTTGGTTCCACCGTTCTCAAGAGTCTGTTCCGTTGAGCCACCCAGGATGAAGGTGCTAGGGACACGGTCCCATCCAGCAAGAATGAAGGCGAGATTGACAACTTAACATTGAGAAGTTATGTACCTACCATAACGTTCCATGTTAGTTGTCTTCTCTCGCCTTCTTTCTTGCGTCCCGCCCACCATCTCCCTAGCCTGAACAGACCGAGAAGATTGTTCCTCTTCCTTGAAGAGTCCTGATCTAGCATTTCTAGCCAAATAGCTTGTCCTAGTGTCACTAGATTAGATTGGTTTCTTTGGCGGGATTATTCCCTTTTTTCCTCCTCCTCTCCAGTTGGAGGACTATATTGCATAATTTTTCTTTAGCTACCAAACGAGATCTGGGTAGTTATCGCCTAGCATCATGGGATATTGGGTTGCTTCGAGCCGGTAAAATTAGCTCTCGAGCTTTAGTAAGTGGCCAAGTCGGAGCCGAGGATCAGCTCCGAACCCATCCAGCAAGAAAGAAGGTGAGAGAAGACAACTAACATGGAACGTTATGGTAGGTACATAACTTCTCATTTTATACCTGCTAAATCCATAGTGCAGAACATTTTGAAACAGTTTCAAGTCTTTTTGGGATACAAAATTAATGAAGATGAAACAAGCAATAGCTGTAAACATGTACCCACACACAATTTGGTTCAGCAATACCTGTATTTATGGGGACACAATGAAATAAAGTACTTAGGAGTATGGATTAAAAAGAAGTCTGTTGTGGCAGTTAAGTATATATGGGAAGAGATTAAGCAAAAGATAATACAAAAGCTGAGAAATTGGAAGCTCTCTTTTATGGCTATAGATAGAAGATACAAGCAGTAAAATGTTTTTAGCTCCTTTAGCTTTATACAAATGTCAGGCATATTTTTATCAACTAGAGGAGAAGTTGTGGATAGCAGTTAAAGTGCTGAAGGATTTTATCTGGGATGAGAAGATGGCAAGAGTCAAGTGGGATAAGCTGGTTCTTCCAATAGAACAAGATGGTTTGGGATTACCTGATTTGAATGGGTATTTCAAAGCTACACAGTTAAGGCTCCAATACATAGCACAAGCAGAAAGCTAAAACTCGAAGTGGAAAGGGATGATGATGAAACGGGGGGAAGCTCGAGAGACTGGGATTTTGGCTGCAGATTCTTAAGGAGAATAACAATAACCATATAGAATATTATATTCATAAAGTAGCAGAAAGTATTCTAAAAACTAAGCCAACACAGGAGTGGAGAAAGGAGATTCTGCCGATAGTGATGATTGCAATTAGTGATGCAGACAATAGGCAAGATGAGACTGGAATTTACTGGAGGAAGATGGCAAAGGAACCAAGATATTGAGAACAGATAATTAGGGAAGGATATGTAAGCTTTCTCCATACAGACAAATGTTTGGGCTGTGGCAGAAAAAAACTTTTAAATGCACTTGTTGTAAGCATATGACTTCTAAAGGCTTACACACACACCTTGTTTATTTTGCAGACATTTTGGTAAATTTACACAGACAGCCAAGCTGAGGGGTGTAGGTTGTTGTATTTGTTAAAAGAAAAAAAACTTGGGTCCCTTAAAAAGAAGTCAAATATATTTTAATAAAACAGCTGAAACTGAAAAAATGAAGCAGATCATTTAGAAAAAAAAGCAGAGGAAACATACTTCAGCTAATTTCTTCAAATATTTTTAATTCTAACCAAGTGTTTGAGGCAGACACAGCAACTTATGTTTCCCAAACTCAAGAGAATGCAGTCTATTTCTTTTGTGCCTTTGGAGCCTCCACTGACTTCACTACCATTAAATATATATTGTGAAACAAACACCTTTGTTGGTACTAGTGTCTGAATGGAAGTTCCTTATCTGCAATTGTACTGAAAGTGATAGGTGGGTAAGCCATGTGTTTTCTTAGTGGAGAAATTTTTAAGTCTTACTTCCCATAGAATCAAGGCCTACTCCTCAGTACTTTACTGACAACTGATCATTTTAAAAAATATTATCAGAATTTGCTCTGTCCTCTGCAGAAAAAAAAATCAGGACCAACACTGGTTCCTTCTTGAGTATTGACACTTCTGGGTTCAGAGTAACTAATCAACAAAAGATAAAAAAAGAGAGTATGAGTATCCAATCACTTCCCGCCTATGTGGAAGAGGAACATTCATATTATTAGTAGTATTTTTCTCCCTAGTTTATAAACTTTAATCGGAATCATTTAATTATCCTTAGTGCTTGGGCTCACCTCTATATGAACTCACCTTCTCTGAAAAGGTAAATACTGTAGGAGAAACTATGAATTGGCCTGTGACAGAGCTTTCTTCACCTAAAAAAATTGCAAATGCTTAACATTCTGGAGTTTGTTAGGAGAATTTCATCATCGCTTTAAGACCTTTTAGAATTTGTGGAAACAACATCTCACAACCAGACATTCAGCAACCAGATAAATCATATGATAAAGACAACTAACACTTGTATTTTAGTTTGAAGACTGTCTAAGCAAGTTTGGTTAGGGCTTCTTTCTTTTATGGTAAACCACTGATACTTATAGGTATATTTCTCTCTCACTGACTTGGGGAAGATGTTGGAAAGGTTTACTGAAGTGGGATATACACAACCTGCCTGTGCTATTAGGGCAAGCAGCTATTTGGCACATATGTTGTCTCACCAGAATTCAGTACTGATACAAATACAGACAATTTTAAACAGTAAGGTTGGGAGGATGGCCTAATGGTTAAGGTGTTTGCCTTACAAACACAAGGTGCAGGGTTTGAGTTTCATAAGGGATAATTGGCTAGGCTTAAAATGGCTCACAAGGGCAGTTAGCCTAGTACTAATCTATGAACCTATGTCAGATTGTAAGAAGAAACTGAGGTATTTTGAACAACTATAACTGTTGAAACTGTACAACTTCTATCTTTAAAATACTGATTTGATTAATGGATGTTTTTCCCAAAGCAGCAGCAACAGGAGTTATCATTCAAAGACATGCTTAGCTGAGGTCTGAAGATTTCCCAGAGGATGTGATAGTTTATGTTTTGGATAACTCTGTCATAAGCATAATGGGTTTGGCAGTTGTCCTCCTGTTTACATGAATCTATTGTATGAAAAAGGGAAAATTGTTGTTTTAATGTAGGAGGCTTGCCATCCAGCAGTATGACCTTTTCATAGACGTTACCACATTCCTTTTATATAGGAAGCAAAACAATTCCAACCAAACTCTTATTCAGATATAAATACTTAAATCTTTTTCTCAGGAATTTCCAGGTAAGATATTTGCAATACTAAACTGTACTGTTTTCATTTAGAGAACAGTTAAGGTTATTACTATTAAAATCCTAATTACCTACTTTGCCCAATTTAAAATCACAGAAAGGCCACAGCCTTCATAGGTGCCCAGTCTAGCAAAGCACACACACCCCTCTGCAAATTTGAAAGAGCATAATTTCACCTTTCGATTTTTGTTGATGAGAGGAAACTGAAGTACCTAGCAAAACCCATTTGCTTACACAGGGAACTTGTTACAAAGGAGGGCTTATTTTAAGGTTCATATCAACAAACCAAATTTTATTGGAACACAGCCTTCCAGTCAGTTCTGCAATGTTTTATTCTTACTGTATTAATTTTAAGTTAATTTAAGGAGCTACTTCATGGCAGATATCCTTACACATACTAGCCTACATTTACTTACATCATTTTTCAGGCTGTTTTCTTGATTTCTTCACCTTATTTACTTCTGTGTAAAACTAAACTTTATACATAGTTTAAACAGTAGATACAGTTTATTTTTGTTTTGCTTCAGTATGCATAAAGATCACAAAGATGACATACTGTTGATCTTGTATATGCAAGACAATATTTATGGCCATACATGCATTGGTTCTGGATAGGTACCAGTTATGTTTTTTGTTGTTTGTTTTTTCATTTATGAATGGGGATGTTAAAGCTTTCTCTGCATATTAAGTGAATTGGCGCATTTTTATCTACACTCGTCAAGTTGCTTATTTTGTTAATGTCACTATATTTTCTCAGTACTGTAGACTGTTTTCTTGAAATATTTATAGTATGCTATTTAACCCTACAATCCTCCATAGGTATATTTAAAAATAACCTCAAACAGTATCTCAAAATGAACTGGCTTTGCCTATGTACCAATCCTGATTAAGTTAAATACTGAAAGGAGAACCTGTAAATATGGAAAAGGTAACTATTTCTCCAAGCTCTGTATGTTATCTAATGTCTCCTGCCTTTAATTGTGTCTGACCATGTGAATTGTGTGTCCCTATTAGGGAACACCATGAACCATTGTACATAATCACTTTATTTTTTATTCTTTGTTGTAAACATTGTTTTTATACTTTTTATATTTTATATTTTTAAATGTTATCTTTGTAATTTGTCTAATTGAAGCTTTTCTCTCTGGGCCTCCGCTGAAAATGGACATATATTCAGTCGGACTATCCCGGTAAACAAATGTAAAATAAATAAATAAAATATGCTTGAAGGCATTATTTTACCAAGATTACCAGAAAGCCATCAGTTATATAACATTCTACTCCATTTCCGTACTTCACTCATAATCTATAAAATATACTGCTGCTAACTTGAAATAATTTTTTCTTTCATGCCCCCCCCCCCCCATAGTACATCTGTCATACTTCTTGGTAATATACCCAAAGATCATGATTTACTATTAAAGTGATGTTCCCTTTAGCAGTAATTCTTCTTCCTACCCTCCCCAATTACGAGTGTGAATTTTATTACAGCATTCATTTACTTTATTGAGTATTTTGACAACTAATGGCAGTAGATGTACTGGAAGCATTTTATTTCCATTTTTAAGTGACAGGCATTTTTTCCAAATTCTTTCCTTTATTATGGTTCTTTGCTGCAGTTTTCTTTATTTCTGGTAACCAACAATCTGATGTCAATCTACATTCAGTCATGACAGGTGGGTTCCGGTTCCGTCCTTGGAACCGACTTGGCTGTTGTAACAAGCTTGTGCCAGCCAGAAACTCCTGAGCTAAGGTTACCCATAGTACCTCTATTCCCTTCCTTTCAGATTTCATTTGTCACATAGAGTTTCAAGACACGTCAGGCCGTGCTTTCAAGCTAAGTACATTTCTCAATATTTTTTTCTCCTTTATAGCTCCCCTCTTGATATTTCTTGGTCGCTTTAATTTATATTACTGAATTAGTGTGTGTTGTTTTCTTTTTTACCTTTTTGGTATTTTCTTCCTTACCATAGTTGGTATAGGCCCCTCCCTTCCCTGTTACCTCTGGTAACTCTCAAATACCATTGTTTGTATTCTTTCTTCTCTTTACCCTTCTGGATATTTTTTGTGCTACCATTGTTGGTACGCTTAAAAAAAAAATATTTCACTTGCTCTGTTTTTTTCTCTGTTATTGTGCATGTGTGTGTGATCATGTGAATGGCTGTTTATATTTGTGATTTATCTGCTAATGGCTGACAAAAAAGGTACCACAGGATTTAAACAATGTGACAGGAAGATGCCCAACTCCAATGGGTATCTTTCCTGTGTGTACTGTTTAGGAGTGCTGCACTTACAAATCCAGCCTCCATGTGAGCTCTGTAAGGGCTTTAGTGCCTGGACCCTGGCAGAGCATAAAAAAAATTTATCTTAAAGGGGTTGTTAGAAACCCCTTTTCAGAGGCCTTGTCTGAGGCAGAGATGTCCAAACCTCCTAAAAAAGAAGCTAAGAAGAGGAGCCACTCAGTTCCAGTGTCTCTTCAGTCTCATGAACCAAAATCCTTCAAAGGCCAGGTTTCCATGGAACCAAAGCCTAAGCAATTGAAATTGGCACCGACAACTGTCTCGGCACCAGAGTCCATGACCCCTTCTGTGGTGCCGTCTATTTCCATGGAACCGACTAAAGTTGCCACAGTACCGACCCCTTCCAAGGTACCCCAGACCCTCTCAGCAGCAATAATAGTTTCCCCTACAAAACTGATCACTTCCACCCCAACACAAGGTTTTGGTACGGTGGTGAAGGTTAAACCCGTACCCAGGAGTCTATATTCCCCTTCCATTGACCCCTTTGTTAGTCAGCAGCTTAGTCTCTTTATTGATCATCCAGAATCTCCCTCGGGGATGTCTATTCATTCCACCAGGAGCCTCTCAGAGCTTGATGTAGTTAGACTGGTAGATCAGCTCTTGGCGACCAGAGGTATTTCAACCCCATCTAGGACCTCCCTCCCACCCAGAGCCGAGGTTCTTTCTCCACAGACTCCAACTTGTTTTCCTCCTTTGACCTCCCCACAAGATTTGCAGCCCTAGAACCCAATGCCTCTCCCAGTGCCATCCTCGTCAGTACTGATGGTGGATCTCACCTTGCTGCTGGAACCCATTCTGTGGACCATGGCTCAGCTGGAACCAACCCACCCACAAGACCGTGACTTGGATTTTGGCTACAGAATCCCTAGTATGGCACCGATTTTTCCATGGCACAATCTATGGTTCCGGTTGCTTTGATAGTTCAAAGCCCTCTTGTGGCTCCTTCTCTCGGGGCGGGCTCATTGGAGTGGGGTGTGACCCCGGTTCTGAGATTGTCTTTCTTGGTTCCGGGCTCCCATCCCTCTTCAGGTGGGCCTGCCTTTCAGATTATGGCAAGAGTGCTCGCCTCAGCAGGCTCACAGTTCGTACCATCAACGTCAGAATGTCATATCTGTGTCCTCTGGTTCACAGCTGTCGCAGTCTACTACATTGGGGCAACAGTCATGGGAGCAGCAAGACACCCTACTGCAGTGTACCCTGTACTTGGAGTCCTCTTCAGACCTCCCCCCTGATGAGCCACCCCATAAGAGATCATGCAAGAGGAATCATGCTGATTCTCCAGAAGAATCTCTCACCGAGGATACAGACTACGATGAAGGGGAAAGGTCCCCACGGTTGCCCCTTGAAGATGTCTCCTTTGGAGACACCCTAGAAATCCTAAAGCAGAGGGGTGACTGAAATCCCACCAACCCTTCCTTCGAGGAATCTGTCGTCTTGCCAGGCTTTCCATGCCCAACCTTCTACTTCCTGGATGGCCCTGCCTGCAGATGAGTTAGTCAAGCTCATTTTTGAGCATGCTTGGAAGGCCCCTAACACTGTGGAGCCAATCCCCTGGAGACCTGATAAAATACTACCCCCCCAGAGGATCAACCCCACTGGCCCAAGGGTTTAGCAGTAGATGCTATGGTGGTGGCAGTGGCCACAAAGAAGGAACTCACAGAGGAGAGTCCTACTGTCCATCCTCCAAACCAAGAGTTTCAGAAGTTGGACAGATTAGGGAAGCAGGTTTATGCTTCAATGACCTTTGCCATACAGTTGTTGAATTATTTGGCACATTTTACCCATCTTCAAGGGGACCTGATCACTGAACTCTCAGGAACCCTAGCAGGGGCAGTGTCTGGTGAGGTATGTGACAAGGTTGCCTCCCAGCGTGCGACCCTAGAATCTATCTGTAACTCCTCCATGCAGTTAATTATACATACAACTGAAGGGATATCCAGAGCATCAGGTGCAGGCATTGTCATGAGATGTCACGACTGGATGCACTTGTGTGACTTCACGGACCCCTTCAAGTCTTCCTTCATCAATGCTTCCATGATGCTTCCTTGTTGTTTGGCCCAGAAGTTAAAGACACATTAGCCAGATGTGAAAAGGACGAAAAGACTCTTTCTGCTGTGGGCGTACATTTTTCCACTCCTCAACAACCCTATTGCAGGAATCAAAGGAGTGGGAAAATGTGGTTTAGGAAGTCCTAAGGGCCTTTTCGGGCCACACATGGTGAGTTTTCTCCCCGGGGCAGAGGGGGGAACTCATCAGGAAGATGCCCCTCCCATGGCAGAGGAGATCTGCATAGCCAAGGTTCCAGAGATTCTTTCTCTGGTCAACCCTATCAGCACTCCTAAGGAGCGGTCAGATTGGTTACCTCTGCAGGCAGTCGGGGGAAGATTCTCTCTGCACCACTTAGCCTGACTCTCAATAACATCAGATTCTTGGGTGCAGAATATAATTATGAGAGGCTACCATATCCCCTTCAGTCTTTATCCAAGGCCACAAAGACAAATCCCTGATGTTCCACCCAGTCAGAGGGATGCAGCAGCTCAAGAAATTCAAAAGCTGATTCAAAAGAGAGTCATCCAAACAGTCCCACCAGACCAAATAGGATGTGAATTTTACTCAAGATTCTTCTTAATGCCAAAAAAGACAAGGGACTGGAGGCTGATTTTAGACCTCAGTATCTTGAGCATGTTTGTCTGACAGACAAAATTCTGGATGATCATGGTTCAGTCTATCCTTCTGTTTCTGGAGAAAAACGATTGGATGTGCTTGCAAGATCTTCAGGATGCATATTACCAGATAAAAATGGACAAGCACTCCAGAAGATACTTCCGCTTCTGGCTGGGAGCTAGTCGTTACCAATTTCATGCACTGCCCTTTGGTCTCATCACAGATCCCAGGGTGTTCACCAAATGCATGGCAGTGGTAGCAGTTCATTTGAGGCTACAAGGATTCTGGGTGTTTCCATATTTAAATAATTGGCTCCTTACTGCCCCCACCAGGCATCTACTGTTTCACGTCTTATACTACATTCTAGAGCTGGAAGGCTTCTTAGGCATCTCAATAAACAAAGAAAAGTCAAAACTGGCATCCACTTAAAACATAGAATTCATCGGAGCAACATTCAACACAATATCCTGTGTGGTTGCTCTACCTCTTCACTGACTTCAGAGGTTAAGGCACAGCTCTGAGTGATACTCTCTCAAGACATAATCCCAGCTCTCTTAGTCTTACAACTACTAGGATCAATGTTAGCGACAATCACCCTAGTTCCTCTGGCGAGGTTTCACATGAGGCTGCTTCAATGGCTCCTAGCATCACAGTGATGTCTGTTAACACACCCGATGTCTTATCCAATCCGCATAACAAATCGATACAAGCAGAATCTGAGCTGGTGGATGAAGCCAGAAGAAGAGTTATGGAGTGTCCCCTTTTCACCCCCTCAGCCCAAGGCCATAGTGACCACGGATGCATCCCTGATAGGGTGGGGGGCATTTTCAGGGAAAGACAGTCCAAGGCACTTGGTCCCCCTTACAGGCCAATTTACATATCAACGTCGAACTGAGGGTGGTGCTTTTAGTGTTGCAAGCATTCCAATCTGCCCTTCCATTGCGGACAATTGCTATCCAGTCAGACAACATGTCCGTCGTCTGGTACATCAACAAACAGGGAGGAACCAGATCCTATCCGTTGTGTTGGGAAGCCCTGAGAGTATGTCAATGGGCAATTGTCTCTAACCACTTTCTGATAGCAATGCAAATTCCCGGGAGTTCCAATGTGATTGTGGACAAACTGAGCAGATGCATTTTCCTGCTGGATGAGTGGTCTCTCACTCCCATAATAACGACGGAGATCTTTTGTCATTGTGGCCAGCCTTGCTGCAATAGGTTTGTATCTCCCACAAACCACAAATGCAGCAGCTACTTTGCCCTCATCCCCCCTTAGGGGGAGTCCCTGAGAGATGCTTTTCTACACATTTGGCCCCCAGGACTACTTTATACCTTTCCTCCCATTCCCCTAATACCCCAGTTCTTGAAGAAAGTGCAACAGTTGTGAAGCAAAGTGATCCTCATTGCACCCTATTGGCCCCATCAAGTCTGGTTTCCCTTTCTTTGGCCTCACCTAGTTCACTGTCCATGGACTCTGGACCTAACTCCAGGACTCCTGTCTCATCTGCAGGGGCTGGTCCATCCCAACCTACCAACTCTCAAACTTACCACTTGGTACCTCCACGTCTGGTAATTGTTAGGCAGAATAATCTATCTTCTCCAGTACAGAAGATACTTCTGGCTTCCCATAAACCGTCCACCAAGAAACTTTATCTTAGTAAATGGAACAGATTTGTGATCTGGTCTCAAACAGAAGGGTTAGACCCTTTTTCAGCCTCAGTTAATAAGTTGTTGGAATATTTGTCAACTTTACTCCAATCAGGAGCTTTAACTTCTACTATTACAGTCCATTTGGCAGCTATCTCAAACTTCCATAATAGCATAGATGATTGTTCCCTGATATCTCACCGCCTCTGCAAAACCTTCCTAAAGGGAGTTATGCATTTAAAGCCACCTTTTAAAGAGACCATTGAACCTTGGAATTTGACGTTAGTCTTGCAAACTTTGACTCATCAGCCCTTTAAGCCAGTAGCCACCTGTGATATAAATTTTTTATCTTGGAAGACCCTATTCCTGGTAGGTATCACTTCAGCCAAGAGAATATCAGAATTGCAAGCCTTGTTTGTAAAGCGCCCATACATCATTTTTCATAAAGGGAGAGTATCCCTTTGGACTAACCTCTACTTTTTACCCAAAGTTGTCTCAGACTCAGATATTAACCAATCCATTGACCTGCCAGTTTTCTTCCCAAATTTTTCAAACAAAGGAGAATATTGTTTGCATTTGTTGAATGTACACAGACAATTATGTTTTTACCTGGACAGAACAAAATCCTTCAGAAAATCGGACCAACTGTTCCTGCCTATTTCAGGTCCTCGACTAGACAAACCACTTTCCAAAGTCACCTTGTCAAAATGGTTGAGAGATTGTATAACCTTTATTTATCATCAAAATAAAATGAGTTTATCAACTAAAGTCAAGGCTCACCAGGTCAGTTTCCACTTCGGTGGCCTTTCATTCTAGAGCCTCCATGGATGACATTTGCACAGCAGTTACATGGGCTACCCCTCATACCTTTGTCACTCATTACAAATTGGTTATGGTCTCCAGGGGAAGAGCATCCTTTGGCTCTATGGTTCTCAGGAATATCCTTTCATAGGGCCTCCCGGGACATAAAGTAGCGAGGGACTCTGTCCCAACTGTCATGAATGAATGAAGATTGACAACATCAGATGAAAAAGTTATGTTCTTACCATAATTTTCCATCTGTGTTGTTGATTTTCATTCATTCTTGACATCCCACCCTCCTACCTCTCCAAAGGCTCTTGATGGTTCAGAACTAGTCCTGGTTTAGTAGTAGGGCAGTTGCTCAGACAAAGCTTCCGCTTTTTGTTTTCTACAGGCAAATTCAATCTGAAGAGAAGGAAAGAGAGGCACTATGGGTAACCTTAGCTCGTGGGTTTCTGGCTGGTGTGAGCTTGTTACAACGGCGAGTCAGTTCCAAGGATAGAACCAGAACCCAACTGTCAAGAATGAATGATCAATAAGGATGGAATGTTTTGGTAAGAACATAACTTCTTTTTTCTCACTTTATTATTGAAAAAGAAAAGGATTTCACATTGGCAATCATTGTTTATTGAATGATTTAATTTTTGTGTTTTTCTAAAAATAGTTTGTAGCTCTTCATCTCTATATTATTTTTGCCTATTTTCTTCTCTAGCTCTTACTGTTTATGGTTACAATGGTTACAACAGCAACAAAAGAATGTATTAGAGAGGGGGCTGAGCCAGGATGGCCAAATGAATGCAGCATCATTTCAGAGCTCTGTAAAACTATTTATTTAGACAGGAATTCAGCTAAAAAGTACTATTGATTTTTTACGTAAATTCATGAATAATACTTCAGACTTTAGGAGTACAACATGTTATGTAGTCCTGTCTTGCCGTAATTCTTGCTGGATGGGTTCGGAGCTGATATTTGGCTCTGACTCGGCTGATACTAAACCTCAAGAGCTTGTACTGGCACAAGGCTAACCCCTATCCCATGGTGCCTCACGACAGTTCCCCAGATCTTGTTTGCCATGAAAGCTTTGAGGTTGTGTCTTACTGGCTCATTGGCTAAGTAATAGATTTATTTATTAAATCTTGTCCTTTTCTCAACTTTTCTTCTTCTATTACAGTCTTTATTACTGTTATCTCTTTGTGTGACTGTTCCGAGAGTTTTTGACCCCTATTTTTCCCCTTAGGATTGTATGACCCATTTAAGTTAGAGGGCCATAGTGCCCATTTAAGTTAGAGGGCCTTTCCTCCCTGAGTGTGTGTCTTATATAAAAAAAAAAAAAAAAAAAGTTTATATATACAATAGACTCTTTTCTATCTCTCACTATCTTTTGTTACCTTAGTAGTTAGTTATTGTTGTTGCCTTCTCTAGCTAGGCTATAGTTTTTCAGTCAGAATGTCTAAAGAAAAGGATGGTGCGCATAAGAACCATTGCCCTTCGGGGTTTAAAAAGTGTGATAGATGCTCACAAAAAATGCCTTTGACAGACAGTCACACCAGTTGCGTGTACTGTTTAGGTGAAGCTCATTTGCAAGAGCCCTGTACTCTTTGCCATTCATTTAGTACCAGGGTCTTGAATGAGAGGAAATAAAAACTTATTGATAGGGGTCTTATGATCAGTTCCTTCCAGGAACAGCTGGAACTCAGTCAGGCAGCTCCTAAGACTTCAAAACGAAAATCTTCGGCCCCAGCTTCAGAGCCATCAAAAAATACCAAAGCGTCAGAGCCAAGGAGTTCTGGCTCCAATTCAGCTTCTTCCACATCGGTACCGTCAGTCTCCTTGGTGCTGAGGCAACCTTCGGTACCAAGACATTTACCGGATATTGATCCTGTGTCACTTACTTTGAGATCTCCTATTTTGGAGAGGAGGAGATCTCCTTCTGTCTCCACCAGATCCTCCAGGACACTCTCAGATGAGGATATTGAGCGGGTGGTGAAGAGCTTGCTTTCAGATCCAGCTCTGGCAAAGAAATTGGCCACTCCAGACCCAAAGGCTTCAGAGCCGACCCTTTTACATGCCACTGCTCCTCCTCCGACTGCTTCGCTCTCAGAGCCCATCACTTCAGGTTCTTCAGTCTTGGATCCATCGGTTCCGGAGATCCTCCCTGCTTCCTCAGAACCGATTACTCTATCCTCGGTGGCTCAGTCTGGAGCCGATGGTCTCAAGTCAACTCCAAGGGGGACAGTCACCCTGAGTTTTCTTCGGAACCGACCCTCCCTCTTGGTGCCTCGGGTCGACTCATCTCAGCTCCCACATCTGCTTTGGAGCCTTTCCCCCTGGCTAGGAGCCGACCATCCATCTCTTTGGAGCGGAGGTCTTCTTTGGAGCGGGGATCTTCTTTGGAGCAGGGAGAAAGGCTTTTGAGGCAATAGAGAAGGCTTTATCCCTTGCAAAAGTTATACCTTTGGAACCTGTGTCCCACCTGCCGCAGGCAGCAACCTTTTCTCCCCTGCCACCCCCACAGTGTAGGGAACCAGAGACCAGCCCCTGTTGGAGGTGCCCCCTCTTCTGAGACCTCCCCAGATTATCCCACTGGAGAGCTCCCTCGGAAGAGACTGTGTAAGAGAAAGCATGTTGACTCACGTGAGTCTATCCCTTCTGACACTGATTTGGAGGAATCAGAAGGATCCCCCTCTGAGAATGTCTCCTTTTCTGACATCCTAGAAATCCTTAGACAGAGGGGTGACTGGAAGACCTCTAACCCTACTGAGGATGAATCAGTGTATTTTGAGGCCTTTGGTTCCTGACCTTCCACCTCCTATGTGACACCGCCTTATGACCAACTTTTAGGGGTCATATCGTGGAAAGCCTGGATCTCCCCAGACTCAGTGGAGTCCTTCCTGAGGAGGCCAAATAAATTTATGACAGCACCTGAAGATAAGGCTTTTCTTACCAAAGGAGTTTCTGTTGATGCTATGGTGGTAGCAGCGGCCACCAAGAAGGAGTTATCTGAAACATCTTCTAGTATCCATCCTCCTAACAAGGAGTCCAGGACGATGGATAGGAATGGGAAGCATACCTTCTCTTCAGTGGCATTTACTTTAAGATCGCTGAATTACCTTACACACTTTACTCATCTTCAGAGGGATCTCCTGAAGGAATTGGGAGATACTCTCCAGGTTTCAGTAGCTCCAGGATCCATGGATAAGATTTCTGCGCAGCTCTCCACCCTTACATCAATAGATAATGCCTCCATGAGGCTGATATTGTATGCAGTGGATGGAGTGAGTAGGGTAGCCGCAGCAGGAATATCTCTCAGACGACATTCTTGGATGTGTCTTTGTAATTTCACAGAATTCTTTAAGTCTTCCTTCACTAATGTCCCCTTTGATGGTTCATCTCTTTTTGGACCCCAGGTGAAAGAGACTTTGACCAGGTGCAAGCAGGAAGGGAAAACCTTATCTGCCATTGGAGTCCGTTTCTCTCTCCCATCTAGACCCTATCCCAAGGGTAATATGGGAGGGAAAATGTGGTTCTGTAAATCCCAAAAAGGTATCCCTCAGGCACAAAGTCAGTCCTCTCCTAGAGGCAGCGGGGGAGGATATAATGGAAGACGCCGCCCTCGTGGCAGAGGAGGTCCACAACATCAGGGAGATAGAGAAACCTTCTCTGATCGTCCCTTCTATCGCCCCTGAGGGGTTGTCCGACTGTCTGTCTCTGGAGGCAGTCGGGGGTCATCTATCGCTGTACCCAAGCACCTGGCTAAACATTTCACAAGATCGTTGGGTACACACCATAATATCCAGAGGTTATCTGATTCCCTTTGTTTCTGACCCCCTAGCAAACAGCTCTCTACCAGATGTGCCACCCATTCTACTAGACCGTGCAACATCAGAGGTTATCTCGTTGCTGCAAAAAAAGAGTCATCCAATAAGTCCCCACAGAGCAAATAGGATCCAGAACTAATTCTCGATTCATTTTAGTTCCAAAAAAGATAGGGGACTGGAGATCAATTCTAGATCTCAGCAGACTCAACAAGTCCATAAAGAAATCAAAGTTCTGAATGATCACTCTACAGTCGATATTTCCCTTTATTGGGAAAGACAATTGGATGTGATCAATAGATTTTCAGGACGTGTACTACCATATCAAAATGGACAGGCGCTCCAGGAGACACTTATGCTTCCAGCTGGGAGCCAGTCATTTTCAGTTCCAAATGCTGCCCTTTGGTCTCACTACAGCCCCCAGAGTGTTCACCAAATACATGGCAGTGGTAACGGCTCACCTAAGACGTCAAGGATTCCAGGTGTTTCCATACCTAGATGATTGGCTCCTCACTGCTGCCACCAAGCATCAACTCATCAGAACCAAGGATGAGACTCTATTCTTGTGCGCCAGTTTGGGCATCACAGTCAACCTAAAAAAAAATCAGCCTTATCTCCTTCACAGCACATTGTATTCTTAGGCTCAGAAATAGACACAACCGCCACGTCAGCAAGACTAACACCAGAAAGAGTAGAATCTCTATGCAATCAAGTCAGATCCATGCTAAACAGTCACAAAGTTCAGGCCAGAGTAGTCCTTCAAGTCCTAGGGACCATGGCTTCCTTCGTCCTATTAGTTCCTCTAGCCCGTGTACACATGAGAATACTTCAGTGGCTGCTATTTGCCCAATGGTCGATGCAAGACCTACCATTGTCTCATCAGATTTTCATAAGAAACACCTGCAAGAAGGATCTGACATGACGGTTGCATACAGAGCAACTTCTTTTAGGTTGTCCACTTCTTCCTCCCCAAGCGAAAGTAGTTTTGACTACGCACGCTTCCCAGTTATGGTGGGGGAGGCATTATCTGGGAATGACAGTCCAAGGTACTTGGCAGAACCATGAGAACCACTTGCACATCAGTGTTCTGGAGATGAGAGCAGTGCTATACATGTTGCAAGCACTTCACAGCTCTCTTCCCACTGAGACAATTGCAATCCAGTCAGACAACATGTCTGTCGTGTGGTACATAAACAAGTAAGGGGGAACCAAATCTTACCTGCTTTGCCGAGAGCCCTGAATGCAAAAGTTGCGAAAGAGATCTTTCACAGATGGGGCCAGCCTTGCTGCTACCTATTCGCCACACACCTGAACACCAAATGCAGCAGCTACTTTGCCCTAATTCCCCCATCCAGGGATGTCACCCAGGGATGCTGTAGTCCACGATTGGCCCTGGGGACTTCTTTATGCTTTCCCACCTCTTCCTGTCATCCCCAAGGTAATACAGAAAGCAAAACAGTTGAGGAGTACCCTGATACTCATTGCTCCTTACTGGCCTCGACAAGTATGGTTTCGCTTCCTGTGGCCCTATCTTTTGGAGGAACCATGGATTCTGGAACCATCTCCAGACCTCCTGATTCATCAGTCGGGGCAGTTCCACCCCACCATCCACACCCTCAAATTGACAGCATGGCTGCTGCTGTTCCACGAATAGCCAGGTGCATCTCCCCCTCCCCTTCAGTCAAACACATTCTGATCTCATCCCATAAGCCTTGCACTCGGAAGTTATACTCCAGCAAATGGAAAAGGTTCTCTGTTTGGGGTGTAAACCAATGCCTAGATCCCTATACAGCTCCTATAGAGTCTATTTTAGTCTTCCTTGCGTCAAGTTTTTCATAAAAGAGCTGCAGCCACTACAGTTAGAGTTCAGTTAGCTGCAATTTCTAATTTCCATTTTGGTTTCATGGAAAATCCTATCATGTCACACTCTGTGCAAAACCTTTTTAAAGGGAGTCCTCCTTCTCAGGCCTCCGATCAAACAGCCATTAGAATCCTGGGACTTAAATTTAGTTCTCACATCATTAATGTCTGCACCATTTGAACCCTCTTCTTCATCAGATATGAAATTGTTAACTTGGAAAACACTATTCTTAGTAGCCATAACCTCTGCTAGGAGAGTCTCAGAACTGCAAGCCCTTACTAGTCGAGCTCCTTACATTATTTTCCACAAGGATAGAGTCTCACTCGGGGCAAACCCTTCTTTTCTTCCCAAGGTATGCTCAGAGAATAATCTTAACACTACCATTGAGCTACCAGTGTTTTTTCCAAACCACTCTAATAAATCTGAGTACAGACTACATCAATTAGATGTTCACAGAATTCTCAGGTTTTATTTACACAGGAAAAAAAGAATTCAGAAAATTAGATCAATTACTTGTGTCCTTTTCGGACAAAAACAAGGGCTTGCCTGTTTCTAAGGTTACTCTTTCAAAATGGCTTTCAGATTGCATTTCCTTTGCTTATCAAACTGCTGGCAAACAATTACCCAACAGAGTAAAAGGCCATTTTACTAGGGCAGTGTCTATTTCATGTGCCTTTAGATCTAGGCTCCCAATTGATACTATTTGTGCAACAGCTACTTGGGCAAGACCACATACTTTTGTCACTCATTACAAATTGGATTTGGCCTCCCGGGACAGGTCATCCTTTGGGTCCACTGTGCTGAAGAGTCTCTTTGCTTGAGCCACCCAAGATAAAGGTGTTAGGGACGCTTTCCCATCCAGCAAGAATTATGGTGAGATAGGACTACATAACATAAAGACATTATGTACTTACCATAACGTTCCATGCTTGTAGTCCATCTCCTCATCAAAGAGATCACCAGAAAAAATGCTTGGACTGACACTATATCTACAACAAGGAATTATTCTCTGAAAGCTTCTACTGATAAATAAAAATGTATTTGCTTCTTATTCACAAAACTGACTTTCACAGTTGTCATACTGTAATAATTTTGCAAGCTTTCTTAATCCAGACACTAGCTACTTTTAACATTTATTGACATTGTTATGATATCATAGAGCTGCTAATAACACTAAAGAAACATAATAGTTAGTCTGATGTAACTTTAATCTATTCTAGCTTTAAAAAAAATGAATGTCTGATATCTTTGCAGCATATTAGCTCTTTTCTCTTATTTAATTGATTTAATTTCTTGTTTATAAAAGCAGTTTGTTGCCTGTATTCATGAGCTGGTCTAAAATAATGTTAGTTCTGTGGTATATAATCATATTTTGTTTTATTTGTGCTTTTTCAATAAAAAATGACTTGAAAACAATTAATACTTGCTCTTAGTGTGTTTTGCCATTTGTTAATACATAGAAAATGGCTGTGAAAGTTCATGACTTTTTAAACTTTTTTTTAATATTAGTCTCGTAACTTGTAGAACTTTGTTAAAAAATTGCTTCTTTGATTAAGATGAAGCTTTTTCTTAGCTCGAGGAGCCTTGACACTTGTTTTGAACCACACAGAGTCTACTGTGTTGGCTTTGAAGCTCCCTGGCTGTTTCCTTTTGTTGTAGCACAGAGGAAACAAGGGGAACCTTTTCAGGGATGCACTCTTGCTCTATGTACCTTGTTTCTTGTCATGATTGCCTGGAAGTGCAGAAAATGTTAAGGTTAGTTTTCACTAAATTAAAAAATGTTCTTAACTAGGTATTATATATATCATACTAGTTATTATATGTTATGCAGAAACAGTTTTAACCTTTGTTCCAGTTTTGTTTAGTCTCAAAAGAAAAAAAGAAGAAAAAAGTCATACCTTCTTACACTGACACTAGTTGAATTTAAAATTCCAGTTCAGTTTATTATTACAGCAAGTAACTCTTCTGTTAAATACTCTTTATTTAGTCCTTTCCTTTTAAGATGTGTACATCTATAGCTTTATAATTCTAAGAAGCTGTGGTTTATAAGTATAATAAGCTTTTAGAGGCAATGCCAATACAAAAAAATGACAGCATGTGAGAATATGGAATAAATTTATAAAATACTCTATTTACTGTAATCTTAGTATTAACAATTATAGTTACATGGAATTTAAGTTACTGCAAAGGGATTTTTTGTATATTTATACAGTATATGTATATAGTAATAGCTATTATGTATAAATGAACTCTTATCATTTTTCTAATTTTAGGAGATTTGATAACTTCTTTCAGTACTTACATTAAGAAGGTTACACTTATGTGATATGGTATTCTTATTTTTTATTTGAGGCTTTAACTTTGGCAATGTAAGTATGACTTCCTCACTGCTTTTCATTTATTTTAGTCAACGCTGTTCACATTCGTTTTATTTCTAATATATGTCTCATTTATAGAACTTATCAGAGATGCTGGGTATGGCTATGAAGGTTAGGGAAAACAGTCTGATTCTAGCTTATCTCTCAGCTAATTATTCCATGTTTGTTTTTGGGTAATATTATTTTATACAATAATATAGTTTACACTATCCTTTCTGTTTTTTTTTACATTCAGGTCTGAACTTAGAATGTTTTATATCACAGTTACAATCAATTTTCTATCAATTTCATTACATATTTTTGCTCTCACTCTGACATCCTTAAATAATGGAAAGAGCTATACGAATACAAAATTAGTAATTTAATATCACCTCAACCAAAAAAAAATCAAAGCACACTGGAACACAGTAACCAAGGCTTCACGTGTAAAAGGCAGCAGTGTTTAATCTTGTTTTTTAATGCACAAAAACCACAACAGTGTTTTCGTCCTCGTACATACAGGACCTCATCAGAAATACAATTAAAATCCATTTTGTTCCTTATATAGTGAAACAATAAACAATTAACCATTTTGTACCCCTAGTAGTTAATTAAATAATAAATATCCAAGCAACCTTAATTGTCTTGGTGAAAAATACGACTGCTTAGTACTACTTCAAACTTTAGTTTTAAATATTCTATGTAAAGAGAGTGCTTTTTATTCAACCCATTAAAAACATAGTAAATACAACCCAATTTTAGCTTGTTAGTTATAATGTTGTAATACAAATTCAAAAAATAAAACAGAACTAAACTAATAAATAATATATACAAAATTGTATGCATTCACTATGCAATTAAAAAACACAACAATAGCACCATCTATTGGTTATATAACCACAGTACATTTTAACCCAATATCGTGTCATAACAAAGACAAAAATAAATGACTTTATATGTTTAATAGGGACCTGGTTAGAGTTTAGCAGACCTAAGTTTGAGGACAGGGGCCAGTGAGACATATTCATTGAGTCCAGGTGTTCTATTGGCTTCTAATTTTAGTAGCCAAAATAGGTCTCTGAACTCTATGGTTGTTTCCCCAAGGGCCCCCCTCCCCCCGGGGATCCATTTCCACTTTTACTATAACAAAGAAACCAAACCCGTCTTTCGTGCACTGAGTACTATGTAAAGGGCATTGTTGAGGTTGTGTTTCTTAATATCATTAAGATGTTCGTAAATACGTCTTTTAAATTTCCTATTTGTCTTGCCTATACAGAAACACCCACATATTTTACAAATAGCAATATATACCACCCCCATAGTGTCACAATTACAATACATATTAGTCTCAATACACTCAGTCCTACCTGTTAAATTCACACTGTTTCCATGAAGAACATATGGGCATTGTGTACAAGAACCGCACTATGTGCCTTTCCTTTGCTTTCCCTGTTTCATTTTGTGGTTTTCTAACATGTCCTTTATGTTCTTACCCTTCCTATATGTAAATTTCAGGGGGTCCTTAAATAACTGCTCTAAATCTGAGTAATTTACAAACCTTTCCCAGTTCTTAGATACAACATCCCTGATGTGATAAGCATTACTACTGATGTTCAAAACAAAGTTACTATTCCAATTTGTTTCTGTGATCACATCATTAACATGAACCTCCACTAACTCAGGTGACCCTAAAATGGGACTAAATCTACCTCTCCTCTCCTTCTTAACTTCATTCTCGATTTCTTCCACTAACCCCAAGGGGTATTTCCTTTCTAAGAATATCCTTTTCAATTTACTACTTTCTTCCATATAGTCGTCATCCAATGAAGTCATTCTACAACTTCTGCTAAACTGCCCTTTCACTATTCCCTTCTTTTGACTAAAATGGTGGGCACTGGTAAAAACTAAGTATGAGTTCGCGAATGTTTCTTTTCTATGCACTCTTGATTTAAACATTTTTGCCCCTGGCACCTTTACTATTACCACATCTAAATACTGTATCTTCTCATGGGAAATAACATGGGTAAACTTCAAAAATTCTGTGGTATTATTCACGTATGTAATAAATTTATGTAATATTGATTCAGGTCCAGTCCAAAAAATGCAGATGTCATCCAGATAACGTCTATAATGACTACAGTACTGTAAGTATTCTGAATGAAATAAATATTTTTCCTCCCATGTTGACAAAACTAAATTGGAATACATGGGAGCACAACTAGCCCCCATCGCCACACCACTAGTTTGCTTGTAAAACTCCCCTTCGAAATACAAAAAATTATGTTTAAGCACTTTATCCATAAGCTCTACAAGAACCAGTATGGTATCAGTGTCAATACTACCCTTGATTCTAAGTGCTTCTTTGAACCACTCAAGTCCCAAATTGTGGGGTATGACGTTGAACAAATCCTGGATGTCTAGTGTAACAAAAATTAAATTGTCACTATATAAATATCCATTACCACTTCTAAGAAAATCCCGAGAGTCCTTGAGGATGCCCATCTTCTCAAACCACACCTTTTTAAGCCTTAAATCCAAATACTTAGCTATCAGGTAGGTTTCGGATCCCATAGCTGCCACAATTGGTCTGAAAGGTGGGTCGTCCACATCCGTATGGACCTTGGGTTGCCGAATATTGAAGAAACTTTAGGTTTATCTGAGACTAAATATTGGTATACCTCTTGACTGATGATGTCATCCTTAACCATTTCTTTAAGCATAAAGTAAATTTTTTGATATGCCACATTAATTTCTTTACGTGACACTCTGGAGTACCTATCTGTGTTGTTTAGCATATCCAACATTTTACCTGAGTAAATAATACTGTCCATGGTAACCAGTCCTCCTCCCTTGTCAGGTTTCATAACCCTAATGTTACCATTGTTCCTCGAGGAATTCAGTAATTAATTTTCTTCCTTGCTTAGGTTATATTTCCTCTTAGAGTTACCAAGGCAACGCCTATGCTGTAATTCAACCTGAGTCTCAAAATGTTTTAACTGGGGATGAAGGGGAGGGTTGTAGGTACTCTCTTTCCTGATACCATTTCCATTCAACTCATTATTATGTAACACTGGAGCATTTCTCCCCGGGCCTCCGCTGAAAATAAGTTCTAAGTTCTTTTTTCTCAAGAATAGTTTCAAATCTATAAGGACACTGGAAATACTACTCACAGTACTGGGTACAAATTTCAAACCTTTACTAAATGAGCTGAAATATACAGGTTCAATATCCAAACAGCTGTAATTAAATATGCTGAAATCATTATATGTGTGCCTAGGCCCATCTACCACCATGTGTCCTTCATTACTCATGTCTTGTATTGTACTAATATTTTGGACCATCATGTTTAAAACCTCCTCCCTCTCTGTTGTCCCCTCCCCAGGATAATGGTAATTCACAGGTGTCTGTTTGATTCTCTCTGACCTCCTCGGAGGGGGGATCTAAAGGGTCTTTGAGGACATATTTGCCCTGATTCCCTACACCTTGGAAGTCTGTATAGTGACCTTCAGTGTTCCATTCTGTGCTGTCAATTTTCTCCCAACCTTCATCACCCCTTACATTTTGGATGTTGTTCCAGTGTTGCCTCCTAAAGTTAATCTTAGGTTTGGAGTAAGAACATTTTTCCCTATACTCAACCAGGTCCCTTTCCAATTTTTTACATTTCCTATTATAAATATATTTATATTTGTCTTCTATCTGATCCTTCACTTTAAAATACTTTATTTTTTCAGCCTCTACTGTAAACAGAAGGTCTGGTACTATGTCATGATTTATTTTGCCTGTTTTCTTAAACAGCATGTCCATTTCTCGTACATTGTTGTTAATGATAGATCTCATAATATTTAATCCTGCATTATTAAAAATATTAAGCAACTCCTTATGAAATTCACTGCCCTCCCCCACATTGTTGGGATACTTGTAAATATGCAACCCTTTAGGCATGATTTCCCTCCCAATATATTTAAATAGCAGTTGTCCATGTACAAAATGTTGTTCCTAAGCATTAAGTCGTATAACAAATTGACATTCGTGTTTTAACTATCCACTTTTTCATTATTAAAAGTCCTGCCCAACTCTGCACAACCATCGGCAAAGTTACAATTAGGTTTCAGCCACTGACCCACAGCGTGAATACCCCCCCATTGCACAGTCTCGGAAGCATGACTGGTGTTGGGTACACCACCAGAAACTAAATTTGAACAGTCACCTTGTGTTTCATTGTGGAAAATGGCCTTCCTTCCACTTGGACCACCATTCGTTGTCCCAGATGTGGAGAGCATTCCCCCTCGATCTCCCTGGCTCGAGTGACCTGGCTGTGCACTCATCAAAACAGAGTTCTCATGCCTCTGTTCACAGGGCAAATGTGAGCTCTGTACCAATGCAGGAAATGAAATACCACGTCCAGATAATTGAAAGAACGCCTCCTGATTTCAAGGCAAGGATTCCTTCCCACTCAGTTCACCTGTAGAAACTACAGCCAAATTGGTTGGTTGCTGGGAGAATAGCGCAACAATTGTGTCAGTTGCCCTTCCACTCGTGCAAGCCTCTCGCTTACACTCTATAAGTCCACTGCTCTTCTGACTGAAAAGCTGGTACTGAACTCCAATTCCTCCATCGAAAATAAAAACCTCAAACACAGCCAAAAGAGGAAAAGTGCCTTGAAAATCACCAAAACCGAACATAATCAAAGCACACTGAAACACAGTAACCAAGGCTTCACGAGTAAAAGGCAGCAGTGTTTAATCTTGTTTTTAACACACAAAAACCACAACAGCGTTTTTGTCTTCGTACATACAGGACCTCATCAGAAATACAATTAAAACCCATTTCATTCCTTATGTAGTGAACCAATAAACAATTAACCATTTTGTACCCCTAGTAGTTAATTAAGTAATAAATATCCAAGCAACCTTAATTGTCTAGGTTAAGAATACAACTGCTTAGTACTACTACAAACTTTAGTTTTAAATATTCTATGTAAAGAGAGTGCTTTTTATTCAACCCATTAAAAACATAGTAAATGCAACCAAATTTTAACTTGTTAGTTATAATGTTGTAATAAAAATTTGAAAAATAAAACAGAACTAAACAAATAATATATACAAAATTGTATGCGTTCACTATGCAGTTAAAAACCACAACAATAGCACCATCTATTGGTTATATAACCACAATACATTTTAACCCAATATCTTGTCATAAAGACAAAAATAAATGACTTTGTTTAATAGGGACCTGGTTACTGTTTAGCAGACCTAAGTTTGAGGACAGGGGCCAGTGAGACATATTCATTGAGTCCAGGTGTTCTATTGGCTTCTAGTTTTAGTTGCCAAAATAGTTCTCTGAACTCTATGGTTGTTTCCCAAGGGCCCCCCCCCAGGGGTCCATTTCCACTTTTTCTATAAAAAAGAAACCAAACCCTGCGTTCATGCACTGAGTACTATGTTTGTGAAGGGCATTGTTGAGGTTGTGTTTCTTAATATCATTAAGATGTTCATAAATACGTCTTTTAAATTTCCTATTTGTCTTGCCTATATAGAAACACCCACATATTTTACAAATAGCAATATACATCACCCTCATAGCATCACAATTACAATACATATTAGTCTCAATACACTTAGTCCTACCTCCTAAATTCACACTGTTTCCATGAAGAACATATGGGCATTTGTGTGCAAGAACCGCACTTATATGTGCCTTTCCTTTGCTTTTCCTGTTTCAGTTTGTGGTTTTCTAACATGTCCTTTAAATTCTTACCCTTCCTATGCAAATTTCAAGGGGTACTTAAATAACTGCTCCAAATCCGAGTAATTTCCAAATCTTTCCCAGTTCTTCGATACAACATCCCTGATGTGTGATAAGCATTACTACTGAAGTTCAAAACAAAGTTACTATTCTAATTTGTTTCTGTGATCACATTATTAACACGGACCTCCACCAACTCAGGTGACCCTAAAATGGAACTAAATCTACCTCTCCTCTCCTTCTTAACTTTGTTCTCGATTTCTTCCACTAACCCCAAGGGATATTTCCTTTCTAAGAACATCCTTTTCAATTTACTACTTTCTTCCATATAGTCGTCATCCAATGAAGTCATTCTACGACTTCTGATAAACTGCCCTTTCACTATTCCCTTCTTTTGACTAAAAGGGTGGGCACTGGTAAAAACTAAGTATGAGTTTGAGAATGTTTCTTTCCTATGCACTTTTGATTTAAACATTTTTGCCCCGGGCACCTTTTCTATTACCAGATCTAAATACTGTTGTCTTCTCATGGGAAATAACATGGGTAAACTTCAAAAATTCTGTGGTATTATTCACGTATGTAATAAATTTATGTAATATTGATTCAGGTCCAGTCCAAGAAATGCAGATGTCATCCAAATAATGTCATAATGACTCCAGTACTGTGAGTATTCTGAATGAAATAAATATTTTTCCTCCCATGTTGACAAAACTAAATTGGCATACATGGGGGCACAACTGGCCCCCATGGTCACACCACTAGTTTGCTTGTAGAACTCCCCTTCGAAATACAAAAAATTATGTTTAAGCACTATATCCAGAAGCTCTACAAGAACCAGTGTGGTATCAATGTCAATACTACCCTTGATTCTAAGCACTTCTTCGAACCACTCAGGAATAAAAAATTAGTAATTTGTTAAGATATTTAAATGTCAACAAATCTCAAACTTTTTTTTAACAGGAAACTCACTTAAAATCTGTTCTTTGGACCTTAACATTTAACTCAGTATTAGGTCACTCTTCATACAAATCTAAAGCAAGAGTTGTTATGATTCTGTGGAAGGAAAATGTACATCTGCAAATTTTATATAAATACAATGATCCTGAGTGGGCTATTAGCCATTATCATTTTTAAACTTAACAGTAGAATTCGGACATTAATTAATTTATAATGTTAAGTTGTGTCTCTCGCCTTCATTCTTGCTGGTTGGTTCAGAGCCGACCTTCGGCTCCGACTCGGTCATTTCTAAAGCTCAAGAGCTGCTTACTGGCTCGAGGCCTCCCTATATCCCACAATATATGGAAGGGTAAAAGTAATTTATATGTATGAATTTATATGTATGAATGCTTCTATGGACTCAATGGCAATGGTGTGTTTATTTATTTAATTAGTTCTTAGTTGTTTTTTTTAGTATAATATCAATTTTCTAATTTGTTAATCAATTATTCAATTATTTAATTGATTTAGTCTTATAAAAGGGGTGTGTTGTGTGAGTCTTTTACTCTGAAGATGCCATTTGGAATGGTGAAAGCGCTTAGTTTCCAATAATAAAGGGTTTGTCTACTGTTATTTTGCCTGGTCCGTGTGCAGTGGTCTGAATCATCGTTTTGTGTTTATCGTTAAACCCTGCATTGGGTTTGGTACTTTTTTGCTTGTTTTACCTATATCCCACAATGCCTGGCGCTAGACCCCTAGATCTCGTTTGCCGCTTCAGCTACGAGGTTGCGCTTTACTGGCTCAGGTCGTATTCATCTTTTGTAATATTAGTAGTTAAAATTTTAGTGTATATTTTTCAAGTTTTTTTTTTTTTGTTAAATCAGAGTAGTACTGTAGATTAGTCTTAGTTTTCCCTGTGTTTTTCTACCCTTAGGAAACTCGTTTTTACTTAGGGAGTTTCTCCCCTCCCCCCATCTCCTTAAGTAGGTTGCTTAAGTTAGAGGCTATCCCCTTCCCTTTTAAATTGTTCCAGTAGGAAGTAGTGTTTAGCTTTTGTAGTCTAAGTCACAGTCTCTTAGTTTTGTTAGTATTGTTTCCTTTAAATTTCTTGTGTGAAGGTGTGGGACTAGTGTGTGTGTGAGTGTGTGATTTTTGCACTAGTCTAACATTTATCCATCGGTATTCCTTTTTTCTTTAACATGTCAAAGATAACAAGGTATCAGGGTTCAAGAAGTGTGACTCATGCTGTCAGAAAATGTCTCTGACAGACTGTCACACTTCTTGTGTTTATTGTTTGGGTGCCCTACACCTGCAGGACTCTTGCTCGGTATGTCATGCCTTTAGTCCGAGAGTCCTGCAGGAGTGTAGGAACAAGTTAATTCTCAGGGGGTTACTAACTCCGGCGAAGTCTCAGTCAGCGAATACCCCTAAGCCCACCAAGCCATCAGCTCCCAGTACGGAGCCGTCGCCAGGTGGAGCATCTGTTTCAATTTCGGTTCCGGCCGGAACCGAAGTATCTAAATCTCTCTCAGCACCGAAATTGGTGTCGGAGCCATCAGGGAGCCGTAAGCGATCCAGGTTGCCATCCCGAGAGTCGAGCTCGGCTCCGGGATTGCCTTTGCTACAGTCTGAAAGGAGCCATCGGTCCCACTCTTCTCGGTCCTCGAGGCTATCCGATCATGACTTGGAGAGAGTGGTTAGTAGACTCCTCAAATCGCAGGCCCTGGCTAAAATGTTAACTAGCCCTCCTCATCAGGCTGTGGCTGTTCCTGTTTCTGAAGTAGTTCCTCCTCTGACTCCTCCTGTCAGTTCGGAGCCAGAGCTTGTTGGGGCTCGGATCCTGGAAATGTCGGTGCAGATGCTTCCCCTTTCGGCTCCTTCGTCAGCTCCGATTTCTTCAATGGTTCCATCCTTGGAGGGATCTGGATGCCGAGACTCCCTCATTGGCTCCAAGGGGGCGAGTGGCATCGGACCCTTGTCTGACCCAGTTCTCCCTCTCGGAGCCTCGGTGCACTTAAGCTCAGCTCCTACATCGGCCTCAGAGCCGTCCCTTTTGGTGCCGGAGAGGATTCCTGTCTCTTCGGAGCGGGAACCCTCTTCTCTGCCAGACAGGGGCGCCTTTGAGGTCATGAGGAGCGTGCTGACTTTTGAGTCTGCACCTCGATCAGCCCCTTCAGCTCCTCCCCCCAGGGTTCCTGCTTCAGTCTCTGCCCCTCCTCCAGACCCCAAGCGAGGGGATCAAATGCTCCAGGTCACCCCACTGGGTGTATCTTCCTCTTCCGAGGCCTCCCCTGAGATTTCAGAGGAGCCCCCTTGAAAGAGGAAATGTAAGAGGAAGCATGTTGACTCCCCAGAGTCTGTCATGTCAGATACTTACTTGGAGGATTCGGAAGGGTCCCCAAGATCCCCCTCTGAAGATGTCTTTTTCTCAGACATTCTTGAGATCCTTAAGCAGAGGGGGAACTGATCTGCCCTTAACCCTTCTGAGGACGAGTCGGTATACTTGGATGCATTTGGTTCTCACCCCTCCACCTCCTGGGTGTCTCTGCCTTTCGATCCATTAATGGAAGTGGTGGCTCGGAAGGCATGGTCAGCTCCGGACACACTGGAACCAACCCCCCCGCAGGCCCACTAAGTTTATTACGGCCCCTCAAGATAAACAGTTTTTGACAAAGGGTATCCCCGTTGATGCCATGGTGGTAGCAGCTGCCATGAAAAAGGAGTTGGCTGACACTTCTGTACATGTCCATCCCCCTAATAAATAGTCTAGGATGATGGATAGATACGGGAAGCAGATGTTTTCCTCAGCGACCTTCTCCATGTGGTCGCTGAAGTATTTGTGCCACTTCACCCGTCTTCAGAGGGATCTCCTCAAGGAGCTAGGAGATACCCTGCAAGATCCATCAGCTGCAGGGGCTCATGACAAGATAAACTCCCAGCTGGCGACTCTTAATTCTATCGTTAACTCTTCCATGCGGCTCATTTCGTATGCGGCTGATGGAGCGAGTTGAGCCGCAGGCACAGGCGTGGCTTTGAGAAGACATGTCTGGATGTGGTTATGTAACTTCGCTGATCCCTTCAAGGCATCTTTCACCAACACCCCTTTTGATGGTCCAGCTCTGTTTGGACCTCAGGTGAAAGATACACTTACCAGGTGTGAGCAGGAAGGCAAGACTCTTTCTGCCATGGGAGTCCGCTTCTCCACTCCCTCTAGACCATACCCTAAGGGTCAGAAGAGTGGAAAGATGTGGTTCTGGAAACCCCAGGGAGCTGTGCCTGACACACGTGGCGAGTTTCCCTGCAGAGGCAGAAGAGGGAACAACAATAGATGCCGCCCGCGGGGCAGAGGGGGTCCGCAGAATCAGGGCAGCAGAGAATCTTTCTATGGCAAGCCCTTCCAGCACCCCTGAGGGGCTGCCTGGCTGTCCGCCTTCGGAGGCAGTCGGGGAAGGTTGTCTCTGTACCCAGAAGCTTGGCGTCTCATCACTCGAGACAGATGGGTACATCTATCATATCCGGAGGTTACAAAGTCCTGTTTGTCCACACCCCCTTAAAATCAAACAACCCCATCCCAGATGTTCCACCCAGTCTAAGGGAACAGGCAGTACAAGAAATTTCGTGACTGCTAAAAAAACGGGCCATCCAACAAGTCCCGGCAGACCAGCAAGGATCCGGAATGTACTCAAAGTTCTTTTTGATACCAAAAAAGACAGTGGACTGGAGACCCATTTCGGATCTCAGCAGACTAAACAAGTCTGTTCAAAGAACGAAGTTCTGGATGGTCACTCTTCAGTCCATTCTACCCTTTTTCGGTCAGGACAATTGAATGTGCTCCATAGATCTTCAGGATGCGTACTACCACATCAAAATGGACAGGCGTTCCAGAAGGTTTCTCCACTTCCGGCTGGGAGCCAGTCATTACCAGTTCAGAGCCCTGCCCTTTAGTCTCACCACAGCCTCCAAGGGTGTTCACCAAATGCATGGCAGTGGTTACCACTCACCTGAGACGGCAAGGATTCCAGGTGTTTCCATATCTAGATGACTGGCTCCTTACTGCTACCACCAGACATCAATTGCTGAGAGCCAGGGATTATACCATCCAAACATGCTCCAACCTAGGTATCTTAATAAATTTCGAAAAGTCTGCATTGTCGCCTTGTCAGTCTTTAACCTTTATAGGCGCAAGATTAAATACGAAAGATCTGTCCACAAGACCTCCAGTAGACAGAGTGGCAGACATTCGTTGACATGTACAGGTATTATTAGGATGCAGAAAGATTCAGGCCAGATTCGTCCTAAAACCTTGGGTCTCATGGCACCAGCAATCTTATTAGTTCCCCTGGCTCGTTTTCACATGAGGATTCACCAGTGGATGCTTTTCACCCAATGGTCCTTTCAACAACTTCCTTTGTCTCACAAAATAATAATCACACAGTCATGCAAAGACCAATTGACTTGGTGGATGGTCTCTCAATCAGTACCCCAGGGCAGACCATTTGTCCTTCCTCCTCCAGATGCCACGGTGACCACGGATGCCTCCCTGATCGGGTGGGGGGGCATTTTCAGGGCAGGACTGTCCAGGGCACCTGGCAACCCCACGAGTACCACTTGCACATAAACATCTTGGAGATGAGGGCGGTGCTTTTAGCGTTGCAAGCTCTTCAGAACTCTCTACCCACTGGGACCATTGCAATTCAGACAGACAATATGTCTGTAGTGTGGTACATCAACAAGCAAGGCGGAACCAAGTCATATCCCTTATGTCGAGAAGCACTCAGACTATGGCAGTAGACAATCTCCTCTCAATGGTTTCTGACAGCAACGCACATCCCTGGGAAGTCCAACGTCATAGCGCACAGGCTATGCAGAGCTATTCTCATGCCTCACGAGTGGTCTTTCAACCGGACAGTAGTGGACAAAATCTTCCGCAAATGGGGTCAGCCTTGCTGCGACCTTTTCGCAACTCCTCTCAACAGCAAGTGCGACAGTTTCTTCACTCTCTTCCCTCTTCACGGACACTCCCCCAGAGATGCTCTAGTTCACGATTGGCCCCAGGGACTACTGTATGCATTCCCACCCTTTCCACTAATTCAGAAAGCTACCGTGCTGGGTTGCAGCATGATCCTCATTGCCCCCTACTGGCCTCGACAAATCTGGTTCCCATTCCTGCATCATCACCTTCTAGAACAGCCTTGGAATCTGTACCCAGTTCCAGACCTCCTGATCCATCAGTCAGGCAGGCTGCATCAATCTCTTCAGTCTCAACCTCACTGCTTGGTTTCTCCACTTCCAACCTTAGCCAGGCTTCCCAGTATTTCCAGTTCAGTGCGTGAGATTATCCTTTCTTCACACAAACCTACAACCAGGAAAACTTATGCTAGTAAGTGGAAACGTATCTCTTTCTGGGCAGAGGCTAGAAATATAGATCCCTTCACGGCCCCTGTCCATAACGTTCTGGACTTTTTAGCAGAACTTTTTCAAGCAGGCTCCTCTTCGGCCACCATTAGAGTTCAGTTAGCGGCAATCTCTAATTTCCATACGGGCCTGTCAGAAACCATCATCATGTCCCATAAGCTTTGCAAAGCCTTTCTGAAAGGAACAATCTTGCTCAGGCCTCCAGTGAGAGATCCCCCGCCTACCTGGAACTTAAATTTGATCCTAGCTTCCTTGATACTGCCTCCCTTTGAACCGGCAGCTTCCTGTTCCTTGAAATTGCTTACTTGGAAAACCCTCTTTTTGGTGGCCATTACTTCAGCGAGGAGAATTTCTAAACTTCAAGCCCTTTGTGTTCGTCCTCCTTACCTAGTTTTCCATAAGGATAGAGTTTCACTCAGAACTAATCCTTCATTCCTTCCTAAGGTCCCCTCCGAAAACAATTTGAATCAATCCATCGATCTGCCAGTCTTTTTTCCAAATTATTCCAACAAAGCTGAACACAAATGACACCAGATGGACGTTCATAGGCAATTATGTTTCTATTTGCATAGGACTGAGCAAATAAGGAAATCAGGCCAACTCTTCCTGTCCTATGCGGAGGGTAAGCAGGGTCGACCAGTGTCTAAAGTAACCTTATCCAGGTGGTTATCCTCTATTATTACCCTTGTTTATCAGTTGAGGAATAAAGAACTCCCTGCTAAACCTAAAGGCCACTCTACTAGGGCTTTAGCTATGTCGGTAGCTTTTCAATCAAGACTACCTATGGAAGCGATTTGTGCGGTGGCCACATGGGCCACCCCTCATACCTTCATTTCACATTATAAATTGGATCTGGCCTCTAGGAGCAGAGCTAATTTTGGTTCCACTGTGCTCAAGAGTCTGTTCCGATGAGCCACCCAGGACTAAGGTGCTAGGGACGCTGTCCCAACCAGCAAGAATGAAGGTGAGAGAGACAACTTAACATTAAGAAGTTATGTACCTACCATAACGTTCCATGTTAGTTGTATTCTTCTCACCTTCTTTCTTGCGTCCAATCCTCCATCCCCCTAGCCTAGATGGACTGAGAAGAGTCCTCCTATGAGTCTTGTCACTGGCTGAGTCTTTACCGATTTATGTCTACATTTTTCTTCAGCCCTGTAGCTGAAGTCTTGCTATTGGGACAGTTGTACTCTTGTATTATTATGGTGCTAGGTCTTCCAAACGAGATCTGGGGGTCTAGCACCAGGCATTGTGGGATATAGGGAGGCCTCGAGCCAGTAAGTAGCTCTCGAGCTTTAGAAAATGGCCGAGTCGGAGCCGAAGGTCGGCTCCGAACCAACCAGCAAGAAAGAAGGCGAGAAGAAGACAACTAACATGGAACATTATGGTAGGTACATAACTTCTTATTCTTTCCCATCTTGCTCTTTAAAAATGTGTTTTGAAATTAAAAAACTTTACTAGGTGAACAACGGATGTTAAGTTGTCTATCTCGCCTTTGTTTCTTGCTTGTTGGGATCGGAGCCGACCCTCGGCTCCGACTCGGCCATCTTCTATAGCTCGAGAGCTGTTTACTGGCTTGAGGCTACCCCTTATCCCATGATGCCTAGCGTTAGCTACCTAGATCTCGTTTGCCGCTTCAGCTGAGATGTTCATTGTTACTGGCTCAGGCTCGTATAAGTTTTATTGTACTGCTTTTTCTGTCAGATTAGGGTTCTTTTTTTTGATAGTTTATTGTTTTTCAACATAGTTGCTAACTAGTTTGTGTTGTTTAGTGTAATTGTAGTTTTCCCTTAGAACTCGTTTAAGTTAGAGAGTTCCTCCCCTCCCCCCATCCTTCTGTCCCTCTTGTAGGTAGCGTTTTAGTTTAAGCTTTTCTTCTTTTTACTTCCTAGGTAGCCGTTTAAGTTAGTGGCTTCCTAGTTTAAAAAAAAAATAAAAATTAACTGTAGTATATTGTGTGTTTTTGGTTAGTGTCTGTTAGTTTTTTGCTGTTCGGCCCTTTGGCCAAAAACAATTTAGTGTATGTGCAGTATTTCTCTAGTTGGATATGTCTAAAGAATCTAAGGTGTCTGGATTCAAGAAGTGTGACTCATGCTGTCAGAAAATATCTCTGACAGAAGGCACACTTCTTGTGTCTATTGCTTAGGCGCAGTGTACCTGCAGGACTCTTGTTCTGCATGCCATGCATTCAGCCCAAGGGTTCTGCAGGAGCGCAAAAATGAGCTTATTTTGAGGGGACTTCTGAAGCCCCAGGATTCACCAGCCAAGACTCAGCCAGTAAAATCACCTAAACCGACCAAATCGTCGGCTCCCAGCTCGGAGCCGTCATTGGCCCAAGCATTACCTACTACTTCGATTCCGGCTGGAACCGAGGAGACTGCCTCCCCGTTGGCTCCACCAGTACCTTCAGAGCCATCGCGGACCCACAAGAGGCCGAGGTCCCCTTCTCTAGAGTTTATACATTCGGCTCCTCGGTCTCCCCTGTTGCAGAGTGACCACAGTCACAGATCCTCCCACTCTTCTCGATCCTCTAGGCTCTCGGATCACGATGTGGAGAGAGTGGTCAGTAGGTTGTTGAAGTCACAGGCACTGGCCAAAATGTTGTCCAGCCCTCCTCAACAGGTGTCGGCTCCGTCCGCTTCCATCGATGTTCCTACTCCGACTCTATTGAGCTTAGAGCCGGAGTTTGTTGGGGTTCGAATCGTGGAAACATCGGCACCGATAACGATTTCCCCTTCAGTTCCGTCATCGGCTCCGATCCCCTCGATGGTGCTTTCCATCGAGGGATCTAGGCGCCGAAACTCCCTCGTCAGCTCCGAGGGGGTGAGTGGCATCAGACCCTTGTCCGACCCCATTCTCCCTCTCGGAGCATCGGCGCAGGTGAGCTCGGCTCCTACATCGGCCTCTGAGCCATCTCCTTTGGTGTGGAGGAGGATTCCGGTTTCCTCGGAATCGGAGCCTTCTCTGCATCGTAGCAGGGACGCCTTCAATGTCATGAGGAGTGTACTGGCCTCTGAGTCAGCTCCACGTTCGACCCGACTGGCTCTGTCCCCTGCAGTGCCTGCATCAACCTCTGCCCCTCCTCTAGACCCCAAGTGTGGGGAACTGGTGCTCCAGAGCACCCCATTGGGTGTTTCCTCTTCTTCCAAGGCCTCCCCTGATCATTCAGAGGAGCCCCCTCAGAAGAGGAAGTGCAAGAGGAAGCATATTGACTCCCCTGAGTCTGTCACTTCAGATACGGATTTGGATGAAATGGAAGGGTCCCCGAGATCCCCCTCTGAAGATGTTTCTTTTTTGGACATCCTAGAAATGATTAAGCAGAGGAGGAACTGGACTTCCCTAGCCCCTACCGAGGACAAATCTGTATTCCTGTATGCGTTTTGGTTCCCGACCTTCCACCTCCTGGGTGTCTCCGGCCTTCGATCCACTAATGTCATTGGTGGCTCGAAGGGCTTGGACACAGTGGAACCAACCCAGAGGAAATCCGGCAAGTTTATTACTGCACCCCCTGATAAACAGTTCCTTACTAAGGGTGTTCCTGTAGATGCCATGGTGGTAGCAGCGGCCAATTAAAAGGAGTTAGCGGAAACTTCTTCCTCTGTCCATCCTCCTAAGAAGGAGTCTAGGCCCATTGATAGATACGGGAAGCGTATGTTTGCTTCAGCGACATTTTCCATGAGGTCACTGAATTACTTATGCCATTTTACCAGGCTTCAGAGGGATCTCCTGAAAGAGCTTGGAGATGCCCTCCAGGATCCATCAGCTGAAGGGGCTCAAGCTAAAGTGGCTTCTCAGCTGGCAACCCTTAATTCGGTAGTTAACTCCTCCATGAGGCTCATTTCCTACGCAGCTGATAGTGCAAGTGGAGCCGCAGGTACAGGTCTGGCCCTCATTCGTTCACCAACACTCCCTTTGATGGTTCATTTCTTTTTGGACCACAGGCGAAAGACACTCTCACTAGGTGTGAACAGGAAGGCAAGACTCTCTCTGCCGTGAGAGTCCATTTTTCCACTCCTTCCAGACCATATCCCAAAGGTCAGAAGAGTGGTAAAATGTGGTTTCGGAAATCCCAGGGAGCCTCACCTGACACACGTAGTGATTTTTCCTCCAGGGGCAGAGGAGGAAACAACAACAGACGCCGCCCTTGGGGCAGAGGGGGTCCGCAGAACCAGGGCAGCAGAGAATCCTTCTTTTGACAAGCCCTTCCAGCATCCCTGAAGGGTTGCCTGGCTGCTCGCCTCTGGAGGCAGTCGGGGGAAGACTTTCACTGTACCCAAAAGCCTGGCAAAACCTAACGCGAAAGAAATGGGTATACTCAATCATATCCGGTGGCTATATAATCCCCTTCTTCCAACCTCCCTTACCGTCAAGCAAATCCCTTCCAGATGTTCCACCCAATCTGAGGGCCCAAGCAGTCATAGAAATTTCAAGACTGCTAGAAAAAAAAGAGTCATCCAGGAAGTCCCGGCAGACCAACTCAGATCCGGAACGTACTCAAGGTTCTTTTTGGTACCAAAAAAGACAGGGGACTGGAGACCAATATTGGATCTCAGCAGACTAAACAAGTCTTTTCAAAGAACAAGGTTTCTGATGGTCACGCTACAGTCCATTTTACCATTTTTGGGTCAGGACAATTGGATGTGCTCAATAGATCTTCAGGATGCATACTATCACATCAAAATGGACAGGCACTCCAGGAGATTTCTTCGCTTCCAGCTGGGAGCCAGTCATTACCAGTTCAGAGCTCTGACCTTTAGTCTCACCACAGTCCCCAGGGTGTTCAAATGCATGGCAGTAATCACGGCTCACCTGAAGCGTCAAGGATTCCAGGTGTTTCCTTATCTAAATGACAGGCTCCTTACTGCTACTACCAGGCATCAACTCCTTCAAGCCAGGGACTATACAATTACAATTTGTGCCCAGTTAGGCATTACTATAAATTTTGAAAAATCTGCCTTGTTGCCCTGTCAATCTATTACCTATATAGGAGCAGATTTAGATACAAGAAGTATGTCCGCAAGGCTACCGCCAGACAGGGTGGCCACGATTCTGCAGAAAGTTCGTACCCTCATGCAATGCAAAAGGGTACAAGGCAGGTTGGTCCTTCAAACTCTGGGTTCTATGGCAGCGGCAATTCTTCTGATACCTCTGGCCCATTTTCACATGAGAATCCTTCAGTGGCTTCTCTTCACACAGTGGTCCTTTCAACAGCTCCCCATGTCTCACATGATCATGATTACAGAAACATGCAAAAGGCACCTTTCCTGTTTGATGGTCTCCCCACTAGTGTCTCAGGGCAGACCATTCATCCAGCCGCCTCAGTGACCACGGATGCCTCACTGATAGGGTGGGGGGGTATTATCAGGGCAGGACAGTCCAAGGCACTTGGCAGCCTCACGAGTACCATCTGCACATAAATGTATTGGAGATGAGAGCCGTGCTCCTAGCATTGCAAGCACGTCAGGACTCCCTCCCTTCCGGGACCATTGCAATTCAAATGGACAACATGTCAGTAGTGTGGTACATCAACAAGCAGGGTGGAACCAGATCCTACCCCCTATGTCGAGAAGCACTCAGACACTGGCAGTGGGCAATTTCCTCCCAATGATTTCTGATTGTGACGCACATCCCTGGGAAGTCCATCATAGCGGACAGGCTCAGCAGAGCTATTCTCAAGCCTCACGAGTGGTCTCTGAATCAGGTAGTTGTGGATCTGATCTTCCGCAAATGGGGACAGCCTTGCTGTGATCTGTTTGCCACCCCCTTCAACAGCAAATGCAGCAACTACTTCTCCCTTTTACCGCCTCCAGGTCACCCTCCCAGAGACACTCTAGTCCACAATTGGCCTCAGGGACTTCTTTATGCCTTCCCTCTTATACCCAAACTCATACAGAAAGCTATATCGTTGGGTTGCAAAATGATCCTCATTGCTCCTTACTGGCCTCGACAGATTTGTTTTCCGTTCCTGCACCGTTACCTCCTCAAGCAGCCCTGGACTCTGGATCCTATTCCAGACCTGCTGATTCATCAATCAGGAGAGCTGCATCGATCCCTCCAAACACTCCAGCTCACAGCTTGGTTGATCCAATTCCAACCCTAGCCAGGCTTCCCAGCATTTCCCTGGCTGTGTGTGAGATTATTGTCTCCTCTCACAAATCTGCTACTAGGAAGACGTATGCCAGCAAATGGAAACGTGTCTCTTGTTGGGCAGAGGCTAGAAACATAGATCCCTTTTCAGCCTCAGTTCACGAAATCTTGGAGTTCCTAACAGAGCATTTTCATTCTGGGTTCGCTTCTGCCACAATCTGGGTTCAACTAGCGGCCATCTCTAACTTTCATGTCGAGTTTTCTAATCTAAACATTATGTCTCATAAGCTGTGTAAAGCTTTTCTCAGAGGGACTACTCTCCTTAGGCCCCCAGTGAGAGATCCCCCTCCTCCTTGGGACCTTCATTTGGTACTAACCTCCTTGATTATGCCTCCTTTTGAACCTGCAGCATCCTGCTCCTTTAAGTTTCTATCTTGGAAAACTCTTTTTCTGGTAGCTTTTATCTCAGCCAGACGTGTCTCGGAACTTCAAGCACTAAGTGTTCGTCCACCGTACTTAGTTTTTCATAAGGACAGGGTTGCTCTGAGAACTAATCCCTCCTTCCTTCCGAAAGTCTGCTCAGAAAATAATCTAAACCAATCCATAGACCTTCCTGTGTTTTTCCCTAACTACACCAACAAGGCAGAATACAAATTACACCTTTTGGATGTTCATAGACAATTGCGTTTTTACCTGCATAGAACGAAGGATATAAGAAAGTCGGATCAACTTTTCCTTTCCTATGCTAGGGGCAAACAGGGTCTTCCAGTCTCCAAAGTGACCCTGTTCAGGTGATTGTCTCACACATTATTACCTTCATCTATCAACTAAGAAACAAAGAATTGTCTACCAAACCAAAAGGTCATTCTGCTAGGGCTTTGGCCACCTCTGTAGCCTTCCAGTCTAGGTTGCCCATGGACTCTTATCTGTGCCACTGCCACGTGGGCAAATCCTCATACCTTTATTTCTCATTACAAGTTAGACATGGTCTCCAGGAGTAGAGCTAACTTTGGTTCCACTGTTCTGAAGAGTCTGTTCCAATGAGCCTCCCAGGATCGTAGGTGCTAGGACGCTGTCCCAACAATCAATAAACGAAGGCGAGATAGACAACTTAACATAAAGAAGTTATGTACCTACCATAACATTCCATGTTAGTTGTCTTCATCTCACCTTCTTTCTTGTGTCCCCCCTCCATCCCCCTATCCTATTGGACCGAGAGGAGTTTAAGTTTCACTGGCTGAGTGTTCTCTGGTTTGTTTCCTCTACTGACTTAGAGGTTATAACAGGTAGGTTTAACCCTCTGTTTGGAAGGGTTTCATTCCATAGCTATGGCTGGGGTTACCTATTTCAAACGAGATCTGGGTAGCTAGCACTAGGCATCATGGGATAAGGGGTAGCCTCTTGAGCTATAGAAGATAGCCGAGTCGGAGCCATGGATCGGCTCCGATCCCAACAACCAAGAAAGAAGGTGAGGTGAAGACAACTAACATGGAACGTTATGGTAGGTACATAACTTTTTTTTATGTTGGATATATATGTATTTTATACACACACACACACACACACACACACATATATATATATATATATATATATATATATATATATATATATATATGCATATTTTGTACATTTATGCTTTTAAAATATTGACTTGTAAGTTTGATAGTATTCTATTTTTGTAAACATTTCTGTATCATTTACATTAATTAACGTGGGAGGGAATGTGATGTCATCAATTAACCATTAATTAATTTATTATTTAAACGGTGAAACAGCCTGGTTTTACTTGTCTGAAGAAGTTGCTTCACTGTAGGTGGACGAAAGTGCTTACAAGAATAAATTTTTGTTTTTTTTAGAAGTGGCGTTCTTTATTTTGGATTTTGGAAATATCCTTTCCCAGGCCTAGGAGTGTCAACTTCAAAATGTCTTCTTGACTTATAATGTTTATAAAGATAACCTTATATTAGGGGGATTTCAATTGTATCTTGGGCAATCTTGATACTGCAAGTAATTGTCCAGTCAGGCATACATCCACATCAAATTTTGTTTAAGAAATGGATTTACTCCCTCGACTTATATGATACTTTCATTTCTAAATATAGTAAAGCACTAGGTTTTTCTCACATTGACCTTAGGTTCAAAACTCAAACTAGAATGGACAGAATTCTAGTTTCTAACAATCTAAAACTAAAACTTGTGTCCTTTTCTGTACTTCCTTGTCCCATATCTGACCATGATTGCCTCACAATGAAAATGCAGTTAGACTTTACTAAGCTAGCCTCTGTAAACTGAATACTAGCTTTAGCAATAAAATTAAAGGTTTTAAACCTTGGCTTTTAACAGAGCTAAACCTCTTTCTAGAAGTGAATATTACTTCTGATACTAATGTAATAATGGTCTGGGATGCTTTAAAGGCTGATATTTATGGCAGAACTGTTACTTGGTAGAAAAACAAATTAAAGGAGTGGGAATCACTGATGTACAATTTGAAAACACAAACTTCAACTCTTAAATCCGAAACAACAACCTTATCATAAGATATCAAAAAAGAAATAACTAAATAAAAAGTAATCTGACATTCTAACACATAAAACAAATTTAGCATTAGAAAGGATGAAATTAAATTATTATGCCCTCGTCTCAAAATCTATGCATGATCTGTCAGTAAAAGCTAAACATCATTCCAAATCAAATAGCATTATAAAAATATTACATGAACAGACTAATAAGGAAGTATCAGACATAGGTGATATACTTGATGCTTTCAGATTTCATTATACATAATATAAACAGTAATGGTCTTGATGAAGTGTTATATACTATAAAATTAGAGACAATTGCAGAGGAACTTAAAACAGGCCTTGAAAAGCAAATATCCTTAAATGAAATCAAAGATAAAATTAAAAACTTTAAACCTAATAAAGCCCGTGCTGCAGATGGCATCATTATAGAAATGTGCAAACTATTCCCTACGGTCACTATATCTTTACTTCACAAAACTTTAATGGAAGTACAAAACAAAAATATGATCCCACTTTTCTGGAGGTATTCATTGATCGCACCTGTTCTCAAAACTAACAAAGACCCACAACTCTATAAATCCTACAGATCAATTTCCCTTCTAAACAATGATTATAAGATGTTTATGTCAATACCTGTTGACAGACTGAAAGTCCCACTTACAAAAATGATAAATTATTATCAAGCTGGATTTATACATAAAATACATACCCATGATAACATTAAAAGAATCCTAACACTTATTGAATTCTTAAATAGGGAAAGCAAAGAAGCCCTGTTAGTCAGTTTAGATATAGAAAAAGCCTTTGATTCTGTCAACTGAGACTATGTTTTTGGAATATTAAACACATTAGTATTCACATCGTCTTTTATCTCTTTGATAAAAGCTGTTTATAAAGGCAGCCTATGTTAAACTAGGTGCGTTTACATCTAAGTGTATACTCATAACTAAAGGCACTAAGCAAGGTTGCTCACTATCCCCTATCTTATTTATCCTTGTTATAGAAATCTTTGCCTCCTTAATAAGAAATATTCTAAAAATCAAAAGTATTAATATTTATAACTATTATAATTCTAAGATATCTCTTGTTGTGGATGATGTCTTACTCTGTTTAATTTAGGTATAGAGTTAAATGAATTGGAAGCAATTATAAACCATTTTCAAAAAGTTTCAGCTCTTAATTTTAATAAAAAGAAATTTAACCATATTATTTTTAATAAGCAAATCACTCAATCAAAATATTATTGGAGAACAGGTAAGCTCCATAAACTATTTAAGCATAATTTTAAGTAATACAATTGAAAAGACAAAATATAATATCTTTAGTAAATAATCACATAAGTAAATTGAACAACATTTTCTTTTCTTTTGAAGATAGATTACACCTATTAAAATGGTTCTTTTGCTAAAGGTTCTGTACATTGTTTTGGCTCTTGACACTCCTACTGGAAGCAAATTTTCAGAGACATAAATAGATTGGTTCCTTAGCAAGAACAGAATTGCTTACGTACATCACATCAAACCATGAGATTGAGGTAGTATTAAGTTCCCAGATATTGATACATACATAAGAGCTTCACTATTTTACAAACTGGATTGATCCAAATTATAATTCCAAATGGAAATCACTACATGTAGCTATTTTATTAAATGAAAATGTACTGTCTTCAAAATCTCTTTTAGTAACTCTACTAATAAATTTTGGTATTTTATTTGTCATTTATACAGTATAATGTTACAAAACATATGAAGTCTAACATTTTATACAACATTTTTAACTTTAGGAAAATTGTAAACTCTAGCACAGACATTAAAATTTGTTTTGATGTATTAGTTCCTTTCAAAATCACAAAAAAAATTATCAGATGAGTTACGTTAACCTTTTTAATGAATGAGTGAATAAAAAATGTATATGTTGGAAACGCTGTTTAAAAGACATTGTCCACACAACATATTATTAATGTATATAATTTGTTATCACAAGATTGGCTACTATTACAAAGTATATTGAATTATTCACAAGATCTTTGCATAAACATTAAAATTCATCTTATATGAACAACCCACTCAAATTGTCTATATATTTGAATTACTATACAATAACTTTAACAACATTATCTCCAAATCATATGTTGTTCTAGTTAAATATAAAACTACCTTAACTAATAAACATTGGAATGCAATAACCAACAGTATCTCTCTCAATTATTCTCAGGTAGAGAAAACCAATCTATTATCTTCTGTAAAATTCATATCATGGAGTCAGTATTGGAACATTTTTACTTGAAAATTCCTACATAGAACTTTCCTAACCCCTGAGAAAATAGCTAAATTTAATAAAACTGGAAATGTCATTTGCTGGAAATGTTTATCTTCTTGCAAAGTAGATTGGTTCTACATCTTTTATGAATGTTCCTGTTTAAATAATTTCTGGGAAAGCACTGAAGAATTTTTAAAGCTTTTGTTGCTCATCCCTTTCTAACATAGATGATAAACAGGTGGGGTAGTTCATTTATATGCCTTATTAGATAGAAATACAGGGTGGATTGCTGCATAAAATATAAACAAACTGATTAACAGACAGACCTTACAGACATTCATGCTTACATCTCAACAGCTTACTACAAAATGTTAGACTGGCACGTGCCCAGTATTTATACACTTGTTCATGCTCTTAGCGTCTTAAAGGTACATACACACACATTGATCTACATCCTCCCTCTTAAAAAGATTGCCCTTATTTGAAAATAACATTGGAGTTAGACATGTTCAAAACCAAGACCAAAAGACACGGATACCAGAAGTTAGCGCTTTCATTCACTTTAATATGCTGTGAACTTCATCAGAAAAACACTCTAACCACCCTAAGCCAGCATTTAAATACTCAATTAACAGTCACATGACTGAATGATCATATTTTAAAAAGAAAGCTCTTTTTTATAAATATAAAAAACACACAAAAATCCATATGATGAAAATAGTAAGAATAGAAAACACAATAAAAAAGTTTTTTATACTTTCTACTGAATGTCATAAAATAAAGTTTTTTAAAAAACTTTACAATTTAGTTTGCAAAAAGCACTTTATGTTAATAGTGTCATTTAAACCCGGTGCAATATCTGCACTCAAGTAAATTTGCCATAGAGATTCTTTACATCCTAACTAGGTTTTGTAATCACCTGAAAAAGTTTCTTGACTGACAGTATCTGTCACTGAAAAAAACAAACTTTTTGAAGTCAATGCAAACACCAGCATGTTTTGCCAAAGCATTGGTTTGTTCTTTTTTTCTTAATTGCTAAAAGATGTTCATAAATACGTCTTTTTAAACACCTAGTGTTTTTTTCTATATAATGACTTGGGCAGGATAAACATTGTGCAACATATACTACCATTTCACTTTGACAAGTGTAATATCCTTTGGCCCAAAAGTTCTTTTTATATGACTAAATTCCACTGAAGATGTGTTACTAATGTACCTACACTGTCTACAAGAATTACAAGAATAACTACCTTTTTTCTGAAGGAGTGCACTTTTGGTATCAGTCTTGTTGCAACCCTGTTCTAATAAACTCTTGATATTTGTAACTTTTTTATAAGTAAACAGAGGTCGCAGTCCTATAATCTTAGCTAAATCTATGTTACCTAGTACAATTTTCCAATTGTCAACTATAATTTTTCTAATAGTCCACATCTCATTAACTATAGGAAGTGGAAATGAACAAGTAAAACTGTTGTTCAAACACTTAGATTAGTCACTGATACCCTGCCCTTCATTCAATGCTTCAAACTGAATGTGACCTCTCAAAATTGGACTTGCCTTGCCATCTCTTAACTTTAGAACTTCATTTTCTATTTGCTTCAACCATAATCTATCGTAACCTCTAGCCTCAAATAAAGTTCTCAAAATCTCCATTTCTTTTATAAAGTCAATGTCTGATGTAGTTAATCTACTAAGTCTAATTAGTTGTAGTTTAGCTACACCCTTTTTTGCTAACCTTGTGATGGCGAATTGGGAAAATAAGTTTCTTGTTAAACACAGGTTGTTTGACAAGATACTGATATATCGCCGTTACATTGATGAGCTCGTTTTCCTTTAGCAAGGCAGCTATGAAGATTTCGAAATGCTAGATGTTAAGTTGTCTATCTCGCCTTCATTCTTGCTGTTTGGGATCGGAGCCGATTCTCGGCTCCGACTCGACCATCTTCAATAGCTTGAGAGCTGTTTACTGGCTCGAGGCTACCCCTTATCCCATGATGCCTAGCGAAAGCTACCCAGATCTTGTTTGCCACTTCAGCTACAAGGTGTGTTGTTTCTAGCTCAGGCTTGTATACTCTCATATATTTATATAATTATATTTGTTTAAACTTCTTAAAACTAGTGTATACTTCTCCTTATAGTTTTATTCTCTGTGGGTGTTGTTTGTGGAAGTCGCTTCTTTCCACAGTCCCTTTTTTTCTTAAGAACTCATTTAAATTAGAGAGTTCTCCCCTCCCCCCCTCCCGTAGGACAGCCATTTAACTTAGAGGCTCTTCTTCCCTTCCTGTTTACTGTATAAAAAAAAAAAAAACTATTGTGTTCGTTTAGTAGTGTAGAGATTTTTTTGTCTGTCTGTATTGTGGTACTTGGATTGTGTGTAGTGGTAGAGTTATGTCCAAGGATACAAAAGTTTCTGGCTTCAAAAAGTGTGACTCATGCTGTCAGAAAATGTCTCTGACAGATGGGCACACTAGTTGCGTTTATTGTTTGGGCGCTGTCCACGTGCAGAACTCTTGTTCTATTTGCCACGCCTTTAGTCCAAGGGTCCTGCAGGAGCGCAAAAACAAATTAATCCTTCGGGGTTTATTGAAGCCTCATGATTCACTGGCAAACAGTTCTCAGCCAGGAAAATCCCCTAAATCTGTCAAACCGTTGGCTCCACCTTCAGAGCTGACTCCTGTACTGGAACAACTGAGTATGTCGGTTCCGGCTGGCACCGACAAGACAACTCCTCCGTCGGCTCCATCAGATGTTTCGGAGCCGTCACGGACCCATAAGAGACTGAGGTCCCCTTCTTTAGAGTCCATCTACTCAGTGCCTTGGTCACCATTATTACAAAGTGAACGTAGCCACCATTCTTCACACTCCTCTCAATCCTCTAGGCTTTTGGATCATGATGGGGAGAGACTTGTAAGTAGGTTGCTTAAGTCACAGGCACTAGCTAAGTTACTAATCAGCCCACCTCAACAGGTATCAGCTCCAACTGCTTCTATTTCCATTCCTCCTCCGACTCCATTGAGTTTGGAGCCGGAGATCGTTGGTGTGCAGGTAGTGGAACCGTCGGCTCCAATCACCATCTCTCCTTCGGCTCCAATTACCTCAATTGTTCCTTCTATCGAGGAATCTGGATGCCAGGGCTCTCTCATTGGTTCCGAGGGGGGAGTGGCATCGGACCCTTGTCTGACCCCATTCTCCCCCTCGGAGTTTCGGCGCAGGTGAGCTCGGCTCCAACAATGGCCTCAGAGACGTCGCCCTTGGTGCGGTGAAAGATTCCTATTTCTTCAGAACCGGAGCTTTCTCTGCCTCGAGATGCCTTCAAGGTCATTCGGAGTGTGCTGTCCCCCAAAACAGCTCCACTACCAGCTCCATCAGCTCCGTCCCCCATAGTGCCTGTGCCAACCTCTGCTCCTCCTCCAGACCCCAAGCATAGGGAACACATGCCCCAGGACACCCCATTGGGTGTTCCCTCGTTTTCCGAAGCCTCCCCTGATCACTCAGAGGAGCCCCCTCGAAAGAAGAAGTGCAAGAGGAAGCACATTGACTCCCTGAGTCTGTCACTTCAGATACAGACTTAAATGAATCAGAAGGGTCCCCCTCTGATGATGTTTCCTTTTCGGACATCCTTGAAATGCTTAGCAGAGGGGGCTGGACTTCCCTAGCCCCTACCAAGGATGAGTCTGTATTCCTGGACGCATTCTGTTCCCGACTTTCCACCTCCTGGGTTTCTCCTCCTTTCGACCCACTCATGTCTGTGGTGGCTCGAAAGGCTTGGTCAGCTCCAGACGCTGTGGAACCAACTCCGAGGAGACCTAACAAGTTTATTACAGCCCCACCAGGATAAGCAATTCCTTTCCAAAGGTGTGCCCATTGATGCCATGATGGTAGCAACAGCCACCAAGAAAGAGCAGAAACCTCTTCATCTGTTCATCCCCCTAACAAAGAGTCTCGGATGATGGACAGATACGGAAAGTGAATGTTTGCTTCAGCGACCTTCTCAATGAGGTCCTTGAAGTATCTATGTCATTTTAATTGTCTTCAAAGGGATCTCCTGAAAGAGCTTGAAGATGCCCTTCAAGATCCTACAGCTGAGGGAGTACAAGCCAAAGTAGCTTCCCAGCTGGCGACTCTTAATTCCATAGTCAACTCCTCCATGAGGCTGATTTCCTATGCAGCCGATGGAGCAAGCAGAGCTGCTGGCACAGGTGTGGCCCTCAGGAGACATGCTTGGATGTGGCTGTGCCAGTTTGCGGAACCCTTTCAAGCGTCCTTCACCAATACTCCCTTTGATGGCTCCTTTCTCTTTGGGCTTCAGGTGAAAGACACGTTGACCAGGTGTGAGCAAGAAGGCAAGACTCTCTCTGCTGTGGGAGTCCATTTTTCCACTCCCTCTAGACCTTACCCCAAGGGTCAGAAGAGTGGGAAGATGTGGTTCCAGAAATCCCAGGGATCCTTGCTTGACACACATGGTGATTTTTCCTCCAGAGGCAGAGGGGGAAACAGCAATAACAGATGCTGCCCTCATGGCAGAGGGGGTCCGCAGAACCACGGTGACAGAGAATCCTTCTCTGGCAAGCCCTTCCAGCATCCCTGAAGAGTTGCCCGGCTGCTCACCTCTGGAGGCAGTCGGGGGAAGACTTCTGCTGTACCCAAAAGCCTGGCAAAATTTAACAAGAGACAGATGGGTACTATCCATTATATCTGGAGGTTACAAAATTCCCTTCCATCAATCTCCCTTACAATCAAAAAAGGCCCTTCCAGATGTTCCACCCAATCTGAGGGAGAAAGCAGTCATAGAACTCTCAAAACTGCTAGAAAAAGAGCCATCCAGGAAGTCCCCACAGACCAGCTCGGATCCAGAACTTACTCAAGATTCTTTTTGGTACCAAAAAAGACAGGGGACTGGAGATCGATTCTGGATCTCAGCAGACTAAACAAGTCTGTACAAAGAGAAAAGTTTTGGATGGTCACGCTACAGTCCATTCTACCCTTTCTGGGTCAGGACAATTGGATGTGCTCGATAGATCTTCAGGACGCATACTACCATATCAAGATGGACAGATGCTCCAGGAAATTTCTTCGCTTCCGGGTAGGGGCCAGTCATTATCAGTTCAGAGCTCTGCCTTTGGTCTCACCTCAGCCCCCAGGGTGTTCACCAAGTGTATGGCAGTAGTCATGGCTCACCTGAGACATCAAGAATTCCAGGTGTTTCCATATCTAGATGACTGGCTCCTCACTGCTACCACCAGGCATCAACTCTTAACAAGCACAGGATTATACAGTCACATCATGCACTCAAGTAGGGATCACAATAGATTTCGAAAAATCTGCCTTGTTGCCCTGTCAGTCTATCACTTACATAGGAGCAGAATTAAACACAAGGGAAATGTTTGCAAGATTACCACTGGAAAGAGTTTCCACAATTCGTCAACAAGTGTTAATTCTAATGCAGAGCAAAAGGATTCAAGTCAGATATGTCATTCAAGCTCTGCCATTCTTCTAGTTCCATTAGCATGTTTTCACATGAGAATTCTTCAGTGGCTTCTTTTCATACAGTGGTCCTTTCAGGAGCTTCCCATGTCTCACATGATCCTGATTACAGAAACATGCAAAAGGCACCTGTCTTGGTGGATGAACTACCCACTAGTGTCTCAGGGCAGACCTTTCATACAGCCTCCACCGGTAGCCACAGTGACCATGGACACCTCCCTGATGGGGGGGGGGGGCATTGTCTGGGCAGGACAGTCCAGGGCACTTGGCAACCTCACGAGTACCATCTGCACATCAATGTCCTAAAAATGATAGCCGTGCTTCTGGCATTGCAAGCCCTTCAAGACACTCTTCCTTCTGGGACCATTGCAATTCAAACAGACAACATGTCAGTGGTGTGGTACATCAACAAACAGGGCGGAACCAGGTCCTACCCCCTGTGTCGAGAGGCACTCAGACTGTGGCAATGGCCGATTTCCTCCCAACATTTTCTGATTGTGACGCACATCTCTGGGAGATCCAAACTCATAGCGGACAGGCTCAGCAGAGCTATTCTCATGCCTTATGAGTGGTCTCTGAATCAGGAAGTTGCAGATCTTATCTTCCGCAAATGGGGACAGCCTTGCTGCGATCTATTTGCCACCCTTCTCAACAGCAAATGCAGCAACTACTTCTCCCTTCTTCCGCTTCCAGGTCTCATACCAGAGACTCTCTAGTCCACGATTGGCCTCAGGGACTCCTTTATGCTTTTCCCCTGTTTCCCCTAATACCAAGACTCATACAGAAAGCAAAATCATTGGGTTGCAAAATTATCCTCATTGCCCCTTATTGGTCTCAACAAATATGGTTTCTGTTCCTGCACCCCTACCTTGTCGATCAGCCCTGGATTCTGGACCCGATTCCAGATCTTCTGATTCATCAATCAGGCGAGTTGCATTAATCCCTCCAAACACTCCAGCTCACAGCTTGGTTACTCCACTTCCAACCTTAGCCAGGCTTCCCAGTATCTCCCCAGCAGTCCGTGATATTATCTTTTCCTCACATAAGTGTACTATGAGAAAAACATATGCTAGTAAATGGAAATGGTTTTCTTACTGGGCAGTGTCTAGAAATGTGGATCCTTTCTCAGCCCCAGTCCATGAAATTCTTGAATTTTAGCACAACTTTTTCAGTCTGGTGCCGCTTCTGCTACTATTAGAGTACAGTTAGCAGCCATTTCAAATTTTCATATCGGATTGTTGAATTCTAACATCATGTCTCATAAGCCCTGTAAGGCTTTTTTGAGAGGAACATCTCTTCTTAGACCTCCAGTGAGAGATCCCCCTCCTCCTTGGGATCTTAATTTAGTCTTAACTTCCTTAATTTTGCCTCCTTTTGAACCGGCAGCATCATGTTCCCTTAAGTTTCTGTCTTGGAAGACACTTTTTCTGGTTACTATAACTTCAGCTAGACATGTCTCAGAACTTCAAGTACTATGTGTTCATCCTCCTTACCTGGTGTTTCACAAGGGCAGAGTTTCTCTGAGCACCAATCCATCCTTTCTTCCTAAAGTCTGCTCAGAGAACAATTTAAATCAATCCATAGATCTCCCAGTGTTCTTTCCCAATCACAGCAACAAGGCAGAATACAAGCTCCACCAGCTGGATGTTCACAGACAATTGTGTTTTTACCTTCATAGAACTAAAGAACTAAGAAAGTCAGACCAGTTATTTCTATCTTATGCCTTCAACAAACAAGGCCTCCCAGATTATTCTGAGTTTCAGCGCGCGACAGTCATAATTGCTGTTTGCGTTAGCCCCAGTTGTAGTCTTTTCTTGCCTCTGCCAGTACCAATCCTGAAAATTTAGTAATTGTATTTCTTGTTGTGCTGATTACTCATGTTAGGCTGTTTCACTTCGTTTGCGCTCAGATTCACCTTGGGTACAAATGGCTCTCTGTGTATTCCTTGCTTGTGGCCTCAAACCCCTGAAGCGGCATGGTGATTTGGAGGCTTACTGGGAAAAGCGCGTTAGTGCCAGGAATTTCCGGCCACTTTCGGCTCCTTCTAGAGAAAAATCTGAAGAGGAAGGTCGTTGGGAATAGTTTGGCTGAGCGAGCCGTCCGTTAGCAATCCGGTTAGAGGGATTGTAGTCTGGTGTGGTGGGTCTAAATCGGTTTCCCTCAGTTTCATCCCCACTTGTTTTGGCTTAGGCCTTTAGCAAGAACAGGGCGCAGTCGAGGCTGCAGGCTGGCCGGGTCTTGTAAGCGTGGCTTCTTCTTATCTAAGGTCAGGCTAGGTTCTGCTTCATCTCTAAGGATTCTTAATGGTGAGCGGAATCTGTGGATCCTGGTTTTGTCTCTCAAGGAGTCAGCCCTAAATCCTAAGCAGGATGGTCCACCCAGCATATACTGCCAATGGCAGAAGATTTCATTACCTTAATCAGGGGTTCTGCGCTTGTGTCAGAAGAGCCTAGGGTGTTCTCCTATGTTTTCAAGGATCTCCAGGTCTTCAGGCCTGGTCACAGTTTCAAAGTCTCAGGTCGATGTGATTTTTCTTTGCATAAGATTGATTCAGGATTTGGATTTCTAGAGATTCTGCTTTCCAGAAGGTTATTTTCCTTTTGTCTTCCTCCACAGTCAGATTGAGTTTGCATTTAGGTGGGAATTCAGGATGCTGAAATTTTATGAAGATTTTCTTACCATTCTTTTTGTCCTGGCTTTGATTAAGATTTAGGCTTTACCTCCAGTGGATTTTCTCTAATTAGCCTTTTTCGGATGTCTTGACCCCTCATGCCCATTAGCCATTTGTTCATTTCAGGACTCCCAGAGGCTACTGAAAGCATTTAGAGACTTAGGGGATTTGCTTTTGCTCAACCTGGCTTCCCTGAGGGGGGCAAAAGCTTCCTTTAACCCTGATAGGTAGGGATTGAAAGTGAGATTCCAGGGAATTGAATGAGTGTGCCAATTAACAGGACAGTAGAGGCTTTGACAGGCCAGTTCACCTAAAAAAGTCTAGGCTTTGAGTAGAAAATTTCTTATAGGCTGCCCGGTATGCTTCAGGTAGTATTACAAAGTCTTCTGTGAGCTTTGGATGATGCAGATTTCTTTGCAGCCAGGCTTTGGTGAAAGGATCAGCCAGGGACTAGGTTTTTTGGCTTGGATCAGAAATTAATCCAGCATGGCTGCTTTTGATCAGTTCTAGCATAGGCGAGGGAAAGCAGGACTTTTGGTTCAGATGGCTTGCTTCAGTGCCAGAAGGGATCTGAAATTCGGAGAAGTTCTGTTTGATCAGTCTCCCTGCTTGTCAGTTTTGGTATCAGGGACAAAATGGTAAGAAAGGGAGCAGATTAGGAAGTTGCAGACAAATGCAAGAAAAGAAGCAGCAGAGGGTGTATCTCTCAGATGGTGTTCTAGGGCTTCTTCCTAGATTTCTTTCAGACACCAGATCCAGGATCAAGTTGGCAGAGCATGTGACAGGAGTTCATTTTTCAGAGAGGCGTGGGTTTCTGAAGTTCCAACCTGTCTTCAGGGGAGGGCAGTGCAGTTTTAAACGTTACAGTCTAGGGGGCATCTAGACCACTTGACACCTAGGATATGGTCAGCTGCACATCGGAGAAGCTGGAGTTGGTCACCCAAAATTCAGGCTTAGTGGGGGCTTTTTTTTTAACTTAGACTTATTGAGGTGTGGTAGGGGTTTTTTCGGCCAGCCAAGTTGGCTTTTCCTCCCTAGCCTCTTAGGTTCGCCAACATTCAGGCAAATTGGCTTTTCCTCGCCACAGGAAAATCCAGGTTGGACATTTTAGACCGTTTTGGTCAGCATTTTATTCATAGCCCCTGTCTGTTCTGGATTCCCAAGGAGTTGGTTTTAGGGAGGCCAATTAGGAAATTCACCTAAGGACAAATGGGGCTGGGACATTACAAAATTCAAGATGACAACTCCCTGGGATTTCCTGCTCTCACCTGGGCAACTAATCACAAGCCCATTTGGAGATCTCATTCAAACTTGTCCTGCTCACAAACAATTCACTTCCTTTTATTTCCTATCGGGTTTCCGGCAGTCAGGTTTCTCCAGTGCAGGGTGGCAACTTTTATTTATTCTCTCCTTGGCAAAAGCCAAAAACGGCTGAGTGCTTATGATCCTTATTAAAGGTTAATATCTTTCATGCATACTTAGACGCATGAGAGATTCTGCTCATCACAAATTCAAGCTGACTTCTGCATCTTGCCTATGATATTCTTGCTTTCTATTAAATCTTCATTCTATTTGCTTATCAGACCCATGACCTCTCAGAGTTTTCTGCTTTCTGGGTGTTCAGACTAAACTGACACTCAGACCTATCATTATAGTGCCGAGAAGGTTGACAAACAAACGACAGGTGTTCTAAAGTATCAACTCAGGAACGCTGCAGCAAGGAGGAGTTCCCAGCGGCTTAGGGACTGGGAGGCATTTGATTACCTTCTTGAGGAAAGTCAACTTTTGCATCTTCAATGTGTTACAGTGCTCTCTCTTCTGCATGGATCAAACATGCCAGGAAGGCACGGACGGGTGTGGGAGAATGTATTGCATCCAAAGAACAGGAATGTTTTGCTGTTCAGATAATACCTAAACAAAGAGACTCTTGACGGAGTCACCAGAGTCAGAGGGACAAGACACGACAGATGCCTCTCTTTAGCGACCTGGAAGAGGTGAACAGATGGATGGGCCTACAATACTAAGACATGGAGACTACAACATGTCACAGAGGCCAGAGAAAGTCTTGGACCCAGAGATGCCTTCAGGATAGCTAGGAAATGTTACTTCAACAATGAGACTTGTTGAACACAACAGAGGCAAACACAACAGTCATGTGGCACAACAGACAACACAACTTTAGAGCACAACGTGCATGATTTACTTTCAAGACCTCGCCTCCCAGACTACAACTAAGCTCATCTGTCTCACTCTTTTCAGGCAAGGTTTCTGCGGGGCCTGATGACTGGGATCTTTGCGGCTTTGGAGCAGACAGATGGTGGATCCCCACGAGTGGAAATTGATCCTCATGTGTTTCAACAGTTGTTTCTGGCTTTGGGGCCACCCAGACATAGCAGACGTTTTTGTCCAGAGCACTTCTCACGGTCCTTTGCACAAAGCTGTATTTTCAGCACAGAACTTCAGTGCAGGGAAGGATCTCTCCTATTCAGTGAATCCCACAAACTGCCCAAAGTCCTTCCCTCCTCTCTCAGTCTTGCCAACAGGTACTCGGCAGACATAGAAGGCCTTCCACTTCTATGCTTCTTCTAGCCTGGATAAAGCCCGTCACCCTCCCCTGCTTGAGGAGTTTACTACGAAAAGGAGCCTGCCATCATTCAGTTACAACGACACACCTTTTGTACCTCAATAGCTCGCAATGTCAGGATTCAGTTCTCCCTGCAATCTGACTACAGCTCATGGGTTGTTTAGGACCCTGGGGGTCTAGCTCTTCCACATCAGTTTGAATGTCATTTTCCAGGGCAAGCAATCCTTTCGCAAAGTCAGGTTTCAGTTTCTACAATTTTTCTTTAGGATTTTTGGCAGAGCAAAGGTATTTTTTGATGTCTGAATGCCCTGTATGAGCAAAGCGGACCAGTTTCTTACAGAATTATTAGGAGTTTATTTGTCTTTCTCCTCTGTAAAAGTTGTGCTGCCAGTTTCTACAGAATTATTAGGAGTTTATTCCACCTTTTTTCTCTTAAAGTTCATGTTGCACAATTTTCTAGAAGGGCAAAAACATAAGACCTCCTGCTCTCTCCTTTTTCTGATCTGGTTTGTGTTTTAAAGCTCACTTTTAACTCCTTACCTACCTGCAAACCTGCAGCTACTCCTTTTTTTGGCTCTTTTTGTCTCTTTTTTTTGTTGGCTGCAGCTCAAAGGTCTGCTCTGCTACACGGGCAGCTTTTATTAGGTTTCTTATATTTATCTTGGAAGAGGGGTCTCCCCCTAGACAATTGCGTAATTTATTGCCTATAGTTGTTTCTTTTATGCCAGCATTAAACCAATCTATTCATCCAATCTATTCATTTGCTGATTTTAATAAAGCAAGGAAAAAAAGGGAAAAAATAAAATGAAATTGTGATATTTGTTTTGTTTTTTTTCCCAAAATAAGGGGAAATTTCTAGGGCATAACAGTTGTTTATTGCATTTTGTTTTTGCTTTAAACAGAGCAGAGAAACAAAACCAACTATTTCTAATATTTCATTCTTGGATTGTTTTGTTATTTTCCTTTTGTAAGTCTCCTCCGTATTGAATTCTCAATCTTACCAACTAGACCCCATTCCACTACTGGTTTTTACCACTTCTACTGCTTTTAGGGATTTTAATAGACCGCTACTTGGAGTTCACAGTGTACACTTTGTTCTACACTTTTTCTTCATCTCTTCTTTCCAAATCTAGGAGGCTCGGTGCTGCTGCAGTTTTTTGCCACTCCAAATAGCAGCTCCCGGTGCTTTATGATTTTGCTTTCCTCCCTTTACCATGCTTTGCTCATTCTACCCACAGGTTATGACTGCAAGGTTGTTAGAGATGAAGAATAAACATTGTTTGGTACATAGTAATGCTACCATAAATGTAAGATCCACATTGATGCAGTCCAAATGTACTCTCCCTCCTTTCCCTTGGGGTTGGGGTGTGGTTTGTGTTTGTGTTGTTGTTTGGTTGTGGTTTTGGTTGATGTGATATTTATTTTTTTCTTTGGCCTCTTTTAAGGCTTTCGGACCTGGCCATCTAAAGACTGAAGACTGAGGATATGGTCATGCGGCTTTAGTACCGCGAGGCGTGGTGACGCAGCTCGTGCAGCCTAACACCTAACACTTTTTTATTTGAGCCGACCGAGGAGGACAGACTACCCACAGGTTATGACTGCAGCAATGTGGATCTTCGAACATCTACATTTATGGTAGGTACAAAACTGTACTTTTCCAAGGTGACCTTATCCAGATAGTTATCTAATACTATTACCTTTATTTACCAGTTATGGAATAAAGAGTTACCAGCTAAACCAAACGGTCATTCTACCAGGGCATTAGCCACCTCCATAGCTTTTCAGTCTAGGTTGCCCATAGATTCAGTCTGTGCAGCTGCCATGTGGGCAAACCCTCATACCTTTATCTCTCATTACAAGGTGGATATGGTCTCCCAGAGCAGAGCTGACTTTGGTTCCACTGTTCTGACGAGTCTGTTCCAGTGAGCCACCCAGGATGTTAGGTGCTAGGGACACTGTCCCAAACAGCAAGAACGAAGGCAAGATAGACAACTTAACATAAAGAAGTTATGTACTTACCATAACATTCCATGTTAGTTGCCTTCATCTCACCTTCCTTCTTGCATCCCTCTCTTCTTCACCCGTCCTAGTGGTCTGAGAGGAGTTCTTTTCACTGGCTGAGTATTTTTTTCCTTATTGTTCTTCTGCTAGGTTTTTCATAACCTATTCTATAATTAGATGTATTGAACAACCAGTTTTTAGATAACTGGTTTTCTCAACTTATGTCTGGGATTAGCTATTACAAACAAGATCTGGGTAGCTTTCTCTAGGCATCATGGGATAAGGGGTAGCCTCAAGCCAGTAAACAGCTCTCGAGCTATTGAAGATGGCCGAGTCGGAGCCGAGGATCGGCTCCAATCCCAAACAGCAAGAAGGAAGGCGATATGAAGACAACTAACATGGAACGTTATGGTAGGTGCATAACTTCTTTTTTCTGACTTAAACAATTCCACTGACTTCTTTAAGTTCACTATCAGTGGTTTTGGTTGTAGTTGGTTGGTTGATATGAAGACAACTAACATGGAACGTTATGGTAGGTGCATAACTTCTTTTTTCTGACTTAAACAATTCCACTGACTTCTTTAAGTTCACTATCAGTGGTTTTGGTTGTAGTCTCAACTATTTAGATTTAAATTTGACTTTTGACTTTCAGTCTTAACAGTTTATTAGTAGCATTTATAGAAAGCCAGTGTTTGCTAACCAATATCTACATACAGACAGCCTCCAAACTCTTCATATGAAAAAGGGTGTAGTTAAAAGACAACTAATTAGACTTAGTAGATTAACTACATCAGACATTGACTTTATAAAAGAAATGGAGATTTTGAGAACTTTATTTGAGGCTAGAGGGTACGACAGATTATGGTTGAAGCAAATAGAAAACAAAGTTCTAAAGTTAAGAGATGGCAAGGCAAGTCCAATTTTGAGAGGTCACATTCAGTTTGAAGCACTGAATGAAGGGCAGGGTATCAGTGACTAAGTGTTTGAACAACAGTTTTACTTGTTCATTTCCACTTCCTATAGTTAATGAGATGTGGACTATTAGAAAAATTATAGTTGACAATTGGAAAATTGTACTAGGTAACATAGATTTAGCTAAGATTATAGGACTGCGACCTCTGTTTACTTACAAAAAAGTTATAAATATCAAGAGCTTATTAGAACAGGGTTGCAACAACAAGACTGATACCAAAAGTGCACTCATTCAGAAAAAAGGTAGTTATTCTTGTAATTCTTGTAGACATTGTAGGTACTTTAGAAACACATCTTCAGTGGAATTTAGTCATATAAAAAGAACTTTTTGGGCCAAAGGATATTACACTTGTCAAAGTGAAATGGTAGTATACATTGCACAATGTTTATCCTGCCCAAGTTATTGTATAGGGAAAACCACTAGGTGTTTAAAAAGACATATTTATGAACATCTTTTAGCAGTTAAGAAAAAAGAACAAACCAATGCTTTGGCAAAACATGCTGGTGTTTGTATTGACTTCAAAAAGTTTGTTTTTTCAGTGATAGCTACTGTCAGTCAAGAAACTTTTTCAGGTGATTACAAAATCTGGTTAGAATGTAAAGAATCTCTATGGCAAATGTACTTGAGTGCAGATATTGCACCGAGTTTAAATGACACTATTAACATAAATTGCTTTTTGCAAACTAAATTGTAAAGTTTTTTAAAAAACTTTATTTTATGACATTCAGTAGAAAGTATAAAAAACTTTTTTATTGTGTTTTCTATTCTTACTATTTTCATCATATGGATTTTTGTATGTATTTTTTTATATTTATAAAAAAGAGCTTTCTTTTTAAATTATGGTCATTCAGTCATGTGACTGTTAATTAAGTATTTAAATGCTGTCTTAGGGTGGTTAGAGTGTTTTTCTGATGAAGTTCACAGCATATTAAAGTGAATGAAAGCACTAACCTCTGGTGTCCGTGTCTTTTGGTCTTGGTTTTGAGCAGATTTTCAATTTTCCAGTGATTCTGTGTCTTTTCATTTTTTTGTGGAGTTAGACATGTATTACTATAGACATTAAAAACAAACACAGTGTTCATGTCCAAGTTGCCATGTATCTATTACATGGTCTGGAGTTGTGACCAGATTTGATAACATAACAATCTGGACGAGGTTTAGCAACAGGGACAGCGTTTGGTGAACAACTTGTATCAGGAGCTTCTGGATTCATCACAGGAATGGGAGTATTCTCTGGAACTGGAACACTGGACAACTCACTCTGATATAGTCTTTCTTACAGGCTATGTGCTGTGGTATAGGCTCGGGCACTGGCATCAAATGTTTCAATTCTGCCTAAACCCTACTTCTTGTGATTTCACAATGTACTATCTCGGCTCTGAGCAAATATTCTTCATAACTCCAATCCCATCATAACCTTTGGACATTTGCATCCTTACCAATTCTCCTCCTCATAATAGATTGAGTGGTTTGCTGCTCTTATTGTAGTAGGACTTCTGGGTTAAATGCATCTTCAACAGATTGGTTTTCACTGACCTGTTGTTCTTGACACATGGAACCAACAATTGACTACTGATTGGTAATGTGATTCTGATTTGTCTCGACATATTCTCCTTCTCATAATGGAATGAGTGGTTTGCTGGTCTTATTGTAGTAGGACTTCTGGGTTAAATGCTTCTTCAACAGATGTGACTTAGTACTGTTACACACAGAACAAGATGAAAGTACTCTATCAATGTCTTGGACTTAGGAGGCCAAAATACTAGACCTCTTGCCCTTCTTTTGGTAGAGGATGCTCCTGGGTGACCACGGTGCAAGATAGTAAAGTACTCTTGTTGCAAGGACTTTGGAACAATTACTTTCAGACCTTTTATAATGATACTATTGTCAGACAAAATCTCATCTCTGTATGGAAAATAAGGTTGCACTTATTGAGGTAAACTAGATTGTTTTGATTGCCATCCTTATTGAATAAAGTGGTTGAGCTCTGTAAAACTGGATCTGTGACTGTGTGATCTCTCAGCTCATCAAAATGTGTGGAAGAAAAATTTCTCACTTCCATGACTTCAGAATCAAGGTTCTCATTCTCATGCTGCTCAGTGGTGTTTCTGGGCGATCTGGACAATGTATCAGCAAGACAAAGAAGTTTGTCTTTCTTATAGACAAGAGTGAAATTGTACTTTTGCAGTCTCAACATCATACATTGCAGTCTGGCTGGAGCTGTATGCATAGGCTTTCTCAAGATATTGTCTAGAGGTTGGAGGTCTGTTTTGATCTGGATAGGTCTACCATAAACATAATCTTCGAATTTGAATATCCAAACACAATTGCCAAAAGCTGTTCATCAATTTGAGCATAATGCGTTTCAGTTTGGGTAAGAGTTCTTGATGCATAGGCAACAGGTTGACCCTCTTGTAGAATGACTGCACCTAGAACAAATCTCAAAGCATCACATGAAAGAGTGACTGGCTTGTGAGCATCATAGTATCTGAGAGTTGGTGAACTGGCAGTTCTCTGTTTCACGACATCAAATGCTCTTTGGTGCTGTTCTAACAAAGACCAGGATATATCTTTATGTGTCAGGTCACTGAGTGGTGCTGCAAGTTGGTTTAAGTCTGGAATGAACTTGCCTAGATAGTTAACCATGCCAAGAAAACGTTGCAGGGCTTGAACATTGGCTGGAGCTGACATCTCAAGAATGGCTGTTTGCTTAGAAGGGTCAGGTTGTAGGCCTGAAATGGTAAATGAATGACCAACATAAGTAGTTTCTAGCGGGTCTATATTAGAATGAATGTTTCGGTAATCGAACACCTAAACATCGATCTAATATCGAACCACACAATGTTGAATGCTCCAGGGAAACACGTCCCTCGGCCACAACACAAAAAACATTACTTTACATCTAAATTAAGTGGGGGGCTTCACCCCCCACACCCCTGACATGGGGGGTTATGCCCCCACACACCCCCTAACTAAATATACCAACTCCAATATCGCTCAACAGTAGGGAAATAGCAAACTCCGGTGAACGACCAAGGGATATCTTTCCCTGTGTTAAATCGACCTTTCGCCATTTTTTGCTTTCGATATTAGAAGATCGATGTTTAGGTATTCAATCACCTAAACATTCGGTCTTCTGATATAGACCCACTTCTAGCAGCCTGAATTTGCATTTCTGTGGATTGAGATGAAGAGTCACTTGATGTGCGCTTTCCAGAAAGTTTCTGAGGTTTCTGTCGTACTCATCTTCACTATTACCTCCTACTAGTATGCAGAAACAAAGCACCCTGAACCAAAACCATGGTGATTTGATTCAGCTGCTATTTTTTCTCGAGTGAACTGTTCGGCTTAATAAATTTGTGTGCCTACCTAGCAGTGGTTCAGGGTGCTTTGTTTCTGCTTACTGGTTTGTTCTGCATCCTCCGTTTTTTGGTTACCTCCTACTAGTATGTTGTCTAGTGTAATAGTACAAGGATACCCAGAAAATATTTGCTCCATTGCACATTGAAAGACTTTACTTGCAGAATTTATCCCAAATGGCATTCTTAAAAATCTGTACCTTCCAGACGGAGTACTGAAAGTAGTTAGCAATGAGGATTTATTGTCAAGCTGAATTTACCAAAATGAACTCTCTGCATCTAAGACAGAAAAAACAATGGCCTTTGGCATTAGAGCTGTAACTTCTTCTACTGTGTGCATTGGATGATGAGATATTTTTAGTGCTTTGTTCAAATTTTGTGGATCAATACATATTCTGATGTCATCTGAGCTTTTCTTATGAGCTATCACTATGGAAGATACCCACACAGTTGGTTCATCTACTGGACAAATCACACCTTGTCACACCATTTTATCAAGGTAGACTTTCACTCTGTCCTGCATAGCTATTGGAGCTTTCCAGGCTGGCTTGATAACTGGACTGACATCTGGGTCTAACTGCATAGAGTACACAACTGGAAGCTTGCCTAGTTTGTTTTCAAAAAGATCAGCATAGGTAGAAAAAATATGTTGGGCAAAATTATAGTGGTCTTTCAAGTTAACCTAATGGACTTCCTTATTAAATGAAAGCATTCCCATCTTCAAACTGTCTCTGAACCCTAATAATGACTGGATGTGCCTCTTGACCACATAAAGCAACAAGCCATAACTTTTCCCAGAGAGTAACATGAAAGCACTACTGAGCCTTCAGTGTGAATTTCATCACCACCATAAGCAACAAGCTTTGCACATTTTGCCAAATCAAGCCTTTCACCATTACACACTCTCGCAAATGTTTCTGCTGACATAACATTGCACTTGGAAACCCGTGCCAACCTTGAGCTGTATGGGTTTATCATTTATCAAAACAGTACAAAATACCTCATTCTTTGCCCATAAATCTACTGCATTGACTGTTTCATTAAGCACTGACACACCATCAACAGAAAAAGTAAGTGACGTAGGGTCACAGCTTTCTAATTGATTAACTCATTTCTTGAAATGTTCCCTTTTAATAAAATAATATGTGTCTTTTGATTTACAAACCTCTTAAAATGATTCCACTTACTGCATTGGTGGCATTGCTGACCAAAAGTTAAACATTTTTTCCTTTTTACATTCATGATTTCCACCACAATTATGACAGCTGGCAATGAAACTAGGTTGGAGCCCATACTTTGAGTTTGCTGACTCAATCTCATGCTTCACTGAGACTCAGCAAACTCTGGAACTTGTTAGAAAGCGCTGGGGTTTACCAGTGGGTGCTGCAGGGGCTACAGTTGTTGCCATAAACTTGGATCTCTTTCTTTTAACCATGTGCTGCATGCTATCAACATGAGCTCTAAAAGTTACTGGAAGCATGCATCTCTCATTTGTAAGCATATTTATTTGCTTTTTCTGTTAGCTCGTATATCTGACAAATCTCAATGGCCTTATTCAAAGTTAAATCACTGTCATGGAGCAAAGTCTTTCTAACAGCATCATCCTTAATACCACACACAAGTCTGTCTTTTATCAACTCATCCCTTAAATCACCAAATCTGCTTGTTTTAGACTTATTCCTCAAATCAGTTATACATGCTGCAAAAGTTTCACCAGGCTTTTGATTCCTTGTATAAAATAAGTGCCTTTGCATTGTAATGTTTGCCTGGAGGTTACACATTTCTCAAAATTTACATTTTAAACACTCGGGGTCCTCCCTTGACTCAGCTGGTACAACAATATGATGGTTTCCCCCTCTCTCCTGCAAAGATGACAGGTACATACACAAATAAACACTCCCTTTCTATGGCTTCTGACCCAGCTAAATTAAGTAGAATAAATGCCTTTGTACAGTTATCTTTCTCTTGCTCAAACACTCTCTACTTCTCTGCAATATTATTATCAAACAAGTGCATTAGGTTTTTGAAATCTGTCTGCCATGCCAAGAAAGTATGCACAAACACACTGAAAATATGGTGCTTGTAGTTATGCACGAACAAGCTGTACTGTGAGAGCTCATAATAACATTAAAATGCACAGTAAACTCTTCGAAGTATTGTACTTTGTGAAAAATGCTCTGAAATGGTTGTATCTTGTGAAATAACTGTACTGTAATACTGCACAAACATGCAAACGCTTCATATACTTCTGATAACTCAGATATCATTAATACAAAAAATACTTGCTTAGCAAAAATGCAGTTGTTTCCTCTTATTTTATTCATGCAGTTCGGACTTTATTTCAAACATTTTCCATAGTAATTTGAATATTTTTATCAATAGCAGACATTTCAGTTTATTTAAATATTGTTTAGAGCATTCTGTATGCTTCATTCCATATTTTGTGAATAAGAAGTAATCTGAGCAAGTTTTAACATTGGAAATTCATTTCTGACCTGTTTTGTGAATTATATGTGCATTAGGGATGATCCACTCCTATATATTCCTCGGAGAAACTAGAACTCTTTCTGGCAACAAGTCATTTCAGCCATGCCTTTTCTGACACCATATCCTTTTTAGACATGCCACTTCTGACACCATGTTGCTCGCCTGTGACGAACAGGCAGGGTAGTTAGTTTAGATGCTTTATTAGAAAGAAACGCATCTGGATGAATAGCAGCATCATAAAATATAAACAGACTGATTAACAGACAGACCTTACAGACATGCATGCTTACATCTCAACAGCTTACTGCAAAATGACAGTCAGGCTGGCATGTGCTCAGTATTTATGCACTTGTGCAAGCCCTTAACATAGTTTCTTAAAGGTACATACATATTAATCTACAGCGTTATTTTCTGATGCTTTCTTTTTATCCAAAACAATAATCTATCTGATGTTAATCTTCTTCCCATTCATCACTGATGGGTTTGGTTCTGAGCCCTCGGAAATGAGTCAGCCTAATACCAAGCTAGCGTACACCAAACACTCTTGAGCTAAGCTGCTACCCACAATACTCTTCTCCCAGTTACCTCAGATCGCAGTGTTTCACCGAACTCTTTAGCTGTCATATTTTTTTACAAATTTTGCTGTATTTTGAAACTTTTTTCTAATTTTAACTCATTTTTCTACCCTGTTTCTCTATCTAGCTCTACCCATTGGGTATTCCTTATCCCATCATTAGTAATGCCCTCTCCTACCCTTGTGGTATCGTTTGATACCATCATTGGTATCTTTCTTTTCTGCTTCTTTTTCTATACTTTCTAGCAGTAATTTCTTTTTCTTTTTGTGTGTTAGATATGTCTGAGAAAAAAAGGACTTCGGGGTTCAAACATTGCACTTCCTGCAATGGCAAACTCCCCAACAGCAAATTACATGATGTTTGTGTCTATTGTCTAGGGGTTTCCTCCTTGTGAAACCTCCTTGCCAGATTTGCCTGTGTTTTTGTCAGCAGATGCTGAATGAGAGAAAAAACAAACTTATCTTGAAAGGCCTGTTAACCTCACCTTTCTCAGAGGCCCTTTCTGTGCCGGAGGTCTCAACCCCTCCGGTGAAGGACAAATAACATCCACATTCCGATCTCTCTTCCACGGGCTGGTTATAAGGGCAAGTCCCACAAACACAAGGCCCACAAATCTTCTACTGAACACAAGATTGCTTCCTCGGCTCCAAATTTTCCTGTTGTTTCTGTTCCGAGCTCAGCTCCAGTTGCTTCTTTGGACATTATGATAACTTCGACGTCGGGCCACCTTCAACACTGACATCTATGGCACCAGTCATAACTACAGTAACAACTACAGCTCTGACCTTATTGTCTTCGATAGTCTCGGCACCTACTTCACCTTTTACCACACCGAAGATGGTTTTAATGATCTCGTTGGAGCCAATAATAACCTCAACTCCGAGTGCCTCCTAGGCACTGAATTCTTTTTTGACACCGTTAGTTCCTCTATTGCCTGTTTCCAAGTTAGAGTCTTAGGTGCTGGCAATTCAAACACCACGGACCCAGTACTCCCCCTCATTGGACCCATTCTTAGGCCAGGCTTATAGCCGTTTTCTGGACCAGCCTAACTCCCCTTCAGGAGTGTCTGTAAGGTCCACCAGGAGTCTGTCTGAAATCAATGTGGTGCGCCTGCTGGACTAGCTGTTGACAGCCAGAGGGATAACAAACATTCCTAAGACTCATCCCACTTCGGGGTTTGGGTCTACTGCTCATAGGACTCCCACTTATACTTATCCCTTGGATCCATCGGTTCCGAGGCCCATAGCTCCTGCATCCTTGGTGAGAACCCTTTCCTCGGTGCCGACAGTGACCCTCATTGCGGCTCCAAGGCCTCCCCTTTGGGTTTTGGTTCCATTAAAACCGTCCCTTCCTCAGTCTCATGGTTGGGGGGGTGGAACCCTCGGCTCTGAGCATGGTTTCAAGTTTTTTATCGGTTCTGTCCTTGGATCTGGGGGCAACACCTGCCCCAATCTTGCTTGAGGCTCCATCCCCAGGAGTGGGTCTGACAGAGTGGGGTGTGACCCCAGTTCTGAGATTGTCTTACTTGGTTCCAGCCTCCCCGTCCTCTTTTGGCGGGCCTGCTTTCTGGGTGATGGAGAGGGTGCTTACTTCTGGAAGTGCTCCTCCTACGTCTGATCTTCCTCCTGCTCCCTCTGAGCTACAGCTACCATGGGCCACCTCCCCAGGACACTGAGAGCACAAGCCTCAGGAAACCCCAGCTCAGGGTAATTTTCCTTCTGAGTCTTCTTCAGACATTCCCACTGAAGGACCCCCTCGGAATAAGGCATGTAAGAGGAAACACACTAAGCAGGCACCTTGAAGTAGCAAGTCCGAAACACAAGTTCAATATACTCTTAGATAAGATGCGTCTTCATATAAAACGGGTCACCAAAACTCTGTAGTTAGCTTGTAAACCACAAACAAAAATGCGAGAACTTAAAATCTTAACGCAAGATTTAATAAACAAGAAAATGCAGGCGTTTTCGCTGAAGCCACAGCTGCAGCTTCTTCAGAGGTTAATTTTGAAAAAAAGAGCGTCAAAGCCTGTGCTTTTAAAATCACGTCAATGCGTGATACTAATTGCTGACAGCAATAATAAAGACACCACTTAAAATAATACAACACTTAATCCACTAGAAAACTGTAATACCTTTACAGATAAAAAATATGTGTGTATAACAGTCAGTGTATATGATTTAGAAAAATGCTAAGGATGTATATAAAAAACAAAATCTACAACTACGATGAAACAACAATAAGGCACTCGGTCATCACATACTTTAACTAACTGAGTGCATATAAAGCACTTAAGCATAAGTCTTAATGACAACTAAACTATAATAGTGAAAGAGCAGCTGCATAATGTAAATAAAACCAAAATGCTACAAGTAAAAATTTTCTTGATGGTAAACATGTTAAAAGACTAAATATAGAAACACATTACTTCGTACCTTTGACAGTAAATGTGTGTTCCTATTAAACTTATAGAAATGAAGTGGTTAGACCGCCTAAAACAGTGGCGGTCTAACTGCAACTATCTTAATGTTGATCTGTCTTTTTTATATGTAAAGCTGTTCATAACACAAACAAGTGGAGCCTTAAACAACAATTAGAAAACTATTAAGTTAAAATGATACACAGCAATGGAAAAAGTATCACTTTTAGAATTAAGTTATTATGTCCACCAATACTAAATCTAACAGTTTTCAGTTTATGGCCATAGACCAAGTTCTTAAACCAGAAAGAGGAGGACCAGTTTCATTAATCTTAGAAAATAGAGAATTAGAATGGCAACTATTATTAGATTCCTTTTCCTTTCCAGGTTTAAATGAACATTGCAATATTGCATGCGTACTAAAAATGAAGAGTTATAGACGTTAACTTGTCAACAATGTCATTACTGATTATTAGATTTAGTATTGGTGGACATAATAACTTAATTCTAAAAGTGATACTTTTTCCATTGCTGTGTATCATTTTAACTTAATAGTTTTCTAATTGTTGTTTAAGGCTCCACTTGTTTGTGTTATGAACAGCTTTACATATAAAAAAGACAGATCAACATTAAGATAGTTGCAGTTAGACCGCCACTGTTTTAGGCGGTCTAACCACTTCATTTCTATTATTATTAAGTTTAATAGGAACACACATTTACTGTCAAAGGTACGAAGTAATGTGTTTCTATATTTAGTCTTTTAACATGTTTACCATCAAGAAAATTTTTACTTGTAGCATTTTGGTTTTATTTACATTATGCAGCTGCTCTTTCACTATTATAGTTTAGTTGTCATTAAGACTTATGCTTAAGTGCTTTATATGCACTCAGTTAGTTAAAGTATGTGATGACCGAGTGCCTTATTGTTGTTTCATCGTAGTTGTAGATTTTGTTTTTTATATACATCCTTAGCATTTTTTCTAAATCATATACACTGACTGTTATACACACATATTTTTTATCTGTAATGGTATTACAGTTTTCTAGTGGATTAAGTGTTGTATTATTTTAAGTGGTGTGTCTTTTTATTATTGCTGTCAGCAATTAGTATCACGCATTGACGTGATTTTAAAAGCACAGGCTTTGACGCTCTTTTTTTCAAAATTAACCTCTGAAGAAGCTGCAGCTGTGGCTTCAGCGAAAACGCCTGTATTTTCTTGTTTATTAAATCTTGCGTTAAGATTTTAAGTTCTCGCATTTTTGTTTGTGGTTTACAAGCTAACTACAGAGTTTTGGTGACCCGTTTTATATGAAGACGCATCTTATCTAAGAGTATATTGAACTTGTGTTTCGGACTTGCTACTTCAAGGTGCCTGCTTAGTGTGTTTCTTCTCGGGTTTTTTAGTTTGTGCGTTTCGAATGTAAGAGGAAACACCTTGACTCTCCAGAGGAGTCTCTCACAGAGGATATGGACTATTATGATGGGGAAGGGTCCCCATAGTCACCCCATGATGATGTCTCCTTCGGAGACATCCTGGAAATTTTGAAACCGAGATGTGGCTGGAAGTCCTCAACCCTTCCTCAGAGGAGTCCGTCTTCCTGCAGGCTTTCTGCTCTCAGCCTTCTACTTCTTGGGTGACCCCCACCTACTGATGCATGCATGGAAGAACCCTGATTCTATTGAGGCCATTCCCCAGAGACCAGACAAGATTCTTTCCCCACCAGAGGAGCATCCCCACTGGTATAGAGGCTTGCCAGTAGATACTAGCAGCCACTAAAAAGGACCTTGCTGAGGAAAGTCCTACTGTCCACCCACCCAACAGAGAGTCCTGGCTGTGGACACACTAGGGAAGCGAGTTTTTGCTTCAGCAACCTTTGCATTCAGATCTCTGAATTACTTGGCACATTTCACGCGGCTCCAAAGGGATCTGATCTCCAAACTTTCTGGAGCCCTCACGAGTCAAGTTTCTGACAGGGTGTGAGACAAGGTTGCCTCTCAACTTGCCACCCTTGAGTCTATCTCTTGAGTCTATCTCCAACTCATCCATGAGGTTGCTCTCCCACGCAACCGAAGCTAGAGCTGCAGGTGCAGGATTTAGTCATGAGATGTCATGCCTGGATGCGCATCTGTGACCTCGTGGACTCTTTCAAGTCCTCTTTTTTGAATGCCTCTATTGAACCATCATCCTTGTTTGGTTCTAAAGTTAAGGACACACTGGCCAGGTGCAAGCAGGATGGAAAGACCTTGTCTGCCATTGGCCTATGTTTTTCCAAGTCTCAGTGTTCTTTTTCCAGGAACCAGAGGAATGGGAAAATATGGCACAAAAAATCTCAAGGTTCTTTCCGCAATGCATGTGGTGCGGATTCCACTAGAGACATAGGGGGTTCCAGTGGTGGAAGATACCCCTTTAGGGGCAGAGGGGTCCCCGAAATCAAGACTCCAGGGATTCTTTCTCTGGGTGGTCTTATCAATGCTCCTGAAGCATTGCCCAATTGCTTTCCTCTGGAAGCAGTCAGGGCTCGTTTTTCTCTGCACCAAACTGCCTGGCACTCTATTACAAATGATCGGTGGGTGCAGAGAATAATCTCCAGAGGCTATTACATCTCTTTAATATCACACCCAAAACCTACAAAGAACCTTCCCGATGTTCCACCCAGTCAAAGGGAAGAAGCGGCTTCAGAGATAAGAAAGCTGTGTCAAAAAAGAGTCATCCAACCAATCCCCCCAGACCAATGCAGATGTGGTTTTTACTCGAGATTCTTTTTGGTGCCAAAAAAGACCAGGGACTGGAGACCCAATTTAGATCTCAGCCATCTAAACAAGTCAGTAGTTCAAACCAAATTCCACATGGTCATTATACAATCCATTCTCCCTTTTTTACGGGAGGATGTTTGGATGTGCTTGATAGACCTCCGGGATGCGTATTACCACATCAAAATGGACAAATGCTCCAGGAGTCTCCTTCGCTTCCGGCTAGGAGCCAATCATTACCACTTCAGAGCCCTACCATTCAGTCTCTCAACAGCCCCCAGAGTGTTCACGAAATGCCTAGCAGTGATGACAGCTCATCTGATTCTTCAGGAATTCCAGGTGTTTCCATATTTAGATGATTGACTCCTCTTTGCCCCCACCAAGTGTCTCCTGACCATAGCCCTCTACTACACTCTCTTACTGGGGGAGTCTCTAGGCATCACAGTCCATTGGGAAAAATCCAATCTACAACCTACCCATCAACTGGAATTTATAGGGTCAGTGTTCAATACTCGAACAAGCCTGGTATCTCTTCCAGCTCACAGGCTTCAGAGGTTAAGATTATAAGTACAAATGATACTCTCTCAAAGAAAGGTGTCAGCAAGAAAAGTTCTCCAGGCACTGCACTGGGGTCTATGGCTGCAGCCATTCTGATTGTTCCTTTGGCAAGATTACATATGAGACTGTTGCAATGGCTCCTTTTGTCCCAATGGTTGGCACATCTTCACCCCCTAAACTCATAGATCCTCATCACCAATTCCTCAAGCAAGATCTTCTTTGGTGGATGAGGTCAGATGAAAATATTTGGTGTTTCACCTTCCAGATCCCTCAACCCAATTCCACGGTGACCACGGACGCTTCACTGATAGGGTGGGGGGGGGCATTTTCAGGAAAAGACAGTCCAAGGCATGTGGTCCGGCTTAAAGGCCAACTTGCATATCAATGTTCTGGAGTTGAGAGTGATGCTGTTGACGTTGCAGGCACTACATCTGCTTCTTCCATCAGGAATGATTGCGATCCAGTCAGACAATATGTCAGTAGTCTGGTACATAAACAAACAAGGAGGGGCCAAATCCTACCTCCTCTGTCGAGAGGCCATGTAAATTTGGCACTGGGCAATAGCTTCAGACCACTTACTTATAGCAACGCATATCCTGGGGAGCTCCAACATGATTGCGGACAGGCTGAGAAGATGCATCCTCCTTCCACATGAGTGGTCTCTCAATCCAATCATGACGGCAGAAATTTTCAGCCATTGGGGCCAGTCTTGCTGCGATCTCTTTGCTTCCCCTTCAAACAACAAATGCAGCAGCTTCTTTGCCCTTTTTCCCTCAGAGGTGGAGTCACAGAGAGAAGCTTTGACTCACGATTGGCCCACAGGTCTCCTCTATGCTTATCCTCCAATTTGTTTGATTCCTCTATTTTTGAGGAAAGCAATTCGGTTGAGATGCAAGGTGATCCTCATTGCCCCATTCTGGCCTCGACAAGTGTGGTTCCCCTTCCTTTGGCCTCACCTATTACAACCTCCATGGATCCTGGACACTCATCAGGACCTAATCTCTAACCCCCAAGGGTTGACTCCCCGAAATCTGTCCATTCTCAAGCTGACAGCTTGGTTTCTCCACTTCCATTAGTCACCAGGCAGGAAATCTTCTCCTCACTTGCTTGTGATATTATTCTGGCCTCCCATAAGCCATCCACCAAAAAACTCTACATAGGTAAGTGGAAACGGTTCACTCTCTGGTCTAAAGAACAGATGTTAGACCCCTTCTCAGCTCCTGTATCTGTTATACTTCAATACCTTTCTGTGTTTTTTGAGAATGGCGCATCAGCTTCTACTATTCGAGTCCACTTGGCAGCTATCTCCAATTTTCATAATGGTCTAGAAGGTGTTCCACTTATCTCCACCCGCATTTGCAAGACCTTTCTCAAAGGAGTTTTCCATAGCAGACTCCCAATCAGGTGGCCTTATGCATCAAGAGTCCATATTTAATCTATCATAAAGACAGAGTATCTCTTCGTACTAATCCATTTTTTCTCCCCAAAGTGATTTCTGATTTCTCTGTCAACCAGTTCATTGAGCTCCCAGTGTTTTTCCCAGATTATTCCAATAAAGGAGAATACTGTCTATGGATGTGCATAGACAGTTACGTTTTTACTTGGATAGGTCTAAATCTTTCCACAATTCGGATCAACTTTTCATCTCCTTCTCTGGACCAAAAATGGAATGTGCTGTATCAAAAGTCACTTTATCAAAATGGCTGAGAGATTGTATTACTTTTTCATACTCACAAGCGAATGAACCTATACCTGTTAATATCAAAGCTCATTCAACGAGAGCCATAGCAACTTCTGTTGCTTTTCACTCCAGAGCTTCTATGGATGACATTTGCACAGCAGCCATTTGGGCTAAACCCCATACGTTCATCAAACATTACAAATTGGACATAGTCTCCAGGGGAAGAGCGGCCTTTGGCTCAATTGTTCTCAGGAATGTTCTTCCATAAGGGCCAACTAGGTTTTCAAGTAGCTTGGGATTCTGTACCATCAGTGATGAATGGGAAGAAGATTAACAATATCAGATAAAGAAGTTATGTCTTACCATAACGTTCCACCTGTGTTGTTGATCTTCTTACATTCATCACATCCCACCCTCTGTCCCCCACCAAAGGCTTTTGGTGGATCTTATGGGTCCTTGTGGTGTTTCAGGGTTTCTCCACAGAAATGGCCTTTACTTCTATATGTTGCATGCAAACTCGATCTGAGGTAACTTGGAGAAGGGCTTTGTGGGTAGCAACTTAGCTCGAGAGTTTTTAGCGTAGTATTAGGCCGACTTGGTTTCGAGGGCTCGAAACCGAACCCATCAGTGATGAATGGAAGAAGATCAACAACACAGATGGAACATTATGGTAAGACAACTTTTTTTTAATGTTAATGAAGGTTTTATTATGAACAACTCCAACCCATATCTTTTATGGACAATACTAGCAGTTCCTAGAAAGTGCATAACTAGAAAATGGAAGTCTACTACTTCTCCAGCTTTTGAAGATTTCCTATCTGTCCTAGAAGAAGTGATATCCAAAGAAGTCAGAATACACCTTGCATAAAGGTTTCTTCTCTAACTGAGACATTTCGAATGGACACTGGCTGTTTCTGAAATATTTTATATTTATTATATAAACCTGTTTCTACTTTCTTATCTTTTTATGAATTTCTTCAAGGCCTCTCTAAATACTGTATATAGTTGTGTGATTTTTCTTTACTCCTTGGCTTATTCAAAATTATAAGTCAAGAAAAAAGATAGGTACTTGTGTGCGAAGTGGGTATAAAATCCGTCACAGGCTCCCTTTAGTAGAAATACAGTATCCAAATCAAGTCAATATAACACCAATGTAAATCCAAGTCCGTTTATTCACATTCAACGAACAGAACATAAATAAAATAAAGATGAGCGCTTTCGCTAAAACTTAGCTTCTTCAGATCTTGCACAAAATGAATTAGTTCCACCCTTTATATAGTAATAATGGTTTTAGTTAATTGAATAATAGCAAACAATTAATTAATTATATAAAAATCTGGGCTGTGCTTAAAAATGCAATTTGTAAGAGCTCAGAAACACTTTAAAATGAGTCATCAGCATCGACCATTAAATATAAAAGATTTACTGTAACATACAGTCAAAACATGAAAATAAATGCATTTAAACATTGCATCATTAAAATATTGTATATATACACAAAAAACATCCAATTAAAAGGTGTTCAAAGTTGTTTGTATCGTGTTATGTATGTATGGGGAATTTTAGACACTGAACATTACATACGTAAAATGAACATGATGCTACAAGATAGATTCTATGTCAGTGAGTGCATGATGTCCATTAATAACATGTGCATTTATGTGCACAATGTTTTAACTGACATTTTTAAAAGTGGTCTGATTGATAAGAACCTCTATGATTATTTGTATATACAAACACCCATCATCCCCATTATACAGGGTCTACCAAAAATTCATAAAAGCTATACTGACCCACTAATGAGACCCATAGTCTCAGGGAAAGGATGGGTGACTGAGCATATTTCAGTTTTTATTGAAAAACACCTGAGATGTATTTTAAATAATAATCCCTATGTATTACGAGATTCGAAACAGTTTCTAATAGATTTATATGATAGATTAAAGGACTGTACAGTTATAGATGAGCTAATGTTGGTTACATTAGACATACAATCACTTTTCACAATAATTCCGAATGAACTAGGCTTAACATATGTTGCATGCTACCTTAAAAAGCACAGTGAATAGTCTGACATTCTCATTGATCTTATAATACACTTCCTTGAGTTAATTTTAGAAAACAATGCTTTTATGTTTGATGGCAATATCTACAGACAATTTGAAGGCGTAGCTATGGGCACACCATGTGCCAGTAGCTACGCCAACATGTTCTTGGCATACTGGGAGGAAGTAATACTATTTCAGGATCCATTATTTAAATCTAATGTGATATTTTATAGACGCTTTGTGGATGATTTATTTATTTTATGGAATGGGAATGTGAATGACTTACAAGATTTTACTTCAGTTATTAATCATTTAACTGAGTGTCTAAAGTTCACAATACAATGCAGTATGACCAAAATTGAATTCCTAGACCTTTTTATTGAGAAACTGCCATGTGGGATTATTAATACAGGAATTTTTAGAAAAAGTTGCCATCGGAACATGCTACTGTTTAGAACTAGCATGCATCCAACATATGTTTTTAAAAATATTATGAAAGGACAGGCTCTAAGGATGTCTAGAATGAATTCCAATGATATAGGCCTAGAAAGAGATCTGAATGACTTGAAAAATCAGCTATTGGTAAGAGGTTATAAACTAAATGAAATAGAAGAACACTTACAGATAACATCCGATGTACGTGGAACAAAAGGTGCCCCTTATTTTGGACCTGCTATTGTAGGAAATATGAATTCCAATACTAATTCAAACAAGGTTAAATTCTCAACTTATTTCACTAGAGACAATAATGAGATTAGGTCCATTATTAGTAAATATTGGGATATTTTAACAATTGATGATGACATCAAGGAAATAGTGGGTGAGAAACCAATGTTCCTGTATAGGAACAAGATGAATCTTAAAAGGATTTTATGTTATAATACAACCAAGAGGGACACGAATATTGCAAGTTTCACTAAGCCCTGTGGTCATTGCAATTTTTGTTCACTAATAAACACTAATCCCATTTTCATACATCCAGACTCAAATAAAGAATTTATTATTAATGTCAATGCCAATTGCATGACCTGCCATGTTGTATATTTAGCAGTGTGCTCCATTTGTTCATCTTTCTACGTAGGCAAAACTAACCGGTGCCTACGAGATAGGATAAGAGAACACTGCTATAACATTAGAAAGAAAAATATCAATAATGCTTTAGCAAAACATGTTTTAGAAGCAGGGGACCATCATACATTTACATTCAGAGTCTTAGAAGTGATAATGCCTAATGTAAGGGGAGGAAATGTGAGATGCTACACAGAAGGTAAAGAAAGTGGTTGGATAATTTTATTGAGAGCAGACAAGGGTCATGGTTTGAATGAAAGAGCCTCGATCAAGCCATACCTAAGACAACGCAGACATATTAAATAATAGATTCTATAGTATAGGTTATTTTATTTTCATATCCTTATATTTGCTGTCATCTACATCCATAACCATTTGTTACATCCAATAACACTTTACTTCTATACATATACTTCACATTAGTTAAGCTTGTCACATTTCTCATATATTCGTCTATCACTTATACATCTGTTAGCACACCATTTATTAATTTACATGTACACAGTGCCTATATATATATATATATATATATATATATATATATATATATATATATATATATACACTTTATATATATACATTTACATTACATATCTACATACCTTAGGTTTCATTTTAATATATATATTCCTCTATATTTTATCAAACATTACATTTTATATCACATTTACTTATTTATATATAGTATATATTGTATTTATCGTAATTATCATATTTATTATATTTATATATATTTATTATCATACATATAGATTCATATACATATATTAATTTACTTTATACATACTCATTATATTTATTATATTTATCATATTTATTATACTATATTTATTATTTTATATACAGATTTGTATATGTATATTAATTTATCCATATACTGGTTACACATGTATGTATATATATATATATATATATATATATATATATATATATATATATATATATATTTTACAGATATCAGAAATATATACATATTTCTGTTATATACATATATTTATTTTTAATATATACATATATTCATTCCCCATACATACATAACACGATACAACCAGCTTTGAACACCTTTTAATTGGATGTTTTTTGTGTATATATACAATATTTTAATGATGCAATGTTTAAATGCATTTATTTTCATGTTTTGACTGTATGTTACAGTAAATCTTTTTTATATTTAGTGGTCGATGCTGATGACTCATTTTAAAGTGTTTCTGAGCTCTTACAAATTGCATTTTTAAGCACAGCCCAGATTTTTATATAATTAATTAATTGTTTGCTATTATTCAATTAACTAAAAGCATTATTACTATATAAAGGGTGGAACTAATTCATTTTGTGCAAGATCTGAAGAAGCTAAGTTTTAGCGAAAGCGCTCATCTTTATTTTATTTATGTTCTGTTCGTTGAATGTGAATAAACGGACTTGGATTTACATTGGTGTTATATTGACTTGATTTGGATACTGTATTTCTACTAAAGGGAGCCTGTGACGGATTTTATACCCACTTCGCACACAAGTACCTATCTTTTTTCTTGACTTATCATTTCTAATTTGGTACAAGTGTGCTAATCCGATGGACTGTTAAGTTTATAGTATTATTCAAAATTATGTTTATTTTTCATGGTATAAACAATTACTTACCTTTATAAAATATTTGAACAAAAATGTATTAAATTGCTGTTACCATAATATAGCATTTTTGTCTAATTACTAAATAGTAACATTTGTTGCTTCATATTTTTATATTGTGCAGATTTCATTTACTTGTAGTAAAGTAAATACTATTTTACTAATAAATTATAACATTTTACCTCACATACACGATTTTTCAACAGTCTGTTGAAGGTTAGCTAGTAATGCCTTTGAGAAAGATCATATCTTGGGATAGAGATAAAAAAAATCTGTTTCTTTATATTAATAAACTAATTTTTATTTATTTCATAGTCATATTTTTGTCATCTGAATTAAGGAAAAGATCATAGCTCTCAACCTTTTAACACAAGAAGTCTGGACAAAGCCTAAAATAATGGGAAACAAAGGCCCCAAAATAGGAGCAGATTTTTAATATTGATCTTATAAACGTAAAAAGTTGTTAGAATGACAGGATTTGTTTTAGCATGTATTTTCTGATGGACGTGATATCTGAAACTCAATTGTATGCCATTGCTTAGTGACTTCAATCCTCAGTGATTTACCAGAAAAGTACAAATGAATACAAAAGTACAAATTTGGAGGAACAAACCAAAAATATGAGGCAAAACTCTGGACGTTCTGTGAAACTCTAGACAGTTGAGAAGTATTGTTATAGTTTTATGTTCATTTGGCACATATTGTAAGTTCATAGAAACACTAGAGGAAGGGTATGTATGAAAACACAGGCATATTCAGTAATTTTATGTAGCCTAACAAAACAAAATTGATGCCATGTTGACCTCCAGTTTGAAATAAACCAAAATCACTGTCCTCTCAGTTTCAAGTCTGAAACAACAAAAACAGTGCATACAGTTACTTCAGCAGTGATCAGTCAGAATAGCCCTTCCAGAATACAGGCTGACCTTTGAATAAAAACAAAAAAGCCCAAGGTTGCACACCCTTCCCTGGGTGAATTTACAGCTTTGTAACAGCTTATTCCATAAGATGTAATCCATGTGTTAGACCCAACTGGGCTGTCCCAATCCATATTTCCAGGGTCTTCATTCAAATGATCCTCCAGGTTAGGAACTAACCTCCTGATTCTAACCCTCCAGACTACTGCCTTTTATGTCATAGTAATTGACAATTGAGAACTTCTTATCTTGCAAATACATGAAAACTTTTGACTACAGCTCTCTCAGAATATTTCTACAGTCCATACTGCAGTATATTTTAAAGGCACATTACATTTCTCAGATTAAACATACAGTTTTCAAGACACACACTATATTTTCCAAATTTGACACATTACAATAAATAGTTTTCTGAGAATACATATACAGATGTTCATTGTGCATACAGCTGCAGTCATAACAGATGAGGTTATCCTGCCGTCAGGCGGGTCCTCGGTCGGCCGAATTCCAAAGTCTAGGTCCGGCGTCAGTTGTCGTCGCTTCTTCCCTGACGTCAGTGCAGCAGGGGTATAAAAGAACCAGCCGACGCCATCTTCTTCAGTCTTTCTTGCCGTGCGGTGCCCGAAGCAGAAGCAGTTCGCAAGTGCCGGTCGGCCAGCTCCTGAGATTTACAAAAATATTTCAGCTGACGTCTTCTTGAAAGCTAAGTACCCCGTTGGGGAAACTTTTCTTGCCTCAGACCGATGTCAGACAAAGTTAATAATTGCATTTCATGTGGGAAGCAAATACCGCATAAGGATTTCCATTCTTTCTGTATTCCTTGCTTAGGCCCAGACCATGACGTCTCGGCCTGCCGTTTTTGTGCTAGATTCAACAAACGCACTATTAAGCGTCGGGCGGAGTTCGCCCACCACTATTTTGGTAAAAAATTTAATTACATTATGTCGTCGGATACTCCGACTCCAGTTTTGAGTAAAAGATGCAAAGATAAGGACCGACATACGAGGTCCGCGACTTCTACCGACACCACGCTAAAGCCGACTACCGGTTCTCAGCAAGGCACCTACGCAGCCCCTGAGTACCGATGACGCTTCATTACCGGTGTCTTCTGTGCCCGAGGTCGCAGGCTCCTCGGCCCCCATTCCGACTACAGATACCGACGCCACTCTTGGCGGGGAAACTCAGAGTTTAGACAGGCCTGCCACTTCTCAAGGTGTCTTCAGGCCTTCCTCCTTTTCCATTAAGGCTTTCACAAAATCTAAAGCAGCCATGAAAACTAAAAAACAAGGACCACAGACCCCCTCTCAAGGCCCCATGCCTAAAAAACAGATGCTCAAAATGGCTGAGGATTTGATTACTCTTATCAGGGGTTCTCAACCCCCCCTCGGACAAAAGGCCCAGATTGGAGGAAGACTACCCTTCCTCAGATCAGGCCTCTATTACCTCAGAACATTCTGAGGACCAAGAATATACATATTCCCCTTTTGAAGATTCTGATGCAGAGGAGTCCATTCCCTCGGTCTCCCACCCCTGAGGACTATTCTTTTGGGGAAATCCTACATACCTTGAGGGAACACTTTCACTGGGAAGGCCAAGATTACTCAGATTCCAAGAAAAGGCTCAGGGATTTTCTCTTGCTTCCCCAGCACAGGCCTCTGGCTATCCCTCAACCCAGACTCTTTACCTCCAGCTCCTGTTAAACCTGACAGGTATTACCGGGTTCCTGATTCACACCAGTTCCTATACAAAAGCCATGCTGCTGACCCAGAAACTATTTCACAGGATCCCAAGGGAATTAAGGCCTCTACTGCTAAAAACCCATTACCTTCAGAGAGAGATTCCAGAGCTTTAGAAAGGTGGGGGAAAAAGATGTACACCTCGGCCACTTTAACCATGAGGGCATTAAACTGTGAGTTCCATATGTTAAAGTATCAACAGTTTTTGTTATCTCAGTTGAAAAGCAAAATGACACAACCTGAGCAACCAGATTTAAAGGAGTTGCAGGATTTGTTGCATAGTGCAGAGCAAGTGGGTAAACATACCTTGCAGTGTGGTTTTGATGCTTTAGAGGCCTCATGTAGAGTTGCTGTTACAGGGTCTGTCATACGTAGACATGCTTGGCTCAAAGAGCAAACCTTACCAGATCATGTCAAAGCTAAATTACTAGATGCACCTCTTCAAAAAGATGTATTGTTTGGTGTTAAAGCTGAGGAGGTACTAAAGAAAATGGAGGAAAAGACAAGATCAATGCAAACAGTGAAAGATTTCCTGCAGGTGCAACCTCCACGTCTCAGCAGAAACTGGCCTTCAAAAAATTGGTCCTTTCCAGCCACGGACAGACCTCAAAGAGGCAGATACAGGCGCCCGAGGGGTTGAGGGCAATCTCAAGGATCATTCAGAGCCAGACAATGGCAAGCACCAACCCCAAGAGGTGGAGAAGATAGATCACAGTCATTCAGAAAGCAAACACAATGACTTTCCCCTTTGCATGCCAAGCAAAGCTTTAATGGCAGCACCTTTAGGTGGAAAACTGGCATTATTCTCAAAAAATTGGCATATAGTCACAAAAGACAAATGGATCCTGGATATTATAGACAGAGACTACAGATTCCACTTTCACACCCTACCAAAAATGAGAGGCATGCCAAACCTGTCACAAAATCAAAGGGCAGAGGCACAAAAACAAATTTCAGCTCTCATGGACATGAAAGCTATTCAAGAGGTACCTGCAAAAGAACAAGGTCAAGGTTTTTATTCCAGACTATTCCTGGTACCAAGGAAGGACAAAGATTGGAGACCTATTTTAGACCTATCCATCCTAAACACATATTTACATGTACCAAAATTCAAGATGCTCACATTACAGCAGCTTCTTCCCGTGCTGGGCAAGGAGTCGTGGCTGGTAACATTGGACCTCAAGGAGGCATGCCTGCATGTCCCTATCAGACATGATTGCAGAAGATACCTCAGATTTCTTGCAGGTTCAACCCATTATCAATTCTCTGCATTGCCCTTTGGCTTATCTACTGCGCCCAGAGTATTTACGAAATGCCTGGCATCAGTAATTGCCTTCTGCAGACTTCAAGGGATACAAATATACCCATATCTGGACGACTGCCTGATCCAAGCGGACAGCAAGCACATACTTCTGAAACACCTGGCGTTTGTAATAAAACTATTGAACTTTCTGGGATACACAGTCAACAAAAAGAAATCAAAAATAATACCCTCTCAAACAATAATTTTCCTGGGTGCCAGCTTGAATACAAACACCCAGATGGCCTACCTCACGCCAGAGAAGCAAGGGCAACTATCTCAATACTTCAGCAAAATGGCAACCTTCACCAGGCTGACTGCAAGGAAAGTCCTGCAGGCTCTGGGATTCATGGCATCTTGCATCCTGCTGATCCCATGTGCAAAGCTGCATATGAGGAAACTTCAATGGTACCTAAAAAAGTTATGGTCTCAACACAGCCACAGTTTGGAAACAATTATACCACTCATTCCATGTCTTCAAAAGGAATTTATGTGGTGGGCTCAAGCATGCCAAAGAAACATAGGTCTCCCCTTCTGCATACCTCAAGCAAATCAAATCATCACAACAGATGCCTCGGACTACGCCTGGGGGCGCACATGACAGATCAGTGCATTCAGGGAAAATGGTCCCAAAAAGAGAAGCACCTACACATCAATCAAAAGGAAATGCTAGCAGTGCAAAATGCTATTATGGCCTTCAAAGACCTACTGCATCCAGGCCAGCTATTGATAAGGACAGACAACACCACAGTGATGTGGTACATAAACAAACAGAGAGGAACTCATTCATGCCCCCTGTGCAGACTAGCCATGTCTCTTTGGAACACGGCTCTGGAATTGCAAATCCAACTTCAAGCACAGTTCCTGCCAGGGAAGGAAAACACACTGGCAGACAGCCTAAGCAGAAATATGACAGATCCACATGAATGGAAGTTGCATCCTCAAGTTTTCACAAAGATAACTCAGGCATGGGGACAGCCAGACATAGATCTCTTTGCTACCCACAGAAATTACCAACTGAAAAAATTTTGCTCAAGGACCTATCATCCACAGGCCTGGAAAGTGGACGCATTTTCTTTCAATTGGACAACATTGACAGTCTATGCCTTTCCACCTCTCCCTCTGCTGCCCAAAGTTCTATTAAAAGCCAGAGCAAAGAGGCCAACCATGATTCTCATTGCTCCAGACTGGCCAAGACAACACTGGTATCCACTCCTGAAGAGCCTGGCGCATTCCCCACCATGGATCCTGCCTATAGTGCCTCTTCTGTTGTCCCAGCACAACTTCAAAACTCTTCACAGCCAGCTAAAGACCCTCAATTTAGCCGCATGGAGAATCCCTTGGTTTCACAACAGACCCTCCTCTCCAAGGAGGTGCAGGATGTCATCTTGGAGGCCAGAAGACCTTCTACTAGAAAAGCCTACTCCGCCAAATGGAAACGGTTTTGTGCATGGAATCAGAAAAAGGGCCAGAATCCTTGGGTAATAAATTTACCTCAAATATTACAGTACCTAGCTGAGGTGTTAAACAGTGGACTTTCCTTCTCCTCCATCAAGATCCATGCTTCAGCCATTTCTGCACAATACAACACAGATCCTCCTTTATTCTCTCATCCTCTCTTAAGACAGTTCCTCAGAGGGGCTAAGAATATAAAACCCCCAAGGAAACCACCAGTACCTGCTTGGGACCTCAACTTCATTTTGGAAAAACTGACCCTGCCTCCATTTGAGCCAGCTGCTTCAACGGAACTACAATATTTGTCATGGAAAACAGCCTTCCTTCTGGCTATCACCACAGCATGCAGGGTTTTGGAACTACAGGCCCTCTTGGGTGTGCAACCTTTCATCATTTTCCATCAGGACAGAGTTTCCTTATGAACCAACCCTTCCTTTATGCCAATGGTAGTATCCAGTGTAGCCTTGAATCAGACTATCCACTTACCTACCTTTTACCCTAAACCACAAAACAAAGGGGAAAGACTACTACATTCCTTGGACATTCACAGACAACTTCGTTATTATTTGGACAGGACAAAGCCATTCAGAAAATCCGAGCAACTCTTTGTGTACTATGCTACAGGTGCTCAAGGAAAGGCTATCTCCAAACAGACAATCTCAAAATGTATAGCCCACTGCATACGCTTTTGTTACTCATTTCATGGAAAAACTGTGCCTTCAAGCATCAGATCCCACTCCACAAGGGCCACAGCTACCTCTGCAGCTTTCCTCAGGGGGGTTCCTACCAAGGACATTTTGGAAGCAGCCACTTGGAGTTCTGTGCACACTTTCTCCAAACACTATCACCTTCCACTTTACTCTAAATCTAGAGCGGGCTTTGCCACAGCAGTCTTGCAGGGCATCATTGCTCCTCCTAGTTCCACTTAGTGCCTGCCACCCCTTTTTAGCTTTGGGATTCTACCCATCTGTTATGACTGCAGCTGTCTACACGATGAACACAGTACAGTTTTGTACCTACCATAAATGTAGATGTTCGAGTGCTAATATAGCTGCAGTCCAGGTTTCCCTCCCTCCATCCCCACTTGGGACAGGCCTTATGACAAACACCTCCTCATATAACCTGATTGGGGTATTCTTTTATGGTGTATTTGCTTGAAAACTACTGTTTTTTGATTATTCTATATTGCATTATTACATAAGTTTATGTTTTGCCTTCCTTCTGGGGGCACCTGACATCTGGGGCAAGAAAAACTGAAGAAGATGGTGTCGGCTGGTTCTTTTATACCCCTGCCGCACTGATGTCAGGGAAGAAGCGACGACAACCGACGCCGGACCTAGACTTTGGAATTCGGCCAACCGAGGACCCGCCTGACGGCAGGATAACCCCATCTGTTATGACTGCAGCTGTATTAGCACTCGAACATCTACATTTATGGTAGGTACAAAACTGTACTTTCTTAGGTTCACCTGTTTGCCTACTGCAAACACTTATTCCAGTGAGTAATTCTGGCTGAAAGAATCAAAGACAACATGGAACAATGTGGGATATATAAAGGATCTTTTTTGCAATCCTACATTAGTACCTGTGAAGTACAAGACTTTTGTTGGTTCCTCAAAAGGGGCATGTCACTGGACAAATTCAGGTCCATAAAAGAGAGAGAGGTTTGGTAAAATATATGATTTGATATTACAGTGACCTCTCATGAAGGATGTACTGTTAGGGTAAGTATCTTACATACAGTTCCCATTTCTTCACCCCAGCCTGAAGTTTTTCAACATTTAGCTTTGATGATAAAATACTGACTCTTAACAATGAGCTTTACATCAGGGCCTAAGAAGTTTGAATGAGGCTAAGAAGAATAATAGAACATTATTCAGAAGTGAAAAAGATTCTCACTATGGGCAGTAGAACAGGACTTTGGCCTCTCAGTTCTCCAGTCCCAAGACTGTCAAACTATTTTGGCCATCTTTTCAATGCTAATTGAGCCTATTCTTCTACTAAGGTGCATGTTTCTGTAGCATCAGCATTTATCTCCATCTTAAAGTCCTGGTGGCAGCAGGAATTAAAGGTACATCAGAATTCTGACTTGTAGAACATATCCTAAAAAAATGATTCTGTGTCAAAATACTATCTTGTCTTTTAGGCAACACCATACTTAAACTAGTGCCTTAAATCTCTAGTCTGACATCCCTTCTATTTTACTACTTTTTTATAAAAAAGACTATCTGGTAGGTTTCCTAAACTCCCAGTAATCTTCTGTGTGGATGATATAGTAATTTACAGATCTGGTTACTTACCCTCTGCAGTTTAAAAAACAACTTAAACAAGATCTCTGTATTCTCACCTCCTTAACTGTCATTGGTATGCAACACATTTGTTAGTTTCACAAACATGCCAGGTATTAGGCAACAAACTGCAATATATATATATATATATATATATATATATATATATATATATATATATATATATAGAACAATAAGGCTTTGAGATACCTCAGCATTTAATCTTTTGCTGAACCAGAAACTGAACTTTCACATTTGGAGCAGTGGAGTATCACACTCTCTTTCATCCAAGTGTGGAATATCCATAGGCAGAGGTATACCATTAACACAGCTTAACTATGGCCTACTTCTAACAGCTGATTCTAAGGAAAAAAATTCCTACAACTTGCTTCCAACAAGATTTTCCACTTCACCACCTAAGCCCACTGTTTAGGAGCACAAGTGCTCAATTCTGGCTAAAGCTAAATGATTTTCAGTACAATGAAGCTTAGCACTTGGAACTTCCAAGATGGCTGCACACTAAGTAACAGCTTATTTCTAGCTCTTCCAATGAGAAAACAGAAACTCAGCAGAGAAGGCCAGTAGACTTCTGTTTATGTGTAAATTTCAGTAACTGACTAGTAAGTGCACTGCCTGGATGCCAGGAATAAAGAAATACAGAAGACCTGGGAAAAAATCAGCTACAAAAAGTGAGGAAGAAACACTGAGTGGGGAAAGTTCTGCAGCTGTTCAGCAAAAGCAATACAACCTTCAGACAAGACTTCCAGTAACCTACCAAAATATGTAAGATAGCTGCAGACAGACCTGGTTAAAATAAACACCACTGATGGAGTATCTCAACACAGACAACAAAAGGCTGGAAAAATGGAAGTAGCTTTAAACAAATACTCAGATGAGAAATAAAGAAAATGCTGGCTGTATATGAAACTGCTCAGGAAGAAATGTTTAAAACAAATAATAGAATTAGAGGACAGAGCATGTAGAGAAAACCTGAGATTTTCAGGTATACCAGAAAAGTTGGAAGAAACAGACTGCATTCATTTTATGAAAGCACAAATTAACAACTGGACTGGTATTCCAAAGCTGGAGTTTAGTTGAAAGGGCACATAATGCATATGCTCCAAACCTGACTATAAGAAGGCAGCCTGGACCTTTAATAATAAAGATGCAATCCTACCAGCAGAAGGAGTTGATTCTGACAAAATTGTAGCAGAAGGACAAAGTACTAAAAGTGGAAGACAGCAGAGTATTTGTATAGAATGATTACTCACTGCACACCAGACAGAAGAGGAGCAAATGTATTCCACTATTCAGAGAATGGTGTGAGATACAGGTGTGAGATTCAAACTGCTGCATCCAACTGTCAAGGTATTCTTCCCTGGAGGGACAAAATCATTTTTGATCAAGTATATGCTAAGGAGGAGATACAAAAGTTTGTCCAACAGAAAGTGAGCTGTGAAAAAGAAGGATATTCTGCTTCTTGTTCTTCTGGTAATAAAAAAAACACAGAGGGACTGTACCTGTTAAACCTCTTCCACTGTTTTAATAGAAAATGTTGGGGAGAAGGAATGGAGCACAAGAATTAACTAGAAGAATCAAGAGTACTCTGGAAATGAAGCAGATATAAGATTTTGCAGATGAACAGTAATAAAAACCAGTAACTTAATATGGCATTACAATGCAATAATTATATTTGTGAAATACGACAGAACAAGAAAATCTAGAAATATTGGACTTTTTCAGAGTTTGTTGGACTTGTGGGGGACTGTAAGACATATGTCCTACTTCATGTCATTAATGTTCAGAAAAGTGCTGTGGGGAGGGCAAAAGGAGGGAAAAAGTTAACTGTAAGTATTTTTTTTCTTAAATAGTACCAGTTTCTGGTGTGTGGTTTTCTTTACATGCTATAAAGTAAAATGTTTCAGTTATTTTTATGTGTAATGGGGATTGTAAGCAGGTGCTGCTGTTTTTTTTTTTTTTTTTTTTTTTTTTTTTTGTCTTTTCTTTTTCCCTTCTCTCTCTTCTTGTTCAGCTTTAAGAAATGTAGGCACTGCAGTGTATAAAAAAGTCTGGTGAAAAAAGCATGGTAAAAGAGAGATTAATGTGCTGTTTTTCATTCTTGCATGAGAAGTGACTGGATTAAACAGCTTAGATTTATTTATTAACAAATTTTAAGAGAGAGCAAGTAAATGAAAAACAACATTGAATATGATAGGGCTTTTTGTAGCAAATACATGAAAGCTCAGTAACAATTCTGTAGCTGGTCTTCATGTTTCCATGGAAATGATCTGATAGAGTAACTGGCTGCCTGGTACTCATGTCTCCATGGAGGCAATCTGATAAAGAGAACTGACTATAGTCTGATGGAGAGTGGCGGAGGAAAAAAGAGAGAGACATTAGCTAAGAGATAATATTTTCTGAAAGCATTCAGGGGTTTTCCCAAAGTAGATAATGTTCTCTGAAAACATTCTGAGGTTTTCACAGCTGGGAGAGCTGTAAAGATAAGACAAAACCAATCAGCACTAAGAAGCACATGCTTCACCAGGCATCTTAGCATGGATGACCTTTCTTTTAGGTTAACTCAAGTCTGTCAGTGTGGCTGTCAGTTTGGGACTTTTGTTCCTATTAGGAGGGTAAAACTTCAATATTTGAAGGTGTACATACTTTTGTGTGTTACGTTAATAGGTTGTATGGATATTGTGGGTGTGCTTGTTTTTTTGTTTGAGGGCTTTCAATAAAACAAAAAGTTTTATAAAATGTGACATAGGCTCAAATGGATATGACAAGAAACAACTGTATAAAAGTTCAACCTGCCGAACAGTGTATGCATGTAACATAAAAGCTGGAACTAGACATTTAACAAAAACTATGTTATACATAAAAGGTGGGAATAATAACTTTTTAATACAATGATGTCTTCTTTAATGTCTTTAAATGTAAATGGCCTCACAGATAAATACCAACAAGAAAGAGTAGTGAACTATGCTAAAACATGTAGAGCCAACTAGCTATGTTACAGGAGACACACTTAGAACTGAACATGTGAATTTGATAAAGAAAGGTTTTCAGGATGGTTATTCAGTAGAATACCTGGGTCAGAGGAAAAAAAACAGTACTTATATTAATTGCAAGAGGAGCTCCAACAGTGATAGAAAAAGATAAAAAAAGATAATGACAGATTTGTAGTGCTAAGGGGTTACTGACAAGGGAGGAGGATTACACTAGCATGTATTTACATTCCACCTAAAACTGCTGTAATGGAGCTTAAGAAAGTTCTGGGAGAAGTAATCAGTTTTCAGCAAGGAATATTACTTATAGATGGGGACTGGAATATGATTTGCAGCAGTGAGGATGTGTTTGGGGGGCCCAGAAGGAAAAATATAACAATGGAGGATAGATTTTTGAAGAAATTTATGAAAATATTTGGCATGGAAGATGTGAATTCAGAAATAGGAGTTTAGAGTGAATTTACATATTATTCCCCAAAGTATAAAAACTGGGCAAGGCTAAACAGAATTTACATTTCACAGGAACGTGTGCATTTAATTGAAGATCTTGATACCCTCCCAATAGCATTTCAGATCATGCCCCAGTAATAGCTAAGGGTAATGAAATAAAAAATGAGACATTGATGCTTTCCCACCTGTCTGTTGAAAAAAGAGGAATTTAAGGAATGGGTAGTGGGGATTATTCAGGAGCTGTTAGGATAGAAATTTCATCTGTGAATATAGCTAGGGAGTGGGATCAAATTAAGGTGGAGTTTAAAAATAGGGGGAAAACAAAAGAAAGGGAACTATGGTTAAGAAGTAAGAATTATTTAGAGGGACTAACAAATGTTAAAATGTTGCAGAATAGGGGGAATCTCACAGAACAAGAGGATCAACTGCAGAAAATAAAGGATTGCCTCGATAATGTGCACAAGCTTAGAAACATTACTGTTAAGGAACAGTTTTTGATAATAACAATAGAGTTCAAAAACTTTTACAACAATGACTCGTAACAGAAAGTAGAAAGGGCTGTTGCCAGACTTAGGGAGCCTATAACAAAGATGGTAACAAGATATCCTGTAGAAGTATTATAAATATTTTGGAAATGAGAGTCTCTATAAAGCAGAGAAATATGAAAATCAAGAAAAGATGCAAATGGAAAAGCTTATGGAAGAATTCAATATGTCAAGGTTAGAGGTAGATGAAGCTCAATTACTAACAGGATAGGAGTAGATGAGATAAAAATTGTGATGTATAACCAATCTACAGGAAAGTCCCCAGGAATAGATGGTATTCCTCTGGAAGTTTGGAAGCTAGGAGGAAAAAAACTGATAACGATCTGGAAAGTTTTGTTTAACAATATCTTAAGAGAAGAAGTACCACCATCCTGGAAGAAAGTAGTGGTAGCTGTAATTCCTAAAGACAGTAAGGAACCATCAGATCCAGCTTCATACAGGCCCATTTCAATACTAAACCATGATTATTCCTGAAAAAATATAAGGTTTATTAGGAGAATATATGAGGGATCGCAGTTGAAAATTAAAGTGGGTGGGGTCCTCTCTGATAATGGTTCATAGGTTGGTACTAGGCTATCAGCCCTAGGGCCTATACAAGCCTAGCCATAACAATTCCCTGGCTATTTCTTCCCACACTATTTACTTCCCTGGATCTCTGTCTAGCAGGGCGACTGACATGATCCCCGGGGTGAATTTCCTTTCTCCCATCCAATCGTCAATTTCTGCTTGAGTAGAGGAACCAGGCCGAGGTATCCACTTTCCTCTTTATTATTTGCATTATATTTAGAATCATTGACAAAGAAAATAAGGGGCTCAGAAATTCAAGGATATAATTGGTATGGTAGTCAAGAAAAGATGGCTTTATTTGCAGAGAATATTATTTTGTACCTGAAAAAAAAGAAAAAGATGTTACAGTGTTGTGGAACATTTTGAGACAGTTTCAAATCTTTTCAGGATACAGAATGAAGCTAAAACAAAGGCAATAGAAGTAAATTATGTAACCACATATGAACTGGTTCAGGAATGCCCATATTTATGGGGATATGAATAAATTAAATATTTAGGAGTGTGGATTAAAATTATTCTAGTGTGGTAGCTAAGGATATGTCAGAAGAGACTAAACAAAAGATAATGCAAAAACAGAAAATGGAAACTTGGATATATGGATATGGATAGTGAGATACAAGGAGAGCAGTTAAAATGTTTTTAATCCTTTTAGTCTTATGCATGGGTCAGGCATATGTGTATCAACCAGAGGAGAACTTCTGGGTAGCAATTAATAAAGAGCTGAAGGACTTTATCTGGGAGGGGAAGACAGGAAGAGTCATGTGGGATAAGCTGATTATGCCAGTAGAACAGGGCAAATTGAGATTACCCAGTTTGAAGGAGTATTTCAGAGATACATAGTTAAGACTCCTGTACATAGCACAAGCAGAAAACTATAATTAAAAATGGAAAGGGATGATGATGAAACATGGGGGAAGTGCAAGAAACAAGGAGAGACTGGGATTTTGGATGTAGCCCTTTAAGGAGGACAGAAATAATCATGCAAGATATCATATCCATAAAGAAACATAAAGTATTCTAAGAACTAAACCAACATGTGACTGGAGAAAGGAGATTCTGCCGATAGGGATGATTGCAATTAGGGATACAGACAATAAGCAAGAGAGGGCTGGAATTTATTGGAGAAAACTGGCAAAGGAACCAAGGTATTGGGAGCAAATAACTAGAGAGAGAGAAAGATGATAGAATGGGAAGACACCAAGAATTTATTTGGACTGCAGGTTAGAGATTGCCTTCCCTGTCAGGGATTGATATTAGAGTATAAGCAAAGAGAAAGAAATAGAGGTGTCCTAAATGAAAGACCAGCACTTGTAGAGATTTTAATAGAATTTCGAATAGAAGCTGCCATTAAAAACTGAATAATTAGTAGAGCATATAAAATACTGTGTGATAACTATAAGAACCAGTCAGAGGAGGTTAGAAAGGATTGGGAAGAAAGATTCAATAAGCAGTTCACAAAGAAACAATGGGGGAGGATGTATGTTGCCCAAATGTGTAACAAATTCTAGAATATTTAAGATTTTTGCCTTTAAATGTTTACATGGATATTTTTATACCCCAAGTAGACTCCAGAGAGTTTTTCCTCATGTAGACAGTAAACGTAGGTGTGAAGGGGAAGAAAGAGGTAATGGAGAACATATTTTCTAGGAGTGCTGTGAGTTGGCAGACTTTAAGGATTACCTGCGGGATGCAGTGTCAGAGATGCTGGGAGGGCAGATTGATCTGATGAGGGAGATGATTTTTCTGAGCTGTGATACAGAATTGCAATTGCTTAGACATGATAAGGTCTTGCTGTGTCTAATAATGGTGGCTGCCAAAAATGCAATTACTAGAAAATGGAAATCAAAAATAAAAGAGATAAAACAACTGGAATTGAGATCTTTAGAAATGGGTAGGAGCAAACTGCATAGGAAAAATGGGAATTGTGGAAATAATACATACAAGGGAGGAATGAGGCCTAAAATGCAGCAGGACTTAGATGTGCTATGTAATGTCTGCATGAGAGAGACTGGGTAGATTATAAGTGATGTATATGTTTGCAATTGGGAGTGTGTCACTACGGTTTTGATATAAAATGCTTGCAACTAGGATGTGTTGGTGTGGTTTGTTTTCATTTATATAAATGTATGATTGCCTTTGTAGTAAGTAATGATTTAATGAAGATATTTCTTGTTAAAAAAAGCAGGAATTGAATAACTTATGTAGTAATATTGCTTAGGTTATATGTTATATAGCAATGTAGGTGCAGTATAATGTTTGTTATGTCAATATAGTTTGATTACTTTTGTATGAATGTAAATTTGCCTTTGTCACGTGATAATTCAGTAAAGATGTCTGAAAAAATATAATGCTTAGCACTCTTTTTAAGCTCCCTAATTTTTAATGTTCTTAAAATTTATACATTTCTTTCCTGGCAGGAAGGCTTTCTTTAAAGGTTAATACCACTGCACTCATCAATTTGAATCCTAACTTGATTTCCATATGATTGTAAAAAAATGGTTAAAGCAGCCTGATTCAGCTGCTTCATTGAAAATAACCCAGTCTAAGTATTATTCCACCCCAGATGTAAATTAGAATTTCAACCATTGTTAGTCATACTAAACAGTCCATGGTATTTGTTAGAACAATACTCAACCTACCCCTTTTGTCCTCCCAATAACCAGCACATTTTTGCTTTCTTTTACTACCGTTCCTTCTCATGTTCTTAAGTTGTACTACTACAACCCTCTCCTTAGAATCTCATCCCAACTGGTACTGCCCCACAGGAATGTCTCAAGTTCTCTGTTAGGTTTCTGTGTAGGAATACTAGACATTACCATTGGTAAATGTAATTAAAGCAATTGATATAAACTCTGCACCAAGTACTTTCAAGTCTAAATGGATAACGCCGGTAATCAATATAGATATGTATCTGTAATGGCTCAGAATCATCTTATCAGTAGTAAAACTATATTCTCAAAAATAGCCCTGTAATATCTTTCTGAAATGTTTAATTCTATCATCTTTAAGTATCGTGGACTTTAGAATGATTTCCCTACATATTTAGAAAGTTGTACTATTTATTTATTCCCTTTTGTTTACCAGGATGGTCTGACTGGGCACGCAGGCCCATTTTCAGTGGACACCTGGGGAGAAAAGCTCCATTAGATACACAAAAATTACAAAGAATTACAGAGGAAAAAAAAGAATCACTTTCTTAGTAGAAAAGGGGTTTTAGAATTTTCCACTGGGCAATACAATTTGATTTCTGAAGGAGTGTTATACAATAATAAAGAAGGTGCATTTATGTATACAGCAATATACAAATTTCATTTACATAGGAGTAATGAAAAGTAGTGTAAAGTTATAAGCATAGGTAGGATTTATTTACATTTACAGGATAAGGTAGGAGAGCTAGTGAGTTAGGGGGTGGTGATAGTCTAGAGATTTGAGAGAGAGTGAGTTAGTCAGGATGTGAACAAAAACAGTACCAAGAGGAGTTTAGGTCCTATTTTAGGATGTGTTTAAAGCTAGATGCACAGCTGTCCTTTTTTAGAGGGATAGGTAGGGAGTTCCCTGTCTGGTGACATAAGATGAGTATAGTGAGTCTCCAGCTGTATTTTGGGATTTGGAAGGTTTTAGTTGGCTCTAATTACCTGTGTGAGGGCAACGTGGTGGGGAGTAGTGCTGAGAATGTTTTGTTGAGAATGGTATGTGTGTGGTTTGTGTATTATTTTGTAGACAGTTTGAAGGTGAGTGAATGTAAGGTGATTAGGCAGTTCTAGTCAATTCAGCCTCTGTAGTGTTAAGCTATGGCATGTACGGTAGATGGTTTAGCTGCAAATTTGGCTATTTGGTCAAAGCTGTTTAATGTATTTAGTAGTGTGGCTTGAATATCGGTTAATAAGGGCAATGCTGAGAGAAGGGATGGGAGAAGGTAGGATAATGCTAAGGATTTTCTTGATTCTGTGAGATAGTCAAGTTTTTTTTCAGTAGAGGAAGCCCACTTTTTGGTGAGTTTTCTTGATGTCCTGGGTTATATGCAGGTCAATTTTTAGGTTATTGTCTAGTATGACTCTTAGTTGTTTGGTATTTGTTACCATTTCTATGGTGGTGGTTGAAGTAATATTAAAGGGCATATGGATTGTTGAAAGAGATCTGATTTTGAAAGGCATTCATTTTATTTTGGCATTTAGGATTAGCTGGTGAGCATTTAGACATGATTCTGTGGAAGTGAAGGAGTCTTGAGTCATTTGATGAAATACTGGAAGGGCTGAGGCTAAGCAGATAATGGTTTTATCATCAGCATATTGTACTAAGGTGTCAGGTTTTGTTGGCTTTGTTCAGGTTGTTTGTGAAAATGCTGAAAAGTACTGGGCCTAGAATTGACATTTGTGGTACACTGATATAAAAAAGTAGGAATAAGGGTAAGTCTTGATTCAGTTTTACAGCCTCTTGTCTATTGGAGAGAGAGAATTACAGAACCAAGTAAGATCTGAGTGAGACAGTGATAGGGAAGATAGTTCATTGATTAGGAGTTGGTAGGATACTGTGTCAAATATTTTTGACAGATCCAGGAACAGGGAGGATATTATGTTACCATTGTTTCTGTTGGTATTTACAATTTTTGAGAAACTAACCAGAGCCACTGTTGTGCTGTGGAGTGGTCAAAAGCCATGTTCTGTGCAAGAGAGTAGTTTGTTTATGAGATGGGTTAGGAGGTGAAAGTGTATGCATCTTTCGAAGGTTTTAGGCAAACGGGAGAGAGCTGTAATGGAGTGGTAGTTGGAGTGGTCTGTGGCTGATCCACCTTTGTGAAGTGGTATGTGATTTTTTTCCAGATAGTGGGTACATAGTTTTCTATGATAGAGCTATTGATGAGTAATGAGACAGGTGTATGCCAGGATGTTAGCAGCTAACCTAAGGTACTCTGGTGGGAGTTTGTCAGCAGCTGGTACAGTGGTTTTGAGTTTTTGAAGGTAATTTTTGATAGTTGAAGTAGGCATTTGGTGAAAAGAAAAGAGAGGGTTATTGTGAGTATTGCTGGTAGGCATAGAGAAGTGGGAAAGTAGATTAGGTTCTAGTAGGGAGAGAGGACATATTGAATGAAGTGTGTGTGAATTGGATGGATATGGGGTCTGTATCATCATTTGTGATAAGAGATGGGGTGGTGGGTTGACCGGAGTATAATAGGGTTTTTATGGTTGCCCAGAACTGCTTGAGGTTGTGGTGATGTTTGCTTTGTAGTGAGTGAAAGAATGCAGTTATGTCCAGTTTGACCAGTTGTTTACATTGATTTATAACTTGTCTAAAAATTTGCCACTTTTGTTGTGTTATATCTTTATACCATGTCTTCCAGGCTTTGTCACTATTTAGCATGAGTTGTTTGTTTCTTTACTGAGCAATGGAGCAGGTTTGCTTTTGGTTCTTTTGATCTTTTAGAAGCTAACTCATTTAGTATGCTAAAGAATGTGTTGTTGAAATAGGTAACAACATTTTCTAGAGGTAGTTTTTTTAGGTTATTCCAGTTGTATTGGGAAAGGTAGTTTATAAAGGTGTCTTTGTTAAAAGAGGAGAGTCTATGTACTTGTTTTTATACTATATGTTTAGGATTATTATTAGTTTGTCTTGTAATAAATGTATTATACAAGCATGTTGTAAAATGTAGGGAAACTAGTTTTGTATTCTTTGTGTTACAAGAAATTTTGCAAGATGTTAGAGGTGGACAGTGGGAGACAAGATTAGAATACTGGAAGATTTATTGGCAGCTTATTTTGGAAGCCAATAAAACTCTGGGGCTGAATGAAAATATTTCTGTCATTCAGTTTTAAAATGTAGGTCTGCTAGATTGTAATAAGATTCTTTCTTCTGTACTATTTCTTCTCAATGCTAGCACATATATACCTTTTATAAATATATTTTATAAATATATTTTTAAATATTTTATAAACTTATTAATGCAAGTTTTGAATAATGTTTTTATACAAATTTCTAACATTCTCAGTTATTTATAGAATTGAACACTAGAGGACAGTAGGTCTCATGGATTGTTCCTATTAAATTATTATATAACATTTTTAGGTCTTAAATATTTATGAAAATGAATTATTTTAAGGTTTTTTTAGAAATGGTATCTAATAAGTTTTATGATAAATTAAGTATAAATAGGAATATTTTATGGTAGTTCAATGTAATTGTTAGAGTTTGTGAATTGTGAATATAAGGTTGAAATTAATTCTGCTACAAATATATGAAAGATAAAGAATAAAATGATAAGTTTGCTTTAATGTAGGATTATAGCTTAGCAAGTTAAAAATGGCATTCATATTGTATGACATAGCTCTGTCTGAAATAAGTGAACAAAGATCTATTAATGAACACAATATATTTCCTGAGCAGTTTGTTTCCTTTCAGACTTCTGACAATGGACATGTTTTTATAGTATGTGTTTTCCTCAATATACGCGTTTGTCAAGAAAAGCTTGACGTAATTCCTCATAGATAAATGGACATGGCTTTTTATAGGCTCATCAGAAAAAGGCCTAGAAAATCAATTTTGGAAAGCAAGTATTATATGCTTTTCTCATGTTTGCAGAACAGTTTACAAATATCCATTAACAGACAGGAACAGCAGCAGAACAGCTAATACAGATGTTTCCTTTCAGATTTCTGTTAATGGCATCCTCACATCAGCAAAAGTGCTTACAAATAAATCACAAAAGGACAATAGAAAAGTCTACTAAGAGGAAAAAACAAAATCTATGTGCATGACTAGAACTGTATATAACTGTACTAATTCAGATATGTTAGAGGTATTTTGGTAGAAACACTTGTTTTGGGATATTGTATGGAGAAAGGAAAGTCATCATATATACTGTTTGTGAAGAAAAACTTTGTAAATATATGCTACAAACTAACAGAAGAGTATGTGTGGTTTGTTTTAAAAAACTATTTATTGGTTACTGCTCTTAAAGTCAGATGCTGCATCAGTGTATATTCTGCAAGTTTCTGTGGTTAACAGACTGTGATGATTAGACTTTGATTTCAGCAGTAAACAGCCAGCAAGACTTTGTGTCTTAAGAAGACTTTGGATCCAGCACAGCATAGAAGCAGTGTACACATAAAATAAAATTTTCAGTAATAAGTTAGTTTAGAGAAGGATATTATACAGCACCTCCTTATATGGCAAACTGAGGTTTTATTTTTAATAATGGGGTAATTGTGTCTAATTAGCAGGATGTAGTATATAAATTAGGAAGTGCATGTGATTGGCATAGATGTTTGAAGAAGTCCTAAGAAAGGATGAAAAACGTGGTGATCCTATTAAGTGTTTTATTTTGTTTTGTGGAGTGTTTTATTATATTATTAAACTTATTATTTTGTTTGGAACCTTGGGCTGAGTTGGAAGATTTTTTTTCTGTACATCTTCTGCGGTGCCTTTGATTTTTGTATTTGATGACAATGAATGATTGCTTGAAGTTTCAGGCACTGTTGGCTTCTTTTTGTACAATTTTGTCTTGTAATAAATGTATGGAGATGTTCACTGATGTTGTCTGGCTGGCAGCCAAAGGTGGTTGAGGGTGAGGTGGCAAGGATTTAGTGTAGTAGTGAGTGTTTATTGCAGTGTTTCTCAATTCTAGTGGGTGAGGTGATTACTTGAGTGAAAATTAATTGGTTAATAGAGAGGGTAGGGGAGTCAGTGTTTACGAGTAAGCAGTCTATATTCACATCCTCAAGTATAATAGTTTATTTACATTAGTGGAAAACCATTGAAGGATGTCCTTGAGAACAGGAATGTTGCTACCCTGGGGGGAATATATATGGTAGCAATGTAAATAGTTTTGTGTTTGTTCAGATGTAGGAGGGTAATATATATTACTGTGTTGGGATAGTTGGGGTGACTCCATGAGTATTTGGTGATGATTAGTGTGTTTTTCAAAAGTATTGCAACCCCTCCAGATTTTTGTGTATTCTATCATTTCTTATTGTATTGTATCCTGATGGAAGGATTTCTTCATCTTTAGTGTTTAGTTTTAGCCATGTTCCTGTGATGATTAGAATGTATGGGTTGTATGCTACAATGCTTCCATGGAGATCTGGAATTTTGTTCTAGATGCTTCTGAGATTTGTGTGCATTAATAGTAGGTCATGGTTAGGATTAGTGGGTTGTGTGTTGGTAATGGGGGGAGCTGACGGGTTAGATGGAGTTTGATTGGTTTGATGGATGGTCCAGGATTTTGGTGAATGTCTACACAGAGTAGGAAAGTGGAAGTGTGGTGAGAGGAGTTGTACCATTTTTTATATTTCTCTCTTAGGTCTTATATGGATATATGGGACTGGTAATTCTTTCCAATGCAGCTGGAACTGAAGAGGGCCTTTGTTCCTAATAGGCAGAGACTGTGTACAATTTTGTAGCTGATGTGTGTTTGTTGTTTGACTAGGAGAAAATTTTGTGATGGGGAGGGAAGTGTGGTAGGGTGTGGCAATGGCGAGTATGCTAAGTATAATTGAAAGAGTAGACTGGAGGAGTAGCATATATGTTCATAAGTTAGGGGAAGATAGAGTTAGCTTGGTGGAAGTTATATTTTTGTTGGAGTTGATTGGGAGAAGTGAATTAGGTGGTCCTATGATATGAGTTTGTAAGTTGAGTAGTTAGGCCAATTGGATATCTCAGTGAAATTGGTTTGCTGTTATGTTGTAGGGGTGGGTCACAGAATGGTATAACTTTATATGAAGTCTGGTGGGTGGAAGTAGAGGGTAGGAGAGGGGAGGAGAGTGAGTCTGAGCATAGCAGGCTGAGAAGGTGGTACAGCTGCCATGGGTGACAGAAAAAAAATCTGTTTGTTGTATGAGTTTATACTAACATAAATACACTGCATTTATACCTTCTTTTTAGGGACCTCGCATAGATGGGTACTGTATATAGTTAGTTTATTGTAGAGTGACTTCTGTTTGTATATTTTATTTTGTTTTATAGTTTTGTATGATTTGTTATGATATAACTAAAAGTCAATAAAAAGAAATTAAAAAAAAAAAATCTGTTTGTGTCTTTCGGCTTTTCCCGGTCAGGGGTCGCCACAGCGGAAATCCGGTCTGCTAATAATTGGCAGTAGATTTTACGTGCTGAGTTGCCATCCCTGATGCACAAAAGGTACGCCCATTCACGCATGTCTCCACACAGAAGATGCTCTAGCTGAGAATCGAACAGGACAACGTCTAGCTGTGAGGCGACAATGCTACCGCAGCACCACATCTGTAAGCTTGAAAAATATATAGGAATGGGCAACAAAATTGTATTGACATTTTGAGGTGACTGAAGAGATTTAAGTATGTTATGAGTATGTAAACTGCAAAGGTATGTGAGATAGGCAATAGAATGAGGTAGTTGGGAAAATGTTCGGAAAAATTAGAATAAAACTTTTACTTAAACTATATTTAATGCTCAAAGTAGAAATTGTTTGTTCATTAATTAGTGAAAACTTTAGGGCATGGAAAAGGGGAGCAGGAAACCAACATAGAACTCCCTATAAAGGCAAAGAGGAAGAGTTGCAAAAGCAGTAGCTGGAAAGAGCAGTTAAGAAAATGCCTGCTGCCAACAAGAGTAGGGTGTAGCTCACTATAGATGGAAAGGGGGGAGACTACGGTGTAGTCAAGGCTCTTTTTGATTCAAGTTAAAACGGCCAAAAAGCAGACCACTAATTACTGACCAAGCAGAGAACAGCCGTTAAACTTGGCATTGTTTTCAACAGAGCATGACTAGGATAATAGAATAAACAAGTAAATTCCCATTAGACTGAATAAAAGACAAGTCTGTACATGTTTGTAGGGCTAGATGCTGTATTTATTTTGGTATAATGTTTGGGTGGGGGATGCTGACCATGACTATCTGTAATTAATAAAATGTTATGGTTAACTGTTGAAGCAAGATGTATAAAAGTAAAGGAGGAAAAATAGAACAGCATTAGTTCCCAAAATACATGGTACTTTTGCAGACAGAGCTAAAGAAGAAAGGATAATTGAAATTAGAGTTATAGTACACTGAAGGCAGGTTAGTTTATGGCAAAGGAACAAAACAGGATAGTTCCTATATGTCTTGAGGATTAGGTATACAACATGTGACTTCCAGAAAGGTGAGTTAGATGACCAAGGCAGCACTACTAGTCCAAGCAGCTATTTACAGAAAAAAATGAGGTGAGCAAAGAAGCAAAGTCCAGAACAAGTATAAATGGAACAGTACACACTGCAGTAATTCATACAAAGTAAAGACTGGATACAAATATTGTAAAAGCAGTTTAGCAATAGAGTCAAGCAGCAAGTGTTTGATCTTTTCAATGCCAATCCTACTTGGATGTAGGCAATGTAATATTAGAGTTTGATCCTCAACAGACAACAAATCTATGTAGTACATAACTAGATTGCAAGGATTATAGAAAGCAAGCTCCTAATATTGCAGGTAAGCATGTTGTTGGTAGCAGATTACAAAAACAGCACACTGTTAAAAAGTCAAAATAGGCATAATTCACATTTGAAAGAAAGTAGCTCAAGAAGTCCATGTATATGTGGAGTCTACTCTTAAGTCACTACTTGATTTTAAGGCTGGTGAGAAAACAGAATTGCCAATCAAGCACAGCTGAAAATTATATTCATCAGAAACATCAGTTCTAACATTTGAACATATTCAAGGAGTGAAACAATTTCACGGCAGGTGAGATGAACACATATTGCTAGAGAATGCAGTTGAAATTCACAGTCAGCAAAGTATATTACTAACAGCATTAAGACAACATTAAAACATATTTAAGGAGATAAAACAAAGTCCCACACATTACCTGACATGTGCAGGTGTTTGAAGGTGAACAGCTTTTGGGAACTAAATCTTCAAACAAGTTAAAGGGAGATTTGATGAGCAGTTTAAAGGCATAGGTAGTGTAGAAGGAAGGTGTTACATCCTTGTAAAAACAAAGAAAAATGATGGGAGGAGGGGGCCCACAGTGGATGCTGCAGTCACTATTCAGAAAAAATATACAGGCTGTGAAATAAATGTACCAACTTGGGCCTTATAGGTGAGAGCTTATATTAGCTCCAAGTAGTTTGTTCATAAATTAGAGAAAACTTCAGGGTATGAAAAAGGGAAGAGGCAAACCAACACAGAACTACCAATACAGGCAAAGAGGAAGAGTCACAAAAGCAGTAGCTGGAAAGAGCTATTAAGTAATTGCAGGTTTCCAGCAAGAATAGTGTGTAGCTCTTTAGAGTGGGAAGGGGGGATTAAGATGCAGTGAAGGCTATTTTTGATTCTGGTTAAAACAGCCAAAAGCAGAGCACTAAGGTCTGGCCAAGCAGAGAAGAGACATTAAATCCATCCACAAATACCTTTCCCCATTTCTGGGCATGGGGTTTGGGTGTCAGTTCAATGGTGACAATCATATAGAGAGAAGGTTTATACCACTGGGTGCCTAGCTCTGTTGCAGTAGTTCTTACACACACACACACACACACCTATGACCACTTTAGTGTGTCCAATCCATCTAATGCATGTATTTGTAACATGGGAGGAAACCAGAGCACCTAAAGGAAACCCACACTAACACAGGAAGGACATGCAGAAAGTACCCCAGACAAGAATCAAACCAGGGAACCTCTTGCTGTGAGGCAACAATGCTATCCTCTGTGCCACTGTACTGAGAAGAGATAGTAAGCTTGGTACCATTTTCAACAGAGCATAACTAGACTAACAGACAAACAGGTAAATTCCACTTACACTGAATAAAAGACGTCTGTATGCATTTGCAGGGCTGAATGCTGTATTTATTCTGCTGTAGTCTTTGGGTGGGGGTTGCAGTCCATGACTATTTGGCTAGTGCAAAGGGCTGAGAGTCAACAGTTGGGGGCTAACTCTCCAAACCAATTTCATTAATAATCTCTGTAATATGTTATTGCTTGTTGTTATTAAAGTGCTTTGAGCGTAACCTCCCAGACATGGTCTACAAAAAGGTTAGTTGGGATCTGGTTTATCTCACAAATTCAAATAAATGCATGTCCTACATGTTGTCAAATAGTATGTGATCTTTCAGTTAAGTTTCCTTTTGTGGGGTCTCCGTTTAAGACCTATAAAAAGACAAGTGTCATCACTTTGGAACTTAAATTTTGAGTTAAGTGAATTGACTTTATGTCCATTTGATCTGGACTTAAATTGCCTTTCATAGAATTCTCTTTTCAAGGTGTCAGTTGTTTTAGGGAGACAAATCTAATGTCCGTGTTTGATGTATAACCCGGCTAACAAGTGTTTTTCACAGCGTGTGTATGTATATGTCTCACTGAAAATTAGTCTTTCATTTATTCCCCAATTTGTGTTAGTTGTCTCTATAATCAAGTCAATTCCACTGACTTTTTTTTAAATAATCTTCTTGAACATCTGTTGCGTACCTTGGATGTTTAGAAGCAAATAAAGTACTGTGCCAAAAGTACTCATTCTTTTAGAAAAGAAAAAATATATACGCTTTTTGCTTCCTTCATGAAAAGAAAGGGAGGACTTGTTTATCACAAACATTTCCAAAGTGGCTGGTCTATTGTATTGCCTTTTTATAGGTACGTAAATCACATCACTCTCTTGCTAGGATCATAGAAACATAACAGATTACTAGGCTAATGGCTCTGGGGCCCTTACAAGCCGAGCCAAGAGTTTATCCCCAGAAAACAAACCACAATCTGCACCTATCACCCCTGTTAATGAAGGACACAGGTGGAACCCCAGGACAAATTTGTGGTTGCCCATCCACTCATCAAGGTTGCGCTTGAAAAGGGTCAGCAATGTACTTTGCTTGACGTGTATGAGGAGTCTATTCCAGAGATTGGGCAGCCTCTGGGAGACAAACCTGTCTCTCTAGCAGATTTTGTTAATGTCACATATTAGATTTAAGCCTTTTGATTGGGTACTACGCAAGGAGTTAGACTTACAGATATGGAGCGTCTCTAGGAGGGCAGGGTCTGAGATTGCCTTGTAGATGAGACACAGGTCACCTCTGAGCAATCGGTATGATACAGAGTAAAGTGATAGTGATTTGAGCCTGTCCACATAGGACAGGTGTTGGAGGCCATGGATTCTCTTTGTGAGGTATTTCTGTGGCCTTTACAATTGGTGCAGGTGTTTGGAAAGGTACATACCAAACGGGGCGATGTACTCAATTATTGGCCTAATGAGGAAGGAGTACAGAGAGGTAATAACCTCCTTTTTTCTGGATGCAATCCCTTTACTTATGAGATGAACCATTTAAAAGGCTTTGCTGACCACTGCCGCTACATGATGGTCAAATGTGAGATTTTTGTCAACTTGTGTACCCAGGTCTCTCACCACAGGTTGTGTGCTTAGGGGGTTGCTGCTAATGTGCTAATCAGTAGGGGCTGTGTTTTTGCTGAATGTTATGATAATAAATTTTTTTGCATTTAACTTAAAGTCATGACATTGGCACCAGTCATTTGTTGCTGTGAGACCCTGTTGAAGTATGTTGACATCATTTGGGGAATCAATGACAGCACCCAACTTACAGTCATCCACAAACTTGGTCAGCCACAGGCCTTTTGTCTTTGACCTCTGAGAAGTAGATGCCAAACAATAGGGGTCCCAGGACAGATCCCAGGGGGACATCACTAGTGACAGGTCTGCTATTGGAGGTAGTGGTACCTATTTTGATCTTGTGGGTCCTATCAGTGAGCCAGTTGGCCACCCACTTGATGAGATAGGGATTTACACCAAGTTCTGTTAGCTTTTCGATGATGTCCGAGTGGGAGATTGTGTCAAAGCTTTGGCCAAGTCAAGGTAAATTGTGTGTACTGATTTTCCCTCATCAAGTGCCTTGGTGAATGTCTCAAAAAAGTCAACCAGGTTCAACAGGCAAGATCTGCCCTTGGAGGCCACTCCGAAAACCAGCTTCTGTGAGAGTGGAATACCAGTAATCCTCCGATAATAATTGGATGAACAAGGTGTGATTACCAAAAAAATAAAATACTGTGTCCAGAAGCAAAAAATCAGTCCTTGAAAATCCAAGATTGCTTTTAATAATCCACAGAAAATTGCAAACAACAACGAGCGCTTTCGCCTGGCGCATCCCAGGCTTTATCAAGTTGTAGTATACTGTGTGGCCATCCCCTATATTTATACCACAAGATAGGCCATCCAATTAATCGTTAAGAATAAAACTAAACAAATTAATCAATCAGGTAATTATTTTACAATTAAAGCTATACAATAATTTAAAAATAGTCAGTTCCCCCAGGGCAGACCGATGGGGAGGAATCAGTCTTATTACCAACAGAATTGGGGGAGGGGGCGCAGATAATCCCTATGCTTGATGGCTCCTTTATTACAGAAATTACTGAGCCTACTAATAAATGCAAGGTGGTGACCAAAAATAATTTCATCATTTACAATTTCACTGAGCAAATAATTACACCTGATTATTTTGAATTATTTACTAAAGGACTTCATTTTGTCCCTGCTAAGGCATCACATTTACCTAAATTACTTGTGGAATTAAAATTGTTCATCAGGAATTTGAATTTGTCACTTTATTTTAAAGGTCAAAATGTCACTGATAGTTCCATTCACAGAAGTAGCACTTTCAACCCACCCACTCATCCAAGTTTAAGAACTTATGAAGAATTAGTAGAGAAAGAACTCAGAAAAAATTGTGGCAAGTTTAACAATCTAAACATTAACAATTTTGATGTTAAATCAGAGGAAGTAGTAAATAACTTGAGAAAGAACAGAATCCGAGTAATGAAAGCGGATAAAGGGGGAGGGGTGATTTTAATGCACTGCTTTGATTATGAGAACTGTATGCATGACATCTTACAGGACACAAGTACATATGAGCAGGTTTCCAGGAATGAAGTCAATGTAGCTTATGATAAGATAAAATACTTGATTGAAGATCATTTGTTACAAGGATGTATTAATGAGAAATTATTCAATTTTCTACATGTCTCTAACCCTAGAATTCCGATTATATTCGGAATTCCGAAAGTTCACAAAGGTTTGGAACCTCTAAAATTTCGTCCGGTGGTGACAGGAGCAGGTGGCATTACGGAGCCCTTGAGTAAATTTGTGGAACACAATATAAAGAGCTTTGTTTCCACACTTCCTTACATTTGCAAGGATTCATGGGAATTTTTAGCTAGCATTCCTATGAACAGCTATTATTCGGACTTGTTAATGGTGACTATTGATGTCATCGAATTATTCCCTAGTATACCTCACAGTACTGGCATTGAGTGGTTTACGGAGATTCTAGCTACTGAATCAGGGTTAAACAGTAATATGGTAAACTTAATAGTTGAATTCATGGAAGTTATTTTGGATAATAAATATATCTTTTTCTGTGGGGAATTTTTCAGACAATGTAAGGGGGTGGCCATGGGAGCACCGTGTGCCTCCTCCTATGCTAATATCGTATTACACAAATGGGAGACTATGGTCATCCATGCATCTGATTGGAAGAACAACATCATCTTTTACAAACGTTATCTGGACGATATCTGCCTGTTATGGCAAGGTACCAAAAATAGTTTTTTGGAGTTTTTTGACTATATTAGTTCGTCCACAGATTTTTTATCTTTCACTTATAAACTTAGTGAACATTCCCTTCATTATTTGGATGTGGCTCTTGTAAAGGACAAGATTAATAACACATTTACAGCTCAGATTTTTAGAAAGGACACATTCTCGAATGCATTCTTACATTTCGACAGCTTTCATCCTCAGTATACTAAAAGAGGAATAGTTAGAGGACAAATAATACGAGCCTCTAGAATGTGTAGTGCTCTTGATTTGTTTTTGAACGAAGCATCTTTTTTTATCAGCTCTATTTGAAGAGAGAGGTTATCCTAACTGGTTGGTCAGCACATGTGTGGCCGAAATTAAGTCTAAAAGAGACTCATATTATCCCCCACTTTTAGGACATGGCCTTCCTTTACCTAGTAATAATAAACAGGCACATACTGAAATTTCTAGAGGTTTTGTATATACGTATTCGGGGGATTCAGAATTTATTGAAAATACAATGAACACTTTTTGGCCTATTTTATCATCACAAGATGACATTAAATCTTTTTTGCCAGACAAAATACATTTCATTAGAAAGCGTGACACAAACTTAAAGGACATGTTTGAGCAAGGAGGGCATAACCAGGGTTTTGTTAACAGTAACAACACATTTAGAAAGAAGGGCTCTTATAAATGCGGAGCGTGCAACCAATGCCCATTCATGCTGAATGATGACCACATTTTTATTCCATCTAGAAAACGCACGTTGAGAGCACATGAACATTATAATTGTAACTCATTTGGAGTGGTATACTTGGGTATATGTTTAGGGTGTTCTGCATTCTATGTGGGAAAAACGACCAGGACTCTCAAGAAAAGGATATACGAACATATATATGATATTGAAAAGAAAAAAGAGAGTAACGCATTTTTTAAGCACTCTTTGAAATGTAGTAACTTGGTCATTAGGTTCTTCATTCTTGAGCGGGTCATTTGTGACCTTAGAGGGGGAGACTGGGAGAACCTTTTGGAAAATCGAGAGCTTATGTGGCAACTAGTTTTAGATGCCACTAGATTCCCTGGGCTGAATGACAGCGTCAGTCTCAAGAGTGTTCTCAAAATCAGAAGTAATAAATTATAATATATTGGGTATCTTTTATTTCATGCACTGTGGTCTTTTCATGGGCTGAATTCGAAGTAGTACACCCTTTGAGATTAGGTCCATTTATAGACAATTGGTTAAGGGTTAGGGTGACCCAATACACTTATGCTTCTGGTATAGTCATGTCATGGCTATTTTTTCAACTCTGAATTAGTTATTGGCATTAGTTCCATGTAATAGTTTGGCGGATAATTGTCTAAAAATGGTTAGTTTTAGCCCACTTGATGTTTGTACAGTAATTATTCTTAGACATTCATATAAGGGATTCATTTTATGTGTATATATTTTTAACATATCAGGTTATTATTTGTAAACTCAATTAACATATAGCAGTGTATTGTTTATTTTAATCTGACTATTTTTAAATTATTGTATAGCTTTAATTGTAAAATAATTACCTGATTGATTAATTTGTTTAGTTTTATTCTTAACGATTAATTGTATGGCCTATCTTGTGGTATAAATATAGGGGATGGCCACACAGTATACTACAACTTGATAAAGCCTGGGATGCGCCAGGCGAAAGCGCTCATTGTTGTTTGCAATTTTCTGTGGATTATTAAAAGCAATCTTGGATTTTCAAGGACTGATTTTTTGCTTCTGGACACAGTATTTTATTTTTTTGGTAATCACACCTTGTTCATCCAATTATTATCGGAGGATTACTGGTATTCCACTCTCACAGAAGCTGGTTTTCGGAGTGGCAACAGGGTTCAGTGTTCCGGCCCTCTGAGGTCTTTTTTTGGTTGTATATTTCAGTCACTTTCTTTTTAAGATCTGCCCTTGACAAATCTGAACTGGGTGGGTCAAGTGCTTGGAGATTGCCTATGTCCTTGTTTATGAGGTCCATAATGATACACTCCATGGCCTTACAGATCAGTCTTGTCAAGCTGATGGGGTGATAATTAATAGGGTCAGTAGTGGCACCACCTTTGTGCAAAGTGATGACAATGGCAGTTCTCCACTCTGCTGGAATGAAGCCTCTACTTAGGCGATGGTTGAATAAGGTGTTCAATGGTGAGGCAAGTTCTTGATGAAGATTTGCAGAATACAGCTTGGGATACTGTCAGGGCCCATGGAAGCTGTGTTCTTTAACTTGGATAGGGTTTTAACACTTGCTCTATGGAGATATGAGATGTAGGGCAAGTATTGGGGATGTTGAATGGGCCTTTGGGGGGACGGGGGGGTGAAGTTTGCGCTGAACCTATCTGCTAGCAGGTTGGCTAAGTTAAGAGGATCAGTGTAAGTGGCACTGTTAAGAACTAATTTGGAACAAACCCGAGCTTTGCCATGAAGGTTTCTGACATAACTGAAAAAGGCTTTGTGGTTAGTCTTTGTTTCGGAGGCTAGTTTCAATTCATAATTGGCTTTGGAGGTTGTCACTAGTGATCTAATTTGCTTGTTGAGGCAAACGGGGGAGTTTTTCCAATTGGGAATTTGTTCCTTTGTACCTTTGGACAATAGTTTCTTCCTTTTGTTGTAAAGCCTGTTGATAGAGGATGTCCACCACATAGGTTTGTGTTTCCTTGAGGAGCAGGTTTTAGTTCTGTTGGGTATGGCTGAGTCCATGTAGTTGTACAGGTACTTGTATACTGCATTGGCATACTGTTCAGCATATTTGTCTGCATCCTCTGGGGGGTGTGAAGCTACTGATACCCTCCCTTAGAAGGTTGTAGTCAATTCTGAGAAGTTTTTTTAGCCTGGTTACAGGTCTAGAGGGAGGGTTGGATGGGATAGACACTTCGAATGAGACTGACCGATGGTCTGATCTCTCCAGAGAAAAACTTACTATGGGGGTGGTGCAGCAGTCACCCATGTTGGTGAGAATCAAGTCTAGAAAGCTATCCCCTTGTTAGAAAAATATGTATTAACATATGTGTGCAATGCTTATTTTAAATAAGGGAAGATTAACACATTTGTATTCTATATGCAGCATTAGTTCTATCTGAAACTGAAAACATGCTTTTCTGAAATTGTGCTTTCTGACACTGCAAGATGCACTCTGACCTAGTTTGCTAGCACAGCAAACATACATGTTTATGCCTTGGAAATGTACTGGAAAACAGGGGATTTTCTGCTAGGTCAGGAAATTAAATCAAGAATAATAATATTTTCTGTAGATCCATTCATTATGGACAATAAGCTCTGTTTGTGCTAATGAAAAAGTGCACAAGCTGCAAGAAAGTTAGATACTATAAACAATGAACTGCTTCAGAAATCTGTACTTGCATTGTTCTTGAATTAGCCATAGTACCTAGACTTGTAACATCACATAGCAAGAAAGTTATAATTGACCAGTGGTCGTCAAGGCCATCCTGTTTACTGAAAAATCTTTTTTAAACTTTGAAGAGTCAGCTAGAAATGTGAGAAACATCTGTAAAGTAACAGAATTGTGAACTGGTGATCTGCTACATCAGTCATAGTGGGCAATGTCTTGAAAGAAACGTATAAAAATTGTGACACTTCCTGATTTAGTCAGACAAACTCTGTAACTGCATTCTTTGTCTCCTTGCGCAAGAATAAAGATACCTGAACTGAACCTTATGCTTTTGGGCTTTTGAAGTATTTTTCTTTGACATTTTTTGGCCCTTTGGAGCCGGAAACCCTCGTTTAGCCTGGGATCAGATGGGCCAGGTGGCATGAAACTGCGCAGTGAAGATACCACATCGGATCTTCTTCATTGAAAGACCTCCGACTAAATTGTCGTGCAAAAGAGGCCAGCCAATTTTCTGATCTACGACTGAAGGCGGGTTCCGTTTGAACAGTGAGTGACCAATCGCTGAGGCTCAGGTAGGGTGAATCTACTTTTTTCTGTTTTAGATCAGGGACTTGATTGTATTTGTTCTGTGAGAATTTTTGTTAAAATTCAGGGACAGAAATATTGCTATCTTGTCATAGATCAGGGAAACAGAATAAATAGGCAGGTAGTCTGAAGAGACTGTAAACACTTGGTGGTACCACATTAAAAATAAAAGGGTTACGTAACTTTTAAACGGTTAGAACAAAATGGGTAATATGTGCACAAAAACAAAAAGACCCCAAAGCCCACCGTTAACCGAAGATGCAAAATATATGCAATCACAGTGCGCCGACAACATTAGATATTATGCTAAATGGGTTAATAAATATGAATTTGATGGGAAACTAGAAAGATCCTCGCTTATCAAACTTATTAGACAGCTAAAAACTGATTCTAAAGGTCGGGTTAAAAAACAGCGTAAATTAGGAGTTCCTCAGGCTCACAGGTGGATTGAGGAAGCAAACAGAAGAGAACAAAAGAATAAAAATTTAAAAGCAATGTTTCTAGACAAAGAGGATAATAACTTAGTTATAGCATCAGCCCCTCCGCCCCCTTCAGTTCCAGTTCCCTTACCAGCTCTCTCACCGGAATATGAAGCAAAAGAACAAACTGGCCCACCTCCACGATAACCAGTTATTCCTATAAAACCACTACCGTTTGTTAGAGATCCTATCGAGACTAGGTCTCGAACACGTAATTTAAAAGGGGATATTGAATTATATCAAATGAATGGAAATTCATGGGCTATGAGTGAAGAAGAGATATGCCCACTCATAGAAGTACCAAATCCTCAGGCAGGACAAGAAGGGCAGGACCCAGCTCTCTTAGTATACAGACTGTGGACACCGGAAGACATCCGGAAAGCCACAGAGGGAATTCCCCATCCAAAAGTTAATTTTAGAAAGTTCTTAGAAGACTTACAGGGCATGAGATTAAGTTATCACTTAAACGGAGAGGAAGTAGAAAAAGTAGTCAGACAAAAAGTAGGTCCAGATTGGCACATGATCAGTGGCAACTGGAATCCCCGTGATGCTGCACTTAGGCCCCTCCCACATAGCAGCGCAGAACTAGATAACAGAGTGAAAGGTCTGACAGACTGAATTTCTGAGAAATGGAAGCCTAGGGCAGACTGGACTTGCATTAATCAATGCATCCAACACGAAAGTGAAACTGTTGATAAATATTTTGCCAGATTATTAGAATGTTTTAACAACCACTGTGGAATGCAGGTGCCTGAAGACCAGACACAAGATTCCCCATATGAGCAGCAGTTAAAGAATGCATTTTTAAAAGGCAGTATTGCACCCATAAGTAGTTTCATTACTAAACATATGGTAGATCATCGTACAAGCAGATTACAATCACTGCTTGAATATGCTAGACATGCTGAAAGGCATTTTAATAACAAAAAGAAAGCCCAAGTATTTGCTGTGGAAGATGTAGTTTATTTAGTACAGTCCAGACAAAAGGGCAAAAAGAATGCCCAGGGAAACAAACAATCTGATCAGCGATCAGAGGACTTTGAAGGGAGAAAGAAAAGAGGTGAGTGCTTCAAATGCGGGAAAAAGGGACACTTGGCAAGGGATTGCAAGAAAAATAAGAAGGCAGCAGTGGAAGACAAAAACGATGAAGGTGAGGACTGACTATATGAAAGCCATGAATCACTAGATGGGAATAATAGAGAAAGGACAAATGAGAATTTGATAGAAGGAGCAGAGAATGTGATAATAGAGGAAGTGCAGGAAGCTACCGATAGTGAAGAAAACGAAATATTAGACCTAGCCTTACTGAGCTTAGAGCTCTATCTAGCTGACACAAAACCAGAAGTGACACTCCTGGTAGAAGGGAGGGAAATCAAATTTTTGTGCGATTCAGGGGCATCATGAACCCTGGTACATCCCTCCAAACTACCAGAAAATTCAGAATCACATGATTTTATACTAGTAAAAGCAACTAATGGACAGATGTATCGGGAGCCTCTCTCCCATAACATTACAATAACAGATCCTGTTTCAGGATTAACCCAGAAAAGCAAAATTGTTATTTATGCAAAATGCCCTGTGAACCTTTTGGGCAGAGATCTTATGCAACTATTAGGCATAGCAGTAGTTCCAACCATGCAGGGTATGGAAGCATAGCGACAAACTAATACTTTTGCAGTGCAAACGGAAGGTAAGACATTTTACTGGTACAGCCAGGACTTAGTTACGACTGGCCCTGGAGCAGTAACTGAAGAGTTAATGAATGTAGCTATCAGTAAGTTCCCCTCCCTTTGTATTGACATACAACACCTGTTGCACTGTACTCTGTATTATTGTAATACACCAGGACCTGACAAAGAATATGAACAAGAATTGTTTAGAAATCATGCAAACAGATTAGTACTGTGTAATTTGTACTGGGACATGAAAAGGAACAGTGTAGTTAGCTGTTCATTACCCCAGGAGTTCTTTTCACTTTACAAATCAAATCTAATACCACATGTTAGTTTAACTAAAGAAGAAGATTTAAAATGGATAGACCTAGGAGAAAAAAAATCACAAAATGGGAAAAACAGACAGAATCAGAACTGTCAGAACAGGGAATACAAAGACAGAAACTGAACTGGATAACACAAACACATCCAGCTGTACACTTGCAGTCCAGCAAAGACAGCTGAGAAGCCCTCTCATTAGAAGAGGAAGAAAAGGCTTTGTTAGACATACCAGAAACTCTCTGGTCAACAGGAAGGAAAGTCAGACGTAGGACTTATTCGCACAGCAGGGCCAGTTACTATCACGCCAAAGTCAGCATTTAGACCACAAAAAAGACAGTACCCCTTGAGAAAAGATTCAGAGGCAGGTATTAAACCTATCATAACAGCTTTACTTAAGAAGGGAATACTGGTGGAATCTCCTGATTCGCCATGTAACACACCCTTATTCCCAGTTAGAAAAGCAAACGGAGAATGGCGTATGGTCCAAGATTTACAAGCTATAAATGACGCAGTAATACCAAGAGCACCTACGGTGCCAGATCCACATACCTTGTTGAATGATTTAAAACCTCAACAGAAGTATTTTTCTGTGGTAGATATCAGCAACGCATTCTTTTCAATACCGATACTCCCTGACAGCCAGTATTGGTTTGCATTTACATTTCAGGGGAAGCGGTATACATATACGTGACTACCACAGGGCTATAGTGAAAGCCCAATGATATTTTCACAAGAGATGGCAAGTAATTTAGCAGGATTTATCCCACCGAGAGGTAGTCAAATTTTACTTTATGTTGATGACATCCTGCTGGCTGCCCCTACCCAGCAAGATTGCAAGGAAGAAACTATAGCATTATTAAAATTCCTAGCAGTTGAAGGACACAAAGTAAGTAAAAATAAATTGCAGCTTTGGAGAAAACAAGTGAAATACCTTGGATATGTAATATCTAAAGATGGCAGAACATTAGATGAGGATAGAAAAGTGGCAATCTTACAAGCACCTAAACCCACAACCAAGAAGGAAATGATGTCCTTCCTGGGTACGACTAATTTTTGTCGAAGCTGTATCCCAAACTATGCTTTGGAATCTGCACCTTTAACCAACCTGATTATTAAGAAGCCTATGGCAGCACAAGATTTAATACAATGGACACTAGAAGCAGAATTAACCTTCTGCAAACTGAAACAATTGATAGCATCATCATTAGTTTTAGGATTACCAAATTATCACAAACGTTTTTTCCAAACTGTAGATTGCAAGCAAGGTTATATGACATCAGTATTGACTCAACAGCATGGGGACAAACAACCATTGCTTATTATTCATCACAACTGGACCCAGTGGCGCGGTCTCTACCCCACTGTGTACAAGCAGTAGTTGCAGCTGCAATGGCAGTGCAGGCTTCAGCCTCAGTAGTGTTATTCCACCCTCTCACATTGAGAGTGCCTCATGCAGTCGCAATAATTTTACTGCAAGAAAAAGTAGCATATCTTTCCCCTGCTAGGCATCTTTCTTGTATGACTATATTGCTGAGCCAACCTCACATGACAATTGAATGATGTACTACTTTGAATCCATCTACCTTGCTCCCAACTCCTGTGGATGGCACACCCCATAACTGCCTCCAGGTAATTGAGCGAAAGATATTGCCTAGAAAAGACCTCACGGATGTTCCCTTGGATGATGCCGAGGTGACATATTACGTGGATGGCTCATGCAAAAGGAGTCCTACAGTACAGAACCTAACAGGTTATGCAGTAGTTTCTGATATTGAGATTGTAGAAGCGAAACCTCTACCACATAACTTATCTGCACAAGCAGCAGAGCTGATTGCCTTGACACGGGCATGTACCTTAGCAAAGGGTAAAAGCATAAACATTTTTACAGACAGCCAGTATGCTTTTTCTACTGTACATGCTTTTGCACAACAGTGGAAGAATCGAGGTATGGTGACATCTACTGGCAAACCGATTAACCATGCACAGTTTATTTTAGATTTGTTAGATTCTATTCAGTTGCCTCAAAAAGTAGCTATTTGTAAATGCATAGCTCATACAAAACAACAAGATAGGATTTCAAAAGGCAATGCAGGAGCTGACACAGCTGCAAAGCAAGCAGCATCAGAAGCATTTCTTTTGAACGAGGAATTACAACCTACTGAGATCTTAGACTTAGAAATGTTGAAAACAATGCAGACACTTACTACACAAGCTGAAAAACAAAAGTGGAAAAAACGAGGAGCAATTCTCAAGGAAGGGCTGTACATCTCCAAAGAGGGAAAACCGATATTACCATCAAATTTATTTAGATATGCAGCTTTGTTGAGCCATGGGCAGAGCCATGTCTCAACAGGGGGGATGGTACATTTAGTGAATCGGGTATTCGCTACGTACGGGTTTACAAACTACACTAAAAAATTTTGCCTGTCATGTCACACTTCTAATAAACATCATGCACAAGGGGCATTAAAGCCCAACCAAGGGAGTTTCCCTACACCACTGTATCCGTTTCATACTATCTGTATGGATTTCATAGAATTGAACAAATGTGAAAACAAAAAGTACTGCCTTGTCATTGTGGATATGTTCTCCAAATGGATGGAGGACTTTCCGACTAGTAAACCAGATGCAGCCACTGTTGCAAAGACCCTAGTTAAAGAAATTATTCCTAGATTTGGCATACCGGAAAGGATCTACAGTGACAATGGTACACATTTCGTTAACCAAACTATACAACAGTTAAGCCAGTATTTTGGGATTTCTTTAAGACATCACTGTGCATATAACCCTCAATCTGCAGGGTTAGTAGAGAGGCACAATGGAGTTTTAAAGAATAAGCTTAAAACACTTATGGTGGACACACAGAAGAACTGGGTGTACTGTTTGCCCCTGGCACTGTTGAGCATGAGAACTGTTCCAAATGCAAAAGGACTGACACCTTTCGAAAAGATTTTCGAAAGAGCTTATTATATACCTCAATGGAAACCTCTCATGCCTGCAGACCAGGAAGCAGATTGGACACTTGCAGAGTATATGAGGAATATGCTGAATAACAAACATCTTTTACAGTTTAATTCTGTTTCGGATAAAGACCAAACCAAACCATTTGAAGTAGCAGTAGCCCCAGGCACTTGGGTCTGGGTGAAGACAATCAAAAAGAAGAATTGGATGACACCAAAGTGGGAAGGTCCGTATCAAGTACTGCTGAGCACGCCCACAGCAGTCAAGATTGCGGAACGTTCATCTTGGATTCATTTGACACACTGTAAACTAGTCAAAAACTTTGAACTTGATAAAACTCTTGCTAACACACAGCAACAGTAGAATGACAAGACCCAGAGATAATAGGAATGCTGAACGACTTCAGCAGTGTTGCATAATCATCTTAATAACTGCATTAGTGACAATGTTCTTTTTGCTGTGGCTTTTGCTGTGGCGTTTCTTTTCTTCAGCCACACCAGCTAGAATGAACAAATGTGATTCAACACTCATAGACTGGCATCTGAACTTTAACACTTACCAAGCAATCAAATATGTGTATGCTGAGACTTTTAATATTTCAAATTGTTGGATTTGCACAGCTATACCAACAGCATACGGGGGATTACTGATGGCTGCTGTCCCCCTAGGGGTCAATGAGACCTGGGAAAACTTGATTTTTGAGACTACACCTGTGAAATCTAGAGACAAAATTGCATTATTTCTACCTGTTACACAAACAGGAATTGTATGCTTTTTTAAGAATGACACGATTCAAGTAGGTTGGAGTAAATGTAATGTGACTGTTTCTTATAAATGTTATATTAAACCTAAAAATGCTAAAAATACAGGAACAATTTGTGATGCAGATTATGACTCATACTTTGAGTTCTTACATAAAACTGTCAGTGATATGCAACATAATCCTGTTCTTTTAAAGCAACTGTCTATTATAGATAAGAAAATGTTTCATGCAGGGAAGTTGTATATCAATACTAAGGTAGAAAACTGTTATTTCATATGTGGGAAAAAGGCATACAAATGGTTGCCTGAGAATTGGTCCGGCAGTTGTTTTTTGGGTTACCTGGTCCCGGCCATACGACACACTACAGCTTTGCCTCATGGGAGAATTTGAAATGTCAGAAACGTCGCAAAGAAACCTGAAAATCCAATCAAGAAACCTGAGAATCCAATGGGACAGATTGTAGCAGGCTGGAGAAACCATAACTCTGTGAAAGACAAAAGTAAACTAGCACACATGGACTTGAGTGACACTATCATATCCTGGGCTGGCATAGCCCCTGCATATGGTGCAGTTAAATCAATTTAGGAACTAAGAAAGCTATCCAAACTAATCGAGGTCATGAGCAATGCAACTTTTTCTGCTCTTGAATTAATGACTGATGAACTGAATGCGATGAGAACTGTGGTGCTTCAAAACCGCATGGCTCTTGACTTCACCCTAGTGGCGAGAGGTGGTACATGCGCTTTAATCAAAGACGAGTGTTGTTCGTACATTCCCGACAATAAACACGAAATCAACGATCATTTGGAAGTGATTCAGCAAGTGTCAGACATGACCAGGCCAGGCCCAAACCCACTGACAGACTTTTTCCAGAATTTGTTTGGGGGGGTGGGGTTCCATCCTAATGAACATCCTGATTGCCATTTGTGTGGGATTACTTTTGTTAGGAGCATGTATTTGCTGTGGAATTTCCTGCATGAAAAAAATAATCAAAAATTTTATAGACATGTCAGTTTCTGAGACTTTGTATCAAAGTACTGAAATTGAAGAACTGTTGAAAAAGGAAACACTTTCATAACTTTAAACTGAATGACTCTCTTAGCTGCAAATCCTCAAAGGAAGAGGTTAGGAGAAGAAACAAACTGTTTATGCTTTTGAAATAGAATAAAAAGTATTAACGGGGGGAAATGTTAGAAAAATATGTATTAACATATGTGTGCAATGCTTATTTTAAATAAGGGAAGATTAACACATTTTTATTCTATATGCAGCATTAGTTCTATTTGAAACTGAAAACATGCTTTTCTGAAATTGTGCTTTCTGACACTGCAAGATGTACTCTGACCTAGTTTGCTAGCACAGCAAAAATACATGTTTATGCCTTGGAAATGTACTGGAAAGCAGGTGATTTTCTGCTAGGTCAGGAAATTAAATGAAGAATAATAATAATTTCTGTAGATCCATTCATTATGGACAATAAGCTCTGTTCATGCTAATGAAAAAGTGCACAAGCTGCAAGAAAGTTAGATACTATAAACAATGAACTGCTGCAGAAATCTGTACTTGCATTGTGCTTGAATTAGCCATAGTACCTAGACTTGTAACATCACATAGCAAGAAAGTTATAATTAACCGGTGGTCGTCAAGGCCATCCTGTTTACTGAAAAATCTTTTTTAAACTTTGAAGAGTCAGCTAGAAATGTGAGAAACATCTGTAAAGTAACAGAATTGTGAACTGGTGATCTGCTACGTCAGTCGTAGTGGGCAATGTCTTGAAAGAAAGGTATAAAAATTGTGACACTTCCTGATTTAGTCAGACAAACTCTGTAGCTGCATTTTTTGTCTCCTTGCGCAAGAATAAAGATACCTGAACTAAACCTTATGCTTTTGGTCTTTTGAAGTATTTTTCTTTGACACCCCTGTTGTTGGGGATGAGACAAGCTGGTCTAGTGCATTAGAACTGATGAAATCAAGGAATCATTGGGTGAGTGCATTAGAGCAGGAATAGTTCACCCAGTTTATGGTGGAGTAGTTGAAGTCACCAATGATCAGGGTATTAGGGGGTACCTTGATGGACTCAAGTAGGTTCAGGTAGAAGGACTGGGTGTCCTGTGTCTTGGAGGGCAGTCTATAGGTGGCTATAACTTGATGGGTGTCTTTCCAATTGTCAATTGCACCTGGAAAAGTTCTAGTGCATCATGCTGGCAAACCAGTCTGGAGGTGTGCTTGTCTTTAATGAAAATAGAAACTCTGCCACTCTTAGTCTTCCAGACCTCATTTTGTGGTCGGAATGTGTTGAATGAGGTATAGCCTGGTAAGGCAGGGGTGCTCTCAGCAGCCCTGAACCAAGTTTCCGTGACTGCACAAATGTCAGCATCTTTCAGTGCTAGGAGAGCCTCCAGTGAGTGCATTTTCAGGTTAAGGTTCTTAATGTTAAGCAGCATGACCTTCAGTTTTCATTTTGACAGCTCATTTATGTTGGAAGATTTTTCTGTGGGACATTACCTAAAAAAGGCACAATGGGAGGGCAAGAGCCTTGGCCAGAATCCTGAATCACAGGGGTGACAAGTGGAGGCCATCACTGGCAAAGCATCTACGTCTGTCAACCATGTCATCCCAGGCAGACAGATATTGGATCCCTTTGGAATGACATCAGAAACTAAGCCTATTGTTGAAGTCAATTATTTTTTGCTGGAATTGTGGTATCATTCTTAGTGAAGATAGGATGCTGCTTAGGGCTAGGGTCATACCTGCCTGGGACACATACTCTAACAGCTCAATCATGTCTCTCTTCATATAGTCCAGGGAGAAACGTCTCAAGTCATTCACACCAACATGAACAATGACAGAGTCATATTTATACTTGTTGTGGAGAGACATAAGTGTGTGGCACATTCTGGCACCTGACAGATAACTGACCATGATCTTCTCTTTGTCGAGACTGGTGAGGGAGACATTGATGTGTCTTACAATTGAGTCACCAATGACTAGTATGTTTGGTTTAATGTTGTGCTTTATGGGCTGTATGAGTTTATTGTTATGCCTAATGGCCTGTGTTTGTGAGACACCGGTGTGTTGTCTGCTGTCTGTAATGTATTTGATGTTGTGTGTGGAATATCTGTGAGTGTGTTTTGGAGGTCTGTGCTGTTTAGGTAGGTTTTTATTGAGGACCTCTGTATATGTGGGTGTGTGCTGTGCTTGACTATGTAATGTGGGTGGTGTGTTGTTTGTGGTGGCAATCTCCTCTTTGTCAGGGGTACTGATTGAGGCTTGAGAGAGCATGGATTCCAGTTTACTGATATAGATGCATCTCTCGCAAGTAGAAGAATAATGTGCTAGGAGAAGAGGGTTGTCAGTGAACATGAGGTAGTTGTTACACTGTCTCAGTGTGCCCATGTTGGCCAGGCTGGCAGGAGAAACTGATGGGAATTGTCCAGACATAGTGTTCTGAAACTTGGATGGACTTGGGGAGAGAGAGTTGTGATAAGGGTTTGTCCACAACAGTGTAGACCACAAAAACCTTGTTAAATGTAAAATAACTGGGCTGAAGCCTAAGTGCTAAAACCAAATCTAAGAGGGTTAGAATAGCAGACAAATTTAATCAGGCTACTAACAAGCAGTAATAAATACAACAGAATAAAATAACTTCAACACTTAACAGTAAGGAGGAAGAACACAATAAATTAATACATTTTATTTTATTTTATTTTTTGTGGATAGGGAAGGAACAGAAGATAATTCAAGATTAAGAAGCTAAGGCAGTTGGCCTTCCCAAATGGTCTCTCTGTACAAAGTAGAATGAGCTGATGAGATGGGACTGGGAGGAGTGTCCAAAATCAAAGAAGAAAGGGGGTAGTCCTAACCAAATGATCACCCTGTACTTAGTACAGTAAGCAAATGAGATGGACTGCGAGGAGTGTCAAAAATCAAATTTACAGCAGGGGTGGGAGATTCCAAAGCCACCAAATTTAAGAACACACCAACACTAGGGTGGAAGGGAGGGAAAAATGCAGACATCAAGAAAAGCAATCTCAAGCAAATTAATAAATGCAGCACAGTTTTAACTAAAACAAAATGCAGACACCAAGAAAAGCAATCTCAAACAAATTAATAAATGCAGCACATTTTTGTTGACTATCACTGATAATAGATTAAGTGCCAAAAATATACTTATAGGCTTTCTGTACCCAGATGCCTATTGAATCAGTCACAGCTAGGCCACAAAGAGAAGCTAAGATACTGATACTTTCTCACAGAATTGTAACTCCTTATACAGTGGTATAAAGGAAAACTTAAGAGCCTCATGGAATCAGATAACACAAAAAGCTGTGTTCACACCTTGAATAGGCTGGCTTCAAAAGAAGGTAGACAGTCCCTGCAATGAAACCGGCTGAACAGGATCTAGAGAGTGACCAGAAATATCAAGCAAATAAATAATGGCACTACAGTTTTGTTAACTATCAGTAAAACAGAAAACAAAATGCAGGCACCAAGAAAAGCAATCTCAAGCAAATTAATAAATGCAGCACAGTTTTAACTACAACAAAATACAGACACCAAGAAAAGCAATCTCAAGCAAATTAATAAATGCAGGACAGTTTTGTATACTATCACTGATATAGGCTTTCTGTATCCAGATGTCTGTTGAATCAGTCACAGCTAGGCCACAAAGAGAAGCTAAGATACTGATACGTTCTCACAGAATTGTAACTCATACAGTGGTATAAAGGAAAATGTAAGAGCCTCAGGGAATCAGATAACACAAAAAGCTGTGTTCACACCGTGGATAGGCTGGCTTCAAAAGAAGGTAGACAGTTCCTGCTATGAAACCAGCTGAACAGGATCTAGACAGTGACCAGAAATATCAAGCAAATAAATAACAGCTCTACAGTTTTGTTAAGTATCAGTAAAACAGAAAACAAAATGCAGACACTAAGAAAAGCAATCTCAAGCAAGTTAATAAATGCAGAACAGTTTTGTTAACTGAAACAAAATGCAGACACCAAGAAAAGCAATCTCAAGCAAATTAATAAATGCAGCACAGTTTTGTTGATTATCACTGATAACAGATTAAGTGCCAAAAAATATACTTATATGCTTTCTGTATCCAGATGTCTATTGAATCAGTCACAGCTAGGCCACAAAGAGCAGCTATAGTTAGGGTGTTAGGGCTCATTTTACAAAAGCTGCAGTTACTTTTGCAGTATATTGCCGGCTAGGACAAAACAAAAGGCATCAACCTAAGTCAATGTTTATAATTTCATAAAACAGTATAAGCTGGAAGCTCATTAAAGGATAAGATAGGTTTTAACAGTGCTGAGCTGCAGTTAGTCTTGTAACCATTTACATAGCTGGCCATAGGCATAGGCCAACTAGGCGGCCGCCTAGGGTGCCGCTCTAGCAGGGGTGCTTTTTCAGTGTTTATTTGGTGTAGGTAAACCAGGATGGGGGCACCAGGTGGTGTGGTGGGGGGCGCCATGAAGCCCTTTTGCCTAGGGCACCAGTTGACCTAAGACCACTGCTGACCATTTATCTTCCAGGGTTTGCCTTTTGTTGCTTGGAATTTTCTGATTTACTGCTACAATGACCATTTCCATAGTAGGATAGTTAGTACTGGGTTTAATTTCTTCAAGTCTTTTGGGTTTCTAATACCATGACAGGAATGGACCCCATTCCTAACCAAAGTATGATTAAAATTCATGAAATTAGTATTGTTTCAATCTTTGATGTTAGCCAAAAGTGTTTCTTCGCAGTACCCACAACATGCCCAGAACTGACTCTTCCATATGTGTTGGTAGCAGATCTAAATAAGACTGTAAATTCTTTTTTTATGAGACTCATTGTTCTTACTACTAATGGGACTGTCTGGGTATCCTTCTACATTGCCCTCACTTTTGACTGTAATTCCTGGTATTTTATAACTTTGTATCTCTCTGTACATAAGACACTGTAATCACTGGCTGTAGCAATTTCAGTGATCAATGCCACTTATGTCTTCTTTTCATGGACTACAATATTTGGTTTTCTCACATCTGTTTTTTTGAAATGTTGGTAATGGGTGATGCCATATGATATAAACCATCATTCTCTATACTGCTTTGAGGCTCATGTTTACAATGCTGCTCAGATACTTCAATATTGTAATGTTTGCACAATCACCAATGCAACAGTCTTACCACTTTATTATGCCTTCAGTATACAGGCCCTCTGCCATTAGTGTATCACACCCAGCAGCAGGATGTGTGACTGTTTCTAGTTCTGTCTTACAGAACCTGCCTTTGTCGGTTTGTCCCACATGTTCAATGGACTTTGTAAACCAACGTATATGTAGTCCACATTCCTGGGCCACTAATATTAATGTTTCATCTCTTAGTTTAAATTTACCTTTCCATAACCATTCCTGCATCAAATCATGATTGACATGAAGTTGTTCCAGGAGTTTTCTGTACTTGCAACTATATTTATGCCTTTTCCACATTTCTTGCCTTCTCTTCTGATCCTTCTCCTTATATTCTTTATTTTGTTTTTGTTACATTCAGTTACTGCCTGATTTTTATCTAATTCTGGTTTGGTTTCCATTCCCACTTGACACCGATATGCTGCTTCTAAACTAAGGAGAGATTATCTTAGACTTGTTCTCTTCATGTTTTAAAACTCTCACTATTTATATTAACCATGATAGATAATACAAAAATGCTATTATTCAAAGAGAAACATCTTATTTATTGGTCTCAATTAATAGACAAAGATAGGATAAAGTCTCTTGAGGAACTAAATTTTGAATATGACATAGACTCTAACTCATGGCTATGCATACAGAAATGTAGACAATATATTATAAATAATTTGGAATCAATTCCCTTACATTTAGCATATCCATTACCTAAAATAATTTTATTTTTGACTACATTTATTCAAAATATAAACACTGACAAAAACAAATTAGCACACATAAAATACTTATAAATGATACAAATTTTCACACTGATAAATATTGGGAATATTTCAATATAATTAATAACTATGCTCCTAAAGATCAAGACAAACAAAATATATTAGAATCACCCTACTACACTACATCTTCCCTAAAGTGGAAGTTATACACCTGGAAATATATGCATAGATCCTTTATAACACCACACATTCTAAATAAATTCAATAAGAACATCAATGATTGTTGGAGATGCAAAGAAGTATTAAAAGCTGACTGGTCTCATATGTTCTATGACTGCATACTTCTAAAAAAATTCTGGGAAGATATAAATAGTTTTCTTCAAGGTTTATTTACAGATAATTTCTTGATTTCTAAATCTTTAATTATATTTAACACTCCAATACATCAAAGTGTTAAAAGACCTAAATATACATTAATATGGACTATTTTAGCAGTAGCAAGAAAAATAATAACAATTAACTGGAAATCAGAAACTTCCCCTACGTTTCATGAATTCAAAAACCTTCTTACTGAAGTTTGCAGTCTGGAACTTTTGACCATTAAGTCAAGAACTAATAGAAACATGTCTAGAATTAATATGTGGAAAATTTTATTAGACTTGCTAGAAAATTATTGATTGTATATGAACTAACCAATACTTTAGTTTGATATTTATGTGAACGTCATTTGTAAATAGTTATGTTGTTTGTTAGATATAGAATGATTGTTTTTTTTCTTTTTTGAATATTATAAAAAAATGGAACACTTTATGTAATTTATTTCTTTATTCAAATTTTAATAAAAATCTTTTTTGGAAAAAAAAACTCTCACTATGCTTGGATCTGATGAGGTTAGTAGATATGTATGGAGTCCTATGACTGCACGTCTATACATGTAATCAATTTCGAGGAGGCCAATACCTTCTTCAGAATGAAAAATATATAATCATGTTATACATTGATTTTTTATATATCATTTGATAAGCTTGAAGCATTTTTCCTGTTTTCTTGTACAACTGATCCAGTACCTTTTGAAGCCAGTCAAATACCCCAAAACTGTAAGTTAGAACAAAAATTGATTTATAGCTTGGACTTTGTTCCTAGATTTCAAGGCTGTTTTCAATATTAATTTTAGTCTTCTAAAATATCCCTTACTGAGTTTTGTTCACATTTGTTCATGCTTTATTATTGATCCTTCATCAATTCCCAAATATTGTACACTCCCTCCTGCTCAAGTTTCTTTATATCACATTCCTGTCCCAAACTGATATTTTCTTTGTGCTGCAGCTTTCCTGCTTTAAATGTTGCTTTTCCACATTTATGCAGACCAAATGACATTCTTATATCATATGAGGATGTTTTGATTGCTTGTACTTGTACTTTCAGTTCCTCTTCTGATGAACTATACATTTTTAAATCATCCACAAAAAGAAGATGAGAAGTCTTTACACTTTGCAGTTGTCTGGGAGCCAAATTGTAACCATGACCTAATTTGTTAATTAGACAGCTTAATGGGTTAAGGACAAGACAAACAAGCAGCAATGACAGAGTCACCCTGGAATATCCCCCTTTGAATTTTTTATCCCTGGGATAATAATTTGTCCTTTATTATGGCTTAGCTGCAGAGTTGTTTGCTACTGTTTTATGGTCACTGTAATATAACTCATCAATGTAGAGTGCATCTTATATATTTGAAAGGGCTCCTTTATCCATGAATGTGGGAATGCTATCAAATGTTTTTTTGTAGTCTATCCATGACATACTTCGATTCTTTTCCTTTTTACAATTTTCTGTTTTGACTTTAACAACAAATGATCCTTTGTTCCATATGACTTTCTTTTGTTACCCTTTTTTCTATTGCCATGGTGGAGTTTTCTTCTAAATGACTATAAACTCAGCATTAATTCCAGTGTATAGTTTATACATCGTTGGAAGGCAAGTTATTGGTATAAAGTTTTTAGGATAGCTTCCAGGTTCACTCTTGAGGAGGGCTATCATTTTCCTGTTGTTAACCAGGTTAGTGTCTGTTCATCGTGTACACATAAGTAGATCTTACACAGGGCTAAATCTCCATGTAGTAATGTTTTTTTTTTTAACTCTGTTAGGTCTCCTATTTTATTTATTTTTTAAACAAAAAAGTCTTTATTAAATTATCATGTATGACATAGGCAATCTTACATTTGTATAAATGAAAAACAAACCACATTATCACAATTTTAGTTGCAAACATTATGTATCACAGACCCTATTGAGACAACTTTAGTTGCAAATATTATACATCACTTACACATCCACACACAAAAACCAAGAAACAAACTGGAAAAATGTATCCCTAAAAGACAGTCCTCAAATAGTCAAGTATACACAAAAGTCCAGGGATCATGTACCAGGCAGAAACTGGCAATAACACAGTTCAAATAATCCTATAGTACAATGAAATTTTCTACACGAACAAGTCTTGTAGGATAAAAACACAGCTTTATTGCAGTATAACAGTAGGTAAGCGCTTTCATGGGAATACATCCCACTTCATCAGACCATGACTACAAAAAATACCGTTCACTTATTTATAGGACAAATCTAGTTAATAATCACTAATTAACTAGTAATTACCCATTTATCTTAAAGGGATATTGTGCTGAACCTTCACTTGTACATTATTTTAGCTTTTTACTAGCCACTTAAATCTCTTGTAGCTGTTCAAACCACAAGTACTTGAAGGAAACAGCTAAGTCCTTTAATTCAGCACAGCACTGATTACTTATGTTGTTACAGTTCAAACATAACCAATATTAACTTTCCAATAACTCATTATAAGATTAAAAATGCTAAACATATTAATCATAAAACATATATATAAAAATATATATATAAAAATGAGAATAAACCTATTAACTATTTTCAATGCTTATACTTTAAATTTCCACAATCATATACAACACTCAACTATAAGCACTGTAACTTTCATTTTAAATTTGCACAATTATATTCAGTGTTTAACCATACACAGTCAATGCTGCCACTCATATTGACATAATTGCTATCCATGCAAGGTCTCATTCATATTTAGCGTAAGGACCTGTTCTTTAATATAGGCTTTAATGGTATCCTATCATTGAGTCCCTTCCCTCTATTACCTCTTAACCTGACTATCCACCTAACTTCTAAAGTTTCTGTTTTATTAATTATATCTCCCCCCCCATCATTTTCACTGACCACTTCAATGGCCATGAATCGAAAGTTATGTGTAGAACCCATACTCAACACATGTTTGGCCAAAGCATTAGTTTTATCAGAATTTCTTATGCTTAACTGATGTTCTCTTATCCTTGTTTTAAACTCCCTATTTGTCTTACCTATATAGTAGGATGACCATATACTACAGACAGCTAAGTATACTATATGTGGAGTGGTGCAAGTGGCCGTGACCTTGAATGTAAACTCTATTCCTGTATCAGGATGTCTAAATCTATTACTATGATCTCTCCATTTACATTGGTTACACTTACCACATGGTACTGTTCCTGCATAATCTTCTTTTCTTTATTCTCATTATTGCCATAACAAAGATGTCTTTTTAATGACTTTTTGTTTCTGTAACAAAATACAGGGTCTTCTTCAATTAGCTCCCTTATATGTGGGTCACTTGTAAGTAATGGCCAATGTTTTCTCACAATGTCTTTCATAATCCTGACATCAGACGTATAATCTATAGCTATTTTTATTTTATCTAGATAAGGTGCTCCTATATTCGTCGCCATTTCATTCTCTTCCTGTGAAAAGTAGGGTTTACCCTTTGTGGGCCTCAAAGTCTTAGTTTCTGTCATTACTTCCTGTGTTTCATTCTCACTATAACCTCTTTGTGAGAATTTTTCACTCAAATCTCTTAGCTCATACTCAAATGTTGCTTCTTCTGCTGTTAATCTGGAAATTCTTAATGCTTGTCCTTTCATAACATTTTTAAAAATATGTTGGGGGTGCATACTTCCCCTATGTATGTAAGTGTTCTTATAACACTCCTTTCTATATACTTGGGTTGAGAAGATCCCTTGTGAGTCCCTACTTACCATCATCTCAAGGAAGGTGATTTTACTTTTTGAAAAACCCATCTCAAATCTTAAGAAAGTTGTGCTTTCATTTAAGTTCTTATAAAAACTCCTTAACTCTGACTCTGTGCCCTGCCATAACAGGAAGAGGTCGTCAATAAAACGTCTGTAGAATTTAACTTGTTGCCACTTCCCAGGTGCTATCCATTTAATTTCCCAGTTGGCCATTACTATCTTTGCATAACTATTTGCACTCGAAGTGCCCATGGCTACACCTTCTTTTTGTCTATAGATCTCATGATCAAATATCATTATATTGTTCACTAATACTTGTTCCATTAGTAAACATATAAGTTCTACTCTACTGGCTGTATATGTTCCCTCTTGTGTCAAGTATTCACGTAGCATCTCTACGCCTGTATCATTTGGGATGGAAGTAAATAATGAATTAACATCCAACGTGACCATTAATAATACATCACCAGACATTGACAAAGCTTCAGTGTGTCTGAATAATTCGGTTAAGAATTGCTTGGTATCTGTCAAAATTACTTCATTTTTATTGACTATGGGTCTCAACATTTTATCTATATAGATTGATATGGATTCTGTTATCCATCCCTTCCCTGAGACAGTAGGTCTCAGGGGGGGATAAACTGGGTCCTTATGAATTTTCGGAGTACCTTGTATTATAGGAATTAATGGATTCACTACTAAAAAACATAATCATATTGCTCCTTTAGTAATTTGCTGCTCTATTAAACAATTATATAAAAGTGCTTGAAATCCACGCTCTATATTTTCTACATCAACAACACTGACGAGCTCATAAACTTTTTCATCTTGCAATAAATTCAGCATCTGTAAATCATAAAATGATCTATCCATTATAACAGTAGGGCCTCCTTTGTTAGCTGCTTTTATCACTATAGATGCATCATTCTTCAACAATTGTAATGCCATGCTTTCCTCTTTAGATAAATTATATCTCTTACTTCTGCTCCTATTTACATATACTTTATCATATAATTCTTGCTCACATAAATTGTTAAAAACTTCTACTACAAGGTTATTTGGAGGAATATATGTACTTGGTTTTTTCAAAATAGACTTATACATCACTTATAATATACCCAGTCATTAAGTATTACATAGCTCATTCAAATCCTGCCGTATTTTAAACTTTGTTCTTCCTCTGCATATAATGTTCCCACAATTCCCATTTTTTCCTATATAGTTTGCTCCTTCCCTTTTCTAAATATCCCAATTACAGCAGCTTTATCTTTGTTACTATATTCACTACTTCTGCTAATGTTGGTTTAGACTTTATTTCCATTTTCTAGTAATTGATTTTTTGGCAGGCACATAATTAGGCTCAGCAAGACTTTACTATGTCTAGGAAATTCAGATTCTGTATCATAGCTCAAAAAGATAATTTCCCTAGTTATACCAGTCTGCTCACTCAGCATCCCTGACAGAGCAGTCTGCAGGGAATCCCCAAGGTCTACCAATTCATTACACTCCCAGAAAATGTTCCCTGTTACCTCTTTCTTCCACATCACACCTCCAACATTTGCTGTCTACCTGATGAAAAATTCTTTGGAGTCTACTTGTGGTATAAAAATACCTATGTAAACATTTCCAAGCAAATATCCTAAATCTTCTAGACTTTGTTGTATATTTGGGAGACATACATATATCCCCCCATTTTCTGTTTGTGAATTGCTTATCCAATCTCTCTTCCCAATCCTTTCTAAGCTCCTCTGATTGATTTTTATAGTTGTTGTGCAGTATTTTATATACTGTATAATTATTTCTTTTTAATGGCATATTCTGTTATAGATTCTATTAAAAACTCTACCAGTGCTGGTCTTTCATTTAGGACCCCCCCCATTTCTTTCTCTTTGCCTATACTCTGATATCCATCCTTGATAGGGAGGGCAATCTCCAGCCTGCAGTCCAAATAAACTCTTAGCATCTTCCCATTCTATTACCTTTCCCTTTTTAGTTATTTGCTTCCAATACGTTGGATTCTTTGCCAGTTTTCTCCAATAAATTCCAGCCCCCTCTCGCCTGTTGTTTGTATCCCTAATTGCAGTCATCCCTATTGGCAGAATCTCTTTTCTCCATTCCTGTGCTGGCTAAATTCTTAAAATATTTTCTACTACTTTATGAATATAACATTGTGTGTGATTATTGTCATTCTCCTTAAGGGTCCTCATCCAAAATCCCAGTCTGTCCTTGTTTCCTGTGTTTCTCCCCTGTATCACCATCATCCCTTTCCACTTTGAATTATAGTTTTCTGCCTGTGCAGAATAAGAGCCTTAACTGTGTTGCTCTAAAACACCCCCTCAAATAGGGTAATCCTAGTCCACCTTGTTCTATTGGAAAGGTCAGCTTATCCCACTTGACCCTTACTATCTTCCCCTCCCAGATAAAATCCTTTAGCTCTTTTTAATTGATATCCACAACTTCTCCTCTGGTTGATAAAAATATGCATGACCTGTGTATAAAACTAAAGGGACTAAAAATATTTTAACTGCTTGTATCTTACTACCAGTATCCATATAACAAATTTTCCAGTTTCTCAGTTTTTGTATTATCTTTAGTTTAGTTTCCTCCTGCATGGCCTTGGCTGCCACAATGGAGTCATTTTGAATCCATACTCCTAAATAATTCATTTTATCATGTCCCCATAAATATGCATATTGCTGGACCAATTTGTGTGTGAGTACATAATTTACTGCTTTTGCCTTCCGTTTTAGCTTCATTAATTTTGTATCTTGAGAAGATTTGAAACTGTCTTAAAATGTTCCACAGCACTGTAATGTTCCTTTCTGGTTTTGTCAGGTATAAAATAATATCATCTACAAATAGAGCCAGCTTTTCTTGACTACGGTGCCAATTATATCCTCAAATTTCTCAGTCCCTTATTTTCTTTCCCAACAGTTCTAAATATAATGCAAACAACAAAGGGGAAAGTGGGAACCCCTGCCTGGTTCTTCTACTTAAGCAGAAATGATCAGAGAAGATCCCACCCATCTTAACTTTTGCCTCCAATTCCTCATATATACTCCTACTCCACTTTAATTTTATACCACTCCCTAGTTATATTTGCAGAAGAAACATCTATCTTCTCTAATAGTTCCTGAATAATTTCCAAAGCCCATTCCTTAAAATCTTCTCTTTTTAACAGATAGGTGGAAAAGTGCCACTGTCTCATTTTTATTTCATTACCTTGTGTTTTTATTTTAGTTATTATTGGCACATGATCTGAAATAGTTATTGGGTGGGTTTCAAGACCTTCAATTAAGTACAAATGTCCCCCTGTGAAATATAAATTCTCTCCGGCCTAGCCCAGTTTTTGTACCTTGGAGAATATGTAAATTTACTCCAAACTCTTAGTACTGAATTCAAATCTTCCTTGCCGAACATTTTCATAAATGTCTTCAAAAATCTACCCTCCTTTGTTATATTTTCCTTGTAGCCCCCCCAGACCCATCTTCACTGTTGCAAACCAGATTTCATTCCCCATCTTTAAGTAATATTCCTTGCTGAAAGCTGATTATTTCTCCCAGAATTTTCTTAAGCTCCATTATAGCAGTTTTAGGTGGAATATAAATACATGTCAGTGTAATCCTCCTCCCTTGCCACTCTGTGCCAACTCGCATCCCTCTGAGATCATGGTCACTGGTCCAAGACCAGCAGCTGGGGTGTCCCTGCCATGGGGAGAGGAACCCCTTCTGTTGGTGGAGGTGCAGGCTCCAGCCCCTCCTTTCCACCCGCCCACTGAGGTGCTCCTATCTGGTTGATCCTGCCAGTAGCATATGCATGTCTCAAATATTAAGCCATCCAAGTCTCAGTGCACATGGAAGCTACAGTGAAATTGCAAATGGCTCATTAAATCAGTTATGGTTCCTTTGATTGCTCCACCATTACTTGGATAACTGTGGTAATTCTAGAGCTAATACATGCTAATACAAATCTACCATTATTATCTTTTTTCCTCTTCTATTACTATTGGAGCTGCTCTTGTAATTAATATAAGTACTCCTCTTTTCCTTTGCCACAGGTATTCCATTGAATAACCATCCTGAAAACCTTTCTTTATCAAATTCACATGTTTAGTTCATTTCAGGTGTGTCTCCTGTAGCATAGCTATTTGTACGCTACATTTTTTAATATAGTTCACAACTCTTCATATTTTGTATTTGTTTGTGAAACCATTGACATTTAAAGACATTACAGAAATCATCATAATATTAAAGTTATTATTCCCACCTTTTATGTATAACACCTTTTTTGTTAAATGTCTAGTTCCAGCTTTTGTGTAACATCTATACACTGTTCGGTATGTTGAACTTCTATATAGTTGTTTCTTTTCATAGCCATTTTAGTCTGTGTCATGTCTTACAAAACTTTTTGTTTTATTGAAAGCCCTAAAAAAAAAATAACAAACAAAACCTCAATATCCCCTAAAACCTATTAATTCAGTACTAACACACAAAACTGTGTACATCTACCAATATTGAAGTTTTACCCTCCTAGTAGGAACCAGTGTCCCAAACTGACAGCCACACTGATAGACTTGAGTTAACCTAAAAGAAAGGTTATCCAATCTAAGATGCATGGTACAGTCTGTGCTTCTACTAAGTGATAACTGGTTTTGTCTTATCTTTATAGCTCTCCCAGTTTTTTTAATTTCTCCAAATCTTTTGTGTTTCTAATACCATGATGGGAATGGACCCCATTCCTAAGTCAAAGTACAATTAAAGTTCATGAAATTAGTATTGTTTCACTCTGATGTCAGCCAAAAGTGCTCTTCGCAGCACTTGCAATGTGCCTAGCAATGACTCCTCTTGCAATTCATATGGAGTTACATGTATTGGTAGCATATTTAAATATAATTATATACTATTTTTTATAAGAACCATTGCTCCTACTACCATTGGAACTATCTGGGTATGTTTCGTTCACATTGCTCTCATTTCTGCTTGCAAATCTTGATATTTTATAACTTTGTGTCTGTCTGTACACAGGACACTGTAGTCACTGGGTGAGGTGATTTCAATTATCAATGCTACTTTTGTCTTCTTTTCTTGGATCACTATATTTGGTTTTCTAGTATCTATCTTTTGAACTGTTGGTAATGGATGACCCCATGTGGTGTAGACTTCATCGTTTTCTATGACGCTTTGTGGCTCATATTTCCAGTGTTTTTCAGCCACTTCAATACCATATTGTTTGACAATCCCCAGTGCAGGCAGTCTCGCCACATTATTATGTCTTTCAGCATACAGTCCTTCTGCCATTAGTATGTCGAAACCAATAACAAGTTATGCAACTGTTTCCAATTCTGTTTTGCAAAACCTACATTTGTCTGTTTTTCCCACATGTTCAATGGACTTTGTAAACCAACGTGTACATAGCCCACTATCTTGTGCAACCAATATTATCCTTTCATCTCTTGGTTTAGATTTGCCTGCCCTTAACCATTCCTGTATTCATTCCTGATCAACATGAGGTTCTTCCAGAAGTTTTCTATACTTACAACTATATTTGTGCATTATCCACATTTCTTACCTTCTCATCTGGTCCTTCATCTGATATTCTTTCTTTTGTTTTTTGGCAGATTTGGTTGCTGCTTGATTTTTATCTACATCTGTTTTGATTTCCATTCCTGCTTGATGCTGTTAAGCTTCTGCTAGATTAAGCAGAGAAGTCATCTTAGATTTATTTTCCTCATGTTTTAAAACATTCACTACATTTGGGTCTTGTGAGGTCAGCAGATATGTGTGGAGTCCCAAGATTGCAAATCTATACATATAATCAATTTCAAGGAGGCCCATCCCTCTTTCTGAACAGGGAATATATAACCTTGGTATGCACTGATTTTTATAAATCATTTATTGAGTATGAAGCATCCTTCTTGTTTTCCTATCTAATCTATCCAACACATTTAAGGGCCAGTCAGTTACTCCAAAATTGTAAGTTAGGACAGGAAGAGCAAATTGGTTTATAGCTTGGTTTAGGATTAATTTAAGTCTTCTGAAGTATTCCTTACTAAGTTTTATTCACATTTGTTCATGTTTTATTGTTGATCCTTTAGCAATTCCCAAATATTTATACACTCTTTTATATCACATTCTTGTCCCAAACTGATGTTTTCCTGGTGTTGCAGTTTTCCTACCTTAAAGGTTGCTTTTGCACATTTATCAAGACCAAATGACATTCTATCATCTGAAAAAAGTTTAACAACTTGTAGTTGTGCTTTCAGTTCCTTATCTGATGAGCTATACAGTTTTAAATCATCGACAAAGGGATGTTGAGAAGTCTTTACACTTTGTTGCTTTCTAGGAGCCATATCATAGTCATGGCCTAAGCTGTTAAGTAGACAGCTTAATTGGTTAAGGGCAAGGTAGAATAGCAGTGGAGACAGTCACCCTGGAATATCCCTCTGTGAATTTGTATCCCTGGGATAATAATTTATCCTTTATCATGGCTTAATTGCAAAGTGGTCTGCCAGTGTTTCATGGTCACTATAATGTAGTCAATCAGTGTAGGATGTAACTTGTACATTGTCAAGCACTCTTTTATCCATGAATGTGGGATAGTATCAAATGCTTTTTTGTAGTCAGTCCATGCCATCCCTTTACTCAGTGTCATACAGATTGCTCATAGGTGACCTGTGTCTGGCATACAAGGCCATTTCAGACCCAGCCTTCATGAAGTTGCTGAATATCCGTAAGACAAACTCCACATGTGCAACCTGTATGCAAGGCGTTAACCTGGTCTGTGACATTAATAGAACTTGTTGGCAGGATAGATTTGTGTCCCAGAGACACCCCCATCTGTGGAATAGACTCCCTCTCCATGTCAAGCAAAGTACCTCTCTAGCCCTCTTTAAGAGGAACCTGGATGACTGGATAGGAAACAGAAAATATACCCCTGGGATCCCACCTTTGTCCCTGCTGGACAGGGGAAACAGGTGCTGACTTTGAGGGAACATGGGTGAAATTCTTGTCTAGGCTTATGAACCTATACTTAGATTCTTCCCCTTTTTACAATTCTCTACTATGATTTTATTTAAAAACATATGACTTTACCCTTTTGTTCTACTGCAATAATTGAGTTTTCTAAATGACTATGAACTCTGTCAGCATCAATCCCCATACATAGTTTATAAGTCATTGGAAGGCACGTTATTGGTCTATTATTTTTAGGGTAGCTTGCAGGTTCATTTTTAAGTAGGAGCATTATTTTTCCAGTTGTTAGCCAGGTTGGTGTCTGTCCAGGGTGCGCATATAAATAGTTCTTACCCATGGCTAAATCTTCGTGCAAAGATGTTAATACTTTTAGCCAAAAGTTAGGTACTGCTTCCCGGCCTGGGGGGTTCCAATTAAATGCTTTTCTTAACTTTATTTCAATCTCTTTGGCTGTTACTTCATCCTATTTCATATCCTGTACCTTTAAACTTATTCTTTATTTAACTTCTTCTATCCATTTAGCATCTTTGTTATGTTCCACAGAATCTTTATAGGTATTTCTCAAAAATGTATCTATTTCTTCTTTTTTTTTTGGCAGTCTTTCAATTCCTTTTACCTTGTTTCCCAATTCTGTATAAAACGTTTTTGGGTCCTCAATAAATTGCTTATTTTGTACTTTTCCTTTGTATTTATCTTCGTATATTCTACGTTTTTCTTCCTGTGGTGAAATTTTTAGTTTGTTATTTGCAATAGTGCATGACAGGTCCTGGTCTGCAAAACTTCATGTTGCTTTTATCACATCTATCTTTCTTAGTATTTTTGTTGATCTGTTCCTTCTTCTCTAATCTTCTAACATTGATACTTCTTGTCTTAACTGCTTTATAGTTTTCTCTATTCAATATTTCCATGATGGTATTCGATTTGTCCCCTTCCTTTCCCTCACTACCCTGTGTTCTTGTGGTAGAACTTTATCAGTTATTAATTTAGCTGCACAATAAGATATCCTATTGACTTCTGTTATATCGCATGGATCTCTATGAACAGTCCTAATTCTGTGCTCATTTGTTTAATCAGACTTCCGACTTTTTGGGTTTTATTAACCTTCTGCAGTCTATTTCTTTCATTGATCTTGATATATGTATGTCTATTAAATCAAGCAACTCTTCTCTTAGCTCATTTTGTTCCAAACTGAGGGCACATCCCTTTTTTTCCATTTCCTGCAGGCATTCTATAGAAGGTTATATAGCATCCTCATGTGACACATTCTCTTCAATTTCATCCTGTGCCATCCATCACTTTGTCATATGTGAACTCACAGGCCTATCACTCCTCAACATTGACTGCATCAGAGTTTCCTGTTCCTTCTCTTGCTGTCTAGCTTCAAGTGGACATTTATACTGGTTTCCTGTGGAAGGCTCCAAATTATCTTCATATGACACCTGACCAATTGCTTCCTGTTCCACTGGTCTCCCCTTAATTTTGATATCCATTGCTGTATCCTGTTGTGGTGTTTTCTGAATTAGATTTTCTCCACCGAATCCTTCACTTCGCAGGTACTCCATAACCTCAATTTCTATTTCTTTAACTTCTGCACTACTTATCTCCTTTTCTACTTTTCCTCTTTGTCTTCTTACTTTTTGTATTGTAAAGTTTTCCATGTCCAGATTCCTTTGCCTGTATTTCTCTACAAATATCTTTGGTGTTGCTCTTTTTATATTGGTTAGTTTGGCTTTCCCCTTTGCATAAATATTACACCATATTAAATCTCTCTTTCTTTCCCATGTCCATATTTCTTCTTCAGATGGTTCCTGATCTTCCTGCTTCTCCTTACTTTGGGACTCACTCCATCATGCTGTGATGTAACCTGTCTTAGGCCATCTACACCAAATCCTTAACTTCTTAGTCACTCCTTAGCTTCAACTTCTATTTTTTGACTTCTGCTTTACTAATCTTTTCTATGTTCCATAATTGTGATATTTTTTTATTGTGAAATTTTCCATATCCCAATGCCTTTCCTGTTTTACTCTTCGAATATCTTTGGGGCTGCCTTCTTTATATTGATTAATTTGACTTTCTCCTTTGCATAAATATTGCACCATATCAAATCTCTCTTTTTTCCCATATCCATATTTCATTTTTATACTTTTCAGATATCTCTTGGTTTTGTTGTTTATATTTTTGCACTTCCTCAGATGCTTCTTTTTCCAACTAGATCAATGCGTCTTTATCTATATACTGATTTTTAGAAATCTGTTGTATTAATGAATGCAAGTTTTCATTTGAAGCTTCGGACAGTTTTTATTGTGGAAGTATTTTTCTTTCCTCTAATTTCTCTCTTACTCATGTTGTATATCTTGTGTCAGGAAATTCTGGGCTTTTTACATAATGGTAACAATACATAATTTCTTTCTTATCCTCAATAGTCCACTCTATCGTCTGTATGGCTTTTCTTTGGCCAATACATTTTTGTGGACTGCTGCTTCCTTCTACAATGGGGGAGGGGGGACATCCTTCCCCTGGGCCTGGCCACATTGGAGGAATGTTTCTTTATTTTGAGGAATTTACACTGTCATTTTTTTCCAGTCCTGGCACCAGTGCGCCTAACAGGATTGGACACTTTTTTATCCTGGGTCTTACGCACCTAGCTATCTCTCTTAATTTTTGACCTACTTCTGTCCATGATATATGCTATATAAATACAGTCTATATATCAGTGTCGCCTTGGTGAGATTTTGTAGAAAACAGGGTCCACCTTATGAAGGTACTCATAAAGACATGAGGATGAATTCAGTTTCAGCACTACTACTCTCCTTTGCTGGCTGACTTTTCATCTCAACATTCAGACCCCAACCTCTCCATTCTGATCCCACTGAGAAACCCCCTGAATGCTTTCAGAGAACATTATATCTTAGCCAATTCTCTTTTCTTTTTTTCCCCAGCCAATCACTCTCCACCAGACTTAAACTAATTTCTCTTTTTCCGATTGTCTCCATGGAGACATGAGAACCAGACAGCCAATTTCTCATAATCAGATGGTCTCCATGGAGACATGACAACCAGACAGTCAATTTCTCTTTATTAGATTTTTTCCATGGAGACATGAGGGCCAGATACAGAATTGCTACTAGGCATACATTAATTTGCTAGAAAAAAGCCTCATAATATTCAATGTTCTTTTTCATTTACTTGGTTTCTCTTAAAACTTGTTACTCAATTAAAGGTCCTTAATTCATTCATTCCCCATGCAAGAATGAGAAAAAGCACATCAATCTTTCTGTTGTCATGCTCTTTCAACCAGGCTTTTTTCTTTCTTTTATTTATTTATTTATTTATTTTGGGGTTTTTTTTTTACATTGTAGTGCCAAACCAGAAAACAAAAGAAACAAACAAGTAGAATTCTAAAATAAAGGAGAAAGGAAGCTCCAAACCACTAAGAAATTTAATTAAACAAACAAGGAATACAGTCATGTGAAGCACTTTTCGTCTGGTCAAATGGTCAGACTTCTTCAGACAAAATCAAATATCAAACTCCATTGTTTAAAAACATTTCCCTCCATACAGAGGGTTAGCCAATCAAAAATATGCACACTCACTAAATTAATTAACCCATACACTAATTAAAATCACTCACTAAATTAATTAACACATACACTCATTAAAATAGGTAAATAAGCAAGTAAAAAAACTTTTAGGAGGTGTACCAGTTTTAAAACATATAAATGGTCTGTATTACAATACATATGAAAATGCTCAACAACTTCATATTGTTGTAGTGCCCACATGTCTTAAAATTTGACAAGAAGAAAGAGAAGGGAGAAAGAAAGGGGAAAAAGAACAGCAGCACCTATTTACAATCTCCATTACACTTAAAAATAACTGAGAAATCTTTACTTTATAGTATGCAAATAAACCCATACACCACAAAAGTAGCACCACCAAGGGAAAAAGTTTTCTTTATTTACAGCCAACCTTCTCCCATCCCCAAAGAATTTTTCCAAATATTAATGACATGAAGTAGGGCATATACTTGAGTCCCCCACAAGTCCAATAAATTCTGAAAAAATCCAGTATTTCCAGATTTTCTTGTTCTGTCATATTTCACAAATGTAATTATTGCATTGTAACCCCACATTAAGTTACTGGTTTTATTACTGTTCATCTCCATCTAACAGATCCTGCCTCTGCCTCATTTCCAATGTTCTCTCTGTTCTTCCAGTCAACTCTCATGCTCCCTTCCTTATCTCCAACATTTTCCATTGAAACAGTGGAAAAGATTTCACATGTACACTCTCTGTGCGGTCTTTATTACCAGAAGATCTGGAAGCAGAATCTCCTTCTGTTTCATAGTTTTCTTTTTGTTGGACAAACTTTTTTTATTTCCTCCTTAGCATGTCATCAAGAAATGATTTTCTCCCTGCAGGAAAGAATATCTTGAAGACAGTTTGGTACAGCAGTTTGAATCTCACACCTGCATCTCGACATTCACTGAATAGTGGAATAAATGTATTCCTCTTCTGCCTGGAGTATGAGTAATCATTTTCCACAACACTCTGCTGTCTCTCACTTTTAGTATTTTGTCCTTCTGCCACAGTTTTGTCAGAATCAACTCCTTCTGCTGGTAGGATTTCATATTTACTATTAAAGGTCTAGGATGCTTTCTCTTAGCAAAGTTTGGAGCATACACATGGTGTGCCCTTTCAACTAACGACTGCTGTGGAATGCCAGTCCAGCTTCTTATTTGTGCTTTCATAAAATTAATGCAGTGTGTTCCTTCTAGCTTCTTTGGTACAGCTGAAAATCTCAGGTTTTCCTTATGTGCTCTGTCCTTTAAATTCTATTATATTTTTTAAATATCTTCCTGAGCAGTCTCATATTCAGCCAGCTTTTTCTTTATTTTAGCCTCTGATTCTTGCAGCTTTACTACCTCATCTGAATATCTATTTAAAGCTTCTGACATTTTTTCCAACCTTTTGCTGTTTATGTTGATACAGTAAACTCTCAGTTAACTGAAACTGAAGCAATCAGGACTCTCAAGCAACCAGAAAAAAATTGAATAAATACAGTACAATTTTCATGTGCTGCACTTTCTGTCCCCCCCCACCCGCAGAAACATACCTTACATTTTTAGAGCTTTAGAGTTTTAAAAAGGAAGATAGGAATGAATTCCCTCTCTCCCCGACCTAAGGGTAAATGAAACCAAACAAATAGTACAGGGTACAGTATTAGCCAGGCCTATTTTTAATAGTAACTGTCAAGCAACCAGAAACTACAGTTATTCAGCATCTACCAATCCCCATGGGTGCTGGTTAACTGAGAGTTTACTGTATACTCCATCAGTGTGTTATTTATTTTAACCAGGTCTGTATGCAGTTGTTTTATATTTTCCTGTAGGTTACTGGAAGTCATGTCTGGAGGTTGCATTGCTTTTTGTTGAACAGCTGCAAAACTTTCCCCAGTCAGTGTTTCTTCCTCACTTTTTGTAACTGATTTTTTCAAGGTGCTCTGTATTTCTTTTTTCCTGGCATCCAGACAGTACACTTACTAGCCAGTTAATGAAATTTACCCATAAACACAAAAGTCTACTGGCCTTCTCTGTTGAGTTTCTGTTTTCACACTAGCAGAGCTAGAGTTAATCTGTTACTCAATGTGCAGCCATCTTGGAAGTCAACAAGTCTTGGTTCCATTTGAGTCTATGTTACTCCAGTAAATTCCAGCCTGCTCATGCCTATTTTATCTGTTTTATCTACCCCCTACTTGCAGTCATCCCTAATGGTTAAAACACCTTTCATCAATGTTGGATCAGCAATAAAACACGGAAAAATGTGAATAAAACTTAGTAATGAATACTTCAGAAGACTTAAATTAATCCTGAAAACAGCACTGACATCTAGGAACAAAATCCAAGCTATAAACCAATTTGCTCTTCCTGTCCTAACTTAAAGTTTTGGAGTGATTGACTGGCCCAAAAAATGTTGGATAGATTATATAGGAAAACAAAAAGTATTCTTCATGCTCGCCAAATGATTTATAAAAGTCAGTGCATACCAAGATTATGTATTCCCCATTCCGAAGGAGGGATGGGCCTCCTTGAAACTGATTATATGTATGGATCTGCAATCATGGGACTCCACACATATCTGCTGACCTCACAAGACCCAAACCTAGTGAAAGTTTTGAAACATGAGGAGAATAAAATCTAAGATTACTTCTCTGCTTAATCTAGCAGAAGCTTATCGGCGTCAAGCAGAAATGGAAATCAAACCAGAACTAGATAAAAATCAGGCAGCAACTGAATGTGCTAAAAACAAAAGAAAGAATATAAGGTGAAGGATCAGATGAGAGGGCAAGAAATGTGGAAAAAGCATATATTTGCAAGTATAGAAAACTTCTGGAAGACCCTCATGTTGATCAGGAACGAAGACAGGAATGGTTAAAACCCTCTTTTGCACGTTTTTGCGCATAGCGCAGCGCTGCTTAATCAGGTTTAAACTATTCCCGGCTCCACAAAATCTGATCTTCACTTTTTCCCTTAGAACTGTTCCAAATCTCAAAGTAAGCACTCTATTTTCCTTCTAAAACCCAGCAGTAGCTAGGATAAGTGTCTTATAAGTAAGCACTAATAAACTAAAGCACTACACCCTCTTATACTCCCTTTAAGTACTTGGCTCCTTATTGGTCCTTTTTGATCAAGTCAAAAAGTAATTCCTTATACTATTCTGGCATGTCCAAAAGTCAGTTTCAGGTACTCTCCAGTCCAGCTGGTGAATATGGGAATCTTGAGGCAATGTTGCAACTGCCTTATGTACACAGACCACCCTCTCCTCTTCCCAACAAGCTCAAATATATGTGAGAGATGCAACTATATAGCCAAACTGGAGGCTGAGCTCTCTCAACATAGTACTGGCACGGTCAGTCTGGAGGAGAAGGTAATCACACACACCACAAATCCAGTCTTACATAGACCTATCGTAACAGCAAACCAAACACATAAACACACAAAAACATACTTGGAGGCTCTAAATAAAAATCTTCCCAAGCAACAGAGACCTCCAAAGCAGACATCCAAGCAACTGCTACCCCACAACAATACCCACATATCACATAGTTCACAAAGTCAGTGTGCCACACAGTCACAGCCCCTAAGGCTAAACAACACACCTAATACACTTGTAATAGGTGACTCTATTGTCAGACACACTGACGTCCCTCTCACCAGGCTGAACAAGGAGAAGGTCACTGTAAGCTGCCTGTCGAGTGCCAGGATCCGCCACATAACACAAGCACTCAGGTCACTCCAAAGCAAGTACAAATATGACTCCGTCATTGTCCATGCTGGTGTGAATGACCTGAGACGTACCTCCCTGGATTACATGAAAGGAGACATAGAGGAGCTCTCTGATCATGTGGCCCAGGCCGGTATGACCCTGACCTTGAGTAGCATCTTACCCTCACCGAGAATGATACCACAGTATAAAGACAAAATGATCAATTTCCACAATTGGCTAAAGTATTGGTGTCACTCAAAGGGGATCCAGTGTCTGTCAGCCTGGGATGACATGCTTGACAAGCCATGTTGCTTCGCTAGGGATGGCTTGCACCTGTCACCCCTGGGTTTTTGAATACTGGCCAAGGCTCTTGCCACCCTCATAGTGCCTTTTTTAGGCAAGGCTCAAAAGACAAACCCACCTCCTTAGACAACACAAGGAAAAAGAAACTAATGGTAATGCTGCTCAACGCCAGAAGTCTAAACCTCAAGATGCACGCACTCGAGGCTCTCCTCAGTATGGAGAATATCGATATCTGTGCAGTAACAGAAACTTGGTTCCAGGCTCCCGAGAGCACCCCAGCACTACCAGGCTATACCTAATACCATGCTTTTCGGCCCCAAAACTCGGACCGAACCACAAGAGGAGGGGGAGTATCCATATTCATCAAAGATACCCATACCTCCAGGCTAGTGGCACTGCACAAAGCATCTGAGACCATCCATGTGTAACTAACAGTGGGCAAAACTGCCTTCCAGTTTGTAGCCTGCTACAGACCACCCTCCCAAACTCAGGAACCCCACTCGGTTTCCTGAAGACACTGGAGAATATGAAGGTCTGTCCAAACACCATTATATTGGGTGACTTTAACTACCCAAACAGACTGGGAGCACTACTCAAGCCCCAACACCCTAGCCTAACGGTTCCTAGAATGTATAAACTCAGATGCTATGGAACAACTGGTCACCACTCCCACAAGAGGGGAAAACATATTGGACCTGATCATCACCAACATGGGGACTCTGTGTTCCATACCAGAGGTATACCCCTCATTGGTAAGATCTGACCATAAATTAATCACTATGGACATCCATATCCCGTCCCCACCCCAGCAAAGGAAACCACAGTCAAAACCTTCTCAAAAGCAAACTTCCCACTTCTCAAAACCGAGGTGAAATCCTTCAAAGCCCCAGGGCCAGTGGAATGTATGGCCCAAACCGCAGAATCCTTTACAATTACATTCTATGGATACCTACAGGAATGCATGGAAACCAAGACACACTCCTCCAAAGGCAGGAGACCTGTCTGGTGGACCCCAGCCATAAATAAGATGTACAACAGAAAGAGGAAGTTACAACATGATAGAGCAAAATCCCTGAAAGGGAAGGCAACTCTGATCAGTACTAGCAAGAAACTATGATCCCTCATAAAATCATCTAAGGCTAGCTTTGAAAGAAAAATTGCACAAGATGCTAAAGATAATCACAAGGCTTTCTTTAGTTATGTCAGAAACCTGGGTGGAAACTCCCAGATATGCTCTGAGTTAGTGCAAAATGACAAAAAATACACTGAACCCACAGACATTGCCAACATCCTGGCAGACAGGTTCAGTGCAAACTTCTCCCCCCCAAATGAGCAAATGACTGTCCCAACAGAGTGTAGCCTCCCTGACATCACAGATGCACAGGTGAGAGCTGCCCTCTCCAAAGCAAAAAACACAGCGTCAGTGGGACCGGACGGTGTCCCGGGCTGCGTTTTACATGAGCTCCAAGAAGAACTGAACCCTCACTTAAAATCACTGTTTAGTCTCAGCCTTACAACAGGATATGTACCCAAAGAATGGCGTACTGCAATAGTGGTCCCACTCCATAAAGGTGGCACCACAACGGATCCCGGAAACTATCGCCCTATAAGCCTAACTAGCCTGTTTTGCAAAGCTATGGAGCGTATCATCATGGAACTCATAAACAAAGACATTGAAAACCTCCAAACACTGGATCCTACCCAATTCGGCTTTGTTAAGGGCAGATCTTGCCTCTTGAACCTGGTCAATTTCTTTGAAACAGTCACCAAGGCCATAGATGAAGGGAAGGTAGTCCACACAGCCTACCTTGACCTTGCAAAAGCCTTCGACACAATACTCCACTCAGGCATCATAAATAAGCTCACCAGCTTAAATATCAACCCCTATGTCACAAGATGGGTTGCAAACTGGCTTAGGGATAGAACCCACATCGTCAGAATTGCAGGTGCCATGTCAGACTCTAAACCAGTTACAAGTGGCGTCCCACAAGGCTCAGTCCTGGGACCTCTCTTGTTCAGTATATATTTCTCTGAGGTACAGGCTAACACAGGAGAACTATGGCTGACAGAGTTTGCAGATGACTTCAAACTGGGGGCCATAATCGACTTGCCGGCTGACACAAGCATCCTCCAAAAAGGTCTCACAGATGGATAACTGGTGCCAGAGCCATGGCCTAAAGCTAAATGCCAAAAAGTGCATAGTCATCCCCTTTGGGAAAAACAAAGTGCCCACAAATTACCACATAGGTGGTAATCCATTAAGTACGGAAGAAGTAATTAGGGATTTGGGGACCCAAGTCGATTGCAATCTCTCCTTTGACAATCATATTGCCAAAGTGGTTAGAAAGACATTCTATATAGCCCACCTTATCACAAAGGGGTTCACATCTAGATCAAGAGAGGTCATTGTGCCCCTCTACTCATCACTCATCAGTCCCATAATTGAATACAATGCCCCATTTGGGATGCACCTTACCCGACACCTGCTACAACTAGAAAGACCCCAAAAGTACCTCACCAAGAGGATCAAGGGACTCAAACAGATGCCCTACGCAGTTAGGCTAAAGAAACTCCAGCTCTACTCAGTTGCTTACCGCCTACTCAGAGGCAATCTGTGCCTGACGTATAAAGCCATGTCCAACCCAGAATTAATGGACATGCTCCACCTCAAGAAATCCAAATCCAAGAGAACTACACGCTCCAGTGACTTAAACCTCAGCACAGAAATAAATAGAACATGCTGGAGGGACAGATTCATATCCCAGAGGCTCCCCTCACTCTGGAACAAAATCCCAATCCATGTCAGACAGAGCCCCTCAATGACCCTCTTCAAGAAGAATCTTGACGTTTGGATGGGAGATTGTAAATTTACCCCTGGGATCTCTTCTGTGTCACTGCTAGACAGAGTCACAGTAAATTAACCTTAAATGGGCAATCTTCTGTGACCTACTATACAGAGGCACAGTCAACTAATCTAAGAAGTGTGGTGAAAGCCAAACACACTCTGGCTAGGCTTGTAAATGCCCTAGGGCAGATAGCCTAGTATCAACCTATGAACCTATAAGGAGAGGCAAATTCAAACCAAGAGATAAAAGGTTAATATTGGTGGCCCAAGATAGTGGTCTGCGTACATGTTGGTTTATAAAGTCTGTTGAACGTGTGGGGGAAATAGACAAATATAGGTTTTGTAAAACTGAATTGGTTACGACATACTAATGGCAGAAGGACTGTATACTGAAAGGCATAATAATGTGGCGAGACTATTGCACTGGAGATTGTGCAAACTTTATGGTATTGAAGTGGCTGAAAAACACTGGAAGCATGAGCCACAAAGCATCATAGAAAATGAAGAAGTCTACATCACATGGGATCATCCATTACCATCAGTTCAAAAGATAGATGCTAGAAAACTGGATATAGTGGTCCAAGAAAAGAAGACAAGAGTAGCATTGATCATTGCCACACCCAGTGACTACAGTATCTTGCGTACAGAGAAACACAAATTCATAGAGTGTCAGGATCTGCAGGCAGAAACAAGAGCAATGTGGAAGAAAGATACCCAGACAGTTCCAATAGCAGTAGGAGCAACGGGTCTTATAAAAAAGAATTTACAATCGTATTTAGATATGGTACCAGTACATGTAACTCCATATGAACTACAAAAGGAGTCATTACCAGGCACATTGCGGGTGCTGTGAAGAGCACTACTGGCTGACATCAAAGATTGAAACAATACAAATTTCATGAACTGTAATCACACTTTGACTTAGGAATGGGGTCCATTCCCTTCATAGTATTAGAAACCCAAAAGACATGGAGAAATTAAAAAGGTTAGAACACCTTTCTCTATTGCCTTGTTGTCTTAGTTCTTAGAATACTTTCTACTAGCTTATGAATATAATATTCTGTATGGTTTTTGTTATTCTTTTTAACACATTCAGTCTTTAGCAGTAGGAGGCAAATTCATTATTTTGCTTCCTGGGGTTTTCTAAGCCAAGAAACCACTACTTCTGGAGGGATTTTCTCCCAAGTCCTCTACTGAAAACATCCTTATATGACTTGATACACCTTATGAATGGTGCAAGGTACAAAAAAGTAAAGTATGAAAGCTACATGGTTGCCATTAGGCTGCACACTGGCGCTGGCATCACACATCTGTCTGTATATGCTGATTCTATATTGCAGATTAATGAAAGAAAAAATGTTATTTGATTTGCCTTGTATGATAGCCAAACAAAGGTTTACATCTCTGTAAGTCTACAAAAATAGATTCAAGATGTCAGTGGAAAAACTGTTCCAATGATGCAGGACAAGAGGGATAGCATAGTGGTGTTTTCTGGTATAGAATCTATGCAAATTATTTATTTAGTACTTTCATAATATTTCATAAATATATTAATCTAGAAATCCATGCATGTTAGATTGCATTTGTGCAGCCTTGTGTGCCTTAATGTTTTGTGTTAGATGACACCATTTGCATACCTTATAAAGTTAATGCTGTAATGAAAATATAGTTAATAGTCCTAACTGCTTTACCAATAAGGCATTTATATCCCTGAATGTATCACATTACCCAACATATTTTAATGTAATTTTTTTACTAACACATAATGCTTGTATACTTTGCCCCACCATGACTATATCACACCCGAGATTTGCAGTAATAATGTAAACATGGGAAGTATTTCAGATTTTAACTTTTTATGCTGTTAAATAATTCCAGTTCTGCAAATACCATGCTGACCATTTCACTATGCAGGCTTAACAAATCATGTCAGCTTGTAGATGTCACTTGCTGTCTTAACTTTAGGTGTGCATCTTTATCAGGACTCTAGAAATTAGACTTTGAAAATACTGAGTATACTCATTTCAGGAGTAGAGGGACATCTCCTGTAAAGAAGATACAGTGGAGCTCAGCTTTCCAAATGACTACACTCTTGTAGAAAGAAATGAGTTAAGGACCTGCATCCAAACTCCTACTATCTCCTTATTTATTCAGAATTGCGCCATTTTTTTGTTTTGCTATTTCATTATCATCATCATCATCACCCCTTTCCACTTTGCTTTATAACCTTCTGCTTGTATTATGTATGTGAGCCTTAACTGCATAGCTGTAAAGTATCTGCAAATCAGGAAATTCTAAACCACCTTGTTCTGTAAGGAGAATCAGCTTATACCATTTAACTCTTGTCCTCTTCCCCTCCCAAACAAATTCCTTCATTTTTTTTATTAGTTATGGTCCACAGCTTCTATGGTTGATAAAAATATGCCTGACCTGTATATAAAATTAAAAGGATTACAAATATTTTCACTTCTGTATCATACTATCCATATCCATAATTGAGAGTTTACAGTTTCTCTGTTTTTGTATTATCTTTTGTTTAGTCTTGTCCCACATATCCTTAGCTTCCATGACAGAAATATTTCAATCCATACACTTATATATTTCATCTTACCATGCCCCCATAAATATGGATGTTGCTGAACCAATTCAGGAGTTAGCATATTGTTTACTACTATAGCCTTTATTTTCTCAGCATTTATTTTATATACCCCAAAAAACTTGAAACTGTCTCAACATGGTCCACAACACTGAAATGTACAAAATAAAATCATCTGCAAATAAAGATTACCATACAGATTATATCCTTGGATATTGAGTCTCTTAGTTTTTTTTTTTTTTTTTTTGCTAATGTCTCTAAATATAAAATAAATAACAAAGGGGAACTTTTCAACTATAGCCTCAAAACAGGCTTTGTACAATGAGAATGGAGGACTACAATGGTTATCCCACTTCACAAGAGTGGACCTTTAATTGACCTCAGAAAGTGCAAACCTGCTTGTCTGTCTAGTCTAATATGCAAAGCCATGGAATTAATTATCATGGAAATGATCAACAAAGACATAGGTAACCTTTAAATGCTGGACCCAGCCCAGTTTAGCTTTGTCAGTGGAAGGTCATGCCTAGTAAACTTGGTGGACTTATTTCAGAAGGTCACCAAGGCAATGGATGAGGGGGAAAATGGTGCATACCACCTACCTGGATTTGGCTAAGGCATTCAGTACAAAACCCCACTTGGCTATAGTTGACAAACTCACCAGACTGGGCATGCCACTTCATAACTCACTGGATTGTCAGCTGGCTCACAGACAGGACCCAGGAAGTCACAATTGGTGATATCACCTTCACTAAAAGACTGGTCACCAGCAAGGTATTTCAGGGCTCCATGCTGGGACTGCTCCTCTTTGGCATCTACATCTCAGAGGTAAAGGCTAATGTCAAGGGACTTTGGCTGACCAAGTTCACAGATAATTGCAAATTGGGAGCTATCACAGATTTCCCCTGTGATACAAACATCTTACAAGAGCATCTATCACAGACATATGTCTGGTGCCAAAGTCATGGACTGAAATTCAATGTCAAGAAATGCAGTATAGTGCCTTTTGGAAAACTGTCACCCAAGCTAATTACTCCATCATTAAGACACCTCTAAAAGTTGATCTGGTAGTAGGAGATCTGGTAACATACATAGAGAGTAATCTGGCCTTTGACCAACATGTGGCCAAGGTAGTAAGGAAATCTTTCTATGTCATCCAACTAGGCATGGCATCCGGGTCCAGGTAAGTCATAGTGCCACTTTATTTGGCCCTTATCAGACTCATTGAGTATAATGCCCCTTTAGCATGTACCTGACCAGACATATGCAACAGCTGGAACCCCCACAAAGGTTCCTTTCTAGGAGAATTGAGGGTAGACACTCATTGTCCTGTACAGACCGCCTTAAAGCCCTATCTCTATACTCTATCTCCACCAGGTTACTGAGAGGCTATCTATGCCTGGCATACAAGGCATCCTCGGATCCAACTCTAATGGATCTTTTGCACATCTGCAAAATGAACAGCATCAGAACTAGATACAAGGATTTAAATTTTGCTTGTGACATAAATAAGACATGTTGGTGAAATAGATATGTATCTCTGTGGATCCCCATGCTCTGGAACAGACTCCCCATCCATATGAAGCAGAGTCCATCCCTAACTCTATTTAAGCATAACCTTGCCCAATAGATGGGAAATTGGCAATTCACCTTGGCTGTGGCCCCCATGTTTCTGACAGACACAGACAGTAATGCCCAAACTTACATGCCCCCACATAACCTCTAGAAACCCCCACCAAATAAACACCCATGATACATAGGGCCATAATTGGGTTGGATTGCATAGCTAGGCTTATAAAGGCTGTGGTGGTCATTAGCCTAGTATTTAACTGTGAACCTGTAAGAAGAACTCCTTGCCTGTTTAAACACATCTTGTCATAGAGGAACCCTCCTAATTTAATTCTTGCCTCCAACCCTTCATCCATCCTTTTTAAATTAAAACAGGGAACACACATGCTACTACTACCTTACTCATAAAATCACAGTTGAATCTGTTGAGTACTTTCCCTGCATCAAGCCTCACCAACAACAGCAGTATTTTCTTATGCTCTGCTTCCCATCTGCAGCATCATCATTCCATTGATGTTGTCAAATGTTTGCCCCCTCTCCAAAAAACACATTGATCCATGTCTATCAATTTTGGTAACACCTTTGTCATTTATGTAGCTATTACAGACATAAACTATTTATAATTATGGTTTAAACTTGAAATGGGTCTCCATGAAGCTGGGCCTCTTTGGGTAATACAGCTTCTACCGCCTTCTTCCAAGATGACACACCCCCACCCCAACACTCACTATAATATCGTTAAACAAAATATTCCAAATCTTTATCAGTATTTTCCCTCCTAACTTCCAAACTTCCACAGGAATGCCATCATTCTTGGAGACTTTCCATTTGACTGATTATACATCATCTCTGCCTATCTTAGCTATTCATTGCTGAGCCTCATCTTCCTCTAACCTTGGCATACATGTCATCCATCAATATTTCCATTTATGCCCTTTATTGGTTTCCACATATCTATGCTTTACACAGATTTTCGTAACATTTCTGAAATATCCCCAATACCTTTGTAGGCTATCAGTTTGTTTTTCTTTTCACTGGCTTCCTAAGTTTGGTGACAACCCTATCTACTTCCCACTTTCTATGCCATTGTGCTAAAATTATTTTACTCTGGAGTCATCAAAGCAATAATTGCTTAACAGCAACATTTCTAAATTCAGGTATGTTATTCAAATATTTTCTTATTTTCTCTTTAGCACTCTGAAGTTGCTCCTGTTCTTGTTATGTGAGATTCTCTTTCTTCTGGAAAACCTTAACCTTTGTCACTCCCGCTAAGTATTTCATATTACTTTCCCCCTAATGATCTGTATTATTTCTCTCGTATTTTTAAAGTCTAAACCCTTGTCTGAGGATTGAAGCCAAATACCCCCACATTTTGTATGATTGTCATTGCCACTGGGCCAACAAGAAGTCTCTGGACAGATAGGTACCTAGTTTCCACCAAGAGCGGTTTTCCTTTCAACTAGGAAACCACAATGAATGTGATTGTAAACATACAAACATCCAAGGCAGTACAAATCAGAACCTACTACTGTATTAACAACTCAACAGGAAAGGAAATTTTGACCCTTATCTGGAGATTAAAGCCAGCACCCCCCCCCCCTCGCATTCTGTGTAGTTGTCACTGCCAGTGGATTTGGTATATCAAGAAAGAGGAGGTAAAAGATAATAGGGTCCTTGAGGGCATGGAAGACAAGGTACATATCTCCCCTCAAGAGCCTGTATGACAAAGAGTTCAGTGATAGTTATCAGTAAAGAGTATAATCACTAAGGTTTTTGGAGCCTGAGATTCTTTGTCATGAACCTCTTAGTTTTTTTTTTTTTTTTTTGATATGCCTAGTAAAACGATACATGCCAAAGGATGCATTATATTTTATAATGGATCTGACGATGGCACAGTACAGAGGAACAATAACTCCCTTAGTTTTACATTGTATGTCCTTTGAGATTAATTGTGACATATAGAAGGATATTCTGACTGCATTTGCTACGTGGTGATCAAAGGAGAGGAAGCCATTGCCCCAGGTGTCCAAGTCCATGATCACAGACTCACTGGACAGTAAGGTGTCACGTGTACAGGAGGTGGCAGGATTTTTTTTGTTTGTTTTACAAAGGAGATGACACTGCATTGCTTAACATTTAATGTGAGCTCTTTTTTGCTGCAGCTGAAGTTAATGCGTGTTAGCTCCATTTGAGGGGTAATAGTATCATTGGTTAATTTAACTACTACATCCAGTTTACCAGTTTACAATCATCAGCAAAAATAGTCAGCCAGAGATCCTTGTTGTCAGTGTTCAGTTCAGAAAAATAAAAGCTTAATATGGAAGTATGGGGAATGCCACTGGTCACCTTCTCCTTAACTGAGGAGATATCACCAACCCTGACAACATGTATTCCGTCCTTGAGCCAGTTTGAAATCCATCTTACCACAAAGGGATCAATGCTTAAGTCTTTCCCTCCAGTACAGGTCTTTTGAGTGTGTACCTTTAACCCTCAGTGGGTGTAGCTTGAGACTTTAAAAAATGAGGTTACCATCTTACAGTTCTAACAAATATTCACTGACAAAGGTCAAATATCAATACAGGTGTGTTTGCCATCATGTATGCTTTAAGATATATATGATACCGTGTATTTAGCATAGGTTTGGAGTTAATGCAAATATGGATAAGCAATATTTGACATCTAGAGGCACAGTAGGAGGTAAACGCAGAAGTGCCTGGAGGCCCACTCGGCTGAAATGAGTTAACACCATTCATCATATGGTATGGAGTCAAATGCCTTAGCCAGATCTAACTAGCCTGTGTGAACAGTGTGACCATTGTCCATCACTTGCTTGACCTTTTCAAAGAAGCACACAAGATTTAGAAGTCATGAGCTGCTCTTAAAAAATATGAATCATTGCAGGTTGAGCCTGATCAAATTTTTACTGTTCTGGCTTATGAGGTCAGTGATGATGCATTCTGTGGCTTTATAAACAAGACTAGTAGTTTCCTGGGTCAGTGGTTGGGCCACCCTTATAGAAGAGCATTACCACTGCAGCACACCATGGCTCAGCAACATATCCTGTGTCAAGGATTAGGCTAAACAACTTAAGGAGGGGAATCAGCAAGAATCTTTGACAGTGTTTATTAGACAATCATGTATATTGTTGGGACCCATTGAAAATGTTTTAGGTTTTGGAAAGTGCTTTAGGATGTGATCCTTTGATATGGTAGGAGGGAAGTGACTCAGGGATGTATGGAGTGGGGATATCTTCAGAGGAGAAATTTGCAGCAAATGTATTTCTACTATGTATGTTTACAATGTCATTAGGATTTGAATAGAAGGTGCCATTATAGACATGTTCTGCAAATTATTCCTTAGTTTTCGTATATAGCCAACACAGTACTTGTAATTATTCTTGACCCCAGAAGCTAACTACATTCATAAGATGCTTTGCTGGTCTTATAGCTGCATTCAGTTTCTTGGTGATGCATTTTATATTGTCTTTGTTATGGAAGGTTCTGACCTTACAAGGGAATATAAGCAGTTTATTCCTTCTATTATTCTATAATTTGTTAATGCCTACTGACCACCAGAGTAGTTTCTTGTTGAATTTGCCACTTTCTTACTTCTAGTGGGGGCAGAAGTGGCTGCAACTCCTGGATCCACCGTCAAGTTAACATAGGTAGTGAAATTTGAGATTTTGTTATACAATTGTAAAAGGTTTGCTTTTTTGAAGTCTCTGAAGAGGGTTGTGTTGGTTACTAGGGGGTAGATGTTCTCAGGGTATATGTAACCAGTTTGTGTTCCAATTTAACTAATGTCGACCCAGCCATTGGGAGAGAATATCCATGTCATGTGATCTGCACCCACATGTCAGGACAGTACCCCATCATATTCCTTTTCCAAGACTAACTCCTGCTTAAGTCTGGTAAGTCCTAACTAGCAAATGAAGGTGGGCATCGATGCTTGGTCTGCCACCATACTATGCATCAGAGTGATTATGGCATTGTCCCTCTTCGTGCCATTTCCAAATAATTCTGGAAATCCTCACACATACCTTGGAGGATTCTGACCATTTCCACCTGACTCTCTGTGCCAGTGCTCTGAGTCCTAACAATGTCACAGCATATTTGCTACTGGGCAGCCAATGCTGTATGTGTTTCCTGGGGTAGTTATAACAAATTCCTGTGCTTGGGTCCCCTTTGTAAAGGTGGCACTGTGGACACTGTTACCTCTGAATGACTGGCATCATCCTGAAAGTGGTGTTCTGGGTTTTGGAGATACTGGTGGAGAGGTGCATTGGGTTTTCCTCCTGTACAAGTGCGAGAGTAACATCAGCATGTGCTTGACTTTGTGATGCAGGGTTACTAACATGTTGTGTGAGAGATCCTGCTGTTAAACTTGGCAGCTGAATGCCATTTTCCTCAGGCTGCTTCATAAATATAACTACATCATCGTCATCTTCAACAGCCATTCTGCTGCTGCTGTCCTCCAAATTTATTGGCATAGAGAAACCATTTGTTTCTGCTGCTGACCCTGTAAAATGACTTGAAAACACTGCTAATAAAGAAACAACATACTGTACTATATACTTTTTAAGAAGGTGTGGAGGACACACTTACAATGCATACTGCCTTCACTGACACCCTGTACAGATGTAGTCATAGCAATTGCCATGTGTTTAATGTAATACTTTTGTCAGTATTCAGTTTTCTATATAAATGTGTGTTACTGTTTTTAAACCAGTCTTCTTGAGCAGAGTGTTGCTGCTGGAGCACTGCTTTGGGCAATTTCATTACACCTCGTCTTGCTTCTTGCACACCCTAGCATATCATTTGCTCTCTCTTTGCACTGTGTTAATGTGTGTTTTCTTCCACCTGCTGCATTAATGTCCAGGACAGCTGGATTCCAGGTTTTTGTCGTCTCATCTTGTTTGGATATCTTTCAACAAACAGACGTTTCCCATATGTCCTAAGGGCTACCATGAGGAAATGATTTTCCTCATGGCTGAAGTTGCCCTTTCTCTGCCTTGATCCCTTGTTTTGCATAATTGCTGCACATGAAAAAAGGCCACTGTCATACAAAAAACTTTTCATGTAATCAGTAGTCAAACAACACAGCAATGACCATGTGTGCCTGCCATCCTTCGATAAAAAAAAAGTTGGATAATACAAACTTCATAATTATATAAACATGAAAAAAATCACACTCCAGCCAAGGAAAGTTGTGCTACTAGAAGTTACAGTATCATAAATAATTCAGAACAGTAAATAAATCATTTAACAGATCAATCCTTCCCCTAGCCCCTACCATTTTCATGTATTTATAATACTGTCATTTTTCATTCCTCAGTGATACTCTGAAATCCTCAAGTAAGGACACGTATGTTCAGCCAACAACACATCCATACTACTTCAGTACTTCACAATTAAAACACAATCACTGCATGACAGTACCCCATCATATTATTGGTGATCACTAATCATTTTCCGCTGCTGTAATGATTTCCCACTTCCAAATGACAGCTTTACACTATTCCTTGATATGATGATATACACATATCAGTAAAAGAAACATTTCTTCAGTGTAACTCATTGATTTTACATCATTTTGAAGTTTCATTTTAAATTTTAATTTTTTCTTGTTTTCCTTACTTTAAGAAATCTGCACTTTCCTAAGACATTTGCTGCTTAACTCAAGTATTCCCAAGTTAATTTGGTGGTATTTAACTACGTCACATAAATTCAGGCCCTTTACATGTTTTATGTACAAATCAAGCTCTTTTACGTTTATTGTTATATTTCACAGTAATATGTGAATTGTGTACAGCCACTTACAAATGTAACTTGCTCTCTGTTGGTCATTAATGCAGTATTGGGCTCATGTGAACTTGCTGCGGTTAGGAGTGGAGCCACAGCACTCCTCAGCAGTGCCCAACATGATGTGTGAATGTGCAGAAAGACTCAGATATGGTGAAATATAAATATATTCAGAAAAAAACAAGATGTAGTCATATGTATTACAGTTTGCACAACCACAAAGTGCAATCTTTGCAATCTAACATCATCTGGTGCACCTTCTCACGGCAAATCACTGAGTACTTAATAAAAGTTGGTTGGTACATTCATAGGAATATTGTATTTATGCACCCCCTAAAAATATTACTGCTGATACAGTGAAGGAATAAATGATAATGAGGTATAATATTAAAAAAAACAATAGTAAGGTAAGGTACTGCAACAGTAACAATTATAAGTAATAAAAAATAAAAATGATTATTGCATACAGTTTTAATGCCCAATATAAATGAAATGAGAATGTAATTCTTTAAAAACACATATATGTGACAAAGCATTTGGGTTAAATCAAACTTGCCATTGATAAAAGTACATACTGTAATGCCCCTGCTGGTTAACTACATTTGGTTAAGGTGGTGTCAAGCCCCAGATGGAACATTTCTAAACCTGTGAACCACAGCCCCGATCATACTTTCTTCATTCTGGTTCTGGCTCTTCTAGTCATGACAGCACCAGTTAAGAGACAACGTTGTGCTCCAAGCTGGTCTAATAAGGAAACCAGAATTGTGGTCCACCTAATCAGGGAGTCATATCTGGAAAATATTGAGGTTTTCCATTGAAGCTCAGATTGGAAAAAGATCAATATCTGTCAGGAGGTGGGTAAGCACCTCTCACCCATTCCATCCAACAGTGCTGTCACAGGTATAATGACCTTCAGAAACATAGGCCTGACCAGCTGGCTTGAGTGGTTTGACCAGGTAGAGGGAAGAAGGACAGAGATCTCTAGCAAGTATAAAATTATATTTGGGGGGGGGGCATATTAAATCTATATTAAATATGGGTTTAAAAAATATAAGTGGGTACCATAGCTGAAGGCATTTGCTATAAGTAATGTGTACCTGCAAAAATGTAATGTTATAATAATGCAAAAGAAAGCATAAATGTATCTGTACACAGAACTGCGTCTGAGTACAAATAAATGGAATGTTTAAGTGATAGCATAATTCTACATACATATGCTTGAAAATCACATATATAGTTCTGCATGAATACCTTTACAACTGCTTTTTCATGTATTTATACAGGAAACAAAAAATGTTTGTATTTCCATATACATCTTCTTCTTCTTCTTATTTCAGCTTTTCCTGGTTAGGGGTCGCCACAGCGGATCACCTGTCCGCTCATGATTGACAGTGGAATTTTACGATGTCGAGTTGCCAGCCCGGCACCCAACCTTCCACAGAAGGCACACACATGCACGCACTCATGCCTAGGGCCAATTTAGAGTGTCCAATTCACCTACAGCATGTCTTTTGGGATGTGGGAGGAAACCTGAGCAAGGAGGACATGCAGACATTTCAGTCATGGGCAATAATGTCTTGCTGTTCTAAAAAATATCAATATTAGTACTTGCTTTAATGTAATTTGGTAGTCTATTCCATGCATCAGCAAGTCTCTCAGAGAACTAATTAGTACACCTCTCATTCCTGTATAGTCTTTTACATAGGTTGTCTGATGATTTTCTACTACTTTTCGATAACCCTGAACATTCCCTGAAGTAGCTGTTTCCAAATGCCCTCTATACCTGAATAAGATCTCTTAAATGTCTATATGAGACAGTGTACAAGTTCAGATACTTTAGTCTTTCATAGTAACTTAAATTTTCACATCCACGGATGCCCTTGGTATATTTCTACTGTACTCTTTCCAATTTAATCATGCTTTTTTTTAATTTCTCCAGGTCTTTTGGGTTTTTAATACCATGATGGGAATGGACCCCATTCCTAAGTCAAAGTACGATTAAAGTTCATAAAATTAGTATTGTTTCAATCTTTGATATCAGCCAGTAGTGCTCTTCACAGTAATGTATCCAAATACGATTGTAAATTCTTTTTTATAAGACCCGTTGCTCCTACTACTATTGGAACTGTCTGGGTATCTTTCTACCACATGGCTCTCGTTTCTGCCTCCAGATCCTGATATTTTATGATTTTGTGTGTCTGTATATGCAAGACACTGTAGTCACTGGGTATGGTGATTTCAATGATCAATAATACTTTTATCTTCTTTTCTTGGACCACTATATCCAGTTTTCTAGCATCTATCTTTTGGACTATTGGTAATGGGTGATCCCATGTGATATAAACTTTATAATTTTCTATGATGCTTTGTGGCTCATGTTTTCAGTGTTTTTCAGCTACTTTGATATCATAATGTTTGCATAATCCCCAGTGTAACAGTCTCGCCACATTATTATGCATTTCAGTATACGGTACTTCTGCCATTAGTGAGTCACAACCAGCAACAAGGTGTGTGACTGTTTCCAATTCCAAAAAACCTACATTTGTCTGTTTCTCCCACATGTTCAATGAACTTTATAAACCGGCATGTACTTAGCCCACTATCTTGGGCTGCTAATATTAACCTTTCATTTCTTGGTTTGAATTTGCCTCTCCTTAACCATTCCTGCATTCGTTCTTGATTAACATGAGGCTCTTCCAGAAGATTTCTATACTTGCAACTATATTTATGTTTTTTCCACATTTATTGCCTTCTCACCTGGTCCTTCACCATATATTCTTTCTTTTGTTTTTAGGCACATTCAGTTGCTACGTGAGTTTTTATCCACTTCTGGTTTGATTTCCATTCCTGTTTGATGTCGATACGCTTCTGCTAGATTAAGCAGACACGTCATCTTAGATTTATTCTCCTCATGTTTTAAAACTTTCACTACATTTGGATCTTGTGAGGTCAGTAGATATGTGTTGAGTCCCACGATTGCAGATCTATACATGTAATGAATTTCAAGGAGGCCCATCCCTCCTTCAGAATGTGGAATATATAATCTTGCTATACAATGATTTTTATAAATCATTTGATGAGCATGAAGCATCTTTCTTGTTTTAATATCCAATCTATCCAAAACTTTTGGGGGCCAGTCAAGTCACTCCAAAACTGTAAGTTAGGACAGGAAGAGCAAATTGATTTATAGCTTGGATCTTGTTCCTAGATGTCAGTGCTGTTCTCAGGATTAATTTAAGTCTTCTAAAATATTCCTTACTTTTATTTGCATTTGTTCATGTTTTATTGCTGATACTTCATCATTTCCCAAATATATATATATATATATATATATATATATATATATATATACACACACACACACACACACACACACACACACACACACACACACACTCCCTCTTGCTCAAGTTATTTTATATCACATTCTTGTCCCAAACTGATGTTTTCCTGGTGCTGCAGTTTTCCTTTTTTAAAGGTTGCTTTTGCATATTTATCAAGACAAAATGACATTCCAATATCATCTGAAAATATTTTGACAACCTGCAGCTGTGCTTTCAGTTCCTCATCTGATGAGCTATACAGTTTTAAATCATCGACAAAGAGAATATGAGAAGCCATTGTTGTTTTCTAGGAGCCAAATTGTAGCAATAGCCTAAGCTGTTAAGTAAACAGCTTAATGGTTTAATGGCAAGGCAGAATAGCAATGGTGACAGTCACCCTGGAATATCCCCCTTTGAATTTTTATCCCTGGGATAATAATCTGTCCTTTATCATGGCTTAATTGCAGAGTGGTCTGCCATTGTTTCATGGTTACTGTAATGTAGTCAATCAGTGCAGGGTGTATCTCATACACTTTTAAGCACTCTTTTATCCATGAATATGGGATACTATCAAATGATTTTTGGAGTCAATCCATGCCATACTTAGATTCTTCCTCTTTTACAGTTCTCCGCTGTAACTTTATTTAACAACAAATGATCCTTTGTTCCATATGACTTTCTTTTATTGCCCTTTTGTTCTACTGCCATAATTGAGTTTTTTTCTAAATGACTATAAACTCTGTCAGCGTCAATTCCCATGTATAGTTTATACGTCGTTGGAAGACAAGTTATTGGTCTATAATTTTTAGGGTAGCTTGCAGGTTCACATTGTTTTTCCTGTTGTTAACCAATGCGATGTCTGTTCGGGGTGCGCATATAAATAGTTCTTACTCATGGCTAAATCCTTTTGCAAAGATGTTAATACTTTCAGCCAAAAGTTAGGTACTGCATCTGGCCGTGGGGTTTTCCAGTTAGAAGCTTTTCTTAACTTTGTTTCAATCTCTCTGGCTGTTACTTCATCCCATTTCATATCCTATACCTTTAACCCTCTTATTCTTTCTTTTACTTCTTCTATCGATTTAGCATCTTTCTTAAGTTCCACAGGATCTTCATAGATACTTCTCCAAAATGTATCTATTTTTTCTTTTTTTTGATGGTCTTTCAATTCCTTTTATCTTATTTCCCAATTCTTTATAAATTTTTTTGGATCATCAATAAATTGCTTATTTGTACTTTTCCTTTATATTTATCTTCTTATCTTCTAAGTCTTTCCTCCTGTGCTGAAATTTTTAGTTTATTTGCAATAGTACATGATAGATCCTGGTCTGTTCTAATACTGCGCATTGCTTTTATCACATCTATCTTTCTTAGTATTTTTGTTGATCTGTTCCCTCTTCTGTAATCTTTTAACAGTGACACTGTTTGTCTTAGCTGCTTTATAGTTTTCTCTGTTCGATATTTCCATGATGGTATTCGTTTTTGCCCCTTCCTTCCCTGTGTTCCTGTGATAGAACTTTATCAGTTATTAATTTAGCAGCACAGTAATATATTCTGTTTACTTCTGTTATATTGCATGGATCTCTATGGGCAGTCCTAATTGCTGCATTCATTTGTTTTATCAAACTTCTGACTTTTGGGGTTTTATTAACTTTCTGCAGTCTATTTCTCTCATTGATCTTGATATATCTTTCTATGTCTATTAAATCAAGCAACTCTTCTCTTAACTCATTTTCTTCCAAACTGAGAGCATATACCTTATTTTCCATGTCCTGTGGGCATTCTAAAGAAGATTCTATAGCATCTTCCTGCGGTACATTCTCTTCAACTTCATTCTGTGCATCCGTTGCTCTATCATATGGGAACTCACTGGCCTATCACTCCTCAACATTGACTGCATCAGAGTTTCCACAGTTTCCTGTTCCTTCCTTTGCTGTCTTACTTCAAGTGAATGTTTATACTGCTTTCCTGTGGAAGGCTCCATGATATCTTGATATGGCACCTGATCAATTGTTTCCTGTTCCACTGGTTTCCTTAATTTGGATATCCATTGTTTTATCCTGTTGTGGTGCTTTCTGCATTCGATTTTCTACACTAAATCCTTCTCTTTGCAGCTGCTCCATAACTTCAATTTCTATTTCTTTGACTTCTCCATTACAAATCTCTTTTTCTACTTTTCCTCTTAATATCCTTATTTTTTTGTATTGTAAAGTTTTCCATGTCCGAATTCCTTTGCCTGTATTTCTCTTCAAATATCTTTGGTGCTGCTCTTTCTGCATTGGTTAGTTTTGTTCTCCTTTGCATAAATATTACACTATATTAAATCTCTTTTCCTTTCCCATGTCCATATTTCTTCTTCACATGTCTCCTGATCTGCTTGCTTTTCCTTATTCTGGGGACTCACTCCATCATGCTGTGATGTAGTCTATGTTAGACCCTCTAGATTAAATCCTTCACTTCGCAGGCACTCCATAACTTCAACTTCTATTTCTTCAACTTCTGCTTTACTAATCTTCTTTTCCACATTACATCTTTGTGCTATTATTTTTTTTATTGTGAAATGTTCCATATCTGGATGCTTTTGCCTGTATTTCTCTTCAAATGTCTTTTGAGACTGCCTTCTCCATATTAGTTAATTTGACTTTCTCCTTTGCATAAATATTGTACCATATCAACTCTCTCTTTCTTTCCCATGTCCATATTTCTTTTTTATATTTTTCAAATATCTCTAGGTTTTGTTGTTTATATTTTCACAATTCCTCAGATGCTTCTTTTTCCAGGCAGATCAAAGTTTCTTGCTCTATATACTGTTTTTCAAAAATCTGTTGTATTAATGAACGCAAATTTTTATTTGAAGCTTTTGACAGTTTTTCATGCAGAAGTATTTTTCTTTCCTCTAATTTCTCTCTTAATCATTTTGTAAATCTTGTGTCTGGAAATTCTGGGCTTTTTACATAATAGTAACAATACATAATTTCTTTCTTATCCTCAGTGGTCCACTCTATCGTCTTTATGGCTCTTCTTTGGCCAATCAATTTTTGTGGACTGCTACTTCCTTCTATAACAGGGGAGCCATCTTCCTCCTGGGCCTGGCCTGGCCCCGCCTGGCCCCATTGCAGGAATGTTTTCATATTTTGAGGATGCTACACTGTCATTTTTTTCCAGTCCTGGCACCAGTGTGCCTACTAGGATTGGACACTTTTTTATCCTGGGATTTGTGTACCCAGCTATCTTTTTTATTTAATTCTGTTCATGATATATGCTATGTAAATACAGTCTATATATCAGTGTTGTCTTGGTGAGATTTTGCGAAAAGCAAGGTCCACATCGTGCAGGTACTCACCAAGACTTGAGGATGAATTCAATTGCAGCACTACTACTCTCCTTTGCTTGCTGACTTTTCATCTATCTAGTAGGACCCATTGTTTTCTGTAAGGTTTCCTTACTGTTTTTCCATACTCAAGATTGGGTCTAATGTAACTAACAATGATTTCAGCATTTCTGATTTCCTAGACTTTATAAATCTTTTTGTACAATATATAGTTCTATAACTGTTATTAAATAATATGTTGAATTGCTTAGAATAACTCACAGCTGTAACTACCCATATGCTCAAGTCCTTCCATGAATCTATGGTTTCAATCAGTGTGTACTGTGTTAAGTAGTCACCTTTCAGTCTATGTCTTCCAAATCTCATATGCTTACTTTTTGATGTATTGATGAGCAGGTTATTCTACTGTGCCCAAATGGTCACTTTAGTCAAGTTCTTTTGCAGGCATGCCCTATTTGCAATACATAACCAGTCTACCCATTTTAGAGTCTTTGGCATACAGATTGTAGAACATCTCAGATGAAAAAGATCTGAAAGATTCAATGTGAGCAAATATGGGCCTAGGAAAGTACTCTGTGGGACAGCCTAACTGTAACCTAGAATTTCAGCTATCCAGTTGCTGTGTGATACTTGCCATGTCCCATTTCTTAGCCACGTAGCTATCCATCCTGTAAAGAATAAATCAATACTTAGCTGATCTAATGTATTGATCAGTTTTTTGTGTATGACCCTATCAAATGCTGAAGCTGAGTCTGTATAAATTGCACCACAACACAATTTGTCATTTATAGCTGTTATGTTGTATAGAACATCATGTCACAAGTGGTTATAGATCTAGTTTCAACATATGCATGCTGATACATGGTTTCAAATCCCAACCTCATTAATCCTTACAGTCATTTATCCAAAATAACCTTCTCCATTATTTTACCACAACATGAAAGTAAACTTTTGGGTCTGTATTACTCTGTCTTTGTCCTACACCCCTTTCCATAAAAGATAGGTAGATAGGTTTAACAAGTGCATGTCTCGAATCTTGAGAAGTCTCCCCATATGTAAATAATCTAGTGATTAACCAATATAATGGTACTGTAACTTCATGCCAAAGTGTTCTCAGGTCATTATTACTAATTCCATCACCTTCCTGTGCTTTGCTTAGGACCAGTTTATTAAGTTCGTTTTCAATATAATTTCATTTGATTTCAGTATCCAAGTTTACCTGGATGTTACTATGACAATTTATCACCCTCTTAGTGGATCCAAAATGCTTTGCATAAGATATTGTAAATATATTTATAATTTGTTGTGTCTGAGAATAAATTTTAGAGTCTACATAAAGTTTGTTTGTCTTTATTACTGACACATTTTACATCTCAATAAAATGGTTTTCTATTATGCTTGATATCTTTACATAAATTTTCTTCAGTTTTTTTATCTTGTCTCACACTGTGTTTGTCTGTCTAGCTTGTTTATTTCCGTTTTCAAAGTTATAGTTTGACCTAATTTCCATTTCTTATATTTTTTTTATCTTGCACCTTAATCAAGTTATCTTGCTGTTATGGAAATATATCCTACAGATGTTGTGTGCCTGTATCCTCATGTTAAACATTTTTTGTTTTTTTGGATTGAAACATTTTCTCTTTCAAAACTTGCCACATTCCTTCTGCATTTTTTTCCACTGAATGCATCGTTCTAAGTAGTTTTACATAGTGACTGTTTTGCTTCTTTATAATCTGTTGTTAATCTTCTGTGCGCTGGTTTAAATTTCAGTTTGGCAGAATTATCTAGCAATGATTTAACCTTTGTAACCTAATGCTCACTACATATTCACGATGGTAAACCTTGACATGCAGTAGCTGTCATTTCCTTAGAAACACAAACAATGTATGTTCTGTTCCCTGGTATTCTTTCTCAGAATATGAAGCAATTCTTCCTGAACATATGCTGTAAATAATTTCCTTACTAATGTTGAATCAATATTATTTCAGTCTGTTTATGGTAAATTTAAGTTCCCAGCCAGTATTATTTTCTCCTGGGTTTCATGGAAGAAATGTATGATTTCCTCTAGGTCATCAGCACTTGACTTTGGTCCTCTGTGCACTGTTACAGTAGTTATATATTCCAGGCTTGTCTTTATTTTCACAGTTATACAATCTATAGTATTGGTGTTATCACTGAACATGTGATAATCACAGGTCTCATAACAATCTTTAATCCCTATCATAATACATCAACCTGATTTTTTTGTTAGAATGTCTGTTACAGTAAGAAACTGACAGAACTGTTTACCCAATCATTGTTCTTTAATCATATTTCACAAACAATAACAACACCAATCTTTTGAGAGCACAGCAAAATTTACAATTAAAAAAACTTTATTACTAATACTGTAAGCATTAACAACCTTCACAGAAGCATCAAATGGTGCTCTCTGTGAACTGTTAAATTTCTGACCTGGCAAAAATCCTGTGTTGTGTTTGTCAAGTACTGCAATATATCTGCTGCAAAAATTATTTTCCCTGGTCTCGACAAGTGTACACTACCCTATCTAAACATGTGTGCCTAAAATTTGGCTTGGATGCTCTACAAATTTCAATCTTTTACAATGGGCCATTTTTTTATACAGGTATTTTCCCCAAAAATCTTTTCATTCACAGTAACTTGACTCTCCTTTATGTATGTGATTTATGAAAAATATGTCCTAACACCTGTACAAGCTATGGTTTCTCAGAGGGCTTTAAAGATCATTTGTATCAACATAAATAAAAACAGCTCCATACTTCCTTACATTAAGGCATTCTAAAGCCTTTCTCACATCCTGTATTTTTGCTCCTGGCAAGCTTAACACTATTTAATGTTCATTATCTTCTCTGTAAATATAAATATCAGTTCCTCTAATAATTGAATCTCCTATTACAATTATATCACTTTTGACCAGATCTAAAGAATCTCCAACTTCAAATTCAGTAATATCTGTGCAATCAGTTGTTAAACCGGAATGATCTTTATCACCATTCATCTTATTAATTCCACTCTTTTCATTGCTTATTACACTTACAAGCATGCAGTGCTCATCCAGCTGGCTTTCTACTTCCACAACGTAAGCCATATTGTCTACTTGGTCTTTCTCCTCTTTTTAATTAAAGTTCTTCAGTCCTTCCAGGTTCAGTTTTGATTTTTCTCCTTTTCACCTGGCCCTTGCCTCTTTTTTTCTACCTAAACTTTTGGAAAAAATATGCCTTTTTCTGTAGAATGAAGGTTTTCTGCTAGAACAATGTTATCATTCCCTGTAATCTGTGTGTTACATAACAAAGCAGTATCCTTTTTAGTATGCATACCACGGTGGTGCAGCGGTTAGCATTGCCGCCTCACAGCAAGAGGTTCACCGGTTCGATTCCCGGCTGGGGTGCCTTCTGTGTGGAGTCTGCATGTCCTACCTGTGGTTGCGTGGGTTTCCTCTGGGTGCTCAGGTTTCCTCCCACATCCCAAAGACATGCTGTAGGTGGATTGGACACTCTAAATTGGCCCTAGGTGTGAGTGTATGCCTTCTGTGGAAGGTTGGGTGCCGGGCTGGCAACTCAACACCATAAAACTCCACTGCCAATCATGAGCGGACAGGTGATCCGCTGTGGCAACCCCTAACCAGGAAAAGCTGAAAGAAGAAGAAGCTGCTGGACTGAGATTAACCTCTTCTCTTCCAGTATCCTCTATTACAATATATTCATTTCACCAGTTACAATACAGTCTGATATACATTCTGTCATCTTTCCATCTCTAGTTATTTGCTTCCAATACCTTGGTTCCTTTGCCAGATTTCTTCAATAAATGCCATCCCCCTCTTGCCTTTTGTCTGTATCCCTAATTGCAGTCATCCCTATTGGTAGAATCTCCTTTCTCCAGTCACGTGTTGGTTTAGTTCTTAGAATACTTTCTACTACTTTATGGGTATAATATTCTGTATGATTATTGTTATTCTCCTTAAAGGCCTGCATCCAAAATCCCAGTCTCTCATTGTTTCTTGAGCTTCCTCTGTGTTTTATCATCTTCCCTTTCCACTTTGAATTATAGTTTTCTGCTTGCGCTATGTATATTAGTCTTGAATGTGTAGCTCTGAAATACCCCTTCCAATTGGGTAATCCCAAGCTGTCCTGTTTTACTGGAAGAATCAGCTTATCCCTCTTGACTCTTGCCATCTTCCCCTCCCAGCTAAAGTCTTTCAGCTCCCTATTAATTGCTAGCCACAACTTCTCCTCTGGTTGATAAAAATATGCCTGACCTGCGTATAACACTAAAGGGACTAAAATATTTTCACTGCTTGTATGTTACTATCCATATCCATATAACGTTTCCATTTTCTCAGTTTTTGTATTATCTTTTGTATAGTCTCTTCCCACATATCCTTAGCTGCCACACTAGAATCATTTTTAATCCATACTACTAAATATTTCATTTTATCATGTCCCCATAAATATGGGTATTTCTGAACCAGTTCACATGTGGGCACATAATTTACTGCTATTGCCTTTGTTTTAGCTTCATTAATCTTGTACCCCAAAAAAGATCTTAAAGTGTCTCAAAATGTTCCACAACACTGTAATATCTTTGTCAGGTACAAAATAATATCATCTGCAAATAAAACCAGCTTTTCTTGACTACCTTACCAATTATATCCTTGAATTTCTGAGTCCCTTATTTTCTTTGCCAGTGGTTCTAAATATAATGCAAATAATAAAAGGGAAAGAGGACACCCCTGCCTGCTCAAGCAGAAGTTATCAGAGAGGATCCTCACTTACTTTAATTTTACCTCTGATCCCTCATATATTCTCCTAATAAAACAGTCTAACAACCTCCGTGAACGTAGCCTGTACCAATAGCATCAATATAAAATGTATGAATCAGGCAGTCACATAAAAAAACAACAAAACAAAGTATAATAAACCAATATAGATTCAGACAGCAGCAATAAAGAAAAAAAACAAAATAGATCCATACTATATTTATTATTGATTTTTTATTATATCGCTACATCTCTGGACATGACAATTTGATTTATTGGTACAGGCTACTGCTCTCGTCTGCGGAGGTTGTTTGTTTTTTTAACGTTATTAGTCAGCAGGAACGCTTTCTCGAGTGGGACGTCAACGTTTACAAGATTCTCCTAATAAACCTTATCATCTTTTTCAGGAAATGCAAATGCTTCCATTGCCCTGCTCATGAAGTCCCAGCTTACTCTGTCAAATGTGTTCTGTACATCAATACTCACCAGCAACAGTTGTATTTTCTTACATTCTGTTTCCCTCTGGATCATCAATGTTCTGTTAATTTTGTCAAATGTTTGCCTCCCTTCCACAAAACCACATTGATCCTCATCTATCAGTTTCGCCATTACTTATGCCATTCTTTTAGCAATTATAGACATGAACACTTTATAATCATGGTTTACTATTGAAATGGGGCTATATGAAACTGGATCTGATAGATCTTTACCCTCTTTAGGTATTACAGCTACCACTGCTTTCTTCCAGAATGGTTGTCCTTCTCTTAAGATACTATTAAACAAAACCTTTGAGATCTTTATCATTTTCCCCACTTAGCTTCCAAACTTCCACAGGAATATCACCTAGTTCTGGAGACTTTCCTGGTTGTACATCCCAATTTTTATCTCATCTCCTCCTTTCCTGTTAGTAATTGAGCCTCATCTACCTCTAACTTTGGCACATTCAATTCTTTCGTAAACATTTCTACTTTGTACCTTTCTTGATTTTCATATTTTTCTGCTTTATAGAGACTCAGAATTTCTGAAATATTTCTAATATCTCTACAGGATCTCTTGTTACTTTCTTTGTTATAGGCAACCTAAGTTTGACGACAGCCCTTTCTATTTTTTGTTGCCTGAGTTGTTCTGCTAAACGTTTTTGTGCTGTAGGGTTATTATCAAAAAACAGTTACTTAACAGCAATCTTTCTAAGCTTGTGTATATTATTGAGATAATCCTTTATTTTCTGCCTAGCATTCTGCAGTTGATCTTCTTCCTGTTCTGTGAGATTCCCCCTATTCTCCAATACGTTAACATTTGTCAGTCCCTCTAAGTAATTCTTGTTACTTAACCATAGCTCCCTTTCTTTTATTTCCACCCTATTTTTAAACTCCACTGTAGTTTTATCCCACTCCCTAGCTATATTTTCAGAAGAAATTTCTATCCTCTCTAACAGCTCCTGAATAATCTCCACTACCCATTCCTTAAATTCATCTCTTTTCCACAGATAGGTGAGAAAGTCCCAATATCTCATTTTTATTTCATTACCCTATGTTTTTTATTTTAGCTATTATTGGTGCATGGTCAGAAATAGTTACTAGGTGTGTATCAAGACCTTCAATTAAATGCACATGTTCCTGTGAAATATAAGTTCTGTCTAGCCTAGCCCAGTTTTTATATCTTGGGGAATAATATATAAATTCACTTTGAACTCCAATTACTGAATTCACACCTTTCATGCCAAATATTCTTCTACATTTCTTCAAAAATCTATCTTCCTTTGTTATATTTTCCCTCCTGAGCCCTCTGATACATCTTCACTGCTGCAAATCAAATTCCATTTCACACCTACAAGTAATATTCATTGCTGAAAACTGATTATTTCTCCCAGAATTTCCTTAAGCTCCATTATAGCAGTTTTAGGTGGAATGTAAATACATGCCAGTGTAATCCTCCTCTCTTGCCAGTAGCCCCTCAGCACTACAAATCTGCCATTATTATCTTTTTGTCATCTTCTATCACTATTGGAGCTCCTATTGCAATTAACATAAGTACTCCTCATTTCCTTTGTCCCAGGTATTTTGCTGAATAACCATCCTGAAAACATGTCTTTATCAAATTCACATGTTCAGTTCTTTCTAAGTCTGTCTCCTGTAACATAACTATTTGCACTCTACATTTTTTAATATAGTTCACTACTATTTCTTGTTTGTATTTATCTGTGAGGCCATTTACATTTAAAGACATTAAAGAAAGCATTGTTATGTCAAAAAGTTATTATTCCTACCTTTTATGTATAGTATATTTTTGTTAACTGTCTAGTTCTGGCTTTTGTGTTACATGCATACACTGTTTGGCAGGTTGAACTTTTATACAGTTGCTTCTTGTCATATACATTTTATACCTAAGATCTATTAACTTAATACTAACACAGAAAAGTATGTACACCTTCAAATATTGAAGTTTTACCCTCCTAATAGTAGCAAAAGTCCCAAACTGACAGCCACACTCAAAGACTTGAGTTAACCTAAAAGAAAAGTCATCCATGCTAAGACACAGCCTGTGCTTCTACTAAGTGCTGATTGGTTTTGTCTTTTCCCCAGCTCTCCCACTTGGACAAAAACTCTGAATATTTTCAGAGAACATTAACTATCTTGGGAAAGCCCCTGTAATGCTTTCAGACAACATTATCTATTTTGGGAAAACCCTGAATGTTTGCACAGAACATTATCTCCTAGCCAGTTTCTCTCTTCTTTTTTTTCCCTCAGCCAATCACTCTCCACCAGACTGTAGGCAATTTCTCTTTATTAGATTGTCTCCATAGAGACATGAGAACCAGGCAGTCAGTTTCTCTTTATGAGATTGTTTCTATGGAAACCTGAAGACCAGCTGCAGAATTGTTACTGAGCATACACGTATTTGCTAGAAAAAAGCCTCATAATATTCAGTGTTCTTTTTCATTTACTTATTACTTGCTCTCTCTTAAAACTTGTACTAAATCAATCCAGTCATTTCCACATGCAAAAATTAGAAAAAACACATTATTTTTCTTTTATCGTGTTTTTTTTTAACCAGGCTTTTTTTTTTTTTTTTTTTACATTGCAGTGCTTACATTTCTTAAAAGTGAACAAGAAGTGAGAGAGAAGGGAGAAAGAAAAAAAAAGAACAGCAGCACCTGTTTACAATCCCCATTTCACTTAAAAATAACTGAAACATTACTTTATAGTAAGTAAAGAAAACCACATGCCACAAAATTGGTACTATTTAAGAAAAAAATCTTGACTTACAGTTAACTTTCTCCCTCCTCTTCCCCTCCCCAAAGCACATTTCCGAACACTAATGACATGAAGTAGGACATATGCTTTAGAAACACCCCAAGTCCAACAAATTCTGAAAAATTCCAATATTTCCAGATTTTCTTGTTCTATCATATTTCAGAAATATAATTATTGCATTGTAATCCCATATTAAGTTACTGGTTGTATTTCTCTTTGTCACTGAAATCCTGTCTCTGCTTCATTTCCAACATACTCTTGATTCTTCTAGTCAACTCTAATGGTCCCTTCCTTCTCTTCAAGTTGAAAATTTCAAAAAGGTTTCAGAGGTACTGTCCCTCTATGATCTTTACTATCAGAAGAACAAGAAGCAGAATCTCCTTCTGTTTCACAGCTTACTTTTTGTTGGACAAACTTTTGTATTTCCTCCTTAGCATGTACTTCATCAAAAAAGGATTATGTCCCTCCAGAGAAGAATACCTTGAAGACAGCTGGGTATAGCAGTTTCAATCTCACACCTGCATCTCAACATTCCCTGAATATTGGAATAAATTTGCTGTCTGGTGTGCAACATTCTCCACAAGCACTCTGCTATCTCCCATTTTAGTACTTTGCCATTCTGACACAAGTTTGTGAGAATCAACTCCTGCTGGTAGGATTGCATCTTTACTATTAAAGGTCTAGGTTGCTTTCTTTAAGCCAGGTTTGGAGCATACACATGATGTGCCCTTTCATAGATTAGATTACTACTAGGCAAACTGTCCTCAGGGCCATTTTAAGCCTAGCAAATTACCCCATTTGAGAATCAAACCCTGCACCTTGTGTTTCTAAGGTAAGCACACCTTAACCATTACACTAACAACTCCTGCTGTGGAACACCAGCCCAGTTGCTTATTTGTGCTTTCATAAAATTAATGCAGTCTGTTCCTTCCATCTTCTCTGGTATAGCTGAAAATCTCAGGTTTTCCCCTATGTGCTCTTTCTAATTATATATTTTTTAATATGTCTTCCTGAGCAGCCTCATATTCAGCCAGCCTTTTCTTTATTTCAACCTCTGATTTTTCAGCTTTATCATCTTATCTGAATATCTGTTTAAAGCTTCTTCCATTTTTTCCAGACTTTTGTTGTTTGTGTTGATATACTCCATCAATGTTTTGTTTATTTTAACCAGGTCTATATACAGTTCTCTTGTATCTTCCTGTAGGTTACTGGAAGTCTTGTATGACAGCTGTATTGCTTTTTGCTGAACAGCTTCAGAACTTTCCCCAGTCAGTGTTTCTTTCTCACTTTTTGTAGCTGATTTTTTTCCAGGTCTTCTATATTTCTTTATTGCTGGTATCCAGGCAGTGCACTTAGTCAGTTACTGAAATTTACCTATAAACATAGGTCTACTGGCCGCTTCTGCTGAGTTTCTCTTTTCACACTAGGCGAGCTAGAAATAAGCTGTTACTCAATGTGCAGCCATCTTGGAAGTCCAAGAATATTTTAACATTTAAGAATACTTATATTTATTTGGTGATACTATGGCTGCTCCTGAAAGCCTTGCTGCATTGGTCAAACACTACTGTTTGTGTTGGTATTAATTTTACTCAGTATAATTGGGTACCCTTGTAAGAGCCTTAGAGTAGCTGGCTGGTGGCACCTCATAGTCTGGGTGAGGGGGCACGGCAGTTGAATCTGTGCCAGCCTTTCCCAGGTGTGTGTGTGTGTGTGTGTGTGTGTGTGTGTGTGTGTGTGTGTGTGTGTGTGAGCTACTTGGAGCAGGGACACAGAGCACTGGTTACACAGAGAGGGTGGTGGAGGACTTGGCTTGGAATACTTGGCTGAGGACTCAGGTCTACAGTTGTGTCAGTGGGAAGTCTTATTTGGGTGCCTAGAGAGAGAGACAGACAGAAACCCAGCCCCAGGATAGGAATTTGTTCCCTGTGTGCTCTTAAGGGAAATTGTGCTTAGTGCAGAGAGCTGCATCTGGAAATACTGTATGTATTTATCTTTGTTCCAAGTGAACATCCCTCACAGGTATCTGTGGTGAGGATTGAGACTCCTTGATCACTGGCCCAGAGCAGGAACGTCATACCTATCTCCCCCTTTCCACTCTTTAATGAAAACATCAGGGTATCCACATAAGGATAGTCCCATATATAACATTTTAAAACCTTTATTTTTTAAATATTAAAAATTAAAGCCACTCAATGCACTGCTTGCCTTAAGTCTTTTATGCACATAGCTGCAGTTGTCCACAATATCCTAAAATATAAAAAGCCTATGACTTTTAAGTATTACTTGGTATTTACTTAATGCTTAATTTAAGGCACTTTGTTTTTTCCCTAAGTGGATGTGTTTTTCAGACCATTTTTGATTTTCCATATTCAGAGCTAATACCCTGTGCTTAGTTTATTTGCATATACTTTTGGCATTACGTCTCACAAATAACTGCTATATAGCTACATGTTGCTGGACTGCAAGTGCTATCCAGACTCTCTTAAACCCAAGATTTCATGTCCTGGGTGGACAGACTATGTCTGTTGTGCAAACTGTAAATTAGAATCAAGCACAAGGTTCTGACATTTCTTTATTTCATCCATCCAAAAATCACCTTTTTGATTACCAACTTTCTAGATGTGCAACATATACAAATTACAGTGATATTAATACATAGAGAATAAAATGCAAGCGATGTAATTGCTTGAAAGTACTACATTTTCATCTGAGAATGCTTTGTGGAAAATTATAAAATAGTTGCAAAAGTAATGCAAGTGAGTTGTTGGTGAGCCAGTATACAGTTATGAAGCAGCTTTTAAGTGGATATCTACAAGATTTATATTGAGTTGTACAACAGCAAAAAGACTGTAACACATCTGGGGTTGCATTAAGGGCTATTAATATAGCATTGCACAACTAGAAATGCCAAAGTGGCCGTGCAGCTGAATAGCACCCGAAGTATAAGGAAATAGGAAAAGGCCTATGAAAATATGCAGTAAAGATAACAAATGGAGAAGTGGATCAACAATCAAAAGCATAATTCAGCCAGTCCACTGGAGTAGAGGGCTGAAGCCCTGACTGACTATGGCCCAGGTAACCTTGGTTCGATTAGTGGCTTGAGTGACTGCCAGAGGGGCAGGGAAGGATGAGCATGCCCACCCTGTGGGAAGGGCCTTCATTGATTATCTGCCTAAGGGGAGGTGTGGACCAAAGATGGGAGTTGCCCTTGGACATCAAATCAAAAAGCACAGGGGAGGGGGGGGTGGAAAATTGTGTAGGGCATATAAGAATCCCCCCACAGACAGATGCAGAAACAGCTGAGTCTCCAGGACACACTTAGGATCCACAACTGGTCCCTGCCATACCAGTGTAGGTCCAGGGGAGGAGACTGGCTGGTAGGCCTGGAACGGACATGGGGCATTGGGGAGCAGAGCCAGTTAAATGATGTAAGGAAAAGCTGATCATCAATACAAATCATAGTGGTATCAGAAAACGCAAGAAATGTGTCTTGCATATGTCATCAAAGCACTTACAAGAAAAGCTAATGCAGAGAGAGTACTAGAAGACATTACTAAGGATCTGATGAGGAATGAAACAAATTTTTAATAGTAGTCCACTCAGTCATCTGCTAAAGAAACATAAATTAACTTGTGCACAGTACATTTGCGCATATCTGCCCTAGGCAAAAACAAAAATCTGCAGAGGAAAATGACAGTTTAGCATGGCATATAACATCAGAGGCATCACAAAAACCCAGATCTGTAAATTTACCCACACAGAAATATATAGATTCATAGCAGCATTAAATAGATTTAATAGCTCAAGTGCACTAGTGATACAGGTAATTGGGGGAAAAAACAATGGCATGAAGTAAATAATGAACAAAAATCTGCAAGCAAGTTCAGTTGTGTAGCACAAGCATACGTCTGTTATACTCAGTAGTGAGGGAAAAAAGTGAACAGTCCCACAACACTGGGAACACTGAACTGACTGAGTACCATCAGGCTATAATGGCAGTCAATTTTAGCACATGTACAGAATACAATATCCATACAGACAAAACACTCAGCAGGAAAATAGGATACAGCATTCATCATCAGAACAAGGTGTATGTTAACAGAGTGTAGCATCCTAAGCACACATGATGCTAACAAGGCTCAGGATGAGACCTGGAGGTACAGGAGCATGCATAGTGTTAGGTAAACCAAACAGCACTAAATAGCCTGCTCATGCATGGAGAGGAGTGGATACAAAGTTGTGTACTGCAGTGAGCAGGAGGTACATCTGAGGTTATAGAAGCTATAACACCAGTAAATGACAAGAAGTGCTATATTATATCCCATTGTAGTGTCACCAGAAAATGTTTCTCATGCATTATTACTTTCTTGTACGAGGGTGATTATTTACTGGGATTAATTGTCCTGTAGGAAAATCTGAACCCTAAGATAATGTAATTTTTTACCTTTGGTCTTAGGAATTAATTCGATCCAATGGGGTCAGACTTGTCTTTATAACTGTTGATAGGGAATATGATTCTAAATCTGGTAATCCATTACCACCAGAAGTACAACCTCTTAAGTGATGATTTAGAGCCAAACTGGGTTTACTTCGATGCCAAAGAAAACTAAGAATTAAGGAATCAAATTCTCTTAAACATTGTTTGGGAGATGGGAGAGATAATGATTGTATTATTTATAATAGTTTTGGTAAAATAATCAATTTTATTAAGGAAGGTCTTCTATTAAAAATGATTCCATTTATTGATACGTTTGTTATAATGACTAAGCTATTATTATAATTTATATTTATTGTATTTTTAATATTTTCTGTTAAAATTATCCCTAGATAATTATTTTTTTTATCTTCCACAGTATATCTAGAAAAGCTTTCAGGCAACCTGTAAATGGTTCATCTCCCAGTCCCATGTGTGTAAAATTTTCATCTCCCAAACCTCTGCTTACACTCAAGGATATCAGAACTTGTCAGAGATTTGGGATGCATGGCTAGGCTTAAAAAGGCCATTGGAGTTGTTAGCCTAGTAAGCACCTATTAATTATTATTCTGTGTGTTGGAATTAATATGTACATTTTTTGTTTTGTTTTCATTATTTGAAAAGTTTCTATTCATTAAAAAGAGCATTAAAAGATTTTTGTTGTTTAGATTCAAAAGGATATCATCAGCAAATAATAGTATTTTACCATTTAAATGGTTATTTCTTTATTTTCCTTTAATATCTAATCTAGATCTTATGTAGTTTGCAAATGGTTCCATAATTAAAGTAAAAAGCAATGGTGATAATGGGCAATCTTGCTTAGTTCCCTTAGTTATCAGAATTGACTCCAAAATATACAAAGCTATTTTTACATAAGCGAAGGAGTTTTCATAAAGCAGATTTATTAGTTGTAAAAAGTCATTTGAGAAATGACATTCCTTAAAACTAATAAATGGCATTTCCAATTAATTGAGTCAAAAGTGCTATTAATGCCCAAACTTATTAATGTTCAATTATTTTTCTAGTATTCACATAATCTATTGTGGTTAATATTATTTTAGTGTTATCATAAGTATTTCTATTTTTTATAAATCCAGTTTGATAATTTTTAATTACATATGGAAGAAATTGTTGCATTTTATTTGCATGTATAGCCATGAATATTTTGTAATCAATGTTTAATAATGAAACTGGCCTAGGATAAGAACACTCTGTAGGATCTTTATCAGTTTTCAAAATTGGAGAAATAAGTGTATATTTCCATGATGGTGGAACTTTTGTTAAATCCTTAACTATTTAAAAAAACTAGTAGCAAGATGCTTAAAGCATGTTTAGGCATAACTTTACAAAGTTCAGGTATTATGCCATCATTACCAGGGGCTTTATTAGGTTTTAATTTATGAATATGATTTTCTAATTTCAGACATTAATATAGGTCTAGCTATTAGTTTCAATTGATTATCCATCAATTTGTTCTTAATATATTTTCTGATGAAAGTTTTGATTCCATCTTGGGAATCCACTTTTGGATTTTGATTAATGTTATTGAAATGAGTTCTAAATTGTCTTAATATATATTCTATTGATGTAGCCTTTTTCGATCAGTTGAATATAATTCCTTAAGGTGATTAGATTTAATAATCATTTGTGTTATAGAAGCTAATTTATGCATGGATTTATAGAGAAGTTTATTAATTTAATAATTTCAAAGTTTGTTAGTTTTATGATTTTTTTAATTTTATTTATTTTTATAAAAAATAAAAATAAAAAGTTTATTAATTTAGTCATGTCTAAGTTTGTTAGTTTTATGATTTAAAATTTCTAGATATTTGCTTTGTAGTTTGTTGATTTCTTTCAACATTTTATTGTCTTTTTGACTTTCTAGCTTTAGTTTATCTATTTTTTTCTTGTAATTTTATTAACTCTTTGTCCCATTGCTTTTTCTTTAAGGCGTACCAATTCATAATTTTAGGATTTAAATATGACTTTAGAGCATCCCAGATGTAAATCTTTGATGTATCATTTGTATTATTAAATTCAATGCAAGTCTGAATTTCTTTATTCAAGTATTCTTTAAAATCTTTTAGGTTAGTTATATAGTCAGGTATTCTTTTAATGGGAACATTATTATTATAATTTAAGATGAGCTCAAAAGTTATAGCATTGTGTTCAGAAAGTGGACATGAGATTACTGTAACCTTACCTAGACTAGTGGCTAAAGCATTAGAAACATCTATCCTTGAGTGTGATCCACGCCTATGTGAAAAGTGAGTAAAAAAGAGAAAATCAGAAACTGAAAACTCATTGATGTCCTTAAGTTGAAATAAATTAATGAAATTCATTAATGCTTTTGTCAAAGCTGATATTCTATGTTTCCCACCAGTATTGGAATATGTCTCATTTAATATACTATTAAAATCTCCTGCCAGAATTGTACTACCTTTTGAAAGATGAATAACCTGGTCTTACTGATATTTAACTGTTTTAACTCCTATACTAGATATCCAATACACATTAATGGGGGTGTTTAATGCCCTTTTAAATTCTACTGCTACTGTGCAAAACATCCCTTTGTCATCACTATATGTATTTAAAATATTTGGAATAGGTGTAGAATTTGTCCAGAAAATAGCTTCTTCTTCTTTCGGCTTTTCCCGATTAGGGGTCGCCACAGCGGATCATCTGTCCACTCATGATTGGCAGTGGAGTTTTATGGTGCTGAGTTGCCAGCCCGGCACCCAACCTTCCACAGAAGGCACACATACACGCACACATTCACACCTAATTCCCTGTTTTTCTGATTATACAGAGAACTAGCTAATATGGTTTAGTAGTTATTATTAAGTCTACCTACATCTTATAACAAATGAGTTTGTTGAATGAAAATAATCTGGTAGGTAAATAATTTTAAAAACTTATTCAAACTGTTTCTTTTGCAACCATTATTTAGTCTATTAATGTTTATGGAAATGCAGTTTAAATAGGTCATCTAATAATCAAAGGAAATTGCAATTAATAACATTATAATTTCAAAATGTGGGATTATTAATAAACCACTTAAAAATCTTGAACTGCTTGTTAATAATTATAAATATAGTAGACTTGATATTATTATAGATGAATGAAATGAGTATAATAGTAGACAGCAATAAAAAAAATGTTTTCACAGGAAATTAAACATAAATTTTTTTTGACTTATACTCCCACATGGAGTCCAGCACTCCTGACTTGAATAGCAAATCTACCCAAACCATCCTTCTCAACAATAGAAGCAAGATTAATACCATACCACTGTTTTAGAACATTAACATATTATTGCTAAAAAGAGAAATATCACAAACTATGGAAATGCCTTAAACTGATCAGTTCTCAGTAAACTAAAATTATTTATAGCTAAGTAATATATTTATATGCATTATAATATACACTATAATGAATTAAGAGGAAGGTAAGAGGAGATAATTGTAATAGTTAGATATACTCTAAATTCTCAGTATATAAACATGTTATATTAAGACTCATATTTTATCTATTCAGAAAAAAGACAAACTCAAAAAGGTTATAGATAAAATGAAAAATAATCATGTAAAATTGTTCTATACAATAGCATTTGAGTAGATAGTTTTATATATACATATAAAATGCAGTATTTTTATGCTATAACACTATAGCTAACATAACTTGCGTATTATAATCCATTTCAGATGCAAGCTTAAAAAAAAAGAAGAAGCTACTCTTTTAAATTATTTCCAGACAAAGTAACAATAATGATGCTGGGTGTGATGTCTTTATTATCACAAGAATTTGATCCATACTAGACTAGGCAAGTACTGTTTGAACAATTTCAAAGAAATAAAATCTTCTAGTAGATAACTTGGGTTAGCCAAACATTATATTGTCTCAGGACTTGAATAGCCATACATTACCAAGCTACCTAGATATAATCTATTGATATTATAATTGTGTTTGGCTTCATTCTGGCTTAAACATGTATATAAAAACTTAGATTACAAAAGTGCAATATATCCTCTGCAGTGTAGCTACCTGGAAGCTAGTACTGCAATGACATTCAGAGCTAGTACTGCAATGACATTCAGAAATGCTACATTTATGTCCTAATAATGTTTTATCTAAGTATAATTCATCCACATAAGGAACTGCTATGAGTGATTACAATGAACAAATAGTGTCTAAAATATCCTGTGTGCTGAGTTTTTAATTGTCTAATTATGATGAACCCAGATGATGGAGTCTTTGATACAGGTTAAAATAGCAAGCACACAATAAAAAAATAAAGACTGAAGGAATCAAACCCTGGGCCACAGGAAACAGCCCATTAAGACCTCACAATTTTTTTGTGTGCAATAACTATCAGTATAGATTTATTGTCTAATGACTATTTCTCCTGTTTCTGATTCTATCATTTTGTTCTGATTGTAAGAAGACATACTGGGCAAGAGCAGATATTGTTCTACTTGATGAACCTAAGTTGTTTTTCTATAAGTCACAATTGCAGACAGCTTTCCAGCCCAGCAGCAAACAGAAAACAGGCAAGCTTGAATAAATACAAAAGTGATGACTTAAATAGCTGTAGGTTTATAAATATATTTCATTTAAATATTACATTTTTTACCATATTCTGTTGGCTAAATCACTCCATTGCCTCTTATCAATAAAAATGTACTCTGAAGTGCTATTTAGAGTGCTGTCATTGTCTAAGTACATCTCTTCTCTGCTAAAATGCTTTAACATTATATGGAAGTTAATAATGTATTGTACTCAGAATCCCATCAATGTATAAAGACATCCAATGTTTCTGGCATTTCATTCACTGAAGCAGTTATCCAATGTTTTGCTTGTTTAGGCCACTATTTGCAGAAATAAGTATTATTCAACACTGTTTCTCTCTTTCCAAACTATCCAGTCTCAACCTCTTTCACACTGCTCTCAACTGGTTCTCCAGCTAGCTCTCTAACAGACAACAATCAGTTAGATGGCTTAACTCTTGCTCCCTTTTCCTCTCTATCCAAACTGGGTACCCCAAGGCTCCATCCTTGCCCCCTCTGCTATTCAACATCTTTACCAATAACCTCCATACTTCTTGTGGTCATTCCTCTGACATCCACATTGATATCTGTCTCTAAAAACTTGACAGACCTGTTAACTACTACACAAAACTCCTTTCTTCTGTTGAAGGATGGCTCAATGTCAATCAGCTCATCCACAATCCAGAAAAACAAAACTCCTCCTTTTTCTGCCTAACTCCCTCTCCCACTGTAAATCTACCTTTTCAATCTCTTCTCTAAACAACACTATTATAAAAAGTTGAAACACAAACTAAACTCCTCTGCACCATTATTGATGACCAACTAAAATTTGACCGACACGTCCAACAAAGCTTCAAAAATAAACCCCACCAAAATTAGGCCTACTTTACAGAAATAAAAAATACCTTAGTGCAGAATCTAAACATGCCCTTGCTCAGACTTTCTTACTACCCACCCTATTCTATGCCTCCCCTATCCTGACTAACCTACAATCTTCCCTTATTCACAAACGTGAATCAACATACAAAAAAGTTGTTAGATTTGCTGTAAATCATCCCTACTCCTCCCACCACTGCCTGGCCCTACAGAAACTTCACTGGCTTGAACTCCCACATCAACTTACTTTCACTCAACTCCAAACTGCTCACTCCCTTCTCAATAACAACACTACCTGCCCATCACTTTCCAGACTTCTGTCCTAGTACACCCCCAATTATCCTCTTCATAGTTCCAACCAACTCTTAGTACTGACCTATAAACCCTGTAAAAATATAGGCAAAAACCTTTATAATTACTCAGTCTCTCATAGCTGCAACAAACACCCATTATATATCAGAAGTATAAGTCATGCCAACAACTTTAAAAAGACACCAGAAGATTACCTGCTTAACTCCAAGATCTGTCACTGCAATCACCCCCACTTAACCTCCTATATACCTCTGTCTATTCACATTCTACAGCCTCTACTTAGGAAGTGTCTTGGCATTACTTCTAATTCTTGTAAATATCAGAACATGCTAGCTTTTCACTACTGTGACTAAACTGTTTGTAAGTTAATATTTTTAGTACTCGCACTTTCTTGTGTGACAGCTATAATTTGTTCTGTATACTTCCGTATGTACTCTATTTTATCTTATGTGTAATGTTTCTTTTTACTTTTTATTGCTTTAGAAGTTATTGGAGCTTTTCTCCTTGGGTGTCCACTGAAAATGTTTTTTTTTTGTAACTCAGCTGGACCAACCCTGTTAACGAATGTGAAATAAATAATAACATAATAAATAAATATATAAACATTATAGAATAATGCGGCTGAAAGGATTACTCTTTTGTGTGATCCCAGAGTTATCACACTCTTTGAACTTTAAATATGATAAGTATAGTCTCCCAGAGGGGGTGCATCTTCCTTTGCATTTTCCCGTTGTTTAAGAGTTAGGTTAGTGAAAGTTATAAGATTATGATATAAAGCCATTTTTGTTTTGGTTGATTGTAACTCGGTAATAGTACATATTGTTTTTTCTAACTGCTGTGCAGTCTCTATTTTGACATATTTTAAACTTATAGAGTCTGGTGGTTGTTGCTAGTGTTCTGATGTCTATTTGATGCACATGAAACCAATAATTTAATACTGAATTATCAAATTATAATTAAATTGATAGTAAATGTAACATATAACACCATAACTATAGACACACACACACACACACACCTTTATCTGCGCGCTCGCTCGCGTGTGTGTGTGTGTATGTATGTGTATCACAAGACAAATAAATACATACATCTACACACCAACATGGTCTACATTTCTTTGAACAAATGTTTTTCCTCTTTTTTTTCAATGGCACAGGAATCTGCTGTGGTGAAACAATACCATCCACACATAAGAACAGGTGATACAAGGAATGTGGGTGGGAGTAAAGGGAGTTAAAAGTATTTTGCTGAGAGTGTCATTTAAAGGAAGGCTGACCAAAAGTCCCAGTTTTTCCAGGACAATCCCGGTTTGGAAGTCTCTGTCCTGGAATCCCAAACATTGTCTTTGGGACACAGAAATGTCCCAGTTTAAACTGCTCAGTCTGAATGGTGACCTGGCTTCTTGAGGCAGCCAGTCCCACTGCTTTCCCATCATGAGCAGCTCTGGGGACTTTGCAATTTTTTTGGGGATGTCATTGGGTATGGGGTAAGGTCGGATGCCTTCACCCTGGCAGGAGCCTTCCATGGTCTGCCACCATCCATCAATCACTCCCTCCAGGACGTCTGTTATGGGGTGCTCTGCCTGACTCTACTCACTCAGGCAGGAGCTTTCCAGACCCCACACCCATCTGCCCGGTGCACTCTTACTGACTTCTGTCAGGGCCAACCCCTTCAGGCCTCCCCTTCAACCTGGCCTAGAGACCTTCCCTGGCTGTGCCCCCCCCCCCCATGTCAGAGGACTCCGCCACCTCCATGTCTCCTGCAGGCTGCCAAATCATGCCAGATTGCTCATGCCCTTGGACCTTCTCAGGGGAGCTTCCCTCTGATCCTGTCTGCTCCTCCAGAACTCCCCTCGGCCACTGAGGGGCAGATACACTCTCATGAAGGCTTCAGAGTCACCCTGCTTTCCCATCTAGAGCAGCTCTGGGTACTTTTAGATCTTTCAAGGATGCCATCAGTTATGGGGTGAAGTTGGATGCCTTTCCCTTGGCAGGAGTTCTGCAGGCCCTTCCACCATCCTCCCTGGTGCTTCCTGAAGGACATCCATCATGGGGAGCTCTGCCTGAGCCCTTTCACCCAGACAGGAGCTCTCCAGGCCCTGCTGCTGTCTGCCATTTGCTCCCTTAAGGACTTCCATTGTGGGGAGCTCTGCCTGACCCCCCCCCTTATCCAGCCCTGCCACTATCTGCCTTTCTACCCCTTCCAGACTTCCTTCCCAGAGGGGGCATGGTCCATACCCCCTCACCCAGGTGGGAGCTGTCCTGTCCCAGTCACTTTCCACCTCTCTCTCCCTTCCAGACATCCATCGGGATGGACCCCCCCCCTCTCTAGGCTTCAACTTCTACCCAGGAGAGAGAGGTCTTTTCTAGGGTTACATATCTCCTGACTGCTGCCAAATCATGCAGTGTCACACATGCTCTTGGAGCCTCTCAGGGGATCTTCCCAGCCTCATGGAACTCTGCTGGGCTGCAAAGGCTCAGACAATCCCTTATCCAGACTTCTCTGACACTGGTTCTCCCCTTTGCCTTGCACCTAGGACTTTCAAACTCACAGGGGAGATAGTCCTGGGTCCCTCCATCTCTGTGCATTTTGCAGCACATCTCAGTCTCTCCCCCCCATGGTTCCAGGCACCAACAAATGTGCATCACTTCGAGCCTCCTGGCATGTGGCCTCTTGCTTCCTGGCTGGTACCTTTTACAGAGTGGTATCCCCACAGTGCCGGGTGAAGGATGGGAGGCCAACCTGCTGGCCACAGTGCGAGATGAAATGGCCTTATCTCTACTCCCATGGGGGCTGGGAAAATGGGATTGCAGACCTGGCTTCTCGGGGCAGCCCTCAAGTGTACCAGTTTAGGTCCTGTAGCAAAATGGTCACCTTGTTTAAAGGTAAAGGTTGTGACCTGTTTAAGAAAGTGAGGAGTTACTAGAAATAAATATTTTCTGTTAAGAAAATGATGTCAAATCTGTTTCAGACAGATTATAGAAAATGGTTCAATGTAGTCCTAGTCTGTAGTTGTTTAGAAAAATAATTCCTAAATTAGACTTTAATAGACTGCAAAACTCCATAGTAACATAATATCTTAATGTGGAATACAGCCCTGGGAACTTAATGGACTGTTTTGGATAGACTTTCAGCAGGTACTTGATTAAAGAAAAAAGCAAGCCAATTACCTCACTGGGTTAAGAAATGAATCCCATTAATAAGATGATCATGGCTTATGTTTGGCTGTTTTGTCCCCCCCCCCCAACACAGAGTCCTGTACTTATATGCAAACATGGCACTTGTCTGCTTCACTGGTTCTAATGCATAGCTTAGTCAGGGCCTGTTTTTTAGTCTCCTGTTTCTGTTACCATCTTAAATTATGTGTAATGAAATCACAGCAGTAGAGTGATCAGAGCTTTTCCCAGGAGACTGCAGAGCCTAAACTCTGGAGTCCTATATATTACTCACAGTGCCGATAGCTCTTTTTTTCCCTTTTCCCTGCTTCCCTTCCTTCGTTTGACAAGAAAAAAAAAAGACATTATGTGAGATCAAAAAATCAGCTGGTTGACAAGGAGTTGAACACTTTGTTGTTCCTCATAATGACCAGCTGCAACACACTCAGGCTTTCAGGAAACACCATATAAAGCAGCTAAATCACTGACCAACCAATACATTAGGACACACATGAAATGAAAAACTTCCTACAAAGGTGCTTTTTTCAGGGGATGTCCAAACTGACAATCTGCACTCTATTTTACTTGGTAGATCTTTTTGGTTTGGACAATAAGAGAGACAATAAGGCAGAGTCTGACTAGTCAGAGGTGAAGCAACTAACCAACAGCATTAACAACTAAGTTCGACAAATTTCCTCTCGTAAATAGAAGTCCACATCAAATTCTGTAACTAAGGCACTGTGACACCTCTGTTCCATGTACTAACTCACAATTCAACATAAATATATAGCAATGCATCGCCCATCTTCCACCCACCAGCTAACATCACTATTAGCATTGAGCATGCATCTCCAAACAGCCATCAAAATTTGAGGTAACTAATATTTAGGAATGCAACTTGTCACAAGTAAGACAGAGTTACAGAAGCTTACAGAACCAACCTTTAGACACCCAGTACAACTTGCCTGCAAACATGAATGCAAATGTCAGGAAGCTTGCAGTGGGAAATTCAAAAAACTTCAACAACTTTCAGCAGAAGCATGAGCGCTGTACCCACTCAATCAAATAGAAATGAAAGCACAAAATATCTATCAAGTATAGCGTTGCTACCTTTTCAAATACTCAAAGTGGGGCATTTTTGGTATAAACATCAGATTTTCCAGGGTGAAACATACCCACAGCCAGTACAAAGGACATAATTTCACTTTTTTGCCTAAATAAAAGCTTATTCTTGTAGCATTTTAGTTGCATATTCTGTTTCTTATAACATTTAGGTGTTTCAGATACAGAATAACTGTTTTATGTAACTATTACATAAAACATAGGAAATAAATTTGTCCTAAAATCTCAGAACATTTACCATTTTTTCAATTTTTTTGCAGGACACAACTGCCCAAAGAGGGACTGTCCCTCGCAAAGTGGGACAGGTGATAACCCTAATCAAGTAATCCAAGCATTTACCAGAGACTAACAGAATCAGCACATTACTTTCAACCATCTCAGTCATGAGAAGCACACCAGCAACCACAAAAATGTTCACCAAGCAGCAATACAGAAACAAGCACACCTAAGAAAGGAAAATCCTCTACAAGCACCGTAGAAACCAAACTCAACACAATCTATAAAAACGGAACCAACCATAAGCACTACAGGAGCAAAACACAACACTTATACTGTAGAACCACAAAAAGCAATAAATTCCACCATAAGCAAAGGCCTTCCAAAAAAAAAAAAAAAAACACAAAGCAAAGTAAGAAGGAATGACCAGCACAGCTATAATGACAAGTGTTATTTACGAAATAGAAAAGTAAACACTTTCATGCATAAGCCCTTCTTCAGACTAAGTTCAGACAAGCCAAGGAACAACTTAAATACAATTTAAAAAGGAAAACATCCAATCAGAATTCACAATAAAAACAGCTGGTATCAAGTACTATTAAATACTATGGTAACAAATCAATACTTAATCTTGCATCCTTTTAAATAAGGTCCTAGTGATGTGTTTTCATTCAAACCATAATTCCTATCTGCTTGCAAAGTTAGAATCCACTTAAGTTCATTAGCCCCAGATTTAAGGAGGTCCCCACCTCTAATATTTTTAGTAGTTAACTGAATCACTTTAAAGAGAAAGCTATGGTCAGAATGCAGATTAATATGCTTATATAAAGCAATCGTACTAACTTCCTCCTGATGTTTCTAACACCCTTTCTCTATTACTACAAGTCATCATCCCTACATAAAAATTGAGACAAACTGTGCAAGACACTAAATATACCAAGTTTGTACTTTTACAGTCTGTGTAAAACTTAAAATCATACCTAATATTAGTAACAGGATGAATGTAATAAGGGACTGCAGAAATAAAAGAGCAGGCTTTACAACCATGACAAGGGTGCGTACCAACTCTTGAAGATTTAACATGAGACTCTGACATAAAATCACATTTAAAACATAGCCTCTATTTCAAATTCTTTGCATTCATAAAATAAAATTGAGGTTTGTCTCCAATAAACTTACTTATATCTTCAGTGGCCAACAAGATTGGCCACTTTCTCTTAATAACAACCCAGCATCAATAACACATGATAGAATAGCAGTTTCCTAATTCTGCCTAAAGAAACTTTCAAAAATTGAAAAGAAAGAAGAAGAGAAAAAAAAAGACTAACTCTAAGTAATTGGCTTATTACTTATAGTGACATTAGTTAATTATTTAACATAAAATGGAGATTATATAGAATTATAAGCATACAAAACCTACATGAAAGTCACCAGGGTAGAGCAGATATTTATGAAATAGTAATAGAAATATAATTATTACATATAAACATCTTAATCAAGAAAAGATGTATGCACTAGACCCACTTGTGATATATATAAATACTGATTCTAAGTGTCAGTAAAGCAAATAACTGTAAATAAGCAGATAAAGAATAAAAAAAAGACTAATTACCTTAGTGAAGTATGTATCCAGGCTTCCTTTTTAGATTAATGTTTAGGAAAGACATAAAAAATTATTATGCAAGATTAGGGATAAAGCTACTTGTTAAGTAAACTGTTGTTAAAAGTAAATAGACAGTCACATTTCCTTCAGTTTTTTTTTCTCATTAGTCTTCCAACCAGTTATTTCAGCTTGCTGTTCTGTTTGGTCTATTACATTTTTTGATGTCAGGAAAGACAATGCATTGTATTAAGTCTTCAAATGTTTTGATTTAATCAGAAATAAATATTTTAAGTCTGGCAGGAAAAAGCCGGTGAGCTTTTATCTGTTTTTTCTTAAATTATTTAATTAATTGTAGAAATCATCTCTTTTGAATTTGACTGTCCAGGCAAGAATATTCTGAAAATAGCTGGATATAGCAGCTTCAGTCCCATGCCTGCTTCTGAACATTACCCGATTACAGGAATAAATTTACACCTCTTCTTCCTGGTGTACAATGAATAATAATTTTCCACTCCCACTTTTAGTACGTTGTCCTTCAGTCACAGTTTTGTCAGAATCACTTCTTTCTGCTGGTAGTATTGTATCTTTACAATTAAAGGTCTAGGCTGATTTCAAACAGCCAGGTTGGGAGTATACTCACAATGTACCATTTCAATTAACAACTCCTGCTGTGGAATACCATTCCAGTTGTGTATCCATGCTTTCATAAAATTAATACAGTCTCTTCCTTCCAGCTTATTTGGTACAGCAGAAAATCTCAGGGAGAAATAATCATCTTTCAGCAGAGAATATTACTTGTAAGTGGGGCTGGAATTTGATATGCAGAAGTGAAGATGTGTCAGGGTGCCCAGAAGGGAAAATATAACAAATGAGGATAGATATTTAAAGAAATTTATGAAAATATTTGGCATGGAATATGTGAATTCAGTAGGAGTTCGGAGTGAATTTACATATTATTCCCCAAGATATAAAAACTGGGCTAGGCTAGACAGAACTAACATTTCACAGGAACATGTGCATTTAATTGGTAGTTTTGATATGCATCAAATAACTATTTCCTATCACATACCATTAATAACTAAAACACAGAGTAATGAAATAAAATGATTTACTGGTGCTTTCCCACATATCTGCTGAAAAGAGAGGAATTTAAGGGATGGGTAGTGGAAATTATTCTTGGAGTTATTAGAGAAGATAGAAATTTCTTCTGAAAATATATCTAGGAAGTGGGAAAAAATTAAAGTGCAGTTTAAAAATAGGGTGGAAATAAAAGAAAGAGAGATATGGTTAAGAAGTAAGAAGAATTATTTAGAGAAATTGACAAATGTTAAAGTATTGCAGAAGAGGATCAACTGCAGAATGCTAAACAGAAAATAAAGAATTACCTTGATAGTATGCATGAGTTTAGAAAGACTGCTGTTAAACAACTGTTTTTTGACAACTCCATACCACAACAATTTTAGCACAATGACCTCAGGCAACAGAAAGTAGAAAGGGTTATCACAAAACTTAGGGAGCCTATAACAAGGAAGATAACAAAGGATCCTGTAGAGGTACTAGAGATATTTCAGAAATGCTATGAAAGTCTGTATAATGCAGAGAAATATGAAAATTTAGAAAAGGTACAAATGGAAATGTTTATGGAAGAATTAAATATGCTAAGGTTAGAGGTAGATGAGGCACAGTTTACTAACAGGATGGGAGGAGATGAGGTAAAATGGTGATGTATAACCAATCCACAGGAAAGTCCTCAGGAATAGATGGTATTCCTGTGGAAGTTTGGAAGCTAAGAGGAAAAAAACTGATAAAGATCTGGAAGGTTTTGTTTAACAGAATTTTAAGAGGTAGAGGAGAAGCACCAACATCCTGGAAGAAAGAGTTGGTGGCTGAGTACCTAAAGATGGTAAAGACCCATCAGATCCAGCTTCATATAGGCACATTTCAATCCTAAACCATAACTATAAAGTGTTTATGTGTATAATGGTTGAAACAATGGCAAAGGTGATGCCAAAATTGATAGATATGTACCTATGTGGTTTTGTGGAAGAGACGCAAACATTTGACAACATTAACAGAACATTGATGATCCAGAGGGAAGCAGAATATAAGAAAATACCACTGTTGTTGGTGGGTCTTGATACAGAGTAAGCTGGGATTTTATGAGTAGGGCAATGGAAGCATTTGCATTCCCTGATAAAATTACAGTTGATTAGGAGGATATACGAGTGATTGGAGATGAAAATTAAAGTGGTTGGGTTCCTCTCTGATAATTTTTGTTTGAGCAGAGGAACCAGGCAGGGCTGTCTTCTCTCCCCTTTGTTATTTGCATTATATTTAGAACCATTGGCAAAGAAAATAAGGGATTCAGAAATTCAAGGATATAATTGGTATGGTAGTCAAGAAAAACTGGCTCTATTTGCAGATGATATTATTTTAATAAAACCGGAAAAGGACATTTCAGTGTTGTGGAACATTTTAAAGCAGTTTCAAATCTTTTTGGGATATAAAAGTAATGAAGCTAAAACAAAAAGCAATAGCTGTAAATTATGTACCCATACATGGATTGGTTCAGCAGTATCCATGTTTATGGGCACATGATAAAATGAAGTACTTAGGAGTATGGATTAAAAAGGATTTTGGTATGGCAGCTAAGGATATATGGAAAGAGACTAAACAAAAAGTAATACAAAACTGAGAAATTGGAAGCTCTGCTATATAGACATGGATAGCAAGATATAAGCAGTTACATTTGTTTAGTCCCTTTAGTTTTATACACAGGTCAGGCATATTTTTACCAACTGAAAGAGAAGTTGTGGATAGCAATTAATAAAAGTTGAAGGATTTTATCTGGGAGGGAAAGATGGCAAGCATCAAGTAGGATAAGCAGGTTCTTCCAAAAGAGCAAGGCGGTTTGGCATTGCCCGATTTGAAGGGGTATTTCAGAGCTACACAGTTAAGCTCCTATACATAGCACACACAGAAAACGATCATTCAAAGTGGAAAAGGATGATGATGATGATGAAATGGGGGGAAGCTCAAGAAGCAGAGAGTGACTGGGATTTTGGATGCAGATCCTTAAGAATAACAACAGCCATGCAGAATATTATATTCATACAGTAGCAGAAAGTATTGTAAGAACTAAGCCAGTACTGGAATGGAGAAAGGAGATTTTGCTGATAGGGATGATTGCAATTAGGGATTCAGACAATAAGTAAGAGGGAGCTGGAATTTATTTGAGAAAACTGGCAAAAAAAACAAGGTATTGGGACCAAATAATTAGAGAGGGAAAAGTAATAGAATGGGAAGTGGCCAAGAATTTATTTGGACTGCAGGATATAGTTATCTATATATAGAATATGATATAGGATAGTTATAGAATCCTATCAAGGACTGATATGAGAGTATAAGCAAAGAGAGAGAAATAGGGGGATCCTAAGCAAAAGACCAGCACTGGTAAAGTTTTTAGTAGAATATAGAACAGAAGCTGGTGTTAAAAAAGGAATATTTAGTAGAGCATATAAATATTACATGATAACTATAAGAATCAATCAGAGGAGGTAAGGAAGGATTGGGAAGAGACATTGGATAAGCAATTCACAAAGAAACAATGCAAGGATATATGTATGTCACTCAAATAACCAACAAAGTCCGGAAGATTTAGGATCTTTGTCTGGAAGTGTCTACATAGATATTTTTATACCCCAAGTAGACTCCAAAGAATTATTCCTCAGGTAGATAGCAAATGTTGGAGGTATGATGGTGAAGGAAAGAGGTAATTGGGATCATATTTTCTCAGAGTGTAATGAGTTAGCAGACATTAAAGATTCCCTGCAGACTACTCTGTCAGAGATACTGGGTGAGTAAATTGGTGTAACTAAGCAAAAGATTTTTGAACTATGATACAAAATTGGAATTGCCTAGACATAGTAAGGCCTTGCTGAGTCTAATGATGGTGGCTGCAAAAAAAGTAAATACTAGAAAATGGAAATCAAACTCCAAACCAGCTATATTAGAAATAGTGAATATAATAACAGAGATAAAGTAACTGAAATTCGGATCTTTAAAAAGGGTAGGAGCAAATTACATAGAAAAAGTGGGAATTGTGGGAACAATACATTGCAGAAGAGGAATGATGTTTAAAGAAGGCAGGATTTGAATGATTTATGTGATGTCTGACTGTCAATGACTGGATAGATTATAAGTGATGTATGTTTGCAACTAAAATTAAGTCAATATGGTTTTTGATGTATAATGTTTGCAACTAAAATTATGTCAGTATGGTTTATTTTCATTTGTATAAATGCATGATTCCCTATGTCATATGTGATAATTTAATAAAGATGTTTCTTGTTTAAAAAAAGAAAAACATTTTCTGTTCTACATTACTGAATGCCTTGGCTACATGACAGACTTGACTTTCCTACATCACATAGTACTACCTTTCTGTCTCCTTGTTCTGTTATTGTACTGTTTATAACCTCATTTAAGATAATCAATGTATCCTTAATTTACCTTCCTTTAACCTTGCATAGCGCCTTACCTATCACCTTATTAAAATGTCGCAGCACTATTTTCAAGAATATTTTATAGTCTCCAAATCTTAACAATCTTCCCTTTCCCCTGTCTTAAACATAAATCTAACTACCCTTTATAATTTTTTCACATTGTATATCCTCTCTCCATTCATTTAATATTATCAGGAAAAATTCCATCTTCTTCTTTTTTTCTACGTAACACCTATAATTCATCCCCATCTGGTCCCATTATTTACCTTTCTTAGTACTTCAAACTCCTGCTATGTTATGTCTTTCTCAAGTTCTGTTTTTCATTCTATTATATTTTATTAACCTTCTACACCTCTCCTTTCTTCTGTTTCTCTTTCATCTGTATTTATACATAATACATTACCACTGCCATAATATTCTTTTGATTGTACACTTCCCAGTACAATCTGTAACATACGTAATTTTTCCTTCTTCATGCCTTATTTCTTTTTCAAAAAAGGTGAAACAACTTATGTTTCCCTTTCAATGCAGACCTTTATTTATAGTTCATATTCCTTACTTTGTCTTTACTTTTTTTGTAAATTTCTTTTATATATCATTTTTTTCTTTCCCCAGAATATTATCTTTACCAGCAGCATATGTTCTTCTGTTTTCTACCAAATAAGCTTCCACTATTAAATACACTTGCATGTTTGTTTATAACCAGACAGTCTGCGTGTCATAAAATGGCCAGATTGCCTTATGTTTGTACCATAGCACCTTCATTCATTGCCTCTAATTTCACAAATGTACCTGTTAACCATTTAATATCACTTCCTTGTCTAGTTATTTTTTATTTCACTTACCCTTACCAAGTTTACACTATGATCTATAAACTTCAGCCCATTCTTTTCCCTCAGCACCTCACATAATCCTTCAGAAATTAACACCAATCTATTACTGTCCTAATGTCAACTCTTTCATGCATGAATTACCTTTCCTTCCCTGTCATTAATCTTCCAGCTTTCATCATATCCTCTATCTACTTTAATATCATGGGTAATTTTCCCTGACATTTCTTCATTCAGTACTGCCCAGAGTGCTGAGTAACACACACCAGTCCCTGTCTCAGTTGTGCTATTGATGGCATTCCAAATTAAATTTGTCAGTTTTTACTTTGGGAAGTGAACTGTCAAAAGAGTACAATGTCAAACAGTGTACAAACAATCAAGAAAAAAACACATTTTGAAACAAGTATTTTAAATGTACATTTCTAATGTTTCCTCAACTTTGTTACCTTGCAACAGGAATCTGTACAGATATGACAAACCATGGTAGTAAGAAAATAATATAAGATAATTTCCCATATTTGCCACAGACAATATATATACGTTCATAGGTAGGTACTAGGCTATCGGCCCTAGGGCCCATACAAGCCTAGCCAAAAAATGTACCCTGGCTTTCGCCACCCAAGAAAATTATTTTCCTGTGCCCCTGTCGAGCAGAGCCACAGAAGTGATCTCCGGGGTGAATTTCCCATTTCCCATCCAATCATCAAGATTTTTCTTGAAAAGTGCTAATGAGGAGCTATGTTTGACATAGATAGGTAGTCTGTTCCAGAGTATGGGAAGTCTCTGGGACAGGAATCTATCCCTCCAGCGTGTCCTGTTTATTGTGGTGACAAGGTTAAGGTCCCTAGAGCGTGTAGCTCGGACGGATTGGGATTTCTTTAAGTGGAGCATGTCTAACAGCTCTGGGTTTGACATAGCTTTGTATGTTAGGCAGAGATCGCCCCTGAGTAGGCGATATGCGATGGAGTAAAGCTGTAGTTTTTTGAGACGGTCTGCGTATGGCATGTGTTTGAAGCCAGTAATCCTCTTTGTGAGGTATTTCTGTGGTCTTTCCAGTTGTTGTAGATGTCTTGTGAGGTACATACCAAAAGGGGTGTTGTACTCTATAATGGGTCTAATGAGTGATGAGTAGAGGGGAACAATGACCTCTTTTTTTCTGGATGAGAATCCTTTTGTGATGAGATGAGCCACGTAGAAGGATTTCCTGACCACTGTGGCGATGTGATTATCAAAGGAGAGACTACTGTCCACCTGTGTCCCAAGGTCTCTTATCACATTTTCAGCATTAAGTAGACTACCAGCTATGTGGTAGTTCATGGGTACAGAGTTTTTACCAAAGGGGATGACAATACACTTTTGGCATTGAGCTTCAGGCCATGGCTTTGACACCAGGTATCTGTCTCAGTGAGGCCCTTTTGTAGTTTGTCCACATCGTTAGGAGTTTTGATTATGGCTCCTAGTTTGCAGTTATCTGCAAACTTTGTTAGCCAAAGACCTTCTGTGTTGGCCTGCACTTCAGAGAAGTAGATACCAAACAGGAGAGGACCCAGGACTGAACCCTGTGGTACTCCACTTGTCACTGGTCTGATGTCAGATTTGGAATCTGCTACTTTCACAGTGTGGGTTCTGTCCATGAGCCATTTGGCAACCCATCTTGTGACATAGGGATTTATACCTAGTTTAGTGAGCTTATCTATATTTCCAGAGTGGGGGATGGTTTTGAAAGCTTTGGCGAGACCTAGATAAGCTGTGTGAACCATTTTACCCTCATCTATGGCTTTGGTGACTGCTTCAAAGAAGTCAATCAGGTTTAGGAGACATGATCTGCCTTTTACAAATCCAAACTGAGTAGGGTCCAGAGTTTGGAGATTACCAATGTCTTTGTTTATGAGTTCCACGATGATACGTTCCATGGCCTTGCAGACCAGGCTTGTCAGGCTAATGGGGCAGTAGTTCCCGGGGTCCGTCGTGGCTCCCCCTTTGTGGAGTGGGATAACTGTCACGGTGTGCTATTCAGTGGGTACAAAGCCTGAGGTGAGGCTGTGATTGAACATGGTACTTAGGTAGGGTGCCAGTTCATTCTGTAGTTCGTGTAGAACGCAGCCTGGGATATTGTCAGGTCCCATGGATGCTGTGTTCTTGGCTTTGGAAAGTGTGTTTTTTTACCTGTGCAGTCGTGATTATAGGAACTTTGCATTCTTCCGGTACAGAGATGGGCCCTCTAGGGGGTGAGAGGGGGGTAAAGTTAGCACTGAACCTATCTGCTAGGATGTTGGCAATATCAGTTGGTTCTGTATATTTAGTGCCATTATGCTATAACTCAGAGCAGATCTGAGTGTTCCCATTTAGATTCTTGACATAGCTATACAATGCTTTGTGGTTGTCTTTAGAGTCAGTGGCAATTTTGTTTTCGTAACTAGCTTTGGAGGATTTTATGAGGGATCTCAGCTTCTTACTTGAGGTTGACCAGGGAGTTCCTCTAGTCATGGGATTTTACTCTTTTTTGCAACAGTGTCTTTCTTCTGTTGTAGAGTTTGTTTATGGCAGAGGACCACCAGATTGGCTTCCTTTTTTTGGAGGATAACATCTTGGTTCTATTAGGGATAGCATGATCCATGCACTTGTGTAAGTGCTTATAAAGTGCATTTGTGTAGGATTCGGCAGTCATACCTCTATTGTCCGTCTGCATGGGTGTCATGAAGTTTGCCACTTCTGTCTTAAGAAGTGTGAAATTGGCTTTTGAGAAGTTTTTTACAATGGTTTCCATAATTGGGGCTGGGATGTGGATGTCTAGGCTGATTAGCTTGTGGTCGGATCTGACCAACGAGGAATTGACCTCTGGTGTGGAACACCGGTTTCCCATGTTGGTAATGGCCAGGTCTAGGATATTGCTGCCCCTGGTGGGGGTGTGAATAAGTTGATCCAAGGCACTGGAATTTATGAATTCTAGAAAATGTTGAGCAAAAGAGTTGGTACATGAGTAGTTTTCCCAGTTAATGGTGGGGTAGTTGAAATCACCCATTATTAGGGTGTTGGGTTGTACCCTAATACTTTCCAGTGTATCAAGAAATGAGGAGTGTGAATCCTGGGGCATGGTGGGGGGTCTGTAGCAAGCTACAATTTGGATTGCGGTCTTGCCCAGAGTTATTTGCACTTGGATAATCTCGGATGCATTATGCTGTGCAACTAGCCTGGAGGTGTGGATATCCTTAATGAATATGGACACGCCTCTGCCTTTAGTGCTTCTTTCTGGGTTAGGTGGCCGAAAGGTGTGGTATGAATTGAAGCCTGGTAATGCAGGGGTGCTCTCTGGAGCTTTGAACCAGGTCTCTGTCACTGCACAGATGTCAATGTTCTCCATTTTAAGGAGTGACTCGAGTGAGTGCATTTTGAGGTTTAGACGTCTAGCATTGAGTAGCATTACCCTCAGATTTTGCTTGCTTCTACCTGTTATGGTGGTGAATTTGTCATTTGAACCTTGCCTAAAAAAGGCACTATAAGGGTGGCAAGAGCCCTTAGCCAATATCTGGAATCCTAAGGGTGACAGGTGCAGGCCATCTCTGGCAAAGTATCATGGACTGTCGATCATGTCGTCCGTGGCAGACAAATACTGGATCCCCTTATAATGACACCAGAAGCTTAGCCAATTGTTGAAGTCAATCATTTTGTCCTTGTACTGTGGTATTATTCTGGGTGATGGCAGGATGCTACTCAGGGTTAGGGTCATACCTGCCTGGGATACAAGATCGGAGAGCTCCTCCATGTCTCTTTTCATGTAGTCCAGGGAGGTACGTCTTAGGTCATTCACACCAACATGGACAATGACAGTGTCATAATTGTACTTATTGTGGAGTGACCTGAGTGCATGCATTATGTGGCGGATCCTGGCACCTGACAGGCAGCTGACAGTAACTTTCTCCTTGTTTAGTCTAGTAAGTGGAACATCAGTGTGCCTGACTATAGAGTCACCTATGACTAGAGTGTTGGGTACGTTGTTATGCCTTATGGGCTGTGGTTGAGTGGCACACTGAGTTTGTGGGCTATGTGTCATTTGGGTTGTGTTGGGGGGTGGAGTTTGCTTGCGTTTATGCTTTGGATGTCTCTGATGCTTGGGCAGGTTTTTATTGAGAGCCTCCGCGAATGTAGGCAAGGATTAAAAGTATTTAGATGTACTCAAAAATGTGACATTGTATCAAGTCATATTGAAAGTGCAACAGAAACAACCTATGAAAGTTGCCTTTTCCCAGTTGCCAGTAAATATCTGGAGGAGTGTACACTGGCAGCAGTTAGGATACAATGCACTTGCACAATGTTAAAGAAAGACTGCAAACATGTGGGTATATTTCTCCTTCTTTATAGTGCCTCATTCCCTTATCTATTCTTTCCTAACAACAATAATAGCTGACTTTTATTGTATATAATGTCTGTATAAATGCTTACTGTACTCCCTTGAATATGTACATTTATTAGTAAGAAGCAGTAATTGCGGTTATTAAAACATTTGAATGTTAGGAATGTTGCTGTTCTCCCTTGGTAAGTATACTTCTCCCTGACACACCCACAGTAAGTGTTCATCACATAGGGAAAAATGTGAAACACTAGTTGTTCCTGCAGTCAGGCTAATCCTACACACCTGCAAGCCATTAGAAGGTAACACTTCTCAGTACTCATCCTTGCAGTGCTAGGGCATGTGCATGCTATTCTCAGTGCTTGTCCTTGCAGTGCTAGGGCATGTGCATACAACTGTCTAGCTTCTTACATCATGATTACCTTCACTGCACTTAGTGCAAATTGTAGCATTCAGAAATGTTAATGATTAAGCATCTCATTTGCATACTCATGGTGCTCAGAGGGCTGACTCTGCACCATATAAAGGAAATCGTGTACCTAATGAACTTGTATTATAGTGGGGAGACTGTATGGATCCAGAGAGCTCGATAATGCTAAACTGCTAAATAAATTTATTTACTTTCTAAACTGCTTTCTTGTCAAGGTTTGTTGCTGTTTTGCTTTTAGTGTAACATTAAGGAAAAATTGCAATGCAAAATACAAACCATGATTCAATCTGTCTGCTTTTTTCTTTATCATTTACTGTTGACATAACCCATGTATCTAAGTTATTTGTCTGCCTTACAAAGTTTGGTAAAGAATGAGACCTGACATACTGTATATTTTCTAGGTTTTATCTTCTTGGAATTTGATCAGTTATTCCAGAATATCAGTTATTGCAGAAGAGTGTGTGAGGCCATGGTGGTGCAGCAGTTAGCATTGTCGCCTCACAGCAAGAGGTTCTCTGGTTCGATTCTCAGCTAGAGCACCTTCTGTGTGGAGTCTGCATGTCCTCCCTGCAGTCCAGTAAACTTTAAAAACATGCAGGTAGGTGTGTGAGTGAGTGTGGGTGCCTTCTCTGAAGGCTGGGCACCAGGCTGGCAACTCAGCACAGTAAATATCCACTGCCAATCAATAGTGGACTGGTGATCTGCTGTGGTGACCCCTAACTGGGATAAGCCAAAAGTCAAATAGCAGAAGAATGGTGTATAACTTCATAGCAAGGTTAGGTATTTTTTACATGTGCCGACCAAAGAACATGTTAAGGTTATGATAACTATCTTCTGCCCTACACACCAGAGGCAATGGCACTAAAATAGTTTTCTCCATTTCTACTTGCATATTGTGAATTAGTTTTGTCAGTGCTGGAATGTATTATACAGTTACACAACTGTTGCCCACACTACAGAATTGTTATATTTCCTGTTATTTTATGGGAAAAAAAATATATATATATGTATATATATATATATATATATATATATATATATATATATATATAGGGGTGCTGTCTTAACTTGTGTAATTGTGGTGTGCATGATGGATACATGTATTCATACACAATTTAGTTCACAGCCATCCTGTCTGTGTAGTATAAATTTAATTTTGCATTTTTTCTGCTTTATCTCGCATAGGAATATTGAACCCAAGAAGAAATCAGTACCCTACAAGCAAACATTCAGTGATGCAGAAAATGAGGTCATTATCCAGGCCTTATGTCACTGTGGAGCTTTTCTCTTAGGGAGAGGTTAAGTTGACCATTCTGCCCTAGACAGGATATGGCAGCAGGTGGTCAATGACATCTTTGCTGTCAGAGGGCATGGCAGAAGTTATTCCCAGATATGGCACAGGGCAAATGATATGATAACCTCTGCCCACTGTAGGGTGGCTGCAGTTGCCCAGAAACAGGTGACTACCATCCTGCTACCAATCCACCACTAACTGAAACAGAAGGGTTCCTGTCAACTGTCAGAGATCCAGATAGCTTGGCAGAGGGTTCACACAGAATCCTTGATGTTGGTGCTGATGTGGATGACAGGGGCAGAGTGTCTCAAGAAGAAATTCCCGATATGCAAAATAAGAATAATTGTAAGCATCATTGTATAGATCTTTATATGCATATATCTCATATGTCCCACACATCTAGTGCCAGTGATAAGATGAGTCAGATGACAGAGCAATAGAGAGCTAGGATCATTGGGTGGGGATAGTCAACTATTCAGTAGAATTTTGTATGAGATCATTCTGAATCTGCACAGGCATTGATCTCTGTTTCCTGTTTCATCTGCATTATGATACTTATCCTTTTTTCTTTCACTTCCTTAATAAAGGGACACCTGGATTGCAGTCTGCAAGACCACCTGCTCATGGTAAGAACAGGTTTGTTACTATTTTTACAGTACATAAGGTAGAGTAATATTCGTAATGCTTTAGCATTTATTCTATTTTAACATACCTTTTATATAAAAAAACATTTTGATCAATTTCATTCCCTATTTCTTTTTATTGTGTTTATTGCTTTTTATCATAGGTGATCCTGACAGTGACATTGCGGAACTCCTACCTACCACCTGATGTCAGAGTATTGGTAGCCTCTGATGATGATGATGGCGATGAAGAGGCACAGTCTGGGGGTGCGGAGGGTCAGTCTGACACTAAAGCTGTGGCTACCATGCTCACTGCCCATATTTCTGACACAGTCAGTATGCCTGCACATACCTATGACTCGGAGACCTCCAATATAGCACAGGTTGAGGGTGACACAGTTGATTGGGGTAGTGTGGTTACTCTGGTTGCAGAGCTGGTTGATTCTTCCCATAGCCATCAATAGGGTCAAGATGCCACACAGGAAGGCTGATAGACATGCTTGGAGAAGGCCTGCTCCACCCTCCTCCAGATGCTGGTGTGTCATTAGGTGCCACCAGACGTATATGTAGGGCTATACTGGAAGCACAAGTATGTTCCACCAAGGCCTCAGAAAAGACAGTGTGAGTAACAAATGTGCATTCTGATGTATGTGATTCCCTGAACTGTGTAGACAACTCCTTGAACAAGATGAATGACTCACTGGATCAGACAAATGTCTGTAAAGGAACATCTGCTGTGGGAGGGTGGACATCCACATGGCCAGAGATCTGCTACATCTTTTGCTGTTAGCAGACATGGTTGTGCCAGATCCCACTCCTGTAGTGGCACTACTTTCACTGTTGTGTCAGTGATTGCGGTGCCCACAGGATCATGGCCCTGGACGTAGTCATGAGAAGAGGTCATCCAGAAGACATCACTCCCATTCAGATAGTACCCCAATTTCTAGCCTTCGCCATGGAAGCGGCAGTGCATCTCCTGGAAGAGGTAGTTCTTGTTGTTGGGGCTGATGACACTGAACTAACTACTCTGCACCTGTCCGAGATGCCAGGACATAGTGCTAGCCCAGTGCTTGATTGCACAGACACACACACACACACACACACACACACACACACACACACACACACACACACACACACACACACACACACACACACACACACACACACACACTCTCTCTCTCTGAAAAAAATAAATAATTTGCCCACACTACCTCATACACATGCAAGTTATCTAAACAGTATCGCTGAGTGCTATGCAAGCTATCTAAACAGTATCGCTGAGTGCTATGCAAGCTATCTAAACAGCATTGATGAGTGCTATACATCTGTTGTTACTGGCCCTGACCAGTAATTCTTACTCAGAAACACTCACATCTTTGGTGTCAGTGTTGCCCTTCTGCATCCCCCCACCAGCCACCCTGTGCAAATGATGATTGTGCCCTTCCATTTGCAAATGTCTTTTTGTCTTAGGGTTGCATATATGTCTGATGAACACAGTGAATAGTGCTTGCTTACTTATAAACTTACATTTATCAATATGTATTGCAGAAGAAAGTTTTTTGATTTCATGTTCTTACTGATCTGTAAATGATAGCTTATATAATTGTTGAACTTTATTATATCTGTTAGTATTGTAAGTAAAGTAGTTGAACCAATAGGCACTTCAGTACTGCTTCTTGATATACTTGTGCAAATGAGGGTATAATTGATCTGATCCGTGTTTTATAGACAGTGATCAAGTGAAATGCTTGATGCATAGTACTGGGTAGAATACATAGCTGTATACTGCAAACATCTGTCATGTAAGCTATTACTGACATAACTGGACAAGTGCTCTGCTTAGGGGCGTATACATAGTTCCATATGAAAGTACTTTGTTATGTAACCTTTTTTTTTCTGTTACAGGTTCCACACTTACCTTGTCATTAATGGAGGTACAAATTGTGTCCTGGGGGGCGTTGTCTCTGTCTGATGCAATCATATTACAGCCATTTCTTTGTTAAGTAAAGGTTGTGGAGTTTGACAGGCAACAGTTTTCCTGTTTGTATATGCATGGGATCTTAGGCCTTGGCTTAGGTAATGAGTGCGTGTGCTATCTTTTGCCTCTCATCCACAGCCAGGGCATACTGTGCATGCCTCTGTCTGCCAGCATAATCTGTAGCTGCGGATTCTCCTTTAGACACCTCATCTGTACCTGCTGCTAGCCCTGTCTGCTGCCCTTGTAACTGTGGTCCTGCCCCTTGCTGAAGCTGTTTCTTGAGAATAATATTGGGTAACATGGCACAGTCTGTAATCACTTCGGCAGAGTTACCTGGGTCATACTGCAGTGCACGTCTTGAGGTGTCTAGACACCAGAACACTGATTTTGGCAATCCAAAGACACATTCTATGATATTCCTTGTTGTATCCTTGCTTAGTGGGGTTGTGTGGGTTTCTCATGGGTGTAATGAGGTAGGACTCCAGTGCATCTTGTGCATCCCCTACTAGATGCTCTTGAGGAATGTCACCCCTAGCAAACCTGGTGTGTAGCTCGTAAGTGTGCCAAATGTGTGAGTCATGGAAACTGCCTGGGTTACCTGCATGGACATTGTACATGACAGACTGGGCATTAAATATAAAGCTGTGATCAACACGGAGAATAAAACGGTGATGAGTGCTTTCAGCCTATGCCTTCTCAGATCATATTACATTCCAACTAAAGGTATCTTTTCAAAGTAGCTGGAGCCAATCAAATCATGACATAATCCATTAGTCTTCCCATTATGCCTTGGTTTTATATTCATTTTATACCAATACACTTCTCTGTAGTGGCTCTGCTATGTTCATCTTGTTGAATACAATATTTTTTGACTCAGTGAGCCTTTGGCAAATGCTGGTGTGTTTGTTTTTTTGAGGTTGGGCATTACAGACAACCTGATGGTTTACTGAGTGGTAACCTTTTCTGTTGATATACCTTCTTTCCTGTTCACTGGGTGGGGATTTTATTTCTATGTGTGTGTAGCCCCCCCACACACACACACACACTTTAGGAAGTACTGCATAAAATTCATACATGGAACTATTATGTTAGCATACAAATGGAGCTCATGTAGTGTACATGGGAAACAGATGTGATCGCTTGTACTTTGTAGCATTGCATTTACTGATACCTGTGAGACCCCTAATACATCTCTATGGGTCTCTGTAAAGTACCAGTAGCTAGTGTATGTAATGCTACACATACCCTTGTTTCCACCGGGATGGGTTCTCCATGATTTCCTTGGGGGCTAAGATGGGGATGACAGAGATTGCATATTTCCTCCAGTGTTTCCCTGTTCACTCTGTCTCTCTCTCAGCAACTTCTGTGTCATGCAGGCCATAATAAATCAAATGGAGTCTAAACAACCTTCTTCTTCTTCTTACCCAAGGTTTGGTAGCAGCAGTGCTCTGATTTAAGGCCTGTTGCACATGCATCTTAATGATAACAGCAGCAACCCCTAACATGTTTTTTTTTCCTAAGTGTAATCACACCTGTATTTCAGAACTTTGAACTTTAGGGCAGATGTCAGTGTACATGATTGCTTTATAGCATTCTAAATAGCTCTGTCATGTCAAATTGGTTAACTGGCAAGTACTTCAGCTCTGTATGTGTTCATTAGCATATTCTCTCATTTCCCTTTGTTTTTTGGCTCTACACTATGTGTAGAGCTGTTTAATGAAAAACAAATAGTATACTTTTGTATTGGTGGCACAGCATACCACCAACATGATAGCAGCACTTAGTGTAGCTGTTAATAAATCTGACCCACTACTTTTTTTAACTACAGCTAGTACATATTATAAACGCAAACCTTACATTTTTCTTGGGTTATACTTCCCAAGATCCTAAAATATTAATTACCAGATAAACTCCACGGTGTTCGGCTCAAGGGTGGTGTACAATCCATTTACTGCAAATAAAATAAGAGTTGAGCACTTTCATCCTACCACTGGACTTCATCAAACTAACTAACCATTAAACAAAACATCATGGAGTTATTTGGTTATTGGCCTCTTGACTGCACAGGATGCACACCTTTTGGTTTTTTTAAATATTAATTAGGTGCAGTCAATAAAATGCCTATGAAACTATGATGTTAGCATTAAATTATTTTAATCATGGGTACTCAAACCTATATAAATATACACTTAAATAATGTACTTACATAAGCATATAATGGCTTTGTTACAAACAGAATTTACAAAAAAATATAATACTGATTTGCCAGTGTTTAGACCATTTTCATCCCTCATGTTTATTTAGCAGAACTGTTACTATCTTGCCCTTAGTAACATATAATTAAGTTCACACCATCATATAGAAATTTCTCTTCCTGGAATTACATGTGTATACAGATGCCTTTTCCCCATTAAATCTGACATCTTTTCCCACTCATCCTCAATTTCTCGTGTTGTATTAACATCTCTTAGTTCAGCAGTCTCTCTCTCACTTTCTTTATGAATAACCCATCTAATGTAGAACCAAAAATGCAGCTCATTTTTCCCAATGGCTTATCTCTACTGTCAAAAGTCTAACCTTTACTATTAGAAAACACTATCAAAACTGTAGAGAATGGCAGAACTTCCAAGATGGCTGTACAGTGCTCTCCCAGTGTGAAAACAGAAACTCAACAGAGAAGGGCAGTAGACTTTTGTGTAAATTTCAGTAACTGGCTAGTAAGTGTACTGCCTGGATGCTAGGAAAAAAAGAAATACAAAGCACCTGGAAAAATCAACTGCAAAAAGTGAAGAAACACTAACTGAGGAAAATTCTGCAGCCAATCAGCAAAAGCAATGCAACCACCAGACATGACTTCCAGTAACCTACAGGAATATATAGTCAACTGCACACAGACCTGGTTAAAATAAACAAAACACTGATGGGGTACATCAGCATAAACAACAAAAGGCTGGAAAAAAAATGAAAGAAGCTTTAAATAGATATTCAGCTGAGGTGGTAACACTGCAAAAATCAGAGTGTGAAATGAAGAAAAGGTTGCCTGACTGTGAGATGGCTCAGGAAGAGATGTTTCAAAAAATAATAGACTTAGAGGGCAGAGGATATAGGGAAAACCTGAGATTTTCAGCTACATCAGAGAAGCTGGAAGGAACAGACTGCATTGATTTTATGAAAGCACAGATAAGCAACTGGATTGGTATTCCACATCAGGAGTTGTTAGTTGAAAGGGGACATTATGTGTATGCTCCAAACCTGTCTACAAGAAAGCAACCTAGAACTTTAATAGTAAAGATACAATTATATCAGCAGAAGGAGTTGATTCTGACATAACTGTGGCAGAAGGACAAAATACTAAAAGTGGGAGATAGTTTGTGGAGAATGATTACTCATTTTACATCAGGCAGAAGAGGAGTACATTCATTCCACTATTCAGAGAATGCCGGGATGCAGGTGTGAGATTGAAACTAGTGCACCCAGCTATCTTCAAAGTATTCTTCCCTGGAGGGACACAATCATTTTTTGATGAAGTACATGCTAAGGAGGAAATACAAAAGTTTGTCCAACAAAAACTGAGTTGTGAAACAGAGGGAGATTCTGCTTCTTGCTCTTCTAGTGATAAAGACCACAGAGAGACTGTACCTGTGAAACCTTTTCCAATATTTCAAAGAAGAATATTGGAGAGAAGGAAGGGAGCATGAGAATTGACTAGAAGAATCGAGAGTACATTGGAAATGAAGCAGAGAGAGGATTTGAGGGATGGAGATGAACAGTAATAAAATCAGTAACAATGTAGGATTACAGTGCAGTAATTATATTTGTGAAATATGACAGAACAAGAAAATCTGGAAATATTGGACTCTCTCAGAATATGTTGGACTTGTGGGGGCCTCTAAAGTATATGTCCTACTTCATATGTTTAATGTTCAGAAAAATGCTTTGTGGAGGGGAAGAAAAGGGAGAACATTAACTGTAAGTAAAGAAAAAAGAAGTTAAGTGCTCACCATAACGTTCCATGTGTGTTGTCCATCTCACCTTCATTCTTAGTAGGTTGGGTTCGGATCTAATCCTTGGAGCTAACAGCCTTATGCACAAGCTCGAGGTCCTCCACTAGCTCGTGGCTAAAACCACATCCCATCATGCACAAGGAAACTCCCCATATCTTGTTTGCAGATATATATATATATATATATATATATAAACTAAATAAGAGTTGTTTAATGCCTTATAGAGTAATCAAGAAGGTCAGAGATCAGTAATAGCCAATTGTATCAATTCGGTCTTCCAGGAGTAAAGGGCTGGGGGAAGGAGGGTGGGAATGAAGGCAAGATGAACAACACATATGGAACGTTATGGTGTTTACATAACTTCTTTATGTGATGTTGTCCTATCTTGCCTTCATTCTTAGTAGGGTGGGACAGCGTCCCTAGCACCATCTTCTTGGGTGGCTCAAGGGAGAATATTCTTCAGAACTGTGGAACCAAAGGAGGCCTTGCTCCTGGAGGCCAAATCGACTTTGTAATGAGTGATAAAGGTATGTGGCCTTGCACATGTTGCTGCAGCACAAATGTTATAAATAGGCAGTCTAGCTTGAAAGGCAGAAGAGGTTGCAATGGCTCTTGTAGAACGACATTTTACTTTATGCGAAAAATCTTTATTTTGAGATTTGTAAATTAAGCTTATACAATCTGAGAGCCATTTTGAAAGTGTCACTTTAGAGACTGGAGCACCTTTCTTTGCATCTGAAAAGGATACAGATAGTTGGTCAGATTTTCTGAAGTCCTTTGTCCTATATAAGCAGAAGTGTAATTGTCTATGTACATCCAGTTGGTGCAACATATAATCCGCCATATTCTCATAGGGAAAAATACTGGTAGTTCTATGGATTGGTTTAAATTAGATTCTGAACATACTTTGGGTAAAAAGGAAGGGTTTGTTTGTAAGGATACTCTGTCTCTGTGGAAAAGCATGTAGGGGGCTTTATTGACAAGGCTTGCAGTACTGACACCCTTCTCACAGAAGTGATAGCTATCAAAAGAATAGTTTTCCAAGTCAAAAATTTGAGATCGCAGGATGATGCTGGCTCAAAAGAGGGAAAATCAAACAGGATAAGACATAATTCAAGTCCCATTGTGTTGGAGGGTCTTTAATAGGTGGTCTTAATAAAAAGGTACCTTTAAGAAAGGCTTTGCATAGTCTGTGAGACATAATATTGAGGCCTGCTTCGCCTAAATGGAAAATGGATATTACTGCTAGCTGAACTCTAATAGTAGCTGCGGCTGCGCTTTCATTGAATAGTTTCACCAAGAACTCTAGAATGGAACTACTGGGGCAGAAAATAGGTCAATATGATTATGAGAAGCCCATAAAGAGAACCTCTTCCATTTGCTCCTATACATCTTTCTTGCTGAAGCCTTATGAGAAGAAATCAAGATATGTTTTACTGATTCAGAAAGGTTAGGGAGCCTGACTATCACTGGAATCGGAGCAGCCAAGCTGTCAACTTGAGAGTCTGAAGTGAGGGATGAAGCATTCCTGAAGCATGAGTCAGAATGTCCGGAACTGGATCCAGAATCCAAGGCTCCTCCTGAAGATGAGGTCACAGGAAGGGGAACCAGATTTGACGAAGGCAGTATGGGGCGATGAGTATCAAGTCCCTTCCCAAGCAATTGGCTTTCTGAAGAACTTTTGGTATCAATGGAAAGGGAGGAAAAGTGTGGAGGAGACCCGAGGGCCAATTGTATACAAGTTCATCCCTTCTTGACTGCCCCGGATTGGGGATCGGGGCAAAGTATCTGCTGCATTTGGCATTCATGGATGTGGCAAAAAGGTTGCAGCAAGGCTGGCCCCATTTGCAGAAAATCTTTTCTGCCACCTCCTGTTTTAGAGACCACTCATGAGGCATTAGGATCACTCTGCTGAGTTTGCCTGCAATCACGTTGGATTTCCCCAGGATATGCATTGCTATCATAAAGCATTGGGAGGAAGTCGCCCAGTGCCATACTCACAGGGCCTCTCAACAAAGGGGGTAAGATCTGGATCTTCTTTGTTTGTTTATGTACCATACAACTGGCATGTTGTTTGTCTGTATTGCAGTAGTTCCTAGTGAAAGAGTCCTGGAATGCTTGCAATGCTAAAAGCATCGCTCTCACCTCTAGGACATCGATGTGCAAATGGGCCTTGTGATCCTGCCAAATGCCTTGGACTGTTTTTCCAAGATAATGCCCCACCCATCCTATCTGAAAAGCATCCATGGTCACTCTGGCTAGTGGTTGAGGAAGTACAAAAGGTTGACCAAGTGTTACATGAGTGGAGTAAAGCCAGCAATGAAGGTCTTTCTTGCAAGACTCCATTATCAATATTTTGTGGGACATGGGCAATTCTTGCATCGATCACTGAATGGACAGTAGCTACTGGAGAATTCTCATGTGCAGACGTGCTAACGGGATCAAGGTTACTGTTGCTGCCATGGTCCCCAGGACTTTCAGAATTGTCCTTGCCTGTGCTTTTTTCTTGGAAAAAAGACTTAAGACCTGATGTTGTAGAACGTGTACTCTTTCTGGAAGAAGTTTGGTCATCATCTTTGTAAAAATGAACAAACCACAAACGAGGTAAACAAAATAAGAGGAAAACCTCTGACCAAAGTCCACGAGTCAACAAGAAAAATTTATTGTAAGCGCTTTCATGCACTTCTTCAGACAAATACACATACCACGTAACCACATTATATAATTAAACCAATGATACAATTATTCAATTAATATAATACAATTAAAAATGAAGCCAACTTGCTATTTCGACAGTTTCTGTCGGAAACCTCTATTTGTCTGAAGAAGTGCACCTATGAGAAGTGCATGAAAGCGCTTACAATAAATTTTTCTTGTTGACTCGTGGACTTTGGTCAGCGGTTTTCCTCTTATTTTGTTGGCCATCATCTTTGTTGCATCTAATTCTGCTCCTATAAAAAATGATACACTGCAATGGCAGCAAGGCAGATTTTTCATAGTTTATTGTGATTCCTAAGTGAGAGCAGAGCTGGAAGGTGGTGTCTCTCGATTTTGTTAGTAGATGCTCAGTGGTGACATTTAGGAGCCAGTCATCTAAGTATGGAAACACTTGGAATCCCAGGCATCTCAAGTGAGCCGCAATTACTGCTATACACTTGGTGAACACTCTGGGGGCTGTAGTGAGGCCAAAGGGCAGAGCTTGAAACTGGTAATGACTGGTTTCCAGCTAAAAGTGCAGATGACTCCTGGATCGCCTGTCCATCTTTATGTGGTAGTATGCATCCCATAGGTCTATCGAGCACATCCGATCATCTTGCCCCAGAAAAGGGAGAATTGAATGCAGTGTTACCCCTGAGATCCAGAATTGGTCTTCAGTCCCCTGTTTTCTTTGGAACCAAAAAGAATCTTGAGTAAGTTCCGAATCCTATTTGGTCTGCAGGGACTGTTTGGATGACTCTTTTGTCTAGCCACTTTTGAATTTCTAGAGTTGTTTGTTTCCTTTGACTGGGTAGAATGTCTGGGATGCTTTTTAATGTTTGGGACAGGGAAGTAACCTGTGGATATGATGCTTTGTACCTACTTGTCTTTTATTATTGATAGCCAAGCTTTTGGATACAAAGATAAGTGGCCCCCGACTGCCTCCAGAGATGGACAGGTGGGCCTCCCTTCAGGAGCTTTGAAAGAGCTTACCAAAGAAGGATTCCTGGTTACCCTGATTCTGCGGACCCCCTCTGCCATGTGGTTGGCATATTCCGTTACCACTTCCCCCTCTGCCCCTGGGGGAAGAATCACCACATGTGTCCTGGAAAGCTCCCTGGGATTTTCAAAACCACATTTTCCCACTACCTTTCTGACCTTTGTGATAAGTTCTGATAGGTAGGGAAAAACTGACTCCTATGGTAGAGAGAGTCTTTCCTTCTTATTCATACCTGGTTAGTGTGTCCTTGACTTTAGGCCCAAACAGGGGACAAGCCATCAAATGGGCATTCACAAAGGAATATGTAAAGGGCTTTGCAAAGTCACACAAGCACATCCAGGAATGTCTCCCTAGGGAAATTCCTGAACACACTGCTCTGCTCGCTCCTTCCACTGCATAAGAGATCAGTATCATGGAGGAGTTGACCACTGAATTTAAGGTAGAGAGCTGAGAGGAAACTTTCTCTGACACCCCTTCAGCTAATGAACCTTGGAGGGTATCTCCTAGCAAATATCTCTGAAGAAAAAAATGCACTTTCTATATCTGTCCATCGTGCAAGACTCCTTGTTTGGTGGATAGGCAGAAGAAGACTTCTCTGAGAGTTCTTTCTTAGTGGCTGCCACCACCACCACCATAGCATCTACTGGGATTCCCTTAGTAAGAAAATTCTTGTCCGAAGGAGATGTAATGAACTTATTTGGCCTCCGAATAACCAGTTCCACAGAATCTGGAGACTCCCATGCCTTTCAAGAAACTAAATCCATAAGTTCATTGAAAGTTGTAGATACCCAAGTGAAGGAGGGGTGAGATATAAAAGTCTTCAGGTAGACAGACTCCTCTGCTGAAGGGTTGGTGGACTTCCATCCTCCTCCTCTCTAAGCATTTCCAAGATGTCTCCAAAGGAGACATCATCAGGAGGTGACAGTCGGGACACTTTGGCTACATTGAGGTCTGTGTCTGAAGTAATGGACTCCTCTGGGAGTCTAAATGCTTCCTCTTGCATAACCTCTTCTGAGGAACATTTTCGAAGGAGTACTCTGGAGAGGTTTTGGAAGAGAGGTGGGCACCCAGTGGGGCATCCTGAGGATTAGGATCTCCGCATCCCTATGGATGCAAGGGTATAGAGTCAGACACCGGTGCTTTAGGGAAAAGAATGTCCAGACCTGAGAGCAGAGCTGCCTGTGGAGACAGCACTCTCATCACCTTGAAAGCCCCCCTGATCCGAGGAGACTCCCAGCTCTGAAGAACCAGAGGGAATCCCTGGAACCTAGGGGGACTGCTCCAAGGCTGAGATAGGACCTGAGCTCACCTGAGCTGATGCCCTGAGAGGCAAGTTCGGATCTGATGACTGTCCGATCTGATTCCCCTCCCTGGACCCAACTGGAGACCATCATCTCCTAGACTCAAGTTCCAAAGGGACCGAAGACATCTGAGCAATGTTCAGATCTGAAGATCCTGTGATAGGTCTTGGATCTGACTGTTCCACCGAGATCAGTTCCAGACATTCCGGCTCCAAGGTCAGATTGGAGGAGGAATCAATGCAGAAGGGGAGGATTTGGTAAGTTCCAAAGCCCTTGGGGTTGGATTCGATAACAGTTTGGTGAATGCCGGTGTCCTTAACAGCCTCTGCACCACATGATCCACATCACTGTCAGACAGGCTCTTGGAAGATCGAATTGAGGCACCAGGAGATTTGGAGGGCTGGAGCAATGGTGACCTAAGAGTGTGGGATACCAGTTCCAATTAAGGGGACCTGCTCTGCAATTAAAATTCCACCGGTACCGACACTGATGGAGCCAATGTAGTAGGCCTCGTGGAACTGGCAGCCTTCAGTTCAGGAGAGGAAATTTTAGGCACCTTTTTGGATGGCTCCAACGAAGCACTGGAGGATGAAGACCTCTTCCCTGACTTATCTGACTTTGAGGAAGGGGATTGGGCAGATTTAGAAGAACCCGGACCTTCTTGGATTGCTTCAGAAAAGGGGGATTTCAAGAGACCTCTCAAAATCAGTTTGTTCTTTCTTTCCAACAAAGCCCTGTGACTAAAGCAGTGACAAAATGCACAGGGCTCTTGTAGATGGATGACTCCTAAACACTACACACATATGGTATGCCTATCAGTAAGGGCCATTATTTGTCCACACTGCTCACATTTTTTAAAACCATATGGTTTAGAATCCTTAGAAGACATTGTAAGCACTAATCAGCAACAAGAAAGGAAACCGCTAACAATCAAACTATGTGTGTGTGTGTGTGTGTGTGTGTGTGTGTGTGTGTGTGTGTGTGTGTGTGTGTATATGTATGTATGTATGTATGTATATATATATATATATATATATATATATATATATATATATATATATATATATATATATGTGTGTATACACACACACACACACACACACACACACATAGATATAAAAGTGTACACACCCCTGTTAAAATGCCAGGTTTTTGTTATATAAAAAAATGAGACAGCAATAAATCATTTCAAAATTTGTTCCCGCCTTTAATGTGACCTATAACCTATACAATTCAATTGAAAAACTAACAAATCTGTTAGGGGAAAAAACATAAAAAATGTACAATATGCAGGTTGCATAAGTGTGCACACCCTTAAACTAATACTTTGTTGTGTGTGCACACCCTTAAACTAATACTTTGTTGAAGCACCTTTTGATTTAATTACAGCATTCAGTCTTCTTGGGTAGGAGTCTATCAGCATGGCACATCTTGACTTGGCAATACTTGCCCGCTCTTCCTTGAAAAAGCACTTCAAATCTGTCAGATTGTGAGGCCATTTCTTGTGCACAGCCCTGTTCAGGTCACCCCACAGATTTTCTATTGGATTTAGGCCTGGGCTCTGGCTGGGCCATTCCAAAACTTAATTTTTTTTCTGGTGAAGCCATTCTTTTGTTGATTTGGATGAATGCTTGGGGTCATTGTCGTGTTGAAAGGTGAAATTCCTCTTCATCTTCAGCTTTCTAGCAGAAGCCTGAAGGTTTTGGGCCAAAAGTGACTGGTATTTGGAACTGTTCATAGTTCCCTCCAACGTGGACTAAAGCCCCAGTTCCAGCTGAAGAAAAGCAACTCCAAAGCATGATACTGCCTCCACCATGATTCACTATGGGGATGGTGTTCTTTTTGTGATGTGAAGTGTTGTTTTTGCGCCAAACATACCTTTTGGAATTGTGTCCAAAAAGTTCAACCTTGGTCTCATCAGACCATAACACATTTTCCCACATGCTTTTGGGAGACTTGATGTATTGTTTTGCAAATTTTAGCTGGGCCTGGATATTTTTTCTGTGTAAGAAAAGACTTCCATCTTGCAATCCTACCCCATAGTCCAGACATATGGAGAATACAGGAGATTGTTGTCACATGTAGTACACAACCAGTACTTGTCAGAAATTCCTGCAGTTCCTTCAGTGTTGCTGTAGGTCTCTTGACAGCCTCCCTGACCAATTTTCTTCTTGTCTTTTCATCAATTTTGGAGGGGCATCCAGTTCTTTGCAACTTCACTTTTGTCCCATATTTTCTTCACGTTTTGATGACTGTCTTCACTGCGTTCCATGGTATATCCAATGCTGTGGAAATTTTTTTGTACCCTTCTCCTGACTGATACCTTTCAACAATGAGATCCCTTTGATGCTTTGTAAGCTCTCTGCTGTGAGCCATGGCTTTTGCTGTAGCAGGCAACTGAATAAATGTCAGGAAAATCCAACTAGGACAGCTGAACTTTATTTGTGGTTAATCAGAGTCTCTTTAATTGAAGGCAGATGTGTACCTAAGAAGACTGAATGCTGTAATTAAATCAAAAGGTGCTTCAACAAAGTATTAGTTTAAGGGTGTTCAGACACAACAATGTATTAGTTTAAGGGTGTTCGCACTTATGCAACTAGCATATTGTGTGTTTTTTATTTTTTTTTAATTTTCCCCTAACAGATTTGTTTGTTTTTCAATTGAACTGTACAGGTTATGGGTCACATTAAAGCTGGGAAAAGGTTTGAAATTATTTATTGTGGTCTCATTTTTTTTATATCACAAAATCCTGGCATTTTACAAGGGGTGTGTACACTTTTTATATCCACTGTGTGTGTGTGTGTGTGTGTGTGTGTGTGTGTGTGTGTGTGTGTGTATATATGTGTGTATATGTATATATATATATATATATATATATATATATATATATATATATATATATATATATAAAAATATATCCCCTACACTACACCGACAGATTGAAACGCCGACAACGAGAACACCGACACTGGAAAACCGACAACAGAAATAACCAACAGTTCGAAATCCTGACGCTGAAAACACCGACATGCGAAATGAGCACGACTGTGTAAGTATGCGATAGTGACGGACTTTACGGTTAGGGTGTGGGTAAGGTAATTCTGTGTTAGTGACGGACTGTAGGGTTAGGGTACGGGTAAGGTAAGTGTGCGTTAGTGACGGACTGTAGGGTTAGGATGCGGGTAAGGTAAGTGTGCGTTAGTGATGGACTTTAGGGTTAGGATGCGGGTAAGGTAATTGTGCAATAGTGACGGACTTTAGGATTAGGGTGCGGGTAAGGTAAGTGTGCAATAGTGACGACTTTAGGGTTAGGGTGCGGGTAAGGTAAGTGTGCGATAGTGACAGACTTTAGGGTTAGGATGCGAGTAATGTAAGTGTGCGATAGTGACAGAGCTTAGGGTTTGGGTTAAGGTTAGTGCATAGATAGTTGTGTATGTAAGGTTTAGTGTAGGCTTGTGAGGTTTTTGGTATGCTTGTGTTGTGTGCATGTTGTGAGTCGGTGTTATGGTGTTCGGTAATGTGGACTGTCGGTATTGTGTGGTTTCGGTGTTTTGGCTGTCGGGTTTGTGGTGTGTCGGTGTAGTGTAGGGGATCCATATATATAAATTTTTTTAAACAACAACAATAAAAGCAATAAGAACAATAACAGTAACAAAAGCTAATCTAGAAAGGAGTAATAGAAAGGGAAAGGATGGCAGAGCCCTCTAACTTAAATGGGCTATGCCCTGAGAAGTGAGAAAAGGGAGGGGAAAAGCCCTCTAACTTAAATGGGCTAAGGCAGTTCTCTAACTGAAATGAACCAACCTGAAAGACCAATAAAAGGGAAAAGAAAGCCCTTTAACTAAAAACGGGCTATTTGAAATTAAGTTTAAAGCTGGGATAGGGGAAAAAAGGCCTAACAGAGAATAAAAGTAAAGTTTTCTCAGTTATTTTTAAGTGTAATGGGGATTGTAAATAGGAGCTGCTGTTCTTTTTTTCCCTTTCTTTTTCCCTTCTCTCATTATTTTTCAGTTTTAAGAAATGTAGGCACTGTAATGTAAAAAAAAAAAAAAAAGAAGGATGGTTAAAAGAGCATGACAAAATCAAAATTAATGTGTTTTTTCTCATTCTTAAATGGAGGAACAACTGGATTAAGGACCTTATATTGATTTACTAACAAGATTTAAGAGAAAATGAGTAAATGAAAAATAATATTGACCGGCGGTGGTGGTGCTGCAGTAGCGTTGTCCCCTCACAGTAAGACGTTGTCCGGTTCGATTCTCAGCTACAGCGTCTTCTGCGTGGAGACATGCGTGAATGGGTGTACCTTCGTTGAAGCTTGTGCATCAGCAGACGGGAGTTCCGCTGTGGCAACCCCTAACCGGGAAAAGCCGAAAGACACAACAACAACATTGAATATAATGAGGCTTTTTTCTAGCAAATGAACATATGAATATTAGTAATTCTGTATCTGACCCTCATGTCTCCATGGAAACAATCTGCTAAAGAGAAATTGACTGTCTGGTTCTCATGTCTCCATGGAGACAATCTGATAATGAGAAATTGGCTGTCTGGTTCTCATGTCTCCATGGAGACAATCAGACAAAGAGAAATTGGTTACAGTCTGGTGGAGAGTGACTGGCTGAGGGAAAATGAAAAAAAAAAGAAACTGGCCAGGAGGTAATGTTCTCTGAAAGCATTCAGGGTTTTTTTCCAGCTGGGACAGCTATAAAGATAAGACAAAACCAGTTAGCACTTAGTAGAAGCACATGCTGCACCATGCATCTTAGCATGGACAACCTTTCTTTTAGATTAACTCAAGTCTGTGAGTGTGGCTGTCACTTTCGACATTTGTTCCTATTAGGAGGGTAAAACTTCAATATTTAAAGATTTACATAGTTTTGTGTATTATTAAATTAATAGGTTTTAGGGGGTATTGTGGGTTTGTTTTTGTTTGATGGCTTTCAATAAAACAAAACGTTTTGTAAGATGTGACAAAGGCTAAAATGGATATGACAAGAAACAGCTATATAAAAGTTTGACCTGCCAAACAGTGTAAGCATGTAACACAAAAGCTGGAACTAGACATTTAACAAAAATGTGTTATACATAAAAGGTGGGAATAATAACTTTTTTAAACAATGATGCTTTCTGTAGTGTCTTTAAATGTTAATGGTCTCACAGATAAACACATAAAAGGAAATAATGAACTATATTAAAAAATGACTGCAAAGAGGAGACACACTTGGAAAATACTGAACATGTGAATTTGATAAAGAAAGGTTTTGAGGATGTTTATTCAGTGGAATATCTGGGACAAAGGAAAACAGAAGTACTCATATTAATTGCTAGAGGAGCTCCAATAGTGATAGAAGAGGGCAACAAGGACAATAATGGCAGATTTGTGGTGCTAAGGGGCTACTAGCATGAATTTATATTCCACGTAATACTATTATAATGGAGATTAAAAAAATTCTAGGACAAATAATCAGTTTTCAGCAAGGAATATTAGTTATACGTAGGGACTGGAACTTGATTTGCAGCAGTGAAGATGTGTCTGAGGGCCCAGATGGGAAAGTATAACAAAGGAGGGTAGATGTTTGAAAAAATTTATGAAAATATTTGGCATGGAATATGTGAATTCAGTAATAGGAGTTAGGAGTGAACTTACATAATATTCCCTAAGATATAAAAACTGGGCTAGGCTAGACAGAATTTACATTTGACATGAACATGTGCATTTAATTGAAGGTCTTGATATGCACCCAATAACTACTTCAGATCATGCGCCAATAATAAGTAAAATAAAAACATAGGGTAATATTATAAAAATGAGACACTGGTGCTTTCCCACCTGTCTGTTGAAAAGAGAGGAATTTAAGGAATGAGTGGTGGAGATTATTCAGAAGCTATTTGAGGGGATTGAAATTACTTCTCAAAATATAGCTAGGGAGTGGAATAAAAATAGGGTGGAAATAACAGAAAAGAAACTATGGTTAAGAGGTAATTATTATTTAGAGGGACTGACAAATATTGAATTATTGCAGAACGGGAGAATCTCACAGAAAAGAAGAGAAGCAACTGCAGAAAACAAAGGACTAGCTCAATAATATGCATTAATTTAGTCTGACTGCTCTTGAGCAGCTGGTTTTTAATAACACTAGAGCACAAAAACTTTTAGCACAATGGCTCAGGCAACAGAAAGCAGAAAAAGCTGTTGCTAAGCTTAGGCAGTCTATAACCAGGAAGGTAACAAGAATTATTGTAGAGGTATTATAAATATTTCAGAAATTCCATGAATGTCTGTATAAATCAGAGAAATATGAAACTCAAGAAAAGATACAAATAGAAATGTTTATGAAAAAATTAAATTTGCCAAGGTTAGAGGTAGATGAGGCTCAATTACTAACAGTTAGGATAGGAGGAGATGAGATTAAAAATTGTGATGTATAACCAATCTTCAGGAAAGTCCCCAGGAATAGTTGGTATTCCTGTGAAAGTTTAGAAGCTAGGAGGGAAAAACTGATAAAGATATGGAAGGTTTTGTATTACAATATTTTAAGAGGAGGAGAAGTACCAACATCTTAGAGGAAAGCAGTGGTAGCTTTATTACCTAAAGAGGGTAAAGATCCATCAGATCCAGCTTCATACATGCCCATTTCAATACTAAACCATGATTATAAAGTGTTCATGTCTATAATGGCTGAAAGAGTGGCAAAAGTAATGCCGAAATTGTTAGATATGGATGAATGTGGTGTTGTGGAGGGGAGGCAAACATTTCACAACATTTAACAGAATATTGATGATGCAGAGGGAAGCAGAATGTAAGAAAATACCATTGTTGTTTGTGGGTCCTGATGCAGAGAAAGCATTTGATAGAGTAAGCTGGGGCTTTATGAGCAGGGCAATAGAAGCATTTGCATTTCCTGAAAAAATTATAAGGCTGATTAGGAGGCATGAGGGATCAGAGGCAAAAATTAGTGTGTGTGATATCTTCTCTGATAATTTCTCCTTGAGCAGAGGAACCAGGCAGGGTGTCCTCTTTCCACTTTGTTATTTGCATTATATTTAGAACTATTGGCAAAGAAAATAATGGACTCAGAAATTCAAGGATATAATTGGTATGGCAGTCAAGAAAAGCCGACTCTGTTTGCAGATGATATTATTTTATACTTGACAAAAACCAGAAGGAGACATTACAGTGTTGAACATTTTGAGTCAGTTTTAGATCTTTTCAGGATACAAAATTAATGAAGCTGAAACAAAGGCAATAGCAGTAAATTATGTACCCACACATGAATCAGTTCAACAATATCCATATTTACGGGGACATGATAAAATGAAGTATTTAGGAGTATAGATTAAAAATGATTCTGGTGTGGCAGCTAAGGATATGTGGGAAGAGACTAAACAAAAGATAATACAAAAACTGAGAAAATTGAAGCTTTGTGATATGGATAGTATGATACAAGCAGTTAAGTTAAAATGTTTTTAGTCCCATAAATCTTATACACAGGTCAGGCATATTTTTATCAACCAGTGGTGAAGTTGTGGACAGCAACTAATAAAGAGCTGAAAGACTTTATCTGGGAGGGGAAGACAGCAAGAGTCAAGTGGGATAAGCTGATTCTTCCAGTAGAACAGGGTGGATTCGGATTACCTGATTTGAAGGGGTATTTCAGAGCTGCACAGTTAAGGCTTCTATACATAGCACAAGCAGGAAGCGATAATTCAAAGTGGAAAAGGATGATGATGAAACTGGGTGTAGCTCAAGAAACAAGGAGAGACTGGGATTTTGGATGCAGGCCTTTGAGAATAACAATAATCATACAGAATATTACATCCATAAAGCAGCAGAAAGTATCCTAAGAACTAAACCAACATGAGAATTGAGAAAGGAGATTCTGCCAATAGGGATGACTGTAGTTAGGGATATAGACAATAGGTAAGAGGGGGCTGGAATTTATTGGAGAAAGCTGGCAAAGAAACTAAGGTATTGGGAGCAAATAACTAGAGAGGGAAAGATGATAGAATGGGAAGGCACCAAGAATTTATTTGGATTGCAGGTTAGAGATTGCCTTCCCTATCAAGGATTGATATCAGAGTATAGGCAAATAGAAAGAAATAGGGGTCCTAAACAAAAGACTAGAACTGGTAGAGTTTTCAGTAGATTCTAGAGCAGAAGCTGCCATTAAAGAATGAATAATTAGTACAGCATATAAACTATTGCATAATAACTATAAGAATCAATCAGATGAGGTTAGAAAGAATTGGGAAGAGAGATTGGATACGTAATTCACAAAGAAACAATGGGAGGATATATGTATGCCTCCTAAATATGCAACAAAATGTAGAAGAGTTTGGATTTTTGCTTGGAAATGTTTACATAGATATTTTTATACCCCAAATAGACTCCAGAGAATTTTTCCCCAGGTAGACAGAAAATGGAGGTGTGACAGGGAAGAAGGGAAGAAAGAGGTAATTGGGAGCATATTTTCTGGGAGTGCGGTGAGCTGGTGGATTTTACAGATTCCCTGCAGGATGCATTGTTGGAAATGCTGGGTGAACAGATTGGTGTGATGAGGTAGATGATTTTTCTGAGCTATGATACAGAATTGGAATTGCCTAGACATGGTAAGGCTGTGCTGTGTCTAATTATGGTTACTTGCAAAAAAAACAGTTACTAGAGAAGGGAATTCAAATCTAAACCAACTATACTAGAAGTACTGAATATAGTAAAAGTAACAACTAGAATTGAGATCTTTAGAAAAGGATAGGCACAAACTACATAGGAAACAATGGGAATTGTGAGAACAATACATACAGGTGAGGAATGAGGTTTAAAAGAAGGCAGGACTTAAATGAGCTATGCAATGTTTGACTGAAAATGACTGGGTAGATTATAAGCAATGTATGTTTGCAACTGGAAGCGTGTCAGCATGGTTTGTGATGTAAAAATGCTTGCAACTGGGATTGTGTCAGTGTGGTTTGTTTTTGTTTATATAACTGCATGATTGCATAAATAAAGATGTTTCTTGTTTAAAAAAGGTAGGAATTGAAGAATTTATGTAATGCTGCTTAGATTATATGATATATGGCAATACATGTAAAGTATAATGTTTGTAAACGTGAACTTGTTAATACATGTAGCTCAATATGCATGTATGCCTTTAAGAAGCTTTCTAGGGGTTTGCACAAGTGCATAAATACTGAGCACATGCAAGCCTGACTACCATTTTTGTAGTAAGCTGTTGAGATGTAAGCATGTGTGTCTGTGTAGTGTCAGTTACTCAGTTAATTTATATTTTGTACCACTGTTATCCATCCTGATGTGTTTCTGTGTAATAAAGCATATAAACAAACTACCCCACTTGTTTATCATTTATACTACAGAGGGATGAGCGACAAAACTGTTTGACTACTTTTATATAAATGTAAATTTGCCCAAGTCACAAGTGATAATTCAATAAAGGTGTTTAGGCTGTCATTCTCTACTGTTATTTTTTTAAGTTCAGTCTATTCCATTTAGACCACTTTACTGCAGTTCACAAAATGCAAATAATGTTTAATTAAACCCTCAGAATAGCTATGTTTCACATGCCACAGACAGCTTTCTACTCATTGCTTCAGCTTTGACAATATCCAATTGTTTTCATATGAAGTCACAAATTGTATTATTGGTCTTAGGTTTACAATTTATAGTACCAACCAAATCAGCTGCAATATTCCCAAACTATATTTCAGAAAGCCAATCTACTTTGCCATTTAACTTTTCAGATATTCAATCAAATCATTTTTCTTCACTTTCCAAAACCCATACTGATTTTTTTTTTTCATGACTTGCTTTCCATTCCAGTTAAATACTACACTGTTTTAGCTGCTTTAACATCTTAGCGGCCTTGTCTTGAATGCCACACACTTGCTATCTACTTGGCTCAGTGGCTACCCATTCATCATCAGATACTGACTCATAAATCAAGACTACTGCCAAACATTTGTTGTATAAATCAAACATTTAGGTTAAATTCAACAGCTCACTCCACCCAGTGCTGTGGTGCAGAGGGATAAAGCAGTGACTTTAATGCAGATAACCAGAGTTTAAGTATTAGCTAAAGTACCTGAAGAACTGGAAGTAGGATGAGAAATGAATGGCCTTTCAGCTAGCTCGTTCTGTAGGAGAGGAAGTGGTGGTTTCCCATGGCTTCCTGATAGCCAATCATTCCTGTACAAATGCAGGCTTGCACATTAACAAGATATGTTAACAAGAGAACATGAGGTTGGTGCTCCTGAGCCTGTGATGGTAGTTCTCTGTAAGAGTGTACATGCATTTGTGGTGAGTAGGAGAGTAGAGGTCCCAGTGGTGACATCTATGTTAATGCTAGTCACTGTGGGACAGATTAGGGTTATACAAGAAATGCCCTCATAGGTAATACTATAGATGATGCTTTCTGGTGAGGCGAACAGAGTTGTTTAGTTTCCTAGCCTGGCAAGAATTATTGCCTGTCCTGAAATACTGATCAGGGGGTGAAGCCAGACTCTCAAAGCCAATGTGATGAAGACATCCATCTGTAGCAGAAGATGGATGGGTAGGCATCAGCTGGGAGGCAAACACCACTGTGACTTTTCAGATTCTCCTGTTGTATGGCTCCACTTGTGTGGCACCCACTTTGCATAGAGGAGGCCCCCCCTGTAGAGGGAGTCTTTATACCTATGGGAGAAAGGCTTAAGGGTCAACAGACATAGAGGGGGGACAAAGGGTAACAAAACCTGTATGGCTTCCAGACTACTGGCCTCCTCAGCAATGTTCGCTTAAATACATTTTTAGGTTCTCTACTGGTGAAATACATAGCATCATAGGCAATACCATCCATCTCACTTGTTAGCAACATCATCTTCAAAATACTTGGATTCCACCACACAATCCATTTCTTTAATCACCAAATGATGACACCATTACTCACTGGTTCAACAAATACATGTCAAATAAACTATTTCAGACTGACTTCTTGATGGAATGACCTACAGAAGCAACAGACTTCAACAAGCACTATGCATGCATTATCCAAGGAAATTCAGTCTTTACTGATTTCAGTATAACAAAGCAGAGCTGTGTAAGTAAACTTACCACAACCGTAGATGTTCAAATGATCACTGCTGCAGTATATTCTGCTAAGGATATAACAGCTGGCCATCTTCCAAAACCATTAACCAATTAACCAGTTTCAGCTGGGCTGAACAGAAAGAGTGGTTTGGGTGCCAACTCTGTCAAAGCTTTCATGCCAACTGAGAGAGGGAGGCTAGAGCAAAAGGTCACTGCTAGGAAAAAAGGAATACAGGTCCTCACCCTGACAATAAAACATATAAAAATTAGGGGAATGGAGGGAAGTATTGGCTATAACAGCAGAGATCATTCAGACATCATCTCTTATGATGTTTACCTAGACAACTGTACTATGTTCAACATTTGATCACTGATACAATAGCATTAGCTATATGGGTAGATCACCATATCTTAAACTGTCTGGAATGTAGAAGAATGAGGGTCCAAGAGACCCTGGAAAATGGTTCTAGCAAAGCCTGTACTAGACTAGAAAGAATTTAGTTTACAGTTCTTTGTAAAGGTATATATAGAGGAAAAAGTTACCACCTCTAGAATCTAGCCCTTTTTAAAAAGCCACAGATGAAGCCAAGGTCCTGGTAGGGTGAGTCCTGCCTGGAATTGGCGTTTTGTGGTAAGTATAACAAAAGGCAATACCATGAGACAACCATTTGGATTTGGTCTACTTTGACTCAAGGTTGCCCTGTCTTCTTATCATCACAAGAAATGAATAACTGATCAGAGTTCCAGAAACATTTGGTTCCATGAAGATAATATTTGAGTTGTCTACGGTCATCTAGGGTATGAAAGATCCTTTCTCCCTAGTTTTAGCTTCTGGAGAAATGACATGGAGCGGGATAGCTTGTTTTAAAGTAAACTCAGATACAACTTTAGGCATAAACAAAGGATTCGTTCTTAAGGAAACCCCATCTTTATAGAAAATGAGATAAAGTTGAGTTAGAGCAATCAGCAAAACTGTTTCTCCATGTTAAATCAGCCTGATGAGCTAGTTCAAATGGAATTAATTTATCCAAGACAAAATTAAGATCTCAAGAAGGAGCCACCTATTTTCCATGATGCTTACTATGCAAAACCCTTTCAAAAAACATTTTGACATGGGATTACATTGGAAGAGGGGGATCCATGGACAGACACAATGAACTGGCCGACAACTGTACCTTGATGGAGCAGTAAGAAAAGTCAGGGGATCATAACTCACCTAAATTTTGTATAACTACAGAAACACTAGTCTTAAAGGGGTCCTGGTTCTTGTCTTGGCACCATCTAGAAAGCATTTTCTGTTTGCTAATATACGATTTCCTAATAGCATTTTTTTTGCCTCCTTTAAAACTTTCTGCACATCCTCAGAAAACTGGTTCCTAAATGTATTACAACTCAGTCATCCATATAGTCATTTGTAGTTGTTTCAAGCTAGGATGTTTGAAACATCCCCTGCATTGTGTGCTGCTTATTTTTTTAGTAAAATGTTGTAGAGGTAGCATTAAAATCCTTAACAAATTTGGAGAAGGGCAGAAATATTTGTGAAACTCCCTGTACCAGCTTCCCTCTCTCATCATGTATTTTAGGACTTCTGCAGAAAATAGTCCAAAGACTACCTCTTTATCTAAGGGAGAATTTAAAATTTCAGTTTTAACATTCTCAAGAAGATTTTGAGTATGTAACCAAGCAAGCTCTCTCATAACAGTTCCAGGATCTCTGGAAATGGCATCAGCTGAATCATAATCGCATTTGAAAGAACGTGTAGTCATTTGAGACAGAAAAGCAATAAGCTTACACAAAGACAATCTTACTCAGACAAGGGAAAAGACACCATCATTTTCCTCATATTCTCAAAATTGGCAAGCACAAACTATAAAGTGAGGCTGACAACTGAAAATTCTAAAAGTTAAGTGCTGCAGAAGAATACACTTTTTTCCCAAATCTTTTTCCATCTTTGTCAGAAGGGGAGGGATTGGTTATTAACCAAATGTTCAACAGCAGCTGGGTTTAGTCATTACTGGATCTAACCTGGGGTTAGAAAGTAAAAATAAATAAGACACAGGAAACTTTTGTACAATCTGTCTGCTTTCTTAGGGACAGCAGGTTGGCTTTTAGGCAAGTTACAGGCTGTAATAAATACATCCTCCAATGCTGGAAGAACAGAAGGAACTGGTGTAGGTCCAGGAAATTCCTGTTGTAATAAATTATATTTCTGAAAAGACAGTGAAAGATCAACATGTTTCCACTGAAACAGATTAATCCTGGATATAGTTTCAGAAAAAGGAAATCTTTTTAATGGACTGTAAGAAACACACTCCTCAGAATCAGAAACTTAAGGAGAGAAAACAGCAGTTGTCCCCTCACAATCATTTTGCTGTTCAAAGTCTTGAACACTCTCGGGCAGTAAAAAAATTCCTTTTCTCTTACCAGAAACACCATAACTGTTAGGGTCAAGAGCCTGAACTAAGCTCCTGTCTATAAGGTAACAGAGACAGACCAGGAGAAATATATATATATATATATATATATATATATATATATTTTTTTTTTTCTTTTTGCTTCTTTTTGACAGAATTTTATAAAGAAGCAGAACTTACTTTTGACAGGCATCCCAGTCTGGATATGCAGAGAGGTATTCCTTGCCCCGTCTTCCTGGACCAACAAGAGTTTTTTCCCATGCCCATCAAGGACACTCCAACAGCCACATAGGTGGTGTTTAACCCCCCACACACATTGAAGGTGGCTGTAGGGACTACACCAGTGGGAGCCAAGGAAGATTATGAATGGACTGAGGGACCAGTAATGGTCACTGCAGTGTCACCCATCTGTGGCTGAGGCAATTGAACAACCTGCAGAAGTGGCAAAGGCTATTTAAAATGTTTCTTCTTTTTGTGGCTGGAAGAAAGAACTGAAGAACTGGTAGGCTGTTCCTTGGTGAAGCCAAAAAAGATGCCTTAATCCTGGGGAAGCCTGGCAACAACAGTTGGGGGAAGTGGGTAAGTATTAAAATACTTGTTTTCACAAAAAAAAATCCCAGTGAAAAGCACTTTAAACACTTAACCCAGCCCCAAAAGTATTTAAAACAACTTAAAGAAAGAGGAAAATAGTTTTTAATACATTTCAACACTTTTTCCACAAAAGTAAAAAAAGAAAATAACATTCATAACCAAAAGTGACTAAGAGTCACAAGAGTCTGTAAAAACACTTTCTTTTCTAGATTAGAAGTGAAACTTTTACAGCAAAAAGTTAATTTTTAGTTATAAAATAAGATGCAGGAGTACCCACCCCCAAAAGTAACTTGTTTGCCCAGCAATGGAGATGCATTAATTAACTGCTGATGCTCAAAGGCTCACAAGAGGAGCTCTCTCTGGTGGCAGGAATGCTCTGTAGGACTTGGCACCCATAGTACTCTTTTTCTTCAGCTAAAGAGAAACTGGTTAATGGTTCAGGTGCTTGGAAGCTGCATTTAAGATGGACAGCTGTTATATCCTTAGCAAGATAGTGATCAAATGATGAACGTTCATAGTTCCTAAACAGTCTGTTGGCTTAGCTTCACATATTCGTCAGTGCCTCTAATGGCCTATGCATGAGAAGTCTTGCATGGGGGGGGGGGGGGGGTCAAAAAATGCAAGATAATATGATCCCTGAAGTATGATTTATTCTCTTGCTGCAACTGCTGTCTGAGAAAAAGATATTTAATAATGTTCTGATGATTTTTTTTTGTCTGTGTGTGTGACAGAAACACTTTCATCTGAAACAGGTATACAACTGTTCCAAAGAAAGTTAATATCTGGAAAAGCAGGGACAGACTTCCTTTAGCTTTTAGATATGCCTAATACCTGGACGAATACTATGACTGTGTTCAATACTGTAATAACAGGTCTTGAGTCTTACTCGCAGGCAGCCATCCAAGTGGAGAACAGTGATCAGTTGCCTCCTCAGGTGTGCAAAAACCAGAGCTAAACACTGGATATTATTGTCCACAGGAATAGGGTGAAAGTGAGAAACTATGCAGTCCATTCCCCTCACACAATCCCTACTGAGATCTAGTTAGACCAAGTCCTTTTGGCACTCTCCAAAATTAAAAATGCTACTTCTGTGGGTCCTGATAATATCTGTGGAAGTTTGGTTATAAGCATAAAACGTCCCACCTAGCAAAATCCTTCCATCCATGGTCTTCACTGGTTATGCTGTCAAGGAGTGGAGAATGGCAATTGTGATACACTCACATTTAGGTGCTTCCTTGACTACCCATGGGAATAACAGAGCTATTAGTCTCACTATTATTATTTGCAAGGCAATGGAGTGCGTTATAGTTGAATTAATAAACAATGATATACTGATAAAACACCAAACAGTTAAAACCAAAAAGCAAACAACGTGGAGTGGAAGCTCAGGATAAACACCACAACTGACAGTGAATATTAATATTTATTTAGTGCTTTTGTCTCGATGTAATAGACTTCTTTGGAATAAGGTGAATACATACAATGAAGGCTTTAAATACAGACTCCTGTCATTCTATTGGTCGACCCCCTTGTCAGCTATTTAAAAACATAGTACCTATATATGTATATATATGTATGTATATATATATATATATATATATATATATATATATATATATATATATATATATATACACACACACACAAAATCTAACCCTATAAAATTTTACAATAAATACAAATTGTATAACAATAAACAGTATAAAATACAAAAAATATGTACAACATATACAAATATACAAGATTCTACAAAATCAACCCTGTACACAGCCCCCTATAAGCAGTAAGCAGATCTTAATTTCAATAGTGTACTCAAAGAAAAGTGGTCATTAAGACCAGGAAACTCTATTGCATTAGTTTTTATCTGCCATTTTAGTTCTTTGTATTCTAAAAAATCATCAGAGGGACCCCCTCGGTGTCCCAAATCCACATGATCAATAACAAAGAATTTGAAAGTATGTGAAGGATGTAAATTGATGTGTTTAAAAAGGGCGTTCTTGTCATTTTTATTATTAATATGAAGACAAGATGATCAGTTTCAACAATTGGCTTAAGTACTGGTGTCATTCAAAGGGGATCCAATGCCTGTCAGCTTGGGATGATATGCTCGACAAGCCATGATGCTTCGCTAGAGATGGCTTGCACCTGTCACCCCCTGGGCTTTGGGATATTGGCAACGGCTCATGCTACCCCCATAGTGCCTTTTTTAGGCAAGGCTCAAAAGACAAACCCACCTCCATAGGTATCACAAGGGATAAGAAACTAAGAGTAATGCTACTCAACGCCAGAAGTCTAAACCTCAAGATGCACGCACTCGAAACTCTCCTTAGCATGGAGAACATCGATATCTGTGCAGTAACAGAAACCTGGTTCAGGGCTCCCGAGAGCACCCCAGCACTACTAGGTTATACCTCATACCATGCTTTTCGGCCCCAAAACTTGGACCGAACCACAAAAGGAGGGGGAGTATCGATATTCATCAAAGATACCCACACCTCCAGGTTGGTGGCAAAGCACGAAGCATCAGAGACTATCCATGTGCAACTAACAGTGAGTAAAACTGCCTTCCAGTTTATAGCCTGCTACAGACCACCCTCCCAAACCCAGAAACCCCACTCAGCCTTCCTAAGAACACTGGAAAATATGAAGGTCTCTCCAAACACCATTATATTGGGTGACTTCAACTACCCAAACATAGACTGGGAGCATTACTCTAGTTCCAACACCCTAGCCCAAAGGTTCCTAGAATTTATAAACTCAAATGCTATGGAACAACTTGTTACCACTCCCACAAGAGGGGAAAACATACTGGACCTGATCATCACCAACATGGGGACTCTATGCTCCAGACCAGAAGTGTATCCCTCACTGGTAAGATCAGACCATAAACTAATCTCACTGGATATTCACATCCCGACCCCACCCTCTGCCCAGAAAACCACAGTGAAAAACTTCTCTAAAGCAAATTTCACACTCCTCAAAACAGAGGTAGAATCCTTCAAAGCCCTCGGGCCTGTGGAAAATACAGCCCAGACCGCAGAATCCTTTATAAACACATTCTATGAACACCTTCAGGAATGCATGGATCATGCGATCTCAAATAAAACCAAGACCCAATCCTCCAAAGGCAGAAGTCCTGTCTGGTGGACCCCAGCCATAAACAAACTATACAATAGAAGGAGGAAGCTGCTAAATGATAAGAGCAAAATCCCAAAAAGGGAAGACATCACTGATCAGTATTAGCAAAAAACTACAGGCATTCATAAAATTGTCTAAGGCCAGCTTCGAGAGAAAAATTGCACAGGACACTAAGGATAATCACAAGGCTTTCTTAGTTATGTTAGGAACCTCGGTGGTAATTCCCAGATATGCTCAGAATTAGTCCAAAATGACAAAAAATATACCAAACCCACAGACATTGCCAACATCCTAGCTGACAGGTTCAGCGCAAACTTCTCCCCACCAAAAGGGCAAACATCTATCCCAGCAGAGTGCTGCCCCTGACATCTCAGATGCTCAGGTAAGAGCCGCCTCTCAAAGCAAAAACACAGCATCAATGGGACCAGACGGTGTCCCGGCTGCCCTACATGAACTCCAAGAAGAGCTAAACCCAAACATAAAACTACTGTTCAATCTCAGCCTTACTACAGGATATGTGCCCAAAGAGTGGCGTACAGCAATAGTGGTCCCTCTCCATAAAGGTGGTGCCTCAACGGATCCTGGAAACTTATCGCCCCATAAGCCTGACTAACTTGGTCTGCAAAGCTATGGAAAGGATCATCATGGACCTCATAAATAAAGATATTGGGGCCCTACAGACACTGGATCCTACCCAGTTCGGCTTTGTTAAGGGCAGATCCTGCCTCTTAAACCTGGTTGATTTCTTTGAAACAGTCACCAAGGCCATTGACGAGGGGAAGGTGGTCCACACAGCCTACCTGGACCTCGCAAAAGCCTTCGATACAATACCCCACTTGGGCATTATAGATAAGCTCACCAGCTTAAATATAAACCCCTATGTCACTAGATGGATTGCAAACTGGCTCAAGGACAGAACCCACATGGTTAGAATTGCTGGAGCCATGTCAGACTCCAAACCAGTTACAAGTGGTGTCCCACAAGGCTCAGTCCTGGGACCTCTCTTGTTCGGTATATATTTCGTGGAGGTACAGGCCAACATGGAAGGACTGTGGCTGACCAAGTTTGCAGATGACTGCAAACTGGGTGCCATAATCGACTCTCCAGCCGACACAAGCATCCTCCAAAAGGGCCTCATAGAAACAGACAACTGGTGCCAGAGCCATGGCCTCAAGCTAAATGCCAAAAAGTGTATAGTCATCCCCTTTGGCAAAAACAAAGTGTCCACAAATTACCACATAGGTGGTAATCCATCAAGTACAGAAGAAGTAATTAGGGACCTGGGGACCCAAGTTGATAGCAATCTCTCATTTGACAACCACGTGGCCAAAGTGGTTAGAAAAACATTTTATATAGCCCACCTAATCATGAAGGGATTCACATCTAGATCAGGGGAGGTCATCATGCCTCTTTACTCATCCCTCATCAGGCCCATAATTGAGTACAATGCCCCTTTTGGGATGTACCTTACCAGACACCTGCAGCAACTGGAAAGACCCCAAAAGTACCTCACCAAGAGGCTCAAAGGACTCAAACAGATGCCATATGCTGCCCGGTTAAAGAAACTCCAGCTCTACTCAGTGGCATACCGCCTGTTCAGAGGCGATCTGTGCCTGACGTATAAAGCCATGTCCAAACGGAATTAATGGACATGCTGCACCTCAGAAATTCCAAATCCCATCGAGCTATGCGCTCAAGAGACTTGAACCTCAGCACTGAAATAAATAGGACATGCTGGAGGGACAGATTCATAACCCAGAGGCTCCCTTCACTATGGAATAAAATCCCAGTCCAGGTTAGGCAGAGTCCCTCATTGACTCTCTTCAAGAGGAAACTTGATGAGTGGATGGGAGATCGTAGGTTTACCCCGGGTATCACTTCTGTGTCACTGTTAGACAGAGACACAGTATACTAACCTCGAAAAAGGGCATAGCAAAATAAATTTAAAATGGGTGGCGAAAGCCAAACACATTCTGGCTAGGCTTATAAATGCCCTGGGGCAGATAGCCTAGTATGAACCTATGAACCTATAATATCATAGATATTGTGATATATCCTTTGCTTAATTGCCCTTTTTGTTTTCCCCTACATAAAAGCCTTCACAAACTTGGCAAAGAACAAGATAAATCACACTTTTGAATAACAATAATATTTTTGGTGGGTTGAGGAACCAGAAGGGTGGGACACCGAGTACCACCATAATCAACAATATTACCAGGGTCCCCAGAGAGGGAGAGGGGCGAGGTCGTTCAATACCCTTTTACAAGAGGGAGAGAGACTGAACACCCTGCAGAAGCTGACAATCTCTGTATAGTAGTTTACAAGTCATTAAAGGACTTTTAATATTTACAATTTGAGTCAGAGACCTGTTAACACTGAGTGGGCAAATTTACTAGAAAGGGGCCTCAATTTTGTACCAGCAAGGAAGGCAAATATTGTCGATTGTATTGTACAATTGAAACTGTATATCAAAAAATTAAATTTAGCCCTGTATTTTAAACAGGACAACAGTGTGGGTTTTTTCATGAACAGTTTAAAGAGTCTAAGTACCCTTAACCCCCCTGTACACGCAATGGTACAAATTTATGACAAACTCTGTAAGATGAACATTAGGGCACTATCAAAGATGAATAATGGTCACAACATTAGGAATTTGACATTAGAAGAAATGGAGTTGTTACAAAAAATTATATCAAACCATAAAATCAGGGTGATGAAGCCAGACAAAGGTGAGGGCCTTGTAGTTATGGACTCGAATGACTACATTAATAGGATATTATCAATCCTGTATAGTGACACCTATGTAGACGTATCTAGGAATGAGCTGAATATAGCTTATAGGAACATTGACATTGATTTGACCTTAGATGAGTTACTGATAAATGGGCAGATACTTCAGATGAACATGAATTTTTACAGGTGTCACATCCTCGGATTCCAACTATATTTGGAATTCTGAAGATCCATAAAAATACATCTAATACCCTCCACTACATCCGATTGTAGATGCTAAGGCATCAAAGACTTTTTGTATTGCCAAGTTTATTGACCATAAAATCAAACATGCCTTGGATCATCGCCCCTATTTGTTTAGAGATTCATGAGATTTTTTGTCAAAAATATCTTATGATTATTCTGAGGAAAATCTATTAATGGTGATTATTGATATATGTGACCTTTTTTCAGTTATTCCTCACAGACAAGGCATTGAATGGTTTTATGATTACCTATGTCTGAATACTCAATTAGACCATGGTTTGATTCTTACAATAAGAGCATGTATGGAAGTTGTTTTGGAAAACAATTTTTTTTTGTTTTGAGAGGCAGTTATTTAAACAAGCCCAAGGTGTTGCCATGGGGGCACGTTGTGCCCCTATTTTTACTAACATTGTCGTGGCTCAATGGGAAGATATGTTTGTCCTAGATTCTCATTTTAAGACTTCTTGGGCCCTCTATGGTTGATACTTGGGCGACATAGTAGTATTTTGGAAGGATGGGGAACAGAAATTAAATTAATTTTTTGAACACCTGAACCAGACAATTTAATTTTTGAAATTTACCATGACCATTGACAATGATGCAGTAAACTATCTATTAGAAAATATTACGTTAACAGAACATTTTCTTCTTCCCTGCACAGAAAACCCATTTATTCTAATTCACTGTTGCATTTTAATAGTTGGCATCCCATTCACCAAAAGAGAGCATTGGTGAAGGGACAATACATGATGCTAGCTATAATGGTCTCTGATCAGGACTGTTTCATCAGTGGATGTATTGTGCTATTACAGATGTTTACCAAGAGGGGTTACCCAGAGCAGTTTGTTGTCAATATCATGGAAGAAGTTCAAAGGAAAAGACTTCTGGGTATGTTTTGTATTTATATCGGTACCACTATTGGCAGCCAACAGACAGGGCCCCCAGTAGAGCAATGTGGGTTTCAACATGCACTAATACTACCTTTTAATTTGCAATACTATGACATTAGGAACGTAATCGTAAGACATTGAAACATTTTTAGTTTAGACCAGGATGTGTACACCTTGTTAGGAGAAAAAACAGTAGTGGTATAGAAAAATGGAAAGGACTACAACTAATTCAGGAAAAGGTGGGACTTTTAAATGTGGCAGATGCTCACAATGTAAATTTATTTTACAACAGGCGAAGGTCAATATTAAAAATGTGTGCATCATTAAACCCACCAAGAAATATTATTGTTATTTGAAAGGTATGATTTATCTTTCTCTTTGCCAAGTTTGTGAAAGTTTTTATGTAGGGAAAACAAAAAGGGCAATTAAGCAAAAGATATATCAATAAAAATGACAAGAATGCCCTTTTTAAAGGCATAAGTCTACATCTTTCACATACTTTCAAGTTCTTTGTTACTGATCATGTGGATTTGGGACAGCGGGTGGGGGTCACTCTGATGATTTTTTATAATACAAAGAACTAAAATGGCAAATAAAAACTAATGCAATAGAGTTTCCTGGTCTAAATGACCAAATTTCTTTGAGTGCGCTATTGAAAGTAAGATCTGCCTACTGCTTATAGGGGCTGTGTACAGGGTTGTTTTTGTAGAATCTTGTAGATTTGTATATGTTGTACATATTTATATATATATTTGTATTTTTATACTCTTTATTGTTATACAATTTGTATTTATTGTAAGAATTTTATAGGGTTAGATTGTGTGTGTGTGTGTGTGTGTGTGTGTGTGTGTGTGTGTGTGTGTATATATATATATATATATATATATATATATATATATATATATATATATATATATATATATATATATATATATATTTATTTATTTATTTTTTTTTTTTGGTACTATGTTTTTAAATAGCTGACAAGGGGGATGGACCAATAGAATGGCCGGAGTCTGTATTTAAAGCCTACATTGTATGTATTCACCTTATTCTGAAGAAGTCTATTACATCGAGATGAAAGCGCTAAATAAACGTTAATAATCGCTGTCAGTTGTGGAGAATAAACAATGAGATAAGAGCCCTTGTATTTCAGAATACATACCATTTTGGTTTTGTAAAAGGCTCAACCCGGTTGAACTCTTTGAAAAGATTACTGTGGCTATGGTTAAGGGGCATGATGTCCACTATACTTATCTGGGTTTTGCCAAGGGCTTTGACATCTCAACATCAATGCATACATAGTTTGACTAGGTAACTGGGATTTGCTCAGGACAGAAAAATGTCACCGATGGTCTTCCATAGGGCTTTCTCCTGGGCCCCTTTCTCTTTGATATATATTTCTCAGACGCAAAAGCTGATAGCAAGGAATTGTGGCTAACCAAGTTAGGTGATGGCTGCAAACTGGGGGTGGTTATTAAATCCAATTATGATACTCAAATTCTCCAGCAAAGGGTGGACCAAACAATTGCTTGGTGTACTAATCATGGGCTTACCCTTAACAGCAAGAAATGAGCATAGTTTCCTTTTGTAAATAACAACTGCTTACCATATAAATATAATTTCACTAAAAATTGACAGTCGTTTGGGACTTTAGTATTCATGTTGATAATAGCCTCTCTCTTGACCACGTCTCTGTGGTGCTATGAATCCCTCTATCTTGTACAACTCATACTTCATGGTAAATCTTCAAGGACCAAAGAATTTATAGTTCCACTTTATTCATCCCTTATTAGGCCCATCATTGAATATAATTCACCCTTTGGTGTGTACCTTGCAAGACATCTAAACCAGCTTGAGAAACCTTATTACTGCTTTTTCAAAGAGATTCTGAGGTCTCTGTACCTTTAGTTAGTCTGCCAAACTAAAAGCCCTATCCCTCTGCTCCATATCATACAGACTCCTGACAGGTGATCTCAACTTAGCCTTCCACGCTAGGGATGACTCAGCACTCTTTGAACTATACCTAAGCAGAACTAGTTGTAAAGCAAACACCCATTCTAGAAACATAAACATGTACCTCTGCATCAATAATGCCAGACAGCATGACAAATACCTAGCCCATTGTATCAGTTTTTTTCTGGAATAGGCTGCTGTTACCTATCAAGCACAGTATTTACCTAGCAGCCTTGTAAACCAGTCTAGATGACTGATGGGTGATCACAAATTTTCAGTGGGGTTTTGAGGAGAAAATGTACTTAATGGGCAGCACTGAAGATGTGGCTAAGGTACTCAGTGGTCACCTTGGCTGTAAGCTTAATAAGAACATATGAGATAAATGGAATCTCAAATAATTTCTGAGTCGGCCTTACAGGAGTGTGAACGGATGCATTGCTCTGTCCATGCCTGCCATGAAAAAGTTCTGTTCTGTGCTAGGTAATGAAAATCCTGTCCTAAACTTTGTCATAACAAACTCACTGAGATTTTAAAGGTCTAGCACTGATCTTCATATTCTCTAAGTTTGGGACCAGAAAGGATCTTGGGATAAAATGCTTTATGGTGGTCTGGGACCCACTGTGTTGTATTTTTATTTTTGCACTAAATGCTTCACCAGCTCTAAAGCCATCTGCCGGAAATGACTGTGAAATCATATAAGTGTGAGGAAACTGTTGAAACTATACGGAATAGCCTTATCAAATGATCTAGTAAAAAAATTACTTGTCTGATGCAAAGTTCAAAATGTTGAAGACTGCCATCCAGGGGAATTGGTTTGATTCCAAGATCATCAGGATACTGTTGTTGTTTAGCCTTGTTTGAAGGAGGTGAGGGGGGTACTGATGCTGTACTCTTGCATGGCATTTGGGAAACTAGTAATTCACTGAATAAAAAAAATATTTAGGGATGCAGTATGCAAACAGCTGATTTAGCCATCACATTTTCCAAATCCCTAAATAAGCAGTCATATCATGCAGTTTGCCAAACCACATGCCAGCAGAGACACAGACATCCAAAATTTCTACTCTGACCTCCTTAATGTAAGCTTCTATCTTGAGCCATGCATTTATTCTGTGGACAACCCCAGAAGTTGAAGGTCTTGAGAATGCATCAGCTTCATCATATGCACACTTTCAAAAAGAGTACATTTATCTTTGCAGATGTATTTAGCCTAACTTTTCATTGGCATCTTGCATGTGGTTCTTTTTGGACCTTTGGTACATAACCATTTGCTCAGGATTACTTAAGGTGCTTATAGAAAGATTACCCTATTTTATAAACTCTGATTCCAAATCTATTAATTATTGTAGATTCCCTGCCAAATGGGCGAGAGATAAACAGAACTGTCTTCACCTGTTGCCAGACAAAAGGGAAATCATGGCTGCATCTGCCCTACTTTGTTACTGTATAGAAATTTGTCATAAGGCAGTCTGTGTGGACTGTCTTCCTTGTTAAGGGCCAAGGCTTGTGTAGCTGATTTTGACAATAACATATTTGAAAGTACTGAAGAAAGCCAGATTGTCTGGTTTGCTTTATCCATATACTTTCTAGTGCTTCCTGTGACAAGGGTAAGTAGATAGCCAAACAAAATATCCACCCATGTAGTCAACTTCCTCTCCAAAGATAGTATTCTCTGTGGGAGAATCTGATAATTGGGTGGGAGGTTGTTATATTCCCGCTCAGGACCTAACAGAGAAGACTTTAGGCCTCTAGTACAGTAATTCTCTTTATTCTAAGAAACAGGAAGAAAACGTTTTCTTCTTTCTTATTTATTTATTTGCATTTGTTTACTGGGATGGTCCAGTGGGCCTTAGCAAGCCCATTTTCAGTGAAGGCCCAGGGAGAAAAGCTCCATAATAAAATGAGCAATACACAATATAAACAATGACACGATACACAATTTACAATACAGTACAGATCAGTATGATCAGCACAAACAATACATAATAAGAACAATACACAGTACATAACAGTACAGTAGATCAGCACGATCAGTATATACAAGAGTCGCAGCTGACAACTGAAAAATTAGAGTGCAATATCAAGGATAAAGTGGTTTACACAAATTAGAATATTACAAGTTAGGATATACCAAGTAATTGACAATTATGAAGTTATAAGCTTGAATATGGGTGAGTATATGTAGCAGATAGAACCAGCATTGTAATTATGTAAGTGTTTTGAGATAGTGAGAGTTATATCAGAGTAGTAGTAAATGTAGGTGTGGGGTAGTACAGATGAGGAGTCAGGAGTTGGGAAGTGCCATTTTGACACGTGCAATGCCACAGAGAGGAAAAGTGTTGTCTCAGGGACTTTTTTAATGAGAGCAGGATTGCTGGTAGTCCTGATTGATGGTGGGAGGGTATTCCACAGTTTTGCAATATTAAAGGAGTAGAAAAACGGATCAGCTGAAAGGTTTGTTTTTTCTACTTTCAGGACTAGTTCATTTTTTGGAATGGACAAGCCTACTTAGATGGTACTATATAAGAGTCGAAAGGGTGGGGCAATTTGATGACTTGTATAAAATTTATGTGGCAATGGTGAATTGTAAATATGTAAAATAATGTGGGAGTTCTAGCCAGTTTAGTCAGCATAATGAGGAAAAATGGTGAGATGAATATTTTGCATTGGTTACAAATTTAGCAATTCTATTGTAGCAGGTGTGAAGTTTAGATGTCTGAGAAAACTGGATGTTGGTAAGAAGAGGGGCTCCATATGCAAGAGATGGTAGCAGAAAGGAAGAGGCTAGGGACAGTTTTGTAGAGTAGTTGAAGTATTTGTTTTCTATAGAGGAAGCCCTGTTTTTGATGTGTTTTTTTGATATTGGTATGAATATACAGGTCAAATATTAGGCTTTCATCTATGATGCCACCTAGTAGTTTTATAAACTTTTTCAATGACAGTGTTATTTTGAGAATGAATAGTGAATTTATCCTTGTTTATGGTGATTTTTTAGGGGTGAATAGCACACGTTTAGTTTTATTGGGGTTTAGGGCAAGATGATTTTTGGTCATACATGTTTCAATAGAAGTGAGGGGACCTTGGGTTACTTGGTTGCTGTAGTTCTGATGTGGACCTTGCAGTGCAGATGATGCTTGAGTCATCTGCATATTGTATGATAGTACCTTGACTAAGAGTGGTGTGGAAGTTGTTGATGAAAATGCTGAAGAGAAGAGGCCCAAGTATGGATCCTAGGAGAACACCTGTAGTTGTGTTAAGGAAAGGAGAGAGAGAGAATATTGCCATTTGGTAGATTTTTGATTATTTGTGAGGTAGTATGAGAACTGGTTTAGTGTTGGAGATGAGATGCCTAAGTTAGAGTGTTTAGTGAGAAGAAGGGGGTGGGAGACTGCATCAAAGAAATTAGAAACGTCCAAAAAGAGTGAGGAAACAATATTTCTAGCATCTCGTGCCTGGTTAACTGTATCCATGAAGGATATAGGAGCTATAGTAGTAATATGACCAGGCCTAAAACCATGTTGAGTAGGAGAAAGGAGTTGGTTATGAAGCAGGTAATTAAGAAGTTGGATGTGAATATATTTTTCTATGATTTTAGAGATAAGTGAGAGGATAGCATTAGATCGAAAATTGGAAATGTCAGTGTTCCTGTGTTTTTTTCCAGACTGAAGATATATGGGACTCCTGAATAGATCTATTGAGAAGTATACTGATGGGGCAAGCAGTAGAGATGGTTGATATTTGTAGGAAGTCTGGAGGTAGGTTGTCAGGGGCATTGGGGCCTGGTTAGAATTTAAGAAGCAATTTGTTTTGAAGTGATGCTAGGTATAGGTGATGGAGAAAAGCTGGGTAATGAGGAGGTAGAGGTATTTAGTGTAGATGGCTCTGGAGAGGCTAGGTTGTTTTGTGGAAAGGTGTTTGGCAAGGTTAGTTATGGTATTGAAACATGAGTCAAAGAGCGAGGCTATTTCAATGGGTGTATTATCTGGATTTGGACAAGGATTATTCTTTGAGCCTGGATTTCAGTAAGGATTTGCTGGAGTTCCAGAATTTTTCGGGGTTTTGCTTATGTTGTTTTTATGAACTAAGGTAGTGTTCTTTTTTTATTTTTAATGATTAGACACTTGACTTGATTAAGAAGCTGTTTATATTGTGTAAGGGCAGAGGGATTTTTGTTTTTTTGCCATGATTTTCATGCTTTGTCCCTGGCAGTCATGAGTTGCTTTGTGGGTTTGGTAAGCCAGCTGGCATGATTAGATTTTATTCTGTTTTGACAGAGTGGGGCTAAATTGTTTAGGATCCTGAGAAATGTTGAGATGAAGAATTCAACAGCCTTGTCGATGGGAAGGAATTTAACTGCATCCCAATTGATACTTTGTAAAGTGTCATTAAGGGTGGTTGGGCAGAAGTTGGATGAGCCTCTAGTTTGTTTGTATTGGTGTTTAATTAGCGTTGGGGTAGTTTTATGCAGTATAAAGGTGGGTAAGTGGTCAGTAATACTGTTAGGTAGTGTCCTTGAGGAGGAGATTCTCTTTGGGTCAGAGACCATAGTACAGTCCTGGATTAAGATATTGTCATTGTTTTGTTGGGTTTAGTTATGTTGGTGATTAGATGGGTAAAGTTATATAAGTTGATGTTTGTGGGAGATATCAAGCCAGTTAATATTGACATCTCACAGAATGATTGTTTAATTTATTATATTATTTGTTGCCCAAGCAAGGATTTCTTCTAATATAGGAATGTTATTGCCTGGGGTGATATATATCACAAGCCTGTACATCTGGCACTGAGAAGGTTGTCTGCACAAACACCACACCTGTACAGTACATTCCTACATATATGGAGGTTTTCAACAAAAACATACCTAAACAAAAGAGACCTCCAAGGCAAATGCACACATGCACATCAAGCACCACACGTAGTACACATGCCTATATCTCATAGCCTCTACGGCTTAACCACAAACCCAACATACTAGTCATAGTAGACTCTATTGTGAGACACACAGATGTGCTCCTCACCAGGTTAGACAAGGAGAAAGTCACAGTAAGTTGCCTGTCAGGTGCTAGAATCCGGCATATCACTCACGCACTCATGTCACTCAACAGGTCCTGTTATGATTCTGTCATAGTCCATGTTGGTGTGAATGACTTGAGGTGTACCTCTCTGAACTATATGAAAAGACATGATTGAGCTCACTGAATATGTGCCCAGGCATGTATGTCCCTAGCCTTAAGCATCATCCTACCATCACCCAGAATGATGCCTCAGTACAAACAGAAAATGATTGACTTTAATAATTGGCTTAGTTTCTGGTGTCATTCCAAGGGGATCCAGTATCTGACAGCCTGGGAGGACATGATTGACATCCCACGATGCTTTGCCACAGATGGCCTTCATCTGTCTCCCCTGGGCTTCAGGAAAAGGATCTTGCCTCCTCCATAGTGCCTTTTTTAGGCAAAGTCATGAGGACAAAATTACCAATGTGAAAAATTATTCTAAACAAAATTTAAAGGTCATGCTGCTAAATGCTAGGAGTCTTAACATGAAACTGCACTCATTGCAATCATTCCTCACCCTGGAAAATGCTGACATTTGTGCAGTAACTGAAACCTGGTTCAAAGCTGCAGAGAGCACCCCAGCCTTACCAAGTTACTTGTCCTACCATACTTTCAGACCCCAAAGAGAGGGCTACAAAGCCAAAGGAGGTGGAGTTTCAATATTTATCAAAGACATACACACTTCCAGGCTGGTCAAACAGTATGGTGCACAGGAGACACTACAGGTACAGTTAGCTGTTGACACACCTATTCAAATCATAGCTAGCTACAGAGCCCCAATCATGACTCAGGAGGCCCACTCCACCTATCTGGACTTAATTGAATCCATCAATATTCCACCCTCTACCCTGATCCTGGGCAACTAACTACCCAACCATCAAGTGGAAGACCTATTCTATCTCAAGCACGAATGCCCAGAGATTCCTCAATTTCATCAGTGCCAATGCATTGTATCAGCTGGTCAACACACACACACAAGAGGTGAAAATATCCTGGACCTGGTACTAACACGAGTAGCCACTGTAGCACCCATACAGTGTCATCCTCTTTACTATGATCCGACCATAAAGCAATCACTTACAAAGTCATCACTTCCCCTGACCCCCACTTGCCAAGGTCGAACAAAAAACTTTTCCAAAGCTGACTACAACCTCCTGAGAGCAGGTATAAGCAGCTTCACAGCTGCCATCCCTTCAGTTGGAAAAAGCACTAATGTCCAAGCCTGCACCAGAAAATTATATGAGCACCTATATAGCTGCATGTACTCAGCAATACCTGACAGGACCAAATCATCTTCGTCACAGTAAACATGTCTGGTGGACAGCAGGAATAAACAGACTCTATAATAAAAGGAAAAAATGCTGTCCAGGACCAAGAAGGAGCAGGTGCCAAGTTGGAAGCAATCTCTCCTTTGTCTGAACAAGCAAATAAGGTCACTGGTGAAATCCTCTAAGGCTAACTTCGAGTCCAAATTGGCCACATCCACTAAAGACAATCACAAGACCTTCTTAGCATACATCCGCAGTATCAAAGGTAACTCTCAAATCTGCTCTGAAATGGTGGTCAAGAATACCACATACACAAATGCCATAGATGTAGCTAACCTGCTGGCAGACAAGTTCAGTAAAAACTTCACCCCCCCATCAGTAAACCAGGACATCCCCAGCACCTGCCCCCTCCCCTCATCACCAGGGAGCAAGTTATTAATGCACTCTCAAAGGCAAAGAATACAGCCTCCATGGGATCGGACAACATCCCTGGCTGTGTCCTACATGCACTCATGCAAGAGCTCTCAGCACCACTAGGCACCCTATTCAACCAAAACCTATGCAATGGCTTTATCCCAGCAGAATGGAGGACAGCTACTGTCATCCCTCTACACAAAGGTGGATCATCCACTGACCCAGGCAGTTATAGGCCCATCAGCCTAACTAGCCTGATCTGCAAGGCCATGGAACACATTATCATGGATCTTATAAACAAGGACATTGGCAACCTCCAAATGCTTAATCCTACACAGTTTGGTTTTGTCAAAGGGAGATCATACCTGTTAAACTTGGTCACATTCTTTGAAACAGTCACCAAAACCATGGATGAGGGGAAGACAGTGCACACCACCTACCTCAACCTAGCCAAAGCCTTCAACACTATTCCCCACTCAGGCATAATAGTTAAACTCTCCCAGCTAAGCATCAACCCATAATTTACCAGATGGGTAGCTAACTGGCTCACTGATAGAACACACACAGTCAAAATAGGGGAAGCTACCTGTAGTAGTAGACCCATAACAAGCTGCATAACCCAAGGATCGGTCTTGGGGCCACTACTGTTTGGGATATACTTTTCTGAGGTGCAAGCCAAAACCAGTGGTCTGTGGCTGACCAAGTTTGCAAATGACTGCAAGCTGGGCACTGTCATAAATTCCCCTAGTGATGTGAACATCCTCCAAAAGGGCCTTACGCAAAGTAATGACTGGTGCCAAAAGCATGGCCTCAAACTGAATGCCAAGAAATGCATTATTATGCCCTGTGGGGAAAATGGTGTCCCTACTAATTATCACATTAATAACAACGTACTAAGCATGCAATCAGTCATGAGGGACTTGGGTACCCACGTTGATAACCATCTGACTTTTGACCGCCATGTTGCCTCCATTGTACAAAAGGCTTTCTACATGGTCCACCCTATAAGTAAGGGTATTTCACCCAGGAACAAGGAGGTCATAACATCTCTGTACTACTCCCTTATCAGAACCATTATCGAGTACAATGCCCCCTTTGGCATGTACCTTGCCAAGCACAATCAGCAGTTGGAGAGACCACAGAGGTTCCTGACCAGGAAAATCCAGGGTCTCAAACACCAATCCTATACAGATAGATTAAAAGATCTGTCCCTCTACTCAGTCTCATACAGACTGCTCAGAGGTGACCTGTGTCTGGCATACAAGCCATCTCAGACTCAGCCTTGATGGAGTTGCTGCATATCTGTAAGACAAACTCCACTCACGCATCCTGCATGCACAGGTTCATAGGTAGGTACTAGGCTATCGGCCCTAGGGCCTATACAAGCCTAGCCAAAAAGGTACCCTGGCTTTTGCCACCCAAGAAAATTATTTTCTTGTGCCCCTGTCGAGCAGAGCCACAGAGGTGATCCCCGGGGTGAATTTCCTATTTCCCATCCAATCATCAAGATTTTTCTTGAAGAGTGCTAATGAGGAGCTTTGTTTGATATAGATAGGTAGTTTGTTCCAGAGTATGGGAAGTCTCTGGGACAGGAATCTATCCCTCCAGCATGTTCTATTCATTGTGGTGACAAGGTTTAGGTCCCTACAGCATGTAGCTTGGAGGGACTGGGATTTTTTTAAGTGGAGCATATCCAACAGCTCTGGGTTTGACATAGCTTTGTATGTTAGGCAGAGACCGCCTCTGAGTAGGCGATATCCGACCGAGTAAAGCTGGAGTTTTTTGAGACGTTCTGCATAGGGCATCTGAGCCCAGTAATCCTCTTTGTCGGGTATTTCTGCGGTCTTTCCTGTTGTTGTAGATGTCTTGTGAGATATATACCAAAAGGGGCGCTGTACTCTATAATGGGTCTAATGGAGTGACGAGTAGAGGGGATCAATGACCACTTTTTTTCCTAGATGAGAAACCTTTTGTGATGAGGTGTGCCATGTAGAAGGATTTCCTGACTACTGTGGCGATGTGATTATCAAATGAGAGACTACTGTCTACCTGTGTCCCAAGGTCTCTTATTTCGGTGTTAAGTAGACTACCACCTATGTGGTAGCTCATGGGTACAGAGTTTTTACCAAATGGGATGACAATGCACTTTTTGGCATTGAGCTTGAGGCCATGGCTTTGACACCAGGCATCTGTCTCAGTGAGGCCCTTTTGTAGGATGCCCACATTGTTAGGAGTTTCAATTATGGCTCTTAGTTTGCAGTCATCTGTGAACTTCATTAGCCAAAGACCTTCTGTGTTAGCCTGTACTTCAGAAAAGTAGATACCAAACAGGAGAGGACCCAGGAATGAACCTTGTGGTACTCCAGTTGTCACTGGTCTGAAGTCGGATTTGGAGTCTGCTACTTTCACAGTGTGGGTTCTGTCAGTGAGCCAGTTGGCAACCCATCTTGTGACATAGGGATTTATACCTAGTTTAGTGAGTTTATCTATAATTCCAGAGTGGGGGATAGTGTCAAAAACCTTGGCAAAATCTGGATTGGCTGTGTGAACCACCTTACCCTCGTCTACAGCTTTGGTGACTGCTTCAAAGAAGTCTATCAGGTTTAGGAGACATGATCTGCCTTTTACAAACCCGAACTGGGTGGGGTCCAGAGGTTGGAGATTACCTATGCCTTTGTTTATAAGTTCCATGATTATATGTTCCATGGCCTTGCAGACCAGGCTCGTTAGGCTAATGGGGAGGTAGTTCCCGGGGTCCGTGGTGGTCCCCTGTTGTGCAGAGGGATTACTGTCACTGTGCATCATTCAGTGGGCACAAAGCCTGAAGTGAGGCTATGATTGAACATGGTGTTTAGGTGGGGGTAACATTTCATTCTGTAATTCATGTAGAACGCAGCCTGGGATGATGTCAGGTCCTATGGATGCTGTGTTCTTGAGCTTTGGAGTGTGTGTTTTTTACCTGCGCAGCTGTGATTACAGGAACTTTGCAATCTTCTGGTATAGAGCTGGGCCCTTTAGGGGGTGGGGGTGGGGGGGTAAAGTTAGCACTGAACCTATCTGCCAGGATGTTGGCAATATCAGTTGGTTCTGTATATTTAGTGCCATTGTGCTGTAACGCAGAGCAGATCTAAGTGTTGCCATTGAGATTCTTGACATAGCTATAGAATGCTTTGTGGTTGTCTTTAGAATCAGTGACAATTTTGTTTTTGTAACTAGCTTTGGAGGATTTTATGAGGGATCTCAGCTTCTTAATGAGGCTGACCAGGGAGTTCCTCCAATCATGGGATTTTACTCTTTTTTGCAACAGTTTCTTTCTTCCATTGCAGAATTTGTTTATGGCAGGGGACCACCAGATTGGCTTCGCTTTTTTTGGAGGATAGCATCTTGGTTCTGTTAGGGATAGCATGATCCATGCACTCGTCTAAGTGCTTATAAAGTGCATTTGTGTAGGATTCTGCAGTCGTACCTCTACTGTCCATCTGCATGGGTGTCGTGAAGTTTTCCACTTCTGTCTTAAGAAGTGTGGAGAAATTTGGAGAAATTTTTTTATGGTGGTTTCCCTAATGGGGGTGGGGATGGGGTGTGGATGTCTAGGCTGATTAGCTTGTGGTCGGATCTGACCAACAAGGAATTGGCCTCGGGTGTGGAACACTGTTCGCCCATGTTGGTAATGACTCGGTCCAGGATATTGCTGCCCCTGGTGGGGGTGTGGATAAGTTGATCCAAGGCATTGGAATTTATGAATTCCAGAAACCATTGAGCAAAAGAGTCCGTACATAAGTAGTTTTCCCAGTTAATGGTGGGGTCGTTGAAATCGCCCATTATTAGGGTGTTGGTTTGTATCCTAATATTTTCCAGTGTATCAAGAAATGAGGAGTGGGAATTCTGGGGTATGGTGGGGGATCTGTAGCAAGTTACAATTTGGATTGCGGTCTTGCCCAGAGTTAGTTGCACTTGGATAATCTCGGATGCATTATGCTGAGCAACTAGCCTGGAGGTGTGGATATCCTTAGTGAATATGGACATGCCTCCACCTTTAACGTTTCGGTCCAGGTTAGGTGGCCGAAAGGTGTGGTATGAATTATAGTCTGGTAATGCAGGGGTGCTCTCTGGAGCCTTGAACCAGGTCTCTGTCACTGCACAGATGTCGATGCTCTCCATTTTGAGAAGTGCTTTGAGTGAATGCATTTTGAGGTTTAGACTTCTAGCACTGAGTAGCATTACCCTCAGATTGTGCTTCCTTGTACCTGTTACTGTGGTGAATTTGTCATTTGAACCTTAACTAAAAAAGGCACTGTAGGGGTGACAAGAGCCGTAGCCAGTATCCGGAATCCCAAGGGCGACAGGTGCAGGCCATCAATGGCAAAGCATCGTGGTCTGTCTATCATGTCATCCCAGACAGATACTGGATCCCCTTAGAATGACACCAGTAGCTTAGCCAATTGTTGAAGTCAATCATTTTGTCCTTGTACTGTGGTATAATTCTGGGTTATAGCAGGATGCTACTCAGGGCCTGGGTCATACCTGCCTGGGCTACAAGATCAGAGAGCTCCTCCATATCTGTTTTCATGTAGTCCAGGGGAGGTACATCTGAGGTGATTCACACCAACATGGACATTGACAGAGTCATATCTGTACTTGTTGTGGAGTGACCTGATTGCATGCATTATGTGGTGGATCCTGGCACCCGACAGGCAGCTGACAGTAACTTTCTCCTTGTTTAGCCTGGTGAGTGGAACATCAGTGTGCCTGACTATAGAGTCACCTATGACTAGAGTGTTGGGTATGTTGCCATGCCTTATGGGCTGTGGTTGAGTGGCACACTGAGTTTGTGGGCTATGTGTCATTTGGGTTGTGTTGGGGGGTGGAGGTTGCTTGCATTTCTGCTTTGGAGGTCTCTTTTGCTTGACAAGATTTTTACTGAGAGCCCCTGCAAATGTATGTGTGTGTTTTGTGTTGCTATGTGTGTGTTTTGGTGGTGTAGGTTTTGAGGGACTATGTGATGAGTGCAGTGTGGTGCAAGTGTTTACCTTCTCCTCTTGACTGTCTAGTCCAGTCTTGGGTGAAGAGAGCTTTGCTTCCAGTTTGGCTGTATAAGTGCATCTCTCACAGGTTGTAGTGTTGGGTGGTAGGCGGAGAGGGTTGTCTGTGTACATGAGGCAATTGCTGCATTGCCCCAAGATGCCCAGATTCATCAGGTAGACAGGAGAAAACACAGGGAGCTGACCCTTACACATGCCTGGATATGTGCTTATTTATTAAGTACTAAAAACTGTTTTCCTCTAGACAATTGAGGAAAGTTGAGTGCTGTAGTAATTTGTATTTTATTTAGTGCTTACGAGTTCTGAACAACTGCTGAGCTCAAGGAAACAGAATTGAATTCTAAAACTAAAAAACTGGCTAGTTCTAAGGGAAATTTTGAAGAGCAGACTTCATGGTGCTGGGAATAGTTTAACCCTAGCTAACTGGCGATGCATAAAGAGTATTTTTTTTAATATAACAGTAGCAAATGAGCAAACTAACTTAAGCAAATTAACCAATTAACCAATAAAAAGCTAAAAACTGAGCTGGGCCTGTTCCAGCAATCTTCGATTAGACAAGTTTTAACTGCACACTCCTGCCACTAGGGGGCAGGGGAACCTTCTTCAGAAAAAGATCGTCTGGATTAGTGCTCAAGTTATACAAACAAAGCTAGATTCAGCAGGTCTGAATTTAGGCTATGCTACAGCAAAAAAGGTGTACCAATTTCAGAAAGAAACAGTTCAAATAAGCAGAAACAATAAGCCTTTAACCAGAAACTCCCAGCTCAGAAGGGCAGAATCTACCATCTCCTCCCACAAGAGTGCAGACCACACCTTCTTAATGTAAAATAACTGGCCCGAAGCCCAAGTGCTTAAAACAGAACTAATACACTTTTACAATAACAGACACTAAGCCTTCAAACAGCAACTCCCAACTTAGAAGGATGTAAGCTACCTGTCCTGCCACAACAGTGCAGACCACAAACCTTCTTAATGTAAAACAACTGGTCTGAAGCCAAAGTGCTTCAACCAAAGGGTTAGAATAACAGTTACAATTTAATCAGGCTACTAACAAACAGTAATAAATGCAGAAGAATAAATGCAATAAAGTAGGAAGAAACACAAATACAGTAAAAGCAGATGAATAAAGTGCATTTTTATATAACAATAGAAAACGAGCAAACTGATTTAAACAAATTACCCAATTAACCAATAAAAAAGCTCAAAACTGAGCCCTGTCCCAGTAGTCTTCAATCAGACAAGTTCTAACTGCACACTCCTGTCACTAGGGTGGAGAGGAACCTTCTCCAAAAAGTAAGGTCTCAACATGGTCTGTGACATTAATAGAACTTGTTGGTGGGCTAGATTTGTGTTCCAGTGACTCCCCCATCTGTGGAATAGACTCCCTCTCCATGTCAAGCAGAGTATCTCATTAGTCCTCTTTAAGAGGAACCTGGACGACTAGATGAGAAACAGAAAATATACCCCTGGGATCCCACCTGTGACCCTGCTGGATAGGGAAAACAGGTGCTGACTTTGTGGGAACATGGGTGTAACTGTTGGCTAGGCTTATAAGGGCCTCCAGGCCAAAAGACTAGTATCATCTTATGAACTATAATACAGAGGCTTTTATAGTTATTAATTTTTAGCAAGTCTATTCATATTTCGGCTGTGGAAAACTGTGGGATAAGCTTAGCACATAAACTATAGTAAAGGCATTTGGGTATATCAGAGCAACACCTCTACCTGTTTTACAAGGTCTATCTGATCTTAGATAAGCAAAGCCAGGGGGCAGAAATTCACTGTGTTTAATGTATGGTTTTAACCAAGTCTCGGTAGCGGTTATGATATCTGGTTTCTTGTGAGCTATCCAGGCACGTAACTGTGGGATTTTGTTTCTCATACTTTGAAGGTTAAGGGTTGTGAAGTTTAAAGATTTATAGAGGTAGGGGGGCTGAGAGTGGAGCATATGGGACCTGGATTGGGATTTATGTCTCCACATTGGGGTAGGTTGTAATATGTATGTGGGAGAGCATTTGGTTGCTGTTTTCTTTTTGTTTTAAAATGATAATCTAGAGAAGATCTTGTTTTTGTTTTGTAGAGGAAGAAGTTTTACTTTGGTATATAAAATTATGTCTGTTGCATATAGGCTAGAGGCTACTTCAAAGAAGCTGGTAAGGGATAGTGTTTGTGTAGATGCTATAGATGTAAATTTGTAGTATAAATAAGTTGTTTTGAATGAAGTTAAATGTAGTAGGAAGTAAAAGGTTAGAGAGAGGGTGAGAAGTATTGTTTTAGAGATGAGACATTTTAGAAAGGGAGGTGTTTGTGTAAATAATACAAAGATGTTATTCAGAACTAAGTAGTTTTAGATGGATAAGTAGTTCTTTAGGTGAGATGGGGGCTGGTTGAGGTGGAGTATGATTGGCTAGTTATTGGGTAATGAGTCAGGTGGGGCTCGGAAAGTGCTGCGTTGGAGTGATTAGAAGATGAGTGTGATTGGATGAGTTGTAATGGTGGGAGGAGGAGCTGGGATGAGAATAAATGTAATTGAAATGGGGGTGGGTGCAAATGGAGATAGGGTAGGGAAGCAGAGTGAGCCCAAGCATAGCGAGGGCGAATGGAGCGGGATTAGCCTGAGCCACAAAAGGTGAGTGAGGAGATCAGCAAAAAAAATATATATATATATATATATATATATATATATATATATATATATATATATATATATATATATATATAGATATCTGTAGTGTGTTTTTGCTTATATAAACCCAGACTATGATTGAACAAGGTGTAAGAATTCAGCTACATACTTTAAGTGTTACTTTAGTCTCTTTTTATTTTGTTGTCTTACATTAAGAGAGGTAAGAGATTGATTGCCATAAGTTATATGATTACCTACTATATGGGACAAGGTTTCATTTACTAGTTACTAAATATTTTTGGCGGGGAGATAAAACAATATGCGACCTGATAAGGTGTGCATGCCACTAATGAATATGCAGTCACTGGTGATAAGAAACTTGTCCACTATTTAAGTTACACTGAACGGTGGAAAGTACATTCAGTTAAAGTTTATAAAAGCAAGTAGATTCCTTGATGCGTTTGTAAATTCAGCAGTGGTTAGAGGCACTTATTCCTGGTGTCTGTCTACCTCTGCTTAGGGAAGCACTTTCAAATATGGATGTGTTACTGAAGAAAAAAAGAAAGACATAGTACATGTGGGAGAACAGTATAGGAGGGGTAAGTATGGGTGCAGAGAGACAAAAGCAATAGGAGTGCTATGGATAAAACGATACGTCACCGCCATGTACAACAAGCAGTAGGACTACCTGTTAGAGCAGAAACTAGAAATTTCAGTTTATCTGGGGTCCAAAGATCAGCATTTTACAATGCAAGCACAAATCTAAGCTTCTCTTAAGAGCAAAAGCAAAAATGTTTCAATTTGTGTGGTGCGCAAGCAAACTGACAATGCATGCACAATGATGCAATAAAAGGTTTATACAGCAATCTTAAACATAACACATTACTTAGAAAGGTAACCATGCACAAAACAAAATTATCAGCCTGTTCTCTGTAATGGTATTTGATCAAGAATTTAAGTAAAAATGAATTAACACAGTTATGTAATAGCCGGATCTGTGTAGCTGACTAGAATTAACATCAGCTTTTGGTACTTTGTATAGTACAACAAACAAAATAAGACAGTAAGCAAAGTAAATAAAAGTATGGAGACTTACGTGGCAAGCACACCAGTTACCAACTGCCCTAAGATCCTAGCTACCTTATGGATTGCAGTGATAATTAAAAAAAATGACACCAAATGCTACCAGGGAATGATATTCCTCCAGATTCTGCAAGCCTTGCATAGCGTGCAGGATTAGTGCAGGAGCTCTAGCAGGCAATATGTCTGGAATAGCCTGCAGGGGCATGCACAACCACTCCTGCACTAGTCATACATGGACTCAGCCCCTGTATGCAAATTACCCCATTTGCAGGAGATATCCATGCAAATGAGGTAAATTTGCGATCCAGGAAGCTGGAAACCAGCCATGCAAGACTAGTGTAATCTGTAGAAATGTACTCGGTTAGTAACCCAGTACATTCTGCAAATTCCAAAACAGAGCCGTGACAACTCCAAATAAAGGGTGCATATCAGTCAAGAGCTATGCTAATGGCCAAGTTTAAGGCCATTGGCATTGGAAACAGCTTAAAAATTAAAAAAAATCAACTTTAATTTTTTTTTAGCCGATCTTGGCAGTTTAAGAGTAGGGCAGCGGCATGCAAATGGGATCTTTTTGGACCTTTGGTACATAACCATTTGCTCAGGATTACTTAAGGTGCTTATAGAAAGATTACCCTATTTTATAAACTCTGATTCCAAATCTATTAATTATTGTAGATTCCCTGCCAAATGGGCGAGAGATAAACAGAACTGTCTTCACCTGTTGCCAGACAAAAGGGAAATCATGGCTGCATCTGCTCTACTTTGTTACTGTATAGAAGTTTGTCATAAGGCAGTCTGTGTGGACTGTCTTCCTTGTTAAGGGCCAAGGCTTGTGTAGCTGATTTTGACAATAACATATTTGAAAGTACTGAAGAAAGCCAGATTGTCTGGTTTGCTTTATCCATATAATTTCCAGTGCTTCCTGTGACAAGGGTAAGTAGATAGCCAAACAAAATATCCACCCATGTAGTCAACTTTCTCTCCAAAGATAGTATCCTCTGTGGGAGAATCTGATAATTGGGTGGGAGGTTGTTATATTCCAGCTCAGGACCTAACAGAGAAGAGTTTAGGCCTCTAATACAGTCATTCTCTTTATTCTAAGAAACGGGAAGAAAACATTTTCTTCTTTCTTATTTATTTATTTGCATTTGTTTACTGGGATGGTCCAGTGGGCCTTAGCAAGCCCATTTTCAGTGAAGGCCCAGGGAGAAAAGCTCCATAATAAAATGACACGATACACAATTTACAATACAGTACAGTTCAATATGATCAGCACAAACAATACATAATATGAACAATACACAGTACATAACAGTACAGTAGATCAGCATGATCAGTATATACAAGAATCGTAGCTGACAACTGAAAAATTAGAGTGCAATATCAAGGATAAAGTGGTTTACACAAATTAGAGTATTACAAGTTAGGATATACCAAGTAATTGACAATTATGAAGTTATAAGCTTGAATATGGGTGAGTATATGTAGCAGATAGAACCAGCACTGTAATTACGTAAGTGTTTTGAGACAGTGAGAGTTATATCAGAGTAGTAGTAAATGTAGGTGTGGGGTGGTGGTGGTGCTGCGGTAGGGTTGTCGCCTCATAGCAAGACGTTGTCCCGTTCGACTCTCGGCTAGAGCGTCTTCTGTGTGGAGGCATCCGTGAATGGGGTGTGCCTTCGTTGAAGGTTGTGCATCAGGGCTGGTAACCCGGTACGTAAAAATCCACTACCAATCATTAGCGGACTGGAGTTCCGCTGTGGCGACCCCTAACCGGGAAAAGCCGAAAGACACAAACAAACAAAAGTAAATGTAGGTGTGGGGTAGTACAGATGAGGAGTCAGGAGTTGGAAAGTGCCATTTTGACACATGTGCAATTCCACAGAGAGGAAAAGTGTTGTCTCAGGGACTTTTTTAATGAGAGCAGGATTGCTGGTAGTCCTGATTGATGGTGGGAGGGTATTCCACAGTTTTGCAATATTAAAGGAGTAGAGAAACCGATCAACTGAAAGGTTTGTTTTTTCTACTTTCAGGACTAGTTAATTTTTTGGAATGGACAGGCCTACTTGGATGGTACTTTGTAAGAGTCGAAAGGGTGGGGCAATTTGATGGCTTGTATAAATTTATGTGGCAATGGTGAATTGTAAATATGTAAAATAATGTAGGAGTTCTAGCCAGTTTAGTCAGCATAATGAGGAAAAATGGTGAGATGAATATTTTGCATTGGTTACAAATTTAGCAATTTTATTGTTGCAGGTGTGAAGTTTAGATGTCTGAGAAAACTGGATGTTGGTAAGAAGAGGGGCTCCATATACAAGAGATGGTAGCAGAAAGGAACAGGCTAGGGACAGTTTTGTAGAGTAGCTGAAGTATTTGTGTCTATAGAGGAAGCCCTGTTTTTGATATTGGTATGAATATACAGGTCAAATATTAAGCTTTCGTCTATGACACCTAGTAGTTTTATGTCTGGTACTATTTCAATGATAGTGTTATTTTGAGAATGAATAGTGAATTTATCCTTGTTTAAGGTGATTTGTTAGGGGTGAATAGCACAAGTTTAGTTTTATTGGGCTTTAGGGCAAGATGATTTTTGGTCATACATGTTTCAGTAGAAGTGAGGAGACCTTGGGTGAGTTGCTGTAGTTCTGATGTGAACCTTGCAGTGCAGATGATGCTTGAGTCATCTGCATATTGTATGATAGTACCTTGACTAAGAGTGGTGTGGAAGTTGTTGATGAAAATGCTGAACAGAAGAGGCCCAAGTATGGATCCTAGGAGAACACCTGTAGTTGTGTTAAGGAAAGGAGAGAGAGAGAATATTGCCATTTGGTAGATGTTTGCTTATTTGTGAGGTAGTTTGAGAACCAGTTTAGTGTTGGAGATGAGAAACCAAAGTTATAGAGTTTAGTGAGAAGAAGGGGGTGGGAGAATGCAACAAAGACCTTAGAAAGGTATAAAAAGAGTGAGGAAACAATATTTCCAGCATCTTGTGCCTGGTTAACTGTATCCATGAAGGATATAGGAGCTATAGTAGTAATATGACCAGGCCTAAAACCATGTTGAGTAAGAGAAATGAGTTGGTCATGAAGCAGGGAATTAAGAAGTTGGGTGTGAATACATTTTTCAATGATTTTAGAGATAAGTGAGAGGATAGCAATAGATCAAAAATTGGAAATGTCAGTATCAGTGGCGGCTGGTGACTTCAAATCAAAGGGGGGCTGCAAGAGACAGCTGAATGGGTGGGGTCAATGGGAAGGGGTGTGACCAACTGGAAAGGGGAGGAGCTATGTTCAAAACCACAAAAACTAAAACTTTAATTAAATACGCTGCCCTGGGTGCCAAACCGTCATTATGAGAGTCCAATCAAGACAAAAATAAGTGTAGAAGAATACAAATATTTCAATGCATTGGCTGCATGACAGCTTGCTTAATATCTAGATGGAAACAAAAGGTTGTGAGGCATGAAAAAATAAATTACTTTTTAAATACATTACTGGAATGCCAGTCAAAATCAAGTATAAGAAAAACAAGCAGCACACAGCTCAAGCAACTTCTCCTTGCACTGCAGTTCTAATTATACATTATATTCAGCTTTATTAAAGTACCAAGTAACATGCTGAAAGTAGAAATCTATGTGATGCCCCCACTTGTAAAAATGTTTCTTATCCAAAAAAAGACCTGCTGCCTGACAACTATCTATTTGTTTCATGGGGAAAACATGATCAAAGTAAAAAATGAAAAGCAAACAAGAAATAAGCTCAAGATACATTGCTTAAAGGATTACTGTACAGGTTATGGACCACACATGATTGGCATTCTGTTTAGTTTACGAGTAAAGCCTGTAGAGATGACTGGAAGTCTCCAACAAGTGTAATGAGCTTTTTAAAATAATGTAATCATGTCCTTCAATACCCAAGGCTTATACATTATCTAGTTAAGTATTCTCTGCATGGCAACAACAGAAAGGCTTTCAATGTTGGCAATTCTTTAACAATATGCTTATTAAAGCTTACTTGCATCTTACGATCTCAGACAAGTTTATCTTATGGTCATTAAAGCTTTGCTACTTAAACACAGAGCAACAGGCACATTGAGTAATAAGCATAAATCAACAGTATAAAAATATGACAGAAACCAGACCATTCTGCAAAATCAAGGACAGATGAAAAGCCACTGCAGTACTTGTGTCTACCCTGGATGGGGGGACACTCTGCACATGTTACACTGCATAACTACTCCTTGCCTTGCTTGGACACATCCAGAGTCACTACATGGGGGAGTGGGGTGCAACAAGTATGTCACAATTTGAAATGTCTCTGGCTGACTGTGATGGCCCTGACACATTTGTCCTACCTCTCAACCTCAGAGCAAGAAATCTGGACAAAGCCATACATAGAAGTGGGACAAAGGCCCAAAAATAAGGACAATTTTTAAATATTGCTCTTATAAACTTAGACAGATAATAGAATAGGTCTTGCATTAGTATGAATTTTCTGAAGGGTATGAAATCTGAAACTCAAAATGTATGTCATTATTTTCTAACTTCAGTCTTTAATGATTTGACACTAATTTGCCAAAAAAAACACAATTTTATGAAAAATGGACCAAAAATGTGATGCAAAAATATAAAATAGCCACACAATACATCTGGGAACCTGTCAAAGAAGGGACACTTCAATATTAGTACTGCTAACTTGAGCAGCTGACAAAATAAAAGAATCTACATGCATTTCAAGTAATCTATAACTTTGATTATTACAGTTATTTCTTAATTGTAAACCCTCCATGTTTTCATCCAACATTGCTATTTTGCGGAGGGATTATTAGGGGGAAGAGCAACATTTTGAGCCAAAATCAGGGACAGTTGAGAGGCTGGCTATGCCTAATTATATAAAGCAATTTATTTGCATGTACCTCTCAAACTGTTAATGCAATAAATCTGGACAAGGCCAAATATATTGGGGGAACATATAAACAGTACTAAAAATTGCTCTTGTATAAACTGAGGCAGTTGATAGAATAACAGGTCTTACTTTAGCATGCATTTTTCTGAAGGTTATGAAGTCTGAAACTCAGTGTATCATTATTTAGTGACTTAATTCCTAAATGATTTGCCAGAAAACTACAAATTTTATGAGGAACAAACCAAAAATAAGAAGCAAAAATCTATTCATTCTTTGAAAATTTGGACAGTTGGGAGGTATAGTTCAGCTGAGCCTCTGAGTTTGCCGCCCTTCCCCCGCACAAAATCATTGTCGAATGGAGCCTCTGCAGCCATTCCAATGATCCATTACTTGGCTATTTCACTCCATTTACCATAAACACTAATGTGCATACTGCTTTACTTCTATGATGATTTGGACTTCATTTTAAAGTTTTATTTTGCATCTTACAGCACAAACACTAAGACATCTGCTAAACAAAGCAATGCAGTCTCACAATGAAAACAGACTTAGCATTAAAACTTATCTGCCCTTGAAACTCACATTCATTAAAACAGCATTGAAACCCACATTCAAAGAAAATACATTTTGCCAGTGGCAGATAAAGATTCATTTTGGGCTGTTTTCAAATCATAGGCCCCTTGCATATGAAACATACATGTGTTCTTTGATATACCTTCCTGATTGTACTAAATTGTATTCCTTGTACAATACAGTGCAGTTGTTAGAGGGCGTTTTAAATTTGTTTTGAACATTTTTCCAGTAAGCAATGGAACAAAATGCATGCACCCATAATGACAAAATTGCCCAGTTCAGAACATTTCCATCATAAAAGTCTACTCAGACTTCTACAGTCCACCATTATCAGTAAATATGCACAATTCTACAGTCCACCATTATCAGTAAATATGCACAATTCTACAGTCCACCATTATCAGCAAATATGCACAATTCTACAGTCCATTGTCAGTAAATATGCATAATCTCTGAAGTAGAAGTCATCTAAATAATTCCACATTAAAGAAATTTGTAACTAATGAAGAGGTTGCTGTTAGCAAACACCTTTATATTTCATGATTTTATCGAAAAATAGTGCCTGTTGCTCCTGAGGAATAAACTGCCTGTATTACATTAAAAAATGATAAGCTAGTAATATTGCAAGAGGAAATGGATGGCAAACTGATAACAGGCTCATAGTTAGTATCTTCACCAAGGAGGACATTCTCAGTACGACAGCATCCACCCCTTGTGGGAGTAGAACCCACAGCCTTCTGCATCAACAGCAAGTACACAACCTGTTGTGCTATTAACAATGCAAGCCAACTCAGCATAAGCAGCACTAAACTTCTCTTCCCCTGCAGCTCCCAGCTCCTTGTAAAATCTACTCAGTACTCAACTGCATCTCAACTTCGCAGCACAAGAAATATGGAAAAAGCCAACATTTATTGGGGGGGGGGGTCAAAAGCCCAAAAACCAGGGACACATTAAACATTGCTTGTATAATCTTGGAAAGTTGCTAGAATAAAATGCCATGTTACCACCATACATTTTACTGCCAAGGTCCCTGTGCAAAACAGTCAGAGCAACATACCACTACACCAAATCAGCTGCTTTGTCAAAGAGAAATGCTGTGTTACCACCATACATTTTACTGTCAAGGTCCCTGTGCAAAACAGTCAGAGCAACATACAACTACGCCAAATCAGCTGCTTTGTGAAAGGGACGAAGACTGAAACTTAAATGGCTATCATTTAGTGAATTCACTTCTCGCCATAGCTGTCAACCTCTTAGTACAAAACACCTGGACCAACACAGTAATGAGGGAATACAGCCCTCAAACATATTCAGTGAATTCAGTTCTTGCCATAGCTGTCAACCTTAGCACAAAAAAACCTGGACAAAGCCAATAATGGGGGAATACAGTCCCAAAAATAGGGACAAATTTCAAATATTCATCTTATAAACTTAGAAAATTGCTAGAATAAAAGGTTGTGTTACTATGTATTTTCTGAAGAATATGAAGTCTGAAATTCAAATGCCTGTCAATTTTGCTTCTGATGGAACAAAAACAATTTTCAGCAGAGGCCCAGGGAGAAATACTGCAGACACATGTCTTTGTAAAATGGCAGGACACCAGAGCAAATCCACACAAACACAGGGAGGAGATGCAGACTCCACACAGAAGGCACCCCAGCCAAGAATCAAACCAAAAAACCTATAGCTGTGAGGCAACAATGCTACCACTGCACCATCAAATAAGTAAGGAAATAAACATTCAGAAACCTGAAGTCAGAAATTCAAATGCCTGTCACTTTTATTTAACATTTGTTAACCAGGACAGTCTGACTTGGAACAAAAAAACTATTTTCAGCAGAGGCCCAGGAAGAAATAATGCAAATATGTCTTTGTAACATGGGAGGACACAAAAGCAAACCCACACAAACACAGGGAAAAGATGCAGACCCCACACAGAAGGCACCCCAGCCAAGAATCAAACCAGAAAACCTGTAGCTGTGAGGCAACAATGCTACCACTGCACCACCAAACATCAAGCATTTAAATATTTAGAAACCACAGATATTATGTGGAACAGAACAGATCAAATATGAGGCAAAAATCTGCAAATTTTTTACAAATGGTGGTGGGTAGGGAATTCAGGCCCTTAACACCTGCATACAAGGTACAGGGTTCAAGCCTGAGGTATTCCCTACACACCACCATGAGTCTACTCTAGCCACCAGTATATAGTAACTGGGGCATTTCACACACACACACACACACACACACACACACACACACACACACACACACACACACACACACACACACACACACACCTTGTTGCTGAACGACCCCAGCCCAATGAGCAAAATACCTGCTTCCATTACTGCTTGGTTGCTGCTGCCGATATCCGAACAGCCCCTTACCCATATTCCTTGTGTGATTGGTCCATCCCAAAGGATTCCCTGCGGTCCAAACCTGCGAATGTCGTGATGTCATCGCCGCATAGACTTTTGGGCATCTTGCCTTTCCCCTTATCTAGACTGCTGAGAAAGCAGTCTGAGAGCATGTGCGCATGCGTACTGTGCGGGAATTAATTTTTGTGTTTCTCGGTTTGTTTTTATTTTGTTTTGTAGGTGGGAGGGCTGCAGTCCGGCAGTCCTATGGCACGAGCCGCCCCTGGTCAGTATTGTTCCTGCCTTTATGGAGAGGGAGAATATATGTTTTTTTCCAGATTGAAGATATATGGGACTCCTGAATAGATCTATTGAGAAGTATGCTGATGGGGTAAGCAGTAGAGATGGCTGATATTTGTAGGAAGCCTGGAGGTAGGTTGTCAGGGGCATTGGGGCCTGGTTAGAATTTAAGAAGCAGTTTGTTTTGAAGTGATGCTAGGTATAGGTGATGGAGAAAAGCTGGGTAATGAGGAGGTAGAGGTATTTAGTGTAGATGGCTCTGGAGAGGCTAGGTTGTTTTGTGGAAAGGTGTTGGCAAGGTTAGTTATGGTATTGAAACATGAGTCAAAGAGCGAGGCTATTTCAATGGGTGTATTATCTGGATTTGGACAAGGATTATTCTTTGAGCCTGGATTTTAGTAAGAATTTGCTGGAGTTCCAGAATTTTTCGGGGTTTTGCTTATGTTGTTTTTGTGAACTAAGGTAGTGTTCTTTTTTTATTTTTAATGATTAGACACTTGACTTGATTAAGAAGCTGTTTATATTGTGTAAGGGCAGAGGGATTTTTGTTTTTTTGCCATGATTTTCATGCTTTGTCCCTGGCAGTCATGAGTTGCTTTGTGGGTTTGGTAAGCCAGCTGGCATGATTAGATTTTATTCTGTTTTGACAGAGTGGGGCTAAATTGTTTAGGATCCTGAGAAATGTTGAGTTGAAGAATTCAACAGCCTTGTCGATGGGAAGGAATTTAACTGCATCCCAATTGATACTTTGTAAAGTGTCATGAAGGGTGGTTGAGCAGAAGTTGGATGAGCCTCTAGTTTGTTTGTATTGGTGTTTAATTAGCGTTGGGGTAGTTTTATGCAGTATAAAGGTGGGTGAGTGGTCAGTAATACTGTTAGGTAGTGTCCCTGAGGAGGAGATTCTGTTTGGGTCGGAGACCATAGTACAGTCCTGGATTGAGATATTGTCATTGTTTTTGTTGGGTTTAATTATGTTGGTGATTAGCTGGGTAAAGTTATATAAGTTGATGTTTGTGGGAGATATCAAGCCAGTTAATATTGACGTCTCGCAGAATGATTGTTTAATTTATTATATTATTTGTTGCCCAAGCAAGGATTTTTTCTAATATAGGAATGTTGTTGCCTGGGGTGATATATATCACAAGCCAGTACATCTGGCACTGAGAAGGTTGTCTGCACAAACACCACACCTGTACAGTACAGTACATTCCTACATATATGGTGGTTTTCAACAAAAACATACCTAAACAAAAGAGACCTCTGAGTCAAAAGCACACGCGCACATCAAGCACTACACATAGTACACATGCCTATATCTCACAGCCTCTATGGCCTAGCCACAAACCCAACATACTAGTCATAGGAGACTCTATTGTGAGACACACAGATGTGCTGCTCACCAGGTTAAACAAGGGGAAAGTCACAGTAAGTTGCCTGTCAGGTGCTAGAATCCATCATATCACTCACGCACTCATGTCTCTCAACAGGTACTGTTATGATTCTGTCATAGTCCATATTGGTGTGAATGACTTGAGATGTACCTCTCTGAACTATATGGAGACATGATTGAGCTCACTGAATATGTGCCCAGGCAGGTATGTCCCTAGCCTTAAGCATCATCCTACCATCATCCAGAATGATGCCTCAGTACAAACAGAAAATGATTGACTTTAACAATTGGCTTAGTTTCTGGTGTCATTCCAAGGGTATCCAGTATCTGACAGCCTGGGAGGACATGACTGACAGACCACGATTCTTTGCCACAAATGGCCTTCATCTGTCTCCCCTGGGCTTTGGGCTTCAGGCTTCTGGAAAAGGCTCTTGCCTCCCCCATAGTGCCTTTTTAAGGCAAAGTCATGAGAACAAAATTACCAATGTGAAAAATGATTCTAAACAAAATTTAAAGGTCATGCTGCTAAATGCTAGGAGTCTTAACATGAAACTGCACTCATTGCAAGCATTCTTCACCCTGGAAGATGCTGACATTTGTGCAGTAACTGAAACCTGGTTCAAAGCTGCGGAGAGCACCCCAGCCTTACCAGGTTACTTGTCCTACCATACTTTCAGAACCCAAAGAGAGGGCTACAAAGCCAAAAGAGGTGGAGTTTCAATATTTATCAAAGACATAGACACTTCCAGGCTGGTCAAACAGTATGATGCACAAGAGACACTCCAGGTACAGTTAACTGTTGACACAACACCTATTCAAATCATAGCTAGCTATAGAGCCCCAATCATGACTCAGGAGGCCCACTCCACCTATCTGGACTTACTAGAATCCATCAAGATTCCACCCTCTACCCTAATCCTGGGTGACTAACTACCAAACTATAAAGTGGAAGACCTATTCTAGCTCAAGCACGAATGCCCAGAGATTCCTCAAGTTCATCAGTGCCAATGCATTGGATCAGCTGGTCAACACCCCCACAAGAGGTGAAAATATCCTGGACCTGGTACTAACTAACATGAGTAGTCACTGTAACACCCATACAGTATCATCCTCTTTGCTATGATCCAACCATAAAGCAATCACTTTCAAAGTCATCACCTCCCCTGACCCCCGCTTGCCAGGGTCAAACAAAAAACTTTTCCAAAGCTGACTACAACCTGCTGAGAGCAGGTATAAGCAGCTTCACAGCTGCCATCCCTTCAGTTGGAAAAAACACTAATGTCTAAGCCTACACCAGAAAATTATATGAGCACCTATATAGCTGCATGGACTCAGCAATACCTGACAGGACCAAATCATCTTCCTCACAGTAAACCTGTCTGGTGGGCAGCAGGAATAAACAGACGCTATAATAAAAGGAAAAAACTGCTGTCCAGGACCAAGAAGGAGCAGGTGTCAAGTTGGAAGCAATCTCTCCTTTGTCTGAACAAGCAAATAAGGTCACTGGTGAAATCCTCTAAGGCTAACTTCGAGTCCAAATTGGCCACATCCACTAAAGACAATCACAAGTCCTTCTTAGCATACATCCGCAATATCAAATTTAACTCCCAAATCTGCTCTCAATGGTGGTCAAGAATACCACATACACAAATGCCATAGATGTAGCTAACCTGCTGGGAGACAAGTTCAGTGAAAACTTCACCCCCCTCATCAGTAAACCAGGACATCCCCAGCACCTGCCCCCTCCCCTCATCACCAGGGAGCAAGTTATTAATGCCCTCTCAAAGGCAAAAAATACAGCCTCCATGGGATCAGACAACATCCCTGGCTGTGTCCTACATGCACTCTTGCAAGAGCTCTCAGCACCACTAGGCACCCTATTCAACCAAAGCCTGTGCAATGGCTTTATCCCAGCAGAATGGAGGACAGCTACTGTCATCCCTCTACACAAAGGTGGATTGTCCACTGACACAGGCAGTTATAGGCCCATCAGCCTAACTAGCCTGATCTGCAAGGCCATGGAACACATTATCATGGATCTTATAAACAAGGACATTGGCAACCTCCAAATGCTTAATCCCACACAGTCTGGTTTTGTCAAAGGGAGAGCATACCTGTTAAACTTGGTCACCTTCTTTGAAACAGTCACCAAAACCATGGCTGAGGGGAAGTCAGTGCACACCACCTACCTCAACCTAGCCAAAGCCTTCAACACTATTCCCCCACTCAGGCATAATAGATAAACTCTCCCAGCTACGTATCAACCCATAAGTTACCAGATGGGTAGCTAACTGGCTCACTGATAGAACAAACAGTCAAAATAGGGGAAGCCACCTCTAGTAGTAGACCCATAACAAGCTGCTTAACCCAAGGATCGGTCTTGGGGCCTCTACTGTTTGAGATATACTTTTCTGAGGTGCAAGCCAAAACCAATGGTCTGTGGATAACCAAGTTTGCAAATGACTGCAAGCTGGGCATTGTCATAAATTCCCCTAGTGATGTGAACATCCTCCAAGAGGGCCTTACGCAAACTAATGACTGGTGCCAGAAGCATGGCCTCAAACTGAATACCAAGAAATGCATTATTATGCCCTGTGGGGAAAATTGTGTCCCCGCTAATTATCACATTAATAACAACATACTAAGCATGCAATCAGTCATGAGGGACTTGGGTACCTAGGTTGATAACCATCTGACTTTTGACTGCCATTTTGCCTCCATTGTACGGAAGGCTTTCTACATGGTCCACCTCATAAGTAAGGGTATTTCACCCAGGAACAAGGAGGTCATAACATCTTATCAGAACCATTATCGAGTACAATGCCCCCTTCGGCATGTTCCTTGCCAAGCACAATCAGCAGTTGGAGAGACCACAGAGGTTCCTGCCCAGGAAAATCCAGGGTCTCAAACACCTATCCTATACAAATAGATTAAAAACCCTGTCCCTCTACTCAGTTCCATACAGACTTGTTCAGAGGTGACCTGTGTCTGGCATACAAGGCCATCTCAGACTCAGCCTTGATGGAGTTGCTGCATATCTGTAAGACAAACTCCACTCACGCATCCTGCATGCATAGGTTCATAGGTAGGTACTAGGCTATCGGCCCTAGGACCTATACAAGCCTAGCCAAAAAGGTACCCTGGCTTTCGCCACCCAAGAAAATTATTTTCCTGTGCCCCTGTTGAGCAGAGCCACAGAGGTGACCCATGGGGTGAATTTCCTATTTCCCATCCAATCATCAAGATTTTTCTTGAAGAGTGCTAATGAGGAGCTTTGTTTGATATAGATAGGTAGTTTGTTCCAGAGTATGGGAAGTCTCTGGGACAGGAATTTATCCCTCCAGCATGTTCTGTTTATTGTGGTGACAAGGTTTAGGTCCCTAGAGCATGCAGCTTGGAGGGATTGGGATTTTTTTAAGTGCAACATGTCCAACAGCTCTGGGTTTGACATAGCTTTGTATGTTAGGCAGAGATCACCTCTGAGTAGGCGATATGCGACCGAGTAAAGCTGGAGTTTTTTGAGACGTTCTGCATAGGGCATCTGCTTGAGGCCAGTAATCCTCTTTGTGAGGTATTTCTGTGGCCTTTCCAGTTGTTGTAGATGTCTTGTGAGGTATATACCAAATGGGGCGCTGTATTCTACAATGGGTCTAATTAGTGAAGAGTAGAGGGGAACAATGACCTGTTTTTTTCCTAGATGAGAAACCTTTTGTGATGAGGTGTGCCACATAGAAGGATTTCCTGACTACTGTGGCGATGTGATTATCAAAGGAGAGACTACTGTCTACCTGTGTCCCAAGGTCTCTTATTTCTGTGTTAAGTAGACTACCACCTATGTGGTAGCTCATGGGTACAGAGTTTTTACCAAAGGGGATGACAATGCACTTTTTGGCATTGAGCTTGAGGCCATGGCTTTGACACCAGGCATCTGTCTCAGTGTAGGATGTCCATATCGTTAGGAGTTTCAATTATGGCTCCTAGTTTGCAGTCATCTGTGGACTTCATTAGCCAAAGACCTTCTGTGTTAGCCTGTACTTCAGAAAAGTAGATACCAAACAGGAGAGGACCCAGGACTGAACACTGTGGTACTCCACTTGTCACTGGTCTGAAGTCGGATTTGGAGTCTGCTACTTTCACAGTGTGGGTTCTGTCAGTGAGCCAGTTGGCAACCCATCTTGTGACATAGGGAGCTTATCTATAATTCCAGAGTGGGGGATAGTGTCAAAAATCTTGGCAAGATCTAGCTAGCCTGTGTGAACCACCTTACCCTCGTCTACGGCTTTGGTGACTGCTTCAAAGAAGTCTATCAAGTTTAGGAGACATGATCTGCCTTTTACAAACCTGAACTATGTGGGGTCCAGGGTTTGGAGATTACCTATGTCTTTGTTTATAAGTTCCATGATTATACGTTCCATGGCCTTGCAGACCAGGCTCGTTAGGCTAATGGAGAGGTAGTTCCTGGGGTCCGTGGTGGCTCCCCCTTTGTGCAGTGGGATTACTGTTTGCTGTGCACCATTCAGTGGGCACAAAGCCTGAGGTGAGGCTATGATTGAACATGGTGCTTAGGTGGGGGTGACATTTCATTCTGTAATTCATGTAGAACGCAGCCTGGGATGTTGTCAGGTCCCATGGATGCTGTTTTCTTGCGCTTTGAAGGGTGTGGTTTTTACCTGTGCAGCCGTGATTACAGGAACTTTGCAATCTTCTGGTATAGAGCTGGGCCCTTTAGGGGGTGAGAGGGGGGTAAAATTAGCACTGAACCTATCTGCCAGCATGTTGGCAATATCATTTGGTTCTGTATATTTAGTGCCATTGTGCTGTAACTCAGAGCAGATCTGAGTGTTGCCATTGAGATTCTTGACATAGCTATAGAATGCTTTGTGGTTGTCTTTAGAATCAGTGGCAATTTTGTTTTTGTAACTAGATTTGGAGGATTTTATGAGGGATCTCATCTTCTTACTGAGGCTGACCAGGGAAGTTCATCCAATTATGGGATTTTACTCTTTTTTGCAACAGTTTCTTTCTTCTGTTGTAGAATTTGTTTATGGAAGGGGACCACCAGATTGGCTTCCTTTTTTTGGAGGATAGCATCTTGGTTCTTTTAGGGATAGCATGATCCATGCACTCATGTAAGTGCTTATAAAGTGCATTTGTGTAGGATTCAGCAGTCGTACCTCTACTGTCCATCTGTATGGGTGCCGTGAAGTTTTCCACTTCTGTCTTAAGAAGCGTGAAGCTGGCTTTGGAGGAATTTTTTATGGTGGTTTTTACTAATGGGGGTGGGGGTGGGGTGTGGATGTCTAGGTTGATTAGCTTGTGGTCAGATCTGACCAACGAGGAACTGACCTCGGGTGTGGAACACTGGTCGCCCATGTTGGTATTGACTAGGTCTAGGATATTGCTGCCCCTGGTGGGGGTGTGGATAAGTTGATCCAAGGCATTGGAATTTATGAATTCCAGAAACCATTGAGCAAAAGAGTTGAAATCACCCATTATTAGGGTGTTGGGTTGTACCCTAATATTTTCCAGTGTATCAAGAAATGAGGAGTGGGAATCCTGGGGTATGGTGGGGGATCTGTTACAAGTTACAATTTGGATTATGGTCTTGCCCAGAGTTAGTTGCACTTGGATAATCTCGGATGCATTATGCTGAGCAACTAGCCTGGAGGTGTGGATATCCTTAGTGAATATGGATATCCCTCCGCCTTTAGTGTTTTGGTCCAGGTTAGGTGGCCAAAAGGTGTGGTATGAATTATAGCCTGGTAATGCAGGGGTGCTCTCAGGTGCCTTGAACCAGGTCTTTGTCACTGCACAGATGTCGATGTTCTCCATTTTGAGGAGTGCTTCGAGTGAATGCATTTTGAGGTTTAGACTTCTAGCATTGAGTAGCATTACCCTCAGACTGTGTTTCCTTGTACCTATTATTGTGATTGAATTTGTCATTTGAACCTTGACTAAAATAGGCACTGTAGGGGTGGCAAGAGCCTTAGCCAGTATCTGGAATCCCAAGGGCGACAGGTGCAGGCCATCAAAGGCAAAGCATCATGGTCTGATGATCATGTCATCCCAGGCAGATACTGAATCCCCTTAGAATGACACCAGAAGCTTAGCCAATTGTTGAAGTCAATCATTTTGTCCTTGTATTGTGTTATCATTCTGGGTGATGGCAGGATGCTACTCAGGGCTAGGGTCATACCTGTCTGGGCTACAAGATCAGAGAGCTCCTCCATGTCTCTTTTCATGTAGTCCAGGGGAGGTACATCTGAGGTCATTCACACCAACATGGACAATGACAGAGTCATATCTGTACTTGTTGTGGAGTGACGTGAGTGCATGCGTTATGTGGCAGATCCTGGCACCCGACAGGCACCTGACAGTAACTTTCTCCTTGTTGAGCCTGGTGAGTGGAACATCAGTGTGCCTGACTATATCATATCATTTGGGTTGTGTTGGGGGGTGGAGGTTGCCTGCATTTCTGCTTTGGAGCTCTCTGTTGGTTAAGAAGATTTTTAATGAGAGCCCCTGTGGATGAAAGTTGTGTTTTGTGTTGCTATATGTGTGTTTTGGTGGTGTAGGTTTTGAGGGACTATGTGATGAGTGTGGTGTGGTGCAAGTGTTTACCTTCTCTTCTTGACTGTCTAGTTCAGTCTTGGGTGAAGAGAGCTTTGCTTCCAGTTTGGCTGTATAAGTGCCTCTCTCACAGGTTGTAGTGTTGGGTGGTAGGCGGAGAGGGTTGTCTGTGTTCATGAGGCAATTGCTGCATTGCCCCAAGATGCCCAGATTCATCAGGTAGACAGGAGAAAACACTGGGAGCTGACCCTTAGACATGCCTGGATAGGTGCTTATTTATTAAGTACTAAAAACTGTTTTCCTCTAGACAAGTGAGGAAAGTTGAGTGCTGTAGTAATTTGTATCTTATTTAGTGCTTACGAGTTCTGAACAAGTGCTGAGCTCAAAGAAACAGAATTGAATGCTAAAACTAAAAAACTGTCTAGTTCTAAGGGAAAATGTGAAGAGCAGACTTTATGGCGCTGGGAATAGTTTAACCCTAGCTAAGTGGCGATGCATAAAGAGTATTTTTTTTTTTAATATAATAGTAGCAAATGAGCAAATTGATTTAAGCAAATTAACCAATTAACCAATAAAAAGCTAAAAGCTGAACCCCGTTCCAGCAATCTTCGATCAGACAAGGTTTAACTGCACACTCCTGGCACTAGGGTGCAGGGGAACCTTCTTCAAAAAAAGATTGTCTGGATTAGTGCTCAAGTTATACAAACAAAGCTAGATTCAGCAGGTCTGAATTTAGTCTATGCTACATCCAACAAGGCGTACCAATTTCAGAAAGAAACAGTTCAAATAAGCAGGCACAATAAGCCTTTAACCAGAAACTCCCAGCTCAGAAGGGCAGACTCTACCCTGTCCTGCCACAAGAGTGCAAACCACAAACCTTCTTAATGTAAAACAACTGATCAGAAGCCAAAGTGCTTCAACCAAAGGTTTAGAATAACAGTTACAATTTAATCAGGCTACTAACAAGCAGTAATAAAGGCAGCAGAATAAATGCAATAAAGTAGGAAGAAACACAAATACAGTAAAAGCAGATGAATAAAGTGCATTTTTTATATAACAATAGAAAACGAGCAAACTGATTTAAACAAATTACCCAATTAACCAGTAAAAAAGCTCAAAACTGAGGCATGTTCCAGTAGTCTTCAATCAGACAAGTTCTAACTGCACACTCCTTTCACTAGGGTGCAGGGGAATCTTCTCCAAAAACTAAGGTCTCAACCTGGTCTGTGACATTAATAGAACTTGTTGGTGGGCTAGATTTGTGTTCCAATGACTCCCCCATCTGTGGAATAGACTCCGTTCACCATGTCAAGCAGAGTATCTCATTAGTTCTCTTTAAGAGGAACCTGGATGACTGGATGGGAAACAGAAAATATACCCCTGGGATCCTACTTGTATCCCTGTTGGACAGGGAAAACAGGTGCTGACTTTGTGGGAACATGGGTGAAATTCTTGGCTAGGCTTATAAGGGCCTCCAGGCTTTTATAGTTATTAATTTTTAGGAAGTCTATTCATATTTTGGCTGTGGAAAACTGTGGGATAAGCTTAGTACATGAACTATAGTAAAGGCATTTGGGTATATCAGAGCAACACCTCCACCTGTTTTACAAGGTTTATCTGATCTTAGAAAGGCAAAGCCAGGAGGCAGAAATTCACTGTTTAATGTATGGATTTAACCAAGTCTCGGTAGCGGTTATGATATCTGGTTTCTTGTGAGCTATCCAGGCACATAATTGTGGGATTTTGTTTCTCATACTTTGAAGGTTAAGGGTTGTGAAGTTTAAAGATTTATAGAGGTAGGGGGGCTGAGAGTGGAGCATATGGGACCTGGATTGGGATTTATGTCTCCACATTGGGGTAGGTTGTAATATGTATGTGGGAGAGCATTTGGTTGCTGTTTTCTTTTTGTTTTAAAATGATAATCTAGAGAAGATCTTGTTTTTGTTTTGTAGAGGAAGAAGTTTTACTTTGGTATATAAAATTATGTCTGTTGCATATAGGCTAGAGGCTACTTCAAAGAAGCTGGAAAGGGATAGTGTTTGTGTAGATGCTATAGATGTAGATTTGTAGTATAAATAAGTTGTTTTGAATGAAGTTAAATGTAGTGGGAAGTAAAAGGTTAGAGAGAGGGTGAGAAGTATTGTTTTAGAGATGAGACATTTTAGAAAGGGAGGTGTTTGTGTAAATAATGCAAAGATGATGTTATTTAGAACTAACTAGTTTTAGTAGTTCTTCAGGTGAGATGGGGCTGGTTGAGGTGGAGTTTGATTGGCTAGTTATTGGGTAATGAGTCAGGTGGGGCTAGGAAAGCGCTGCGTTGGAGAGATTAGAAGACGAGTGTGATTGGATGAGTTGTAATGGTGGGAGGAGGAGCTAGGATGAGAATAAATGTAACTGAAATGGGGGTGGGTGCAAATGGAGATAGTGTAGGGAAGCGGAGTGAGCCCAAGCATAGCGAGGGCGAATGGAGCGGGATTAGCCTGAGCCACAAAAGGTGAGTGAGAAAATCAGCAAAATAAAATATATATATATATATATATATATATATATATATATATATATATATATCTGTAGTGGGTTTTTGCTTATCTAAACCCATACTATGATTGAACAAGGTGTAAGCATTCAGCTAAGTACTTTAAGTGTTACTTTAGACTCTTCTTATTTTATTGTCTTACATTAAGAGAGGTAAGAGATTGATTGTCATAAGTTATATGATTACCTACTGTATGGGACAAGGTTTCATTTACTAGTTAGTAAATATTTTTGGTGGGGGGATAAAACAATATGCGACCCGATAAGGTGTGCATGCCACTAATGAATATGCAGTTATTAGTGATAAGAAACTTGTCCACTATTTAAGTTACACTGAACGGTGGAAATTACATTCAGTTAAAGTTTATAAAAGCAAGTAGATTCCTTGATGCGTTTGTAAATTCAGCAGTGGTTAGAGGCACTTATTCCTGGTGTCTGTCTACCTCTGCTTAGGGAAGCACTCTCAAATATGGATGTGTTACTGAAGAAAAAAAGAAAGACATAGTACACGTGGAAGAACAGTATAGGAGGGGTAAGTATGGGTGCAGAGAGACAAAAGCAATAGGAGTGCTATGGATAAAACAATACGTCACCGCCATGTACAACAAGCAGTAGGACTACCTGTTAAACTGGATTTCTAGTTTCTGCTCTGTCTGGGGTCCAAAGATCAGTGTTTTACAATGCAAGCACAAATCTAAGCTTCTCTTAAGAGCAAAAGCAAAAATGTTTCAATTTGTGTGGTGCGCAAGCAAACTGACATTGCATGCACAATGATGCAATAAAAGGTTTATACAGCAATCTTAAACATAGCACATTACTTAGGAAGGTAACCATGCACAAAACAAAATTATTTGGTACTTTGTATAGTACAACAAACAAAATAAGACAGTAAGCAAAGTAAATAAAAGTATGGAGACTTACGTGGCAAGCACACCAGTTACCAACTGCCCTAAGATCCTAGCTACCTTATGGATTGCAGTGATAATTAAAAAATGACACCAAATGCTACCAGGGAATGATATTCCTCCGGATTCTGCAAGCCTTGCACAGCGTGCAGGATTAGTGCAGGAGCTCTAGCAGGCAATATGTCTGCCTTGAGATCCAGGAATAGCCTGCAGGGGCATGCACAACCACTCCTGCACTAATCATACATGGACTCAGCCCCTGTATGCAAATTACCCCATTTGCAGGAGATATCCATGCAAATGAGGTAAATTTGTGATCCAGGAAGCTGGAAACCAGCCATGCAAGACTAGTGTAATCTGTACAAATGTACTCGGTTAGTAACCCAGTACATTCTGCAAATTCCAAAATGGAGCCGTGACAACTCCAAATAAAGGGTGCATATCAGTCAAGAGCTATGCTAATGGCCAAGTTTAAGGCCATTGGCATTGGAAACAGCTTAAAAATTAAAAAAAATCAACTTTAATTTTTTTTTAGCCGATCTTGGCAGTTTAAGAGTAGGGCAGCGGCATGCAAATGGGATCTTTTTGGACCTTTGGTACATAACCATTTGCTCAGGATTACTTAAGGTGCTTATAGAAAGATTACCCTATTTTATAAACTCTGATTCCAAATCTATTAATTATTGTAGATTCCCTGCCAAATGGGCGAGAGATAAACAGAACTGTCTTCACCTGTTGCCAGACAAAAGGGAAATCATGGCTGCATCTGCTCTACTTTGTTACTGTATAGAAGTTTGTCATAAGGCAGTCTGTGTGGACTGTCTTCCTTGTTAAGGGCCAAGGCTTGTGTAGCTGATTTTGACAATAACATATTTGAAAGTACTGAAGAAAGCCAGATTGTCTGGTTTGCTTTATCCATATCATTTCCAGTGCTTCCTGTGACAAGGGTAAGTAGATAGCCAAACAAAATATCCACCCATGTAGTCAACTTTCTCTCCAAAGATAGTATCCTCTGTAGGAGAATCTGATAATTGTGTGGGAGTTTGTTATATTCCAGCTCAGGACCTAACAGAGAAGAGTTTAGGCCTCTAATACAGTCTTTCTCTTTATTCTAAGAAACGGGAAGAAAACATTTTCTTCTTTCTTATTTATTTATTTGCATTTGTTTACTGGGATGGTCCAGTGGGCCTTAGCAAGCCCATTTTCAGTGAAGGCCCAGGGAGAAAAGCTCCATAATAAAATGAACAATACATAATATAAACAATGACACGATACACAATTTACAATACAGTACAGATCAGTATGATCAGCACAAACAATACATAATAAGAACAATACACAGTGCATAACAGTACAGTAGATCAGCATGATCAGTATATACAAGAGTCGCAGCTGACAACTGAAAAATTAGAGTGCAATATCAAGGATGAAGTGGTTTACACAAATTAGAATATTACAAGTTAGGATATACCAAGTAATTGACAATTATGAAGTTATAAGCTTGAATATGGGTGAGTATATGTAGCAGATAGAACCAGCACTGTAATTACGTAAGTGTTTTGAGACAGTGAGAGTTATATCAGAGTAGTAGTAAATGTAGGTGTGGGGTGGTGGTGGTGCTGCGGTAGGGTTGTCGCCTCATATCAAGACGTTGTCCCATTCGACTCTCAGCTAGAGCGTCTTCTGTGTGGAGGCATCCGTGAATGGGGCGTGCCTTCGTTGAAGGTTGTGCGTCAGGGCTGGTAACCCAGTACGTAAAAATCCACTACCAATCATTAGAGAGTTTGAGAACCAGTTTAGTGTTTGAGATGAGAAGCCTGTTATAGAGTTTAGTGAGAAGAAGGGGGTGGGAGAATGCAACAAAGACCTTAGAAAGGTCTAAAAAAGGTGAAGAAACAATATTTCCAGCATCTTGTGCCTGGTTAACTGTATCCATGAAGGATATAGGAGCTATAGTAGTAATATGACCAGGCCTAAAACCATGTTGAGTAGGAGAAAGGAGTTGGTCATGAAGCAGGTAATTAAGAAGTTGGGTGTGAATACATTTTTCAATGATTTTAGAGGTAAGTGAGAGGATAGCAATAGATCAAAAATTGGAAATGTCAGTATTGTTCCTGCCTTTATGGAGAGGGAGAATATATGTTTTTTTCCAGATTGAAGATATATGGGACTCCTGAATAGATCTATTGAGAAGTATGCTGATGGGGCAAGCAGTAGAGATGGTTGATATTTGTAGGAAGCCTGGAGGTAGGTTGTCAGGGGCATTGGGGCCTGGTTAGAATTTAAGAAGCAGTTTGTTTTGAAGTGATGCTAGGTATAGGTGATGGAGAAAAGCTGGGTAATGAGGAGGTAGAGGTATTTAGTGTAGATGGCTCTGGAGAGGCTAGGTTGTTTTGTGGAAAGGTGTTGGCAAGGTTAGTTATGGTATTGAAACATGAGTCAAAGAGCGAGGCTATTTCAATGGGTGTATTATCTGGATTTGGACAAGGATTATTCTTTGAGCCTGGATTTTAGTAAGGATTTGCTGGAGTTCCAGAATTTTTGGGGGTTTTGCTTATGCTGTTTTTGTGAACTAAGTGTTTTTTTTTATTTTTAATGATTAGACACTTGACTTGATTAAGAAGCTGTTTATATTGTGTAAGGGCAGAGGGATTTTTGTTTTTTTGCCATGATTTTCATGCTTTGTCCCTGGCAGTCATGAGTTGCTTTGTGGGTTTGGTAAGCCAGCTGGCATGATTAGATTTTATTCTGTTTTGACAGAGTGGGGCTAAATTGTTTAGGATCCTGAGAAATGTTGAGTTGAAGAATTCAACACCCTTGTCGATGGGAAGGAATTTAACTGCATCCCAATTGATACTTTGTAAAGTGTCATGAAGGGTGGTTGGGCAGAAGTTGGATGAGCCTCTAGTTTGTTTGTATTGGTGTTTACTTAGCGTTGGGGTAGTTTTATGCAGTATAAAGGTGGGTAAGTGGTAGTAATACTGTTAGGTAGTGTCCCCGAGGAGGAGATTCTGTTTGGGTCGGAGACCATAGTACAGTCCTGGATTGAGATATTGTCATTGTTTTTGTTGGGTTTAGTTATGTTGATGATTAGCTGGGTAAAGTTATATAAGTTGATGTTTGTGGGAGATATCAAGCCAGTTAATATTGACGTCTCGCAGAATGATTGTTTAATTTATTATATTATTTGTTGCCCAAGCAAGGATTTTTTTCTAATATAGGAATGTTATTGCCTGGGGTGATATATATCACAAGCCAGTACATCTGGCACTGAGAAGGTTGTCTGCACAAACACCACACCTGTACAGTACAGTACATTCCTACATATATGGTGGTTTTCAACAAAAACATACCTAAACAAAAGAGACCTCTGAGTCAAAAGCACACACGCACATCAAGCACTACACATAGTACACATGCCTATATCTCACAGCCTCTACAGCCTAGCCACAAACCCAACATACTAGTCATAGGAGACTCTATTGTGAGACACACAGATGTGATCCTCACCAGGTTAGACTAGGGGAAAGTCACAGTAAGTTGCCTGTCAGGTGCTAGAATCCGCCATATCACTCACGCACTCATGTCTGTCAACAGGTACTGTTATGATTCTGTCATAGTCCATATTGGTGTGAATGACTTGAGATGTACCTCTCTGAACTATATGAAGAGACACGATTGAGCTCACTGAATATGTGCCCAGGCAGGTATGTCCCTAGCCTTAAGCATCATCCTACCATCATCCAGAATGATGCCTCAGTACAAACAAAAAATGATTGACTAACAATTGGCTTTGTTTCTAGTGTCATTCCAAGGGGATCCAGTATCTGACAGCCTGGGAGGACATGATTGACAGACCACGATTCTTTGCCACAGATGGCCTTCATCTGTCTCCCCTGGGCTTCAGGCTTCAAGCTTCTGGAAAAGGCTCTTGCCTCCCCCATAGTGCCTTTTTAAGGCAAAGTCATGAGAACAAAATTACCAATGTGAAAAATGATTCTAAACAAAATTTAAAGGTCATGCTGCTAAATGCTAGGAGTCTTAACATGAAACTGCACTCATTGCAAGCATTCTTCACCCTGGAAGATGCTGACGTTTGTGCAGTAACTGAAACCTGGTTCAAAGCTGCGGAGAGCACCCCAGCCTTACCAGGTTACTTGTCCTACCATACTTTCAGAAGCCAATGAGAGGGCTACAAAGCCAAATGAGGTGGAGTTTCAATATTTATCAAAGACATACACACTTCCAGGCTGGTCAAACAGTATGATGCACAAGAGACACTCCAGGTACAGTTAACTGTTGACACAACACCTATTCAAATCATAGGTTCATAGGTTCATACTAGGCTATCTGCCCTAGGGCATTTATAAGCCTAGCCAGAATGTGTTTGGCTTTCGCCACCCATTTTAAATTTATATTGCTATGCCCTTTTTCGAGGTTAGTATACTGTGCCTCTGTCTAACAGTGACACAGAAGTGATACCCGGGGTAAACCTACGATCTCCCATCCACTCATCAAGATTCCTCTTGAAGAGAGTCAATGAGGGACTCTGCCTAACCTGGACTGGGATTTTATTCCAGAGTGAAGGGAGCCTCTGGGTTATGAATCTGTCCCTCCAGCATGTCCTATTTATTTCAGTGCTGAGGTTCAAGTCTCTCGGCGTAGCTCGATGGGATTTGGATTTTCTGAGGTGCAGCATGTCCATTAATTCCGGGTTGGACATGGCTTTATACGTCAGGCACAGATCGCCTCTGAACAGGTGGTATGCCACTGAGTAGAGCTGGAGTTTCTTTAACCGGGCAGCATATGGCATCTGTTTGAGCCCTTTGATCCTCTTGGTGAGGTACTTTTGGGGTCTTTCCAGTTGCTGCAGGTGTCTGGTAAGGTACATCCCAAAAGGGGCATTGTACTCAAATATGGGCCTGATGAGGGATGAGTAAAGAGGCATGATGAGCTCCCCTGATCTAGATGTGAATCCCTTCATGATTAGGTAGGCTATATAAAATGTTTTTCTAACCACTTTGGCCACGTGGTTGTCAAATGAGAGATTGCTATCAACTTGGGTCCCCAGGTCCCTAATTACTTCTTCTGTACTTAATGGATTACCACCTATGTGGTAATTTGTGGGCACTTTATTTTTGCCAAAGGGGATGACTATACACTTTTTGACATTTAGCTTGAGGCCATGGCTCTGGCACCAGTTGTCTGTTTCTATGAGGCCCTTTTGGAGGATGCTTGTGTCGGCTGGAGAGTCGATTATGGCGCCCAGTTTGCAGTCATCTGCGAACTTGGTCAGCCACAGTCCTTCCATGTTGGCCTGTACCTCCGAGAAATATATACTGAACAAGAGAGGTCCCTGGACTGAGCCTTGTGGGACACCACTTGTAAGTGGTTTGGAGTATGACATGGCTCCAGCAATTCTAACCATGTGGGTTCTGTCCTTGAGCCAGTTTGCAATCCATCTAGTGACATAGGGGTTTATATTTAAGCTGCTGAGCTTATCTATAATGCCCAAGTGGGGTATTGTATCGAAGGCTTTTGCGAGGTCCAGGTAGGCTGTGTGGACCACCTTCCCCTCGTCAATGGCCTTGGTGACTGTTTCAAAGAAATCAACCAGGTTTAAGAGGCAGGATCTGCCCTTAATAAAGCCGAACTGGGTAGGATCCAGTGTCTGTAGGTCCCCAATATCTTTATTTATGAGGTCCATGATGATCCTTTCCATAGCTTTGCAGACCAAGCTAGTCAGGCTTATGGGGCGATAGTTTCCAGGATCCGTTGAGGCACCACCTTTATAGAGGGGGACCACTGTTGCTGTACGCCACTCTTTGGGCACATATCCTGTAGTAAGGCTGAGATTGAACAGTAGTTTTATGTTTGGGTTTAGCTTTTCTTGGAGTTCATGTAGGACGCAGCCCGGGACACCGTCTGGTCCCACTGATGCTGTGTTTTTTGCTTTGGAGAGGGCGGCTCTTACCTGAGCATCTGAGATGTCAGGGGGGCAGCACTCTGCTGGGATAGATATTTGCCCTTTTGGTGGGGAGAGCGGGGGAGAAATTTGCGCTGAACCTGTCAGCTAGGATGTTGGCAATGTCTGTGGGTTCAGTGTATTTTTTGTCATTTTGGACTAATTCTGAGCATATATGGGAATTACCACCCAGGTTCCTAACATAACTAAAGGAAGCCTTGTGATTATCCTTAGTGTCCTGTGCAATTTTTCTCTCTAAGCTGGCCTTAGACAATTTTATGAGTGCCCGTAGATTTTTGCTAATACTGATCAGTGATGCCTTCCCTTTTTGGGATTTTGCTCTATCATTTAGTAGCTTCCTTCTTCTATTGTATAGTTTGTTTATGGCTGGGGTCCACCAGACAGGACGTCTGCCTTTGGAGGATTGGGTCTTGGTTTTATTTGGGATCGCATGATCCATGCATTCCTGAAGGTGTTCATAGAATGCGTTTATAAAGAATTCTGCGGTCTGGGCTGTATTTTCCACAGGCCCGGGGGCTTTGAAGGATTCCACCTCAGTTTTGAGGAGTGTGAAATTTGCTTTAGAGAAGTTTTTCACTGTGGTTTTCTGGGCAGGGGGTCGGGTCAGGATGTGAATATCCAGTGAGATTAGTTTATGGTCTGATCTTACCAGTGAGGGATACACTTCTGGTCTGGAGCATAGAGTCCCCATGTTGGTGATGATCAGGTCCAGTATGTTTTCCCCTCTTGTGGGATTGGTAACAAGTTGTTCCATAGCATTTGAGTTTATAAATTCTAGGAACCTTTGGGCTAGGGTGTTGGAGCTAGAGTAATGCTCCCAGTCTATGTTTGGGTAGTTGAAGTCACCCAGTATAATGGTGTTTGGAGAGACCTTCATATTTTCCAGTGTTCTCAGGAAGGCCGAGTGGGGTTCCTGGGTTTGGGAGGATGGTCTGTAGCAGGCTATAAACTGGAAGGCAGTTTTACCCACTGTTAGTTCCACATGGATAGTCTCTGATGCTTCGTGCTTTGCCACCAACCTGGAGGTGTGGGTATCTTTGATGAATATCGATACTCCCCTCCTTTTGTGGTTTGGTCCAAGTTTTGGGGCTGAAAAGCATGGTATGAGGTATAACCTGGTAGTGCTGGGGTGCTCTCGGGAGCCCTGAACCAGGTTTCTGTTACTGCACAGATATCGATGTTCTCCATGCTAAGGAAAGTTTCGAGTGCGTGCATCTTGAGGTTTAGACTTCTGGCGTTGAGTAGCATTACTCTTAGTTTCTTATCCCTTGTGATACCTATGGAGGTGGGTTTGTCTTTTGAGCCTTGCCTAAAAAGGCACTATGGGGGTAGCAAGAGCCTTTGCCAATATCTGAAAGCCCAGGGGTGACAGGTGCAAGCCGTCCCTAGCGAAGCATCGTGGCTTGTCGAGCATATCATCCCAAGCTGACAGGCATTGGATCCCCTTTGAATGACACCAGTACTTAAGCCAGTTGTTGAAATTGATCATCTTGTCTTCATATTGTGGCATAATTCTTGGTGAGGGTAAGATGCTACTCAAGGTCAGGGTCATACCGGCCTGGGCTACATGCTCAGAGAGCTCCTTTATGTCTCTTTTCATGTAGTCCAGGGAGGTATGTCTCAGGTCATTCACACCAGCATGGACAATAACTGAGTCATATTTGTACTTGCCTTGGAGTGACCTGAGTGCTTGTGTTATATGGCGGATCCTAGCGCCCGACAGGCTGCTCACCCTGACCCTCTCCTTGTTCAGCCTGGTGAGCGGGACGTCAGTGTGCCTGACGATAGAGTCACCTATTACAATTGTATCAGGTGTGTTGTTTAGTCTTAAGGGCTGTGACTGTTCGGCACACTGGCTTTGTGAGATGTGTGTTGCACGTGTTTTGGGGGTAGCGGTTGCTTGGGTGTCTGCTTTGGAGGTCTCTGCTGCTTAGGCAGATCTTTATTTAGAGCCTCCAAGTATGTTTTTGTGTGATTATGTGTTTGGTTTGCTGTCGTGGTAGGCCTATGTGAGACTGGAATTGTAGTGAGTGTGGTTTCCTTCTCCTCCTGACTGGTTATGCCAGTACTGAGTTGAGAGAGCTTAGCCTCCAGTTTGGCTATATGGTTGCATCTCTCACATGTGTTGGAATTTGTTGGGAGGAGGAGAGGGTTGTCTGTGTACATGAGGCAGTTGTAACATTGCCTCAAGATTCCCAGATTCGTCAGCTGGACCAGAGAGGAGATTGACAACTGACCTTTGGACATGCTAGAATAATATTGGGAATTCCTTAATAATTGAAAACAAGGGCCAGTGGGGAGTGAGGGTGTAGTGCTTTTAATTTTTAGTGCTGACATATAATTGCTTTAGTGAGCAAATGCCAGGTAACTTAAGTGCAATGTGTTACAGGTAACTTAAATGCAAAAACAACAAACAGTAACTTTCTTTCAAGTGAAACAAGGAAATAAGTACAGTAAGCAATGCAGATATCACTAGGGATCCACAGAAGCGCTGAGAAGCCACGTTTTAGGTGGAATTAGTGTTCCAGGGAAATAACAAGCAAGCAAACAACAAGCATATAAACAAAGCTAGATTCAGCAGGCCTGGATCTAGTCTATGCTACAGCAAACAAGGTGCACCAATTTCAGTAAGATACAGTTCAAATATTCAGGCACTATAAACCTTTAACCAGAAATTCCCAGCTCAGAAGGGCAGAGTCCAGCCTCTTCTCCCACAAGAGTGCAGACCACAAACCTTCTTAATGTAAAATAACTGGCCTGAAGCCCAAGTGCTTAAACCAGAACTAATACACTTTAAGAATAACAGACACTGGGCTCTCAATCAGCAGTTCCCAACTTAGAAGGATGAAAGCTACCTGTCCTGCCACCACAGTGCATGCCACAAACCTTCCTAATGTAAAACAACTGGTCTGAAGCCCAAGTGCTTAATCCAAAAGACTTAGAATGATAGCTACACTTTAATCAAGTTACTACCAAGCAGTAATAAATACAATTGAATACTTTAGAGAATGCCTGGATTAGTGCTCAAGTTACACAAACAAAGCTAGATCCAGCAGGCCCGAATCCAGTCTATGCCACAGCAAACAAGGCGCACCAACTTCAGTAAGAAGCAGTTCAGATATGCATGCACTATAAGCCTTTAACCAGAAATTCCCAGCTCAGAAGGGCAGAGTCCAGCCTCTCCTCCCACAAGAGTGCAGACCACAAACCTCTTAATGTAAAATAACTGGCCTGAAAGCCCAAGTGCTTAAACCAGAATTAATACACTTTTAGAATAACAGACACTGAGCCCTCAATCAGCAGTTCCCAACCTAGAAGGATGTAAGCTACCTGTTCTGCCACTACAGTGCAGACCACAAACCCTCTCAGTGCAAAACAACTGGTCCGAAGCCCAAGTGTTTAAACCAAAAGGCTTAGAATGAGTTACACCAAGCAGTAATAAATACAATTGAATACTTTTAAGATGATGCAAAAGTAAAATAAAGTAGGCAGAAACACAAGTACAGTAAAAGCAGATGAATTTTTTTTTTCTGAACAAGTGCTGAGATCAAAGAAACTGATATGAGTGCTGAAACTAGAAAACTGGCTAGTTATAAGAAAAAAAACTAAGCTAGAAGGCTTCCCTCCAACACAGAAGGGCTTGGGGGATCGGAAGCCTACAAATAGTCTATACCACTTAACAGGAAAGGCAGGAAACAAGCTTAAATTTTTTTTTCTGTTTCCCAGATGCTCTCTTTGTACACAGTAGGAGTGCCTGAAATCAGAATATGATCTCACTGCACTCAGTTGAGTGAGCAAATGAGATGGGCCCAGAAGGAGTATCCAAACACAAATTTACAAGAGGGGCAGGCAGTTTCAAGGCCACTAAGATTAACACCAAAACAAAAACAGGGAGTGTGGGTGGGACTAACTGAAGAGCAGAGTCAAAACTTCCAGTTCAGTTAATATTCCTGCAACACAGTTAAAATCAATTTAAATACTGTATTTTTTGAAAAAAAAGTGCAGATAAAGGTACTTAAATTCTCTTATACGTCCAGTTGAATACAGCAAGTTCTTAGCCGGCCAAAGCTGAGGTTTTTAATCATAGCTAGCTATAGAGCCCCAATCATGACTCAGGAGGAGGAGGAGCCCCAATCATGACTCAGGAGACCCACCTATCTGGACTTTCTATAATCCATCAAGATTCCACCCTCTACCCTGATCCTGGGTGACTAACTACCAAACCATAAAGTGGAAGACCTATTCTAGCTCAAGCACGAATGCCCACAGATTCCTCAAGTTCATCAATGCCAATGCATTGGATCAGCTGGTCAACACCCCCACAAGAGGTGAAAATATCCTGGACCTGGTACTAACTAACATGAGTAGCCACTGTAACACCCATACAGTATCATCCTCTTTGCTATGATCCAACCATAAAGCAATCACTTTCAAAGTCATCACCTCCCCTGACCCCCGCTTGCCAGGGTCGAACATAAAACTTTTCCAAAGCTGACTACAACCTGCTGAGAGCAGGTATAAGCAGCTTCACAGCTGCCATCCCTTCAGTTGGAAAAAACACTAATGTCTAAGCCTACACCCGAAAATTATATGAGCACCTATATAGCTGCATGGACTCAGCAATACCTGACAGGACCAAATCATCTTCCTCACAGTAAACCTGTCTGGTGGGCAGCAGGAATAAACAGACACTATAATAAAAGGAAAAAACTGCTGTCCAGGACCAAGAAGGAGCAGGTGTCAAGTTGGAAGCAATCTCTCCTTTGTCTGGACAAGCAAATAAGGTCACTGGTGAAATCCTCTAAGGCTAACTTCGAGTCCAGATTGGCCACATCCACTAAAGACAATCACAAGACCTTCTTAGCATGCATCCGCAATATCAAATGTAACTCCCAAATCTGCTCTGAATGGTGGTCAAGAATACCACATACACAAATGCTATAGATGTAGCTAACCTGCTGGCAGACAAGTTCAGTGAAAACTTCACCCCCCTCATCAGTAAACCAGGACATCCCCAGCACCTGCCCCCTCCCCTCATCACCAGGTAGCAAGTTATTAATGCCCTCTCAAAGGCAAAAAATACAGCTTCCATGGGATCAGACAACATCCCTGGCTGTGTCATACATGCACTCATGCAAGAGCTCTCAGCACCACTAGGCACCCTATTCAACCAAAGCCTGTGCAAAGGCTTTATCCCAGCAGAATGGAGGACAGCTACTGTCATCCCTCTCCACAAAGGTGGATCGTCCACTGACACAGGCAGTTATAGGCCCATCAGCCTAACTAGCCTGATCTGCAAGGCCATGGAACACATTATCATGGATCTTATAAACAAGGACATTGGCAACCTCCAAATGCTTAATCCCACACAGTCTGGTTTTGTCAAAGGGAGAGCATACCTGTTAAACTTGGTCACCTTCTTTGAAACAGTCACCAAAACCATGGCTGAGGGGAAGTCAGTGCACACCGCCTACCTCAACCTAGCCAAAGCCTTCAACACTATTCCCCCACTCAGGCATAATAGATAAACTCTCCCAGCTAAGCATCAACCCATAAGTTACCAGATGGGTAGCTAACTGGCTCACTGATAGAACAAACAGTCAAAATAGGGGAAGCCACCTCTAGTAGTAGACCCATAACAAGCTGCTTAACCCAAGGATCGGTCTTGGGGCCTCTACTGTTTGAGATATACTTGTCTGAGGTGCAAGCCAAAACCAATGGTCTGTGGATAACCAAGTTTGCAAATGACTGCAAGCTGGGCACTGTCATAAATTCCCCTAGTGATGTGAACATCCTCCAAGAGGGCCTTACGCAAACTAATGACTGGTGCCAGAAGCATGGCCTCAAACTGAATACCAAGAAATGCATTATTATACCGTGTGGGGAAAATTGTGTCCCCACTAATTATCACATTAATAACAACGTACTAAGCATGCAATCAGTCATAAGTGACTTGGGTACCCAGGTTGATAACCATCTGACTTTTGACCGTCATTTTGCCACCATTGTACGGAAGGCTTTCTACATGGTCCACCTCATAAGTAAGGGTATTTCTCCCAGGAACAATGAGGTCATAACATCTTATCAGAACCATTATCGAGTACAATGCCCCCTTCAGCATGTACCTTGCCAAGCACAATCAGCAGTTGGAGAGACCACAGAGGTTCCTGCCCAGGAAAATCCAGGGTCTCAAACACCTATCCTATACAAATAGATTAAAAACCCTGTCCCTCTACTCAGTTTCATACAGACTTGCTCAGAGGTGACCTGTGTCTGGCATACAAGGCCATCTCAGTCTCAGCCTTGATGGAGTTGCTGCATATCTGTAAGACAAACTCCACTCACGCATCCTGCATGCATAGGTTCATAGGTAGGTACCAGGCTTTCGGCCCTAGGGCCTATACAAGCCTAGCCAAAAAGGTACCCTGGCTTTCACCACCCAAGAAAATTATTTTCCTGTGCCCCTGTTGAGCAGAGCCACAGAGGTGACCCATGGGGTGAATTTCCTATTTCCCATCCAATCATCAAGATTTTTCTTGAAGAGTGCTAATGAGGAGCTTTGTTTGATATAGATAGGTCATTTGTTCCAGAGTATGGGAAGTCTCTGGGACAGGAATCTATCCCTCCAGCATGTTCTGTTTATTGTGGTGACAAGGTTTAGGTCCCTAGAGCATGCAGCTTGGAGGGATTGGGATTTTTTTAAGTGCAGCATGTCCAACAGCTCTGGGTTTGACATAGCTTTGTATGTTAGGCAGAGATCGCCTCTGAGTAGGCGATATGCGACCGAGTAAAGCTGGAGTTTTTTGAGACGTTCTGCATAGGGCATCTGCTTGAGGCCGGTAATCCTCTTTGTGAGGTATTTCTGCGGCCTTTCCAGTTATTGTAGATGTCTTGTGAGGTATATACCACAAGGGGCGCTGTATTCTACAATGGGTCTAATTAGTGACGAGTAGAGGGGAACAATGACCTGTTTTTTTTCCTAGATGAGAAACCTTTTGTGATGAGGTGTGCCACATAGAAGCATTTCCTGACTACTGTGGCGATGTGATTATCAAAGGAGAGACTACTCTCTACCTGTGTCCCAAGGTCTCTTATTTCTGTGTTAAGTAGACTACCACCTATGTGGTAGCTCATGGGTACAGAGTTTTTACCAAAGGGGATGACAATGCACTTTTTGGCATTATGCTTGAGGCCATGGCTTTGACACCAGGCATCTGTCTCAGTGAGGCCCTTTTGTAGGATGTCCACATCGTTAGGAGTTTCAATTATGGCTCCTAGTTTGCAGTCATCTGTGAACTTCATTAGCCAAAGACCTTCTGTGTTAGCCTGTACTTCAGAAAAGTAGATACCAAACAGGAGTGGACCCAGGACTGAACACTGTGGTACTCCACTTGTCACTGGTCTGAAGTCGGATTTGGAGTCTGCTACTTTCACAGTGTGGGTTCTGTCAGTGAGCCAGTTGGCAACCCATCTTGTGACATAGGGAGTTTATCTATAATTCCAGAGTGGGGGATAGTGTCAAAAATCTTGGCACGATCTAGATAGCCTGTGTGAACCACCTTACCCTCGTCTATGGCTTTGGTGACTACTTCAAAGAAGTCTATCATGTTTAGGAGACATGATCTGCCTTTTACAAACCTGAACTGTGTGGGGTCCAGAGTTTGAAGATTACCTATGTCTTTGTTTATAAGTTCCATGATTATACGTTCCATGGCCTTGCAGACCAGGCTCGTTAGGCTAATGGAGAGGCAGTTCCTAGGGTCCCTGGTGGCTTCCCCTTTGTGCAGTGGGATTACTGTTTGCTGTGCACCATTCAGTGGGCACAAAGCCTGAGGTGAGGCTATGATTGAACATGGTGCTTAGGTGGGGGTGACATTTCATTCTGTAATTCATGTAGAACGCAGCCTGGGATGTTGTCAGGTCCCATGGATGCTGTTTTCTTGGGCTTTGAAGGGTGTGGTTTTTACCTGTGCAGCCGTGATTACAGGAACTTTGCAATCTTCTGGTATAGAGCTGGGCCCTTTAGGGGGTGAGAGGGGAGTAAAGTTAGCACTGAATCTATCTGCCAGCATGTTGGCAATATCATTTGGTTCTGTATATTTAGTGCCATTGTGCTGTAACTCAGAGCAGATCTGAGTGTTGCCATTGAGATTCTTGAAATAGCTATAGAATGCTTTGTGGTTGTCTTTAGAATCAGTGGCAGTTTTGTTTTTGTAACTAGATTTGGAGGATTTTATGAGGGATCTCAGCTTCTTACTGAGGCTGACCAGGGAGTTCCTCCAATCATGGAATTTTACTGTTTTTTTGCAACAGTTTCTTTCTTCTGTTGTAGAATTTGTTTATGGAAGGGGACCACCAGATTGGCTTCCTTTTTTTGGAGGATAGCATCTTGGTTCTGTTAGGGATAGCATGATCCATGCACTCATGTAAGTGCTTATAAAGTGCATTTGTGTAGGATTCAGCAGTCGTACCTCTACTGTCCATCTGCATGGGTGTCGTGAAGTTTTCCACTTCTGTCTTAAGAAGCGTGAAGCTGGCTTTGGAGAAATTTTTTATGGTGGTTTCCCTAATGGGGGTGGGGGTGGGGTGTGGATGTCTAGGTTGATTAGCTTGTGGTCAGATCTGACCGAGGAACTGACCTCGGGTGTGGAACACTGGTCGCCCATGTTGGTAATGGCTAGGTCTAGGATATTGCTGCCCCTGGTGGGGGTGTGGATAAGTTTATCCAAGGCATTGTAATTTATGAATTCCAGAAACCATTGAGCAAAAGAGTTGGTACATGAGTAGTTTTCCCTGTTAATGGTGGGGTAGTTGAAATCATCCATTATTAGGGTGTTGGGTTGTACCCTAATATTTTCCAGTGTATCAAGAAATGAGGAGTGGGAATCCTGGGGTATGGTGGGGGATCTGTAGCAAGTTACAATTTGGATTGCGGTCTTGCCCAGAGTTAGTTGCACTTGGATAATCTCGGATGCATTATGTTGAGCAACTAGCCTGGAGGTGTGGATATCCTTAGTGAATATGGACATCCCTCCGCCTTTAGTGTTTTGGTCCAGGGTAGGTGGCCGAAAGGTGTGGTATGAATTATATCTTGGTAATGCAGGGGTGCTCTCAGGAGCCTTGAACCAGGTCTTTGTCACTGCACAGATGTCGATGTTCTCCATTTTGAGGAGTGCTTCGAGTGAATGCATTTTGAGGTTTAGACTTCTAGCATTGAGTAGCATTACCCTCAGATTGTGTTTCCTTGTACCTATTACTATGATGAATTTGTCATTTGAACCTTGACTAAAATAGGCACTGTAGGGGTGGCAAGAGCCTTAGCCAGTATCTGGAATCCCAAGGGCGACAGGTGCAGGCCATCAAAGGCAAAGCATCGTGGTCTGACGATCATGTCATCCCAGGCAGATACTGAATCCCCTTAGAATGACACCAGAAGCTTAGCCAATTGGTGAAGTTAATCATTTTGTCCTTGTACTGTGTTATCATTCTGGGTGATGGCAGGATGCTACTCAGGGCTAGGGTCATACCTGTCTGGGCTACAAGATCAGAGAGCTCCTCCATGTCTCTTTTCATGTAGTCCAGGGGAGGTACATCTGAGGTCATTCACACCAACATGGACAATGACAGAGTCATATCTGTACTTGTTGTGGAGTGACATGAGTGGATGTGTTATGTGGCAGATCCTGGCACCCAACAGGCACTGACAGTAACTTTCTCCTTGTTTAGCCTGGTGAGTGGAACATCAGTGTGCCTGACTATAGAGTCACCTATGACTAGTGTTTTGGGTACGTTGTCATGCCTTATGGTCTGTGGTTGAGTGGCACACTGAGTTTGTGGGCTATGTCTCATTTGGGTTGTGTTGGGGGGTGGAGGTTGCCTGCATTTCTGCTTTGGAGGTCTCTGTTGGTTGAGAATATTTTTAATGAGAGCCCCTGTGGATGAAAGTGTGTGTTTTGTGTTGCTATGTGTGTGTTTTGTGTTGCTATATGTGTGTTTTGGTGGTGTAGGTTTTGAGGGGCTATCTGATGAGTGTGGTGTGGTGCAAGTGTTTACCTTCTCTTCTTGACTGTCTAGTTCAGTCTTGGGTGAAGAGAGCTTTGCTTCCAGTTTGGCTGTATAAGTGCCTCTCTCACAGGTTGTAGTGTTGGGTGGTAGGAGGAGAGGGTTGTCTGTGTACATGAGGCAATTGCTGCATTGCCCCAAGATGCCCAGATTCATCAGGTAGACAGGAGAAAACACAGGGAGCTGACCCTTAGACATGCCTGGATAGGTGCTTATTTATTAAGTACTAAAACTGTTTTCCACTAGACAAGTGAGGAAAGTTGAGTGCTGTAGTAATTTGTATCTTATTTAGTGCTTACGAGTTCTGAACAAGTGCTGAGTCAAAGAAACAGAATTGAATGCGAAAACTAAAAAACTGTCTAGTTCTAAGGGAAAATGTGAAGAGCAGACTTTATGGCATTGGGAATAGTTTAACCCTAGCTAAGTGGCGATGCATAAAGAGTATTTTTTTTAATATAATAGTAGCAAATGAGCAAATTGATTTAAGCAAATTAACCAATAAAAAGCTAAAACTGAACCCCGTTCCAGCAATCTTCGATCAGACAAGGTTTAACTGCACACTCCTGGCACTAGGGTGCAGGGGAACCTTCTTCAAAAAAAAAGATTGTCTGGATTAGTGCTCAAGTTATACAAACAAAGCTAGATTCAGCAGGTCTGAATTTAGTCTATGCTACAGCAAACAAGGCGTACCAATTTCAGAAAGAAACAGTTCAAATAAGCAGGCACAATAAGCCTTTAACCAGAAACTCCCAGCTCAGAAGGGCAGACTCTACCCTCTCCTCCCACAAGAGTGCAGACCAAACCTACTTAATGTAAAATAACTGGCCTGAAGCCCAAGTGCTTAAACCAGAAATAATACACTTTTAGAATAACAGACACTAAGCCTTCAAACAGCAACTCCCAACTTAGAAGGATGTAAGCTACCTGTCCTGCCACAACAGTGCAAACCACAAACCTTCTTAATGTAAAACAACTGATCAGAAGCCAAAGTGCTTCAACCAAAGGTTTAGAATAACAGTTACAATTTAATCAGGCTACTAGCAAGCAGTAATAAAGGCAGCAGAATAAATGCAATAAAGTAGGAAGAAACACAAATACAGTAAAAGCAGATGAATAAAGTGTATTTTTTATATAACAATAGAAAACGAGCAAGCTGATTTAAACAAATTACCCAATTAACCAGTAAAAAAGCTCAAAATTGAGGCATGTTCCAGTAGTCTTCAATCAGACAAGTTCTAACTCCACACTCCTTTCACTAGGGTGCAGGGGAATCTTCTCCAAAAACTAAGGTCTCAACCTGGTCTGTGACATTAATAGAACTTGTTGGTGGGTAGATTTGTGTTTCAATGACTCCCCCATCTGTGGAATAGACTCCCTCTCCATGTCAAGCAGAGTATCTCATTAGTCCTCTTTAAGAGGAACCTGGATGACTGGATGGGAAACAGAAAATATACCCCTGGGATCCTACTTGTATCCCTGTTGGACAGGGAAAACAGGTACTGACTTTGTGGGAACATGGGTGAAATTCTTGGCTAGGCTTATAAGGGCCTCCGGGCCAATAGACTAGTATCATCTTATGAACTATATTACAGAGGCTTTTATAGTTATTCATTTTTAGGAAGTCTATTCATATTTTGGCTGTGGAAAACTGTGGGATAAGCTTAGTACATGAACTATATAAAGGCATTTGGGTATATCAGAGCAACACCTCCACCTGTTTTACAAGGTTTATCTGATCTTAGAAAGGCAAAGCCAAGAGGCAGAAGTTCACTGTGTTTAATGTATGGATTTAACCAAGTCTCGGTAGCAGTTATGATATCTGGTTTCTTGTGAGCTATCCAGGCACGTAATTGTGGGATTTTGTTTCTCATACTTTGAAGGTTAAGGGTTGTGAAGTTTAAAGATTTATAGAGGTAGGGGGGCTAAGACTGGAGCATATGCGACCTGGATTGGGATTTATGTCTCCACATTGGGGTAGGTTGTAATATGTATGTGGGAGAGCATTTGGTTGCTGTTTTCTTTTTGTTTTAAAATGATAATCTAGAGAATGTTGTCTTGTTTTTGTTTTGTAGAGGAAGAAGTTTTACTTTGGTATATAAAATTATGTCTGTTGCATATAGGCTAGAGGCTACTTCAAAGAAGCTGGTAAGGGATAGTGTTTGTGTAGATGCTATAGATGTAGATTTGTAGTATAAATAAGTTGTTTTGAATGAAGTTAAATGTAGTAGGAAGTAAAAGGTTAGAGAGAGGGTGAGAAGTATTGTTTTAGAGATGAGACATTTTAGAAAGGGAGGTGTTTATGTAAATAATGCAAAGATGATGTTATTTAGAACTAACTAGTTTTAGTAGTTCTTCAGGTGAGATGGGACTGGTTGAGGTGGAGTTTGATTGGCTAGTTATTGGGTAATGAGTCAGGTGGGGCTAGGAAAGCGCTGCGTTGGAGTGATTAGAAAATGAGTGTGATTGAATGCGCTTTAATGGTGGGAGGAGGAGCTAGGATGAGAATAAATGTAACTGAAATGGGGGTGGGTGCGAATGGAGATAGTGTAGGGAAGTGGAGTTAGCCCAAGCATAGCGAGGGCGAATGGAGCGGGATTAGCCTGAGCCACAAAAGGTGAGTGAGAAAATCAGTAAAATAAAAAAATATATATATATCTGTAGTGGATTTTTGCTTATCTAAACCCATACTATGATTGAACAAGGTGTAAGCATTCAGCTAAGTACTTTAAGTGTTACTTTAGTCTCTTCTTATTTTATTGTCTTACATTAAGAGAGGTAAGAGATTGATTGTCATGAGTTATATGATTACCTACTGTATGGGATAAGGTTTCATTTACTAGTTAGTAAATATTTTTGGTGGGGGGATAAAACAATATGCGACCCGATAAGGTGTGCATGCCACTAATGAATATGCAGTTATTAGTGATAAGAAACTTGTCCACTATTTAAGTTACACTGAATGGTGGAAATTACATTCAGTTAAAGTTTATAAAAGCAAGTAGATTCCTTGATGCATTTGTAAATTCAGCAGTGGTTAGAGGCACTTATTCCTGGTGTCTGTCTACCTCTGCTTAGGGAAGCACTCTCAAATATGGATGTGTTACTGAAGAAAAAAAGAAAGACATAGTACACGTGGGAGAACAGTATAGGAGGGGTAAGTATGGGTGCAGAGAGACAAAAGCAATAGGAGTGCTATGGATAAAATGATACGTCACCGCCATGTACAACAAGCAGTAGGACTACCTGTTAAACTGGATTTCTAGTTTCTGCTCTGTCTGGGGTCCAAAGATCAGTGTTTACAATGCAAGCACAAATCTAAGCTTCTCTTAAGAACAAAAGCAAAAATGTTTCAGTTTGTGTGTTGCGCAAGCAAACTGACTATGCATGCACAATGATGCAATAAAATGTTTATACAGCAATCTTAAACATAGCATATTACTTAGGAAGGTAACCATGCACAAAACAAAATTATCAGCCTGTTCTCTGCAATGGCATTTGATCAAGAATTTAACTAAAAATTAATTAACAGTTATGTAATATCCGGATCTGTGTAGCTGACTAGAATTAACATCAGCTTTTGGTATAAGTACTTTGTATAGTACAACAAACAAAATAAGACAGTAAGCAAAGTAAATAAAAGTATGGAGACTTACGTGGCAAGCACACTAGTTACCAACTGCCCTAAGATCCTAGCTACCTTATGGATTGCAGTGATAATTTAAAAATGACACCAAATGCTACCAGGGAAGTATATTCCCCTGGATTCTGCAAGCCTTGTACGGTGTGCAGGATTAGTGCAGGAGCTCCAGCAGGCAATATGTCTGCCTTGTGATCCAGGAATAGCCTGCAGGGGCGTGCACAACCACTCCTGCACTAGTCATGCATGGACTCAGCCCTTGTATGCAAATTACCCCATTTGCAGGAGATATCCATGCAAATGAGGTAAATTTGCAATCCAGGAAGCTGGAAACTGGCCGTGCAGGACTAGTGTAATCTGTAGAAATGTACTCGGTTAGTAATCCAGTACATTCCAAAACAGAGCTGTGACAGCTCCAAATAAAGGGTGCATATCAGTCAAGAGCTATGCTTATGGCCAAGTATAAGGCTATTGACATTGGAAACAGCTTAAAAAATAAAAAAAATCAACTTACATTTTTTTTAGCCGATCTTGGAAGTTTAAGCATAGGGCAGCGGCATGCAAATGGGATCGGGGGAAAATAAGAAAATAAACTGTTAAATAAAATAAAAGATTAATACACAGGAGGTTCAGGTTCAAAAGTTTACTAGTGTACACCAGGAGGCAAAAAACGTACAAGTACAGAATTTTGTCTGACATGAAACAGGAAGTACACAATTTTTATAGTTACTTACATTCAAGTTGTGCCCACCTTACTGACGTGGTCAGTCACAGGGCATCTACATCACTTTAGCTTACAGTATTCTATTCATAAAATAATGCTGATGCTGTGTATTTAAAAAAGTGTTCCTCTGGTAACAATATGGCCTTGCTAACCACCTGGTCAGACATAATGTCTTTCTGTAAAGTTACTTTTTCAAGGTTCCAGGCTAGCTCAAATACAATAGCAGATTCAGTCTTTTAATACACTTCTTTGTTCCCCTGTAACACTTTCCCAATAGCTGCGTGTTATCTAGTAACACATACACAAGGCCAAATCATCCCAGCAGGAAAGAGCAGAAGATTTTCATTATTTCACATATTTAATTTCCTGACCCAGCAAATAATCACTTGTGAAAAGCATAAACATTAGAACTTGCTGAGCTAGCAGCTGTCAGGGTCAGAGGCCAACTTGCAACAAGGCACACTGCAGTTTCAAAAACTTCTTGCAATTACATATGAATTCATTCTTTTTGCTATATCATTAATAGAATAAAATGCATTACATACTACTTTGCTTTTAAACTAGCACTTCACATATATTCAAATACATATTTCAAATACATATTTCTCTAACATTTTCCCTCCTATTAATACTTTTTATTCTATCTTGAAGTATGCACAATGTCATTTCGTCTCCTAACCTCTTCCACTAAGGATTTTCAGCTAGGTGAGTCATTTGATCTATACTTCAGAAAAAGTTTCATCTGAGATTAATTTTTCAATCTCAATATCTTGGTACAAAGTTTCAGTAACAGATACATCAATAAAATCTTTGATTAATCTTTTTATGCAGGGAATTCCACAACAAACACATGCTCCTAATAGGAGTAAACCCACACAAATAGCAATCAGAATATTCATTAGGATGGAACCCCACCCCCCAAATAGATTCTGGAAGAAGTCCGTCAGTGGGTTTGGGCCTGGTTCAGTCATGGCTGACACCTGCTGTATTACCTCTAGGTGGTTATTAATTTCATGCCTGTTGTCTGGAATGAACGCACAGCATTCTTCTTTGATAAGCACGCACGTACCACCTCTCGCTGCTAGGGTGAAGTCAAGAGCTATTCGATTTTGTAGCACAACAGTTCTCATTGCATTCAGTTCATCAGTCACCAGTTCTAGGACAGAGAAAGTTGCATTACTCATTACTTTGAGAAGTTTCGACAGCTTCCTCAACTCCCAGATTGATTTGACTGCTCCATATGCTGGGAATATTCCTGCCCAAGATATAACACTGTCACTCAAGTCCATATGAGTCAATTTGCTTTTGTCCTTTATGGTATTATGGTCTTTCCAGCCAGCTTCGATCCGTCCTACTGGATTTACAGGTTTCTCGATTGGACCTTCAGGTTTTCGGATTGCTTCTCTCACATTTCGTATCTTACCCAAAGGTAATTCTGCAGTATGTCTAATGGCCGGAACCAGATAACCCAAAAAACAACTGCCGGACCAATTCTCAGGTAGCCATTTGTATGCTTTTTTCCCACAAATAAAATAACAATTTTCTACTTTAGTACTAATACGTGCCAGCCCTGCATGAAACGTTTTCTTATCTATGATAGATAACTATTTAGTTAAAACAGGATTTTGTCATATTTCACCCAATGTTGTTTTCATTGAACTCAGATATGAATCATAGTTGGTATTACAGACAGTATCCCCACTCCTAACTTTAATGTAACATTTATAAGTAATGGTTATATTACAATTGCTCCACCCTACCTGGAGAGTGTCATTTTTATAAAAACATACAATTCCCTTTTGTGTGACAGGTAAAAACAAAGCTATTTTGTCCTGTGATCTCACAGTCCCTGTGTCAAAAAGCAAATTTTCCCAAGTCTCATTTATCCCCAGAGGGACAGCGGACATTAACAGTCCTCCATATGCTGTTGGTATAGCTGTACAAACCCAGCAATTTGAAATGTTCATAGTCTCTGCATATACACACTTCATGGCTAGGTATGTGTTAAAATTTGGATGCCAGTCTATAGATGTTTCATCACGTCTTCCCACTTTCACTTGTGTGGTTGAGTGTAGGAAAAACCACAACAAGAGGAAAATTGTCACAATTATAGTTAATAAATGCATACTCAACAAAATAATTATGCAACATCTCTGGGGTTGATCTGCATTTCTATTTGCTTTATTCTTGGCCATATTGCCCTTGTTGTATATCAGTCACAAAGTTTTTATCAAGTTGAAAGTTCTTTACCGGTTTGCAGTGTGTCAAATGGACCCAGGACGTCCTCTCAGCCACTCTGACTGCAGTAGGTGTTGCCAACAGTACCTGGTACAGTCCTTCCCACTTTGGACTCGCCCAATTCTTCCTCTTCGTCACTTTTAACCACACCCAAGTTCCTGGAGCCAAAACTGCTTCCACCGGTCTGGTCTGTTCTTTATCTGAAAAAGAGTTAAACTGCAAAACAGATTTATTCGTTAACAGTTTCCTCATATAACTAGCTAATGAACTGTCAGCCTCTTGCTCTGCAGGCATGAGAGCTTTCCACTGAGGCACATAATATGCTGTCCCAAAAACCATTTCGAAGGGAGTCAAACCCTTCACATTTGGAACCGTTCTCATACTCAGCAGCGCTAAAGGCAAACAGTATATCCAATTCTTCTGGGTTTTACTAACTAACTTCCTAAGTTTATTCTTAAGGATCCCATTGTACCTCTCCACCAGTCCTGCAGACTGTGGGTGGTAGGCACAATGATTTTTCAAGGAGATTCCGAAAAATCTTCCAAGTTGCTGGATTGTCTGATTAACAAAATGTGTGCCATTGTCACTATAAATCCTTTCCGGTATGCCAAACCTAGGGATTACTTCTTTTATCAGGGCTTTCGCCACTGTTGCTGCATCCAGATTTTTGGTTGGAAAGGCTTCTACCCATTTAGAAAACATATCTACAATGACTAGGCAATATTTTTTCCCTTCACACTTATTCAACTCTATGAAATCCATACAAATAGTATGGAACGGATACGGTGGTATAGGAAAACTTCCTTGTTTAGGTTTAAATGCCCCTTGTGCATGGTGCTTGTTACAAGTACGACAAGCTGCGCAAAATTTTTTTGTATAATTTGTGAATCCATATGTTTGGAATATTCGGTTTACTAACTGTACCATCCCCCCTGTTGAGACATGGCACTGCCCATGGCTCAACAGAGCTACATATCTAAATAAATTAGACGGCAATATCATTTTTTTCTCTTTGGAAATGTACAGTCCATTTTCGAGAATTGCACCTTGTTTTTCCTATTTTTGTGTTTCTGCTTTTGTAGTAAGCTTCTGCATTGTTTTCAACATGTCTAAATCTAAAATCTCAGAGGGTTGTAATTCCTCATTCAAAAGTAAAGTTTCTGAGTCTGAGGCCACTTGCTTTGCAGCTGCATCAGCTCTCGCATTGCCTTTCAAAATCCTATCCTGTTGTTTTGTATGAGCTACACACATTTGCAAATAGCTACTTTAGTAGGCAACTGGATAGATTCTAATAATTCCAAAATAAATTGCGCATGATTAATTGGTTTTCCACTAGATGTTATCATTCCCCTATTTTTCCATTGTTGCGCAAATACATGTACTGTAGAGAAAGCATACTGACTGTCAGTATATATGTTTACACATTTGTCTTTTTCTAAAGTACATGCTCGTGTTAAAGCTATCAATTCTGCTGCTTGTGCAGACAAGTTATGTGGTAAGGGTTGGGCTTCTAAAATTTCAGTGTCTGTAACTACTGCATACCCCACTATATTCTTCCCTGTAGGGCCCCTTCTGCATGAGCCGTCCACATAATATGTCACCTCGGCATCATCCAAGGGCATATCTGTGAGATCTTGTCTAGGCAAGGTTAACTGTTCAATTTCCTGCAGGCAGCTGTGCGGTGTGCCATCTGCAGGAGTTGGGAGTAATGTTGATGGATTTAATGTCGTACATCATTCAATTGTCATATGAGGTTGGCTCAGCAGTATAGTCATACATGAAAGATGTCTAGCAGGAGAGATATGCTACTTTTTCTTGCAGTAAAATTATCGCGACTGCATGAGGCACTCTCAATGTGAGAGGGTGGAATAATACCACTGAGGCCGAGGCCTGTACTGCCATTGCAGCTGCGACCACTGCTTGTACACAGTGAGGCAAAGATCGTGCCACTGGGTCTAACTGTGATGAATAATAGGCTATGGGGCGTTGCTTATCCCCATGTTGTTGCGTCAGCACTGACGTCATATATCCTTACTTACAATCTACGGTCTGAAAGAACCGTTTATGATAATTTGGGAGTCCTAAAACTAATGAAGAAGCTATCAACTGCTTCAATCTGCAGAAAGCCATTTCTGCTTCAGGTGTCCATTGCAACAAATCTTGTGCTGCCATTGGTGTTTTATATATCAAGTCAGTCAGTGGAGCAGATTCCGAAGCATAGTTTGGTATCCAACTCTGACAAAAATTAGTTGTCCCCAAGAAGGACATCATTTCCTTCTTGGTTGCTGGTTTGGGTGCTTGTAAAATTGCTGTCTTTCTATCCTCGTCTAATATCCTACCTTCATTGGATATCACATATCCTAGGTATCTAACTTGCTTTTTCCAGAGTTGTAACTTACTTTTGTTCACTTTGTGTCCTTGTGTTGCTAAGAATTTCAATAGCGCTACAGTATCTTCCCTGCATTGCTGCTGGGTGGGGGCTGCTAGCAAAATGTCATCTACGTAAAGCAGAATTTGACTACCTCCTGGTGGGGTAAACCCTGCCAGGTTGCTAGCCATTTCTTGTGCAAATATTGTTGGGCTCTCACAATATCCCTGTGGTAGTCGAGTATAGGTATACCTTTTACCCTGAAATGTAAATGCAAACCAGTATTGACTATCAGGATGTATAGGTATTGAAAAGAAAGCATTACTGATATCTACCACTGAGAAATATTTCTGTTGGGGCTTTAAGTCATTTAACAAAGTATGTGGGTCTGGCACCGTGGGTGCTCTGGGTATCACTGCATTGTTTACAGCTTGTAAATCTTAAACCATCCGCCATTCCCAGTTTGCTTTTTTAACAGGAAATAGGGGTGTATTACATGGTGAATCAGGAGACTCTACCAGTACTCCTTCCCTGAGTAATGCTGCTATTATAGGCTTGATTCCTATTTCTGCATCTTTCCTCAAAGGGTATTGTCTTTTCTGTGGCCTAAATGCCAACTTTGGTGTAATTGTAACTGGTCCTGCTGTTCGAATAAGTCCTACGTCTGACTTGCCTGTTGACCAAAGAGTTGTTGGTATCTCACATAAGGCTTTCTCTTCTTCTTCTAATAAAAATGCTAATCAGCTGTCCTTGCTAGATTGCAAGTGTACAGCCGGGTGCGTCTGCGTCAACCAATTCAACTTTTGTTTCTGTATTCTCTGTTCTGACAATTCTAAGTCAGTCTGTTTTTCCCATCTTGTTACCTTCTCTCCTAAGTCTGCCCATTTTACGTTTTTGTTCTTTGTCAAGGTGACATGTGGCAATCGATTTGATCTATATAATGCAAGGAATTCTTGAGGTAATGAACAGCTAACCTCACTGTTCCCCTCAGTATCCCAATACAAAGTACGTAATACTAATCTAGTTGCACGATTTTTGAACAATTCTTGCTCATATTCTCTATCAGGTCCTGGCGTATTACAGTAGTATAGAGTACAGTGTAAGAAATGCTGTTGATCAGTGTCAAGGGAGGGGGCTTTACTGATGGCTACGTTCATCAGTTCCTCGGTTACTGCCCCTGGACCAGTCATAACTAGGTCCTGGCTGTACCAATAAAAAGTTTCACCCTCCGATCACACCACAAAAGTATCCATTTGTCTCTGTGCCTCCATACCCTGCACAGTTGGAACTACTGCTATGCCAAATATCTGCATAAGGTCCCTACCCAATAGGTTCACTGGACACTTTGCAGAAACAACAATCTTACTTCTCTGAGTCATACCTGAAACAGGGTCAGTTATTGCTATATCATGGGAGAGTGGTTCCCGGTACAGCTGTCCATTTGCAGCTTTCACTAATATATAATCAGGTGATTCAGAATGTTCTGGTAACTAGTTGGGGTGTATCAGGGTCCGTGACGCTCCTGAGTCACACAGGAATTTGACTTCCCTTCCCTCCACCAGAAGTGTAACTTCCGGTTTTGTGTCTGCTAAGTAGAGCTCTAGGTTCAGTAATGCTAAATCCAAAATTTCACTTTCTTCATCCTCTATATCTACTTGCACTTCCTCTATTCCTTCCATCACATTTACATTTGTCCTCTGTTTATTGACTTCTGATGATTTATGACTTTTGCATGATGTATCTTCACTATCATATAGTCAGTCCTCATCTCCCTTGTCTTCTGTGATTACCTTCTTATTCTGTTTACAATCCCTCACTAGATGTCCCTTCTTCCCACACTTAAAGCATTCACCTCTCTTTTTCCTTTCTTCAAAATCTTCTGACCGTTTGTCAGACTGTTTATTTCCCTGGGCATTTTCCTTTCCCTTTTTGCCTGACTGTAACACAAATACTTCAGCTTTGTCTTCAGTAGTGAAGACTTGCACCTTCTTTTTCTTCTTGCTATTAAAATGTCTTTCAGCATGCCTAGCATATTCAAGTAAGGCTTGTAGCCTACTTGTTCGATGATCTATCATATGCTTCATAATGAAGCTACTGATAGGTGCAATGCAACCTTTTAAAAATGCATTTTTCAATTGTTGTTCATACAGGGAATCATTCACTTGATTTTCAGGAACTGTCATACCGCTATGGTTATTAAAACATTCCAATAATCTTGCATAGTACCCATCTACCGTCTCATTTTCCTGTTGTATGCATTGGGTAATGCAAGTCCAGTCTGCTCTAGGTTTCCATTTCTCAGAGATTCGGTCTGTAAGACCTTTCACTCTATTGTCTAGTTCTGCATCACTATGTGGGAGTGGTTTAAACTCTGCATTACAAGGATTCCAGGTGACACAAATCATGTGCCAATCTGGACCTATAATTTGTCTGACTACTTTTTCTACTTCTTCCCCATTCAAGTGGTAACTCAACCTCATGCCTTGCAAATCTTCTAAAAATTTCGTAAAATTAATTTTCGGATGGGGAATTCCCTCAGTAGCTTTCCGGATATCCTCTGGTGTCTGTCCATGGCCTGTATACTAAGAGAGTTGGGTCCTGCCCTGCCTCTCCTGCCTGAGGATTTGGGACCTCTATAAGCGGACACATTTCTTCCTCATTCTCATCCTGTAGGTTTCTCTCTATTTGATACGATTCTGCGTCCCCATGTATTTTACGTGTTCGGGACCTAGTTTCACTAGTATCTCTAACAAATGGTTGTGGTCTCGCTGAGACCTCAGGATAACACGGAGGCGGACCACCCTGTCCACCCGCTTCATATTCTGGAAAAGGCAACGGAGGGGGCAGGGGAGGAGGAGCCGTTGCTATTACTATGTTATTATCTTTATCTAAAAATAATGCTTTTGAATTTTTAGTCTTCTGCTCCCTACGGTTTGCTTCCTCAATCCACCTGTGTGCCTGAGGAATGCCTAATTGGAGTTGCTTTTTTGCCTGACCTTCCGCATCGGATTTAAGTTGCTTAAGGAGTTTAACCAGTGAAGTTTTATCTAATTTACCATCAAATTCATATTTGTTAACCCACTTCGTATAATACCTAACATTATCAGAACGTTGTGATTGCATATATTTTGCGTCTTCGGTTAGGGGCGGATCTCACGATGTTTTAGTGCACTGATTTCCCATGTTAAAATAAAATGTTATGTAACCCTTCTTATCACGTGGTACCAAAATTTCAGTTCCTTTTACAGTTTATCTAGAATAACTGCTTACCTTATTCTGTTACCCTAATCTATGACCAAATACACAGTAATTCCTCTTGTCCCTGATCTGCATAACAAATCTTGACAACAATATTTACTGTAACCTAGTCCCTGATCTAAAACAAAAAAAAAGCAAAAATCTTCCTACTTGAGCCTCCGGTATTGAGCCGTCCAGGATCCGCTCTTCGGTCACAGATCAGAAAGTGGCCAGCCTCTTTAAACGACAATTCAGTCGGAGGTCTTTTCACCCAAGAAGAACCGTTTCGGTAACTTCTCCTGCGCAGTATTCGACAACCGGTAGACTCTGATCTGCAGCTTTCTGAGGGATTTCCGGTCCGAAGGACCAAACTGTTAAATAAAATAAAAGATCAATACACAGGAGGTTCAGGTTCAAAAGTTTACTAGTGTACACCAGGAGGCAAAAAACGTACAAGTACAGAATTTTGTCTGACATGAAACAGGAAGTACACAATTTTTATAGTTACTTACATTCAAGTTGTGCCCACCTTACTGACGTGGTCAGTCACAGGGCATCTACATCACTTTAGCTTACAGTATTCTATTCATAAAATAATGCTGATGCTGTGTATTTAAAAAAGTTTTCCTCTGGTAACAATACGGCCTTGCTAACCACCTGGTCAGACATAATGTCTTTCTGTAAAGCTACTTTTTCAAGGTTCCAGGCTAGCTCAAATACAATAGCAGATTCAGTCTTTTAATACACTTCTTTATTCCCCTGTAACACTTTCCCAACAGCTGCGTGTTATCTAGTAACACATACACAAGGCCAAATCATCCCAGCAGGAAAGAGCAGAAGATTTTCATTATTTCACATATTTAATTTCCTGACCCAGCAGATAATCACTTGTGAAAAGCATAAACATTAGAACTTGCTGAGCTAGCAGCTGCCAGGGTCAGAGGCCAACTTGCAACAAGGCACACTGCAGTTTCAAAAACTTCTTGCAATTACATATGAATTCATTCTTTTTGCTATATCATTAATAGAATAAAATGCATTACATACTAATTTGCTTTTAAACTAGCACTTCACATATATTCAAATACATATTTCTCTAACATAAACCTAAATTAAACATTCTAACTAAAATCACTATTCTGCCATTAAAGTCAATGGCAGGCAGAAGACAACATGGCCAGTGAGTAGTGATTGCTAAGGGGGGATGGTCAGTGTGAGACATGTAACTATACATTAGCAGGCAATCCTATGCAAATGAGGGAATGATAGTGAATCCCAGTTTTCCCCAGCATGCTAGTCAGGTCCCAAAAGTGAAGGAGCAGGAATAGCTTGGTGCAAGCCTAGGAGTTAGCTGACATCATGGGGGGGGGGGGTTGTCAGGCATACTGTAAACGGATTGGAGCCCTGTGTCTCAGGTTTGCTCCTAGCTAAGCATAACTAAGCAAGGGGGTGTGTCTGAGTCTGCCTAGCACTCTTTACATTACCTAAGTGGGTGTGCGAGCCATGCACCGAGTTTAAAAAAAAAAAAAAAAAAGGTAAACCAGGAAATAGCAGCTCTGTGCACATTTGAGCACTGTGTTTGCTCGGTGAGCCCCTGGGCTTAAACAGGAAAGCAATGGGAAGGGAAAACAGTAGTAGGAAGTTAATCAAGGAGAACTAGCATAGCTGGCAGGTGAAATGTATCAGAATCAGCCAATTAGACAGACAGCAGACCAGCCCAGCCCAGAACACTACTATAAACTATGCAAACATCTTCCACTCTGTTTTTTCCCATACTGTACACCACCAGTGTATACAAGTGGGGAAGTTTTAACAGACAAAAGAACAAAATGATAGGGGCTGCAATAGCTATCATACAACAACTTGTGGAAGAGGCTGAGGGTGGTGAGGATGTGAATGCAGCCGACCAACCCACAGTGAGGAGACAGAGAGGAGTGTACAGACCCAGGGTAACCTACCAGGGGCTACATAAGCTGGAGATTGTGGAGGACTATAGGGTGGACAGGGACCTCCTACAGCAAATTGTTGAGCTGTGCCGGCCACGCCTGACACACAGAACTAACAGAGGGAACCCATCCCAGTGGATACCAAGGTATGTGTAGGCCTAAGAATACTAGCTACAGGTACCTTCCAAAGGCCAATTGGGGATATGATGGGGATCTCACAGGCATCAGCATCCAGGGTACTCCACCAGTTCCTGGATGCCATGTCAGCACATGCTGGTGAGCATGTATAATTCCCCAACACCCGTGAGGCATTGGCTAGCAATATGCAACTGTTCCACGAAATAGAATACCCTAAGGTAGTGGGTGCTATAGACTGCACGCACATATGCATCAAAACACCACCCAGTGAGTGGGATAGGGTCTACATCAACCACAAGGGTTTCCCCTCCATCAATTGCCAGGTTGTGTGTGATGCCCAGGGATAATAATGAATGTGTTTGCTGGCTGCCCTAGAAGCCATCACAATTCCCACATCTGGCATCTGACGCAGCTGCACCAGAGATTTGCCAATGGGAACATCCCTCACAGTCACCTAGTGGGGGATGTTGGATACACACTGGAGCCATGACTGATGACACCCATCAGAAATGCACACTCACCCGAACAATAACTCCATAATGAGGCACATGCACAGACCAGGATTATAATAGTGTGTGTTTTGGGATGCTCAAGTCATGGTTCCAGTGCCTGGACACATCCAGTGGAGCCTTGCAGTACTCACCAGCTACATGTACCCAAATTGTCATCGTATGTGCCATGCTACACAATATGATCCTGCAGAAATAGCTGCAGCAGGAACAGCATGGGGCAGGGCCACACAGCCCCCCCACCATTGCCAAGGCCTGCACAGGCACAGACTGACTTGGAGGAGGAACAACCTGAGCCTGCCCCAGTAGGGAGAAGGAGGCATGCACAGTATGCCCTGGCCTTGGCAAAGAGGCAATGCATAGCACATACACTAACACAGGAGGGACCCAGGGAATAATACCTCTCTCTGACTCTCACATACAGTAAAAGGGATGCCAAATATGACACTACCTGTGCTCAACCATGTGTAGGGAGTGTACTATGTGCATCTGACATAGGCAGCCCTGCAGCACCACCCTCAATACTGGGACACCAACAAGGTAAGTGACTCACACATGCCAGTCAGGGAGGTTCACATACCCAACAACAGTCACAGCCAGCAGGACAGGTGTAGACAAACACAAACAAAGGGTGTGCTATGGCCTCTGAATGATGCCTATAGGTAACCCCCCCCCCCAGGCCCACACAGACAGACTACAGCAGGTTAGGCAGTGGGATGTTAGTACTAAAGGGTAGAAAGTCAGAAACTAATATGTAGGTCAATCAAAGCTAAGACCTGTAGTACACTGATATGTCTCTAGTCAGCATGATAGGTTAGAATACAGAATGAAATGGAGTACCTGACATACCCATACAGTCATAGCAAATGTGTGCCCCCCATCCTACGTAGGAATGTAATAACAGTCAGGTGTGCCCCTCCCAATCCTGCATAGAAATGTAATAACAATCAAGTGTGCCCCCCCAATCCTGTGTAGAAATGTAGAAACAGTCAGATGTGCCCCCCAATCCTGTGAAGAAATGTAGAAATAGTCAGGTGTGCTCCCCCATCCTGTGTAGATATGTAGATATGTAGAAATGTTGAAACAGTCAGGTGTGCTCCCACCAACCCTACATATGTATATAGTAATGGTCTGGTGTGCCCCAACCCAATCTGATGTACACACGTCATAACAGGCAGGTGCCCCCCCCCCACAACCCTATGTAGAAATGTAGGAACATGTATGTGTAGGTATAATACCAGTGGAGCACAGATGCACAGAGGTGGCCAAGGTAGCAGGATAGGTTGTAGCATCTGCACAATATGCAGGTATGTGTGTGTTAGGTTGGTGTGTGTTTCATATTGTGTGAGAGTGGTCCGTATGTATGCATGTTGAGGTAAGACCTGGTGGCCATTGCCCACTAACGCTGATGACAGGGACAAGTCCTCACAACTGCAGTGCCAAACACAATACCCATCAGTATAACACAAGCTAGCAGTAAGCCATTGCAAATGTAAGGTGGTAATATGTATCACCATCTGAAAGACTGACATGGCATGGCTGTTGGGCTAGATATACAAGCAGTGCACGGGGGAAAGTACGCCAGACATATAGTATATATTGTGTCACTGTGAAATGGGCACACCCTTCGAATAGTACAAACAGCTATGGATCACATTATCTGGTCCTGTAGTAGGGGATACCGGTGTTGTCTGCCCAAACACTCGCAGATCACAAAGGAGGTAGGACTGATGCAGTGGGAAACAGCTGATGCATCTGCACATGCAAGCATAACTGGAATGCCCAATGCATATCTGTGTGTCAGATGCAAGCACTGTCCATAGCACACATGCACCCAGCTCACGTAAACACCACCCACAGGTACCTCCCTGGTTGTACCCCTGCTGTGGGGAATGGGTACAATATGACCCCAGCTGTATATGGCAATAGCGAAAGAATGCAGCATGCAGTGCAGGTATCCCATGCAGGTGTGTCGCCAGCTGTAGGTAGCACCCTGCCAGCATCCACACCACCAATCAGAACTGATAGAAGGTATTGGCATGAACACCTAGCACACCTACCCTTTCATCCCAGGGGAATATACTGTATGGTGGTCTGAGACTGTAGGACAGACAGAATGCAACAGCCTGCCACATCTGGCCCACATCAACAATCAGTGGCCCACAGGCCTCTGCCAAGGGCTTGTGTTTCACATGTACTGCCAATGCATGTTATGTCATGGGCACCCAATTAACAACACAACACACTACACATGCGCCATATGCAAGGCCATGTGGACAAACCACAGTGACATGTCCACCATGTCCCACTGCATGAACTGTCGACCAACACCAACACACAGCCATGATGGGGTGATAACCACAGGGAAAGTATCAGAGAATGTATGCATAATGTAAAGAAGAGGAGAAAATAACTGGGGGGGGGGGTGGGACCGTGGCCAACATGGAATATGCATGGTCTGACACAAAGCTGTGTGCACACACTATCCCTGGCTGTAAACACATAAATGGGTGCCTACATACCTGCCCATACACCACAATAGGGGTAATGTCCTGACTCATGGCCCCTGCCTCTGGGTAACCTGTGTGAATCTGTACAGCTGTAAGGTATTTCCATAGCAATATAAGGCTATACTGTCATGTTGCTGGATGTACATGTATGGGATCCCCTGCCAGCACTGTACCAAGGTGCTGAACTGGATACACAGACCCAGCAGCAAGTGTCTGCAGCACCCCCTCCAGGATGGCATACCCTACCATGGTAGGTGTCTGCCTACAATAAACAGTCTGCAAAACTGGAAGGAACACAGACCAGAAAACTTTTCACTTTTTAATCCAACAGGTCACACAAAACAGCGCATTAATGTCTCGTCAATATTGGAAGTACGTTTTCGTCTTTAACAATATAAAGACTTCATCAGATACACTCCATTTAAACAAATCACTTATATATATACAAACAGTCCAATCATGCACCAATCATCGTGTTTCAATTAATTTAAAAACAACCAATAAAACAGCTTTATTCCTAACTTTCATGAATAATTCATTCTGTATTAATGAACTGTTGCTTCCTTGTATTTAGGTAAAAAATGCATCATATCTTGCTGCCAGTTTCTGTTACCATACTTTAAACCTACTTTAAACATACTTCTGGGTCAAAAAGAAATTAACATAGTTTATTTAAAAGAAGGATTTGATTAAATTATTTAATAAATATTTAAAAATTGCTATAAATATATTTTATGTATGTAAATAAATTAATTTAAAAAATTCTTTTAAAAACATGTATATATATATAATGCATATCAATTACATTCCCTTTCATTTCTCTAATATCATGTTTCTTTAAATATAGTATGTGTATTACAATAAATAAAACATGTTTATGTGCAGTAATCAAAACAACTAAAGTTAAGGCTTTTTGAAGGAGATGGTTTTGTGAAAACATTTTCTTTAAGTTTAGAAAGTATTTTCATATGTTTATTATTTGCTGTTTGTTAGGGGCAGTGAAATACAAATGTTGTAGCTATTCACAATTTAGCAGCCCTTAACTTTAAAACAGGTAAAATAGATATATACTCATTCAACCCTGGTTTGTTCCCTGCATCTAATGTCAATTGCCACCAAAGCTCCCTTACTTCTATTGTCTCTTCCCATGGTCCGCCCCTACCATCACATTTAATCTGTTCAAGTACTAGGAACAAAAAAGTGGCTTGTGCACAGGTAGTTAAGTGCTTATAAAGTGCGTTAGTTTCTTTTTTAGTGGTTATTTCATAATAGTGTTCGTAAATCCTTCTCTTTAGTTTTCTCTCTGTTTTCCCTATATAGAAGGATTTACAAACTGTGCAAACTGCAAAATAAATAAGCCCTTTCGAGTCACAATTAAAGTAATCTTTATTGACTAACCATTTCTTCCTACTTTCTAAATAAAATTTCTCCTTATTCATAATGTACTGACATTGACTACACTTACCACATTTATAAGTTCCTACCCTGTTTCTAATTTTCCTTGGTTTATTTTCTAACATTAGTCTCAAGTTATTTGAATTCTTATATGTGATTTTCCTAGGTCCTTTGGGGATGTTTTCTATATCAGTAAATGCAATAAACCGTTCCCATTCTTTCAAAAACTTTTTCTTGGTTATATTATTAATCCCATTATATTCTATTACTAAAGTTTTTTTCAAAATTAATATTAGAATTGTTTTTCTGTGGACTTTTTGTTTTGTCCTCATAATTACCTATGATTATTGGTTGTCTGCCTACAATACCACATACAGCTGCAGTCACCCTTGTTCCCCAAGACATCACTGTGAGCAGGAACGTCCACCTGACAGTACATGAGGACAGAAAACATCACAGTGTATAAGTACACATTTCTGAATATCTCTGCTAACAGCAGTACCATGTAGCTGAAGCAGCACAGACACCATTACCTACAGTACACACTATCCCCTGCACACTTTGTTTCTGCAAGGTATCCGTTGATCATTTGGCAATATGCGGACAGTTTGCTACCTGTAGGTGTACAACACAAAGGTCTGCACTGGAGTACCTGGAATTGATCCACATATGCAGTACAGAAGGGCATACTGGGCATGCTTCACACACTTAGAGAAATTAAGGCAATGTCAGACAACAACATACTGAAAGGTCATACTGGACATGCTCACATACACTTACACACATGAAGCCCAATCTGCAAACAACAGTGGACCAGACATATCTGGCAGTGGCAGATGTTAGTGTAGACACTCCTCAGTATGCACCACTCATGGTTTGCACACACAGTGGATAGAAATACAGACATATATCCAAGGACAACACACTATAATAAGCCAAAAGTAGACATACATAGATGTGTGGAAGAGAGTGACTGTGACAAGTAGCCATCCAGGCCTGTCCCACCCAGCATACAGCCAAATGGCTACAACCACATGAGGTTCAGATGTCACTCACTGTAGATACTAGCCAGCGGTATCTGTCAGCAGTACCGACTATGTAGTGTAAGTGCTAGCTGTGCAACATGACTGTACAAGGAAGTAGTCATCTGGCAGCTGTATACACATATTTATGGAATATGGCTCTCCGTGCATCCGCATGTGGTGTGTCAACCCCTAGATGAATGGGTTATGGCCCATCCACACACACTGGCCTCCCCATAGCCCTATTATGACAAGCATGCTGAGGTCATCCACTGTGAAATACAGCTTTGGGAAGGTCATAACCCAGTAATCTCTGTGGTGCGTCCTATAACTGCGTACTGCTGTAGTGTGATAAAATAGCTATGTAGGAGTTCTAATCCCAGACTTGGAAACTGTGTGTGTGTCTGTCTGTCTCTATGTAGAGAGCAATGCTTTTTAGGCAAGTCACACTCACTACATGTCAAATGCCCTACTTTGGCAATCTTGCTGATGTCATTCACTGTGAAATACACCTTTGGGGAAGGAGTACTCCAGTTATCCCCAAGGTGCATCCTATAACTGCTTTATGCTGTAGTGTGATATAGAACATTGGTAGGGGTTCTATCCCCACACATGGCAGTTGTGGATGTTTTGTGTGTGTTCCTATGTCTGTGTAGGGAGCAATGCATTTTAGGCTAGTCACACTCACTACACTTCAAATGCCCTACTTTGGCATTCCTGCTGTCATTCACTGTGAAATACACCTTTGGGGAAGGAGTACTCCAGTAATCTCTGTGGTGCATCCTATAACTGCATAGTGCTGTAGTGTAATAAACTAGTTAGGTAGGAGTTCTAATCCCAGACATGACAGGTGTGTGTGTCTCAGTGTGTGTGCATGTCTGTGTTTGTAATTCCTATCCTGTGTGGAGGTGGTTGTGAGTGTGTAACAAATGAAGTCAATAGGGAGCGGGTTTTGCAAATCTCTTATACGGTGTCCCTAGTATATATCACAATGTCCACTGTACAGGGATAACAGATGTGAAGTAGCCGAGAGGCTGGGGTGCATATCCATACCCCTACATTTGACATCAAGGGAAGGTGAACAAAGTGAGTGACCCTAGTATCACCCAGATAACACTCTCAACCCATGCCTCATACACACACACACATACACACGCTTGCCTAGGCAACAGCCGCTATGTTGGTAGTACCCTGCATATTGCCCACTGATAGTAACCATGGTGTGATTGCAGTAGGCTACAGTGGGCATGGCACCCTGACCATCAGTCCAATAGGCACATACATGCTGACAGTGCACCTTCCCCATGTTCTCCACTGGACACCTGCAACATCTTTGGTGCCTTCAAATGTGACCCACAAAGGACATACCATGCCTGAAAACATGCCCTGTATGGACAGATGTCACTGACACCAGGGAATACCGGTATCATGCTATCAGTGTAGGTGCTGGGTCAACCTGCTGTCCATTAACAGTTCCCACCACATGAGGCCAGGACTGGGACATATGATAATCTGTGTACACATGGACCAGACACCCCAGGTAAAGTTCCACCTGTCACTGTACATACATGTGGGAGGTGTGCACATCCCATACACCATGTCAAGGATTAAGGAACACATACATGGTAAGCAATGCACAGCATTGGCCACAAGCAATAGTCACCCAGGTGACTGGATGGTGAATACAATACCCACCTGTGTGGTCAGATCCAGACACTAAACCCCTGAGCCATGATGAAGACCATTGCCATGTGGCCTGATGCCAAGGTATACTCATCACCTAGCCTTGTACAGCCATTTGGCAGAGTCAACCTCGACACACCCGTGCAGCAATGCACCCATGCATGTCAGTACTGGCACCATGTGTCAGCATGTGTGTGTTGCATCATGCGTATGACCACATTCACACTCACTACAACCCCCATTGGCATACTGAAGCATGCTGTATGATGTCAGACATTTCCACATACCCTTTTCCCATATAACCTCCATATGACCCCTGTGGTGCATGTGATACCTGGACTGTAATGTGTTGTGGCAGTCCCACTAGTGATGATTTATATTCTTGGCCCTGCCAAGTGTGTCAATGTGTGTGCGGCCCTGTGAGTGTGTGGCTGTGTTGATGCTGGCACCTGTTCATGCAGACAGACACATGTACTACACCTACCATATAGCTACCTTTTCTCTGTTGCAAATGTCACTCACCATCACATATACATTTTGAGGGCTCCTCAACATGTAACCTATGTGGTGAATCCAATAACTGCATAGACATGTGATAGCACTACATAGTCGTCAGGGGTTTGATACCCTGTACTGGTAGGTGTGTGACACAAACATGCTTATGTTTTACTTTCCCACCCCTCCCTGACTATACTTTGCCTCTGTCTGCCCCTCACTCTCTCTCTGGTGGATGTGGAGACTTACACCTGCTGTGCTTAGGCAGCAGCATGTGTATTTTAAGTGTTGCTCATGATCAGCTGATGGCCTCTGCAAGAATTGCAGCCCTCCTCTAGCTGATTGCATGTGGAACAGCTGTGGTAACATTCTCATAGCCAATTGCATGGAAACACACTCCAATATCTAGGAACATCATGTTGGTGTTGGGCCTTTACATTCAATGGGAGCAGGAATTCAATCCATTGTTTGGCAAATGGCATCTCAGATGGATTGGGGATCTACCTCTAACAACTTACACTGTGGAAACCAGGCAACACACAGCAGAGTGATATGCCTGACTGGACTACAGACTGTAAGTGCTGCTATACTGCATTTGGAGTAATGTTGGTGTAACAGGGTGTGTGTGGATATGGCTGTCCTACATGTTTTAATAGCTGCCATGTCAGTGCTATGTTTATGAGGAAACCCCCATCTATAGGGTCTTCTGCAGACTGGGCAGTGTGTGGTGCCTTTTGTTTCATGTGTTACCCACACAGCACCTGTCTGTGAACTGCAGAAGGTAGTGTGAGGATTGCAGACTGTAGATGGTGACAGCAGTGAGAGTTACTGACTTCATATCCCTCATAGGACATATGTTGCAACAAACCCTGTTACAACAGTAAATGTATGAGGGTATCACAACAACATGTCAATATTGACCCTGTGTATGTGCCTCCAGCCACAACTCTGTCACCCTTTGTATATATGTCATGCAGTAAGAGGTGTATATGTGCTGTACACCATAATTAGTGTCATCATATCTGATAAGCCAGTGAGATATCAGACTGCTACTCATGTTATGTGCAGTAGGGGTTGCAATTTATGACATAACCTGGACATTCTGTGGTTATGTGTATAGTATTGAGGTCTGTGTACTCGTGGTGAATGTCAACACTGTGCATATTGTTCAAATCTACTTTGGCCTGTGTACAGACTGTGGTAGATGTCATTGTTCGTGGTCCTGTTCTATCTGATGTTACATGCTGCTCCACTGTATGTTACCCTATTGGCTTACACGTTTGAAGGGCCATATACACACATGTCCCATACCACAGTCAGGCTTCGGACAACACTGTGGAGCAGCCCAGTATATGTAGGGTTAGTGTGTGAGTGGCACATATGAGGATGGTGTTTCACAGATAGTCCATATACTGTAATATTATGCTAGCTTACCAAATGTTGCTGTGGCTGTGTTCACATTGGTTGTGGTTATGCACTTTCACACAGGTGTATCATACTCTGTGCTGTGACATGCCTGTAGAGCCTGATATACATGCTGGTACATGTGCATTCTCCCATAGGAAGTGTAGGCCAGCATTGAGCCAGTCTGCCTGCAGCCTGCACAATGCGTTGTTACATGCCTAGCAGCTTAGTGTTCTTACCCAGTGAGATGTCATGTCCAGAAACCTGCCAGATGTACTGCTACCGGGCCATCATAACAGTCATCTATGTCAGACAGTGCAGTGGGATGCTGTACAGATGTATGTCAATATCTAGTTGATAGTATGTGGCCATGGCACCTCCGTACCAGTGGTTATCATGTGTCAGGACAGACAGGGGTGTGTGAATGCCTAACCTATAGGGGAAAATGTGTACCAGTAGTTATGTGTTATACCCATCTACATGGCTGTTAACATTCACATTGTCAGGCTTGGTTCACATGTCTTGCACTAAGGGGTGCTGTGTATACCTCTGGACTGTCCAGAGTGTGTCAGACTGTCCACATATAATGGCCAATATCTCTGCAGTAGTCCACAGGAGCATTGCATGCTAGCAGTGGTACTTGTCCTATGATGTCCTTAGAATGTCTGTCAGTAGCCAATGATGCACATTATAAAACCAGATGTGACCACCCACACACACCATATCTACGCTGCCTTAAGGTATCTGGATGTACATTACCATACAATCCACCTTGGGTAAATGCAGGCCCACTGCCTCCTGCCATTCAGACTGTTCTGTCTGTCACTGTGTTTGTGATGGTGCCAGTTATGCCTTGTTATGTAACACTTACATACCACTGTGTCAACTGAGTTCTTTACCCCTAGGGACTGTGTACAGAGTGAAGATAGAGGCTGCTGAACTATACATCTGCATTACTCACTGTTGATTGTTTGGTATCCTGTGGCACGGTCTGTCTTTACTATTGTACTACTTGAAGGCCTCGGCCTAGACTGCAACATTTGTAAACCTTTCCAGACTACTGTATTAGTATAACTGTTTCACAGTTGCATTACTCTGTTTATATGGATGTCAGTGTCTAAACAGCTATGTGACATGGCATATACAACTTTAATAGTGCACAAATAAAGCTTCTCCATTTATGCAAACCTGTGTGCAGTGTTATATCCTTTGACCTCTCTGTGGGTATATGTTACAGGCACTGATTCTGATTGTCATTTGTATGGGTGGCTCATACAGTGTCCAGGTATTAAGGTGGTAACTGTAGGCATAGTGTCTGTTCCATATTGTGTGCACCTTCTACATATGTATCTTACTATACATATCTCTGCATGTGTATGTGTAGTTACATACATATCTATGTATGTATACATATATATGTATATCTGCATCTGCATGTATGTGTCTGTGTATATGTATCCTAGGGATGTTGATAGCTTCCACATTGTACATTCTCTATGGGAGCCAGACTGTACAGCATGATATGTTACTGATACCAGCCTGGCATCATACAGGTGGGATGGAGTACTGTAAACATCTTGTGCCCATGTTGTGTCAGGGCCTGGTTATGGGATCTGCAACAGTTGGTAGTGTATTGCAGGGCAGACGTGTTTGGCTGTGGGGGGTATACCTATTCGTACAAGACGTATATTGATTGGGGCCTCTCAACCCCATTAACGGTGCATGTGGACATATATGTTTTTATGTTCCCATTATCTACAGATGTATGTCCGTATATAGATATATATCTATCTATCTGCTTACATATATATCACTTGCTGTGTATGTATATGTGTGTATATATATATATATATATATATATATATATATACACAGATGCAGACATATATAGCTATAGATGTATTGATTTGTGTGTGTGTGTGTATATATATATATATATATATATATATATATATATATATATATATATATACACACACATAGATATATTTATATATATATTTTTTTATCTGTTTAGATATTAATATATACACACATGCACATACATCTACATGTTGGAATACATTCCCTGTACTATTGAATGACTGGGCTGGATATGTTTGTATAAACATCAGGATTATGTATATCTGATATGGCTTAGTGTTAAATCACTCTGGGTATGGTGTGCAGGGTCCTGGGTTCGAGACTTGCAGAGGCTGTTTATTTTGTTGCTGGGCAGAACAAGGGCAGTTGGATACAGAGTGATTAAGGCACCTTTGAGCAGTTCTAAGCCGGTTTGCGTGGAGGTAAGCACTGCTAACTTCTGGTTACTGTTTCTTATATTCAGTTAGCTTATAAATTGCTTAACCTTTGTAGGCATTGCTTACCCTGTGCAAACAGGCTTAAACCCACTTACTGCTGCTTAAAAGTGCTTACTCCACGCTAATTTCTTTAAAAGAAAAAGGGTTGATAGGAAAGTGGTGAAAAAGGGGCACAAAGAGGGAAAGACAGTAGGGGAAAATAGCTAGGGATGTGTAGGAAGGGTGTGGGGAAGGTCCATAGCCTCCCATTTCGTCTACAGCAACAGCTATGCATATACACTGAATTTGGAGGTAGATTTAGACACAAACCCCTGGGAGAGCAGTGAGGACAACAATAATACGTTGTGGTGCAAATTAGACCTGATTACATGTATCCAGTGGATATGGGTGCAAAATGGAAAGCTATATATGGGCGAGATTTTTTTGGGGAACAGATTGCCCTTTTTTCTTTTGTTTTTTAGGTAAGAGTGGGATGTTGGGGAGGTAGGTTGGGTGGGTTAACAGACAAAAAAAAACAAGACCCATATAGGGGCAGTATGTGACATGTGGGGGGTACACACCTTGATGGGGAGGGGTGTTGGGAAATCAGAAACCCATGAGCCCCCTAGTGAAAACAGTGTGACTGAGGTCCCAACACATGGGCAGTCACCACTACACCTTCACAGCCCTGAAGGTGGCTGTGCTGGGGATTGAGTCGCAGAGTCAGCCTGATCCTCTAGTCATGACACACAGCCCTTGAGCTGGCGTAGCAGATCACCAAGCTGCTGGTTGAGCTCGCTATGCACCATGACCCAGACCTTGGGGATGGGTGACAGGTTCCTGTTTGCGCCCGCTCCTGGGAGGGGGGCGAGCCCCATCCCCTGAGGCGGTTCCACCCAAAGGTGGTGCAGGACCAATGGACAGGGAGGTCCCGGCTTGGGCCCCAGACATGCTGGTGCCCGGTGCCTTGGCCAACTGAGGTGGGACAGGTGGGTCAGCTGGGACCGGCCTTCCCAAACATGCTGTAGTGTTTAGTGTTTATCATCATATGTGGGTTAGTAATAGTCAACACATTCCAGGGTTACGTATAACAGCATGCATAGATATTTCCATTAAACCAGACACCAGATACGGAAAAGTTGTACAGCAAACAGAACACATGCATATATGGGACCACAGTGATATTAAGAACAGCATGCAGGTGCATTATTGACACCATGCCACCAATGTTGGAATAATTCAATATAGCACATGCATGGGAACAATTAAAATATTTATCAAACAATATTGCATTATCACAACATTGAAGTCATTACATACCAGTTGGGGTGGGTATGTTGTTTATTGTTGGAGATATGGTGTGGGGAGAGAAAGATGTCAATTAACAACTAGTATATTCCTGTAGTCCACATTACTTTCCCAGTCAGTGCTGTTAGATGTATCTTACATGTCTTACTACACAACCCTGTAGCCTTAGTTTGGACAGTGATATGGCTGTCGTCATCGTTATACATGAACTGGTTTTACCTGCAGTATACAACTCTTACCTGGTATACCTGTGGAGGGAATGTATGTTAACACTAACTGACTGTTTCTACGCATACGCCCAGATTCCGGGTTGATGTGCACATAGCTATCCAACTCTTTCTGCACAGACTCTGGCCATGTGTTGACCACATGCAGGTGTACCGGGACATATCTAGAATATTGCCCTCTTCAACCTTTAGTGACCTGACCCACACATATACATGCTTTCCTACACAGCTATATTATGTAATACAGTGTGGGTGACAATGATCAGTGATACTTTATTATTCAGAGAAACTGCAACACTCACAATTCCTTACAATACCATAGTAAACAGTACCAGTACAGGGCATAATGTTTTTTATTTCTCAGCACAGTGTTCATATCCAACGTAGCTGTGGGAGCAATGTTTATTAGCACTACCTGAATGTTGCCACACACAGTACCAGATTCTACATTACTATTATGCACATACATCTCACTCTGTTACTGTACACACTCTGGCCACAGCTTGACAAGATGGAGGTGTAAATGGGACATACATGGCTTCTTAGTCTCATAAGGTTTTGGGGAGTTCCTAGTGTGCCAGCTTTGTTCTCATAGATGTGTGTCAAGCAGCTGTACTTCCTGTTTGCTGCCTATACGTCTGGGACTGACCTGCCTCGCATCGCAACCTCTCCAGGTGACTTCCATGGGCCTCCTGGTTCATGGGCCACTCGATTTCAGCTGTGGAGAACATGAGGAATATTTAGCCATACCTATCCATGATATACATGAGCTGGCAATTATTACACACATCTTGGCGTGATACTTACAAACAGCTGGGACATCCCGTGTCATTCTAGCCCCTTGGATCCACTGCTGCAAGAGGTCCCCCTTACACTGCTTCAGATTGGCATAGTGATACCTGACCTGCTCACCAGTTTGGGGTATGCCAGTGGCACTGGTGAGGTCATGGGCGAGATGGTCCCAGGCTTCCGTCTTATATTGGGAACCCTGGTACTGGCCCTGCAGCAGTCACTGTTCATGGTCTTTGACAAGGAGTTCTGCCATGACTCTGGACTCCTGGATGCACCAACGCTGCACCCAAAAGTGCACACCCTCTCCCCTTCCTGACATGGTGCCTGCAAGGGAAGCTACAACCAGTTATGAGATGTATTCCCACCCGTTGGGTTTAAGTAGGGCCAATTTCCCGCACGTTTTCATGATTGGCTGGTTTTGAAAAGGCTACGCTATGGGCAAACCTGCTTACCTAAGGTTGGCATTGTTTAAAGGGATATAACACTTGGCACATCGAGTTTGCTGGCCTACACATTGCTTACACCTCCTAAGCTGGCCTGTGCAATGGTTAGCATTGCTTACATTAGACTTTGCATTATATTTTCTTTTTGGCATTGATTTATTACTCATTACATCTTATATGTACACCTGCTATCCATGATTCATGTGCACATACACTGTATGGGGTCCTTGTGTTTTATTGGGGACTTCTACACTCTATTACGGTTACATCTCACTTCTGGGCTTACTGCTGTACTCCAGTTCACATATTTATGTTATGGAACATATGACTGTATATGGATTCCTTTCGCAGGTTCAGTTTTATTTTACTATAGTGAGGACTTGTTTGATGATACCTCATTCTTCTGTACTGCTGTGATGACTTGGTGGTTACCTACTGTGACTATAGTGTATAGGGTTCTGGGTTCAAGACCTGCAAAGCTGTTTATTTTGTTGCTGGGCAGAACAAGGGCCGTTGGATACAGCGTGATTAAGGCACTTTTGAGCAGTTGGAAGTGGGTTTGCATGAGGGTAAGCACTGCTAACCTCCAGTTAATGTTGTTTACAGAGAGTTAGCTTCTAAATTGCTTAACCTGTGTGCGCATTGCTTAGCCCAATGCAAACGGGCTTAAACCCGCTTACTACTGCTTACATATGCTTACTACTGCTTATTGTTGCTTAAACTTGCTTACTAGTGCTTTATTCATTATGACACTGACATCTCACATGTGCATTTAATGCAGTACTCCACTTCACAAATATATGTTATTTAGCGGGTTATGCAACAAAAATATTGGTCATAACATGCTTTGCCATGGAAAATGGAATGTGCTGCAGTGGGACTCGAACCAGGAATGCCTGCTCATATGGTGAATGCTCTGCCCACTGCACTATTGCTATGCTGCTTCATTTGCATACATCTTCCTTGTTATCCTCTTCAGCCATTTAAGCTGCATTAACCATAGCTAAGCGATGGGCACACCCGCGCATCTACGGTTAGCTTTAATTGGATTTTAAAATAAAATGAGAAGTTATGTACCTACCATAACGTTCCATGTTAGTTGTCTTCTTCTCGCCTTCTTTCTTGCTGGATGGGTTCAGAGCCGACCCTCGGCTCCGACTCGGCCTATACTAAAGCTCAAGAGCTATTTATACCGGCTCGAGGCTACCCTATGTCCCACAATGCTAGGCGCTAACTACCCAGATCTCGTTTGATAGCTGAAACCATAGCAGTTCTGCTCTCCAACAAAAGGAGGAGAGGAAACCTCACTCGAAAGTCACCTAGACCTATAGCTACCAGTAGGGATAGCCAAGGGGGCAAAACTGAGGCAAGAAGAAGATCCCCAAGGATCCTTAGGTCTGTCCAGGCTAGGGGGATGGGGGTGGGATGCAAGAAAGAAGGCGAGAAGAAGACAACTAACATGGAACGTTATGGTAGGTACATAACTTCTCAATGTTAAGTTGTCAATCTCGCCTTCATTCTTGCTGGATGGGACCGCGTCCCTAGCACCTTCACCCTGGGTGGTTCATCGGAACAGACTCTTGAGAACGGTGGAACCAAAATTAGCTCGGCTTCGGGAGGCCATGTCTAATTTGTAATGAGAGATAAAGGTACGAGGAGAGGCCCAAGTGGCTGCCACACAAATGGAATCTATTGGTAATCTAGCCTGAAAAGCTATTGAGGTGGCTAATGCTCTAGTTGAGTGAGCCCTGGGCCTTGACAGTAGCTTTTGGCGTCTGAGCTGATAGATGAAAGTAATCACAGAGGCGAGCCATCTAGAAAGGGTTACTTTGGAAACCGGAAGGCCTTTCTTCCCTGCCACATAAGATAGGAAGAGCTGCTCAGATTTCCTAGCTTGCTTGGTTCTATCCAGATAGTAACGGAGTTGACGATGAACGTCCAGAAAATGCAGCTTTTGTTCCGCTCTGTTGGAGTAGTTGGGGAAGAAAACTGGAAGATCGATAGTCTGGTTTAGATTCGCCTCAGAAGAAACCTTGGGTAAAAAGGACGGATTAGTCCTGAGGGACACCCTGTCTTTATGGAAAACTAGATAAGGTGGACGAATGCAAAGGGCCTGAAGTTCTGATACTCTTCTCGCAGATGTTATGGCGACTAGAAAAAGAGTTTTCCAAGATAGCAATTTCAAGGAGCAGGAAGCCGCAGGTTCAAAGGGGAGAAGAATCAAGGAAGTTAGAACCAAATTTAAGTCCCACTGCAGTGGGGGGTCCCTGATTGGGGGCTTAAGCAAAAAGATACCTTTAAGAAAGGTTTTACAAAGCTTATGGGACATGATACTGGAGTCCGAAAAGCCTGCATGAAAGTTCGAAATAGCCGCTAACTGTACTCTGATGGTGGAGGAAGAAGACCCTGAGTGAAACAATTCGGCTAGGAAGTCTAGGACTGATTGGATAGGGGCAGTAAAAGGATCTATATTTCTAGCTCCTGCCCAGAAGGAAAAACGCTTCCACTTGCTGGCATAAATCCTCCTGGTGGATGACTTTAGGGAAGCTATAAGTATGTCACGCACAGAATGGGAAATAAGGGGAAGCCTGGCTAGGGTTGGAATTGGAGCAACCAAGCTGTGAGGTTGAGAGATTGGAGGGAGTGGTGCAGCTGCCTCGACTGATGGGTCAAGAGATCTGGCACTGGGTCCAGATGCCAGGGCTGCCCCAAGAGGTAACGATGCAGGAACGGAAACCATATCTGACGAGGCCAGTAAGGAGCAATGAGGATCATGGTGGCTCTCACGGCGGTAGCTTTCTGAATCAATTGAGTGATTAATGGGAAGGGGGAAAGGCATACAGAAGTCCCCGGGGCCAATCATGGACTAGAGCGTCTCTGGGGGGGGTGGCAGGGAAGAGAGTGAAGAAGTCGTGGCACTTGCTGTTTTGAGGTGTTGCAAAAAGGTCGCAGCAAGGTCGACCCCATCTCTGAAAAATTTTTTCCACTATTGCTTGTTTGAGAGACCACTGGTGTGGCATGAGTATGGCTCTGCTCAACCTGTCCGTTATGATGTTGGACTTCCTGGGGATGCGCGTTGCTATCAGAAACCGCTGAGAGGAGATCGCCCACTGCCAAAGTCTGACAGCCTCTCGACATAAGGGATAGGACTTGGTTCCGCCCTGCTTGTTGATGTACCACACTACGGACATATTGTCCGTCTGAACTGCAATAGTCCCGATAGGAAGAGAATCCTGAAGGGCTTGCAACGCTAAAAGTACTGCTCTCATCTCCAAGACATTTATGTGCAGGTGGCACTCGAAAGGTTGCCATGTGCCCTGGACCATCCTGCCCTGAAAATGCCCCCCCCACCCAATCAGGGAGGCATCCGTTGTCACCGTGGTGACCGGGGGAGAAGAAACAAATGGTCTGCACTGAAGGACTTGAAGGGAGACCATCCACCAAGAAAGGTGTTTCTTGCAAGACAGGGTTATTAAAATGTTGTGTGACATTGGAAGTTGTTGAAAGGACCACTGGGAAAAAAGCATCCATTGAAGGATCCGCATATGAAAGCGAGCTAGGGGAAATAGAGTAATGGCTGTCGCCATGAGACCTAATACCTTCAGGACAAACCTGGCTTGGATTTTGTTGTTCTGAAGAAGGATGTGAACATGCCTGCGAATATCTAGAACTCTTTGCTCAGTTAGTTTTGCGGAAAGCCGGACTGTGTCCAAGGTGGCGCCTATGAAGGTAATAAACTGACAAGGCAGACTTTTCGAAATTTATGGAGATACCTAGCCCTTTGCAAGTTTGAATGGTGTAATCTCTGGAGAGGAGAAGTTGATGCCTGGTGGTGGCAGTGAGGAGCCAGTCGTCTAGGTATGGAAACACCTGGAATCCTTGACGCCTCAGATGAGCCGTAACCGCTGCCATGCATTTGAACACTCGGGGGGGGCTGTAGTGAGACCAAAGGGCAGGGCTCTGAACTGATAGTGACTGGCTCCCAGCCAGAAGCGGAGAAACCTCCTGGAGCGCCTGTGCATCTTGATGTGGTAGTACGCATTCTGAAGGTCTGCTGAGCACATCCAATCGTCCTGACCCAGAAAGGGTAGAATGGACTGTAGCGTGACCATCCGGAACTTCGTTCTTCTTACAGACTTGTTTAGTCTGCTGAGATCCAATATTGGTCTCCAGTCCCCTGTCTTTTTTGGTACCAAAAAGGAGTAGATTCCAGATCCTTGTTGGTCTGCTGGGACTGGCTGGATGGCTCTTTTTGTTAGCAATTTTGATATTTCTAGTACTGCTTGTTCCCTTAGACTGGGTGGAACATCTGGTAGGGGTCCTTTTGGCTGAGTTAGGGTGTGGATAAAAGGAATTTTGTAACCCTCGGATATGATCGACTGTACCTATTTGTCTTGGGTGAGTGAAAGACAGGCTTCTGGGTACAGTGATAACCTTCCCCCGACTGCCTCCGAAGGCGGACAGTCGGGCAGCTTCTCAGGGATGCTGGAAGGGTTTGTCAGAAAGACTCTCTGCTACCCTGATTTTGCGGACCTCCTCTGCCCCTAGGGTGGCGTCTGTTATTGTCCCCCCCGCATCTAGAGAGGAACTGACCTCTTGCGTCAGGCGCGACCTCTTGTGGTTTACGGAACCACATCTTCCCACCCTTCTGACCCTTAGGGTATGGTCAAGACGGGGTGGAAAAACGGACTCCCACGGCAGAGAGAGTCTTGCCTTCTTGCTCGCATCGGGTCAAAGTATCCTTCACCTGAGGTCCAAACAAAGCTGAACCGTCAAAGGGGGAATTAGTGAAGGATGCCTTAAAGGGGTCTGCAAAGTTACAAAGCCGCATCCAGGCATGACGCTGTAAGGCCACGCCTGTGCCTGCAGCCCTACTCGCCCCATCGGCCGCATAGGAAATAAGCCACATAGAGGAGTTGACAATGGAATTCAGGGTTGCCAGCTGGGAGTTTATTTTGTCCTGAGACCCCGCAGCTGTTGGATCCTGTAAGACCTCACCCACTTCTTTGAGCATGTCTCTTTGAAGGCGGGTGAAGTGGCACAGATAATTCAGCGACCGCATGACAAAGGTCGCTGAAGAAAACATCCGCTTGCCGTACCTATCCATAGTCCTAGACTCCTTGTTAGGAGGATGGACAGGTACTGAAGGATCATCCAGTTCCTTCTTAGTGGCTGCAGCCACCACCATGGCGTCAACCGGGACACCCTTGGCTAAAAACTGTTTGTCCGAAGGGGCTGTTATAAATTTGGAAGGCCTCCATGGGGTAGGTTCCATCGTATCAGGGGCCATCCACGCCTTCCGCGCTACCACTTCCATGAGGGGGTCAAAGGGCGCAGACACCCAGGAGGTGGAAGGGTGAGAGCCAAATGCCTCTAGGTAAACAGACTCGTCCTTGGAAGGATTAAGGGTAGAACAGTTCCCCCTCTGCTTCAGGATCTCAAGGATGTCTGAAAAGGAGACATCCTCAGAGGGGGACCATGGGAACCCTTCCGACTCATCCAAGTTGGTATCCGATGTAATGGACTCAGGGGAGTCCACATGCTTCCTCTTACATTTCCTCTTCCGAGGGGGTTCCCCTGATGGATCAGGGGAAACCTCGGAAGAGGAGGATATTCCCAATGGGGAAACCTGAGGCGTTGGATCTCTACGGTCAGGAATGAGAGGGTGGGTAGAGACCGCAGCAGGCACTACAGAGGGAGGAGCTGAAGGAGCCAACCATGGAGCAGGCACTTACCAGCGCCGAAGCTCCGAGAGGGAGAATGGGGTCGGACAAGGGTCCGATGCCACTCGCCCCCTCGGAGCCAACGAGGAAGTCCATGCACCCGGATCCCTCCAAGGATGGGACCATGGAAGAGGACGGAGCCGAAAGGTGAGGTATCGGCTCTGACGTGTCGACGGCCACGGCTCCCACAAGCTCCAGCTCCGAACTCAGAGGAAGAGTCGGAGGAGGAATCAAAGATGGGGTGGGAATAGCCATAGAAGGGCTATGGAGCATTTGGGCTAGTGCCTGAGACTTAAGAAGTCTACTAACCACCCTCTCGAGGTCATGGTCCGAGAGCCTGGAAGACCTGGAGGAATGGGTTCGATGGCTCCGCTCCGAGAGTAAGGGAGACCTCAGAGCCGAGTGAACAGATTCCAAGGATGGAGACCTGGACCGTTTATGGCTAGCAGATGGCGCCGACACCACTATCGGTGCCGACTGAGTCCTAGAATCATCGGCTCCGGCTCGAGCCGATGTAGAAGCCTGAATTTGAGGAACGTCGACTCCAGCCGGAGCCGATGAGGAAGACTGTGTCTTGGAAACATCGGCTCCAGCTGGAGCCGATGTAACAGCAGTCAGAGCACCACCAGTCGAAGGCTCAGAACTCGGAGCTGACTGCTTAGATGGCTTCGAAGGCTTCCCCGACGATGACTTGGTCGGGAAACCTTCAGGCTTTAACAAGCCCCTCAAAATTAACTTATTTCTGCGTTCCTGCAGGACTCTTGGACTGAACGCATGACAGACCGAACAAGAGTCCTGCAGTTGCAGAGGGCCCAGGCAATAAACACAAGAAGTGTGACCGTCTGTCAGCGACATTTTCTGACAGCACGAGTCACACTTCTTGAAGCCTGAGACCCTGTTGTCTTTAGACATCCTAAAAAGTACCAAAAATATACACACACACACACAGACACCCTTTAACAAGCTAAGTCAGTCACACAAAAATTAAACTGACAAGTTAAATAAAGCAGAATAGGCCCAAAGGCCTAACCTTATAACCAAAAAAGGGGTTAGGATAAGGATTAAAAGGGACCGGAAGGGAGATTAGCTATGAAGGTAAGCTAATGGGATGGTTGCTAACTAAAAACTAACTGAAAAACTGACTAAAAGGTAGAATTTTAAGAATTAAAATATCTAACCTGTAGAGCCGGTAATAAACACACCTCGCAGCTGTAACTGGCAAACGTGATCTGGGTAGTTAGCGCCTAGCATTGTGGGACATAGGGTAGCCTCGAGCCGGTATAAATAGCTCTCGAGCTTTAGTATAGGCTGAGTCGGAGCCGAGGGTCGGCTCCGAACCCATCCAGCAAGAATGAAGGCGAGATTGACAACTTAACATAAAATGTTTGTTCATTTTATTTGTAATTACTTGCTGTTGTACATGAGGGGGAATGTTGGTGGGGATATGCGGACACATACGAGTGGTCTCGCTTATTTCTTAGCCCATTCTGCTGCTCTTCATTGCTGGGGTGTAGCAGTCTCACTCATTTCTTAGCCCTTTCTGCTGTTCTTCATTGCGGCGGCGTGTATATTCTGAGAATTCTGCTCTCAGACACACCCCCTGCACTCTTACATGCTCCATGTAAAATTAGGAGCTCAGGCAGCATGCTCATTAATATGCATGGCACGCTGCCATCCTGCTCCTAAATGGCCACTTCCGTGCAGGACTAAGCTAGTCCTGCACAGAATGTTAGTAAATCCGGGGGTCTATCTTGGGCAGAGTCCAATTGGATAAGGGGCAGGCCACAACTGAGCTGGGAAAGGTGAGTGAGCAGATCAGCAAAAAAAAAAAAAAAAAACTATCTGTTGTGGGTTTTTGCTTACCTAAACCCAGACTATGATTGAACAGGGTATAAGCATTTGGCTAAGTTCACTTTGAGTGTTACTTTTGTCTCTTCTTATTTTGTCTTCTGTTGAGAGAGGTAACAGATTGATTGTCACAAGTTATATGATTACTTACTGTATGGGAGAGGGTTTCATTTACTAGTTAACTAAATATATTTACTGCGGGGGTAAAGCAATATGCGACCTGGTAAAATGTGTGTGCCACTAATGAATATGCAATCAATAATGCTAAGGAACTTATCCACTATTTAAGTTACAGTGAATGGTGGAAAGTACATACAGTTAAAGTTTATAAAAGCAAGCAGATTCCTTGGGTCTATGTTAAATCAGCGAACACTTAATATAGCGAACACTGATTTCTCGACCCTTAAACAGCTAAAGCTGACAATCCCGAAGACACTGAGCAGCAATTTTTTTTTCCCAGGGAAAAAAAAAAAATCGCTGTTACACAAAAAAAAAAAAGTTCAAAACACAAAATGTTCCTCGTCTTTGGGATTGCCAGCTTTCGCTTTTAATGGGTCAATAAATCAGCATTCGCTATTTTAAGCGTTTGCTGATTTAATATAGACCCCATTCCTTGATGCACTCGTAAATTCAGCAGTGGTTAGAGACGCTTATTCCTGGTGTCTGTCTACCTCTGCTTAGGAGAGCCCTCTCAAATATGGACATGTTAAGTTAACGTTTATAAAAGCAAGCAGATTCCTCTTTCTCCCTGCCCTATGGGAAAGGTCATAGGTTGATAGGTTCATAGATGAGTACTAAGCTAATGACTCCAGGGAACCTTTTTAAGCCTAGCCATGTTTCTTGAAAGTGAGAACCAAGCCCTGTACCTTGTGTCTATCAGGTAAACATTTTAATCATTATGTCAACCCCTTTACTTTTGATGAAGACCTCCATTGGTGCTGTGCAGGAATTGAAGCATGTTGCGAGGAAGAGGCCATCACATGGGTAATCTTAAAGTACTGCATCATAAATAACTTGTAACTGAATACAGGACAGTAACAGGCTGAGGTCTAGAAATGAACTACTACTAACAAACTCCCATCCTCAGGTAAAGGGTCATGAACTTTCTTGGGAGTGTACGTACTAATGCATTTGGTATCCTTATGTTGCAGCTGAAATTCTTGGACCTTTAGAAATATTACATTGGCATGTGCTTAATTTTAAAGGCATACCAGACAAAAAGTAGTCTTATGTAGCTTTATGGCTGTTTTTGGCACCACTGAAAGCCTCTCCTCTTTTACTCAGATGACTTCTCTCCTCATTTTTGTCATATGACATTTAGAACTTTATTTCCCCTTACATGATCTTTTGACTGCTTTTTGAAACTTTTTAATCTTGTCTTTTTCTCAGGTAAAAAAGAAGACCTTCTAGCTTTATTAAACTTTAGACCCAATTTACAATTTTCAGTGTTGTGGTCAGGCCCTAAACAAAACCGATGCATCTGTTGAAGGCTTTAAGAGCTATTTGTTTACCAAATGCATACTCATTAACCAACAGATACTCAGAGGTTCAATATACCTTTCAAAAAGAAAAAGGAAATAAAAGTCTTCAGATCATAGCACATGATGGAAATCTTCAAATCTGGTAGCATGGACAGCCCCAACAAAGAACTAAGAATACACCCAGCAAGAATAAAATCAAATTCAAAATAAAAAAAAAAATCAAATCAGTGTCAAAATCAGTTTTAACTCAAAACTATCTGGCATAAATTGGTCCTTCCTGTCACCTCCCTCTCAGTGAGGCAGTAAATTCCTTCAATAAGATTTTCCTTGACACAATTGATTGTTGCTCCATCCAGAAAAATCAGAATCAATTCCAACTACACCCCCTGGCTAACAAAACAAACCCGCTCAATCATGCACAAAAGGGATTCTTCCTGGAAAGCCTATATTAAAAAACAAGTCCCAAGTTGTGTTTGGAACTTATCAAAAATGTGGGTGTTTGAGTAGATTTACTGTTGTAGTCCTCACATTTGTGTTATCCTGCATGTAGATAGCTCATGGCTGGTCCGACTTCTAGAGCTTTGCCCTCTACTACCACCACATAAGTCAGTGGTGTAAGGGTGTTTTTCTTGATACAGTATTCATATCTTTTTTGCCTTCAAAATGGGCAGTGAAAAGACCTCAGCAACAGAGCTGAGGAAGACTGGATAGTACAGTCCTACGTGCTTCAGATCTAACCAAAGAATCCCAGTCCCCCTCTCCAGGTGGTAGACAGACATAGGAGGGATGGCGATCTGTTGACAGGGAATGTATCTATTGAGAACTATGCCTCCATATAGAGCCCATTCTACAGGAAGACAGAAAGAAGGTCAAAGGGGGGGGGACTCAGTGCTGCACTGTCAGATTCAATCTACTTAAGACATCTACACCTGTGGTTCAGTTCCTAACACAACTGCATTTTATTCATCACAGTATTTCCAGTTGCAGTCCTCACATATGGGAGGAAAATATTTCTGGGAGGAAGATGGAGATTATTTGGATATGAGGTCTTGCAGGATGGCAGAAGCAAACCCAGCCCTGGCCCTAGGTGTTGCCCCTATATTGTAGTGTTTGAAAAAGGTGGGCACAGATGACGGAGATGTTGCTTCAAGGATAGCCAGGGTAGTAACTTTCCTAAAGAAGGTTATGGTGGCAACAGTGCCAGTTGTAGAACGGGCCCTGATTTGGCTGGGAATAAGTTTGCCACTGTTTAACTAGTAAAAGCAAGTGCATTGAAAGGGATTGTTGGTAACAGGTCTACCCTTTATATCTTTAGCATAACAATCAAATAAGTGATAAGACTGAATACCTTGGTTATGTGTAGGTAAAATCTCAGCTGTCCGATTGCTTTAACAGAATACAGAGTACTTTCTTCAGAGTTGTGTAGCTTTGGAAAGAAAACTGGTAGATGATTGGTCTGATTCAGGGTCTTTTCAGATACCACTTTGGGCATGAAAATGGGATTGGTATGCAAAGATATCCTGTCCTGATGAAATACCAGACAAGAATGTTTGAACATTATAGCTTGTAGCTAAGAGATCTTCTGGCAGAGGTAATAGCTACCAAAAAAACAGCATCTTCCAATATGGATATTGTCACTCGGCTCTCTGTAATATAGATGATGAACTGGTGAGATAGTTCGTTTTTATGCTTTATTACATAGAAACACATTAGGATGGGTATCAGCATTGCAAACTATAAACAAACTGATTGACAGAAACTACACAAACATACATGCTTACATCTCAACAGCTTACTATAAAATGGCAGTCAAGCTCGCACATACTCAGTATTTATACACTTGTGCAAGCCCATAGAAAGCTTATTAAAGGCATACATACATATTGATCTACATCCTCCCTCTTAAATAGATTGTCCTCAATGAAATGACATTAGACTCTGGTCTGCATAGCTACTCGAACTTCCTGGCCTAGCCTGACATCTGGGTCTAACTCCATGGAGTACACAACTAGAAGCTTGCCTAGTTTGTCTTTGAAAAGATCAGCATAGGTAGAGAAGATATACTGGGGAAAATTAGAACAGTGGTCTTTTAAGCTAACATAGTGGACTTCCTTATTAAATGAAAGCAGTCCAATTTTCAAATGGTCTCTGAGCCCTCATAATGACTGGATGTGCCTTTTGACCACATAAAATAGCAAGTCGTTATTATAACGACTGATATAACTGATTAACTGACAGAAACTACACAGACAAACATGCTTACATCTCAACAGCTTACTACAAAATGTCAGTCAGGCTCACATGTGTTCAGTATTTATACCCTTGTACAAGCTCCTAGAAAGCTTCTTAAAGGCATACATACATACATATTGATCTACAGATATTGAAGGGAGGATAAATCAACTGGTTCAAAATGGGCCAGAGTCAATTTTCTAGTACACAGTTCAGATCTTATGGTGGAGCAGTTATTTTCCCCTTGATAGAAGGTGAACAACTCCTTTGTGGGATTGTTTAACCAAAGGTCTGGAGTACAGAGGGTAGCCAATTGGAAGATATGATGAGATTGCAGAAGTGTTCTGCTTTACAGAGGTCTAAATCTGATTTATGAAGGTCGGACATACATTCCAGGACCACACCCACTTACATTTTCTTTTCACCAAGGCACAGACAGGCATAAGAAGGAGAATCTTTTCTATTTAGCTAGGTATGACTTCCTTGTGTTAGGTTTTCCAGCCTCCTTCAAAATGTTTAGCACACCCTCAGAATACTTGTGCCTACCTGGAATCAGGATAAGATCATCCAAGCTGTTAGACTTAAAGAGTGGGTTTGTCTGTAGCCAGCCCTTGTCTTGTGTCAAGAGGTCCACAAGCTGAAGCAACACTTTGCAGTTTACTCTTGCAAAATTGCTCAGTTAAGGGAATCACTGTTACTGTAACCAAAAGGGTATTATTAGAATTAAGTATCTGGCCTCCTTTATTTTGAGTAGTACCCTGGGAATCAAGGGAATTGGAAGAATAGTGTAAATGAACAGTCTTCTCCATATTAGGGAAATCTATTTTTTCAACTTAAGGAATTGCTATTCTGGTACAGAAATTTCTCACCTGTTTGTTCAAAGAGGTAAACATGTCTATTTCTAGCATACCTCACAAACTGGTCAGATCCAGAAAGACATCTCTGTTTAGTATCCATTCGAGGGGGTCTGTATGGGATCTGCTCAGCCAGTCGACTAACAAATTTTGCTGACAGGGAATACAGGTTGCATTCAGTCATAACCGCTTTCAAGACTATCTCCCAGAATGGTACATAAACAAGGAGAAACTCATTCATACCTGTTATGAAGGCTGGCCATGTATGAGCATCTCCTTGTCTAAATACCACATAACAGTTGCATTGTTTTCATCTAAAGAATTCTCTGCTTTAGGGTGGGAGAAAGGCTTTCAGGTTTGGTATGACTGCCATCATTTCTTACGTGTTTTATTTCCCTCCTTCTGTCCTACCAATTACTCTTGAATTAAAGAGCTCCAAAATGAGTGTCCCAAGCCAAATCTGATGAGGCTGTAGTCTTGAGTTACTGTAGGCAGAGCTGTCCTGAAAGGCATTGATTCTGAGCATATTGTTGAATCCCATCAAGAAATCTTCCCTCTAATGAAAAGGAGGAGGATTTTGGTCATTAAGAAATGGATATGCAGACATAATTTGTTTCTTAGGTACCACTGGAGCTTCCTCATGTGCAAGTGAGTTAAGGGTGTGAATATGATACAGAATGCCATACAGCCTTAGTAGTCAGTGGAGCTCTCTGGCACAGATTTCTGTATCTTCTTGAATGGTTTTGAAGTACCGAGTCAAATGGGCTACCCTGTACTGTGGAAGGAAGGCTTTGCTCAGGGTGGTGTTCAGACAGGTGTCCAAGAAGACCGGTTTCTTTAAAAGGTTCAGACAAGATTTTCTTTGTTGATGTTGAGACTCAGATTTCTGAAATAAGTCAGGTTGAAGTCCAAAGCCTTAAGAATGCCTTGCTGAGATTCTGCCAGAATAAGTCATCCAGGTAGGGTACACATCTGGGTATTTTTTGTCCTATATAAGTAATCACTGGATCTAGACATTATGTAAATACTCCAAAACCAGTAAAATAGCTATATGGCAAGGATGTGAATTGAAAATGATCTCCCTCTGCTTCAAATCTGAGGAATTTTCCATGTTTCCTGGAAAATAGGCATATGACTGTAAGCAGCCTTCTGATCCTACTGTGACCAGCAGTAATTTGGAAGGAAGCAGTGGTAAACTTTGGAGGGTAAGCATTCCAAATTTTGGAACACTGAAGAATTTGTCTAGATGGGAAAGTCTACATTGGGCCACCATGGTCCTGCTTTCCTTGAACCTAGGAAGTCCTGAATAGAACCCTTGTATTTTTACCCCCTAGAAGAATCCTTTCTATGCCTCCTGGTTGTATCATTTCTTTAATTAATGCAGTTAGGAGAGCCAGTTGGTCCTTGGAACTGGTGGGATTTATTTGAATTTTGGGATGTCTTAGAACTGCAACTTGTAACCTCTCTGAATATTTAACATACTTTGGGTCCTGGGTAATTTCCTTCCCAACATCTTATAAAGGGAATGAGCTCTCCAACTTTTCCTGAGAAGAGAAACAGAGTTGGGGTTGGAGTGGGCTTTGGTTGGAAGAGGGCATCTTGACTGAGTCACGACAGATTCCTCTGAGTGTATCCACCTTGGGGCCCATGAACTAATCTATTTTCTAGCTTGCCATTCTTTGTGTGAAATTTTACATTGCTTCCCTTTGCCAGGTTTAGCTTTTTCTGTTTATGGTGAGAAGGCCAACTTTGTGCTGGGAAATTCCTGTTGTATCTGGAAAAATGGGCCTAAAAGAGTTGTCTCACAGACTGGGTAGTCCTCCTTTTTCCTTCAGTTTTTGTAAAGTTCCCAAGCAGCGAGTCCAAAGAGGAGATCCTTATTTTCAGCAAGGCATGTCATCATATTGCAGACCCAGTAATTTCCATCACACATGATGCATCTATAACATTATAAACATATTTCACTGAATGCTTCACAACCTGAAAAGAGACATCACGTAGGTTTAGCATATCTTGCTACAGATTCTTGTCTTGAAACCTCTCTGCTTTAGCCTTTGTCATCTCCAGCACAGATTTCTAGCAGGCAGGCATTTGGAACTGGCAGTTTAAGGGTTTGAGGAAAAAGGGAGCAGATGTATAAACTTTTTTCCCTCAAATCTGTTGAGTGGTCTAGTTTACTTTTCATTGGGAATATGTTTCCTGGTTCAAGCTGAGGTTGCTTCATTACTTGTATTGAGGGATACAACAGCTAGATTAGCTAAAGGATTCCTATAAAGACACTCATGGGAAAAACAGTCAGGATTTCTAGGAAAAGTCTTCAAAGATGCACTCCTGAACACATTTTTCAAGAACATCTAGCACTGGAGGAACAGATAGAGATAAAGATTCAGGCAAGTCCATATATGCTCTTTGTGTTTGGTAGGCATCAGAATGTTCTTTAGTTTCCCACTGGAAAACCTCTTTCATTCTCTGAAGTGTCTTCACAAAGAAAAAAAAAAACTTTGTTGGAGAAGAAGTGTCCTTGATGGCAAGTCATAGACCTCAGCAGGCACCTGGCTGACATATGCCAGATGCTCTTTGTGTTTCATTGTTGCAGTCATTACATTTGGGTTATCTGCTTGCAGTAGCCCTCAGTCGGCCTGATTAACAAAGACTTGGGTCCTGCATCAGTTGCTGTCCCGTCTTCCATGATGTCAGGTCATCAATGGTATAAAACATGCAGCTGATGCCATTACATCAATCTTTCTTGCCGTGCGGTGCCCGAAGCAGAAGACATTCGCAAGTGCCAGTCAGCTGACTCCTGAAATTTTCATTTTCGAGTTTCAGAACTGAAGTCTTCAACTAAATCTAAGTACACCATTGGTGAAACTTTTTCTTGCTCCTTACCGATGTCAGTAAAAGTTAATAATTGCATTACTTGTGGAAAGCAAATACCTCACAAAGATTTTCATTTGTACGGTATTCCTTGCCTAGGCCCTGACCACGACGTACCTTGCTGTCAGTTTTGTGCTTTATTTAATCAGTGCACTATTCATCGTCGGTATACTTTCGCCTCTAAATATTTCGGTTTTCAGTTTAATTATCCTGAAATGTCGTCGGTTAGCCATCCGACTACCAGGATTCCGATAAAACGCAAAGATAAAGACAGAAACAGGCCGCTGAGGTCCAAAGCTGCCGATGACGCTTCTCCTAAAACAGTCACCAGTTCGCCGGTACTCAGTGAGGCGCTTTCGCAGCCCCTGATACCCGCTACTTCTGACTCACAGGCCTCTACTGAGACCCATTCGGAGTCCTGCTGTGAGATGCTTCAACTGTGGAACCTGCGGATGTCTCTACCTTGGATGGGTCCGGAGCCGCTGTGCAGGCACCGACTTCTGAGGGTGTATTCAGGCCTATGGACTTGCATATTAAACTGACGCCTCCTTCTTCATTTAGGCCACAATCTCGAACCATGCTTAAGAAACCGACGGCCAGGCCACATGCTCAGGCCTCTATGCCTAAAAAACAAATGATAAGAATGGCTGAAGATCTTATAACTCTAAACAGGGGAAGCCAACCCCCCCTTTCAAAGAGACCTAGGACTGAAGTTGTTTATGAATCTTCTGACCAGGATTCTGATTTTACTGATTCTTCTGATGAAATGGATTTGCCCTCTTCTACTTATGAGGATTCTGATGCAGAGGATTCTATTCACTCTGCTTCCCCTCCAAAGGATTTTTCTTTTGGTGAGAACTTACATACTCTAAGGGAGCATTTCCACTGGGAAAGCCAGGATTTTTCTGATTCAAAAAAGAGGCTTAGGGATTTCTTACTTCTGCCTCAGCATAGGCCTTTAGCTATACCTCCTGTACTAGACATTGCTGATGATGCCTTTTCAGAATCTAGTTTGGCTCCTGATTCTTTGCCTCCTGCGCCTAGAAAACCTGACAGATACTACAGGGTTCCTGATTCACACAAGTTCCTTTTTAAAAATCCTATTGCGGATCCAGAGACTATTTCACAGGGACCCAAGGGCATTAAGGCTTCTACTGCTAAAAATCCTACCCCCTGTGATAGAGACTCCAGGGCACTGGATAGATGGGGTAAGAAGGTTTACACCTCTGCAACCTTAGCCATTACGACTTTAAACTGCCAGTTTCATATGTTAAAGTATCAACAACAGGTTATTGGATTGCTTAAACAGAAAATGATGTTGATTCCTGACTGCCGAAAATAAAGAATTACAGGAATTAATGCATTCTGCTGAACAGGTTGGAAAACATACTTTGCAATGTGGATTTGATTCATTAGAGGCCTCTTGCAGGGCTGCTGTTACTGGGTCTGTGCTCAGAAGGCATGCTTGGCTTAAGGAGTAATCTTTGCCTGATCATGTTAAAGCTAAATTGTTGCATGCTCCCTTAAATCAGGACCACCTGTTTGGCAACAAGGCTGAGGAAGTTCTTAAAAAGGTGGAAGATAAAGCTAAATCTATGCAAATTGTTAAAGATTTCTTACAAGTTCAGCCTCCTAGATTTAGTAGGCACTGGCCCTCTAAAAATTGGGCCTTTCCAGTCCCTTCCAGGTCTTTTCAAGCCAAACCCAGAAACACCAGGTTTCAATCCCAAGGGACATACAAGACTAAGCAGTGAGGGGTTTCCGCACCCAAATCTGGGAGTAGCAAGACTCCCCCCTATGGAAAACTGTCTCAATGACTTGCTTTTAAAACTTCCAAGCACTTCCCAACTGAATGCTCTTTTAGGCAGAAAGATTGGTCTGCAGGCCAAAAACTGGGAACTCATTACCCAGGACAAATGGGTTTTAAATATAGTGTCCCAAGGATACAGATTTCACTTCCACACATTACCAACACCAAGCGGGTGGCCAGATCTACTCCCAAATCAGTGGGCAGAGGCCCAAAATCAAGTACTCTCTCTCTCTTTTAAACATGGGAACTATTCAGTTGGTACCAGAAGAGGAAAAGGGATGAGGTTTCTATTCAAGACTTTTCCTGGTACCCAGAAAAGGCAATACATGGCATCCTATCTTGGGCCATTCTACTCTAAACACCTTTCTGGTGATTCCAAAATTCAAGATGCTGGCTCTTCACCAGCTGCTTCCTATGCTAGGCAAAGATGCATGGTTGGCAACACTAGACTTAAAAGAAGCATACCTGCACATCCCTATCAGGGAGTCTTGCAGAAGATATCTACGCTTCAAAGCAGGCTACATGCACTATCAGTTCTCTGCACTGCCCCTTTGGCTTATCTACTGCGCCCAGGGTATTCACAAATTGCCTAGCTCCAGTCATTGCATTTTGCAGGCAAAGAAATATTCAAGTATACCCATACCTGGATGATTGTCTAATTCAGGCAGAAAGCCAGGACATGCTTTTGAATCATCTGGCCTTTGTTCAAAGGGTACTGACTTGTCTGGGGTTCACCATAAATGAGAATAAATCACACCTGGTACCCTGTCGACAAATTATATTCCTAGGAGCAAGCTTGAATACAACCTCCCGGATGGCTTTCCTCATGCCAGAGAAATGGATTCATTTGACAACCTACTTGAAACAAGTGGCCACAAAAACCTAGCTATCTGCAAGGAAAATACTGCAAAAGCCTTGGGGTTCATGGCCTCCTACATTCTTCTAATTCCATATGCAAGGCTGCATATGAGGAAACTTCAATGGTATCTCAAAAGCCTATGGTGTCAACATTCACAGGATCAAGAAGCAAGGATTCCTATCATACCTTGCCTAAAGTTCCTTTGATGGGCAGAGGCCTGCCACCAAAACGGGACTACCATTCACATTACCCCATGCCGCCCAAATCTTAACAACAGACTCATCAGACTATGCATGGGGGGTTCACCAGGCAGAGAAGTGCATTCAGGGCAAATGGAACCCAAGTTAAATGCACCTGCACATAAATCAAAAGGAAATGTTAGCTGTACAGAATGCTCTGACAGCCTTCAAGGACCACATTCTTCCAGGACAACTAATGGTAAAGATGGACAGCACCACAGTGATGTGATACATAAACAAGCAGAGGGGTACACATTCTTACCCCCCCTGCAGACTAGCCATGGCACTGTGAAACACAGTCTTGAGCTACCAAGTGAATCTACAAGCTCAATTCCTGCCAGGAAAACTAAATACACTGGCAGATGGACTAAGCAGAAACCTCATGGACTCACACGAGTGGAAACTGGAACCAAGGATTTTCAATATGTTGACAAGTAAATGGGGGAGCCCAGATACAGACCTGTTTGCCTCCCCCCAGAACCATCAACTAGACAAATTTTGCACAATGATTCCCCACAAGCTAGCTTGGAAAGTGGATGCTTTATCCTTCAGCTGGAAAATCCTATCAGTTTATGCCTTTCCTCCTCTGCCTCTGCTCTCCAAGGTACTACTAAAGAGCAAACAGGACAAGCCACGGACAATTTTAATTGCACCAGACTGGCCTTGCCAACACTGGCACCCACTCTTGCGCAGTGTGTCACGCTTGGCTCCATGGCACCTGCCTCAGACTCCTTCACTGTTGTCTCAGCAGGAGAACCAGATTCTGCATCCTCAGCTGCAAATGCTGAACCTAGCAGCCTGGCTAATTACTTAATCTCTCCTTTACCATCCCTCAGTAAATCAGTGATGTATATCATTTTAGTGGCAAGTAGGCCTAGTACTAGAAAATCTTATGCTGCAAAATGGAAAAGATTTTGTGCCTTGAACCAATCTCAAGGAATGAATGCAGCAGTGCCCAATTTACCTCAGATTCTACAATACTTGACTGATATGCTTCATAAGGGCTTGTCCTTTTCCTCCATCAAAATTCATGCCTCAGCCATTTCAGCTCATTATAGCACAGAGCCTCCCCGCTTCTCTCAACCACTGCTCAAGCATTTCCTCAGAGGGGCCAAGAATTTAGGCCACCCAGGAGAGCTCCTACTCCAGCCTGGAATCTTAACTTTGTCGTGGAGAAACTCAGTCTTCCTCCTTTCGAGCCAGCTGCTACTGCAGATTTAAAATTTCTTTCCTGGAAAACAGCTTTCCTTTTAGCAATCACTTCTGCAAGAAGGGTATCTGAATTACAGGCCCTTATGGCAGTGGAACCTTTCATCATCTTTCATGCGGACAGGGTGCCCCTCAGAATCAATCCCTCCTTTATGCCCAAGGTGCCAAGGTGGTATCCAGTGTGGCTCTTAATCAGTCCATTCATTTGCCTACCTTCTTTCCTAACCAACAGAACAAAGGGGAGCGGATACTGCACTCTTTAGATGGGCACAGACAGCTTAGATTCTACTTGGGCAGGACTAAACCTCAAAGGAAATCTGAATTGCTTGTGGCATTTGCTGCAGGGACAGAGGGGAAAGCTATTTCAAAACAAACCATTTCAAAATGGATAGGCCACTGCATTCATTTCTGCTATAAGCACCATGGAAAACCTATCCCACAGGGCATCAGACCCCATTCAACCAGGGCTGCATCTACCTCTACAGCCTTTCTCAGGGGCATCCCTACTAGAGACATCCTAGAAGCTGCTATCTGGAGTTCTGTACATACTTTCACCAAGCATTATCATTTGCCAATTTTCTCTAAATCCAGAGCTGGTTTTGCCACTGCAGTCTTGCAGAGCCTTATTGCTGGTCCTAATTCTATTTAAATTCCTCCTACCAACCTTAACTATGGGAATCTACCCAAATGTAATGAAACACAAAGAACATAGTAAATGTAATGAAACACAAAGAACATAGTACAGTTGTGAACACTTACCATAAATGTAGATGTTTGAGTCCTGGTTACCTTCCCTCCAGCCCACTTTCTTCTTTTGGCTATACCTCTACTCTCAATTACTGTGCTCAAAAAGCTTTTTGTTGTATTTGCTTTTTTGTTGGAGGTATATCCTTGTATTTATAGATTTAATTGCTTCCCATTAGGGGGGCACCTGACATCTGGGGCAAGAAAAATTGATGTAATGGCATCAGCTGCATGTTTTATACTCCTGACGACCTGACGTCATGGAAGAAGGGACAGCAATCAATGCAGGACCCAAGACTTTGTTAATCAGGCCAACTGAGGGCTACTGCAAGCAAATAACCCAAATGTAATGACTGCAACAGTAAATACACTCGAACATCTACATTTATGGTAAGTGTACACAACTGTACTTTCATCTGCATCTGAGTCATAGGAATCAGAGTCTAGGTATGGTGTGTCTACCATTCTTTTTTTTTTTTTAAGCAGCCCAAGACACCTGAAGAGTATCCAAGTCTGTTTTTGTCTGTAAAAAGAACACAAAGGACACAGAGTCAGCAAAAGCCTGGGAAATGGCAGTGCCTGACCTGGGCTGAGGTAAATTGGCAGGCTCGAGCTTGTGCTTCTGTGCCCAGCTATACTGGAAACAGCCACCTTAGAGGCCTCAGGTTGCAGGTGGGGGACCCAAACCTTGACACTGACACTGGAAACCTCCTCACATATTAGGACTCACTGGGGGTCCCCCTTCCCCTTCTGCAAACACAATATTAACTTCCAAACCCAAAGGGCCTTCAGTCAATTCAGATAAGTCCGTCTGGGAAAATGTGTGAAAAACTGATGGTGTGGGGTGCTTGTGCAGAAGCCCCAGCCAAAATTAACTCTGCTGGCAAGGGCTTCAAAAAGTACAGTTGCATAAGCCCTACATACCTGTAACAGTAGACTTTCGTAGAACACACTGCCTTCCTGGCATATGGGTATAGCCCTGCTACCCTTCCTCTGGCAGTCTATCAAAGCTCAGATCTCCTCCCATTGCCTCTCTGTGGGTGTGAAGGGCCAGTCATCTAGTAGGACTAGGACTGCCCTTCAAACACAGATAGGACCCTTTCAGGTCTCTAGGGTCCAACAAGAACAGCACATGAAAATGCAAGCTTTGCGACCCCCTACTGTTCCAAACCAAAAAAAAACACACACACACATACACACAAAAGAGGCTGCTGAACAAAACTCAGTGGCAAGTTCAACAAACTATATACATCCACCAAAAGGAGGATGGTGGGAGGGAACTGCCAGTAAGGCAGTGTGTTCTACAAACATCTACTGTTACATGTAAGTAGGACTTACACAACTGTACTATGTTCAACAAACATACTGCCTGACATGTGGGTAGATTCCCAAAGCTCACCCAACCTGGGAGGAGAAAGGATAAGGGTCCTGGAGAACAGTCCTTTTGAAACCTGCTCTAGATTAAGAAAAGGTATCCACTTTGCAGTGCTTTGTAAAGATATGGCTAGAGGGCCAAGTTGCTGCCTCTAGAATACTTCTAGAGTCCAAAGAACAAGCAAAAAACACACTTAAAAGCCACTGGAGAGACACTCAACCACACTAAATAATAAAATAAAGTGCCAGGAAATCAAAATAAACCACTAAAGACTTAAGTTTAGCGCTTTTGCTCGTTTAATCCAAGAACTTCTTCAGAACTGAATAAAAACAAAATAATTAGCAACAAGTAACCAATAAGGTTAATAAACTTGTAAAATTAATTCATTAAAAATCCAGCCCCTAAAAATTGTTTAAAATAATGTATTTTTCAGTAGACAATATTTATAACATCATTTAAATGTTTTTTTATCTGCTCTCAATGCAACTTGCCATTTTAATTCCTAACACATTAAAATTATCAGTAAATATTCTCTGATCAACACTGTCCAACACACACAAAAAAACTAAACTTCTTAAAATTGTTACATTCAGAAGCATGCCTGGCTAATGCATTGGTAAAATCACCTATTTTAATAGCAGCACAATATTCATAAATTATTTTCGAAAGTGCTTTAACAGTCTTTCCAACGTATAAACTTTCACAGTTTGAACAAGAAGCTAAATAAACCAATCCAGTGCTTTTAGAAATATATCTTTGTTTGGCAGTAACATATTTGTTAAGATGTTTGAAATAAATACTGTGAGTAGAATTAATGAACCTACACTGTTTCAATTTAAACATGGGTAAAAGTTCCTGCAGGTCCACAGCCTACAGGACCAGAACCAATCTCACTAATCTCTAATAAAGTCTTGATATTTGAAACTTTTTTTATAAATAAATTGTGGGTGGTCACCTACAACTCTAACTAATTTACAATTTCCTAAAAAAATTTTCCAGTTATCATATACTATTTGTATTTCTTTTGAATCAACACTAAAAGGAACTGGAAAAGCCAAATACTTCCCAAAACTTTTAGAATTACCTGCTTTCTACTTGGAAACAAAACCAGTAGTTAGAACAGGTGCAAATGTAGTATGTCTACAGTTAATGACTTCTTTAATTTTGTCTAACTTGGACCTAGGATACCCCCTATCCAAGAACATTTTTATTAAACATTTTTATTAAACAGTCAACTTCACTAAAAACAAATGTGCATCTAGGCTGATCAACCTACTTAACTGGATAATCTACCCTCTAACATTAATTTCTTAAAGTATGGGTGTTGACTCTTAAAGTGCAAATAATTATTAGAAAAAGTTTATTTTTGTGTGTAGTACTAAAGACACACTTAGAATGAATGTCTACAGTAATATTCAAATCTAAAAAGTTGACCAATGTGGTTGAGTGCCTCTCCAGTGGTTTTAAGTGTGTGTGTGTTTTTTTTTTTTTTAAATTGTGATTTAAACGAAAAAAAAAAATCATTAAATTGCTGCAAATCTACTCAATTATCTCAAATAATCACTCCCCCAGAGGGAAAAAAAATATAAAAAAGTACAGTTTTGTACCTACCATAAATGTAGATGTTCGAGGATCCACATTGCTGCAGTCCTAACACTTGGGTAGTCCACTGTCCCAGTCGGCCCGAATACCAAAGTATATGGCTGACGTCGGTCAAGGCGCATTAGTCTGACGTCAGGACGTCAGGGTACAAATGCGCATGACCGACGTCATATCCTCAGTCTTTTCTTGCCCCAGATGTCAGAAGACCCTAAAAAGATAAGGCCAAAACCAAAAAACACCAAACCCTCCTGCACCAAAAATATGTACAATATATACAAAATTACAAGAGTATAACCTCACCCACACAACCACCCCTAAACACAGAGGGGAAGGAGGGAGGGTAAATTGGACTGCAGCAATGTGGATCCTCGAACATCTACATTTATGGTAGGTACAAAACTGTACTATGTTCTTCATTCCACATTGCTGCAGTCCTAACACTTGGGTAGAATCCCAAAGCAGAGGTAAGGGAGGCTGGCAAATCATAAAGAAGCAGGAGCTGTCAACATGCCTTGCAAAATAGCTGTGGCAAAACCAGCCCTAGATTTAGAGTAGAGAGGAAGGTGGTAATGCTTAGAGAAAGTATGCACTGAACTCCAAGTAGCTGCCTCCAAAATATCCTTAGTTGCCACCCCTTAGAAATGCTGTTGAAGTGGCAGTAGCCCTAGTGGAATGAGGCCTAATCCCAGCTGGAATCTCCTTGCCATGATGGGAATAACAAAATGCAATGCAAAACCCAATCCACTTAGAAATAGTTTGTTTTGACACAGGCTTGCCCTGAGAACTCAAAGCAAAAGAAACAAACAACTGCTGAGACTGCCTAAAATCCTTAGTCCTGCTTAAATAATAACGCAACTGCCTGTGTACATCTAAAGTGTGCAAAATCTTTTCCCCCTTATTTTGGGGATCTGCATAGAAAGTAGGCAAATGAATAGTTTGGTTTAAAGCCACACTAGAAACCACCTTAGGCATAAAGGAAGGATTAGTACGTAATGATACCCTATCCTTATGGAAAATCAAGAAAGGCTCTACCGCCATAAGGGCCTGCAATTCAGAAACCCTTCTTGCAGAAGTAATGGCCAACAAAAAAGCAGTCTTCCATGACAAGTATTTCAATTCAGCAGTAGCCGCAGGCTCAAAAGGTTGTAGAGTAAGTTTCTCCAACACAAAATTGAGATCCCAAGCAGGAGTAGGAGCTCTACGTGGGGGTCTTATATTCTTTGCCCCTCTAAGAAATTGCTTGAACAAAGGATGCGAAAACAATGGTGGGTCACAATCATAGTGAGCTGAAATTGCTGCAGCATGAATCTTAATGGAAGAGAAAGACAAACCTTTGTCCAATAACTCAGTAAGATATTGAAGAGCCACACTCAAATTAGGCTCAGAAATCTCCAAATTCTTTGCTGCACTCCAAAATAAAAATCTCTTCCATTTTTCTGCGTACACTTTCCTTGTACTAGGTCTTCTGGCTTCCATAATCACATTTAAAACTTGTTGAGGAAGTTGAGACCTGCTGTGTTTCAAAACAGAATATGCCAGGCTGTTAGATGAAGAGAGTGAAGCTTGACATTGAGCAGATGACCGTCCCTCTGAGACAACAGGTGTGGAATCAAAGGTAAAGGCCATGGAGGCTTCCTTACCAGACTCCTCAGTAATGGGTACCAGTGTTGCCGAGGCCAATCTGGAGCTATTAAAATCATCCTTGGCTTGTCTTGTCTGACCTTTAGGAGCACCTTTGGGAGAAGAGGCAGAGGTGGAAAGGCATACACATGAAGATTTTTCCAACTGAAAGAAAGAGCATCCACTTTCCAAGCTGTGTGATGAAACCTCTTTGTGCAAAACTTTGGCAGCTGGTGGTTTAGTGGAGAAGCGAACAGATCTATGTCTGGAGTTCCCCATGACACTGTCAATTTCGAAATACATGAAGATCCAGTTTCCACTCGTGGGGATCCATGATTTGTCTGCTTAACACATCTGCTAAGGAGTTCTGTGCTCGGCAGAAACCTTGCCTGAAGAGTTAGTTGCAAGCTGAGCGCAGTCTCCCATAAAATCATTGCTTGCCTGCATAACGGGTAAGAATGTGTTCCCCCTTGTTTGTTGATGTACCACATGACAGTTGTGTTGTCTGTTAGAATCAACACCTGCCCTGGAAGAAGTAACTCCTTGAAAGCCATTAATGCAAACTGGACTGCTAACATCTCCTTCATGTTGATATGTAGATGCTGTAGTCTGGCAGGCCACTTGTCTTGTATCCACTTTCCATTTAGATGAGCTCCCCAAGCAATGTCTGAGGCATCTGTCGTTAGAATCTGACTCGCCTCTGGCCGGGTCACAGAGAGTCCCTTGTTTAGGTGACAGTCCTGAGCCCACCACAAAAATTCCTGTTGAATGCAAGGTATTATTTGAATGACAGTGTCCAAATCCTGGCAGTGCTGTGTCCATACATTTTGAGATACCATTGCAGCTTCCTCATATGCAGTTTGGCATTGGGAAGCACCAGAATACAAGATGCCATGAACCCTAAGGCTTGAAGGACTGTCCTTGCAGTCAGCCCGGACTGAAGAGATAGTTGATGGAAGTAAATGGAGAGATTCTTTTGTTTGTCCGGGGTTAAAAAGGCCATCTGGGCTGCTGTATTCAGTCTCACACCCAGAAAGCACATGTCTTGAGAGGGTACTAGACTGGACTTTATTTCGTTCACAGAATACCCTAGGCATCTTAGCACTGCTATCACATATTCCAAATGCTGTAAAAGGTCCTCCTTTTCTTGAGCCAGAATCAGGCAGTCGTCCAAGTAAGGATAGATTTGTATTCCTTTTAGCCTGAAGTAAGCTATCACTGGAGCCAGAACCTTTGTGAATACTCTGGGCGCAGTAGATAAGCCAAAGGGCAATGCAGAGAACTGATAATGGGAATTCCCAGCTCGAAAACTCAGATACTTCCTGCAACTTAGTCTGATAGGCACATGAAGGTAAGCCTCCTTGAGATCTAAAGTTACCATCCAGTGATCTTTGCCCAGCAGAGGTAAAAGCTGTTGTAACGTCAACATTTTGAACTTGGGAATGTCCAGATAAGTGTTGAGGATAGATAAATCCAAAATTGGTCTCCACGTGTTCCCCTTCTTTGGTACTAGGAACAGGCGAGAATAAAATCCTAGGCCCCTTTCTGGCACAGGAACCGGCCGAATGGCCCCTATTTGGAGTAACAGAGAAATTTGCTTGTGAGCCTCTTTTCTTTGTAGAGGAGGAATGTCTGGCATGCCTTTGAATGGAGGCAAGGTATGGAAATAAAACCTGTAACCGTGGTGAATGATATCCAATACCCATCTGTCTTGGGTAATTAAATCCCAATTTTCTTTGAAAAGAGCCAGCCTTCCTCCCAAAGGTGCTGCCAGGCGAGAATGTACTGGCAGCTGAAAAGGCAGGTCATTGGGTCTGTTTACGAAAGGACTGACCCCTGCCCTCACCAGAAGACTGAGCAGGTGAACTACATGTTCTAGGCCTAAAAGAACCTTGAGCTCTGCCCCTACCACGTCTAGACCTACCCCTAGACTGGGAATCATAAGCAGGATATGTCCATCCCTTAGTAGGCCAATTTCTACTAAACTTTGGAGGCTGCACCTGCCAAAAATCTTTAACAGTCTGCATAGACTTAGCCTTGTCCTCCATTTTCTTTAAAACTGCTTCCACAGGCGAACCAAACAACACGTCAGACTGTAATGGAGCATCCAAAATCCTTGTCTTAACATGCTCAGCTAAATTCTGATCCCTCAACCAGGCGTGCCTACGAAGAACAGAACCAGTGGCAGCCACCCTCGAGGAGGCCTGCACAGCATCAAAACCACATTGCAAGGAATGCTTACCCACCTGTTCAGACACATGAACTAAATCCTGCAACTCTTTACACTCAATACCTTCCGCCAGAGCATCCACCTTAGACTTCAATTGTGAAAGGAGATAATTTTGATATTTTAACATGTGAAACTGGCAATTCAACGCCTCATGGCTAAAGTGGAAGAAGTATACACTTTCTTTCCCCATCTATCCAAAGCCCTTGCCTCTTTATCAGGAGGAACAGGATTTTTAACAACAGAAGCCTTAACACCTTTAGGTCCCTGAGAGACAGTTTCGGGTCTGCCCTAGGACTCTTAAAAGATACTTATGAGCTTCAGGCACCCTATAGTACCTATCTGGTTTAACTGGGGCAGGAGGCAAAGAATCAGGGTTCAGGGAAGCCTCTGCAAAAACATCTTCCACCACATTCAGAACAGGAGGTATAGCTAAAGGCCTATGCTGGGGTAAAACAAAATTCCCTAAGCCTCTTCCTGGAATCAGAGAAATCTTGACCTTCCCATTTAAAATGCTCCCTCATGGAATGAAGAGTCTCTGAAAATGAAAAATCCTCAGGAGGAGAAGCTGAAGGAGTAGAATCATCCACATCAGAATCAGAATAAGGAGGAAACTCCTGCAAGTCTTCAGCCAAGACTCAGAAGCCTCGAACACTGCTCAAAACTCTCAAACTCAGGTTCCACCCTAGGCCTCTTATCAGGAGGGCATAGAACCTCTAATCATAGTAATCAAATCTTCTGCCATTTTAAGCATATGTTTCTTAGGCAAAGATCCTGAAGAGCTAGGAGAAACCCCACTGAAGTTAAACCTGGCCTGCCTCTCAAAGAAGCCTTGGAAACAGAAGGGAGGCTCTAACCACCTTAGGAAGAGAGGGAAGAACAGCCACCTGAGAAGCCCCTTCAGCCTGGCCTACCTCCTGAGAGGACACATCCTGTAACAGTAAAGTCTCTCCCTGAGACTCCAAAGAAACTCCTGGCAGAACCTCCGGCTCCACTGAGCCTTCTAAAGAACCGACGTCCGGGACTGACGGTTCTTCCAATCTAGGCTTTGCTGCTTTGTCCTTGCGTTTTTGACGAAGCGCCGGAGCATCCGGCGGCATTTTATAATTACAACGCTTCCCAAAACTAACCTGGCACAGTCTAACCTTCTCTTAATAGTGCGTTTGTTAAATCTAGCACAAGAGCGGCATACAACGTCGTGCTCAGGCCCTAAACAAGGTATACACAAGGTATGGTAATCCGTATGAGGTATCTGTTTCCCACAAGAAATACAGTTATTCACTTTTTCTGACATCCGGTTAAATACTCAGGCAAGAAAAAACCAAAATATTCCCCAACCGGGTACTTAGCCAACTTTGATTCGGTCTGAAACTCCGACTTCAGAAAATTTCAGAACGCCAACCTGCACTTGCAAAACTGCTTCTGCATCGGACCATGCGGCAAAAAAGACTGAGGATATGACGTCGGTCATGCGCATTTGTACCCTGACGTCCTGACGTCAGACTAATGCGCCTTGACCGACGTCAGCCATATACTTTGGTATTCGGGCCGACTGGGACAGCGGACTACCAAAGTGTTAGGACTGCAGCAATGTGGAATGAAGAACATCAGCAAGTTTTCCTGTTAAAACCTAAAAATAAGCTTTTAACTAAAAGAAATAACAGCTGTAATTTATTTACAATTTTAGCACCAAGAGGCAATGACAAGAACTGCACTAGAATGGTCTTGGTGCAGAAACTCGAGAATATTCATTTAGGGCAGTAAAACACATTCAAATGGTAAAAAAAACCTATAGAAACAGAATTAGCTTAAATAAGCACTGTAACTCTTATATTGCAAGAGAAATAAAACTCCAAGTACATAACTTTCCAAAAGGAAAAAAAGCAAGCAAATCAAGAGTACACAATATAAGCATATATAGAAAACCACAGACAGAAAAATAAAAACCTAAAATGGTTTGTTAACCAAACTCCATAGCTAAAGTAATCCAGAGACAAGAGTGGTTTTCCAAAAGATCCTTCTCTTACAGTGGCTCTAGAAAATTGAACGGGTCCTGTCTATGGTTTTGAAGGGCAGTCCCAGTCCTGCCAGGAGACTGGTCCTTCATACCAACAAAGTGGCAGTGGGAAGAGCTTTGACCTTTGACAGACTGCCAGAGGGAGGGCAGCACGGCTCTACTACCCATATGCCAGTATGGCAGTGTGCTTGTTGTGCTTTTCCACATGTGAGGCTGCCTGACCCAGGGAAATCTGAGGAAACCCTTGATTTCCAATCTTTCTTCCTTTTATAGGTAGTTTTTTTCTTGGGCAGGATGTACCCAGAGGCTTTGACAAACACTATATCAGCTTGGAATCAGGTATGGAAAATCCTAGACAGACTGTCATTGGAGCTCAAGAAGCACAATGCGAACAAGAGTTCACATTGTTCGCTGAGTCGAAGTGAAACAAGCATCTGGTGTTATGAAACTCCTTGTGGGAGATTTGTTTACTGTATGCTACGCAGTTGTGCACTTCAAAAAATGCTCTTCAGAACTGGAATTAGACTGAGAGATGAGCTAATCACTCTAGAAGATAATAGAAAAAAAGTCCCCTATGGAGTATTTATCTGACTTCTGGAGGTAGGATGACCAGTACAATCAGCACTGTGAAATGCATACAGATATGTACACTGCATGGCAAAACATATCTGATAATGTTATCAGCTGATGAACAGTCTGTACCATTGATATCATTATGGCCTGAAGTGAGGGCTTTAGCCAAAGCCCTGAGGGAAGGTAAAGCCCTCGAAGTCAGGCCAGCCACAGGTTACTTATACACATGATATCCCAAATGTGAGGATCCTTATACTACCTGTCATTAGTATGTATTCTGGCATGAAACCAGTGCTGGCCTCTACTGGGAATTGAAAAAGCTACAGCACAAATTGAGGGATCACTGCAGTTTTGTTGGTGAATAAATCCAAATGTAATGATTTACTGATGCAATAACCCTCCCTGAAGTAATACCTACTATTATTCATTATATTATTATTATTATGATTCACCCCAGGGATCACTCCAGTGGCTCTAATCGACAGAGGCACTAGGAACTAAGGTCGGGTGGCAAAATGCCAGAGTAATCCTATGGGCTAGGCTTGAAAAGGCTCCAGGGCCATTAGCCTAGTACACACCTATGAACCTATTATGTCTATTTATGAATGCATGCAAGACTGGTCAAGGTTTCATAATTTCATTACAACATCACAAACCAAGCAATGTACAGAAAGTTGCTTTCCATCAAGTGAACGGCAGTTATACCGTTATATATGAAACAATACAGATGTGCTCCATGCATTGCTGCTGAAGTATTTATATTGTTATTTAGGAAAACATTTACTTTAAAATGTTAATATTTCAAAAAAACGATGAGATTTCAGAAAATTGATCATCATAATGAACAAAACTGCCACTCTCACCTTAACATGTACAGTTATGAACAAATTTAGAACTGTTTGCACATCTACTTAAAGTAGTCTGTAATTATTACTTATTTATTCACCTATGTAATTACTTGAATTTGTATACCAATGCAGTGCACTGATCCCAGTGGACCAATTTCAAGCACAGCCCAGGTGATTACAATCACAGAAAAGAAAAAATACATTTGTGTAAAAGCAACAAGCAATTCAGCAGAAAGCAATTTTGACATACCTTTTCATAGTACGTGTAATACTCCAGCTTCTACATGTCATCATCTGAAACATCACATTATGATAGATAATATTTTTACATGCACCATGGATAGTTTCCAAGATGACACAAATTGCTTAACAAAATACAACATTAGCAGTTTAAGTCCATATAAACATACATAAAATGATTTCTGATGTATTTATTAGTAATGCTAAAGTGGGAAGTCTGTATGGAACAGCTGAATAATATGTACTTTTCTACTACCATTTATAGTTCAAGAGACACTAGCATGTATCTCCTGCCCAATTACTATGATTACATTTTGCCAGAAAAACACTGGTTATGTGATTAACAGTGTATAGGTGGCAAGTGTGACAACTGTCTTAGCAATGATTTGGAAACAGAGTTAAAAATAATGCAGCTGAACAATGGAAAGTTTATATTCCTGAATAAAATGAGACATGTTTTAATACACGTATCAAGGTAACTGTGAAGGTTGTTCTTCATTTATGTCCAAGATCACAGATAGCACGGTTACTGTTGAATTTTTCTTTTTTTCTGTTATTCTTGCTTTGCACTCTTTCAGACCAATGACCTAAACTGACATTTGTTCACTTTGTCTACAACATACATCTGTCAAAATCACTAAGAGTGGAAGCCCTTCTCAAGGAGGGTCTATATCACAAGATCAAAGCTTTAGGTAGTCAAATACCGAAAGCTTGATCACTAAATATCGAAGTCCGAAAATTGCAAACGTCTGTTTCCACACAGGGAAACAATTCTGTTGGCCAAAAAAAAATTAAAAAAAGTATTAAACACAAATTATGTGGGACCCCCCCCCCAACTAAATATACCAACTCCGAGATCACTGTACATTGCAGAAAAGGGCAAAATCCGCATAACGGCCAACCAAATTGTTTCCCTGTGTGGAAGCAGCCATTCGTGCTTTTTGGACTTCGATATTTGGTGATCGAGCTTTAGGTATTAGACTAGCTGAAGCTTTGATCTTCTGATATAGATCCCTCAAGGACATTTGTTAACTGGTGCCTCACTTTTTTGTTTTTTTTAACACATTTATTAAATTTACACAATTTTAACAGTGTTGCTGGAATACATGTAATGACATAAAAGAAAAGCTATTGTGAACATTTTCTATTATTTTTCTGCATTATATGTAGATGTTTTCTTTAAAAAAATACTATTCACTACATTACACAAATTTCTCAATTCCTCCCTTCTTTTAGATTTCATTCCTTTTCCTGAACATTATGCTGTATTTACTGTTCCCATAAATTTCATTTATTTCTATGTAATTTCCTCCTCCCCTTTTCTGACGATCACACCTCCAGTTATTTTATCACCTTCACAATATTCAATATTTCAGTTATGGTTGGATCAGTTTTTTTAATTTTCTAGTAATTGCTTTTTGGCAGCCAACAGCATTAAACTTAATAAGGCCTTACTATATTTAAGCAATCCAGATCCTAGATACCCAGCTCAAAAGAACAATTTTCTTTGTTAATGTCATTTACTCCCCAACATTTCTGACAAAGTACTAGTCAGGGAATTTTTATAAATTTTATAAATTAAAATCTGTCAATTTGTTGTAGTCCCAAAAACACATTCCAAATAACCTCCTCTTTCCCATCAGACCTCCAGGAACTATCTACTGGTGGAAAAATTAAAGTCTGCTTGGGGTATAAAAATACTTATATGAACATTTCCCATGCAAAAATCTTAAACCTTCTGGACTGTGTTGCATACCTGAAAATCATACAGATGTCTTCCCACTGTTCCTTTTAATAATGCCTCTCCATTCGCTCCTCCTAATGTTTTCCAACCTATTCCGATTGATTCTTATTGTCATGCAGTATTTTATATGCCCACTTACTCATTATCCCTTTTTAACAGCTTCTGTTCCACACACAAATAAATACTGTATCACAGCTGGTCTTTCCTAACCCTTTATCTTTGCCTATATTCAAAAGCCACACCAACCTCAAACTTGTAATACACACAAATCCAGATGAAAACACATCAGTCCAAGGCAGTAGATAAAGGAAATACAGTTTCAATTTAGCAGATTTGTCCAAACAATCCTAGACTTCAGAATAAATGTTTTGAAGAGGTCTAGGATAGTTTAGACAAAAGTGCTAAATTAAAACAGTGTCTACCATATTCTACTGCCTTGGACCGATGTGTTTGCATACATTCTGTTGAAACCGTCTCTTGGTAACTCACTTTTAGGTCAGATGTGGAGGAGGGATGAGATCAACTCAAAGATGGTCATCATCCAAGCAACCTTGAAAGGTACTTTGGTCCATCCAGTTCCCTCCAGCAAACTCACTGATGTGATTGTGTTTTACTAGGGTACACTACCAAAGGCACCACAGTTCTCAGAAGCCACCCAATCCTGTTGCTTGAGAAGTGAAAGAAGAAATTTTGATAGTAAGCCCTAACCTCACCCTCCTGGCAGACGATATAGATTTTACATTGTCTTTAGCACCTACAACACCTTCCCTTGTTTAAAGGTTACAGCTTGGTAATACCACGCCCAATTGTCTTCAGAGCTTTTTTACTGTTTCAAATACTTTGCTTGTTGGTGTCAAATTCACTGGACCAAAGCCACCTCCCACCAAGACTGGCAATACAGCATCTGATGTCCACTCCTATCTTCCCCCAACTCCTCCAGCTCCTTGGTCACATACTGAACCAGGGTCAACAGGGCTGCAGTAAGGGCTTATGACTCTCTGCCATGGAGATAGTTAGGGGGTCACACTAACACATTCTGAACGAGGTTCATAAGTACTCTTACTAAATCTGCCAACTATGATGTTAAGTGAAGAAAAAAATCATATGAACACTGAGAGGAGACAAACGATGCAGCTTTATTTAGAAACAAAAATGCAAATATTTTTTTTGTTACAGCTTTTAAGCAATGGAATGTAGTATTACACTTCGAGTACAGAACCAACACAATAGTTTATTAATATAATAAATACTGCTCACAATCTGAAAATGTCTTCAAACTGTCACATATATATATATATATACACATATACATGTGTGTGTGTGTGTGTGTGTGTGTATATATATATATATATATATATATATATATATATATATATATATTTTTTTTTTTTTTTACGTAATACATTCCGAACATTGAATGTTCTGAATGCCAAAAGGAAAGAGACTGAAAGGGAAAACATCGAAAAACAAGTTCAATTAAAAAAAAAAAAAAAAATATAGAAGTTATGTATTTACCAGCATCTGTGTTGTCCATTTTCATTCTTCCTCATGAATGGGTCAAGGATCCGACTCTGCTGCATATACAAGTCTTTGGATCCAAATCTTGAGCTCCTCCCTCTACCCATAATGTTCTATCCCATACCCAACTCCTCAGATTGAGTTTGCTGCCTTACTCTCCACTGTGTTATAGAGACAGAACAGACAGAAGAAAAAGGCTGAGGCTCAAACCAGGAACATGAAGGTTCCAGTATCATCCAAAGATCCTTCAAAGAGTGACAAAGATGGTGGATGGCTGGGAGGGAAGGTGAGAAAGAATGAAAATGGACAACACAGATGCCAAGTTATGGTAAGTACATAACTTCACAAATGGGCACAGTCCCCAGCTCTGGGCCCAGCTCCGGGGCGGGGGGAGTCACCCAAGACATAGATGGGCAAGCCCTGAAAGCCTCCAGGAACACAGATTCTTCAGGAGAAGGAGATTGGGAAGACGAGCCACCCTTCTGTTTGAGGATTTCCAGGGTGTCCTCAAAGGAGATACTATCAGGTGAGATTGGGGGGATCCTTCTCCCTCATCAAAATCAGTGTCTTCAGTGACAGGCTTCACAGAGGGCTCTATGTGCCTCCTCTTACAAGTTCTCTTCCAAGGTACCTCTTCCATGGGGTGTTCGGAAGAGGTGTCAGAAGAGGGGGAAATCCCTCTGGGGAACATGTGTGGAGGCTTCCTGGAGCTGGTTGACCCTGAGGAGCAGAAATGATGGGCTCCGAGCCTAGACCCAATAAGGGGCGAGGGTTAGGATCCAAGATTAGGGAAGACAGCTCTCTATGCGAAGAGAAAGTCCTTTTCACAACCCGAAAGGCTGACAGACCCAGGAACCCCCCCCCCTTTCCTTAGAGCCAAAGCAGCTGAAGATGGTAGGTCGGGGCCAACCCTGGATCCAAGCCCTCTGGAGAGAATTGGACCTGAGCTGTCCAGAGCAGAGGCACAGAGGGAAGAGATGGATCTGACAAAGTAGGAGCTGAATCCAGCCCCTCAGACCTGGCGCCTACCTCTTGGATCAGAGTCCCGCTCTGATCTGAAGGTATCAGAGCAGGACTGGTCAGGGACACTGTCAGAGTCCAGGAAGAGAGCTTCCTCAGATCAGACACCAAACCTCTTGTGGATCTTGGATCCTGGGACTCAGAAACCACAAGTCAGATCAGAGAAGGAGACTGCAATGGCTGGGCAGGTGTACTCACAGATCTGAGAGGGGATAGAGTTGGCAGGACTCCATCTGGATATGAGCCCTGAGGAATTTCCCCATCAACCTGTCCACATCTGCCTCTGTCAAGTTTCTTGAAGATCTGGATGATGCTGTGAAAGCTGGCCTAGAATGTTTCTTAGGCATATGAAATAATTGTCAGGGTAGAGCCAGACAAACAGGCTTTAAAACAAACTCTAGCGACCACCTCCTAGCTGTTGGATCCTAGGGTCTGGGATCTGAGTAAGAGGAAGAGGGGAACATCACACCTATCTGATTTGATGAGGCCTATGGATCCCAGGGAGGCGCAGGACTTTGGGTCCGATGATGTCAGATCAAAGATCTTCCTGACTTTTTCAGATGGCTCCGATGAAGCCCTCAGAGAGTTCTGGCAGGCTTGTTTCCTGAATTCTACAGAAACTTGGGGAGCTTTAGAGGGGGTTTGAGCCCCAGAAGAAGCAGCAGCAGCAGCTGGAAGTAAACCCCTTAGAATCAATTTGATGCACCTGTCAGAGAAGGCCCTGGGTTTAAAGGTGGCGCAAATATCGCAGAATGACTTAAGATGTCCAGGCCCCAGGCAGTAAACGCACTTCTTGTGGGCATCAGAATTGGGGATCTTGCGCCCACAAGAAGAGCATTTCTTGAAATCAGTGGGTTTCTAAGACATTTCAACAACAGTAAACCTTACACAAAGTAAAAACTGAACAGTCTCCAAACAATGGTAAAAAACAAAGAAAAAACTACTTAAAACCACTGTTAAGCCAGAAGACAAACTTTAAACAACTGTTTAGCGTCAATGTAACATTATTTCAAGCTTTCATCAATAGCAATAGACTTCTACAGTAATGAATTACACGAAATAAACGTGAGCTTAAATACTTGAAATAAAATTGTTAACCAATCACAATAAAAATACAATTAAAAAACACATCCAGTGTTAATTGCTACTCTGTTTAACCCTTTAGCATCTAAACTCCTTTAGCCAACCTACGGTCCTTCAGAAAACATTTAATATTTATGGTGTCATTAAAACCTGGTGTTTTGTCTGGCTCTAATCTTACTTGCCATTCAGTTTCTCTTTGCTCAACTTCTTATAATTATTGCACCTAACAGTATGCCTATATAGGGCATTATTGTCATTCTGTGTTTTAATACCATAAAGATGTTCCTTTATCCTGGTGCCCAACTTCCTAGTGCTCATTCCTATATAGTAACTTGGACAGCTTAAAGACAAAGCTTTGTATACTATCCCTTTAGTCTGGCAAGTATATCTTCCAGGTATTTCTGTAGTGTACTGTAAATGTTCTAACATCATGTTAGGCCCTTCATATATAAACCTACAAAACTAGCACAAATATTGCACTTAAAAGTGCCTTTATCTTTGTTGGTACGTAGAGCTTCAACTTTAGTGTGGTCATGTTGTAACATTTGTTTACTGTTACTGTTTTTTTTTATAAACAAAGGAAGGTTGTTTTCCTAGGATGTCAACTAGGTCTATATTCCCTTTTATAATCTCCCAATCATTAGATATAATATTTTTGATGTCAGTACTATCTACAGACATTTCTATGGCATATCTAGCCCTAGCTGTTTCCTCTGTAGAATTACATTTATCTTTCTGCTGAAACCCTTTAACTAAGATGGGTTCAAATTGTTCAGCTCTCTTGGAAATGATTTCCTGGGCATTTTTATTTAACTTGTCTACCCTACAGCCTCTTTCTTTAAACAAGGTAGTAATAGAGTTTACCTCTTCTATGGTGAACTTAACTTTTGCAAAAGGTACTCTTACGATGGATTTTACTTATAAAGATAATATCCACTATAACTCTAACACCTATCACATCTTAGCCAGTATTAATAATGGTTCCAATTTCTTAAAGTTTGTATTAGGAGGTAAAGGATACATACTTTGTTTTCTAGATGTACATTTAAACTGGGACACTATTAACAATAAACTTGTAAGTAAAATGCAAGGCAAAAGCACCTTTTCCAACAGTTATCTTCACCATTGAGTAATCATCCTAACTTTATAAAAAACAACATACCCAGATGCCAGTTTATAAGAGCCTCTAGGATGACAAGTGAAGATAAAGACTTTTTAGATGAGATACACTTTATTACTGCCTTTTTTAAAGAAAGAGGCTATAAAGTACAGATGTTAAATAAAAATGCCCAGGAACTAATTTCCAAGAGATCTGAACAATTTGAACCCATCTTAGTGAAAGGGTTTCAGCATAAAGATAACGGAAATTCTACAGAAGAAACAGCTAGGGCTAGACATGCCATAGAAATGTCTGTAGAGAGTACTGACATCAGAAATATTACATCTAATAAATGGAAGATTATAGAAGGGAATAGAGACCTAGCTGACATCCTACGTAAACAGCCTTTCTTTGTTTATAAAAAGATCAGCGACATTAAACAAATGTTATAATATGACCATACTAAAGTTGGGGCTCTACATACCAACAAAAATAAAGGCATTTTTAAGTGCAATAGTTGTGCTACTTATAGGTTTATATATGAAGGGCCTAACGTGATGTTAGAACATTTACAGTACACTACAGAAATACCTGGAAGATATACTTGCCAGACTAAAGGAATAGTGTACATAGCTTTGTCTTTAAGCTGTCCAAGTTACTATATAGCAATGAGCACTTGGAAGTTGGGCACCAGGATAAAGGAACATCTTTATGGTATTAAAACACAGAATGAAAATAATGCCCTATATAGACATACTATTAGGTGCAGTAATTATAAGAAGTTGCTCTTTGCAGGGGTAGAACACACCTTATGATTTAAGGGAAGGAAATTATAAAAATCAGGTGGAGCAAAGAGAAACTGAATGGCAGGTAAGATTAGTGGCAGACAAACCACCAGGTTTAAATGACACCATAAATATTAAATTTTTTTCTCAAGGACGGTAGGTTGGCTAAAGGAGTTTAGATGTTAAAGACAGAGTAGCAATTAACACTGGCTGTGTTTTTTAATTGTATTTTTATTGTGATTGGTTATCATGATTTTATTTCAAGTATTTAAGCTCATGTTTCTTTCGTGTAATTCATTTCTGAAGAAGTCTATTGCTATTGATGAAAGCATGAAATAAAGTTACATTAATGCTAAAGAGTTGTTTTAAGGCTTGTCTTGGAGCTTAACAGTGGTTTTAAGCATTTGTAACAGTAAACCCTAACTGTAATAAGTGTACAAAAACTGAACAACCTGAGAGGTTAATAAAGTACGCTTCAACTAAGCTACACACAAACTAAAACACATTTTAACTAAGCTACATGCTTTTTTATATAGCTATGTAAATTAAAGAAGAAAAAGTGACAAGAAGGGCATAAAGGGAGCAAGAATAATGGCAGGAATAGAGAACAGGAAAAGCCCTAACGCCTGTGAAAACTGAAGGAGGAAAAGAACAGAAAAACTATAATAGCTAAATAGCAAAAGTTTGTCAAAAAAAAACTTTACACCAAATTATTTAAAAAAGATTTCTCTCACAGCTGAAGAATGATCCGTTTTGTCAGGAGGGCAAAGAACAAGATCTGAGGACTTGGGGGATGGGATAGAGCATTATGGGTAGAAGGAGGAGCTTGAAATTTGGATCCAAAGTATTGTATCTGTGGCTGAGTCAGATCCAAGGATCGGATCCTAGACCCCTTCATGAGGAAGGCTGAAAAGAGCAAAAGCAGATGTAAATATTATACTTGCTCCCCTGCACTCCAGACACCTGGATAATTTTATATTTATATATATATATATATATATATATATATATATATATACACACACACACACACACATATATATGTATATATATATATATATATATATATATATATATATATATATATATATATATATATATATATATATATATATATATATATATATATATATATATACACACACACACACACACACACACATGTATATATATATATATATATATATATATATATATATATATATATATATACACACATATATATCACCTCCAAGATCGCATCACAGTTGGGAAAGTGAAAGATGCAGTACCCGCTTTACCAACATTTTGGGGTTGTACACTGCTGGCTACAGAGTGATGAAAAAGCTGGTTGACATTTTATTTTTTTGATCTCTTTCCGTTTGACATTCAATGTTCTGAATGTATATATATATATATATATATCTATAGTGGTAGGGGTGGGTGTAAGTAGGAACATGAGTTTGCACAGCAATAAAGTAAACCTTGAAGTACTGCCACTACCAGTGTTATTTTTCGCAAATGACAGGCTTATTCGTAATGCTTCCTGAAAGTCGGAATGAACAAAATCATCAGAGATCTTAATATGAGTTTTCAATTATTTTTGGTGATTGTTTAAAATCTCATCAATTTTGAAAAAAGACATTAAGTGTCAACCCTTTTGCAGTTCCTGAAATCTATCACTTAAGAGCTGGTCACTTTACAACCGGGTCCTATTCTTGTAACAAGCTGTTATTTCGGTTTTCAAAAAAAATGAAGGTGCGCTGCCATTCTGTGAAATACTTAGGACACATACAACAAAGACACAGCACAGAAACAGTCACACGTCTAAAATAAGAGCAGTGACACCTTTCTGAACATGCAACATACAAATGGTTAACCTGTTACTAGTATGGCAATAACTATTTGAGATTTTTGTTAACGAACAAGTACAAGCAGACAGGATGACATAATGTGGCTCCTTTTACAGATCAGCTACATGATTAACAGTATAATAAGGATGAAACAGGGAGACAAAAGCAATAACAGTCTCATAGGTGCTGATCTTGACACCTTTGCCTTTACCAAAATACAAGTATCCAGCAATCACTGGGTGATTTAGCACAGGGAATGCAAAACTTGCTATCAAGTGCAATCATACTATAAACAAGAAGAACAAAGCTGCCCCGATAACGTGAAAATCAGGCATGACAAGGGGAACCCCACCCAAAAAAAAAAGAAGACAAGATACAAATCAAGAAATCAAGGTTTCTATAGACTTATAACGGGCAAGCAGAACTGTACAATACAAACCACTTTCCGACTAAAGCAAACTCATATTTATGATTAAAGGAATGCCCCTCTCAAACATAATGATAACGTGACAGAATCAGTATGAACCAAAGGTGCTAGAGTAGTATGCTAACATTTTCTGTGCAATCTGACAATCAGAAGAAAAAGGTACTTTGGTCTTCTGCTTTATATTCAGTTTATGTACATAGAAGTCCAATATACTCCTGCCTCAGTGTAAGTAAAGCACACTTGACAACCCTAACAGTACAAGGATTCCTAACATGTACAAATGCTTGGTGACTGGTTCTGAAACCCATGTGACACTCATATCATTTGTGAATCCTTTTTTAACCTGTAAGACAATTACTTTTACACATGTAAACAATAAAAAGTCCTACATAACTGTAAGCAATATAATACAATCTTAAGAAAAAAATACTTAAATCCATTGCGAGCTATGCTATTAAGGATGGTGCATCAATAAATGAAAATTCAGGAGAACAGTAAAAATCATCTCCATTGTGAAGACCAACATATAACGTAAAATGAATTTTATAAATAGCAAAATTTAAGAGAATATATATATATATATTTACATTTTTAAGATTTTTAATATATTTATATATAAACAGCTATATAGTGCACCTAAAATATGAATAAATGTGTTTCACATCACAAGTCCTTCAAGGGTAAGTGAGAAGTTTATATTACACTTATTTACCTGACAGAAGGCTGCTTTCTAGGAGGTTGTACTGTATTACTTCTGCATTTACATACTATGAAACACTAAAGTGTACAAACATGCTATCTTTTACTCTCTCTCAGAAGACTACAATCACACTGTGGCACTGCTAAAAGAGCGGAGGCTACATGTTCACTGGCATCACAACAGTGTAATGGAAACTCTCTCACTTCTGTCAATATTCTTACTACAGTGATCCACATAGAAAACAAACACATAGGTGTTTAACTTGCAGATGTACTTCTGAGTTAAGTAAACTCAGGTGATGGAACTTGCTGTTTTTTCCTGCTTTGGCTATACTATGTTACGCTACTGCAAGAAAACAATTACTGCTAACATTCACATAAATTTGATAAAATATATGCATCACTCAAACAGTACAGGAAGGCTAATAACAGAATAAAAATATATGTAAATACCCACTGCAGAGAACATTACTGCACTTGTAAGTCACCGTTTGTTTTAAAATAGTTTTAATTAAAAAAATACTGCAATTTCCCTGACTTCTTAATTTCTAATGGGCAAATACCTGAGAGCTAGTCTGTTTAAACCCTTCCAATCACCTGGAGAAAGACCAACTAAAAAACAGTTACGGTACACATACACTAAGAAAATTGTCCTGACCATATTTTTATAACACATCTGCTTTTTCAACCTTTACTTCCATACTAGGATAAAATGTTACTGCTGTAACAGATAACAAATTAAGTACCAATAACTCCTGGCTGCCATAAGCTCAAAGCATCTTGCAATTAATTTCAGTACTGGTATTACTTGGTATTATATCTCAAAAATCTACAGTACACTTCAAAGTGAAAAACACCAGATCACATTAAGTAAGTTAATTACAACAGCACTGCACAGAGGGGCGACTAGCGGAAAACAATACATCATCTGACAGCTCAGCCTGCTCTACTATCCAGAAAATTCCAGCACTCATTAAAAAGAAAAGGTAGTTCACCCAGCTTCAGTCAGAGGCATTTTAATATACAACTAGACTACAGTGCAAAGACTTCAAAAGTAAAATTAATGAGTGCTATGTTGCAAAAACTGTATGAATGGTCATAGCAGACTACTTTTTTAGCAATACTTTTGTCCTTTCTCTTTTCCCAGACAGATTCCCCTGTTTTCAGATCACACAAGAATACAAATGCTATGCATAAAGCTGCTTTCAAGCAATTTGGGGTGTTTAAAAAAAAAAAAAAACATATTTTCCAACACTGTTATAGGTGAACACTAGGAATAATATCTTCACAGCTAAATGTTGCAAATGTGCGGCACTCACACTATCTTTCATGTCCTCTTCAGACCTTAAAGCTCAACTAAATGAGGCACATGACTATCATTACATAATGATTTAATTCCTGGCATTTTTTTACACTGTGTTTGCAAATCTGTAATGGAACAAACAATATTGTTGCAAATTTAACTGCACTGAATCAGGTAATAACACAGCTGTATACTCAGATATCCAACTAAATAATCCTTAGTTGTGCAAAAACAGAAACTACATACAGTGCAGAAAAAAATATTTTAACAATGCATTTCTTTGGAGAACGATGCACAGCTCCCTTTCGACAATTATTTTGCCTATTTAGCTTGAAGATGGATAGTGTATGAGCATTCACTTTAAATAAACATACAAACTAGAAATGGATGGAAATCACTTAGAAGTACAGTCCTCTCTTCCAATAAACATCAGCTGTGGTTACACAAAAGAGTAACTATATGAAAACCCCCAGTACACAATCTTAAATATATTCAAGTGGATCCACAGAGTACAGGTAAATAACAGATGCAGACAGAGAACGAACCACAGGTACCGGTTTCTAAAAATAATCACATGCTCTGCCATATCGTTTCCAATCCTGTGACCTGTCCTATTACAAATACATCAAGTAACAACCATTACTATTATGGCTTGTTTGTTTCCACAGTTAGGGTATTCTGCTGCGGAGCACTTTGATAATCACAGCATCCTCCTGAAAATCTGCCATGCAGCCTCTCAGTAACTTTAAAGCAGTCTGTAATGGACCAGTCTGTTATGAATGTACTCAACAGTCAATTCTTTCCATTCTACAATGGACTGCAAACATTTTATGACAAGGAATCTACTGATTTCGTAGTAGTATCTTCAGAGAGAGTTTCACTTGAGATTCCAGCATCCCCATTCTGAAAACCATCCACGACTGGGTTCTTTTCTATGTCTAATAAAATAAATGAAAAACATGAATCAAGATTACATACACTTACAACACAAACAAGCATGACAGGCTGCAAAATTTCCTTGATTTGATCTCCTGCTGCTTACAGTAATAAAAACATAAGAAATACTGTCATTGATACTCCAGTCATTAGATTACTAAAGTATTTTCTACAGTACTTTCTCTCTTTCACACCTACACTTACCCTGCTTTGGACAGTGTCTGGCAAAATATTCCAACTTTAATTATTGTTGACATCCTATCAGTCTCACTACATAGTTATTGCTACACTATATTCAGCTACTTCATCAGTGATGGACAGAAGTTCTTGTACAGGGGTATGTGCCTCCCCTCCCTTTTTACTCCTGTCACATGCCATACTCACTACACACCACTTGATATACTTTCAGAAAGAGTGTTCCTTCTGCTCCTTCTCAGAATCTGGCTTTCAAACATTAAGGCAGCAGGCTGGCCTCCTGTGGTCTTGTCCCACCTGTGATCGAGCCAATCAACTGGAAAATTAAGACAAGATGCAGAAATTATGCAAAGTTTAAATATAAAAGGAGTGGTGTACAGCTGTATTACAAGGGCAATCTATATTTTTTTTCAGGGCACCAATAATGACAGCAAAAGTGAAAGAAGACCAGAGTGGATGATCAACTGGCTGTGGTGGCAGATGTCAAGCAGAAAACACTGGTTCATTGGCAGTGTATGGATCGGCTCCCTATTGCGCTGTCGCAGAAGCAGGTTGTTGAATGCATCTTTGTTGAACTGAAAAGCGTGAAAAGGCAAAATAGCGAAGCAGCTTTTCAGTGAATACTTTCCCTGGGAAAGAATTAATTTGGCCGCTTTCACTACTTTGCCTTTTCGGCACTGTAGTGCGATCTCAGAGTTGGTATATTTAAGTGTGGGGGCATTTCATGTTTTACAGTTTTTTTTTTGTTTTTTTTTTTCGGAACAGCGATTTTTTTCCCTTGGAAAAAAATCACTGTTCTGAGGTTTTGACGTTGTAAGCTTTCGCTTGCATGGGGTCGATTATGTGTCGTTCGCTCTTCTGAACTTGCGATATCATAATATAGACCCTATGGATCACTGCCTAAGCAAAAGGCAATGATGCCATGATCAGGCAAAGGTTCTCAGTCCTGGGATGTCTTACGTATGTTTGCTGATTACTGGCAGCAAAGCTGTAGTGGGCTCATCTGGTGCCCAGTGCACCTCCTCAATCTGGCATCCCTCAACAAATTATGAGAAAAAAGAAAAGAAAAAAAATCTGTTCTCTGATTTGGTGCTCCTCCCTTTTCTCCTAGCTATACTTCTGAATGTAGACAACCTGTGTACAGTGGTAACAGTATGCATTGTCCACAGCAATATTTCATTTTTTAAAAGAATGTTATGGCAACAGGCATCTGTTGTGCTACTGTGGAAACTGTAAAACTTCACTAAGATAATAACTAGAGGATGGGAATGAAATGTGGACACTGAATTCTAATTAAACAAACACAAGCTAGGAAAATGGCAAATTAAGAAGTTATGTACTCACCATAATGTTTCATGTGAGTTGTTCATCTCACCTTCATTCTTGACTGATGGGTTCAGAGCTGATCCATCAGTTCCAGTACGGCCATATGCAAAGCCAGAGCTCTTTCAGTAGCTCGAGGCCAAGCCCCTATCCCATGATGCACTGTGAATTACCTCACATCTTGTTTGCTGGGTGTACTATAACCATATAAATCAGCTATCCCCCTATGGAAAGGAAGAAGACACTGAGCAACCAGGATGAGACCAACATCTAGATCAGCTATCAGCCAGGAGGGGGGAAGGAGGGAGGGACGTAAGAATGAAGGCAAGATGAACAACTCACATGGAACGTTATGGTGAGTAGATAACTTCTTAATGTGAAGTTGTTCAATCTCGCTGTTCATTCTTGACTGATGGGTAGCGTCCCTAGCACCATCAATCTCGGGTGGCTCATGGGAGTACATTCTTCAGGACCATAGACCCAAAGGAAGCCCTGCCCCTGGAGGCCTTATCAACTTTGTAATGAGTGATAAAGGTATGAGGTTTTGATCAAATGGCTGCTACACAAATGTTATCAAGGGGCACTTTGGCTTGGAATGCAGAGAATGTAGAAACTGCTCTGGTTGAGTGAGCTTTAATCTTGTGTTGCAAAGGCATATTAGCAGCTGAACAGACAAAGGTGATTCAATCAGATAACCATTTAGACAGAGTTGTTTTAGCCACTGGTCTACCTTTCCTGGATTCAGAGAATGAAACAAAGAGCTGGTCTGATTTTCTTATATCTTTTGCTCTAGCCAAATAAAAACTGAGCTCTCTGTGAACATTAAGTTTGTGCAGCATATACTCCAACTTGTTGGAATGATTAGGGAAGAAAACTGGTAACTCAATAACTTGGTTGATATTGGTTTCTGAACAAACTTTGGGCAAAAAGGAGGGATTCGTCTTAAGTGATGCTCTGTCAGCATGAAAAATCAAATAAGGAGGGCTGATAGATAAAGCCTGAAGCTCTGACACTTTGCGGGCAGAACTAATAGCTACCAGAAAAATGGTTTTCCACGACAGATATTTGAGGTCACAAGATGATGCTGGTTCAAACGGGGGAAGGATTATATGTGACAGCATAAAATTTAGATTCCATGGAGAATAGGGGGTTTTCACAGGTGGTCTCATATGAAATGTCCCCTTGAGAAAGGCCTTGGATAACTTGTGGGATATGATATTTAACCAGTCAGTCCCAAGATGAAAATTAGACATAGCCATCAACTGGACCAGAACTGTTGCTGCTGCCACTCCTTTGTTAAAAATCATAGTCAAGAATTCTAGTATGGATGTCAAGGAGGCTTAGTAGGGATCAATATTATGCTTAGAGGCCCATATGGAAAATCTCTTCCACTTACTAAGATATAATCTTCTAGTAGATGGCTTATGAGAAGACAAAATGATCTGTTTCATCTAATTGGAAAAGTTATGAAGCCTGGCTATGAGGGGAACTGAGCAGCCAAGCTGTCAGCTTCAATGACTGCAGCGAGGGATGAAGTTCCCCCGATGGATGTGTCAAAAGTTCTGGAACTGGGTCCAGAATCCAGGGATCCTCCAAGAGATGATGTTGAATGAATGGGAACCAAATCTGCCGAGGCCAATGAGGGGCTATAGGGATGATGGCCCTTACCAGGGATTTTGCTTTCTGTAGAACCTTGGGAATCAATGGAATTGGTGGAAATGCATAGAGGAGACCTGGGGGGGCCAATAGTGTACGAGTGCGTCCCTCTGGGCTTCTCCCGGAGGGGGAATCAGGGCAAAGAAGCTTCTGCATTTTGTATTGATGTGACTGGCAAAAAGGTCGCAGCAAGGCTGGCCCCATTTGCAGAAAATCCTGTCCGCAACCTCTTTCTTGAGGGCCCACTCATGTGGCAACAAGATTGCCCTGCTCAGTTTGTCTGCTATCACGTTGGATCTGCCCGGGATGTGTATTGCCAACAGAAAGCGCTGGGAGGAAACAGCCCACTGCCAAACTCTGAGGGCTTCTCGGCAAAGGGGGTAAAGATCTGGTTCCCCCTTGCTTGTTCAAGTGCCAGACCACTGACATGTTGTCTATCTGAATCGCAATCATTCCTACAGGAAGAGAGTCCTGGAAGTACTGCAATGCCAAAAGTACTGCTCTCATCTCCAGAACATTGATATGCAAGTGTGACTCCTGATCGGTCCATGTGCCTTGGGCAGTCTTTCCCTGAAAATGCCCCCACCACCCTATCAGGGAAGTGTCCATGGTCACAATGGCTACTGGAGGGGGTAGAACAAAGGGGCGTCCTATGGTGACATGCAGAGATGTCACTCACCACTGGAGATCTTTCTTGCAAGAGCTTGTAATCAATATCGTGTGGTCTATGGGTAGTTCCTGATAAGACCACTGAGTGAACAACAGCCACTGAAGGATCCGCATATGCATTCTTGCTAATGGTTTGGCTAGGATTGCTGCAGCCATCATACCCAATACCTTCAGAACTTCTGAAGCTCATGCTCTGTCTTTCGATACCAATGTGTTGACATGCTGACGAAGAAGAAAGACTCGTTCGATTGGTAGCCTTATAGTGGTGGTTGAGGTGTCCAGCTCTGCCCCGATAAAAACGATATGCTGCGATGGCGACAAGGCAGACTTTTCTGAGTTGACTGTAATACCTAAGTGACTGCACAGTGACAGAGTGTACTCCCTTGCCTGAATAAGTGGATGCCTGGTGGTGGCGGTAAGGAGCCAATCGTCTAGGTATGGAAACACCCGGAATCCTAGATGTCTCAGGTGAGCCGTGACCACTGCCATACATTTGGTGAACACTCTGGAGGCTGTAGTGAGACCAAAGGGCAGGGCTCAAAAAGTACAGTTTTGTACCTACCATAAATGTAGATGTTCGAGGATCCCCATTGCTGCAGTCCTTACTATTGGGTATAGTCCGCCGTCCAGGGCGCATTAGACTGACGTCAGTACGTCAGGGTACTAATGCGCATGACCGACGTCATATCCTCAGTCTTTTCTTGCCCCAGATGTCAGAAGACCCTAAAAAGACAAGGCCCAAAATACCTGCACCAAAATATGTACAATATATACAAGAATATATACAAAAATATAAGCATGTAACCTCACCTACACAACCACCCCTAAACACAGAGGGAAGGAGGGAGTTGGACTGCAGCAATGGGGATCCTCGAACATCTACATTTATGGTAGGTACAAAACTGTACTATGTTCTTCGCTCCCATTGCTGCAGTCCTTACTACTGGGTAGAATCCCAAAGCAGAGGTAAGGGAGGCTGGCAAATCATAAAGAAGCAGGAGCTGACAACATGCCTTGCAAAACAGCTGTGGCAAAACCAGCCCTAGACTTAGAGTAGATAGGAAGGTGATAATGCTTAGAGAAAGTATGCACTGAACTCCAAGTAGCTGCTTCCAAAATATCCTTAGTTGCCACCCCTTAGAAATGCTGTTGAAGTGGCAGTAGCCCTAGTGGAATGAGGCCTAATCCCAGCTGGAATCTCCTTGCCATGATGGGAATAACAAAATGCAATGCAAAAGCCAATCCACCTAGAAATAGTTTGTTTTGACACAGGCTTGCCCTGTGAACTCAAAGCAAAAGAAACAAACAACTGCTGAGACTGCCTGAAATCCTTAGTCCTGCTTAAATAATAACGCAATTGCCTGTGTACATCTAAAGTGTGCAAAATCTTTTCCCTTTATTTTGGGGGTCTGCATAAAAGTAGGCAAATGAATAGTTTGGTTTAAAGCCACACTAGAAACCACCTTAGGCATAAAGGAAGGATTAGTACGTAATGATACCCTATCCTTATGGAAAATCAAAAAGGGCTCTACTGCCATAAGGGCCTGCAACTCAGACACCCTTCTTGCAGAAGTAATAGCCAACAGAAAAGCAGTCTTCCATGACAAGTATTTCAATTCAGCAGTAGCCGCAGGCTCAAAAGGTTGTAGAGTAAGTTTTTCCAACACAAAATTGAGATCCCAAGCAGGAGTAGGAGCTCTACGTGGGGGTCTTATATTCTTTGCCCCTCTAAGAAACTGTGCTTGAACAAAGGATGCGAAAACAATGGTGGGTCACAATCATAGTGAGCTGAAATTGCTGCAGCATGAATCTTAATGGAAGAGAAGGACAAACCTTTGTCCAATAACTCAGTAAGATATTGAAGAGCCACACTCAAATTAGGCTCAGAAACCTGCAAATTCTTTGCTGTACTCCAAAATAAAAATCTCTTCCATTTTACACTTTCCTTGTACTAGGTCTTCTAGCTTCCATAATCACATTTAAAACTTGTTGAGGAAGTTGAGACCTGCTGTGTTTCAACACAGAATATGCCAGGCTGTTAGATGAAGAGAGTGAAGCTTGACATTGAGCAGATGACCATCCTTCTGAGATAACAGATGAGGAATCAGAGGTAAAGGCCATGGAGGCTTCCTTACCAGACTCCGTAGTAGTGGGTACCAGTGTTGCCGAGGCCAATCTGGAGCTATCAAAATCATCCTTGGCCTGTCTTGTCTGACCTTTAATAGTACCTTTGGAAGAAGAGGCAGAGGAGGAAAGGCATACACATGAAGGTTTTTCCAACTGAAAGACAGAGCATCCACTTTCCAAGCTGTGTGATGAAACCCCTTTGTGCAATACTGTGGCAGCTGGTGGTTTAGTGGAGAAGCGAACAGATCTATGTCTGGAGTTCCCCATGACACTGTCAATTTTGAAATACATGAAGATCCAATTTCCACTGGGGATCCATGATTTGTCTGCTTAACACATCTGCTAAGGAGTTCTGTGCTCGGCAGAAACCTTGCCTGAAGAGTTAGTTGCAAGCTTAGCAGTCTCCCATAAAATCATTGCTTGCCTGCATAGAGGATAAGAATGTGTTCCCCCTTGCTTGTTGATGTACCACATGACAGTTGTGTTGTCTGTTAGAATCAACACCTGCCCTGGAAGAAGAAACTCCTAGAAAGCCATTAATGCAAACTGGACTGCTAACATCTCCTTCATGTTGATATGTAGATGCTGTAGTTTGGCAGGCCACTTGTCTTGTATCCACTTTCCATTTAGATGAGCTCCCCAAGCAATGTCCGAGGCATCTGTCGTTAAAATCTGACTCGCCTCTGGCCGGGTCACAGAGAGTCCCTTGTTTAGGTGACATTCCTGAGCCCACCACAAAAATTCTTTTTGAAGGCAAGGTATTATTTGAATGACAGTGTCCAAATCCTGGCAGTGCTGTGTCCATACATTTTGAGATACCATTGTAGCTTCCTCATATGCAGTTTGGCATTGGGAAGCACCAGAATACAAGATGCCATGAACCCTAATGCTTGAAGGACTGTCCTTGCAGTCAGCACGGACTGATGAGATAGTTGATGGAAGTAAAGTGACAGACTCTTTTGTTTGTCCGGGGTTAAAAAGGCCATCTGGGCTGCTGTATTCAGTCTCACACCCAGAAAGCACATGTCTTGAGAGGGTACTAGACTGGACTTTATTTCGTTCACAGAATACCCTAGGCATCTTAGCACTGCTATAACATATTCCAGATGCTGTAGAAGGTCTTCCTTTTCTTGAGCCAGAATCAGGCAGTCGTCCAAGTAAGGATAGATTTGAATACCTTGAAGCCTGAAGTAAGCTATCACTGGAGCCAGAACCTTTGTGAATACTCTGGGCAGTAGATAAGCCAAAGGGCAATGCAGAGAACTGATAATGAGAATCTCCAGCTCGAAACCGCAGATACTTCCTGCAACTTAGCCTTATAGGCACATGAAGGTAAGCTTCCTTGAGATCTAAAGTTACCATCCAGTGATCTTTGCCCAGCAGAGGTAAAAGCTGTTGTAACGTCAACATCTTGAACTTGGGAATGTCCAGAAAAGTGTTGAGGAGAGATAAATCCAAAATTGGTCTCCACGTGTTCCCCTTCTTTGGTACTAGGAACAGGCGAGAATAAAATCCTAGGCCCCTTTCTGATACAGGGACTGGCTGAATGGCCCCATCTGGAGTAACTGAGAAACTTGCTTGTGAGCCTCTTTTCTTTGTGGAGGAGGAACGTCTGGCATGCCTTTGAAAGGGGCATTGTATGGAAATAAAATCTGTAACCGTGGTGAATGATATCCAACACCCATTTGTCTTGAGTAATTAAATCCCAATTTTCTTTGAAAAGAGACAGTCTTCCTCCCAAAGGAGCTGCCAGACGAGAATCTACTGGCAGCTGAAAAGACAGGTCATTGGGTCTGTTTACGAAAGGACTGACCCCTGCCCTCACCAGAAGTCTGAGCAGGTGAACTCCTGTTCTAGGCCTAAAAGAACCTTGAGCCCTGCCCCTACCACGCCTAGACCTACCCCTAGACTGGGAATCATAAGCAGGATATGTCCACCCCTTAGCAGGCCAATTTCTACTAAACTTGGTGGCTGCACCTGCAAAAATCTTTAACAGTTTGCATAGACTTAGCTTTGTCCTCCATTTTCTTTAAAACTGCTTCCACAGGCGATCCAAACAACACATCAGACTGTAAAGGAGCATCCAAAATCCTTGTCTTAACATGCTCAGCTAAATTCTGATCCTCAACCAGGCATGCCTGCGAAGAACAGAACTAGTAGCAGCCACCCTCGAGGAGGCCTGTACAGCATCAAAACCACATTGCAAAGAATGCTTACCCACTTGTTCAGACACATGAACCAAATCCAGCAACTCTTTACACTCAATACCTTCCGCCAAAGCATCCACCTTAGATTTTAATTGTGAAAGGAGGTAATTCTGATATTTTAGCATGTGAAACTGACAATTCAATGCTCTCATGGCTAGAGTGGAAGAAGTATACACTTTCTTTCCCCACCTATCCAAAGCCCTTGCCTCTTTATCAGTGGGAACAGGATTTTTAACCACAGAAGCCTTAACACCTTTAGGCCCTTGAGAAATAGTTTCTGGGTCCGCCCTAGGACTCTTAAACAAATACTTATGAGCTTCGGGCACCCTATAATACCTATCAGGCTTAACAGGAGCAGGAGGCAAAGAGTCAGGGTTCAGGAAGCCTCTGCAAAACATCTTCCACCACATTCAACACAGGAGGAATAGCTAAGGGCCTATGCTGGGGTAAAACAAGAATTCCCTAAGCCTTTTCCTGGAATCAGAGTAATCCTGGCCTTCCCATTTAAAGTGCTCCCTCATGGAATGCAGAGTCTCTGAAAATGAGAAATCCTCAGGAGGAGAAGCTGTAGGAGTGGAATCATCCACATCAGAATCAGAATAAGTAGGATACTCCTGCAAGTCTTCCGCAGAAGACTCTGAAGCCTCTGAACACTGTTCAAAACTATCAAACTCCGGTTCCACCCTAGGCCTCTTATCAGGAGGGGGCATAGAACCTCTAATCATAGTAATCAAATCTTCTGCCATTTTAAGCATATGTTTCTTAGGTACAGAACACCAAATGCTAGGAGAAGCCCCCACTGAAGCTGAACTTGGCCTACCTCTCAAAGAAGTTTTGGCAACAGAAGGAGAGGCTCTAACTACCTTGGGAAGAGAGGGAAGAACAGTTACCTGAGAAGCCCCTCAGCCTGGCCTACCTCCTGAGAAGGCACATCCTGTAACAGTAAAGTTTCTGCCTGAGACTCCATGGAAACTCCTGGCAAAACCTCTGGCTCCACTGAGCCTTCTAAAGAACCGACGTCCGGGACTGCCGGTTCATCAACCCTAGGCTTCGCTGTTTTGTCCTTGCGCTTTGACGAAGCGGCCGGAGCATCCGACGGCATTTTATAATTGCAACGCTTCCCAAACACTAACCTGGCACAGTCTAACCTCCTCTTAATAGTGCGTTTGTTAAACCTAGCACAAGAGCGCAACCAACAACGCCGTGCTCAGGCCCTAAACAAGGTATACACAAGGTATGGTAATCCCTATGAGGTATCTGTTTCCCACAAGAAATACAGTTATTCACTTTTCTGACATCCGGTTAAATACTGAGGCAAGAAAACCAAAATGTTCCCAACGGGTACTTAGCCAACTCTGTTTCGGTCTGAAACTCCGGTTTCGGAAATATTTCAGAACGCCAACCTGCACTCGCAAAACTGCTTCTGCATCGGACCATGCGGCAAAAAAGACTGAGGATATGACGTCGGTCATGCGCATTAGTACCCTGACGTACTGACGTCAGTCTAATGCGCCCTGACCGACGTCAGCCTTATACTCTGGTATTCGGGCCGACTGGACGGCGGACTATACCCAATAGTAAGGACTGCAGCAATGGGGAACGAAGAACATCTGAAAATGACTGGCTTCCAGCTGGAAACACAGGTGATCTCTGGATGGCCTGGCCATCTTTATGTGGTAGTACTCATCCTTGAGATTTTTCGAGCACATCCAATTGTCTTTCCCTAAGAAGGGAAGAATAGACTGAAGCATGACCATTCGGAACTTCTCTTTCTTTACATATTGGTCGAGTCTGCTGCGGTCCAAAATGGGTCTCCAGTCCCCTATTTTCTTTGGAACCAAAAAGAATCTTGAGTAAATTCCGGATCCTGTCTGGTCTGCTGGGACTGGCTGGATGACTCTTTTTTGTAGCAACTTTCGGACCTCTATAGCTTGTTCCCTGTAACTGGGTGGAACGTCTGGGATTCTCCTTATGGACGGGGGGGGGGTGGCGAATGGTATAAAGTACCCTCTGGAAATGATACTTTGTACCCAGCTGTCTTTTGTTATTTCTTGCCAGGCATCCGGGAACAAAGATAAGTGACCCCCGACTGCCTCCAGAGCAGGACAGTCGGGCCTCCTTTCAGGAGCGCTGATAAGGTTGCCCAGAGAAGTGATCTCTGTCACCCTGATGTTGCGGACCCCCCCCCTCTGCCTCGAGGGCGGCATCTTCCATTATTACCCCCTCCTCTGCCCTGGAGGGGGCTTCATCACGTGTGCCCTGAAAGGCTCCTTGGACTTTCCGGAAAGTACAGTTTTGTACCTACCATAAATGTAGATGTCCGAACAGGATAGCATCTGCAGTCCTAACAAATGGGTTGTCCTGTCGTCAGACAGCCCTTCGGTCGGCCGGATTCCAAAGTCTGGGTCTGGCCTCGGCTGGTGTCGCACTTCACCCGACGTCATCTCTGCTGGTCTTCGGGTATAAAGGCATCAGCCGACGCCAGTTTCCTCAGTGTTTCTTGCCCCAGATGCCAGTTGCCCTCTTGGAAAGCTAAATTTTGGATAAATGCCAATGTTTCCAAAAAAGTAGAAGGCAAACACAAAAAATAAGCATGTATGTACATATATACAAACAAATACACCATAAGAGATCCCCCCCAGCTAGCTATTAGGAGGGTAAATACCCTAGGAGTACCACAGAGGGGAAGGAGGGTGGGTAATCCTGACTGCAGATGCTATCCTGTTTGGACATCTACATTTATGGTAGGTACAAAACTGTACTATGTCCTTCAAGGATGCATCTGCAGTCCTAACAAATGGGTAGAATACCATAGCCAAACTAGGGGAGGAGGAAGAAGAATTATGGTGTAGTTAGGATCCCTTGCAAAACAGCAGTGGCAAAGCCTGCTCGGGATCTAGAGTATAGAGGGAAGTTATAATGCTTAGCAAATGTATGCACGGAGGTCCAAGTAGCCGCCTCAATAATGTCCTTGGTAGCCACTCCTCGTAAGAAAGCTGTGGTAGTGGCTGTAGCCCTTGTAGAATGAGGCCTTATGTTCTGTGGAATTTGCTTTCCATGGTAGGAGTAACAGAATCTTATGCAATTTCCTATCCACTTGGAGATTGTCTGTTTGGAAATTGCTTTTCCTTCCCTTCCTGTTGCATAAGCTACTAGAAGCTGGTCAATTTTTCTATTGCCCTTGGTTCTGTCCAGGTAGTAGCGCAACTGTCTGTGTACATGCAAGGTATGCAGCAATGTTTCCCCGTGTTCTGTGGATTGGGAAAGAAGGTAGGTAGGTGGATTGCCTGGTTTAGAGACACTCTGGATACCACCTTAGGCATAAATGTAGGATTAGTTCTCATGGACACTCTATCTTGATGGAAGATTAGGAAGGGTTGTACTGCCATTAAGGCCTGTAGTTCAAACCCTCCTTGCTGAAGTAATTGCCAGTAGGAAAGCAGTTTTCCAGGATAGGTGTTGAAGGTCTGCTGTTGCTGCTGGTTCGAATGGAGGAGTGTCAATTTTTCTAGCACAAAGTTCAAGTCCCATGCTGGTAATGGTGGTTTCCTAGGAGGTTTTACATTCTTGATTCCTCTGAGGAACTGCCTGAGTAGAGGTGTGAGAAGACAGGGGATCAAGCTGTATTCTGCAGAAACAGCTGATGCATGTATCTTGATGGAGGAATAGGACAGGCCTGTATGGAGAAGCTCTGCCAAGTACTCCAGGATGTTGGCAATATCTATCTTTGACACATCTTTTCCTCTTTCAGAACTCCAAATGACAAACCTTTTCCATTTTCCTGCATAGGTCCTTCTTGTTGAAGGTCTGCGGGCCTCAAGGATAATGTCTTTAACCCTTTGGGATAAATCTGGGTTAGTTGCTCTTATGTAATGTTCCAGGCAGTCAGTTGTAGAGTTTTCAGGTTTGGATGCATGATGTTGTAGTCGCTCTGAGTTAACATCAAAGGAATCAGGGGTAGTGTCCACGTTCCTCCCCGAGACATGCTCCTCAGCAAAGGATACCAATGTTGTCTTGGACAATTTGGAGCTATCAGAATTATCCTTGGACGTTCCTCTTTGATTTTCAGTAGTACCTTGTGCATCAAAGGAAGAGGTGGAAATGCATATGCTGTCAGGTCTTTCCAACTGAAGGATAGAGAGTCCACCTTCCAAGCCAGTGGGTGGTATGTCCTTGTGCAGAATTTCTTGATCTGGTGATTGAGTGGGGATGCGAATAGGTCTATTTGTGGCATTCCCCATTTTTTTGTGATGGCCTTGAAGATGTCGGGGTGTAGCATCCATTCGTGAGCATCCGAGGTAGTTCTGCTTAACATGTCTGCTAGGATGTTTTCTTTTCCCGGTACAAATATTGCCTGTAACTGGATGTTGTAGCTCAGAGCCATATTCCATAGGTCCAGAGCCATTCGACATAGGGGGTATGAATGAGTGCCTCCCTGTTTGTTGATGTACCACATGACTGTGGTGTTGTCTGTCCTTATCATTAATTGGCCTTCTTTGAGGAATGGTCTGAAATTCTGGATTGCTAGTTTTACTGCCAGCATTTCTTTTGATTTATGTGCAGGTGCAGCTGATCTGGAGTCCATAATCCTTGAATGCATTTGTCCAGCATGTGGGCCCCCCAACCTAGGTCTGAGGCATCCGTTGTGATGGTTTGGCTTGCTTGAATGTTGTGGAAGGGCAAACCTGGGTTTGACTGGCATGCTTGAGCCCACCATAGGAACTCTTGTTTCAGGCATGGGATTAGTGGTATTTCGTTTTCTAAGCTGTGCCTGTGTTGAGACCATAAATTCTTTAGGTACCACTGTAGCTTTCTCATATGCAGTCTGGCATGGGGGACCAGGATTATGCATGATGCCATGAAGCCCAAGGCCTGCAGTACTTTCCTTGCTGTTAGTTTGTTCTGCTTTGTTAATGCCAAGAAGTAAAGAGGGAGATGTTCTTGTTTTTCTGCAGTTAGGAATGCCATCTGTTTTACTGTGTCCAATTCTGCACCCAAGAATGTTCTTGTTTGGGATGGTATCAGTCTTGACTTTTTTTAAATTGACTGTGTATCCCAGGGCTTGTAGTAAGCAAATGACTCTTTGTAAGTCTTGTGTCAGCTTGCTTTTGTTGTCCGCTTGTATCAGGCAGTCGTCCAGGTATGGATAAATTTGGATTCCCTGTAGCCTGCAATGAGCGATTACTGATGCCAGGCATTTTGTGAATACTCTGGGCGCAGTAGATAAGCCAAAGGGCAATGCTGAGAATTGATAATGCTCTGATCCTGCAAGAAATCTGAGGTATCTTCTGCAATTTGGTCGTATGGGGATGTGCAGGTATGCCTCCTTGAGATCTAGAGTTACCAGCCAACACTCCTTGCCCAGCATGGGAAGAAGTTGCTGTAGGGTCAGCATTTTGAATTTTGGAACGATGATGAATGTGTTTAAAGCGGACAGGTTGAGAATAGGTCTCCAACTTTTCTCTTTTCTTGGTACTAGGAAGAATCTGGAATAAAATCCTTTGCCCTGTTCTGTAGGTGGCACCCTTTCCACAGCTCTCATCTTTGTTAATTGAGCTATCTGTTTTAGAGCTTCTGTTTTTTGATTTGATGGTAGGTTTGGCATTCCTCTTTTTACTGGTAAGGTGTGGAAATGAAACCTGTAGCCTTGGTCTATAGTTTGCAAAATCCACTTGTCTCTTGTGATATAGTGCCAATTTTTGAAAATAAGGCTAACTTTCCGCCTAAGGGTGCTGCTATTTGTTCCCTGGAAGGCGTGTCAGAGCCAAGTCACTGTGTTTGTCCTGTTGTAGTGGCAGTGGTTGTGTCTGTGCCTCGTTGGTTATTGCCTTGCCATTGGCGCCTCTGTAGGCACCTCCTCTGGATTGATTTCTGCCTCTGGAACGTCTATTCCTGCCTCTCTGAGATTTAGAGGAGTCTGGAAAGGACCAATTTTGGGGCCAGTTCCTGCTAAACCTTGGGGCTGAACCTGTAGGAAATCTTTAACTGTTTGTACAGATTTTGCCTTCTCTTCCATTTTCTTCATTACTTGCTGGGCAGGAGAACCAAATAGACTGACCTTATCCATAGGAGCATCTAATAGTTTTGCTTTAACATGATCCGCAAGACCTGTTCTTTCAACCATGCATGCCTTCTTATAACTGTGCCAGTCATGGCTGATCTAAATGAAGCCTCCAGTGCATCATAGCCACATTTTAAAGAATGGTTACTAACCTGCTGAATGTTATTCACCATTTCTAAAACATATTTCTTATCTAAGGAATCATCAGAGGACAGTTTCTTAGTTAACTGATCAAGCATAAACTCTTGGTATTGGATCATATGAAACTGACAGTTCAAAGCTCTAGCTGAGAGAGTAGCAGAGGTGTATACTTTTTACCCCATCTCTCTAAGGACCTGGATTCCCTTTCAGAAGGAGAGGGTTTTTCGCTGAGGTCAAGCTACTGCCTTAGGCCCTGGGAGATAGTCTCAGGATCTGCAAGGGAGCCTTGTATAGGTGGTGATGAGTGTCCGGTACCCTGTAAAACCTATCGGGCTTGGCAGGGGCTGGAGGTAAAGTATCAGGAGCAGTGCAAACATCATTAAATGCATCATCTACAACAGGAAGAACTGGAGGTATAGCTAAGGGCCTATGTTGCGGTAAGTGTAGAAAGGTCCTAAGCCTTTTTCTTGAATCTGAGAAATCTTGTCCCTGCCATTGGAATTGCTCTCTCATGGCATGTAAGGTTTCCCCAAAGGAAAATTCCTCTGGTGGACAGGCAGAAGGAATAGATTCTTCAGCATCGGAATCTTCATAAATAGAAAAAGGAGCCTCTGGATGGTCTGTATTGTCTGAATTATCAGAAGAGTCATCTGAGGACATTGGCTCAGGGGGCTCTGCTCTAGGTCTCTTTTCTGGAGGTTGAGAGGCCCTGTCTGGGTGAGATTGGGATCCCCTTATTAAAGAGATGAGATCCTCTGCCAGAGTAAGCATTTGGGAACTGGAACTGGGCCTGTGAGAGGGGGGCTTAACAGGCACAGACTTAGCAGTTTTGGCTGCTTTAGCCCTGGCAAAGGCCTTTATAGACATGGCTGCAGGAGGCCTAGCAGCACCACGTGCTGGGGTAGAGACATCCAAAGGGATGGTGTCCGATAATTCTAGAGAAACCACATTAGTAGGCAAAACTTCAGAGGCCGATTCAACTAGGGTAGCAGGAGCCTCGGTAGTAGTCATGGATTCGGCTGAAGATTGACCCGTTTGCTCGGTTTCGCCGAAACCGAGACACTCACGGTTTGCTTAACCGTGGTTTCGCCGAAACCGCGGACCGCGAGTGTCGGTCTTTTCTTTGCTTTCTTAACAATTTGAGAAGTCGGAGGATCCGGCGGCATAATGTACGCAAAATCTGAGCGAAAAACTGTTCAGCAAACTCCGACCGCGCCTAAGCGTTCGTCGGTTGAAGGAAGCACAGGCTAAACAGGCTGCTACGTGATGGTCTGGGCCTAAACAAGGTAAGCAGTAAGAGTGGAAATCTTTATGAGGTATTTGTTTCCCACAAGTTAAACAGTTATTCACTTTTTCTGACATCGGCTGAGGCAAGAAAGAGTCCCCAACGGGTACTTAGCTTTAGAAGTCTTCAAGTAGTATTCGGTAGTAGTAATCTCTGGATCTGACCGACCGGCACTTGCGAACAGCTTCTGCTTGGCCACGCGGCAGGAAAGACTGAGGAAAATGGCGTCGGCTGATGCCTTTATACCCGAAGACCAGCAGAGATGACGTTGGGTGAAGTGCGACACCAGCCGAGGCCAGACCCAGACTTTGGAATCTGGCCGACCGAAGGGCTGCCTGACGACAGGACAACCCATTTGTTAGGACTGCAGATGCATCCTTGAAGGACATCCACATTTTCCCTCCCCTTTGACCTTCGGGATAACGCCGGGTAGGGGTGGAAAAACGGACTCCGACGGCAGATAGAGTCTTTCCCTCTTGTTCACACCTGGTCAAGGTTTCCTTCATTATAGGCCCAAAAAGGAATGAGCCGTCAAAGGGGTTGTTAACGAAGGATGACTGGAAGGGCTCTGCGAAGGAACACAAGCGCATCCAGGAATGTCTTCTAAGAGTGATTCCTGTACCCGCTGCCCTACTCGTTCCATCAGCTGCATAGGATATGAGACGTATAGACGAGCTGACAATAGAATTTAGGGTAGAAAGCTGGGCAGCAACTTTGTCAGAGGCACCTGCAGCTACTGTACTCTGAAGAGTATCTCCCAACTCCTTAAGGAGATCTCTCTGCAACCTACTAAAATGAGTTAAGTAGTTCAGTGAACGGAGAGAAAAAGTCACTGAACTGAACATGCATTTTCCATATCTATCCATGATCCTAGACTCTCTATTAGGAGGATGAACAGACGAGGAAGTCTCAGACATTTCCTTTTTGGAGGCCGCCGCCACCACCACCATGGCATCAACTGGGACCCCTTTGGATAAGAAAGTTTTGTCTGGTGGGGCTGATATAAACTTGTTAGGCCTCCTAGGGACAGGCTCTATGGACTTTGGTGACTCCCACGCCCTTCGAGAAACCAGCAGCATGAGCTCATCGAAGGGTGGAGACACCCAAGAGGTGGAGGGATGAGACCCAAAAGCCTTCAGGAAAACTGACTTATCCTCAGTAGGGCTTTTGGACTGCCAGTCACCCCTCTGCCTAAGGATCTCAAGTATCTTAGCAAAGGAGATATCCTCAGAGGGGGACCGCGGGGACCCTTCTGACTCATCCAAGTCAGTGTCAGATGTTAAAGACTCCTGTGGGGAGTCCAAGTGTCTCCTCTTGCACAATCTCTTCCTGGGGACCTCCTCAGTGGGAGCCTCTGGGGAGGTCTTGGAAGAGCAGGGGGCACCCTGTAGGACTACCTGAGGCTCTGGGTCTCTACGCTTAGCCTGGATGATGGAAGCAGAAGCAGACACAGGCACTTTATGGGATGAGGGAAGCAAGACCTGAAGTCAAGGATGTCTTTGGAGACAGAGCTCTCCTTATGGCTTTGAAGGCACCATGGCTCCGAGGGGAAGAAATTGACAGATCCGAGGGAACCGTCAAACCCTCCTGCACCAAGGCAGTGGGCTCCGCGCCGGAGGTAGGAGCCGAGCTCATCCGAGCCAAAGCCCCTAGAGGAAGAATCAGCAACGACAAGTCGGTCCAACTATCCTCCCAGGATCCGACTGGAGCGTGTCGGCACCGAGGACGTCAGAATGGATGGAGCCGAGGACACTGGAGCAGGTGTTGGCTCCATAGGCTCCACGATCAGCAGATCTCATTTTTCTGGCTCTGAAGGGCAGATATGGCTCTGAGGAGGAGTAGCCAAAGCAGAAGTAGTGGTTTTCGGTTCTGAAGCCGCTTGGGTTGGAGCCGACAACAATTTAGCAAGGCCTGGTGCCTGTAAAAGCTTCTGTACCAACTGATCCATATCCAAATCTGAAAGGCTGACAGATGATCTAGATGAATCACCGATGGTGCCGACTGGAGCAATGGTGACTGAGGCACTTCGGATACCAGCTCCAAGGCTGTGGGCCGGTTCTGAAAAGAGAAGATCGTTGACTCCGAAATGTGTGGAACCGATGTCTTATCAGATTTTTTTGATTTCTATTTTTTTGAGTCCTTGGATTCAGTAGATGATTTTGAGGACTTAGAGGATTTGCTGGCAACATCCTGGTCACTCAATACCTCTTGAAAGGGGTGTTTTAGCAAATCCCTATCCATCAATTTCCATTTCCTCTCTAAAAGCACCCTAGAAGAAAAGGAATGGCAGATAGCACAAGATTCTTGCAGGTGGACAGCCCCTAAACAATATACACATGTAACATGCCCACAGTGACTGACATTTTCTGGTTACAGTCCGGACATTTTTTAAACCCAGACTTGGGATGCTTGTCCTTATCTGCCATAACAACACTCTAACGTGGATACAAAAACACTGAGAAATAAGCAACAATAGGCACTAAATACACACACACACACACACACACACACACACACACACACACACACACACACACACACACACACACACACAGCCTAATACATAAGTATTGAAAAACTCTACAACTACTGTAGAATAAATGTAGCACACACACAAACTAACTAGGCTGCAAAACGAGGCCAACTATCAAAAGAGTAAATACAATAAGTAAAATATCACAGCAAAAAACTCTTCTACTATAATACTAAGTGCTCTAGGATATGCAAGACACACTCAATTCAACTAGGCCAAAAACAATGAGGCTGACTATCTAAAGACTAAATATAGCAAGAATATGATATCACACGGGAAGGGGAAAGCTATAAAAGCTAACTATTTAACTAGTTATGTAAAATACTAGAAAAGCTATTTCTGAAAGCTAGTAAATAGAAAAATTTCAAAGTTACTGGCCCGAGCATACACTGGAACCTCCGATCAGATGCCGCGGCAAACTAGATCTGGGGTAATTCACAGCGCATCATGGGATAGGGGCTTGGCCTCAAGCTACTGGAAGACCTCGAGCTTTGCATATGGCTGCACCGGAGCTGATCCATTGGCTCCAAACCCATCAGTCAAGAATGAATGGCGAGATTGAACAACTTCACATTAGATGATATGAAGATTCATGTCCTGCAGCTATAGACTTACTTTACTGACATTACTTAAAATAAAATAAATAAAATGAATGTCAGTGTTGTGCTCCCCATAAATGCAAAGCAACTGGCTGAAATGAATACATGGACTCAAAAAAAGTAAACAGTTGTCTCTTGCAGCTATTTTAAATGGATTTCAAAAATACTTGCAGACAAAGTTTTACAAACCAGTATTTATTGAAAGGAAGTTGAAAGTAACTTTACATGGAATTTAACAGTATGCACCCACCCTATATTAACAGGACTGCTGTTGATGGGGGTGCACCAGCAGACTTACAGTTGATGAAACGTATGTTTTTGCTATCAAAACAGTTTCATTGAAAGGGGTTACCCAATGAAGACAACTGAGGAATGTTCTAATGAAACAATGCAGAGTACAGCTTTTTCCTTTAAGCCATTACTTTTGGCAGAGTCTGATACTGGTTTGAATATGGTTATTGATTACAAGACAGAAAGTACAGTTGTGAAAAATCTTACCATAATAGCAGATGTCCTTGTCTTCATTGTTGCAGTATTCTTTCCTAAAGGGATTCCCTGTCTACAGCAGCCCAACGTCTGGCCAGTATACCAAAGGCTTACGATTTTAAGGATGTTGTACATCACACGTATGGCTCCCCCACTCATGGCGTAGGGCATAAAGGTGATGTACAGATGTACATACCTCAGAAATGAACAGCCCCAGGAGGAACAACAGTCCAATGATAGAAGGAGGAGCACGTGCATCCAGAAGGGAAAAAAAAGAAAGAGAAGAGAAAAAGGGGGAGGAGGGAGGGAGTGAATACTGCAGCAGTGAAGAGAGAAGCATCTCTACTGTTGTGTAGATATTTTACACAACTGTACTATGTCCTTCCATATCACAGTTGCAGCATTCTTTACTAAAGGAAGAGTATATAACCTCAACAGGAAACCTGTGAGGAGGAAGGCCCAGCACAGCCCTCAGGAAACCCATGCAGGACAGCTCTGGAAGCAGCAAACAATTTGTAATGCTTAGTAAAGGTATGGACAGAAGTCCAAGTAGCAGCTTCAAGAATGGAATTGGTATCCAGTTCTTTGGGAAAAAAAGCACCAGAGGAAGCCGCAGCCCTGGTAGAATTAGCCTTTACAGAAGCAGAAAGACATTTGTCATGAAAGGAGTAACAAAAAGAAATGACCAGAGCTGCTCAGAGTTTGGTGACTTTAGCCAGAAATCTTGAGTGCATCTGAACAGAAATCCAAGGCATCACCATCTGAGTTGGGGATTGCTGGAAAAAGGCTCAGTTTAGGCCTTTCCTATTGGTTAGACTGTGCTAAAACTGTAACTTCACTTGTATTTAAGCCTTGCATTTGCATGTAGCTGCACACAGTGCAATGGAGTTTAGCACTGCCATGCACAGACACACAGAAAGACAATTTTCCCTAGATATCAGCTAGTGAACCCTTCCAAATTCCCCTGCTGCACTGCGAGCAACTCAACTGCACACTGAGAAACACTGTTGCAGTTTTTCAACCCTAGCTTTCTACAGAACAGATCACTTTGTTAATCCTACAGCAAAACCTTGTCTAATTAGACCATTCCCTACTAGTAATTACTGTATAAACTTGCCACAATGGACTGTCAGTTTCCCACCACTTCTCCAGCCAATCTGATTGACATGGGCTTCCTGAGACAGTATATTAATTGCCTCATGTTTACTGACAACCACTTACTCCTAAAACAAACAAATCCAATATGTAAGAGATGTATATAGACTATGAATTTGGAATCAATTCTCTCACGTAAAAACGTGCCAAATATCAAACAGATTGTCAGCACACACACTTCACCTCTTGCGCATAACAAGCACACAACACACATAAACCCACATACGTGGAGGTACTCACTAGAAGCCTACAAAAAAATCAGAGACCTCCGAGTCTCAAACCCATTGCACACACCAAAGATTCAATAGAATTCACTACACATAACTCACATACCAGTATCTCATCTAATAAGCCCTTAAGGCAAAACACCTCAAAACCAAATGTCCTGGTCATAGCCGACTCCATAGTGAGAACTCACAGATGTCTCCCTCACCAGGCTGGACAAGGAGAAGGTCATGGTTAGCTGCCTGTCAAATGCCAGCATCCATCAAGTCTCTCACACACACACACACACACACACACACACACACACACACACACACACACACACATTCAAGTCTCTCCACAACAGTTCCACTATGACACTGTCATTAGTCCATGTTGTGGTGAATGACTTGAGACGTACCTCTCTGGACTATATGAGGCGAAACAAGACTGAACTCTCTGATTATGTGTTCCAGGCAGGTATGTCCCTAGCCCTAAGCAGCATTTTACCTTCATCCGGGATGATGCCTCAATATAAACAAAAAAATTACTGACTTCAACAATTGGCTTAGTTTCTGGTGTCAATCCAGGGAGGATCCGGTATGTGTTAATCTGGGAAGACATGGATGACAGATCATACTGCTTTGCCAGAGCTGATCTTCAACTGTCACCTCTTGGCTTTCAGTTACTGGCAAAGGTGCTTGCTTCTCTCATAGTGCCTTTTTAGGCAATGTCACAACAATAAAATTTCCAACATAAAAAAAATCCACTCAAGACAAACTCAAAGTCATGCTGCTTAATGCTATAATTCTGAAAAGGAAACTGCACTCTCTGGAAGCACACCTCACCTTGGTAGATGGTGACATCTGTGCAGTCACACAGATATGGTTCAAAGCCACAGAGGGCACCCCAGGCGTGCAAGGCTACAATGCCTTCCACACGTTCAGACCTCAAAATGAGCATGAAAGAACCAAAGGCGGAGATGTATCCATCTTCATTAAAGACAAATACACCTCGAGACTGGTTAAACAGTATGACACTCTTGAGCTACTCCACGTCCAACTAACTGTAGGTAAAATCCCTTCTCCAACATTGTTTGCTACATGTCCCCCACCATGAACCACGATAAACATACTGCCTACCTTGACTTACTACAGTCTCACGCTATACATCCAAACACCTTGGTCATGGGCAATTTCAACTATCTTTTCATGAGAGACATATACGAGCACTAACATGCTCACCCTGAGGTTCCTGGACTTTCCATGGGAGACATATATGAGCACTAACATGCTCGTCCTGAGGTTCCTGGACTTTGTCAATACACATGCTCTGGAACAGATGGTCTGTACCCCCACAAGGGACTCAAATGTCCGAAACCTAGTACTCACCAACACGGGGGGACACTGCACTACTCCCAGTGTGTGGCCTTCCCTGGTAAAGTCTGATCATAAATCAGTCTTGTATGAAGTAACGAATGGACCTGACCCCCCCCCCCCCCACACACACACTAGAACTAAAATAATGAAAAAAATTCTCCAAAACTAACTACAGCCTACTAAGCAATGGTATAAACAGTTTTGAACCCCCTGCTAATGCAGCAAACAGACTCCTATGCAGAGGTATACACAAATGCCTCGTATAACCAGTATAACCATTTATACAACTGTATAAATTTGGCTGTACCTGAACAGATCAAAATCAGGTCCTCACGAAAAAATAATCCACCCAGGGGGACCTCAAGTATAAATAGGTTATATAACAAGAGAAGGAAACTGATTTCCAAGAAGAAGGAGGAACTGACTCAGCACAGGAAGAGCACCCTTCACAGCCTGAACAAACAAATCAGATATCTTGTACAGTCCTGTAAAGCTAATTACAAAGCTAAATTAGCATCCCTAGCTAAGGATAATCATAAGACATTCTTTAGCTATGTCTGAAATCTAAAAGGGAAGGCCCAGCTTTGTGGCAAACTAGTACTTGATGGTACCACTCATACTGAACCTCAGAAGATTGCCAACCTACTAGCTGACAGATTTGGTGCAAACTTCAGCCCCCCCGTCCTCACCAGTCATACCCCAAAGCACAGCAGCCACCACTCCTCTACCTAGTATCTTCAAACAGCACATCATAACTGTGCTCTCCAAGGTCAAAAACATGGCCTCTATGGGACCAGGCTGCTTATTAAATAGCCTAAAACAGGACCTTGTAGAACCACTTGGCACTCACTCTAACCACAGCCTAAGCAGTGGCTTTGTTCCAGCAGATTGGAAAATAGCAACAGTAATCACCTTTCACAAAGGGGATATCAATCAACTGACCCTGGGAATTAGAGATCCATATGCCTAACCAGCCTTATCTGCACGGCCATGGAAAGAATCAGCATTGACCTTATTAACAAAGGAATATGTGACCTTAAAACACTTGACTTGACCAAATCTGGCTTCAGTGAGGGTAGATCATGTTTATTAAACATGGTGGACTTCTTTGAGAATGTCAACAAAGCCCTGGATGAAGGCAAAACAGTGAATACTGCCTATCTCGACTTGGCCAAGGTTTTCAACACAACCCCCCCCCCCCCACACACACACACACACACTCAGACATCACTGAGAAACTCTCCCAACTGGGGATTAACCCATATGTCACAAGGTGGGTAGTCACTGATAGAAGACATACAGTCAAAGTTGGGGATTCCACCTCTACCAGTAGACCAGTTACCGGTGGTGTACCACAAGGATCTGTACTGGGCCCTCTACTGTTTGGAATCTACTTCTCGGAAGTCCAGGCAAAATTAGATGGCCTGTGGCTTACCAAGTTCGCTAACGATTGCAAACTAAGTGCAGTCACTGAGTCCCCTAATGAAGTTAACATATTACAAAAGGGGCTAACGCAGACTAACTACTGCTGCCAAAGCCATGGACTCCAATTAAATGCAGAAAAAGTGCATTATTATACCCTTTGGCAAAGGGGGTGACCTTGCAAATTACAATACAGACAACACCCAACTAAGCTGAAATCCAGTGGTGTGAGACTTGGAAACACAGGTTGACAGCAACCTAAACCTCAATCACCATGTGTCCGCAGTGGTAAGGAAAGCCTTTTACATTGCACATTTCATAAGTAAGGGAATCGCATCCAGGACCAAAGATGTCATAACCCCTCTGTACTCGACCCTCATCAGACCACTAATAGAGTACAATGCTCCCTTCTTTCTGTACCACACCAGACACCTGCAGCAACTGCGGAGACCACAAAGCTTCCTCACCAATAAAAAAACATGACCTATGTGGACAGACTGAAAGCCCTGTCACTGTACTCTGTATATAATAGGCTGCAGAGAGGCGACTTGTGCTTGGCCTACAGAGCAGTCTCTGACCCTGACCTACTGGAAATGCTACACATCCACAAGTCAATTGGGACAAGATTCACTTGCTGCAGGGAACTTAACCTAGCCTGTGACATTAGCAGGACATGCTGGAGAGACATACATGTCTCCAGAGACTGAAGCTCTTCTGGAATAAACTCACAATTCACGTGAAGCAGAGCTCTTCAATGACTCTATTTAAGCAAAACTTGGACATTTAGGTGGGTGAATGCAAACACAGCTATGTCCCTCATGTACAGCGGCAGTCAGTGCTGACCATCAGCTTGCAAATATAGACCATCTAACACAGTCAGTTAAGGAATACGGGTATAACATGGCTAGGCTTGTAAAGGCTCTGTGGCCATTTATTTATTTTACATTTGTTTACCGGGAATAGCCTAGTAACTTCCTATGATCTTATTTATGATGATCCTATGACCTTAGACATTCATGAAGAAATAGCTTGCTTGGAAACAGCCAAACCTAAAGATCTAGGATGAAAAGAAACAAAAAGGTGCTCTTGTGAATGGTTTTAGTCTTATCAAAATAATATCTGAATTGCATATGCAAAGCCAAGGTGTGAAGAACCTTTTCATTAGCAGACTGTGGTGAAGGAAAAAATGTGGGCAAATTAATAGATTAACAGACAATTCATTAACCACCTTGGGCATAAAAGAAGGATTAGTACAAAGAGACACCCCGTCCCTATGAAAAACTAAAAAAGGAGGAACAGCCAAAAGGGCCTGAAGCTCAGATACTCTCTTAGCAGAAGTAACGGCCAAAAGAAGAACAGCCTTCCATGTACGATGCTGTAAGGAAGCTGAAACTGCAGGCTCAAAAGGAGTCTGCATCAATTTTTTCAAGAGCAAAATTAAGGTCCCAGGAAGGAGGAATAGGTTTCCTGGGAGGTCTAATATGAAGAACGCCTTTAAGAAATTGTTTGACTTCATACTTAGAGGGCCAGAGGAGGGGACAAAGGCAGACAAGCAGAAACAGCTGAAAGGTGAGCTTTAACTGAAGAATATGCCAACCCAGCATGCAGCAATTCATACAAATAAGAGAGAACCAGAGGAATCTCCACAGTAAGTGGATCCGGGTTACTAGCAAGGCACGAGACAGAAAATCTCTTCCATTTAGATGCATGGGATTTCCTGACATCCTGCAAAACACGAAGCACGTCCTCAGTAAAAAGGTGCCTAAAAGATATCAAAATCCTATCAAACCACAGTGTCAGTTGAAGAGTGGACAAGTGAGGATGGATGAAAGTCCCCTTGTCTTGTGTGAGTAGGTTCACCCTGTGAGGTAACTCATGGTGATTGGCCTTGGTTAGGTGCAGAAGAAGAGGGGAACCAATGCTGTCTGAGCCAAAAGGGAGTCACAAGCAAGACTTTGGGGGATTTCTATTTACCTTGAACAGGACCCTCTGTATGACAGGAAGGGGTGGGGAAGGCATAGAGAAACATCCCCTTCCAAGAAACCATAGGGTGTCCACCTTCCATGTCAGGGGACTTGGGACTCTGCTGCAAAACAGATGAAGTTGTCTGTTCAGAGTGGAGGTAAAAAGATCTACTTGAGGAGTACCCCACTGGTGGACAATGTCCAGAAACACATCTTTGTGAAGCATCCATTCGTGAGCTTGTGTTATGGACCTGCTGAGAGAGTCTGCCACAATGTTTTGTATTAAGGAGGTATAAACAGCCTGAAGAGTTACCTGATACCAGACAGCCAGATCCCAAACTTGAAGAGTTAGTCTGTGTAGAAGGTAGGGCAGTGTTCCCCCTTGCTTGTTGATGTACCACATTAATGTGACATTGTCTACAAAGATTTTGAAAGGCCCTGGAGGTAGGAGAGTATAAAAGGCCTGAAAAGCATGAAGAAAAGCTCTCATCTCCTTGATGTTGGTAAGGTCTGCCCTCTGATGAATGGGCCAAAGACCCTGAACCTTAAGAGCGCCAAAAGAAGCAGCCCAACCCATGTCTGAGGCATCCAAAAACAGTACCTGAGAGGGGACTTGAAGCTGAAAAGGAAGCACTGGGTTGAGACAGCTGATGAAACCACCACTGAAGCTCTAGTTTGAAGCACAGAATAAGGGGGACTATAAAGTCTAAAGGATGACAGTGGTGGAGCAACACTGACTTTTGGAACCATTGTAGTTTCCTTATATGGAGTCTAGCTAGAAGTAGCATAGGAACGGTTGAAGCCATGAATCCCAGAGCCCTTAAAAATTATCTGGTTGTAACTGAGACCTGAGGAAGAAGGGACTGAAAAAAGGCAATCAGAGTAAGAGCCTTCAGTGGTGGCAGGGAAGCCAGCATAGGAATGGTCTAAAGCCTGCAACCTAGAAAAACATGCTCCTTAGGAGGAGTCAGAAAGGTTTTCTGGAAGTTTATCATAAATCCTAGGATTTGCAAGAAGCAAATAGCACAGTGAAGATGCTGAAGCAAGGTCTCTAGGGAGGAAGCCTGAATGAGCAGGTTGTCTAGGTAAGGAAAGATTTGTATTCCCTTCATCCTGCAAAAGACAATCATAGGAGCAAGGCATATGGTGAAAACCCTTGGGGCAGTAGCGAAGCCAAAGGGCAAAGCAGAGAACTAAAAATGCAAGAAAGAAACAGAGAAAAGCAAATATTTCCAGAAATAGGGATGAATAGGGATGTGGAGATAGGCATCCTTGAGATCCAGAGAGACCAGCAAACCCTAAGGTAGAAGATGAAAAAAGAGTCTGAAGGGACAGCATTTGAAAGGAAGGGATCTTCAGAAAGGTGTTGAGTTGAGAAAGGTCCAGAATGGGCTTCCAGGTGCCCCCAGAACCAAAAACATTCTGGAATAAAACCCTTTCCCCCTTTGAGAAGCAGAAGCTGCCTGGATGGTGCCTTGAGACAAAAGGCCCTGAAGTATGTCCGGAAATCAGGGCAGCTGTTCCTAAGGATGTTGAGGAATGCCAAAAATAGGAAGGGACTTCACACCATAAAGTATCCTTGACGGATGATGGACAGAACCCAAGAATCCTTAGTGATCCTTAACCAACTGGGAAGAGACAGGGAAAGTCGAAGACAGAAAGGAACCAGACTTAGGATGGAGGGAAGAAGATAGTCAGACACAACCTGGCTTGTCAGGAAAAGGAGGCTTCTAAGTAGTAGGAGTCTGAGTAGACATAGCAGGAGGAGCCCCTCTACAACCCTTTTTACCTTGGGGAGGAGGGTGAGACTGTCTACGCACAAAGGCAGGCACAGAGGGATAATTCATCTGAAGTTTAGGAATAAGAGAAACAACAATATGCTTCAATTCCTGTAAGGCCTTGCTCTTTTCTTGCAGGGACTTAAAAAGCTCAGCCACTGCAGAACCAAAGAGGTTTTTATTATCAAGGGGGCATCCAGCAATTTAGCCCTAATATCATCAGCCAAAGGCTGTAGGCAAGGCCAAGAATAACACCTCAACACAGAACCAAAGGCATCAGCTTTAGAAGAAGCATCAGCTGCTTCATAACTACATTTAATAGAATGGCAAGCCACTTGAAAAGGGAACCTAACAAAGAGAATGCTGAAACCTTCCCTTCAGAACCAGGAAGGTCAGAGATAACCTGAGAGGCCTGAGAAAAAAGAGCTAAGACATACCTGGTCATACGGGTCTGATAATTAATAGCCCCGAAGGCCAGGGTAGCAGTAGTACACAACTTTTTGCCCAGCCATTCCATGGCCCTACTGTCCTTGTCAGAAGGAAGCAATATAGTAGAAGGCAAGAGCTTGGAAGGTTTGTCCGAAGAGATAGACACAACATAGGGGTCAGCAGAAGGACATTTGTAGAGAAACGTACATTCATCGGGCACCTTATAAAACTGGTCAGGCTTTTTAGGGACTAGAGGTTGGAAATCAGGAGCCTGAAAAGTTGCTGAAAAAGTGTCTAACAGGGCACCTAGGACTGGAGGGACAGCAGAGGGCTTGGGGATGGTCCATATGGAGGAGTTCATAATAACGCTTCTGAATGTCAGAATCCTGAGTACAGAATTCCATTATACAAGATATAGCATCCCTAAAAGTTAGTTCCTCAAAGGGAGAATCTGGACTAATGGAATCCTTCTCCTCAGAACCATGTCCAATTGAGAAGGAATCTGAGAGAGGTAAGCCAAGGACTCTTCCGCAGAATCCAAGTCCTCATCTTCTTTGAAGGGATGTCAGCCCTAAAAGACTTCAGGAGGTTTAGACCCTTGCCGACAATCAATCAACGTAGTGGGAATCTCCTCCTGAAGAAGAATCTGCGGAATACTCCTTGGTCCATTGAATATTTACTTATTTATTTTACTTATTTGCTTTTGTTGACCAAGAAAGTCCACTAGGCTGGTGTGAGACCATTTTCAGTGGAGGCCTGGGGAGAAAAGCTCCATAACAACATACATAATAGAAATTTGTTAAACAGGTATTTACAGCATGTAACAATTTACAGGAGTAACAAACAGGAGAATTAGTTGGAACATTGAACAATTATTTGGTTGGAAGTTGTAAAAGAAACTTTGATACACAGCAAGGTATTCAGTATATGCAGAGTGTAACAGAAGAGACAGACAAGCTTACCCATATACAGTTTTGTGGTAATAATGGACAGAATATACTATGTGGTTAACTATACAATATTCATAAACCAGGAGGGGACACTGCACAAATTTTCTTAAACCATGTGAAGCAAGATGAGGTAGACTGTGCTTTTCAAGGGTGACAATAACTGAAACTGACAGAACCAAAAAAGTAAAAGTAGCCGACTCCAAGTCCGACTTCAGACCAGTGATGAGTGGAGTACCACAGGGTTCGGTCCTTGGTCCTCTCCTGTTCAGCATCTACTTCTCTGAAGTGCAGGCCAACACAGAAGGTCTTTGGCTAACAAAGTTCGCAGATGACTGCAAACTGGGAGCCATAACAGAATCACCTAATGATGTAGACATTCTACAAAAGGGCCTCACAGAGACAGATGCTTGATGTCAAAGTCATGCCCTCAAGCTCAGTGCCATGAAGTGCATTGTCATCCCCTTTAGGAAAAACTCAGTACCCATGAACTACCACATAGGCGGTAGCTCACTAAACACTGAAAGTGTGATAACAGACTTCGGGACACAGGTGGACGGTAGTCTCTCCTTTGATAACTACATTGCCACAGTAGTCAGGAAATCCTTTTATGTGGCACACCTCATCACAAAAGGGTTCTCCTCTAGAAAAAAGGAGGTCGTTGTTCCTCTCTAATCATCCCTCATTAGACCTATTATAGAGTACAATGCCCCATTTGGAATGTATCTCACAAGACACCTACAACAATTGGAAAGGCCAAAGAAATACCTCACTAAGAGGATTACTGGCCTCAAAAAGATGCCATACGCAGACAGTCTCAAAAAATCCAGCTCTACTCCGTCACATATTGCCTAATCTGAGACTATCTCTGCCTAACATACAAAGCTATGTCAATCCCATCTCTCTGAACAACCCACTCCAGGGACCTAAACCTTGTCACCACAACAAACAGAACATGCTGGAGGGAGAGATTCCTGTCCCAGAGACTTCCCATACTCTGGAACAAACTACCCATTCATATCAAGCAAAGCTTCTCATTGGCCCTCTAAGAAAAATCTTAACGACTGGATGGGAAATAGAAGATTCACCCCGGGGATCACTTCTGCGGCAATGCTTGACAGGGGCACAGGAAAATAAATTTATTGGGTGGTGAAAGCCAGGGAACCTTTTTGCCTAGGTTATATAGGCCCCAGGGCAGATAGCCTAGTACCTACCTATGAACCTATACATAAGAAAAATGATGAGTATGAGGATACATGGGGTCAACCAGGAAATCAGGTTATGGAGGAATTGGAGACGGTACATGGGCAGAGCCATTGAGAAGAGAGATATTGGTGTAGTGATTTTTTTGAGTAATGGTGCACTATTAATGGTCCAAAGAAGAGATGGAAGAGCATTCCAGAGTTTAGCTACAGTGAAAGAGCAGAAGAGATATTTACCTGCTAGGAGTTTCGGTCTCTATTTGGATAAGAGATCGATTTTCAGATCTTAAAAGTCGGTTTGGTTTATAGAGAGAAGGGAGGCAAGGGCTGGGCATTCAAGAGGTTTATAAATAATTTTGTGTGCTGTAAACAGTTGTATGTATGTGATGTGCTGTGGGAGTTCTAACCAGTTCAGGGATTGTAATGAATAGCAGTGATGGGAAGAAAATTTTGCACTAGTCACAAACTTAGCAATTTTATTATAGTAGCTATCCATTTTAGTTTTTAAAGAGGACTGGATGATTGTTAGAATGGGGGCACCACAGAGGAGAGAAGGTAGGAGAAAAGTTAGGGCAAGTGTTTTTCTAGTAGAGTAGTTTAGAAATGTGTTTATGTATATAGAGAGTACAAAGTTTTTGGTAAGTTTTTTAATATTGTTGTGGATGTGTTGGTCAAATGTTAATAGTAACGCAAGTAACTTGGTATGGGGGACTACCTCTAAAGCATTTTGTTAGAAGAGTAAATTATAAATTCTGATCTATTAATAGTGATTTTTTTTTGGGGGGGCATAAAGAACAGGAGTTTGGTTTTATTGTGGTTAACGGCGAGGTGGTTGTTTGACATCCAGATTTTGGTAGTACAGAAAGCATTTTGGGTGGTGGTCAGAAGTTGTTTCTGAGGTGCCGGAGCAGATAATAGTACAGTCATCTGCATAATGAACTAGAGATCTGTGAGTGAGAACCGAGTGAAAGTTGTTGAAAATACTGAACAGAAGAAGTCCTAAAATTGACCCTTGGGGAAATCCGGTAGAAGTAGTGAGAAAAGGTGAGAGGGAATGTAACAATTTGGTGGATTGTTTTCTGTTTGTAAGATAACTGGCAAACCAGTCAAGGACGGGAGTGGACATGTCTAGGTGTGAGAGCTTAGAAAGAAAAAGAGAATGGGAGACAGTGTTAAAGGCCTTGGAGAGATCGAGGAAAAGTGTAGAGAGAAGTCTACCATCATTGTGGTTGTGGTTAACAGTGTTTAAGAAGGATAGAAGAGCAGTTATAGTGCTGTGACCAGGTGGAAAACCATGCTGAGTAGTGGAAAGGAGTTGACTTTGCAGTAAATAATTCATACGTTGAATTTGAATAAATTTTTCCATGATTTTAGAGATGGGGATAGTATGGCTATAGGGCGGAAATTAGAGATTTCTGAATTGTTGCCGCCTTTGAATAAGGGAATGATGTAGGCTTTTTTCCAAATGGAAGGTACATAGGATTTTTGGATAGATCTGTTTATGAGAATACTTATGGGATAGCAGATGGATCTGGCTGAAATTTGTAGATATTCAGGGGGTACACTGTCTGGGGAATATGATCAGCCAAGGTTCGCCCTCAGCATCCACAATGGACATCTGCAGAGCCTCTGAGGACGTGCGAGAAGCCAGATCCATGCTGGCCTCTGACGCGGTCACTGCAGAGGAATCCAACAGAACAACCAGATGATCTTCCTGACTTTCACCAGCCAAGAGAGAGCAAGAGAGAAAGAGAGAGATGCCCATGGGAGGTGGTACAGCAGCAGAATCCGACCTAACTTATTTGGTCTTCTTCTTGGCAGATGGCTGACCCTCAGGATAGGATGATTCTACCATCGCACCCTGCACCAACAACTTAAGACGTTGGTTGTCTAGGTAGATAGATGAGGAGGAGAGACAACTACGAAGCGTCTTAAGGAACAAATGCTTGACAAATTGAGCACTCGGTATGGTTGTGAGAAGCAACAAAGCAAAAAAGATGCTACTTGTGATAGTCCTTATGGGGAATCCATCTCCCACACTGACATTTTTCCGTTCTGGATGACATGTAAACTCTCAAACCACAGGAAAAAACAAGATAAGCAGAAAAGCCCAATGGGGCACTTATCTGAAAATGGCTTTGTAACCAGCACAAACAATGCAGTGGTCAGATCGACGATTGAAGATGGTGTTCAGACTGGTGGCAAATAAATTCTGAGGTATGTATGTCCATACATCACCTTTATGCTGTAAGTGGGGAGCATAAACGTGACATATGGCATCCTTAAAATCCTAAAGCTTTGGTATACTGGCCAAACATTGGGCCACCCTAGGCAGGGAATCCCTTTAGTAAAAAATACTCCAACAGTGATACGGAAGGACATCTACATTTTGTGCTCACTCACAGTGTTGACACTGCAGACATTTGGGATATTATCAGCAACAACTGAAAAATTCTTTCTGGTAACCCAGATGTGTAAAAAATCATTCTTGGTACAAAATCATTATTTATCAACAAAAATAATTTTAATGTGAAAGACATTCTTGAGAGTAAAAGTGCATCTATTAGGAGTCCAGAGAAAAAAGTTGAATGGACATTTGCTTGCAAAATCTGCAGATACTGCAGGCTTACTTCTAATTCACTCCTATTTTTGTAGTAATACTCAAAGATCATATAAAGTACCAGGTTGCTTTAATTGTAAACCTAAATGTTTAACCTATGTAGCTTCATATTTCATATATCAAACGTTTTACAAGGCTCACCCAGACTCTGCTACACTTAGCTGTGAGGGAAAGGTTAGTTTGCTTTTTATTTGTTGTATTTTGTATTACTTTACTGCCTTTTTCTATTTTGAATACTGTGATTGGTTTTCTTTACCTTGTGTTTTACTTGTATTCTGCTTTTAAATGCATATTAAAACTTGAAAAAAGACCACAGCTCTGTCTCTTGTGAGTCAGGCTGAAATACGTTTTCCCACCCTCCCAGCCATTTACTGTTGTGTTCTTAAACACCACTGTCTTTCTAGTTGCCTGCCCCTTATGTTAATTTGACCATATATCTCATTTCCTCTCTGTTTTTACTGGCTTGTGGGAGTAACCACAAAATTATCATTTTGTGAAATCACTCCCCTTCAACTATTTAAATTTACTGGCCATCCTACTGTATTCCATAGTACCAGAATACAAAAGTGACCACTCCCTTTCAATCTATCTTGCTGTTTTAAAAATAGTGACTCTCCACTAAAACTTAACTTTTTAGACAGGTAAAACTTAAGTTACCTACTTTCACATCTAATTCCTCTAGTACACACAGCCCCTAAGGCAAGACAACGTACCCAACACTTTAGTCATAGGTGACTCTATAGTCAGGCACCTTGATGTCCCACTCACCAGGCAGAACAAGGAGAAAATTACAGTCAGCTGCCTGTCGGGTGCCAGGATCCGCCACATAATGCATGCACTCAAGTCACTCCACAACAAGTACAAATACGACTGCCATTGTCGATGTTGGAGTGAATGACTTGAGATGTACCTCCCTGGACTAAATGAAAAGAGACATGGAAGAGCTTGCAGATCATGTGGCCCAGGCAGGTATGACCCTAGCCCTAAGTAGCATCCTGCCTTCACCCAGAATGATACCACAGTATAAAGACAAAATGATTGACTTCAACAATTGGCTAAGCTTCTGGTGTCATTCAAAGGAGATCAAGTATTTGTCTGCCTGGGACGACATGATCGACAAACCACTATGCTTTGCCAGAGATGGTCTGCACCTGTCGCCCTTGCCCATGGGATTCAGGTTACTGGCTAAGGCTCTTGCCACCCCTATAGTGCCTTTTTTAGGCAAGGCTCAAAGGACAAAACCACCACTGTAACAGGTACAAGTATGCAAAATCTGAAGGTAATACTACTCAATGCTAGAAGTCTAAACCTCAAAATGTACTCTCTCAAGGCACTCCTAAAAATGGAGAACTTCGATATTTGTGCAGTAACAGAGACCTGGTTCAAGGCTCCAGAGAGCACCCCTGCAATACCAGGCTACAACTCTTACCACATTTTTTGGTCACCAAACCAGGACCAAAACACTAAAGGTGGAGGAGTGTCCATATTCACACCTCCAGGCTAGTTGCCCAACTCAATGCATCCGAAATTCTCCAGGTGCAACTAACACTAGGTAAGACTGCAATCCAAATTGTAGCTTACTACAGTTCCCCCACCATGCCCCAAGATTCTCACTACACCTTTCTAAACACACTGAAAAATATTAAGAAACAACCAAACACCCTAATACTGGGTGACTTCAACTACCCTGCCATTAACTGGGAAAACTACTCGTGTACCAACACCTTTGTCCAACGGTACTTGGAATTCATAAATTCCAATGCCCTGGATTCCCACCAGGAGCTCCAATATCCTGGAACTGGTCATTACCAACATGGGAAATCAATGCTCCACACCAGTGGTCACCCCCTTGTTGGTTAGGTCTGACAATAAGCTAATCACCTTTGACATCCACATCTCACCCCCACCTCCCCTAGTAAGGAAACATCTGTAAAAAACTTCTCCAAGGCCAACTTCAAGCTACTCAAGTCAGAAGTGACAAACTTCATGACACCCATGCAGACAGGAACTGAAAATTTGACTGCTGAATCCTACACTAAAGCACTGTACAAGCACATCCACTTGTGCATGAATCGTGCCATCCCAAATAGAACCAAGACACTCTCCTCCAAAAAAAGGAAGCCAATCTGGTGGTCCCCTGTCATAAACAAACTATACAACTAAAGGAAGAAACTGTTGCAGAAAAGAGGAAAATCCCAGGATGCAAAAAACTCCCTTACCAGCCTAAGTAAGAAGCTGGGATCCCTCATAAAATCCTCCAAAGCTAGTTACAAAAATAAAATTGCCAAAGATTCCAAAGACAACCACAAGGCATTCTATAGCTATGTCAAGAATCTAAATGGTAATGCTCAGATCTGCTATGAGCTACAACAGAATGGCATTAAATATACTGATCCCAAGGACATTGCCAATATCCTGGCAGATCGATTCAGTGTCAACTTCACCCCCCTCTCACCCCCTAAAGGGCCCATCTCATACAGAAAGATTGCCAAATTCCGGTAATCATGGCCATACAGGTAAAAATTGCACTCTCCATAGCTAAGAATACAGCATCCATGGGACCAGATGACATCCCGGGCTGTGTACTACATGAACTACAAAATGAACTGGCACCTCACCTAAGTGTCATGTTTAATCATAGCCTCACCTCAGGCTTTGTGCCCACTGAGTGGCGCACAGGTACAGTTATCCCACTCCACAAGGGGGATCCACCTTGGATCCTGGGAACTAGCGTCCCATTAGTCTAACGACCCTGATCTGTAAGGCCAGGGAACGTATTATCATGGAACTTATAAATAAAGACATTGGCAACCTTCAAACACTGGACCCCACCCAGTTTGGGTTTGTGAAGGGCCGATAGTATCTCCTGAACCTGACTGACTTCTTTGAATCAGTCTCCAGAGCTGTGGACGAGGGTAAGGCAGTCCAAAAAGCCTATCTGGACCTCGCCAAGGCCTTCGACACCATCCACCACTCTGGAATCATAGATAAACTTACTAAGCTGGGCATAAATCCCTATGTCACATGATGGGTTGCCAACTAGCTTACTGACAGAACCCACACTGTAAAAGTAGCCAACTCCAAATCCAGCTCCAGACAAGTAACAAGTGGAGTACCTCAGGGTTCAGTCCTGGGACCGCTCTTGTTTGGCATCTACTTCTCTGAAGTACAGGCCATCACTGAGGGATGACTGCAAACTGGGAGCCATTACTGAATCCCCAAATTATGTGGTTATTCTACAAAAGGGCCTTACAGAAACAGATGCTTGGTATCAGAGCCATGGGCTCAAGCTCAATGCCAAGAAGTGTATAGTTATCCCTTTTGGGAAAAAACATGTACCCATGAATTACCACATAGGTGGCAGTACACTATACACCGAAAGTGTGATAAGAGACTCAGGAACACAGGTGGACAGTGGTCTCACCTTCGATAACCACATCGCCACAACAGTCAGGAAATCCTTCTATGTGGAACACGTCATCACTAAGGGCTTTTCATCCAGGAAAAAGGAGGTCATTGTCACACTGTAGCCATCCCTCATTAGACCCATCATAGAGTACAACGCCCTGTTTGGCATGTACCTCACAAGACATCTGCAACAACTGGAAAGGCCGCTGAAACACCTCACTAAAAGAATCACAGGCCTAAAGCAGATTCTCTATGCTGACAGACTAAAAAAACTCCAGCTATACTCTGTCGCATATCGTCTACTCAGAGGCGATCTCTCCTTAACATACAAGGCCATGTTAAACCCAGAGCTGTTGGACATGCTACACTTAAAGAAATCCCAATCCATCAGAGCTACACACTCCAGGGACCTAAACCTTGTCATCATAATGAACAAAACATGCTGGAGGGATAGGTTCCTGACCCAGAGACTCCCCATACTCTGGAATAGACTGCCCACACATGTCAAGCAAAGCGCCTCCTTGGCACTCTTCAAAAGGAACCTTGACAACTGGATGGGATATAGGAAATTTACCCCAGGGATCACGTCAGTTGCCCTTCTAGACGGGTCCAGGGAAGTAAATATTGTGGGAAGAAATAGCCAGGGAATTGTTATGGCTAAGCTTGTATAGGCCCTAGGGCCGATAGCCTAGTACCAACCTATGAACCTATGGCATATAACCTTAATTATCCCATTAGTGTCAACATAACAAAAAATGCCTTACGCAAACTCTGCATCAATTGTGCTACTTTTATATAGTTTTTATTTTTTGAGTTGAATTTTGCAGACAAGGACATTAGAGATAAGGATGTTGAAAACGAACTTGATTCAAGGGATATTACTGGCAGACATTGCTAAATGCTTCTGTTTATCCTGGCATAACTAAAACATTACTTTTAATGCAGTCTTGAGAAAAAAAAAACTCTTACATAGACAGCTTTCTGAGGTGTTCTGCAGAGGACATTGTCTTTATGCCTTGTGTTCTATTTGTGATGCAGGTTCCAGCTGTTGCATGTGCCTGGTCGGGTACATACCAAAGGGGGCATTATACTCAATGACGGGTCTGATGAGGACTGAGTACAGTGGCAAGATGAATTTCCTAGACCAACATGCCATTCCCAAACTTATAAGTTGAGTGACACAGAATGACTTTCCTAATACCTTAAATGTAGATGTTAGAGTGTATTCACTGTTGCAGTCATCACACTTGGGTTATCTGTCTGCAGGTAGCCCTCAGTCAGCCGAATACCAGAGACTTAGTATTTCTGCGTAGGTTGCTGTTGCTCCAGGACTGATGTTAGGTCATCAGAGGTATAAAAACAGGCAGCTGACGCCATTACATCAGTTTTTCTTGCCCCAAATCTCAGGAGACCCCCAAATAGGGAGGTAAGTTATGGTGGGGAAAACACCACCAGTAAAACGTAAATACCAATACCCCTGAAGGGGGTGAGTAATAGGCATAGAGAGGAGATAAAGAGAGAGAGAGAGAGAGAGAGAGACAAGGGGGCTGGAGGGAGGGAAACCAGGACTGCAACAGTGAATACACTCGAACATCTACATTTATGGTAAGTGTACACAACTGTACTATGTTCTTCGTGTTTCACTGTTGCAGTCATCACACTTGTTTAGATTCTCAAAGCTAAAGAAGGGTGGAGGCAGTCAAGAAGAGTTAGGGCTGACTAGTATGCCTTGCAGGACTGCTGTCACAAAACCCGCCCTGGATTTGGAAAAGATAGGCAGTTGGTGAAGGTGTGTACAGAACTCCAGGTAGCAGCTTCCAGGATGTCCCTGGTAGGGACTCCCCTGCTTTAGAGGTAGAAGTTGCCCTAGTGGAGTGTGTTCTCACCCCCTGAGGAGTTGGTTTCCCATGGTGCTTGTAGCAGAAATGGTTGCAGTGTGTTATCCATTTGGAAATTGTTTGTTTTGCAATGGCCTTGGCCTCTGCCCCTGGTGCAAAGCTGACTAGTAAATGGCCAGATTTCCTGAAGGGCTTAGTCCTATCAAGGTAGAATCTAAGCTGTCTGTGCATGTCCAAGGAGTGCAGGATCCTTTCCCCTTTATTTTGAGGATTAAGGAAGAAAGTTGGCAAATGGATAGATTGGTTGAGAGCCACACTGGACACCACTTTAGGCATAAAGGAAGGGTTAGTCCTGAAGGAAACCCTGTCAGCATGGAAAATAATGAAAGGTTCCACAGCCATAAGTGCTTGTAGCTCAGACACTCTTATAGCTGAAGTGATGGCCAGAAGCAAGGCTGTTTTCCAAGAGAGGAATTTTAACTCTGCTGACAGGGGGAAGCGTGAGCTTTCCCAGTACAAAGTTAAGGTCCCAAGCAGGGGTGGGTGCTCTCAGTGTTGTAATGAGCCAAAATGCCAGAGGCATGGATCTTAATGGAAGAGAAGGATAGGCCCCTGTGGAGTAGATCTGCTATGTAATCCAGGATTAGAGGCAGATAGGGCAGGGTTGTGTCCTTTCCTTTAGATTGAATCCAGGAGCAGTACCTTTTCCACTTATCAGCACAGGATTTCCTTGTACTGGGTCTTCTGGCTTCAAGAATGACATCCAGCACCTGCTTGCTTAGGCTGGTTACTGGGGGGAAATTTCAAGGAATAAGCCAGGCTGCAAGATTTAGGGTTTACAGCTGCAGATGCAAGATCTGACCCCCCCACCCCCACCCACAGAGAGAGCAGGATTGGGTTCTGGTGTTTGTACCAGGGTGGCACTGGTGACAGGCTGCACAAGAGTGGGTACCAGTGCTGGCGTGGCCACTCTGGGGCAATCAGAACTGTCCTTGCTCTGTCCTGTCTTATCCTGAGCAATACTCTTGAGAGAAGGGGCAGAGGGGGAAAGGCACAGATAGAGAGATTTACCCACTGGAAGGATAGGGCATCCACTTTCCAGGCCCTGCTGTGAGGTGTCCTGGTGCAGAATTTGCTGAGCTGGTGATTGCAGGGGGGAGGCAAAGAGATCCACCTCTGGGGTCCCCCATTTTTGAATCAGAAGGTTGAAGGTGCTGTGCTCTAATTGCCACTCGTGTGGGTCTAGGAGAATTCTGCTCAAGTCGTCTGCCAGTGAGTTTTGTTTGCCTGGCAGGAATTGAACTTGCAGATGGACCTGCATGTCCAAGGCCGTGTTCCACAGGGCCATGGTTAGCCTGCAGAGTGGGTAAGAGTGGGTTCCCCCCCTGCTTGTTTATGTACCACATAACTGTGGTGTTGTCTGTCTTTATTAGCAGATGCCCTGGTGAGAATAGGGATCTGAAAGATGTCAGAGCATGCTGCACAGCTAGCATCTCTTTTTGGTTTGATGTGCAGATGAATTTGATTTGGGCTCCAATGACCCTGAATGCACTTGCCATCCATGTGTGCCCCCCAGGCATAGTCTGATGCATCTGTGGTTAGGGTCTGGGTGCCATGGGGTTGAGTAAAGGGCAGTCCCTTGTTGTGGTTGCATGCTGCTGCCCACCAAAGAAACTCTGTCCTTAGACAGGGTATGATAGGAATGATGGCTTCCAGGTCCTGAGAATGTTGGCACCAAAGACATTTTAAGTACCATTGAAGTTTCCTCATATGCAGTCTGGCATATGGAATTAGTAGGATGCATGAGACCATGAAACCTAGGGCCTGCAAGATTTTCCTTGCAGATAGCTGGGTTCTGGTGGCCATTTGAGTAAAATAGTCTGTCAGATAGGCTTGTTTTTCTGGAGTGAGGAATGCCATATGGGATGCTGCGTCCAAGCTTGCTCCCAGGTATACAAACTTTTGACTGGGGACTAGTTTTGATTTATTTTCGTTGATTGTGTACTCCCCAGGGAGGTTAGAAGGTTTTTTTTACAAATGTAAGGTACTGCAACAGCATTTTCTGTCTGCCTGAATCAAGCAGTCATCCAAGTAAGAGTAAATTTGAATATTTTTCTGTGCACAGTAAGAAATGGCTGGAGTCAGGAATTTTGTGACTAATCTGGGAGCAGTGGATAAGCCAAAGGGAAGTGCAGAGAACTGATAATGCATAGATCCTGCCCTGAAGATATTTCCTGCATGACTCCCTTATAGGGATGTGCAGATAGGCTTCTTTTAAGTCTAGGGTGACTAACCAGACATCTTTGGCTAGCATAGGTAGAAGCTGCTGCAGGGTGAGCATTTTGAATTTTGGTATTACCAGGAAAGCGTTGAGAATTGAAAGATCTAGGATCGGGTACCAAGTGCCCTCTTTTCTGGGTACCAGGAAAAGTCTGGAATAGAATCCTTGACCTATCTGTTCCACAGGAACAGGTTGAATTGCCCTTATAGAGAGCAGGGATTGAACTTGGTTTTGTGCCTCTGCCCACTGGTTTGGAGGAAGGTCTGGGAATCATTTTGGGGTTGGCAGTGAGTGGAAGTAAATTTGTACTTCTGGGATACAATGTTGAGGACCAATCTGTCTTTGGTGATGGAAATCCAGTTTTTTGCATGAAGGGCAACTTTTCCTCCTAGGGACACCAGCAGTTGGGCAGAGATGGGGAGTGGAGTTGAGAAGTCATTGAGAATTCTTTCCGTAAGCGGTGGCTTAGCACTCCCTGCTTTAGAGGTGGAGGAAGTCCATTGCTTAGATCTCTGCATACCCTGGGAATGTAGTCTGGGGGGGGGTCTGTTTCCCCTGGGTCTAGTTTGAGAAGGCCCTGAGGGGGCTGGAAAGAACCAATGTTTCGAATGACAATGCCTACTGAATCTAGGAGGCTGTACATGCAAGAATTCTTTGACAGTCTGCATAGATTTAGCTTTTTCTTCCATCTTTTTAAGAACCTCTTCTGCTTTGGTGCCAAACAGATTGTCCTTGTTCAAAGGAGCATCTAATAACTTTGATTTGACATGGTCTGGCAAGGTCTGCTCCTTAAGTCAAGCATGCTTTCTCATTACAGAACCAGTGACTGCTGCCCTGCAAGATGCCTCTAGGGTGTCAAAGCCACACTGCAATGTATGCTTGCTGACTTGGCTTGCAGAATGTATAAGCTCTTGCAATTCTTTATTTTCTGCACAGTCTGCAAAAGTAGCTATTTTTTGCTTAATACATTCCATAATATGTTGTTGGTACTTCAGCATGTGAAACTGACAATTCAAAGCCCTAATGCAGACAGCTGCAGAGGTATATACTTTCTTACCCCATCTGTCCAAAGCTCTGGAATCCCTGTCTGAAGGAGTGGGATTTTTAGCTGTAGTTGCTTTGATACCTTTAGGTCCCTGAAAAATGACCTCTGGGTCAACAGTAGGATTTTTGAAAAGGAATTTGTGAGAGTCAGGTACTATGTAGTACCTGTCTGGTTTCCTAGGAGCAGGTGGCAAGGTATCAGGAGTAAGACTGGATTACATAAAGATATCATCAACAACTTCCAGGACTGGGGGTATTGTTAAAGGCCTATGTTGTGGCAAGTCTAGAAATTCTCTGAGTCTCTTTTTGGACTGAGGATAGTCTTGGCATTCCCAATGGAAATGCTCTCTTAAAAGTATGTAAGGTTTCACCAAAAGAAAAATCCTCTGGAGAAGAGGCAGAGAGAATGGATTCATCTGCATCATAATCCTCATAAGCAGACAAGGGCATGCCTTCATAATCGGAACCCTCAGAGTCGTAGGACTCTTGGTCTGTTGAAGCTGCTGGGGAATGATCTTTTTTTTCTCTTAGCAGGGGAAGGCTGACTTCCCCTAATCAGCATAATAAGGTCTTCTGCCATTCTAAGCATTTGATGTTGTGGCAAGGGAGCAGGTGCATGTGCTTTGGTCGTCAGTTTTCTAGGTATAGTGCGTACTTTTGGCCTTAGAAACTCAGTAGTTTTAGACAGAACTGAAGTTGTTGGTTTGCGTCAAACATCGGTAGTGCGAAGAACTTCCTCAGAAGCCGGTGCCTGCTCAGCTGCTCTGGACCCATCCAAGGTAGAGTCGAAGTAGAGTCTCGCTACATACCGGACTCCGAATGGGTTTCGGTAGAGGCCTGCAAATCCATTGAAGCAGGCATCAGGGGCTGCGAAAGCGCCTCACTGAGTACCAGCGAACTGGTGACTAGCTTAACTTAAGTGTCGTCGGCAGCTTTGGACCTGTGAGGTCTGTCTCTGTCTTTATCCTTACTTTTTTTGGAATATCGGTAGTCGGATGACTTACCGAAGCCATTTTGGAATACAGAGATCGAGAACGAAAGTATTTAGCGACAAAAAGGGCCCAACAATTAATGGTTTGGGCGTTGAACAAGGCACAAAACCGACAGCGAGGTACGTCGTAGTCTGGGCCTAAACAGGTGACGCAGTAAGAATGAAAATCTCGGTGTGGTATTTGCTTTCTACAGGCAAGACAATTGTTAACTTTTTCTGACATCAGATGGAACAAGAAAAAAGGATCCCCAATGAGGTACTTAGCTTTAGAAGACTTCAGGATGATTCAATTTGTAAATGAAAACTCAGGTAGTGGCTGACCGTCACTCGTGCAAACTGCTTCTGCTTCGGGCTCCTCAGAAAGAAAGACTGATGTAATGGCGTCAGCTGCCTGTTTTATACCCCTGATATCAGTCCTGGAGCGACAGCAACTGACGCAGAAATACTAAGTCTCTGGTATTCGGGCCGACTGAAGGCTACCTGCAGGCAGATAACCCAAGTGTGATGACTGCAACAGTGAAACACAACGAACATCATGCTGGTCGAAAGCCAAGTTACTATCTACAAGGATCCCAAAAATCTCTGACTACTGTGTATTCTTTTAGGGGTGTTTTATCAATGAAGTAGCTTCCCTAGGTGGCGGATTTCCCAAAAGGTACTATTATGCATTTTTTGGCATTGAGTTTTAAGCCTGTAGCCTTGGCACCAATCATTTGTCTGTGTTAGACCTTCCTGTAAGATATTAGTATCTTGGGGTTTCTATGATTTCCTTACCAAGTTTGCAGAGGACTACAGGCTAGGAGCAAAGGCCAATGACATTGGCATTGATTTCCAAAAAATAGATAACAAAAAGGAGTGGACCCAGCACACAGCCTTGGGGGACTCTACTGGTGACTGCCCTCTTTGTGGAGGTGGTCCCTCCAATCCTAAATTCCTGGGTCCTGTGAGTCAGCTGGCTATCCAGCGAGTAACACAGGGGTTTATGCCTAATTCTGTGAATATGTTTACAATGCCAAAGTGGGGTACTGTATAGAATGCCTTAGCTAGGTCAAGGTAGGCAGTATGCACAGGTTTTCAGCCATTGCCTAGCTCTAGGTGACCTTCTTAAAGCTGTCCACCAGGTTCAGTAGGCATGAACTGCCTTTGATGAAACCAAACTGGGTTGGGGTCCAGTGTCTGAAGGTTTCCCGTGTCACTGTTATCTACTTCCTATACTGTACAGCTGTACTGATATTAACTACTATGATTTTTTTCTGCTCTACATGCACTTTATATTACTTGCCCACTGTCAATAATTTTAGCAATGTATAAAAAGTAGTCTGCTGTTAAAATTGACTAAAATTATTACATCAATGTTATTATTATGTATTGTCACTGTGTGGAGCTTTACTTCCCAGGCCTTCACTGAAAAAGGGTTCTCTCAGTCGGACTCTCCCAGTAAACAAATGTAAAATAAATAAACAAAGTAAATAAATAAATTCCTTCCATGGCTTTGCATATTAGATTAGTCAGACTAATGAGTCTGCAGTTCCTGGGGTCTACTGATAGTACGCCCTTGACAGAGGGTGATCGTTGCAGTCCTCCATTCAAGTGGCATGAAATCTATGAGGTGGCTAAGTTTGAACAGCGACTCCAATGGCCCTGAAAGGTCATATTTCAGGCTACTTAGGAACCATCTTAGGATAATACTGGCGGTTATCAAATGCCTGGCCTTACACAGCATATCTAAGACCTACTCCCTGCTTATAGCTGGAAATGTTATACTAGGCTGTATTTCCTGGATGGGGGACAGCTGGGGGTGTGAGAGGGGTAAGTTGGAGCTAAATTTGTCAGCTAGATTTGCTTTATCTCCCGGTTTTGTGAACATAGCTCCATTTATCAACAGCTCATCACACTGTTGTGTGCTGCCTTTGAGGTTTCGAATATAGCTAAGGAAGACCTTATGGCTGGTCTTTGGCCTGGGATGCTATCTTTACCCCAAAATTTGCTTTGTTGGACTTAACTGGTCCTCCTACTTGTCTATTCAGTTTACAAGTTTTTATCTTTTTTAGTGTTACACTTACTACTAATTTTAACTATGACTTTTTTCTTTTGTTGTATAAACTGGATTTCACCAGGATTAATTTTTCCGAGTTAGTTTTGGGCTTACTTCTGGTAGGCAAATCAGCCATGGTTGTACAGACCTTCTGTTAATAATTCCACATAGGCTGCCTTGTAATCTGGATTTGGAGGGGTGAGAAATTTTGACAGTTTAACACTTAAGCAACTTGTCTTGGAATAGTTTCTAACTGTTACAATGTTTGCTGGGGTTACATAATTGATTCTTATTTCAAAGGAGATGGCTCTGTAGCCTGACCTTTCCAGAGAGGATATGACACCAGGGGTGTATGCACTAAGTAGTCCAGAGTAGTTTTGTTGACAGGAATCACTGTGCCTGCTTATTTAGGGTCGTGTAGGATTCCCATTTTATACAGGCATATTTGAAGTCCCCTACAAGTATGGTATTTGGTTAAATAATGAGCGTCTACAACAGATCTAAGTATGAGCTATGGGTTTCATGGGACACAGCAGGTGAGCTATAGCTTGCTAGGATATGGTATGGGACTTAGTCTATGGTAATGTGGACATGGAGGAACTCCAGTGCATTATCCTGTTTAACCAACCAAGAGGTATGCTTTTTACTGATGTAAATCAAGACACCTCCACCTTTAGTCTCTGTGTAGATGTTGGTCTAAATGTGTGGAAGGCAATGAAGCCTTGTAGTGCCAGGATACTCTCTGTGGCTTTAAACCATATCCCAGTAAATGCACAGATGTCTACATTCTCCAAGGTAAGGAGAGCTTGAAGGGGTGGATCTTCCTGTTTAGACTCCTGGCATACAGCAGTAGCACCTTTAGATTTACTTGGATAGGTTTTGCTCTGTTGGAAGGTTTGTCAATTTGGCATTTGCTAAAAAAAGGCTCTGTGGGGATGACAATGTTTTAGCCAATATTTAAAAGCCTAGAGGGAACAGGTGCAGACCACTCTTGGCACAGCAATGTGGTTTGTTAATGGTGTCTTCCCATGCTGACAAAAATTGTGTCCCCCTAGAATGACATCAAAAACTAAGCCAATTATTAAAATCAATCACCTTCTGTTCATATCATGGCATCATCCTTGGTGAAGGTAGAATGCTGCTCAATGTTCAGCACATACCAGATTGTGACACACAGTTCGAGAGCACCATGATGTCTCCTTTCATATAGTCTACGGAGGTACGTCTCAAATCTTTTACACCAACATGGACTACAACTGAAGCATACCGGTACCTCTATTGCATTGACTTGATTGCATGCGTGACTTGGCAGATCCTGGTTCTTGATAGGCAACTGGATGTTATTTTCTCCTTGTTCAGCCTAGTGAGTGGGGTACCAGAACGTTGTACAATGGAGTCCCCTATCATCAAAGTCCTGATTAGTGTACTGGTTTGCATTATGGGCTTGGTAGTTGAGGCTCTGTTGTGTGTAGCTGTGTATGCAGTGTTAGCTTTGTTTCTGCTAGGTGCTTTTGGGTTTGCTGAGGAGAGTTTTTGCAGGTGGAATGTCTGGGAGGTTTTTGGGGTTTAGAAATATTGCATTTAGGTGCTTCAGCATAATTAAGTCTATGTGTGGGGTGTGTACTATGTGTGATGGGTGTAGCATGTGAATTTCTGACAACCAGATTGATATTATAAATGTTTGTATTCAAATAGTTTTGCCTATAGAGACATTGTGTATATACATCTTTTACATACTGTATTTGTTTCTTTGATGATTAAATGTCAGTAAACATCAGACAACTGTTTCACTGTCTCAAAATTCCCATATTAACCAGACTGGCTACTGAGAAATTGGCAACGTGCATATCCATAATGTCAGGTCCTTTAGTGGGCGAGCTACAGGGGTGTGGTACACAAGAGGTTAAAGGTGGGCTGACTATGAGTGCTTTTGGGGCTACAGACTAGACTGGGCTACATAATACAAAATTCAAGGGGCACTGCTCCTCAACACACAAACTAGTTGCTCTATACTACTCAGCCCACAAAGTAGTTTCTCTGCATTTATGGAATTACTGGTACAGTTTCAGAGGTGGTTTTACAGGGAAAAAAAATGGTTTCTAGATGTCCATATTTATACTGTTCACTACTAACCACCACTACATGATCAGCAGGGCACTTAAAACACATGAAACTGGCTTCTAAGTCCTATGGTCAATAAAACAACTACACTTACAGTGTTTTTATGTTTTTCCCAATTCAGGCAGACCAGGCCACCACCTACTGCTACTAGATGGAATATCCCCATCCTCTTAATGTAAAAACATCAGAAAAGATTGCTTGAGAGTGTAATGCTAACATAAAATAACAAACTACCTGGACAAGGCAAATTCATGTATTACGGAGCTTTAAAGTGCAAAATCAACAAATAAAACGAAAATTAGGCAGGAGCACTCGGAAACACAAGTGAAGTGTGAAACAATAAAATACATGTCTTATCTGCTAAAGATGGAGCAGGATAAATTCAAGACAATCTCAGACTGTGGCAAGGGAGCCAAGCAGATAAGGGCTCTGGGAAAATCAGCAGCAGACAATTTATAGTAAGGGAGGTTTACTTTCCTTTCGGCTTTTCCCAGTTAGGGGTCGCCATAGTGGATCACCAGTCCACTTATGACTGGCAGTGGATTTTTACGGTGTCGAGTTGCCAGCCTGGTGCCCAACCTTCAAAGAAGGAATAATAGTTTGCTGGGTGGGCACTCACTATTATGGAACTTTGGAAAACAAGGTGGGAATAGAACTAGCTTACAAAAAGTACAGTTTTGTACCTACCATAAATGTAGATGTTCGAGTGCTCATACAGCTGCAGTCATAACAGATGGGTTATCCTGCCATCAGGCGGGTCCTCGGTCAGCCGAATTCCAAAGTCTAGGTCCGGCGTCGGTTGTCATCGCTTCTTCCCTGACGTCAGTGCGTCAGGGGTATAAAAGAGGCAGCCAACGCCATTTTCTTCAGTTTTTCTTGCCCCAGATGTCAGGTGCCCCCAGAAGGAAGGCAAACATAATGTTATGCAAAGATGCAATGTTGATAAATCAAAAACAGTAGTAGCAAGCAAATACACCATAAAAGAATACCCCAAAAAGGTTATATGAAAAGTGTTTGTCATAAGGCCTGTCCTAAGAGGGGTTGGAGGGAGGGAAACCTGGAATGCAGCTGTATGAACACTTGAACATCTACATTTATGGTAGGTACAAAACTGTACTATGTTCATCGTGCATACAGCTGCAGTCATAACAGATGGGTAGAATCCCAAAGCTAAGTAAGGGTGGTAGGCACTAAGTGGAACTAGGAGGGTCTAGGATGCCCTGCAGGACTGCTGTGGCAAAGCCCGCTCTAGATTTTGAGTATAGTGGGAGGTGATAGTGCTTGGAGAAAGTGTGCACAGAACTCCAGGTGGCTGCTTCCAAAATGTCCTTGGTAGGGACCCCCCTGAGGAAGGCTGCAGAGGTAGCTGTGGCTCTGGTGGAGTGGGATCTGATGCATGCAGGCACAGTTTTTCCATGAAATGAATAACAAAAGCATATGCAGTGGACTATCCATTTTGAAATAGTCTGTTTGGAAATAGCCTTTCCCTGAGCACCTACAGCATAGGACACAAAGAGTTGCTCAGATTTCCTGAATGGCTTTGTTCTGTCCAAGTAGTAATGTAGTTGTCTGTGAATGTCCAAGGAATGTAGTAGTCTTTCCCCTTTGTTTTGTGGATTAGGATAAAAGGTAGGTAAGTGGATAGTCTGATTCAAAGCTACACTGGATACTACCTTTGGCATAAAGGTAGGATTGGTTCGTAAGGAAACTCTGTCCTGATGGAAAATGATGAATGGTTGCACAGCCATGAGAGCCTGTAGCTCCGAAACCCTGCGTGCTGAGGTGATAGCCAGAACAACGGCTGTTTTCCATGACAAGTACTGTAACTCTGTTGAAGAAGCTGGCTCGAAGGGAGGAAGGGTCAGCTTTTCCAATACGTAGTTGAGGTCCCAAGCAGGGACTGGTGGTTTCCTTGGGGGTTTTAAATTCTTTGCCCCTCTGAGGAACTGCCTTAAGAGAGGGTGGGAGAATAATGGAGGATCTGTGTTGTATTGTGCAGAAATGGCAGACGCGTGGATCTTGATGGAAGAGAAAGAAAAGTCCATTGTTTAACATCTCAGCTAGGTACTGTAAAATTTGAGGTATATTTATTACCCAAGGATTCTGTCCCTTTTCTAGATTCCAGGCACAAAATCGTTTCCATTTGGTGGAATAAGCCTTTCTAGTAGAAGGTCTTCTGGCCTCCAAGATGACATCCTGCACCTCCTTGGAGAGGAGAAACTGTTGAGAAATCAAGGAATTCTCCATGCAGCTAGATTTAGAGTTTTGAGATGGCTGTGAAGGGTTTTGTAGTTGTGCTGGGACAACAGAAGAGGGACTAGAGGTAGGATCCATGGTGGGGAATGTGTCAGGCTCCTCAGGAGCGGATACCAGTGTTGTCTTGGCCAGTCTGGAGCGATGAGAATCATTTTCGGCCTCTCTGCTCTGGCTTTTAATAGAACTTTGGGCAGCAGAGGAAGAGGCGGGAAGGCATAGACTGCCAATGTTGCCCAATTGAAGGAAAGTGCATCCACTTTCCAGGCCTGTGGATGATAGGTCCTTGAACAAAATTTTTTCAACTGGCAATTTCTGTGGGTAGCAAAGAGATCTATGTCTGGCTGTCCCCATGCCTGAGTTATCTTTGTGAAAAGTTGAGGATGCAACTTCCATTCGTGTGGATCTGTCATATTTCTGCTTAGGTTGTCTGCCAGTGTGTTTTCCTTCCCTGGCAGGAATTGTGCCAGCAGTTGAATTTGCAATTCCAGTGCTGTGTTCTATAAAGTCATGGCTTGTCTGCACAGGGGGTATGAATGAGTTCCCCCCTGTTTGTTTATGTACCACATCACTGTGGTGTTGTCTGTCCTTATCAATAGCTGGCCTGGATGCAGTAGGTCGTTGAAGGTCATAATTGCCTTTTGCACGGCTAGCATTTCCTTTTGGTTGATGTGGATGTGCTTCTCTTTTCGGGTCCATTTTCCCCTGAATGCACTGATCTGTCATGTGTGCTCCCCAGGCATAGTCTGAGGCATCTGTTGTGATGATTTGAGTTGCTTGAGGTACACAGAAAGGAAGACCTGTGTTTCTTTGGCATGCTTGAGTCCACCACAAAAATTCCTTTTGAAGGCATGGAATGAGTGGGATAATTGTCTCCAAGCTGTGGCTGTGTTGAGACCATAAGTTTTTCAGGTACCATTGAAGTTTCCTCATATGCAGCTTTGCACATGGGATTAGTAGGATGTAAGATGCCATGAATCCCAGAGCCTGCAGGATTTTCCTTGCAGTTAGCCTGGTGTAAGTTGCCATTTTTCTGAAGTATTGAGACAGTTGCCCTTGCTTGTCTGGCGTGAGGCAGGCCATCTGGGTGGTTGTATCCAAGCTGGCACCCAGGAAAATTATTTGTTGAGAGGGTATTAGTTAGATTTGATTTCTTTTTGTTGACTGTGTATCCCAGGAAGTTCAACAGTTTTATTACAAACGCCAGGTGCTGCAGTAGTATGTCCTTGCTGTCCGCTTGGATCAGGCAGTCGTCCAGATATGGGTAGATTTGTATCCCTTGTAGTCTGCAGAAGGCGATTACTGATGCCAGGCATTTCATAAACACTCTGGGTGCAGTAGATAAGCCAAAGGGCAATGCAGAGAATTGGTAATGGGTTGAACCTGCAAGAAATCTGAGGTATCTTCTGCAATCTTGTCTGATAGGGACATGCAGGTATGCCTCCTTGAGGTCCAATGTTACCAGCCAAGACTCCTTGCCCAGCATGGGAAGAAGCTGCTGTAATGTGAGCATCTTGAATTTTGGCACCTGTAGATATGTGTTTAGGATGGATAGGTCTAAGATAGGTCTCCAATCTTTGTCTTTCCTCGGTACCAGGAATAGTCTGGAATAAAACCCTTGACCTTGTTCTTTGCAGGTACCTCTTGAATTGCTTTCATGTCTATGAGAGCTGAAACTTGTTTTTGTGCCTCTGCCCTTTGATTTTGTGGCAGGTTTGGCATGCCTCTCATTTTTGGAAGGGTGTGAAAGTGGAACCTGTAGCCTCTGTCTATAATGTCCAGAATCCATTTGCCTTTTGTAACAATATGCCAATTTTTTGAGAATAATGTCAATTTTCCGCCCAAAGGTGCTGCTATTAAAGCTTTGCTTGGCAGGTGTAGGGGGAAGTCATTGTGACTGTTTTCGAAAAGACTGCGATCTATCTTCTCCACCTCTTGGGGTTGGTGCTTGCCACTGTCTGGCTCTGAAGGATCCTTGAGGTTGCCCTCTGCTCCTTTGAGGTCTATCTGTGGCTGGAAAGGATCAATTTTTTGAAGGCCAGTTTCTGCTGAAACGTGGAGGCTGTACCTGCAGGAAATCTTTCACTGTTTGCATTGATTTAGCTTTTTCCTCCATTTTCTTTAGCACCTCCTCAGCTTTAACACCAAACAATACATCTTTTTGAAGAGGTGCATCTAATAATTTAGCTTTGACATGATCTGGTAAGGTTTGCTCTTTGAGCCAAGCATGCCTACGTATAACAGACCCCGTAACAGCAGCTCTACATGAGGCCTCTAAAGCATCAAAACCACACTGCAAGGTATGTTTACCCACTTGCTCTGCACCATGCAACAAATCCTGCAACTCTTTTAAATCTGGTTGTTCTGGTTGTGTCATCTTGCTTTTCAGCTGAGATATCAAAAACTGTTGATACTTTAACATATGGAACTGACAGTTTAATGCCCTCATGGTTAAAGTAGCCGAGGTGTACACCTTTTTCCCCCACCTTTCTAAAGCTCTGGAATCTCTCTCTGAAGGTAATGGATTTTTAGCAGTAGAGGCCTTAATTCTCTTGGGACCCTGTGAAATTGTTTCTGGGTCAGCAGTATGACTTTTATATAGGAACTGGTGAGAATCAGGAACCCGGTAATACCTGTCTGGTTTAACAGGAGCTGGAGGCAAAGAATCAGGATTAAGGCTGGCTTCTGTGTACACATCATCCAAAATATCTAAAACAGGAGGGATAGCCAGAGGCCTATGCTGGGGGAGCAAAAGAAATTCCCTGAGCCTTTTCTTGGAATCTGAGTAATCTTGGCCTTCCCAGTGAAAGTGTTACCTCAATGTATGCAGGGTTTCCCCGAAAGAGAAGTCCTCAGGGGGGGAGACCGAGGGAATAGACTCCTCTGCATCAGAGTCTTCGAATGGAGAATAGGCATAATCTTGGTCCTCAGATAGTTCTGAGGTAAGAGAAGCTTGATCTGCGGAAGGGTAGTCTTCCTCTAATCTGGGCCTTTTTTCAGAGGGGGATGAGAACCCCTTATAAGAGTAATCAAATCCTCAGCCATTTTAAGCATCTGTTTTTTAGGCATGGTGCCTTGAGAGGAGGTCTGAGGAACCTGTTTTTTGGTTTTCATGGCTGCTTTAGATTTAGTGAAGGCTTTAATAGAGAAGGAGGAAGGCCTGAAGACCCCTTGAGAAATGGCAGGCCTGTCTAAATTCTGAGTTTCCCCGCCAGGAGTGGCATCGGGATCTGTAGTAGGAATGGGGGCCGAGGAGCCTGCGACCTAAGGTACTGAAGACACCGGTAATGCATTGTCATCGGTACTCAGGGGTTGCGTAGGTGCCTCGCTGAGTACCGGAGAACCGGTAGTCGGCCTTAGCGTGGTTTCAGCAGGAGGTGCGGACCTCATATGTCGGTCCTTATCTTTGCGTTTTTTGCTCAAAACTGGAGTCGGAGTATCCGACGACATAATATAATTACATTTTTTGCCAAAAAAGTGAAGGGCGAACTCCGCCCGATGCTTAATAGTGCGCTTATTGAATATAGCACAAAAACGGCAGGCCGAGACGTAGTGGTCTGGGCCTAAGCAAGGTATACAGAAAGAGTGGAAATCCTTATGCGGTATTTGCTTCCCACATGAAATGCAATTATTAACTTTGTCTGACATCGGTCTGAGGCAAGAAAAGTTTCAATGGGGTACTTAGCTTTCAAGAAGACTTCGGCTGAAATACTTTCGTAAATCTCAGGAGCTGGCCGACCGGCACTTGCGAACGGCTTCTGCTTCGGGCACCGCGCAGCAAGAAAGACTGGAGAAAATGGCGTTGGCTGCCTCTTTTATACCCCTGACGCACTGACGTCAGGGAAGAAACGACGACAACCGACGCCGGACCTAGACTTTGGAATTCAGCTGACCGAGGACCCGCCTGATGGCAGGATAACCCATCTGTTATGACTGCAGCTGTATGCACGATGAACATCAGGCAATAGTAAAGAAACAGAGGACGGAGGGACTTTGGGAGTCAGATTACCATAATGGCTGGAAACCAGAGACACAGCCTTTTAAAGCCACAACAAGAAAAGGGTTTGAGCGGTGGGGAAAATTTCAAGTTCCAAGAAGCAGACTAGCTAGGGAGAGATCAATCAAATAAAACAATATTGTAGCTCTGGTCCTAGGACCCTCAGCTACAGGTCAATGATAGCAAGTAGCTTAGAATTTCAGAAACTTTAGCTTATTTTCACAGTGGGGCTGAGGCTGACAGAAAGAAATGGGGAAAACAGTAGCAAAGTAAACATAAAGGCACTGGAATGCAATTTTAAGCAGGTACATGATAAGCAGAATATAAGATAAGCAGGGAAACTGTACTATAAACAGCTATAAAAGCACTGAAGCACCAATCCTGCAGCAGAATTCACAAATACTGCCACAACTGCAATCTCACCTTAGACTAATGCACCAGACTATACAGATATTTACCAGTAATGCTGTTTATGGAAAAAATGTAGTAATAAATGACTAAATGAGGCTGAAATTTGGCAGTACTTGACAGTTTTGCCACAACTACAAATGGAACTACAAGACTAAGGCACCAACTCTGAACCAATTCTCTCTACCAACAATAAAAAAACAAAAGAAGGAAAGCCAGCCAACGGATACAATTTAATTTTATACTACAACCAAACAACGTTAGGTGCTTTTGTCCCAAAATGTCTAGCGACTTATTCAGAACAATTAAACATTGTGTCCCACTTCTTTATTAACACATTTTGAAAACAATTAACCAATAATATTCATTTGCCCATTAACCCACTTAAAAAAATAGTCCATTTACCAATGCACAATATTAAAAATCAAAGGCACATGGTCCAACCAATAATATACAATCCTAAAGAAAAAACTAAGCAATATTAACATCCTTATCCATAATCATTTAAAAATAATATACACCTGCTATATTTTTTAACTTTAAAATACTACTGATACTCAAATTTTCATTAATACCGGGGAACCTACTGGCGTTAAACTGTACTTGTCATCGTAATTCACATTTGTCCAAATGTTTGAACACCACCCTGTTTTGTGAATCCTTAACACCAGACAGGGTTCAAAATACTGACACTTGGCTGTTGCAAGTCATTCTAGTAATGGAGACAGAAGTGTAGTATAATGTAAAATCTTGCAGTAATACACAATCTTCCCACAAATGCAAACAAAGCTACAAGACTTGGGTCCCAGAACAAATGAAAAAATGCAAAGCGGGTAACTTTTTTGGCTAAAACAAGGAAAAAGAAAAATACAAAAAAGTATCAACACACAGGTCACTATAATTGCAACTTAAAGTATTAAAGCAGAATTCACATAAAAGTTTTTCCCCTTTTTGATGAAAAGCTTGTTTCTCTCAATTCAGGGCCTTCCATACCTCTCAGTGACTTAAATAGATATAATTAGTACTAAGGTTTTGTATACTTACTAAAACTGCAACATCTGCTGGCAGTACAAACCCCTGACTGCTTCATTTAGGAACTTGTCTGGTGAGGTCATATGTCCCCCTTAAAATGCCAGACTCTAACTTTCCAGAAAGTGTGCATCTTTCTAGTGGTCTATTATTTACAAAATTCAGAAACACTGACATCTAACTGGGATGCTTCCTTCTCTTAACTACTACACTTCTTTCAACAATGGCTACTGTGGTACAATGGAAATACTTTGAACTACTACATTATGAATAAATGAACTTTTGCAGTATTTTGTTTTAATAGGGGAACTTTGCTGTCTTCTGTTGTAATAGGTCTCATTAAATATACACTGAACTGTAAATATCTTTAACTATATGATGCTTTACTTATCTGCTCTGGACTTCAATGCTAACTTGAACATTGTCACGGAGAAACTAGTTTTCAAAATAATAACTCCTTCTGAAAGCTAGCATCTTTTAATAAAATTACTCTTACCGTCCAGCTTGCAGTCTCTTGCATGTCTTAGTTTTATTTTTATTTACTTGTTTTCAGAGGAGTCTGCTTATACATTTTATCTGGTATACTCTAGTTGTGTGGAGTAATTTTTGTAAATTATATTACATAGCTTCTGCTGTAAGTAAACAGAGGATGTTTTTTTTTTTTTGCTATTTTATCCTGCAGTTGCTGGACAGGACAGTTAACACTGGTGTTAGGTAACAGTGTTTGTGGTACAGAAGAGGAACATGGTGTCTATGGTAGGTAAAAAGGCATTATTTGTGGACTTGTGACAAGGAGGGAAATGCTAGTGTGGACATATGTGTAGATATCACTAACTGCAAAAAGGGGAGATGTGATTTTCATTGACTACAGTCTGTTAGCAATGCTTGGTAGTCTATAGTAGGACAGAATGGGGAATTGCAAGAACTGCAGGACTGAGTAGCTACCATGTGTGTGTAATTACACCATACTTATCTAAGATGTTTAGTTGCTTGCTGTTCATGATCCTGTAGATCACACCTGGGCATCTGTCCATGAGCCATTCAGCAAGTAAAGTGTGCGGCATGCAACCATAGATTATTTAATTATTTAGTTAGTTAATTTTTTAGCACTCTTTGCTCCTGCTGCCTGTTGACCACCAGCCTCCTCCTGGCCAACTGACTCATTCAATGCCTATCACTGGGACAAGGGTTAACTGGATGTGGCTGTCATTTAGAAAGCCATTAGGAATTGGTTTGAGGTTTTCCTTATTAGCCCTACAGTCCCTGTGAAAACCTAGCTTATACAGCCATAGGAGGTCATGCAACAGGCTATCTTTGCTGGTCAACCCTTACTTCCACAAAGGACGCTGCAGGCAAGCAACCCACCCCTTCCCTCATGTTATTTCCCCAGTCTCCAACACAGAAATCACACTTCCCTATGTGTTTCTGAGTGTCTGCTACCCCCACACACACACACACTCCCTCGGAGAGGTGAGTGAGCCACGCACCTTCACACCTCTCCTTCCCTGCCTGAGCTACTAATCAAACTCCAGTTGATTGGGTCACAGCAAGAGCTCCATTTCTCTATGCCATACTGCCAGGCTAATCAAACAGATTTATAAGTAGCAACATCTCTCCTCATTGCCATAACTGAGCACCTATACAGCAATATCTGCACATTTACCAAGACCTCCACAACACATGTATAAGACAGAAAGCTTTGATATGACAACCTCAGAGGTGGACACAGTGGACTATTTTTAACTGTATTACAGCCAGATATTAAAGACTCCAGTATGTAACTTGTTTGGATTTTTGTTCAAGTCTGTAAATACAGGACCAAAAACATCACTGTTTAAATGGGATATAGCTGTTGCAGGTCTTAAAAAGTTCTGGTCCTGCTTGCATGAAACTTTGCCTTTTTTACTTTTTGAAATGTAAGGAGAAGGACTGGGTACAACGTCCAGGGGAGGGTAGAGGGGCATAAAATGGATATGTTGCCCCAGACACCAAATTCCATTATACCTCTGACAGTGATCTTTGTGGTGAGAGAGGTGGCTGTAGCAGCATTTCTGTGGACCTTGTTTTCTTGCAATCCAACATACGAAGTGTAAATAGAAGGTGACTATTTTGTTTTTTGGGGGGGGTTGAAAGGCAGGCTATGTGTGAAAGCAAGATATGGCTTACAGTGGACGCTGTATGTGTCTACAAGCTGAACTAAATTAATGTGGTCATTATTTCTTTCACTTTCTTCACAATCAAAACCTCAGATATGCATGCAGAAGGTGGCTACCTTTTGGGGGAGGGGTAACAAGGCATATCGCCTGGAAAAGCACAGGGTAGTTATATGATCACTGTAGAACGCTTACTGATACAGATCCTTAGAAGCAACCTGAAACACATTTCTTTGGCTATTTCTTTCATTGTTTTGATCAGACATTAGATGTATACAGAATGTGGCAATTTTTTTTGGGGGGGGCATCAATGATATGGCTTGCAGTGGTGGTGGGTCAATGTATGTCTTTGGGAGCAACAAACAGAAGTATATTGCTGTAGCCATAACATTTGTGACTTCTTCAGAATCACAGGTAGGATACCTTCTGTGAAGGGGCATATGCCACTGTGACAGTATATGTGTGACAGAAGCAATAGTTTGTGTATTTTTACAAACATTATGAAGACACAATCCATTTTTGACAATTGTTATTATAAATTAATAGCCTTCATCAAAAGTCCTTAGAGTCCTGTTCCCAACAAACATGCAGATTTTTCTCATGGGGCAAATACATAATTCATAAAATCACATTTTTTTGCTCTATAGCATAATAACTAAAACCATTAGTTCTCTTTCTCTGAAAGTGAAGCTTTATAGCATTTGAAATGCTATGGGGGTGGGGGGTGAGGTGAAGGAAACCACTACTGAGATTTGTACCCTAGTAGTCGGAAATCAGTGTGCAACTTCTCTATTACTTTACCTAAAAAAGACAGTATGTTGTTTGTTGTTGTTTGTCTTTTTGGATTTTCCTGGTTAGGGGTCGCCCACAGCGGAACTCCGGTCCGCTAATGACTGGCAGCTGATTTTTATGGTGCCAAGTTGCCAGCCCGATGCCCAACATTCAACGAAGGTACGCCCATTCACGCATGTCTTTCGGAGGCCACTCGACCACGGGGAGGACATGCAGACTCCACACAGAAGGCACTCCAGCCGAGAATCGAACAGGAGAACCTCTTGCTGTGAGGCAACAACGCTACTGCGGCGGCTTCTAAAAAAGACAGTATAATTATTGTTTATTACTGAATATCAAAGATTTGTTGTCCAAAAAGTGTGACAAGAAAAAGTCAAACTGTTTAACACACAGAACCCTGAAATGACAGTCTCTCCCAATGCAGTAAGTACTGGGCTTCCACGTTCATTTATGTCTTGAGTATCTGCAGTTGCAACTCAGAGTGGTGGAATGCAGCCCGCATCCAGAATATGTTACTGCATTGATGTTACAAAAAATGCTAAATATTTTATCAGACAAGGCAGTATTTATGTTACTACAAGTAGGGTGAGGCCTGAAGTCCACGTACTGACAAAGGCAGTGTGCTGTTATATAACTCAGGGTTGAGATGCAGTATTATACTTGAGGGCAGAGTGATATCATGAGAGTGTTGTGTACCCAATTATCTTACTATAATTTTCTATTTTTTCTATTAAGAACTGTCAACTGCCAACTGATATCTGACCTCATACACGGCTAACAATTTTTTAGAAGCCTCTTCTGGTCAAGTCTTGCATTGCTACAGAAATAAAAATCCTGCATATCTTCTGAATGTTAACGTTTACTCAATAGAACTATTATCCCCCTTTGATGTTCTACTTTCTAGACTGAATGCACTCCCCTTCTCCAAATTCCTGAATCCACAACCATTATCTAAAACACAGCAGCAGCCTTGGCAACAGAGTTACTACAGCCACATATACCTGTACACAGCAGCAAAAGAGCAGTTGTGAAACAGCATGAAAGTGATGTTACTCACATATTATGCTCTACATATTGTAGCTGCGAAATGCCTCAGAAAAACAGAAAAAAAACAGTAGCAGTTTCTTCTGAAGGTTCCTCTCGGCATTATTTATTAAAGCAGTCAGCCAACTAATGTTCTAAGAGACTAGTATTTCCTTGGACTAACAACCTGTTTCCATTAGTTTGCACTCTAAAGGGTTTACTGAATCAGTATTATCTGTCTGAATTAAGCAAGCAAATCAAGTCTTGTTATAAGACATTTGTTTTTTGCTGCATTTTCTTCACTAACTCAGTAAGCTTACAGTCACTAAGTGAACCTGTTTTCATTCACCCATACTCTTAAATGATAATTGGAACAGTGCAGCTCTGATCAATTTTCCATATTAAATATATACAGTGTCTGAACTGAAACAATACAATACACTTAAAGGAACATGATCACTTTAAAATACAGTATTTACTTAAATCAACACTCCTATCATAGTTGGATTATTTTAAGCATTCATTGCCCTAGGACTGGTTTAAGCTTATGCTTGGAACTTTTTCTTATATTTGCATTCACTATCACTCCCTAGTGCTTTTACTACCAAATCACAACATAATTTGAAAGTTTTTTTGGTTTCTTTTGTGTATGAGTAATTCAATTATTTTAGGTTAGTCCAGCAAATTTTAGTCTACTTACAGTCAGTATCTAGATGATTTTTAATTTAAAAATACAGCGTGTAATTCAATTTTAAATGCAGCAATATGTTACTACTATTTAAAAGATCAATTAATTTAACAACTGAATTTAATCCACTTAATCACACGTCACCACTTTTGTCATTGGGCTGCAGATCAGGTTCATGTATGCCCAGAGTACTGCCTTCTTCTTGCATGCAGTCATCTGTAAAAGAATTGCCTCTCTGCCTCTACTGTTTCCTATTTTTAGCTTCTAGCTTGAGTAATATTTCTGTGTGGAAAGCTCCAGTGCCCTTTAGCACCCCACAATCTATTAAATACTCTTTCATGGTGACACCCTACATACACACTTTGTGTAATATATTTTTACAGATGCGAATGTCATACCTCTCATCCCTTTTGCTAAAGTCCTTGTGGCCATTAACTTTTCTACTGATCTTCACACACACGCGCGCACACACACACACACACACACACACACACACACACACACACACACACACTCTCTCTCTCTCTACCACCAGCTTGGCCTTTTCCACTACATTTCACTTTATTTTGTTAGGTTTGTCTCCTTATCTGCTTCCATATTTAATTTTCACATCCTTTGACCTATAATTTTTCATGACTGCAAACAGGGCTCACACTGTTCACATTCAGAGGCATTTTTGACACCATGTTCAGTGGGTGTTATATGTATTGTGTCTACCTATAAATGCTGATGACTTAGATATGGAAAGTTGAAAGTTATGTACTGCGCTTTCTTTTAGATGTTTCAATCTGATTAACAACATCATGGAGGTTAGATTACCTCCTCAATGTTTTGTGCTATTTATTCAACAACCTGCCAGCCTACAAACATCATATGGTGTCAGGGAAAAGGACTACATCAGTAGAACTAAAGAAATAAATTTGATGTCAAACGTTTGTGTATTTGGAAGTACAGACGTATAACTGGTATTCAGAAAAACATGCTTCAACTGCAACCACCAGGAATTCTCTCACTGCACGATAACTTAGCAGAAAACTGGAAGCTCTTGATCTAGAAATGTAATTATTCCTAATGGCAAGTGGTTTAGTTGAGAAGCCAGGACAACAACAACATGCTACATCCCTGCATGTAAGTGGGGAAGAAAAGTACAGCTGTGTACATTTACCATAAATGTAGATGTTTGAGTGTTTTCACTGTTGCAGTCATCACACTTGGGTTATCCTGCCAGGGGTAGCCCTCAGTCGGCCTGAATAGCAGAGGCTTAGTATTTCTGCATCAGTTGCTGTCGCTCCAGGACTGACATTAGGTCGTCAGTGGTATAAAAACAGGCAGCCAACGCCATTACTTCAGTTTTTCTTGCCTCAAATGTCAGGTGCCCCCAAAAGAGAGCTAAGATATGGTGGAAAAAACACCACCAGTAGAAAGAAAATACCAATAGCCCTGTAAGGGTGAGGAAGAGAGAGAAAGAGACAAGGGGGCTGGAGGGTGGGAAACCAAGACTGCAACAGTGAATACACTCGAACATCTACATTTATGGTAAGTGTACACAACTGTACTATGTTCTTCATATTTCAATGTTGCAGTCATCACACTTGGGTTGATTCCCAAAGCTGAGGACTGGAAGGAGGCAGTCAAGAAGAGCTGGGGCTGGCTAGAATGTCCTGCAGGACTGCGGTTGCAAAGCCTGCCCTGGATTTGAAAAGATAGGCAGGTGGTAATGCTTGGTGAAGGTATGAACAAAACTCCATGTTGCAGCTTCCAGGATGTCCCTGGTAGGGACTCCTCTGAGAAAGGCTGTAAAGGTTAAAGTTGCCCTAGTTGAATGTGTTCTGACCCCCTGTGGGGGTGGTTTCCCATGGTGTTTGTAACAGAAATGGATGCAATATGCTATGCATTTGGAGATGATTTTTGATATGGCTTTGCCCTTTGCCCCTGGTGCAAAGCTTACTAGTAACCGGTCAGATTTCCTAAAGGGCTTAGTTCTATCCAGGTAGAATCTGAGCTGTCTGTGCACATCTAAAGAATACAGGATCCTTTCCCCCTTATTTTGAGGTTTAGGGAAAAAGGTGGGCAAATGAATAGATTGGTTGAGAGCCACACTGGACACCACCTTAGGCATGAAAGTTGGGTTAGTCCTGAGGGAGACCCTGTTAACATGAAAAATGATGAAAGGTTCCACAGCCATAAGTGCTTGTAACTCAGACACTCTTCTAGCTGAAGTGATGGCTAGAAAAAAAGGCTGTTTTCCAAGAGAGGAATTTTAACTCTGCTGAAGCTGCAGGCTCAAGGGGGGGGGGGGAGCATGAGCTTTTTCAACACAAAGTTAAGGTCTCAATCAGGAGTAGGGGCTTTCCTTGGTGGCCTTAAGTTGTTAGCCCCTCTCAGAAATTGTTTGATGAGAGGGTGTGAGAAGAGAGGTGGCTCAGTGCTGTAATGTGCAGAGATGACAGAGGCATGAATTTTAATGGAAGAGAAGGATAGGCCCCTGTGTTGTAGTTCTGCTAGGTAATCCAGGATGAGAGGTAAGGAGGTCTGTGCTGGGTCAGCTCCTTTAGTCTGGATCCAGGAACAGTACCTTTTCCACTTGTCAGCATAGGATTTTCTAGTACTGGGTTGTCTGGCTTCACGTATGACATCCAGGACTTGTTTGCTTAGGGTGACCACTGGAGGAGAAGTCAAGGAATAAGCCAGGCTGCTAGGTTCAGTGTCTGCAACTAGGGATGCAAGAACTCTCTCTCCTGCAGTCAGGAGAGTTGGAATCTGAGATAGGTGCCATGGAGGCAACGGAGAATGACTGCTCAGAAGTGGGTACCAGTGTTGGCTTGGCCAGTCTGGGGCAATCAGAATTGTCCTTGGTCTTTCCTCCCTTATTTTGAGTAATACTCTGGTCAGAAGAGGTAGAGGGGGAAATGCATAGATTGAGAGATTTGCCCACTGGAAGGATAGGGTATCCCCTTTCCAGGCCTTGCTGTGAGATTCCCTGGTGCAGAATTTGTTGAGCTGGTGGTAGTAGGGGGAGGCAAATAGGTCCACCTTTGGGGTACCCCATTTTTGGTTACAAGGTTGAAGGTGCTGTGGTTTAACTGCCACTCATGTGGGTCTAGGAGATTGCCTGGCAGGAATTGAGCTTGCAGATGAATATGCATGGCTAGCCTGCAGAGAGGGTAGGAGTGGGTTCCCCCCTGCTTGTTGATGTACCACATTACTGTGGTGTTATTGGTTCTGATAGGTAGAGGCCCTGGAGAGAGCAGGGGACTGAATGCTGTCAGAGCATGCTGAACAGCTAGCAACTCTTTTTGACTGATGTGTAGATGAATTTGGTTTGGGCTCCAATGGCCCTGAATGTACCTGCCATCCAGGTGAGCACCCCACGCATAGTCTGATGTGTCTGTGGTTAGGGTCTGGGCGGCATGGGGTTGTGAAAAGGGAAGTCCCTTGTTGTGGTTGCGTGCTGCTGTCCACCAAAGAAAATCTTTCCTTAGACAGGGTATCATAGGTATAATAATTTCCAGGTCCTGTGAATGTTGACACCAAAGGCTTTTTAAGTACCACTGAAGTTTCCTCATATGCAGTCTGGCATATGGAATTAGCAGAATGCAGGAGGCCATGAACCCTAGAGCTTGCAGGATTTTCCTTGTGGATAACTGGGTTCTGGTGGCCAGTTGAGAGAAGTAGAATGTCAGATAGGCTTGTTTTTCTGGAGTTAGAAATGCCATCTGGGATGCCATGTCCAGGCTTGCTCCTTGGAATACAATCTTTTGACTGGGGACAAGTTTGGATTTCTTCTCGTTGATAGTGTAGCCCAGTGAGGTTAGCAGGTCCTTTACAAATGTCAGGTGCTGTAACAGCTTTTCCTGACTGTCTGCCTGAATCAGGCAGTCGTCCAAGTAAGGGTAAATTTGGATATTTCTTTGTCTGCAATAAGCGATGACTGGAGCTAGGCATTTTGTGAAAACTCTGGGAGTAGTGGATAAGCCAAAGGGAAGTGCAGAGAACTGATAATGCATAGATCCTGCTCTGAAACATAGATATTTCCTGCTAGAATCTATGATTGGGATATGCAGATAGGCCTCTCTGAGGTCTAGAGTGGCTAACCAGGCATCTTTGGACATAGGGAGAAGCTGCTGCAGTGTGAGCATTTTGAATTTTGATACCACCAGGAAGTTGTTTAGAATAGATAGATCTAAGACTGGGTGCCAGGTGCCCACTTTTCTGGGTACTAGAAAAAGCCTGGAATAGAATCCTTGTCCTATTTGATCTGCAGGGACAGGCTGAATTGCCCTCATGGAGAGCAGGGAATGAACTTGGTTTTGTGCCTCTGCCCACTGGTTTGGAGGAAGATCTGGGAATCCCTTTGGGGTTGGCCAGGTGTGGAAATAAAATGTGTACCCCTGGGACACTATGTTGAGGACCCATCAGTCGTTGGTGATGGAGGTCCAGTTTTCTGCATGGAAGGTAAGTTTTCCTCCTAGTGGCACGGACAGATGGGCAGAGGTGAGTGGAGGAGTTGAGGAGTCATTGGGAATTCTTTCCATAAGGGGTGGCTTAGCACTCCCTGGTTTAAAAGTGGTGGCACTCCATTGTTTAGATCTCGCCATACCCTGAGACTGCTGCCTGGGGGGTCTGTTACCCCTAGGTCTTGTCTGAAGTGGCCTTGAGGAGGCAGGAAAGGACCAATGTTTTGAGGGCAATGTCTACTGAATCTTGGAGGCTGAACTTGCAAGAAGTTTTAACTGTCTGCATAGATTTAGCTTTTTTAAAACCTCTTTTGCTTTGGTGCCAAATAGATTGTCTTTGTTAAGAGGTGCGTCCAATAATTGTGATTTGACATGATCTGGCAAGGTCTGTTCCTTAAGCCATGCATGCCTTTGAAGTACAGAACCTATGACTGCTGCCCTGCAGGATGCTTCTAGGGCATCAAACCCACATTGCAGGGTATGCTTACTGATTTGGCTTGCAGAATGCATAAGTTCCTGTAAGTCTTTATTTTCTGCATAGTCAGGGAAGGTAGATAATTTTTGTTTAATGAGTTCCATGGTATGTTGCTGGTATTTCAGCATGTGGAACTGACAATTTAATGCTCTAATGGCAAGAGTTGCAGAAGTATATACTTTTTTACCCCATCTGTCTAAGGCTCTTGAATCCCTGTTCGAGGGGTTGGGATTCTTAGCTGTAGTTGCTTTTAATCCTTTAGGCCCTTGGGAAATGACCTCTGGGTCAGCAGTAGGATTCTTGAAAAGAAATTTGTTGAAGTCCAGGACTCTGTAATACCTGTCAGGTTTTCTGGGAGCAGGAGGTAAAGTATCTGGGGTGGATTCCATAAAAACATCATCTACAACATCCAGGACAGGGGGTATAGCTAAGGGGCTGTGCTGAGGTAAATCTAAAAATTCCCTGAGTCTCTTTTTGGACTGAGGGCAATCCTGTCATTCCCAATGGAAGTGCTCTCTCAAAGTATGTAGGGTTTTGCCAAAAGTAAAATCCTCTGGATGAGGGGCAGAAGGAATGGATTCCTGTGCATCTGAATCCTCATAAGCAGATAAGGGCATGTCTTCATAATCAGAAACGTCAGAGTCATTGGACTCTCAGTCAGATAAAGGTGCAGGGGACAAGTCTCCTTTTCTTTTAGCAGGAGAAAGCTGGCTGCCCCTAATCAACATGATAAGGTCTTCCGCCATTTTAAGCATCTGAGATTGTGGCAAGGAAGCAGGCGTGTGAGTTTGGGTTGTCGGTTTTCTAGATGTAGCTCATACTCTGGGCCTTAGAAACTCGGTAGTTTTAGAAAGAACTAAAGACGTGAAAGAAGTCGTTGTTTTGTGTTGAATATCGGTAGTACGAAGAACTTCCTCAGAAGCCGGTGTCTGCACAGTGGCTCCGGACCCATTCAAGGTAGAGACATCCACAGGTTCCGTAGTCAAAGAATCTTGAGGCATACCAGACTCCGAATGGGTCTTGGTAGCGGCCTGTGAATCCATCGATGTGGGCATCAGGGGCTGTGAAAGCACTTCACTGAGTACCAGTGGACTAGCTTAACAGAAGCGTCGTTAGCAGTTTTGGACCTGTGCGGTCTGTCTCTGTCTTTATCCTTATGTTTTTTTGAAAGACTGGTAGTCGGATGGCTTACTGAAGCCATTTCAGAATATGGAGATCAAGAGAGAAAGTATTTAGCTACAATAAGGGCCTGACAACGAATAGTTCGGGCGTTGAACAAAGCACAAAACCGGCAATGAGGGACGTCATGATATGGGCCTAAACAGGTGATGCAGTAAGAATGGAAATCTCGGTGTGGTATTTGCTTTCCACAGGTGAGACAATTGTTAACTTTTTCTGACATCGGTTAGAGCAAGAAAAAAGGATCCCCAACGGGGTACTTAGCTTTAGAAGACTTCAACTTCAATTTCGGAAATGAAAAACTCAGGTAGAGGCCGACCAGCACTCGTGCGAACTGCTTCTGCTTCGGGCTCCTCGGCAAGAAAGACTGATGTAATGGCGTCGGCTGCCTGTTTTTATAGCACTGATGACCTGACGTCAGTCCTGGAGTGACAGCAACTGATGCAGAAATACTAAGCCTCTGGTATTCGGGCCGACTGAGGGCTACTCCTGGCAGGATAACCCAAGTGTGACAACTGCAACAATGAAATACGAAGAACATCATCAAAGTGTATACAAATCAAGGGTGAAGATGGGTGGGTGCTGCTACTCCAGCAGTGTGAAATTTGAATATCAACTGTTACAGGTTAAGTAGGACTTTCACAACTGTACTATGTTCATCACTCACATTGCCTCAGTGGCATATTGGTAGATTCCCAAAGCTTAAGACAGGACTAAGTTGCTGCCTCTAATATTTCTAGAGTCCATTTTTTCCAATATACAACAGAAGAGGATAAGGATCTGATGGAGTGTGCCTTAATCCTGCCTGGAACAGATTTACCATGGTTGAAGTAACAAAAAAATAAATAAAATAAAAGAGGCAACCAACGAACAACTGCATGCTTAGAGAGGCATGTTGACCCTTATTAACCCCAGAATAGGAAATAAAAAACTATTCAGCTTTCTTGAAGGGCTTAGTTCTGCCAAGGTAATACCCGAGCTACCTCTGCACAAAGGTATGCAGAATTTCTCTCCCTTGTTTTTAGTTTCTGGAAAGAAAATTGTGAGACTGATGTCTTGATTCATAGTAAATTCAGAAACAACTTTTGGCATACAAGGAGGATTAGTGCATATAACAACCCTGTCCTTGTGGAAAATCAGATAAGCTTGGCCCATTATGAGAGTTTGCAGATTACAGATTAGCCTTGCAGATGTCAGAGCAATAAGCAAAACAGTTTCCCAAGTGATAAACCTAAATCAGCCTGAAAGGCATGTTAAAAAGGAGACAAGTTAAATTTTTCAAGAATAAAGTTGAGATTTCAAGAAGGAATTTCCTTTCCATGGGGTCTCACATACAACACTTCTTTCATAATATGACTGGCCACAAAAAAGGGATGAAAGAGGGGGATCCATGGACAGACAATTTGAGATGGCCGCAAGATTCACCTTGATAGATGCAAAAGATAATCTATCAGAGTATCCCACACAAATATTTCCAAACCGAAGGAATAGACACCGTACCGGGGTCTCTGATTTTGGTTAGGCAATACCTACAAAACCTCTTCCACTGGTATATTTTCTAGTTGCAGGTTTTCTTGCCTCCTTTAATACCTGCTGAACATCCGCATGGAACAAGTGCCTAAAAGGTATCAAGATAGAATCATCCATGATGTCAGCAGCAATTCCTCTAAGTCTAAGTGCAACAGTCACCTGATGCCATCTGAGAATATCCAGACTGTGAGGAAGCTTGTGGCAACTGCTATTAGCCAAGTCCATTAAAAGGGAGAACCAATTCTGCCTGTGCTAAAATGGAGGTCACATCGCAATAATCTTTTGTAATTCTTTCTGCATCTTCAAAAGTACCTTGAGTATCAATGGAAAGGGCAGAAACACATAAAGGAGAATTCCCATCCAAGTGAATGAGAATGCTTCTGTTTTCCAAGTATGGCTGTAAGGAAGTCTTGAACAGAATTTTTCCAACGTGTCTGTTTTGAAAGGTGGCAAACAGATCTACTTGACGTATTCGTCATATTTGGATCAAATACAAGCAGACCTCTTTCCTGTGTTTCCACTTGTGAAGGTTTGTCTGCCACTATGTTTTGTTCTGGTGGGATGTATGAGGCCTGAAGCATCACAGAATGCTGTAAGGCTACCTTCTAGGCAATCACTGACACCCAGCAAAAAGAGTATGACCTTGTACCCACTTATTTGTTCAGGTACTAAATGACTATGGTTGTCTGTGACCAATAAAAAGCTCCTGGAGACCAGTCTGAATCACTAACTTTTCTTTGATGTTTACGTGCCTTGTAACATCAGAAGGTCCCCATCTGCCTTGCACTTAAAGTCCCCTGTAGATTGTTCCCCATGCAAAATCGGACAATTCTGTCTTGGCTGACTAAACTGGGGATTGGAGGGAAAGGGTAGGTCTGAATTGAGAGAAATCTGATACCATCACCACTGTAACTCTTGTTTTGGAAAATCCAGCACTGGTACTTGTACCTGCAAGGGAAGCAGATGCTGGGTCCACCATTTTGTTTTAAGTACCCATTGAATCTTTCTCATGTGAAGTCTGGCCTGTGATGTCATAAGGATCACTGATGCCATTAGGCCTAGAATTTTGGGAAACTCTCTTATGAAGGTAGTGTCTTTAAGAGAAAAATTCCTGAAAATGTTCTGAAAAGTCAGGACTATGTCTTCTGGTAGAAAGGCTGTAATTTTTACCTGTGTCCATCATATACCCTAGGAAGACAATTCTTGTAAGGATGTGAGACAGGACATTTGCAGGTTCAACTTGAAGTTAAAAGCAGTTGGCATGGGGTGATAAGCATCCCTCAGATGTAGTGTCACCATAAAACAGTGGTCTAGAAAAAGGGACTGAAGGACCATCTGCAGGGTGAGTATTTTGAATTTGGATATGCCGAATCTAACACTAGTCTCCACAATAGTGCCTTTCTAGATACCAAAAAAATTCTGGTGTAAAATCTTTTTCTCTTTTGTGGTGCACAAACTGGTTCTATAACCCCGTTAGCAACTTGTGAAGGATTGCTGGGGGGAACAGGTGTGTCTGGTATGGAGGGTGTGTGGGTTTTCCTGAAAGGGGAGGATTTTCGGTCCACTGCAAGAATATCCTCACTGAATTATTATCAGCACCCACTTGTCTAAAATTATTTGTGGCCAAGCTGTTGGGCTGAGTTAAAATCTGGGGAAAGGTGAAAAGGGAAGAGGGACAGGAGGAAGCGAGGTGTTGCCCTGAGTCTTGGTATACTCATTCTTTAGCGGGGATGGTCTTTTTTGGGAAAGGAATCCCTTTTATTTGGTTACATTAACCTCCTGGAACCCTGACTTTTTTTTGGCTGAGATTTTTATTTGTTCTGTCCTTTGAAGTTGGACACATTATATTAGAGAACATGGGAATATGAAAAGTACAGTTGTGTAAAATCTTACCATAACACTAGATGTCCTTCTCTTCACTGTTGTACTATTAATAACTGAAGGGATCTGCTGCTAAGGATGGCCCAATGTCCAGCCAGTATACCATAGCCTTTAGTACTTACAAGCACCGTACACCACATGCATGTTCCCAGCGCAAGGTGAAGGGCATAAAGGTGATGTACAGACACACACACACACACACACACACACACACACACACACACACACAACTGAAAAAGCCCCAGAATGTCCCTTGGGACAAGGAAGAACATGTGCATCCAGAAGGAGAAAAGGTAGAAGAGCCCCCTCGGCCAGGAAGGCAAGAAAGAACAGGCTACAGCAGAGGGGGCTGGAGGGAGGGAGCAAATACTACAGCAGTGAAGAGAAGGACATCTTCTGTTATGGTAAAATTTTGCACAATTGTACTATGTCCTTTCATATCACTGTTGCAGTATTCATAACTAAAGGGACAGTACAAAATCTCAGGAGGAAACCTGGGAGGAGGATGGCACTGAACAACCCTCCAGAAACCCATGCAGGATAGCCCTGGCAATGCCATCTCTAGTCCTGAAATAACATCAGGTTTATAATGCTTTTAAAAAGGTATGAACAGAAGACCAAGCAACAGGCTCAAGGATGGAACAGTATCTAGATCCTTGAAAAGCACCAGAGGAGGCAACAGCCCTTGTAGAATGAGCCTTTATAGATGAGGAAAGACATATACAATGAAAAGAATAATAAAAATAAATGGCTTTAGAAATCCAGGGAGAGAAGGTTTGCTTAGAAACAGCTAAACTCAAAGACCTGAGTTAAAAGGAAACAAAAAGCTGCTCAGATTTGCAAATAATTTTAGTTTTATCCAAATAATATCTGAGCTGTCTGTGCAAATCCAAAGTGTGAAGAACTTTCTCACTGGCAGACTGTGGGGAAGGAAAAAAGGGGCCAATATTACCAAAGCAAAAAACCCTATTCCCGAATACCCAAACATCGACACCTCTACCGTGAAAATCCTGAATGCACTAAACTGCAAAAAAAAATATCGAACTGTCATAGTCGGCCAACCTCACCACCCGCCACATACTACCTACCCAAAGAAAATAAATGAACCACACACATACACTAACCAAACCCTACTTCTAACCTAAGGTAAAGCACCAAAACCCTACCTCTAACCCTACACTAAACCCCACATTCACAACTAACTATGCACTATCCTTAACCCCTCTCTAACCCTAAGGTCCGTAATCACCAAGACACTTCCCTACAGACATACACCCAAACAAAATAATAAATTAACTTAAAACTAAAATTAAAGGGTTTTAGCAAAAGGGGCTTAAATAACAAAGTAGTGAATCACTTACCAGGAGCTGGTAAAAGGAGGACCTCATAAGCGAAGCGGCAAACGAGATCTGGGTACTTACCGCCTTGCATCATGGGATATGGGGCTGCCTCGAGCTGGTAAAAGTGACTCTCGAGCTTAGCAAGTGGCGAGTCGGAGCCGAGGGATCGGCTCCGAACCCATCAAGCAAGAATGAAGGCGAGATTGACAACTTAACATTCTATGATTGGGATATGCAGATAGGCCTCTTTGAGGTCTAGAGTGGCTAACCAGGCATCTTTGGACATAGGGAGAAGCTGCTGCGGTGTGAGCATTTTGAATTTTGATACCACCAGGAAGTTGTTTAGAATAGATAGATCTAAGAATGGGTGCCAGGTGCCCTCTTTTCTGGGTACTAGAAAAAGCCTGGAATAGAATCCTTGTCCTATTTGATCTGCAGGGACAGGCTGAATTGCCCTCATGGAGAGCAGGGAATGAACTTGGTTTTGTGCCTCTGCCCACTGGTTTGGAGGAAGATCTGGGAATCCCTTTGGGGTTGGCCAGGTGTGGAAATAAAATGTGTACCCCTGGGACACTATGTTGAGGACCCATCAGTCGTTGGTGATGGAGGTCCAGTTTTCTGCATGGAAGGTAAGTTTTCCTCCTAGTGGCACGGACAGATGGGCAGAGGTGAGTGGAGGAGTTGAGGAGTCATTGGGAATTCTTTCCATAAGGGGGTGGCTTAGCACTCCCTGGTTTAAAAGTGGTGGCACTCCATTGTTTAGATCTCGCCATACCCTGAGACTGCTGCCTGGGGGGTCTGTTACCCCTAGGTCTTGTCTGAAGTGGCCTTGAGGAGGCAGGAAAGGACCAATGTTTTGAGGGCAATGTCTACTGAATCTTGGAGGCTGAACTTGCAAGAAGTTTTTAACTGTCTGCATAGATTTAGCTTTTTTAAAACCTCTTTTGCTTTGGTGCCAAATAGATTGTCTTTGTTAAGAGGTGCGTCCAATAATTGTGATTTGACATGATCTGGCAAGGTCTGTTCCTTAAGCCAAGCATGCCTTCGAAGTACAGAACATATGACTGCTGCCCTGCAGGATGCTTCAAGGGCGTCAAACCCACATTGCAGGGTATGCTTACTGATTTGGCTTGCAGAATGCATAAGTTCCTGTAAGTCTTTATTTTCTGCATAGTCAGGGAAGGTAGATAATTTTTGTTTAACGAGTTCCATGGTATGTTGCTGGTATTTCAGCATGTGGAACTGACAATTTAATGCTCTAATGGCAAGAGTTGCAGAAGTATATACTTTTTTACCCCATCTATCTAAGGCTCTTGAATCCCTGTTCGAGGGGTTGGGATTCTTAGCTGTAGTTGCTTTTAATCCTTTAGGCCCTTGGGAAATGACCTCTGGGTCAGCAGTAGGATTCTTGAAAAGAAATTTGTTGAAGTCTGGGACTCTGTAATACCTGTCAGGTTTTCTGGGAGCAGGAGGTAAAGTATCTGGGGTTAGACTGGATTCCATAAAAACATCATCTACAACATCCAGGACAGGGGGTACAGCTAAGGGGCTGTGCTGAGGTAAATCTAAAAATTCCCTGAGTCTCTTTTTGGACTGAGGGCAATCCTGGCATTCCCAATGGAAGTGCTCTCTCAAAGTATGTAGGGTTTCACCAAAAGTAAAATCCTCTGGATGAGGGGCAGAAGGAATGGATTCCTGTGCATCTGAATCCTCATAAGCAGATAAGGGCATGTCTTCATAATCAGAAACGTCAGAGTCATTGGACTCTCAGTCAGATAAAGGTGCAGGGGACAAGTCTCCTTTTCTTTTAGCAGGAGAAAGCTGGCTGCCCCTAATCAACATGATAAGGTCTTCCGCCATTTTAAGCATCTGAGATTGTGGCAAGGAAGCAGGCGTGTGAGTTTGGGTTGTCGGTTTTCTAGGTGTAGCTCGTACTCTGGGCCTTAGAAACTCTGTAGTTCTAGAAAGAACTAAAGACCAGAAAGAAGTCGTCGTTTTGTGTCGAATATCGGTAGTACGAAGAACTTCCTCAGAAGCCGGTGTCTGCACAGTGGCTCCAGACCCATTCAAGGTAGAGACATCCACAGGTTCCGTAGTCAAAGAATCTTGAGGCATATCAGACTCCGAATGGGTCTTGGTAGCGGCCTGTGAATCCATCGATGTGGGCATCAGGGGCTGTGAAAGCGCTTCACTGAGTACCGGTGAACTAGCGACTAGCTTAACAGAAGCGTCGTCGGCAGTTTTGGACCCGTGCGGTCTGTCTCTGTCTTTATCCTTATGTTTTTTTGGAAGACTGGTAGTCAGATGGCTTACTGAAGTCATTTCAGAATATGGAGATCAAGAGAGAAAGTATTTAGATACAATAAGGGCCCGACGACGAATAGTTCGGCCGTTGAACAAAGCACAAAACCGGCAACGAGGGATGTCGTGATATGGGCCTAAACAGGTGATGCAGTAAGAATGGAAATCTCGGTGTGGTATTTGCTTTCCACAGGCGAGACAATTGTTAACTTTTTCTGACATCGGTTAGAGCAAGAAAAAAGGATCCCCAACGGGGTACTTAGCTTTAGAAGACTTCAACTTCAATTTCGGAAATGAAAAACTCAGGTAGAGGCCAACCAGCACTCGTGCGAACTGCTTCTGCTTCGGGCTCCTCGGCAAGAAAGACTGATGTAATGGCGTCGGCTGCCTGTTTTTATAGCACTGATGACCTGACGTCAGTCCTGGAGTGACAGCAACCGACGCAGAAATACTAAGCCTCTGGTATTCGGGCCGACTGAGGGCTACTCCTGGCAGGATAACCCAAGTGTGACAACTGCAACAATGAAATACGAAGAACATCATCAAAGTGTATACAAATCAAGGGTGAAGATGGGTGGGTGCTGCTACTCCAGCAGTGTGAAATTTGAATATCAACTGTTACAGGTTAAGTAGGACTTTCACAACTGCACTATGTTCATCACTCACATTGCCTCAGTGGCATATTGGAAGATTCCCAAAGCTTAAGACAGGACTAAGTTGCTGCCTGTAATATTTCTAGAGTCCATTTTTTCCAATATACAACAGAAGAGGATAAGGCTCTGATGGAGTGCGCCTTAATCCTGCCTGGAACAGATTTACCATGGTTGAAGTAACAAAAAAATAAATAAATAAAATAAAAGAGGCAACCAACGAACAACTGCATGCTTAGAGAGGCATGTTGACCCTTATTAACCCCAGAATAGGAAATAAAAAACTATTCAGCTTTCTTGAAGGGCTTAGTTCTGCCAAGGTAATACCCGAGCTACCTCTGCACAAAGGTATGCAGAATTTCTCTCCCTTGTTTTTAGTTTCTGGAAAGAAAATTGTGAGACTGATGTCTTGATTCATAGTAAATTCAGAAACAACTTTTGGCATACAAGGAGGATTAGTGCATATAACAACCCTGTCCTTGTGGAAAATCAGATAAGCTTGGCCCATTATGAGAGTTTGCAGATTACAGATTAGCCTTGCAGATGTCAGAGCAATAAGCAAAACAGTTTCCCAAGTGATAAACCTAAATCAGCCTGAAAGGCATGTTAAAAAGGAGACAAGTTAAATTTTTCAAGAATAAAGTTGAGATTTCAAGAAGGAATTTCCTTTCAATGGGGTCTCACATACAACACTTCTTTCATAATATGACTGGCCACAAAAAAGGGATGAAAGAGGGGGATCCATGGACAGACAAGTTGAGATGGCCGCAAGATTCACCTTGATAGATGCAAAAGATAATCTATCAGAGTATCCCACACAAATATTTCCAAACCGAAGGAATAGACACCGTACCGGGGTCTCTGATTTTGGTTAGGCAATACCTACAAAACCTCTTCCACTGGTATATTTTCTAGTTGCAGGTTTTCTTGCCTCCTTTAATACCTGCTGAACATCCGCATGGAACAAGTGCCTAAAAGGTATCTAGATAGAATCATCCATGATGTCAGCAGCAATTCCTCTAAGTCCAAGTGCAACAGTCACCTGATGCCATCTGAGAAGATCCAGACTGTGAGGAAGCTTGTGGCAATTGCTATTAGCCAAGTCCATTAAAAGGGAGAACCAATTCTGCCTGTGCTAAAATGGAGGTCACATCGCAATAATCTTTTGTAATTCTTTCTGCATCTTCAAAAGTACCTTGAGTATCAATGGAAAGGGCAGAAACACATAATGGAGAATTCCCATCCAAGTCAATGAGAATGCTTCTGTTTTCCAAGTATGGCTGTAAGGAAGTCTTGAACAGAATTTTTCCAACTTGTCTGTTTTGAAAGGTGGCAAACAGATCTACTTGAAGTATTCGTCATATTTGGATCAAATCCAAGCAGACCTCTTTCCTGTGTTTCCACTTGTGAAGGTTTGTCTGCCACTATGTTTTGTTCTGGTGGGATGTATGAGGCCTGAAACATCACAGAATGCTGTAAGGCTACCTTCTAGGCAATCACTGACACCCAGCAAAAAGAGTATGACCTTGTACCCACTTATTTGTTCAGGTACTAAATGACTATGGTGTCTGTGACCAATAAAAGGCTCCTGGAGACCAGTCTGAATCACTAACTTTTCTTTGATGTTTATGTGCCTTGTAGCATCAGAAGGTCCCCATCTGCCTTGCACTTAAAGTCCCCTTTAGATTGTTCCCCATGCAAAATCAGACAATTCTGTCTTGGCTGACTAAACTGGGGATTGGAGGGAGAAGGGTAGGTCTGAATTGAGAGAAATCTGATACCATCACCACTGTAACTCTTGTTTTGGAAAATCCAGCACTGGTACTTGTACCTGCAAGGGAAGCGGATGCTGGGTCCACCATTTTGTTATAAGTACCCATTGAATCTTTCTCATGTGAAGTCTGGCCTGTGATGTCATAAGGATCACTGATGCCATAAGGCCTAGAATTTTGGGAAACTCTCTTATGAAGGTAGTGTCTTTAAGAGAAAAATTCCTGAAAATGTTCTGAACTGTCAGGACTATGTCTTCTGGTAGAAAGGCTGTAATTTTTTCCTGTGTCCATCATATACCCTAGGAAGACAATTCTTGTAAGGATGTGAGACAGGACATTTGCAGGTTCAACTTAAGTTAAAAGCAATTGGCATGGGGTGATAAGCATCCCTCAGATGTAGTGTCACCATAAAACAGTGGTCTAGAAAAAGGGACTGAAGGACCATCTGCAGGGTGAGTATTTTGAATTTGGATATGCCGAATCTAACACTAGTCTCCACAATAGTGCCTTTCTAGATACCAAAAAAATTCTGGTGTAAAATCTTTTTCTCTTTTGTGGTGCACAAACTGGTTCTATAACCCCGTTAGCAACTTGTGAAGGATTGCTGGGGGGGGGGAACAGGTGTGTCTGGTATGGAGGGTATCTGGGTTTTCCTGAAAGGGGAGGATTTTCGGTCCACTGCAAGAATATCCTCACTGAATTATTATCAGCACCCACTTGTCTAAAATTATTTGTGGCCAAGCTGTTGGGCTGAGTTAAAATCTGGGGAAAGGTGAAAAGGGAAGAGGGACAGGAGGAAGCGAGGTGTTGCCCTGAGTCTTGGTATACTCATTCTTTAGCGGGGATGGTCTTTTTTGGGAAAGGAATCCCTTTTATTTGGTTACATTAACCTCCTGGAACCCTGACTTTTGTTTGGCTGAGATTTTTATTTGTTCTGTCCTTTGAAGTTGGACACATTACATTAGAGAACATGGGAATATGAAAAGTACAGTTGTGTAAAATCTTACCATAACACTAGATGTCCTTCTCTTCACTGTTGTACTATTAATAACTGAAGGGATCTGCTGCTAAGGATGGCCCAATGTCCAGCCAGTATACCAAAGCCTTTAGTACTTACAAGCACCGTACACCACATGCATGCTCCCAGCGCAAGGTGAAGGGCATAAAGGTGATGTACAGACACACACACACACACACACACACACACAGACACACACACAGACACACACACAGACACACACACACACACACACACACACACACACACACACACACACACACACACACACACACACACACACACACACACACACACACACACACACACACAACTGAAAAAGCCCCAGAATGTCCCTTGGGACAGGGAAGAACATGTGCATCCAGAAGGAGAAAAGGTAGAAGAGCCCCCTCGGCCAGGAAGGCAAGAAAGAACAGGCTACAGCAGAGGGGGCTGGAGGGAGGGAGCAAATACTACAGCAGTGAAGAGAAGGACATCTTCTGTTATGGTAAAATTTTGCACAATTGTACTATGTCCTTTCATATCACTGTTGCAGTATTCATAACTAAAGGGACAGTACAAAATCTCAGGAGGAAACCTGGGAGGAGGATGGCACTGAACAACCCTCCAGAATCCCATGCAGGATAGCCCTGGCAATGCCATCTCTAGTCCTGGAAATAACATCAGGTTTATAATGCTTTTAAAAAGGTATGAACAGAAGACCAAGCAACAGGCTCAAGGATGGAACAGTATCTAGATCCTTGAAAAGCACCAGAGGAGGCAACAGCCCTTGTAGAATGAGCCTTTATAGATGAGGAAAGACATATACAATGAAAAGAATAATAAAAATAAATGGCTTTAGAAATCCAGGGAGAGAAGGTTTGCTTAGAAACAGCTAAACTCAAAGACCTGAGTTAAAAGGAAACAAAAAGCTGCTCAGATTTGCAAATAATTTTAGTTTTATCCAAATAATATCTGTGCTGTCTATGCAAATCCAAAGTGTGAAGAACTTTCTCACTGGCAGACTGTGGGGAAGGAAAAAAGGGGCCAATATTACCAAAGCAAAAAACCCTATTCCCGAATACCCAAACATCGACACCTCTACCGCGAAAATCCTGAATGCACTAAACTGCAAAAAAAATATCGAACTGTCATAGTCGGTCAACCTCACCACCCGGCCACATACTACCTACCCAAAGAAAATAAATGAACCACACACATACACTAACCAAACCCTACTTCTAACCTAAGGTAAAGCACCAAAACCCTACCTCTAACCCTACACTAAACCCCACATTCACAACTAACTATGCACTATCCTTAACCCCTCTCTAACCCTAAGGTCCGTAACTACCGCACACTTCCCCTACAGACATACACCCAAACAAAATAAACAATACACATACATACACTTAAAATAACCCTACTTCTAACACTACACTAAACCTTACATACATTACCTATCTATACACTCACCTTAACCCAAAACCTAACACAAAAGTCCTATCTATCGCACACTTAACTTATGGAGCTATACTGCAGACGGGCCCAACCAAAACAATTCGACATTTCGGAATTTGCGGTTTTGTATGTTCGGGATTTCCATACTTCGCGCAATACATGTCGACATCTTCGTATTCGCTCATACTTTCTTTGCGTTAGTAATATAGACCCGGAAAATGGGAAGGTAAATTAATAGACTGATTAAGGGATAACTCATTGAACACCTTTGGCATAAAAGAAGGCCTAAAATGAAGAGACACCCTGTCAATGTGGAAAACTAAGAAAGGAGGAACAGCCATGACAGCCTGAAGTTTAGACACCCTCTTGGCTGAAGTGAATGCCAAAAGAAGCAAAGTCTTCCAAGTACAATGTTATAAGGAAGCTGAAGCAGCAGGCACAAATCGAGCCTGAGTCAATTTTTAAAGAACAAAAGTGAGGTCTCATGAAGGTGAAATAGGCTTCCTGGCAGGCCTGATATGAACACCTTTAAGAAATTGCTTGACCTCAAATCTATAGGCCCGAGGAAGAGTCAAGGGCAGACAAGCAGAAATTGCTGACAGGTGAGCTTTAACTAAAGAATACGCCAACACAGCATGAAGCAATTCACACAAATAACAGAGAACCAAGGAACCTCCACATATAGGGGATCAGACTGTGAGAGAGGCACCAAACAGAAAATCTTTTCCATTTGGACAAATATGATTTCCTGGTAGTGGGCTCTCTGGCCTCCTGCAGGACCCCACGTTCCCAGAAAAGAGGTGCCAAAAAGAGATCTAAACCCCATCACCCACAGCATCAGTTGAAGAGTGGAAAAGTGAGGATAGATAAAAGACCCCTTGTTTTGTGTGACAATGTCCACCCAGTGAGGTAATGTGTAGTGATTGCCCCCTGGCCAAGTGAGAAATAAGGGGGAACCAATGCTGCATGGGCCAAAAGGGAGTCACTAGCAAAACTTTGGTAGAGTCCTGCCCGACCCCCCCCCCCAACAAACATCTTTATTAAATTTTCACGTATGACATAGTCAATCTTACATTTATATAAATGAAAAATAAATATGACACCATTTTAGTTGCAAACAATATACATAACAGACACCATTGAAATAACTGTAGTTGCAAACACATCACTTACAAACTATCTAGTCATTGTCAGTTACGCATTACATGGCTAATTCAAAGGCTGCCTCTTAAACCTCGTACCTGCTCTGCATATACTGTTCACACAATTCCCATTTTTTCCTATGTAGCTTGTTCATTCCTTTTTCTAAAGACCCCAATTCCAGTTGTTTTATCTCTGTTACTATATTCACTACTGCTAGTAAAGTTGATCTAGACTTTGATTTCCCTTTTCTAGTAATTGCTTTTTTTAGGAGCCACCATAATTACACTCAGCAACGCTTTACTATGTCTAGGCAATTCCGATTCTGTATCATAACTCAAAAAAAATCATCTCCCCAGTCAATCCAATCTGGTCACCCAGCATCTCCAACAGAGTGGTCTGCAGGGAATCCCTAAAGTCTGCCAGCCCATTACACTCCCAGAAAATATGCTCCCAGCCACCTCTTTCTTGCCCATCACACCTCCAACATTTGCTATCCACCTGAGGAAAAATTCTTTGGAGTCTACTCGGGGTATAAAAATACCTATGTAACACTTCCAGGCAAAGATCCTAAATCTTCTAGATTTTGTTGAATATGTGGGAGAAATACAAAGATCCTCCCATTGTCTCTTTGTGAATTGCTTATCCAATCTCTCTTCCCAATCCTTTCTGAGCTCCTCTGATTGTTTCTTATAATTATCATGCAATATTTTATATGCTTTACTAATTATTCCTTTTTTAACAGCAGCTTATGTTCTAGATTCTATTAAAAACTCTACCAGTGCTTGTCTTTCATTCAGGAGCCCCCTATTTCTTTCTCTTTGCCTATACTCTGATAACAATCCTTGATGGGGAAGGCAATCTCTTACCTGCAGCCTAAATAAATTCTTGGTCTCTTCCCATTCTATCACCTTGGTTCCTTTGCCAGTTTTACCCAATAAATTCCAGACCCCTCTTGCCTATGATCTGTATCCCTGACCACAGTCATCCCTATCGGCAAAATCTCTCTTCTCCATTCTCGTGCTGGTTTCATTCCTAGAATACTGCCTGCTATTTTATGAATATAATACTCTGTATGATTTTTGTTGTTCTCCTTAAGAGTCTGCATCCAAAATCCAAATCTCTACTTATTTTTTGAGCTTCCTCCCTGTATCAATATCATTCCTTTCCACTCTGTGGTTTTCTGCTTGTGCTATGTATACGAGCCTTAACTGTGTTGCTCTAAAATACCCCTTCAAATTGGGTAATCCTAATCCATCTTGTTCTATTGGAAGAATCAGTTTATCCCACTTGACCCTTGCTGTCTTCCCTTCCAGATAAAATTCTTCAACTCCTTTTAAATTGCTATCCACAGCTTCTTCTCTGGTTGATACAAACATGCCTGACTTGTGTACAAGACTAAAGGGACTAAAACACTTTAATGGCTTGTATGTTAGTATCCATATAATAAAACTTCCAGTTTCTCAACTGCTGTATTATCTTCTGTTTAGTCTCTTCCCATGTATCCTTAGCCGCCACAACAGAGTAATTTCTAATCCATACTCCTAAATACTTCAATTTATCATGTCCTCATAAATATGGATATTGTTGGACCAATTTGTGTGTGGGTACATAATTTACCACTATAACCCTTGTTTTAGCTTCATTAATTTTGTATCCCGAGAAGATCTCCCCTTTCTGGTTTTGTCAAGTATAAAATAATATCTGCAAATAGAGACAGCTTTTCCTGACTACCACACCAATTACATCCTTGAATTTCTGAGTCCCTTATTTCCTTTGCCAATGGTTCTAAATATAATGCAAACAACAAAGGGGAAATCAAACAACCCTGCCTGGTTCCTCTACTCAAGCAGAAATTGTCAGAGAGGACACTACCAACTTTAATCTGCGCCTCCGATCCCTCATATATCCTTCTAATCAAATTTATAATTGTATCAGGGAAAGCAAATGTTTCCATTGCCCTGCTCATGAAGTTCCAATCTACTCTGTCAAATGCTTTCTCTGCATCAAGACCCACCGATAAAAGTGGTATTTTCTTACATTCTGCTTCCTTCTGGATCATCAATGTTCTGTTAATATTGTCAAATGTTTGCCTCCCCTCCACAAAACCCCACTGATCCATATCTATCAATTTTGGTATCACTTTTGCCATTCTTTTAGCTATTATAGACATAAACACTTTATAATCAAGGGTTAGTATTGAAATGGGCCTGTATGAAGCTGGATCCGATGGATCTTTACCCTCTTTAGGTATTACTGTTACCACCGCCTTCTTCCAGGATGCTGGTACTTCTCCTCCTCTTAAAATACTGTTAAACAAAAACCTTCCAAATCTTTATCAGTTTTTTCCTTGGTAACTTCCAAACTTCCACAGGAATACCATCTATTCCTGGAGACTTTCCTGTAGACTGGTTATACATATCCATTTTTATCTCATCCCTACCTATCCTAACTGTTAGTAATTGAGCCTCATCTACCTCTAACATTGGCATATTTAATTCTTCCATAAACATTTCCATTTGTACCTTTTTTCATTTCCATATGTCTCTGCTTTATACAAACTTCCATAAAATTTCTGAAATATTTCTAATACTTCTAGTGTCTCTTGTTGTCTTCCTTGTTACAGGCTCCCTAAGCTTGGTGACAGCCCTTTCCATTTTCTGTTGCCTGAGTTGTTGTGCTAAAAGTTTTTGTGCTCTAGAATTACTATCAAAAAAACAGTTGCTTAACAGCAATCTTTCTAAACTCGTTCATATTATTGAGGTAATCCCCTATTTTCTGTTTAGGATTCTGCAGTTGCTCCTTTTCTTCTTCTGAGAGATTCCTCCTATTTTTGCAATACTTTAACATTTGTCAATCACTCTAAATAATTCTTGTTACTGTTTAACCATGTCTCCCCTTCTTTTATTAATACCCTAGTTTTAAACTCCACTTTAATTTTATCCCACTCTCTAGCTATGGTTTCAGAAGAAAATTCGATCTTCTCTAGTAGCTCCTGAATTAATTCCAGAACCCATTCCTTGAATTCCTCTCTTTTCAACTGATAAGTGGGAAAGTGCCAGTGTCTCATTTTTATGTCATTACCTTTCATTTTTATTTTTGTTATTATTGGAGTCTGCATGTCCTCCCTGTGGTCGCGTGGTTTCCTCCCACATCCCAAAGACATGCATGCTGTAGGTGGATTGGACACCCTAAATTGGCCCTAGGCATGAGTGTGTGCATTTGTGTGCCTTCTGTGGAAGGTTGGGCACCAGGATGGCAACTCAACACCGTAAAAACTCCACTGCCAATCATGAGCAGACAGGTGACCCACTGTGGCAGCCTCTAACCAGGAAAAAGCTAAAAAAAAAAAAAGAAGAAGAAGATTGGCACCTGATCTGAAATAGTTACTGGGTGTGTTTCAAGACCTTCAATTAAATGCACATGTTCCCGTGAGATATAAAATCTATCCAGCCTAGCCCAGTTTTTATATCTCAGTGAGTAATATGTAAATTCACTCCCAAATCCTAGTACTGAATTCACCTCTTTCATATCAAACATTTTCATAAATTTCTTCAAAAATCTACAGTCCTTTGTTATATTTTCCCTTCTAGGCCCCCAGACATGTCTTCACTGTTGCAACCAAATTCCATTCTCCAACTATAAGTAATATTCCTTGCTGAAAGCTGATTATTTCTCCCAGAATTTTCTTAAGCTCCATTACAGCAGTTTTAAGGGGGGGGGGGTGTAAATGCATACCAGTGTAATTCTCCTCCCTAGCCAGTAGCCCCTTAGTACTATGCATCTTCCATTATTATCTTTTCCCCCCTCTTCTATCACTATTGGAACTCCTTTGCAATTAATATATGTACTATTTTCCTTTGCCCCACATATTCCACTGAAAAACCATCCTGAAAACCTTTCTTTATCAAATTCACATGTTCAGTTCTTTCCAGGTATGTCTCTTGTAGCATAGCTATTTGCACTCTACATTTTTAATATAGTTCACTACTACTCCATTTTTTATATTTTTCTGTAAGACCATTCAGACTGAAAGACATTACAGAAAGCATAATTTTCTTATATATAGTTTTTATTACCACCTTTTATGCATAACTGCTTTTTTGTTAAATGTCTAGTTCCAACTTTTATATTACATGAATATACTGTTCAGCAGGTTGGTCTTTTTACAGTTGTTTCTTGCCATATCCATTTGCACCTATGCCACATCTTGCATAACTTTCTGTTTTTTTGAAAACCATCAAACAAAACAAACAACCCCCCCAAAAAAAAAAACCCTCCTAAAACCTATTAACTTAACAATAACACACAAAACTATGTACATTTGTTTATTTGTATTTATTTAATATTAGTTTACCAGAAAAGTCTGACTTTCAACAAAGCCAATTTTCAGCAGAGGCCCGGGGAGAAATTCTCTAGATACTTGTCTTTGTGACATCTTCAAATATTGAAGCTTTTGCTTCCTAATAAGAACATAAGTTCCAAGTTGATAACTACACAGACAGGCTAAAGTTAACCAAAAAGAACGGTTAGTCATGCTACGAAACATGGTAGAGCCTGTGCTACTAGTACGTGCTATTTGACTTTGTATGTCTTTATAACTCTCCCAGTTGAGAAAACACTAGAAAACTTTCAGTAAACACTTTTCTTCAAGACATTTCTCTTTATCAAATTGTCTTCTAGTGACATGCAAAACCAGACACAAAACTGCTAAGGGTACATTGGTTATTAGAAAAAAAGCCTTACAATATTCAATATTCGTTTTCATTTACATGCTTTCTGATAAACTTGTTACTGGATAATGCATATGGTTTTAACTCAGTCATTTCCCTATACAAGCAGGGGAAAAAGCACACTGATTTTTCTTTTGTCATACTGTCTTAACCAGACCCTTCATCTCTCCTCCCATCTCTGCCCCCTCCCCCCCCCCCATTACAGTGCCTACATTTCTTAAAACTGAACAAAGAAGTAGAGAGAGAGGAAGGTTGAAAAAAAAAAGAAGAATGTGTTTATATTAGCATCTCCATTGCATTTATTTGAACTTTGTCATGCCTTTTTAACCAGCCCCCCCCCCCCCCCTTTGGATCATGGCATTGCCTATATTTCTCAAAACTGTACAAGAAGAAAAAGAGAAGAGGGGAGAAAAAGACCACCACCTGTTTACAATCTGAATTACACTTAAAAATAGCATGCAAAGGAAACCATGCACCACAAATGCAGTACTATTTAGAAAAGAAACGTGTTTTCTTTACTTACAGTTAGTATTCTCCCCTCTCTTCCCCTCCCCAAAGCATTTTTCCAAACATTAATGATATGAAGTAGGGCATATACTTTAGACTCCCCCCACACATCAAACAAATTTTGAAAAAGTCCAATATTTCCAGATTTTCTTGTTCTGTCATATTTGACAAATATAATTATTGTACTGTAATCCCACATTAATTTACTGATTTTATTACTGTTCTTCTCCATCACCCATATCCTGTCTCTGCTTCATTTCCAACATACTCTCAAGTCTTCTAGTCAACTGACATGCTCACTTTCTTCTCTCCAACATTTCCATTGAAATACTGGAAAAGGTTTCACAGCTACAGTCTTTCTATGGTCTTTATTACCAGAAGAACAAGAAGCAGAACTTCCATCGGTTTCATAGCTCAGTTTTTGTTGGACAAACTTTTCTATTTCATCTTTAGCATGCACTTCATCAAAATACGATTTTGTCCCTGGAGGGAAGAATACCTTGAAGACAGCTGGATACAGCAGGTTTGAATCTCACACTTGCGTCTCAACATTTTCTGAATAGTGGAATGAATTTACTTCTCTTTTGCCTGGTGTACCAGTAATCATTCTCCACAAACACTCTGTTGTCTCCCACTTTCAGTATTTTGTCCTTCGTCCACAGTTTTGTTAGAATCAACTCCTTCTGATGGTATGATTGCGTTCTTACTATTATAAGACTAGGTTGCTTTCTTATGGCTAGGTTTGGTGCATACACACGATGTGTCTGTTCAACTAACAGTTGCTGCTGTGGAACACCAGTCCAGTTGCTTATTTGAGCTTTCATAAAATTAATGCAGTCTGTTCCTTCCAGAGTCTCTGTCATAGCTGAAAATCTCAGGTTTTCCCTACATGCTCTGTCCTCTAATGCTATTATTTTTTTGAAACATCTCATCCTGAGCAGTCCCATATTCATCCAGCCTTTTCTCTATTTTTGACCTCTGATTTTTGCAGCTTTATCATCTCATCTGAATATCTGTTTAAAGCTTCTTCCATTTGTTCTAGCCTTTTGTTGTTTGTGTTGATATACTCTACCAGTGTTTTGTTTATTTTAACCAGGTCTGTATGCAGTTGCCTGGTGGCTTTCTGTAGGTTATTGGAAGTCATGTCTGAAGGTTGCATTACTGTTTGCTGAACAGCTGCAGAACTCTCCCTAGTCACTGTTTCTTCTTCACTTTTTGTAGCTGATTTTTTCCAGGTTTTCTTTGTTTCTTTACTCCTGGCATCTAGGCAGTGTACTTACTAGCCAGTTACTGAAATTTACCCATAAATACAAGTCTACTGGCCTTCGCTGCTAAGTTTCTGTTTTCGCATGGGGGAGAGGTGTGCAGCCATCTTGGATGTAACCGAGTCCTGCCTGATCTTGTGCAAGACTTGTGGTAATGGGGGGGGGGGGGGCATCCCCTTGCAAGCGAATGACAGGGCATCTACTTTCCAAGCCAGAGGACCTGGGACTCTGGAACAGAACAAAATGAGTTATCTATTCAGAGGACTGGCAAAAAGATCTACCAGAGGAGTCCACTACTGATGGATAACGTCCAGGAGCACATCTCTGTGAAGCATCCATTCGTAATCTTGTGTGATGGACCTGCTCAAAGAGTCTGCCACTAGATTGTGCTCTGAGGGAATGTAAATAATCTAAAGAGTAACCTGATACTGGACTACTAGATCCCAGACCCGAAGAGCCAGTCTCCAAAGATGGTAGGAACTTTTACTTCCTTGCTTGCTGACACACCATATCACTGTGGTACTGTCTCTGAAAATTTTGACAGGCCCGGGATGAAAGACAGAATGAAAAGCTTGAAGAGATACAAGCAGAGCTCTCATCTCCTTTATATTGATGTGGACTGACCTCTGAGGAAGAGGCCAGAGACCTTGAACATTGAGACAGCTGAAAGAGGTGCCCCATCCGCTGTCTGAGACATCTGTACTGTGCTGTTGAGTTGGAACTGGAGCCTGGAAAGGAAGGCCCGAGCTGAGAGAAAGTTGATGAATCCATCACTGAAGCTCGAGGTTTACATAAGGAAAGAAGGGGACTGGAAAGTCCAGGGGGTGGCAATGTTGGAGACACACTGACTTGAGTTACCACTGTAACTTTGTCATGTGGACCCTAACCAGATGGAGCATGAGAATGGTGGAAGACATGAACCCAAGAACCCTGAGAAAATCCCAGGCTGTGACTGAAGCCAGAGGAAGAATAGACTAGAAAAAGGCAGTAAGTGATGGCCTTGGGGGCAGGCAGAGATACCAGCATGTGGATGGTCTGGAGCCTCCAACCAAGAAAAATATGACCCTGAGAATTAGTCAGAACTGATTTCTGAAAGCTTATGGTGAACCCAGACTCTGCAACAGGGAAATAGTAAACTGGAGATCCTGAAGCAGAGCATCAGGAAACAGGCTTCAATGAGCAGATTGTCCAGATCTGAACTCCCCTCATTCTGCAAAAGCAATGAGAGCAGTGAGACATTTGGTGAATACCTTTGGGCAGGAGAGGCAAAAGGGCAAAGCAGAGAACTGAAAAGGTAAGAAAAAAACAGACAAACGCAAACAATTCCTGAAAAGGTGATAGCTTAGGATATGAAGGTAGGCACTCTTGATATTCAGAGAGACCAGAAAGGGCTAGGGCAGAAGTGGAATTAATTTCCGAAGAGACAACATCCAAAAAAAAAAAAGAATCTTGAGAAAAATGTTGAGCTGGGATAGGTCCATGAGTTATAGCCTGGTAGTGCAGGGGTGCTCTCTGGAGCCTTGAACCAGGTCTCAGTCACTGCAAAGATATTGATACTCTCCATTTTAAGGAGTGCCTCGAGTGAGTGCATTTAGAGATTTAGACTTCTAGCAGTGAGTAGCATTACCCTCAGTTTTTGCCTGTTCCTGTTATAGTTGTGAATTTGTTATTTGAACCTTGCCTAAAAAGGCACTATAGGGGCAGCAAGAGCTTTAGCCAGTATCCGGAATCCCAGGAGCGACAGGTGCAGGCCATCTGTGGCAAAGCATCGTGGTCTGTCGACCATGTCATCCCAAGCAGACAGACACTGGATCCCCTTAGAACGACACCAGAAGCTTAGCCAATTGTTGAAGTCAATCATTTTGTTCTTGTACTGCAGTATCATTCTGGGCGATGGCAGAATGCTACTCAGGGCTAGGGTCATACCTGCCTGGGTTACAACATCGGAGAGCTCTTCCATGTCTCTTTTCATGTAGTCCAGGGAGGTATGTCTCGGGTCATTCACACCAACATGGACAATGACAGAATTTGTACTTGTGGAGTGACCTGAGTGCGTGGGTTATGTGGCGGATCCTGGCACCCGACAGGCAGCTGACAGTAACCTTCTCCTTGTTTAGCCTGGTGAGTGGGACATCAGTGTGCCTGACTATAGAGTCACCTATGACTAGTGTGTTGGGTATGTTGTTTTGCCTTATTGGCTGTGGTTGAGTGTCACACTGAGTCTGTGAGCTATGTGTCATTTGGGTTGTGTTGGGGGATGGAAGTTGCTTGCGTTTCTGCTTTGGAGGTCTCTGTTGCTTAGACAGATTTTTATTGAGAGCCTCTGTGAATGTTTTTGTGTTACTATGAGTGGATTTTGGTGGTGTAGATTTAGTGAGACTGTGATGAGTGTGGTGTGGTGCAAATGTTTACCTTCTCCTCATGACTGTCACGTTCAGTCTTAGTTGGAGAGAGCTTTACCTCTAGTTTGGCTAGATAAGTGCATCTCTCACAGGTTATAGTGTTGGGTGGTAGGAGGAGAGGGTTGTCTGTGTAGATGAGGCAATTTCTACATTGCCCCTAGATGCTCAGATTTATCAGATAGACAGGAGAGAACACTGGCAGCTGTCCCTTGGACATACCTGAATAAAAAAAATATTTTCCTCTAGATAAGTGAGGAAAGTGTGAACAAGAGCTGTTTTTCTCTAAGCAAGTGAGAAAAGTAAGTACAAAAACTGTTTTCCTCTAGGTAATGAGGATGAATGCTATACTAATTAGTAGCTTATTTAGTGCTTACAAGTTCTGAACAAGTGCTGAGCATGAATAAGCAAATTTAAGTGTTAAAACTAAGAATCTGTATCTGCAGTAGACGAGTTACAGGACGGAAACAAGTGCAAATGCAGGCTTTCAAATCAGAAAGTTGAGAGAGATGGAAGAGATTGCCCAAACGGCCAATAACTACAATTTCTGGGCCAGAACCATTCCTTATGTGGTAGACAGGTTACCTAGTGCTTACTACTCCCAGTGATACGCTAGAAGGCTTCCCTCCAACACAGAAAGGTTTGGGGGACTCAGAAGCTTACATACAGTCCTTGATACAGCAAACCTGTATCTGGAACACTAGTTACAAGAAAGGTAGGGAACAGGCTTACAGTTTTTTTTTTTTTTTTTTTTTTTTTTTTTTACAGAAAAGTAGCAAAAACAGTAGTAAAAACAATTCACAGGCAGTGCAAGCTAGCACACTTGAGTATGTAGCAATATTAGACCAAACACAGTTTAAAAAATACAATTAAACTAAAAAGGACTAAAAGCAAGTGCAGAGAGAGTTTTTAGGTAGAATGTGGTAAAGAGATGGGACTGGGGGAGTGTCCCAGATCAAATCTACAGTGGGGGCAGGCAACTGCAAAAACCACCAAATTTAAACTACAAACCAAAAATAGGGTTGGTGGGACAAAACAGTTTTGACAGAGATCTAAGCAACAACTAACAGTACAAACTCTAAAACCAGAAAAATATACTCAGCTCTGTATATTTGCAATCAGTCTCTCAGAACAGTGAGACAACAGTTTCAACAGAGATCTAAGCAACAATTAAACTATAACCAAACAAATATACTCAGCTCTGTATATTTGCAGATAGTCTGGAAGGCAGTCTCTCAGAACACAGGTTCCAGCAATTAAATGCAGGCTGTTACTAACAGGTCAAATTAAGTGATCCTTGAGTTAGATAACACACAAGCTGTAAAAACAGTTATACCAACTGAAGACACGGCAGAAAATGGGGGTGGGGAAAATAGTTTCAACAGAGATCTAAGCAACAACTAACAGTTGTTGTGTCTTTCGGCTTTTCCCGGTTAGGGGTCGCCACAGCGGAACTCCAGTCCGCTAATGAGCAACAACTAACAGTACAAACTCTAAAACCAGAAAAATATACTCTGCTCTGTATATTTGCAGCTCAGTCTCTCAGAACAGTGAGACAACAGTTTCAACAGAGACCTAAGCAACAATTAAACTCTATAACCAAAAAATATACACTCAGCTCTATATATCTGCAGACAGACTGGAAGGCAGTCTCTCAGAACAGAGGTTGTTGTCTACTTTCATCTGATTCAACATGTGGGACAGATTCCCAAGCTACTTTGTAGGGACCTTGGTAGACTCAAGGAAGGAGATTCCTGAGTATAACAAAGCCAAAAGATGTGCAAATCCTAGACTGCACATCTAACTTATGCTGAGATACAAAAGTATGAACTAAAGACCAAGTTGCTGCAGCACATATGTCACTGACAGACACACTTTTTGCAAATGCTGTTGAAGTTGCAATTGCTCTGGTAGAAAGAAAAGACTTCACTTAAATGGGTTCCTAAATCAGGCAGCAGAGGACTGGACAGTTAAGTCTGGGTCCGGGCAGGCTTGCCCATTGATCAATTAGGTCTCTTGGTCCGTAAGAGCCAGCATCTGGAAATCTGTTGTAGAAAAAAAAGAAGGATAGCCCCCAAAAAATAAGAAGGAAATAATAATAATTGGAAGCATGTATCCATCCAAAAAGTGAAATCACCCTAGTATATGAAGTACACGCACCATACTAACAAATATCTGTACTGCTCCGGGTACCAAAGGGTGGACCGATTATACAAGGGAGGTGTTTAAGGGGTGGTGGGGACTTCTACTCTTAGATGCTGTAGTCCTTGGATCACTAACATTCCTAAACAAAAGAAAACTGTGGTATAAGGAAAAAAAAGTATAGCAGCATTCTTATGGTGTTAGGACAGCCAAGAGGTAGATAGTGGCAAAACAAAAAAGTATGTAATTTTCCCTCCTCTTAAATGTGGCCAAAAATGAATGCTTGCTCAAAAATAAAGATGTGCCTATATAATTATTTTGCAAGCAGTTCTGTGTGGAGGTTGCTAGGCCATAGCTGGTAACCTTGTATTATAGTATACTATATTTCTATGAGTGGTGAGTTTCTGTTATGCATGTGCCCAGAAGTAGTCTTAATAGCAGTGGGAATTGGTTTCCATGGTCTAGAAAGATTGAGGCTTGGGCTATTGCCTAGCCATTTTAAACATTTGTCCCCAAAAATAAATTTTGGTTAACTAAAGTAGTGCGCTAAGACTAATCCTGTAGTGTTTGTTAATTGTCTAACTGAAATTGATTTTCTATGGGAATTGGTTTTATATGCTAGGGGTGGTTTCTATCTTCTCCTGTTCCTTTGGTTTGGGGAATGATGTTAGGTTAGTTCACTCCCACCCCCCTTCCACTCTGGATACCACCTTGGGAAAGCTGGCTGTACTTTGCTGTTTTCTTGGACTGGATCCTTGTGCCTGGTTCAAAAGGTTGTACTGCCTCCTGATGATAGCAGTTGTTGATCTCAGCTGTGCTTTCCTTTGAAAGTGAGAATGTTTGTGTGATGAGGACACCTGGAAAGTTTGACAGGCCTGCTGGGTAGGAAAGTGGGTAATTTGTTAGCTTCATTGAAGGAAGATTCCAAGCAGTCACTGTTTCTAAGGGTTTGGTCTGGAAACTCTGAAGGAGGAGCACTATTTTTGGTGCTGAAAAGACTGGATATGGATGGCTCTGCATGATCTGGTGCTAATGTCTTGGACACCCTCTGGGAGGCTAGGACAAAGGATGCTTGTAAGTAGCAGGATGGCTCAGGTTTTTATCCTCCAGTTTTGCCGTAATCTTTGTTTTTCCAATTTTTTCAACCCTTCTGGAATTTCCATGGCTGCAGCTGCTGTAAGCTGTAAGTTGTTAATTTTTCTTGCTGGAGATGGGGTTTTGTACTTTTGTATAGGTAGTCAGTAGGTGCTCCAGGAGGTTAGTAATAGTGCAGATGCATTGCAGGTTAGGATCTTGGGCACTGAAGGGCTGTTGTGTTTTCCTGACCACTGACTCCCTCTTGGCATGTGACCACACATGCTCCCCAGACCAGTTTTGTGACATTGAATTACAGGTGTTTGGTAGGCACTGGCTTCATAGAGCACATCAGTCCTTTGGGAGGTCTCCTCTGGCAAACCTATTCCATAGCTCATAACTGAAGGGAGGGGGGTTCTGCTTCATATTAAAGGGATCCATCCTTAGGGTGATGTCTTCACCTTTTCAGCAAGTCCTGTATTGGCCAATTCGGGCTCAGCTGATTCTCTTTCTGGCCATTGAGCAGAATAGGTACCTGCATTCCCATTTCCATCCAAGGCATTCATTTGAGCCGATTTCCAACTGAATAAGTGCTTGTCTTTGGATGTGGTTTCTTTTGTCCTTCTGCCCGTAACTTTTTTTTTTCTGGGTGTTGATTTTCCTTTGGGGGTCTAGTTTCTTTTTGTGCATCATGGAATTGTGGTTCTGCAATCTGTTTGTTGATAGTGTACATGAGATAGGTTGTGAGGTGGTCCATGTTTATGATGTTGTATTTCAGAATTGCATCAATCCTCTAGATAACTGGATTGCTATTTTTTATGCGGGCATGGTTTCTGTCTTATGTGCAGCTGCCATGTGTCTGTGGGACATGAGTGCCTGCAGCAAAATTGATGTCCACCCCCCAGCCTAGGTCTGTTGTCCAACATGTTAAAGATTGCATGTTTGAGGTTTGGCTGGAATTGTTGTGCTGGTTTTGGCTGCCAAGCATTTGTGAATGGGGGTATGACAGGTGTGTTCAGGCATGGGATTGATGTTATATTGTTGTGATGTTTTGTGCGCCATGAATAGTTTGGAATTCTTTGGTGTATGGTTTGGATTTCTGCTGGCATGTGGAAGGTACATGTACGTTTTCTCCATGGGATGTTGCTGTGGGAGGGTTTCTATTTTGTTTTTGTGTTTAAGGGTTTGTTCTTCTTTTTTGTGCCTGTTTGAGTTACTTTGTTTTTGTGTTTTAGCTTGGAGGAAAGTTGTTTCCATGGTTAGGGGGGCCAATTGTATTACTGTGTGACATTTTAGGAAATTGTGTTTCTTTTTTTGGGATTAGTTTGTTCTGTTCTTTGTTTGCCAACTAGTAAAGATTCTTTGTTTATCTTTAGACTGCTAGAATTCGTATCTGTTGTCAGTGTGTTTAATAGATCAGGTATGGATAATTTGTATTCTGCTGTGGATATCAAGGGATTGATGCTGTAAATTGACTCTGCGTTACTATTATGTCGGCTTGCTTGATTTGTCCATTAGGGCAATGCTAAGAATTGATAATGCTCTGATCCTGCAAGCAGTCTGGTGAGTATGGATCTGCAATTTGGCCTGTGTTGGGGTGTTATAGGGACGTGCAGGTTTGCCTTGGGAATATCAGGTATGCCTCTAAGCCAGATCCAGGAAGCAATGGGAGGAAGTTGCTTTAGGGTCATGGAACAGGTATGTCTCTCTCATGTTTGTGTCCTTTGGGGGAGGAATTTATTCTTACTCTTTCTACAGCTCTTTTCTAGGGTACTGGTTTTTCCTTTGGTTAGAATTCTGTGCCTTGTTGATTTATTGTGGTTGCCTCCAAGTTTTTTTATTCCTTTAGGTCACTTATCTTCTTTATTAATTAAGTTTTCTGTGTTATCTTTTTGTCATTCCTTTTTGGAAGGTAAGGTGTTATTCCTCTAGTTTTCTTTAGTAAAGATATGGTTATTTGGACCCTAAAGGTTTTGCTATATGGTCCTGGTTAGGTGTGGAATGGGGAGCTTTCCTATAATGTCCTTGGTATTTGGTCCCTGGGCAAGTCATTGTGATTAGTGCCAATTTGTGAAAATGGTTGTGCTCGCCCCTCGGTTGTCTCTATTGCCTCGGTTATTACTGCAATGACCCGTCGTTCTCTGATTTTTTCTCTTGCTTGATTGGTTTCTGTGCCCCTTTTATCGCTCCCTCCAGCGCCCTCTTTCCAGTTTTGTCTATCTGAGAACTTCAATTTTTGTTGAGCCAGTTCCTGCTAGACCTTGCTCTCAGTTCACACAAACCATCTAGGTGAGGCCATTTCTGCAGGCCCTTCTTCATTACTTTGTGGGCAACTTGACTGCTCTTACAGCTTTTGCCTTAACAGCTTATCACAGCATTCATCTAACTTCTCCATTTTAGCCTGATCAGGGTGGCCTAAATAGATCAACCTATCATGGCCCAGCTATGCTGTAGCAGTCATGGCTGATCTTTTATCACTGTGCAAGTGCATAATCTAACGCTTTTAAGAATATTTGCCTAACACAAAGGACATTAACAGCCCAGTCTAAAATATAGCCTCTTTCTTTAACATTCATGAAATAACTTATCACTATTTAAAAAAGCATTTGAGAGAGTAGCAGAGTCATATGAAGAGCTAGTAGTGATCTAGTAGCTGAGAGATGACTTTTTTCCCCATCTCTCTTTTTTTTCAGGCCTCTTTCAGGAAGGGAGTGAGGAAGGAATTAGGTTCCAGTCTCTGGAGGACCTGGATTCCTTCCTGGGTCATAGTCTTTTTTTCTGGGGCCTTGTCTGGGATCCTGGTGTGGTGATGAGTGTCTGGCACCTCTGAAAAAATGGCCGGGGTTGAGCTTAAGAGTGTCTGGCACCCTCAACAAAATTCCACACATCACAGTAAACATCATCCACAACAGGCAGTACCAGAGGTATATCTAAGAAAGTACCTAAGGAGTCTGAGTTGTGGACCTAAGCCCTTGTCTCCTATGTTTGAAATTGGAATCCCAAATTCCATGTGTTCTAATGAATCATGATGGAGTTGTTCCTGCCAAATCAAAGTAGATTCTTAAGGTTGGGAGGCATCTGGGAAAGCATCTCTGAATCTTCCAATCTGGAAGTCTGCCTCTCATAAGTCTCAGCCTAGATAGGTCATCAGGGGTCTCATCAGAGGGGTTCTGCTGGGGAGAGGCCCTGGGCTCCTGAGGGACTGTCTAGGGGGCCTTTAGGGGGTGATTTCTGGCCCTGTCTTGTCCTGATTGGTGAAGACTAAGTGGAACCAATTGTGAACTAGAAGTGCTGCTTTAACAATGGGGGTTAATTAGAGGTGATTTGGCTTAATTTGGGGCTTTTAGCCTGGTGGACATGGCTGCAGTGCTGTTTAGCAGCACAGCAACATGGATGGGAGAGGCCCAGCAGGGATGGTAGCAGATAAAGAGGTAGGAACCACAGTAGTAGGCAAAACAAAAAGGCAATCAGGATAGTACGTAGTAGGCAGGACTTGATAGAGATGGATTCAGGAAAAGAAGAAGATTGCTCATTTTTCGCGTTTGGCGAACACCGCTTTCTTAGCTTACGGGGCCGACACACTCGAACTCGAAACCCAGCGTTTATGCTGAAACGTCTTTTTCTAGTTTTTTTTAATTTGGCATATCGTCGGAGGATCGGTAGTCGGAGGATCGCCAAAAAAGCGGCACGAAAAACTGTTCAGTAAAACTCCGACAAAGCCCTAAGCATGCTGATAGAACGAGACCGCTTACAAGCGAACAGGCTGAACAGCTGGGTACCTGCGCCTCTGGGCGGCAGGCAAAGGGGTGCTTGAACTAAATAATTTTTTTCACCCATGTTGCAAATAGTTATTGACTTTTTCTGACGCCGGCTGAGGCAAAGAAAGAAGGTCCAACGAGGTACCAACTAGTAGAGTCTTAGTGGTAGTAATGAAGTAAGTCTCTGGATCTGGCACGATCGGCTTGCAGCGGCTGCAGGGCTTCTGCTTCCAGCCTTGAAGAAAGAAGAGAAGGGTCGGCGCGCTGCTGATACGAAGACCCGAAGAGCAAGTCGACGCGCGGTCGGGTGAAGTCGATCACGAAGCCGGACAGACTTTGGAATCTGCCGCCCGAAGAAAGGCTGCCTGGCGACAGGACAACCCATTTGTTATGACTGCAGATGCATCCTTGAAGGACATCATTAGGCTTTGACTGCAAGAACAGACCTTTTGACTTACAAACAAATGAAATGCAGTCTACTAGCCATTTTGATAGAGTTACTTTAGGTACATGTTGTCCAAGCTTTGTCTTAGAAAAAGATACAAACAATTGGTCTGATTTTCTGAAACCCTCAGCAGGATGTAGACAGAACCTAAGTTGTCTATGGACATCCAAGACATAGGGTATATTCTCCTTTCTTTGTTAGCAAAGTTTGGAAATAATACTGGCGAATCAATCTGTTAGTTCAAGTTAGACTCTGAAGCTACTTGGGAGTAAAGTGGATTTTGTCCTCAGTGACACTCTGTTCTTGTGAAAAATAAAGAATAGGGAATAGCATGAAAGTGCTTGTAATTCTGGCACATACTTTGCTGATGTAAGAGCAAAGTACAGTTGTGTACACTTACCATAAATGTATATGTTCGAGTGGATTCACTGTTGCAGTCATCACATTTGCATTATCCCTGCCAGGGTAGCCCTTGGCCAGCCTGAATATCAGAGACTTAGTATTTCTGTGTTGGTTGCTGTCGCTTGAGGACTAACGTCAGGTCGTCAGTGGTATAAAGGAAGGCATCTGATGCCATTACATCAGTTTTTCTTGCCCTAACCTGTCAGGAGCCCCAAAGTAGGAGGCCAGGCTTTGGTGGTAGAACCCCACCAGTGGAAAATAAATACCAATATGTCCCTTGTAAGGAAAGGAGAACAACAAAGAAAAAAAGGAAGAAAAAAGAGAAAGGGGGATGGAGGGAGGGAAACCAGGACTGCAACAGTGAATACATTTGAACATCTACATTTATGGTAAGTGTACAGAACTGTACTATGTTCTTCGTGTTTCACTGTTGCAATCATCACATTTGGGTAGATTCCCAAAGCTGAGGAAATGGATGGAGGCAGTCCAGGAAGCTAGGGGCTGGCTAGCATGTCCTGCAAGACTGCAGATGCAAACCTTGCCCTGGATTTGGAAAAGAGAGGCAGGTGGTAATGCTTGGTAAAAGTATGAACAGATGCCCAGGTGGCAGTCTCTAAGATGTCCCTGGTGGGGACTCCTCTGAGGAAAGCTGCAGAGGTGGAGGCTGCTCTTGTGGAGTGTGTCCTGACCCCCCTTGGGGGGAGCCTTGCCATGCTGTTTGTAGCAGAAATGGATTTAGTGTGCCATCCACTTGGAAATGGTTTTCTTGGAGATGGCTTTGCCTTCTACCCCTGAAACAAAGCTAACCAGCAATTGATCAGACTTTCTGAAGGGTTTAGTCCTGTCCAACTAGTATTTGAGCTGTCTGTGCACATCTAGAAAGTGCAGAATCCTTTCCCCTTGTTTTGGGGGTTAGGAAAGAAGGTGGGTAAAAGGATGGATTGGTTGAGGGCTACACTGGACACCACCTTGGGCATGAAGGATGGATTAGTTCTGAGGGATACCCCGTTTACATGGAAGATGATAAAGGGTTCCACAGCCATGAGAGCTTGCAGCTCGGAGACTCTTCTGGCTAAAGTGATGGCCAGGAGGAAGGCTGTCTTCCAGTACACAAATGTTAGCTTTGCAGAAGAAGCTGGTTCGAAAGTGGGCAGGGTGAGCTTTTCCAAGGCAAAGTTATGGTCTCAAGATGGTGTTTATGCCCTTCTGGGGGGCCTCAAGTTGCTAGCCCCACTGAGGAACTGTTTAATCAGAGGATGTGAAAAAGGAAGCTGCTCAGTGGGAAAATGAGCAAAAATAGCAGAGGCATGAATTTTTATAGAGGAGAAAGAAAGACCACTGTGTAGTAAGTCAGCTAAGTAATCCAGGATATGAGGGATGGAGGGCTGTGGCATACTGGCCCCCTTAGCCTGGATCTGGGTTCAGAAGCTTTTCCATTTATCTGCATAATGCTTTCTGGTGTAGGGAGTCTGGTCTTTCGGATAACATCCAGAACCTGTTTACTGAGGACGGCAGATCGGTCAGGGGTTAGGGTATAAGTCAAGCTGCTAAATTGAGTGTATGCAATTGGGGGTGCATGAATTCCCCTTCCCTCTGGGTTAGGAGGTTTGGAATGTGAGGAAGATTCCATGGAGGCAGCAGGGACAGGCTGCACAGCAAGGGGTACCAGTGCTTTCTGGGACAGTCTGGAGCTATGAGAATGGTCGTTGGTGTTTCCTCACTTATTTTCAGCAGTACCCTGGGAATGAGATGTAGGGAGGAAAGGCATAGACTGAGAGGTTTACCCAGGGGAAGGACAGGGCATCCACGTTCCAAGTGATGCTCCCTGGTGCAGAATTTGCTGAGCTGATGGCTGGTGTGGGAGGCAAAGAGGTCGACCTCTGGGGTTCCCCATTTCTGAGTTATTAGGAAGAAGGTGTTTCTGTTGAGCTGTCACTCATGGGGGTCCAAGAGCTTTCTGCTTAATTGGTCTGCCACGGAGTTGAGAGAGCCTGGCAGGTATTGTGCTAACAGGTGTATTTGTATGGAAGAGGCTATGAACCAAAGGGTCATTGCCAGCCTGCACAGCGTAAAGGAGTGCGTCCCTCTCTGCTTGTTGATGTACCACATCACAGTGGTGTCTGTTTTGCTCAGGGGAACCCTTGGAGAGAGAAGGGGTTTGAAAGCTATCAAGGCCTGCTGCACAGCCATCGTCTTTTTCATTGATGCGCAGGGGGAGTTGCTGGGGGTTCCATTGGCCATGTATGAAGCTGCCATCCAGGTGTGCACCCCAAGCATAGTCTGATGCATCTGTGGTGAGGGGAGGTCAGTCCCTTGTTGTGGGAGCAGGCTGTTGCCCACCAAAGAAATTCCTTCCTCAGTCAAGGAATGATAGGCAGAAGAGTTTCCAGATATTGAGAATGTTGACACCAAAGGCTCTTTAGGTACCACTGAAGTTTCCTCATATGCAGTCTGGCATATGGAATGAGGAGTATGCAAGAGGCCATGAACCACAGGGCTTGCAGGATTTTCATTGCAGAAAGCTGGGGCCTGGTGGCCAGTTGACAGAAGTAAGCTGATAGGAAGGCATGCCATCTGGGATGCTTGCCCAGGCTTGCTCCCAGGAAGATTATCCTTTTGGTGGGTACCTGTTTGGACTTCTTTTCATTGATTGTGTACCCTAGGATGGTTAGTAGGTCCTTTACAAAGGCCAAGTCTTTGAGCAGCTTTTCCTGGCTGTCTGCCTGAATAAGGCAGTCGTCTAAGTAGGGGTAAATTTGAATATTTCTTTTTCTGCAAAAGGCAATGGCCGGAGCCAAGCATTTTGTGAAAAGTCTGGGAGCAGTAGATAAGCCAAAGGGAAGCGCAGACAACTGAAAGTGTTGAGATCCTGCCCTGAAGCGGAGATATTTTCTGCAGGATTCCCTGATAGGAATGTGGAGGTAGGCCTCTTTTAGGTCCAGGGTGGCTAGTCAGGCGTCCTTGGAGAGCATGGGTAGCAGGTGAGCATTTTGAATTTTGGGATCACCAGAAAGGTGTTTAGAATGGATAGATCAAGGATGGGCACCAGGTGCCCTCTTTTCTGGGGACCAGAAAAAGTCTGGAGTAGAAGCCTTGGTCTATCTGCTCTGCAGGAATGTGCTCTACTGCCTCCAAGGAGAGCAGGGAATGGATTTGCTTTTGAGCCTCTGCCCACTGATTTGGTGGTAGATCTGGGAACCCTTTTGGAGTTGGAAGGGTGTGGAAGGAGAATTTGTACCCCTGAGACACAATGTTCAGAACCCATTGGTCCTTGGTAATGGTGGCTCAGTTGCTTGAGTGAAAGGAGAGTTTTCCTCCCAGGGGAATGTGAAGGTGGGCAGAGGCGAGGTTGGGAAGGGGCGAGTCATTGTGAGTTCTTACCATCAGGGGGTGGCTTAGAACTTCCTGATTTTGAAGTGGAGGTAGTCCACTGCTTAGATCTCTGCAACCCCTGGGGCTGTCTGGGGGGATCTGTTTCCATGGGGCCTAGGCTGGTCCTGTCTACTCGGAGCAGGAAAAGACCAGTGCTTGGAGGGAAAATGCCAGCCGAACCTAGGGGGCTGGACTTGTAAGAAATCTTTAACAGTCTGCATAGATTTTGCTTTTTCTTCCATCTTTTTTACGACCTCTTCTGCTTTAGTGCCAAACAAGTTATCTTTGTGTAAGGGTGCATCCAACAATTTTGATTTGACGTGGTCTGGCAGGGGTTGTTCCTTAAACAATGCATGACTTCTAATGACAGATCCGGTGACTGCTACCCTGCAAGAAGCTTCTAGGGTGTCAAAACCACAGTGCAAAGAGTGTTTTGTTACTTGACCAGCAGCTCAAGCCCAGAGCTGTTGGACATGCTACACTTAAAGAAATCCCAATCCCTCAGAGCCACACGTTCCAGGGATTTAAACCTTGTCATCACAATAAACAAAACACGCTGATGGGATAGGTTCCTGACCCAGAGACTCCCCACACTCTGCAATAGACTGCCCATACATGTCAAGCAGAGCACCTCTTTGGCCGTCTTCAAATGGAACATTGACAATTGGATGGGAGAAAGGAAATTCACCCCGGGGATCACATCAGTCTCCCTGCTAGACAGGGGTCCAGGAAGTAAATAGTGTGGGAAGAAATAGCCAAGGAATTGTTATGGCTAGGCTTGCATAGGCCTTAGGGCCGATAGCCTAGTACCAACCTATGAACCTAAGAATGCATTAAGTCCTGTAAATCTTTAGATTCTGCCCATGCAGGAAAGGAGGACATTTTTTGTTTAAGGAGTTCCAAGGTATGTTGCTGATACTTAAGCATATTAAACTGACAATTTAGTATCCTGATAGCAAGAGTAGCTGAGGTGTATACTTTTTTACCCCATTTGTCCACTGCTTGGGAATCCCTGTCTGAGGGAGTGGGACTCTTAGCTGAGGTTGCTTTAATTCCTTTAGGCCCTTGAGTAATGACCTCAGGGTCAGCTGTTGGATTTTTAAAAAGATATTTGTGAGAGTCAGGGACTCTGTAATACCTGTCTGGTTTTCTGGGAGCAGGAAGGAGGGTGTCTGGAGTCAAGCTGGATTCAAGGAAGACATCATCCACCACATCTAGGACTGAGGGGATGGCTAAGGGCCTGTGTTGTGGAAAGTCCAGGAACTCTCTGATTCTCTTTTTAGACTGTGGGTAGTCTCGACTCACCCAATGGAAATGCTCCCTTAAGCTATGCAGGGTTTCCCCAAAGGAAAAATCCTCTGGGGGAGAGGCTGAAGGAATGGATTCCTCTGCATCAGAATCCTCATATGTGGAGAGGGGCTGCATGTCTTCATAGTCATATGCATCGGATTTATCTGACTCTTGTTCAGATAAAACTACTGGAGACAGATCTCTTTTCCTTTTTGAGGGAGTGGCTTGGCTTCACCTAATCAGCATGATAAGGTCTTCTGCCATTTTAAGGATTTGAGACTGAGGCAAGGGAGCAGGCGCCTGAGAATGGGTAATGGTTTCTTGGGTGTGGTTCGATTCCTGGGCCTAAGGAACTCAGTTGTTTTCGAAAGAATGATAGCCGTGAAAGAAGTCGGTTTATGTTGGGATTTGGTGTTGCGAAGGACTTCCCGGGAAGCCGGTGCCTGCACAGCGGCTCCAGACCCATCCAAGGTAGAGACGACCACAGGATCCTTAGGTGAAGAAGAGTTCTGCGGCATACCAGACTCTGAAAGGGTCTCGGTAGCAGCCTGTGAATTAAATATAGTGGGCATCAGGGGCTACAAAAGCACCTTACTGAGTTCTGGAGGACTGACAACCAACTTAACGGAAGCGTCGTTGGAAGGTTTGGTCCTGTGCGCTCTGTCTTTACCTTTACGTTTTTTTTGGAAGATCTGCTTTTGGATGGCTTACCAAAGCCATATCAGAATTCAAGGACTGTAAATGGAAATATCTGGTACAATAAGGGCCCGACGAATAGTTCTGGAGTTAAAGCACAGAAGCGACAATGAGGGACATTGTCTGGGCCTAGACAAGTGACGCAGTAAGAGTGAAAGTCCCGGTGTGGTATTTGCCTTCCACAGGCGAGACAATTATTGACTTTTTCTGACATTGGTTAGTGCAAGAAAAAAGGATCCCCAACGGGGTACTTAGCTTTCGAAGACTTCAACTTCAATTTGGAAAAGAAACTCGGGTAGTGGCTGACCGGCACTCATGCGAACTGCTTCGGGCTCCATGGCAAGAAAGACTGATGTAATGGCATCGGATGCCTTCCTTTATACCAGTGATGACCTGACATCAGTCCTCAAGTGACAGCAACCAATGCAGAAATACTAAATCTCTGGTATTCAGGCCGGCCGAGGGCTACCCTGGCAAGGATAACCCAAATGTGATGACTGCAATAGTGAAACACGAAGAACATCCAAGAATATAGTCTTCCATGAAAGAAACTTTAGATCAAATGAAGCTGTGGCATCAAAGGGTTTTTGGGTTAGTGACTGAAACAAAACTGTAATATACCAGGGTTGGAGTGTAACATGAACTGGGAATCTCAATAAGAACATTCCTCTAAGGAAGGCCTTGTTCACTTTAAGAAAAGCAATAAAGTAGCAGTTAATTAGTCCCCAGCTGATGTCTGGACTTCATTAGCATCTGCAGTCAAGGGCCTGCATAAAAGTGTCATCAGCCAGCATCCCAACCGGATCCAAACCCAAATACCAACAATGCCAGTTAAAACCTAGCCAAATTTAGATAAATGCCTGATCCAAAAAGTAGTAGAAGGCAACACAAAAAGGCATGGCGTACATATAATACAACAACATGATGCATAGAGACCCCCACAATGCTATTAGGAGGTAACACCCCAGGAGTAGTACAGAGGGAGGGAGGGAAGGTTTGTAAGCCAGTACTGAGGATGTCTAACACAGTAACATTTCTGCGGTAGGTACAAAACCGTACCTAAGGTATTTCATGGTACCATGCAAACAGTACAAATGAAAAGAAGGAGACATAGCCGAGTAAGGGGTGGAGTGGAAGAAAAAGTGAGTAGTTAGGATCTGGGGCAGTACAGCAGTGGCAAACCTCAGCAGCATAATCGGGATCTATAGAATAGTAACACAATGCTTGGCAAATGAGAAGATTATGAGGTCCGTTCAAGTATCATATACCTCAATCCATGGTAAGAACTGCGTGGTAGTGTGAGGAAGAAGCTGTAGCTGTAGGTCTATGTTCTTGGGAAATTGTTTTCTTAGTTCCTGTGAATCTTATCACCCATCCCATCCATTTCAGATTGTCTGTTTGAACCTTGTTTTTGGAGATTTCCTGTTGCATAGGCTTGAACTTCCTATCAGTTTTTTCTGTTGTCACTTTTACTTCTGTCCAGGAGATTTGCACTGGTTCTGTCAGTTGGTATCCTTCCTTCTCTTTCCTGTTGCATAAATGTATAAAACTGTTCAGTTTTCCCTGTTCCTTGGTTAAAGAAGAAGAATGTTCACACTTGTATAAATGTAGATTATTCTCGCTGGGTCTTCATTCTGATGGAAAGGTAGGGAGGTTACAACGTGGACAACCTATGTAGAAGACAAACTGGGGAAGTTGAGGTAATTCAAGGGTAGGTGTGCCTTTTGGGCCTGCTACTTTGCAGAATTGCCAGTGGGAAAGCTGGTTCAAACGGGAGGGGAGTGTCAACTTCTTTCTAGCACAGGTAGTAAACTACCCATGCACTTTTCTAGCACAATGCTGGTGGTTTTAGCTTCTAGCTGGTTCAAGCTTCTATGTTTGAGTCATGATCCCTAAAGAGGAGGTGCCTCGGTGTAGGTGGTTTTGAAAGCTGATGGTGTATCTAGCTGTAGAAATGTGAAATAGTGTATTTATGTATCTTGATGCACTCAGAAGAATAGCAACATTCATGTGCTCAATTATCTTTTCCTCCAGTACTCCAGTCGACAACAAACAGAATTCCATTTTCTCCCGTATAGTTCCTTGAGTTTGAAGCATCTTGTAGGGCTTCAAGGATAATGTCTTAAACTTTTTCAGGTTGTCTGGCATTTTTCCTTGGTTCTGGGTTGTTATCACGAGTCTCATGCAAGTCAAGGTAGTTGTCTTGTATGATTGGAGTCTGGATTGGGTTCGTTGGCATTGTTCTGATCAACGAATCAGGGGTATTACATGCATTGACCGGATTCTCTCGGTCAGTGTTGTCTTGAAGCAATTCGAGCTGTTGTCTTTATCCTCGGGACTTCTCAGGATTATCAGTAGTACCTGGTAGTACAAGGTGGTAGGGTGGAGTATCCCAAATATCAGGGTTTCCAGCTGAAGGACTGAGAGTCCACCCATGCAATTGATGCAAATGTCCAGCAGAATTTTGTGATGAATTGATTGCTGTGCAGACCAGCTGATCTGGTAGTGTCATTCCGTGGGATTTTGTGGTGGGGGATTTGCTTTGAAGATATTTGGGTGGTGCATCCATTCGTGCGTCATCCGGAGGTGGTTGCTATTTTAATACGTCTGCTAGGGTAAAGCCAAATAGGTGCACAAATATTTGTGAGCACTGGATGTTGTAGCTTGAGAGCCAGATTCAAAGCTGTCCAAAGTCATTGTGCCACCTGTATGTTGATGTTGTGCATGACTGTTTGTTGATCTGTCATGACTGATCATGTTGTTTTGAGGTGTCAAATTAATTTTTTCCCTGAATGTTCTGAATTTTTGGATTGCCAGTTTTACTTGTGTATAGCATTTTTTTGGTTTATAAGTTAGCTGGTCTTGAGTCCACAATCCGTGTCAGGCCAGCCATCAATTGTCCAACCCCATCTTAGGTCTGAGGCGTCTTTTGTGATGGTTGTGGAGTTTGGCTGCTGTGGCGTTGTGGAAGGCCTTGTCTTATTGGGTTTTGTGCGTTTTTGGCTTATAGGAACTCTTGTTTAGCCATGGGATTTGTGGGGTTAGTTTCAGGACGTAAGGGTAAGTTGTTGTTATTCTTTTGCTGGAGTATACAGTCATATGTAGTCTGAACTGTAGCTTTTGCTTTTATTGCCATTAAGTTGTGGCCTGCAGAAGATGCCTTGCCAAGGTTTGTCTGGCTTTTAATGCAAGAAAGTTGGAGGGAGTTCTTTTGTTTTTTGCAAGAAGTAAGCATGCTATTTGCTTTACTTTGTTTTCCAGCCCATTTGTTTTTAATGTGTTGTTTTTTCTGGCATCAGTTCTTGTTTTAAAATTGACTGTCCTATCCAGATGTAAATTGTAAATGACCCTTTGTAAATCTGTTGTCGCTTGCTTTTGTTGTCTATTGTCAGCTTGCTTGACTTGCCCAGGTATGTAATCCGTTGTCCCTGTTGTAGTCCAAAATTTGGATGTCCTATAGTCTGCAGTTGAATTTGCAGTGCCAGTAGGATTCAAAACTGAATGGCTGAGAATTTATTGATGCAGGATAGATGGCAGAAGAAATCTGATCTTCAGTAAATTTTTGGGAAATGGGGGACATTTGGGTTGCCTCCCTTGAGATCTAGGAGTAGAAGCCTGCCAAGGGTCACCAACCAGCATGGGTTGCTGTCCATGTAGCAGTTTATTTCTGAATTCTTGGGGATGCCGACATCAATTTAAGGGTCAGTTATGGCAGAATAGGTGAAAACTTTTTCAACTCTTTGTCTAGGGTTGCAATTTTAGAACCCTTTGTCCTTCTTCCTTTGTCCTACTTTGATATGCTATAGAATCTTTTGTTCTTTTCCTTTGTCCTGTGTGGAGCTCTATTTTTTAGCTTCTAGGTATATTTTGGAGGTAGGGTAAGGTGTGTCTTTTTTTACTTTTTGGATTTCATGGTCAAAACGGTTTTGTTTTTGAGAGCAGTGCCAATTTTTTTCCGCAGTTTGTGATCTTGTGCCTTTAAAGGTGTAAAAGCTTGTTCCTGGTAGGTGTGTTTCAGGATTGCAGTCACAGTTGATGTGTAAAGTTGCTGTGTGCGCCTAAACTTGTGCGTCAGGTGCTTGTGTCTGTGTCTGTCTGAATGTGTTGCACCTCCTCTGACGTGTAGGCACCTCCTCTGGATTGATTTCTGCCCCTTTGGCTATGCCTGCCTGCTGGACTCAATTTTTGCGGTCTCTCCTGCTAAATTTTTTGGCAGGCCAGTTCCTGGAAAAACTTTGTTTGTACAGATTTTGCCTCTCTAACATTTTTCTGGTATTACTAATTGGAACCTTTCCATTTTGTACTCATTTATCCATGCTCATCTTCTGCATGAACTTTAACAGCATCTCCATAGCCCCACTTTCAAGCTCCATGATACGGTAATTTCACCAGCTATCAACATGAGACTATGCCTTCCTATCACTGTGCCAGTCATAGCTATGGCTTTATGTTCACACAATGGCATGCCTCAACATCACATTTTTGTTTACTAATTTGTTTATTGTTAGGAACATTTTCTAGTTTTTTGTGTTAACTGTTTTCATTCGGACCTTGGTTTTTCAGTCTAAGTTAAGCATAAACTCTTGGTATTGAGTTATATGAAGCAGAGATTTTAAACTTTTTAAAGCTCTAGTAATGGCTCCAGATCCTTTGAAGAAGGAAGTTTAAGCAGCTGTGGTCGAAAGGCTGCCAGAAGGAATGGTTGGTATAGTTTAGGGATAGGAGCCTGGGCCTTGTGTATAGGTGGTGATGGCAAGTGGGCACCCTATGGGTGGTCTGCTTGTGTCTGGCACCCTGGGAAAAGAATCAGGATCTGGCTGGCTGTACATAAGAATCAGGAGCAGTGCAAACATCATTAAATGCATCATCCCACCAACATGTGTTGCAGGCGGAGGCAACTAAGCCTAATGTTGTGGTGAGAGCAGGGTCCCTCCTCAAGTAGTTGGAATTGTTCTCTTTCTCTAAGGCCTCAATCTTGTTCTCCTCTGGTGGAGAGTTCTCAAGAATGGAAAGATCAATGGAATGGAAAATTCCTCTTCGGAGGAGTGGAGGTCTGGGCAGTTTAGAAGCATCGGTCTCTGGCTTCATCAGAGGACACTGGAAAATCCAGGTCTGTATCTCTAGGTCTCTTTTTCTGGAATGGAGAGACTTGTTAGGGGGGCTCAGGGGGGCTGTCTGTAAGGGATATTAAAGGGGCCCCAATTGGGATGCATTTCAGGGTGAGAGGTAAGGGTTTGTGAACTTGAAATAACAGGCACTGAGGAAGCAGATTGTGCCGCTTTGGGGCCTGATTGTGGCTGCACTTTACTGGCATTGGCTTTATAAGATGGCTTTAGCCACCACGAAGGCCGCACGCGTGCTGGGGTAGAGACATCAAGCAGGGGTGGTCAGGGGTAGAGACAGAACCACAGTTGTTGGCAAAATTTCTGAGGAGGAACCACAGGAGTAGCAGGAAGCCTCGCGGTAGCGCTGTTCATTAGCAGGTTTTCGAGAGGTTTTTCGGGTTAAGATCGACCGGAGACACTTTTGGTTTTCGCCACCGTGGTTTCGGGACCGCGCTTTGACGGCGTCGTGGTTTCTTTTTCTTTGGTTCTTTGGTCGTTTGGGTAGTCACGGGCATACCGAAATAATATCTCCGCCAAAACCGAAAAGTAAACCTGCAACTCTGAGGCCGACACCTAGGCGTTGACACTCCGAGGAAGGAATATGGCTGCTAACAGGCTGCTACGGCCTCAACAGGGGCCTAGAGCTGTAGACAGTAAATCTGGAAATCTTTACTTGAGTGGAAATCTTTATGAGGTAAAGTTATTGACTTTTTTAAACAGTTTGCTTTCGGAAAGAGGCCCCGCCCAGGTACTTAGCTTTTGTGGGGTCTTTAAGTAAGTCGGTGTGGCAGTAATCTCCAGTAGTAATCTGAACCGCACTCTGCGTAACAGCTTTCAACAGCTTCTGCTTGCCGCAAGAAAGGGAGAAAAGGGTGTCGACTGATGCTTTTATACCGAAGACCAGCAGAGATGACGTCGCGGGTGAGAGAAGTGCATCAAGCCGGACCCACCATTTGAACTGCCCGGCCGACCAAGGGGGCTGTGACAGACAGGACAACCCATTTGTTATGACTGCAGATGCATCCATGAAGGACATCTGTATTGTTACATTCTATGTGAAAATTTGAAATGATGGATATTTGGAATTTAACTGTAGAATAACTAGTTAGAGCCTGCCATATAGAGCTCAGATAAAAACTTCAAAATCTCGGGTACAGGGGCTGAAAAAGGGTCTAACCCTTTTGAAAAGGCTCATATGGAAAAACTGGAATCTTTTTAGTTGAGTCCCAAAGGGAAGAAATGATATAAACTACCAGGGCAGAAAGCCTGGCATCTCTGGCAATTGTTAAATTGGAAAAACAGTCCCATTAGTTTAGAGCCTGGAGATCTCATAGAAGCAACCCGGATGGGTGATTGAGGAAATCCAGAATGAGATCCAGAAGTTAAGGTCCCAGGCTGGAGAGAAATTTTTGGCCCTTCTGAGGAACTGCTTGAGCAGTGGGTGGGAGAAGAGAGGAGGCTCTGTGCTATAAGGAGCTGAAATGGCTGAGGCATGAATTTTGATGGAGGAAAAGGACAAGCCCTTATGAAGCATCTCAGTCAAATATTGTAGAATCTGAGGTAAATTGGGCACTGCTGCACTCATCCCTTGAGACTGGTTCCAGGTACAAAATCTTTTCCATTTTGCAGCATAAGATTTTCTAGTACTAGGCCTCCTAGCCTCTAAAATGAAACCTGTCACTGATTTACTGAGGGGTGGTAAAGGAGAGATTAGGTAATTAGCCAGGCTGCTAGGTTCAGGGTTTGCAGCTGAGGGTTCAGAATCTGGTTCTCCTGCTGAGACAACAGGTAAGGAGTCTGAGGCAGGTGCCATGGGGCCAAGTGTGACACACTGTGCAGGAGGGGGTACCAGTGTTGGCGTGGCTAGTCTGGTGCAATTAAAATCGTCCATGGCTTGTCCTGTTTGATCTTTATTAGTACCTTGGAGAGTAGAGGCAGAGGAGGAAAGGCATAAACTGATAGGTTATCCCAGCTGAAGGATAGAGCATCCACTTTCCAAGCTAGTTTGTGGGGAATCCTTGTGCAAAATTTGTCCAGTTGATGGTTCTGGGGGGAGGCAAACAGGTCTATATCTGGGCTCCCCCATTTGCTTGTCAACATGCTGAAAATCCTTGGTTCCAATTTCCACTCGTGTGGGTCCATGAGGTTTCAGCTTAGTCCATCTGCCAGTGTATTTAGTTTTCCTGGCAGGAATTGAGCTTGTAGATTCACTTGGTAGCTCAAGGCTGTGTTCCACAATGCCATAGCTAGTCTGCAGAGGGGGTAAGAGTGTGTACCCCCTGCTTGTTTATGTACCACAAGACCGTAGTGTTGTCCGTCTTTACCATTAGTTGTCCTGGAAGAATGTGGTCCTTGAAGGCTGTCAGAGCATTCTGTACAGCTAACATTTCCTTTTGATTTATGTGTAGGTGTATTTGACTTTGGTTCCATTTGCCCTGAATGCACTTCCCTGCCAGGTGAGCCCCCCATGCATAGTCTGATGTGCCTGTTGTTAAGGTTTGGGCGGCAGGGGGTAGTGTGAATGGTAGTCCCTTGTTTTGGTGGCAGGCCTCTGCCCACCAAAGGAACTCTAGGCGTAGGAAAGGTATGACAGGAATCATAGCTTCTAGATCCTGTGAATGTTGACACCACAGGATTTTGAGATAGCATTGCAGTTTCCTCATATGTAGCCTTGCATATGGAATTAGAAGAATGCAGGAGGCCATGAACCCCAAGGCTTGCAGTATTTGCCTTGCAGATAACTGGGTTTTTGTGACAACTTGTTTGAAGTAGGTTGTCAAATGAGTCCGTTTCTCTGGCGTGAGGAAAGCCATCTGGGAAGTTGTGTTCAAGCTTGCTTCCAGGAATATAATTTGTTGACTGGGTACCAGGTGTGATTTATTTTCGTTTATGGTGTATCCTAGACAAGTCAGTACCCTTTGAACAAAGGCCAGATGATTCAAAAGAATGTCCTGGCTTTCTGCCTGAATTAGACAATCGTCCAGGTATGGATATATTTAAATATTTCTTTGCCTGCAGAATGCAATGACTGGAGCTAGGCACTTTGTGAATACCCTGGGTGCAGTAGATAAGCCAAAGGGCAGTGCAGAGAACTGATAGTGTATGCAGCCTGCTTAGAAGCGTAGGTATCTTCTGCAAGACTCCTTGATAGGGATGTGCAGGTATGCTTCATTTGAGTCCAGTGTTGCCAACCATGCATCTTTGCCTAGCATAGGAAGCAGCTGGTGAAGAGTCAGCATCTGAATTTTGGAATCACCAGAAAGGTATTTAAAGTAGAAAGGTCCAGGATAGGACGCCATGTATTGCCTTTTCTGGGTACCAGAAAAAGTCTTGAGTAGAAACCTTGTCCCTTTTCCTCTTCTGGTACCAACTGAATAGCCACCATGCTTAAGAGAGAGAGTACTTGATTTTGGGCCTCTGCCCACTGATTTGGGGGTAGATCTGGCCACCCGCTTGGTATTGGTAAGGTGTGGAAGTGAAATTTGTATCCTTGGGACACTATATTTAAAATCCATTTGTCCTGCGTAATGAGTTCCCAGTTTTTGGCCTGCAGACCAATCTTTCCGCCTAAAGGAGCATTCAGTTGGGAAGTGCTTGGACGTTTTAAAAGCAAGTCATTGAGACAGTTTTCCATAGGGGGAGTCTTACTACTCCCTGATTTGGGTGTGGAAACCCCCCACTGCTTAGTCTTGTGTATCCCCTGGGACTGAAACCTGGAGTTTCTGCTGTGTCTGGGTTTGGCTTGAGAAGACCTGGAAGGAGCTGGAAAGGACCAATTCTTAGAGGGGCAGTACCTACTAAATCTAGGAGGCTGAACTTGTAAGAAATCTTTAACAGTTTGCATAGATTTTGCTTTATCTTCCATCTTTTTAAGAACATCCTCAGCCTTGTTGCCAAACAGGTGGTCCTGATTTAAGGGAGCATCCAACAATTTAGCTTTAACATGATCAGGCAAAGACTGCTCCTTAAGCCAAGCATGCCTTCTGAGCACAGACCCAGTAACAGCGGCCCTGCAAGAGGCCTCTAATGAATCAAATCTACATTGCAAAGTATGTTTTCCAACCTGTTCAGCAGAATGCATTGAATCCTGTAATTCTTTATTTTCCGCACAGTCAGGAATCAACATAATTTTCTGTTTAAGCAATCCAATAACATGTTGCTGATATTTTAACATATGAAACTGGCAGTTTAAAGCCCTAATGGCCAAGGTTGCAGAAGTGTAAACCTTCTTACCCCATCTATCCAGCACCCTGGAGTATCTATCAGAAGGGGTAGGATTTTTAGCAATAGAGGCCTTAATGCCCTTGGGTCCCTGTGAAATAGTCTCTGGATCCGCAATAGGATTTTTATAAAGGAACTTGTGTGAATCAGGAACCCTGTAATATCTGTCAGGTTTTCTGGGAGCAGGAGGCAAAGAATCAGGGGCCAAACTAGATTCCGAAAAAGCATCAACAACAATATCTAGTACAGGAGGAATAGCTAAAGGCCTATGCTGAGGCAGGAGTAAGAAATCCCAAAGCTTCTTTTTTGAATCAGAAAAATCCTGGCTTTCCCACTGGAAATGCTCCGAGTATGTAAGGTTTCACCAAAAGAAAAATCCTCTGGAGGGGAAGCAGTGGGAATTGAGTCCTCTGCATCAGAATCCTCATAAGTAGATAAGGGCAAATCCAGATCATCAGAAGAATCAGAAAAATCAGAATCCTGGTCAGAAGATTCATAAAAAAACTTCAGTCCTAGGTCTCTTAGAAGGGGGAGGTTGGCTTCCCCTGATTAGAGTTATAAGATCTTCAGCCATTCTTACCATTTGTTTTTAGGCACAGAGGCCTGAGCATGCGGCCTGGGCGTTGGGTTTTTAGGCATGGTTCGAGATTTAAGCCTAAATGAAGAAGGAGGCATTGGTTTAATATGCAAGTCAGTAGGCCTGAATACACCCTCAGAAGCCGGTGCCTGCACAGTGGCTGTGGACCCATTCAAGATAGAGAAATCCACGGGTTCCATAGTTGAAGCATCTCGCGGCATACCGGACTCTGAATGGGTCTCAGTAGAGGCCTGCGAATCAGAAGTAGTGGGTATCAGGGGCTGCAAAAGCGCCTCACTGAGTACAGACGAACTGGCGACTGGCTTAGGAGAAGTGTCGTCGGCAGTCTGTCTCTCTTTTTATCTTTGCGTTTTTTCGAAATCCCGGTAGTCGGATGGCTAACCGACGACATTTCTGGATAATTAAACCAAGAACAGAAATATTTAGAGGCAAAAATGTACCGATAACGGATAGTGCGCTGATTAAATAAAGCACAAAACGGACAGCAAGGTACATTGTGGTCAGGGCCTAGGCAAGGAATACAGTAGGAATGAAAATCTTTATGAGTATTTGCTTTCCACAAGTAATGCAATTATTAACTTTTACTGACATCGGACGGCGCAAGAAAAAGTTTCCCCAATGGGGTACTTAGCTTTAGTTGAAGACTTCGGTTCTGAAACTCGAAAACGAAAATTTCAGGAGTCGGCCGACCGGCACATGTGAACTGCTTCTGCTTCGAGCACCGCACAGCAAGAAAAACTGATGTAATGGCATCGGCTGCATGTTTTATACCCCTGACGACCTGACATCATGGAAGAAGGGACAGCAACCGACGCAGGACCCAAGACTTTGTTAATCAGGACAACTGAGGGCTACTGCAAGCAGATAACCCAAATGTAATAACTGCAACAGTGAAAAGTACAGTTTTGCACCTACCATAAATGTAGATGTTCGAGTGTTGACACTGCTGCAGTCATTACAGTTGGGTTATCCTGCTTTCAGGCGGTCCCGCAGTCGGCCATAGTTCCAAAGTCTTGGTCCGGAGTCGGTTGCTGTCGCCTCCTCCCTGACGTCAGTGCGACAGGGGTATATAAGATGCAGCCGACGCCATTTTCTTCAGTTTTTCTTGCCCCGGATGTCAGGTGCCCCCAAATAGGTAGGCAATTCAAATTGTTAGTAAACAATACAAAAGAAAAGCAAACAACCATTTTTACGTTACTCCCCATAGGTAAAAAGGGTAGATGTCCTAGGTAAGTACCAGAAAGTAAGAGGGGAAGGAGGGAGGGGAAGCTGGACTGCAGCAGTGTCAACACTCTAACATCTACATTTATGGTAGGTACAAAACTGTACTATGTTCATCGTGTTACACTGCTGCAGTCATTACACTTGGGTGGAATCCCAAAGCTGAGGTAGGGAGGCTGGATCTATAATGCATTAGGGGTGGCTATAAGGCCCTGCAGTAGAGCAGTGGCAAAGCCAGCTCTGGCTTTGGAGTATAAAGGCAAATGGTAATGTTTGGTGAAGGTATGCACAGAACTCCATGTTGCTGCTTCCAAAATATCCTTGGTAGGTACTCCTCTGAGGTAGGCAGTTGAAGTGGCTGTTGCCCTGGTGGAGTGAGATCTAATGCTGCTAGGTACAGGTTTCCCATGGTGGGTATAGAAGAAACATATGCAGTGTCCTATCCATTTTGAAATAGTCTGCTTTGAAATGACTTTTCCCTGTGCTCCTGCAGTGTATGCTACCAGTAATTGCTCAGATTTTCTGAAAGCTTTGGTTTTTGTCCAAGTAGAAGCGTAACTTGTCTGTGAATGTCCAAAGAATGCAGCAATTTCTACCCTTTGTTCTGTGGTTTTGGATAAAAAGTTGGCAAGTGAATAGTTTGGTTCAGAGCCACACTTGATACCACCTTTGGCATAAACGTAGGGTTAGTTCTTAAAGACACCCTGTCCTGGTGGAAGATGAGGAAAGGTTCCACTGCCATTAGTGCCTGTAATTCTGAAACTCTTTGTGCTGATGTATTTGCCAGTAGCAGAGCAGTCTTCCAAGAGATGTATTTTATTTCTGCTGTGTTAGCTGGCTCAGAAGGAGGTAGAGTTAATTTTTCCAAAACAAAGTTGAGGTCCCAAGTTGGTGTAGGTGCTCTATGGGGCGGTCTTATGTTTTTAGCCCCTCTGAGGTATTGTTTGAGTAAGGGATTAGAAAAAATTGGTGGATCCGTGTTGTAATGAGCAGAGATAGCTGAGGCGTGGATCTTGATGGATGAAAAAGAGAGGCCCTTGTCCAGCATCTCAGTTAAGTATTGCAGTATCTGAGGAATGTTTGGGGACTAGAGGGTCAAGGTTGTGCACTTGGTTCCAGGCACAGAATCTCTTCCATTTACCTGAGTATGCTTTCCTGGTGCTAGGCCTTCTGGCCTCCAGAATGACATCCATAACAGCTTTGGAGAGAGGCACTGCTTGCTTGACTAGGGAATTTCCCATGCAGCTAGGTTTAAGGTCTTTAGCTGGCTGTGAAGTATCTGATTGTTGTGCTGTGTCAGCAACTCTGTGATTTGAGGCAAAATCCAGGGTGGTTCTTGTGCTAAGTTCTTTAAGACTGGGTACCAGTGTTGGCGTGGCCAGTCTGGTGCAATCAGAATCATTTTTGGCTCTTCCTGCCTGGCTTTTATGAGTACCTTTGGGAGGAGAGGTAAAGGAGGGAAAGCGTATACTTGTAGTTTTTTCCAGCTGAATGAGAGGGCATCCACTTTCCATGCTTGTAGATGGTAGCTCCTTGTGCAGAATTTCTGTAATTGGCAGTTCTTTGGGGAAGCAAACAGATCTATGTCCGGGCTCCACCATTTTTGTGTTATCATTCTGAATATTTGTGGATTCAGTTTCCATTCTTGTGGGTCCATAATGTTTCTGCTTAGGTCGTCTGCCAGTGTGTTTTTCTCTCCTGGAAGGAACTGTGCTTGCAGATGAACTTGGTAGTTTAGAGCTGTGTTCCACAAGGTCATGGCTTGTCTGCAGAGGGGGTAGGAGTGTGTGCCCCGTTGCTTGTTTATGTACCACATAACTGTGGTGTTGTCTGTCTTTAGTAGTAATTGCCTGGATGCAGTAGGTCCTTGAAAGCTATAATAGCATTTTGTACAGCTAGCATCTCTTTTTGATTGATGTGGAGATATCTTTGCTCTGTGGGCCACTCGTCCTGGATACATTTTCCTGCCATGTGTGCTCCCCAGGCGTAATCCGATGCATCTGTTGTCAGTATTTGCCTGGCTGTGGGTTGAGTGAAAGGCTGTCCCTTGTTGACGTGACAAGCTTGTGCCCACCATCGAAACTCCTGTTGTAGGCAAGGAATTGGTGGTATAACTGTTTCCAAACTTTGACAGTGTTGAGACCATACGCTCTTTAGGTACCATTGTAGTTTCCTCATATGCAGTCTGGCATATGGAATTAGTAGTATGCAAGATGCCATGTAGCCCAAGGCCTGCAGAATTTTTCTTGCAGGGAGTTGGGTCTTTGTTGCCATTAAATGAAAATATTGAGTCAATTGCCCTTGCTAGTCTGGCGTGAGATAAGCCATCTGGGCCGTTGTGTTCAAGCTGGCACCTAAGAATAATATCTGTTGTGAGGGCACTAGTTTTGATTTCTTTTCATTTACTGTGTACCCTAGGCAACTTAGTAACTTTTTTACGTACGCCAGATGCTTTAGAAGAATGTCCTTGTTCTCTGCTTGAATCTAGCAGTCGTCCAGGTATGGATAAATTTGAATTCCTTTTTGCCTGCAAAATGAAATTACTGGTGCCAGGCACTTTGTGAAGACCTTGGGTGCAGTAGATAAGCCAAAGGGCAGTGCAGAGAATTGATAGTGCATTGAACCAGCTAGAAACCTGAGGTATCTTCTGCAGTTTTGTCTGATAGGGACATGCAGGTATGCCTTTTTGAGGTCCAATGTCACGAGCAAGCTTTCTTGCCCAGTATGGGAAGAAGTTGCTGTAGTGTCAACATCTTGAATTTCGGTACATCCAGGTAAGTGTTTAGTGTAGAAAGGTCCAGAATGGGTCTCCAGGCTTTGTCCTTTCTGGGAACCAGAAAGAGTCTTGAGTAAAATCCTTATCCTTGTTCCTGTGGTGGTACCTTTTGAATAGCTCTCATGTCCATGAGTGCTGTAATTTGTCTTTGAGCCTCTGCCCATTGATTTGGTGGCGGATTTGGCATTCCTTTTAGCCTTGGCAGGGTGTGAAAATGGAACCTGTAACCTTGAGATGCAATGCTGAGAACCCATTTGTCTGTGGTGATGCAATGCCAGTTGTGATAGAAAAGTGCCAGTTTTCCTCCTAAGGGGGCTGCCAAGAGAGAACTGTTTGGCAGCTGTAGTGGAAAGTCATTGAGTCTGTTTTTTATAAGGTTGAGGCCTGTCTTCTCCTTCTTTCTGGCTTGGTGTGCCCCACTGTCGAGGCCTATAAGGGCCTTGTGTCTGACCACTTCCTCTTGGACGTCTGTATCTGCCCCTTTGAGGTCTGTCTGTGACTGGAAAGGACCAATTTTTTGTTGGCCAATTTCTGCTAAAATGAGGAGGCTGAACCTGTAAGACATCTTTGACCGTTTGCATAGATTTTGCCTTATTCTCCATCTTCTTTAATACCTCCTCTGCCTTAACGCCAAACAGCACTTCCCGCTGCAAAGGTGCATCCAATAATTTTACCTTAACATGGTCTGGTAGCGTATGTTCTTTTAACCAAGCATGCCTTCCAATGACAGAGCCTGTAACTGCTGCTCTACAGGAGGCCTCTAAAGAGTCAAACCCACATTGCAAAGTATGTTTTCCCACTTGTTCAGCAGCATGCAATAAATTCTGCATTTCTTTTAAGTTTGGAGGCTCTGAATCTGGAAGCATCTTTTGTTTCAACTGAGACATCAAAAATTGTTGGTATTTTGGAATGTGAAACTGGCAATTCAAGGCTCTTATTGCTAAAGTTACAGACGTATATACCTTTTTTCCCCATCTGTCTAAAGCTCTAGAATCTTTGTCAGAGGGAACTGGGTTTTTTGCTGATGAGGCCTTAATCCCTTTGGGTCCCTGAGAAATAGTTTCAGGGTCAGCAACAGGGCTTTTGTACAGAAATTTGTGAGAGTCAGGGACTCTGTAATATCTATCAGGTTTAACAGGGGCTGGGGATAAGGAGTCAGGGTTCAAACTGGATTCAGTGTACACATCATCCACAATGTCTAGAACTGGTGGGATAGCAAGGGGTCTGTGTTGAGGCAATAAAAGGAAGTCTCTGAGCCTTTTCTTGGATTCTGAGTAATCCTGACCTTTCCAATGGAAATGCTCCCTCATGGTATGTATGGTCTCCCCAAAGGAGTAATCCTCAGGCGGTTAAGCTGACGGAATTGATTCCTCAGCATCAGAATCCTCATAAGGGGGTAAAGAATATCCTAGGTCCGAGGAAGAGTCAGAGGAAATGGACACCTAGTCAGAAGATTCATATTCTGCATCCTGTCTGGGCCTTTTATCAGGAGGGGGATGGGACCCCCTGATCAGGGTGATTAGTTCCTCGGCCATTTTTAGCATTTGTTTCTTAGGCATGGAAGCCTGTCCTGGAGAGAGTTGTGTCTGTTTCTTTGCTTTTAAGGGGGGCTTAGACTTAACAGAGGGTTTAATGGTTAACTGGGTAGGCCTGAAAACACCCTCGGTAAGCTGAAGGCCTAGTGCGTCTGAAGGCCCAGCCAGCTCCACGTGGGAGTCAGATGCGGTCTGTGGAAGCGGTCGACAGGGGCTGCGTAAGCGCCTCGCTGCAAACCGGAGAACTGGCGACTGACCTAGAAGAGGCCTCGTCGTCAGTTTTGGGTCTCGGATGCCTGTCCTTGTCCTTGCACTTTTTATGCATTGCGGTCTTCTGAACTTCCGACGTCATGGTGTAATTGAATTTTCTACCAAAATAATGTCGGGCAAAATCAAACCGACGTTTAATAGTGCGATTGTTAAACCTAGCACAAAACCGACAACCAGTGACGTCGTGGTCAGGGCCTAGGCATGGAATAGAATAGGAGTGGAAATCCTTATGAGGTATTTGCTTCCCACAAGAAATACAGTTATTAACTTTTACTGACATCGCTCTGAGGCAAGAAAAAGTTTCCCCAATGGGGTACTTAGCTTTTTTAGAAGACTTCGGTTCTGGATTCGGAAAGAAAATCTCAGCAGTCGGCCGACCAGCACTTGCGAACTGCTTCTGCTTCGGGCACCGCGCAGTAAGAAAGACTGAAGAAAATGGCGTCAGCTGCATCTTATATACCCCTGTCACACTGACGTCAGGGAGGAGGCGACAGCAACCTACGCTGGACCAAGACTTTGGAACTCTGGCCGACTGCGGGACCACCTGACGGCAGGATGACCCAAGTGTAATGACTGCAGCAGTGTAACAAGATGAACATCACGAGGAACATCTGGTGGAAAGGTGTACAGGAGACATGGGGGCCAAAACTGGACTGCAACATCTCTAGGTGACTGTCTCTGTGAAGGGGTAAGAGACAAGGACGAAGTAGCTGCTGCATTTGTTTTTGAGGTACGAAGCAAAGAGGTCACAGCAAGGCTGGCCCCAGTGGCTGAAAATCTATGTTGCCACTGTTCTGTTGAAAGACCACTCTTGAGGCAATAGAATAATCCTGCTTAATTTGTGACAGAATACTGAATGATCTTGGTGTGTGTTGCTACTAGAAAGTGGTTCTAAGACACTGCCCACTGCCAAACTCTCATGGCTTCTTGGCAAAGAGGGTACAAATGCTTTCCACCTTGTTTGTTGATGTACCAAACCACCGGCATGTCATCCAAGTGGATGGTGATCATATCCTTGGATAGGAGGTCCTGAAATGCCTGCAACATTAGGAGAACCACCCTCAACTCCAAAATATTGATGTGAAGTTTGGCCTCTATTGATAACCACATTCTTTGAAATGTCTTCCCTTGTAAAAGCCCCCTCCCACCCTAGAAGGGAGGTGTCCGTGGTGACCATGACCTTGGGAATATAGGGACAGAAGGATTTGCCCTGAACAACTGTCTGGGATGAAATCCACAATGTACAGTTGTGTACACTTACCATAAATGTAGATGTTAGAGTGTATTCACTGTTGCAGTCATCACACTTGGGTGATCTGCCTGCAGGTAGCCCTCAGTCGACCCGAATATCAGAGTCTTGGGATTTCTGTGTCGGATGCTGTTGCCTCTTCCATGACGTCAGGTCGTCAGGGGTACAAACATGCAGCCGACACCATTACATCAGTTTTTCTTGCCCTAGATGTCAGGAGCCCCCAAAATAGGAAGCTATTACATGGTGTGGAACACCTCCTGTAAAAAGTAAATACCCCTGTCATAAAAGATGGCATAAAGAGGATAGGTAAAAAGGATAGAGAAAGCCAGGGGGCTGGAGGGAGGGAAACCAGGACTGCAACAGTGAATACACTCGAACATCTACATTTATGTTAAATGTACACAACTGTACTATGTTCTTCGTGTTTCACTGTTGCAGTCATCACACTTGGGTTGATTCCCAACGCTGAGGAAGGGTGGAGGCAGTCAAGCAGTGTTGGGGCTGGCTAGCAGGCTTTGTAAGACTGCTGTAGCAAATCCAGCTCTGGGTTTAGAAAAAATAGGTAAGTGGTAATGCTTCATGAAGGTGTGTACAGAACTCCAGGTTGCATCTTCCAGGATATCCCTGGTGGGGACCACCCTGAGAAATGCTGTAGAGGTTGAAGTAGCTTAAGTGGAATAAGTTCTGATCCCCAGATGGGTAGGTTTTCCATGGTGCTTGTAGCAGAAATGGATGCAGTGCGCTATCCATTTGGAAATGGTTTGCTTTGAAATGGCCTTGCCCTCTGCCCCTGAAGCAAGACTGACTAGTAGCTGGTTAGATTTTCTGAAAGGCTTAGTCCTGTCAAGGTAGAACCTGAGCTGTCTGTGCATGTCCAAGGAGTGCAGGATCCTTTCCCCTCTATTCTGAGGATTAGGGAAAAAGTTTGGCAAATGGATGGATTGGTTTAAAGTCATTCTGGATACCACCTTGGACATAAAGGAAGGGTTAGTCCTGAGGGAAACCCTGTCAGCATGGAAAATAATGAAGGGCTCCACCGCCATTAGGGCCTGTAACTCAGAAACTCTTCTTGCTTAAGTAATAGCTAGAAGTAAGGCTGTTTTCCAAGAGAGGAATTTTAACTCTGCTGAAGGAGCAGGTTCAAAAGGGGGAAGTGTGAGCTTTTTCAGTACAAAGTTAAGGTCCCAGGCCGGGGTGGGAGCTCTCCTAGGGGGCCTTAAATTGTTAACTCCTCTCAGTAACTGCTTGATGAGAGGGTGAGAAAAGAGAGGAGGCTCAGTATTATAATGAGCTGAGATGGCAGAGGCATGAATCTTAATGGATGAGAAGGATAGGCCTCTGTGGAGCAGCTCAGCTAGGTAATCAAGTGTTTGAGGTAAGTTGGGCATAGCTGTGTCCTTTCCTTGAGATTGCCTTCAAGAACAATATCTTTTCCACTTTTCAGCATAGGATTTCCTAGTACTAGGCCTTCTGGCCTCAAGGATGACATCCAGCACCTGTTTGCTGAGGGATGCTAGTGGTGTATTGAGGGGATGCGCCAGGCTGCAAGGTTTAAGGTTTGCAGCTGTGGATGCAAAATCTGTCCCTCCTGCTGAGACAGCAGGGAAGGTGTCTGATGTAGATGCCAGGGTGGCACTGCTGTCAGACTGCGTAGGAGTGGGTACCAGTGCTGGCATGGCCAGTCTGGTGCAATAAGGATTGCCCTTGGCCTGTCCTGTTTGATCTTGAGTAGTACTTTTGAGAGGAGGGGCAGAGGAGGAAAGGGATAAATTGAGAGTTTTTCCCATGTAAAGGATAGGGCGTCCGCCTTCCAGGCTCTGCTGTGAAGGTTCCTGGTGCAAAATTTTTCAATTGGTGGTTTTGGGGGGAGTCAAAAAGGTCCACCTCCTGAGTTCCCCATCTCTGGGTTAGAAGTTTGAATGAGTTGGTTTCCAGTTTCCAGTCGTGAGGGTCCAGTCGATTTCTGCTTAAGTCATCTGCCAGTGAATTTTGCTTGCCTGGCAGGAATTGAGCTTGTAGGTGCACTTGGATGCTCAAGGCTGTGTTCCACAGAGCCATGGCTAACCTGCAGAGTGGGTAAAAATGAGTCCCGCCCTGCTTGTTTATGTACACATAACTGTGGTGTTGTCTGTCTTTATCAGGAGCCGCCCTGGAAGGATAAGGTGTTTGAAGACTGTCAGAGCATTCTGTACAGCTAGCATCTCTTTTTGATTGATATGCAGGGGAATTTGTTCTGGGCTCCATTTGCCTTGAATGCATTTGCCTGCCATGTGAGCCCCCCATGCGTAGTCTGATGCGTCTGTTGGCAGGGTTTAGGCGGCGAGGGGTTGAGTGAAAGGAAGTCCCTTGTTGTGGTTGCATGCTTCTGCCCACCAAAGGAACTCTGCCCTTAGACAAGGTATGATAGGAATCACTGTTTTCAGGTCCTGAGAATGTTGACACCAGAGACTTTTTAAGTACCACTGAAGTTTCCTCATATGCAGTCTTGCATATGGAATTAGCAGAATGCATGAGGCCATGAACCCTAGGGCTTGCAGTATTTTCCTTGCAGATAGCTGGGTTTTGTTGGCCATTAGTTTGAAATGGTTTGTCAAATGGACCTGCTTTTCTGGAATGAGGAATGCCATCTGGGCAGTTGTGTTCAAGCTTGCTCCCATGAATACAGCTTGTTGGCTGGGCACCAGTTGTGATTTCTTTTCGTTGATGTTGTATCCCAATGAAGTTAGAAGTCTTTTTACAAATGCCAGGTGCTGAAGTAGCAATTCCTGACTGTCCGCCTGAATCAGGCAATCGTCTAAGTATGGGGTATATTTGAATATTTCTCTGCCTGCAGTATGCAATGGCTGGAGCCAGGCATTTTATGAATACTCTGGGTACAGTAGATAAACCAAAGGGAAGTGCAGAGAACTGATGGTGCATAGAGCCTGCCCTGAAATGTAGACATTTCCTGCAAGACCCCCTTATGGGGATGTGCAGATAAGCTTCTTTTAAGTCTAGCGTGACTAACCAGGCATCCTTGGCTAGCATAGGAAGAAGCTGTTGCAGTGTAAGCATTTTGAATTTTGGGACCACCAGAAAGGTGTTGAGGATTGAGAGATCCAGGATAGGACACCAAGAGCTCTCTTTTCTGGGCACCAGGAACAGTCTGGAGTAGAAACCCTGTCCCCTTTGTTCTACTGGAACAGGTTGAATAGCCCTGATATGGAGAAGGGAAAGTACTTGCTTTTGAGCCTCTGCCCACTGGTTTGGAGGAAGGTCTGGCAACCCACTTGGTGTTGGCAGTGAGTGGAAGTATAATCTGTATCCCAGGGATACAATGTTTAGAACTCATCGGTCCTGAGTAATGGACATCCAGTTTTTTGCATGAAGGGCAAGTTTTCCTCCTAGGGGCACAAGTACTTGGACATGGCTGGGAAGGATAATTGGAAAGTCATTGTGAACTTTTTCCATAAGGGGGTGGCTTACCACTCCCTGGTTTTGAGGTGGAAACACTCCATTGTTTAGATCTCTGCATACCCTGAGACTGTAGTCTTGGTGGTCTGTTTCCCCTGGGTTTGGACTGAGAAGACCTGACAGGGACTGGAAAGGACCATTTTTTTAAGGCCAATGCCTACTGAATCTAGGTGGTTGCACCTGTAAGAAATCTTTGACTGTTTGCATAGATTTAGCTTTTTCTTCCATCTTTTTAATAACTTCTTCTGCTTTTGTGCCAAACAAACACGCCTGATTTAATGGAGCATCTAGTAATTTTGCTTTGACATAGTCAGGTAAGACTTGTTCTTTAAGCCAAGCATGCCTTCTCAGTACAGACCCAGTGACAGCAGCCTTGCAAGATGCTTCTAAGGCATCAAACCCACACTGCAAAGTATGTTTACTAACTTGGTTTGCATTAACTCTTGTAAATCTTTGTTTTCTGCACAATCTGGAAGTAACACCATTTTTGTTTAATTAGTTCCATAATATGTTGCTGGTACTTCAACATGTGAAACTGGCAATACAAAGCCCCGATGGCAAGAGTTGCAGAGGTATATACCTTCTTACCCCATCTGTCTAAAGCTCTAGAATCCCTGTCTGAAGGGGTTGGGTTTTTGGCTGTAGTAGCCTTAATGCCTTTAGGTCCCTGGGAAATGATCTCTGGTTCCGCAGTAGGATTCTTAAAGAGAAATTTGTGAGAATCAGGTACTCCGTAGTACCTGTCAGGTTTGCTAGGAGCTGGTGGTAAGGTGTCAGGAGTAAGACTCTACTCCAAGGAGACATCGTCTACAATATCCAGGACAGGGGGTACAGCTAGAGGCCTGTGATGAGGCAAATCTAAAAATTCCCTGAGTCTCTTTTTGGACTGAGGATAGTCCTGGCATTCCCAGTGGAAATGCTCTCTTAAGGTATGCAAGGTTTCACTGAAAGAGAAATCCTCTGGAGGGGGAGGCAGAGGGAATGGATTGCTCTGCATCTGAATCCTCATAGGTAGATAAGGGTATGTCCTGGTAATCAGAAGGGTCAGAGTCATCAGACTCCTGGTCTGTAGAATCAGAAGGAAATTCAATTCTTTGTATTTTGGCAGGGGAAGGCTGGCTTCCCCTAATTAGAGTAATAAGGTCTTCATCCATTCTAAGCATTTGTTTTTGTGGCATGGGAGGATGAACATGCGCTTTGGATGTAGGTTTTCTAGGCGTAGTGCGAATTCTGGGCCTGAGAAACTCAGTAGTTTTAGTAGGAAATGAAATTGTTGGTTTAATATGAATATCGGTAGGTCAGAATACACATTCAGAAGCTGGTGCCTGCACAGTGGCTCCGGACCCATCCAAGGTAGACACATCCACAGGTTCCATAGTCGAAGAAGCAACTCGCGGCATACCGGACTCCGAAAGGGTCTAAGCAGAGGCCTGCAAATCTGTAGAAGTGGGCATCAGGGGCTGCAAAGGCACCTCACTGAATACCGGCGGACTGGCGACAAGCTTAACGAAGCGTCGTTGGCAGTTTTTGACCTATGCGGTCTGTCTCTGTCTTTGCGCCTTTTCGGAAGATCTGTAGTCGGGTGGCTTACCGAAGCCATTTCAGAATACGGAGCACGAGAGCAAAAGAATTTAGCTACAAAAATAGCCCAACAACAAATGGTTGGGGCGTTCAACAAGGCACAAAACCGACAGCTAGGGACATTGTGGTCTGGGCCTAAACAGGTGACGGAGGAAGAATGAAAATCTCTGTGAGGTATTTGCTTTCCACAGGCAAGACAACTGTTACTTTTTTCTGACATTGGTTAGAGCAGGACAAAAGAATCCCCAATGGAGTACTTAGCTTTAGAAGACTTCAGGTCTGAAACTCGAAAAAACAAAAATTTCAGGTAGCGGCTGACCGGCACTTGCGAACTGCTTCGGCTTCGGGGTCCTTCTCGGCAAGAAAGACTATGTAATGGTGTCGGCTGCATGTTTTATACCCCTGACGACCTGACGTCATGGAAGAGGTGATAGCATCTGATGCAGAAACCCCAAGACTCTGGTATTCAGGCAGACTGAGGGCTACCTGCAGGCAGATAACCCAAGTGTGATGACTGCAACAGTGAAACGCGAAGAACATCTGAATGTGGTCTCTGCAGACCCAAGTCAGTCAAATCCTGTTATGAAGAGGTTGGGAGTTTTTATGACCATTGTACAGCTAGTGTCCGGTGTGAAACTTTCATGTGTTATCTGGCCTAAGGAACCAGAGTTACAGAGGATGCTGTCAGAAATAGGAGTCACAGAATGAGTCGTGCTTGAGGCAGAAGGTGTTTCAGCACTTGAAGGGCTACAGACCTTAAGGATTTGACTTGTGTCAGGGAGAATTTTGCTACATGATACACTGTGTATGTGGCAACCTACGAACTCTATGCTCTGAGAAGGGGATAGCTTGCTTTTGTTAAAGTTTATTGAAATACCCAAGTGAGATGCCAGAGAAGAAAGGACTGACTGATGTTGCAATAGTAGATCCTTGGAGGTAGCAGTTAGAAGCCAATCATCTAAATATGGGAGGACCTGGATCCCTTGTAGCCAGAGATAAGGTGTAATGACTGCTACTACCTTGGTGAGCAGCCAGCGGGCGGTTGTGGTGAGACCGAATGGCCGCACTTTGAACGGACAGTGACTGGCTTCCAGCTGGAAATGGATGAATCTTCTAGACTGACTCTGGCTCCTGATATGATAGTAGGTGTCTTGGAGATCAATACAGCACATCCAATCATCCTTCCTCAGCAGAGGTAGAATGGACTTTATCATGACCATTTGGAATTTTGCCTACTTTACATACTGATTTAGACTGTTGACATCTAATATTAGTCCAAGGTCCCCTACCTTTTCTGGAACTAAAAAGAACCTTGAATGGACTCAGGATCGTAGTTGGTCTTGAGGGACCGATTGGATGACTCTTTCCAGCAACTCTGAAATCTCTTTTGCTGGGGAAATTTTCTGCATTGCTTTTGGGGATTCTAAAGGGTATTGTATAACCTCTGGCAATGATCCTTAGCAACTAAGTATCAGTAGTTATTGTTTGCCAGGCTAGAGGGTGCAAAGAGAAGCATTCCTCAACTGCATCCAGAGTGCAGCAGTGGGATAAATGTTCAGGGACAATGATAAGGTTTCTCTGTGAATGGTCCACAGAAACCTTGATTTTGCAGACTGCCTCTGATTTGTGGACAATGTCCATTGGAGTTGCCTCCTCCTCTACCTTGGGGAGGCCTGTCGCTAGGAGTTTCTTGGTGAAAACCTTGTGATTTCTTGAACTACATTTTCTTTCCTACTCTCTGATTCTTATAAAACAATCTATGAGGAGCAGGAAAAACAGATCCCTATGGCAAACAAGGTCTTACCATCCTATTCACTCCTGGTAAGCATCTCCTTTACTTTTGTTCCATCACAGGGGGCATTTATGAAGGACATCTTAAAGCTTTTGTGAAATCGCAAAGCAATATCCATGTATAATGTCGCATGATAACACCTGTGCCAGCTGCCCTTTCTTTACCATCAAGGTCATCATAACAGTCCCACAGCCTCATTTCAGGAAGACTGTAGGGTAAACATTTTAGTATCCACTGTTTTCTGGACATCCATAGGTACGCTACCTGACAAGGACCTCGAAAGCTCCTAGATCAAGTCCTTTTCTGAACTGTGTCAGGTATGCTAGACATTTCAGCACTTGGAGTGCAAATGCCACTGAAGTGTATGTCCATTTCCCCAGCCTGTACAATGCCCTTGACGTCCTGTTTGGGGATGGACAGAGGAACTTTCTTTAGACAGTTCCTTTCTTGTGGCTGTTGTTACCATGATGGGATCTACAGGGGGATCCTTAGCCCAATGTTTTCTATCTTTGGGGGGGCAAAAGGAATCTTTTCAGGCTTTTTTGGGATAGGCTCTGCCACATCAGATTTCTTCCAAACCTTTTGGGTGACTAGATAAATTAAGATGTCTGGAGGTGGGATTATCCAGGGCACTCAATGGCTGGAACCAAAACCTTCAAGAAATACAACCAGTTACAAGTGGCGTCCCACAGGGCTCAGTCCTGGGACCTCTCTTATTCGGAATATATTTTTCTGAGGTACAGGCTAACACGGGTGGACTGTGGCTGACCAAGTTCGCAGATGACTGCAAACTGGGCGCCATAATTGACTCTCCAGCTGACACAAGCATCCTCCGAAAGGGTCTTATAGAGACGGATAACTGGTGCCAGATCCATGGCCTTAAACTAAACGCCAAAATATGTATAGTTATACCCTTTTGCAAAAACAAAGTGCCCACAAATTACCACATAGGAGGTAATCCATTAAATACAGAAAAAGTAATTAGTGACCTGGGGACCCAAGTTGATAGTAACCTCTCCTTTGACAACCACATTGCCAAAGTGGTTAGAAAGACCTTCTATATAGCCCACCTTATCATGAAAGGATTCACATCCAGATCAAGGGAGGTCATTGTGCCCCTTTACTCATCCCTCATCAGGCCCATAATTGAGTACAATGCCCCATTTGGGATGTACCTTACCCGACACCTGCAGCAACTAGAAAGACCCCAAAAGTACCTCACTAAGAGGATCAAGGGACTCAAACAGATGCCATATGCTGCTCGGCTAAAGAAACTCCAGCTCTACTCAGTTGCATACCGCCTACTCAGAGGCGATCTATGCCCGACGTACAAAGCCATGTCCAACCTGGAATTAATGGACATGCTCCAGCTCAGAAAATCCAAATCTCTTAGAGCTACGCAATCGAGTGACTTGAACCTCAGCACAGAAATAAATAGGACATGCTGGAGGGACAGATTCATAACCCAAAGGCTCCCTTCACTCTGGAATAGAATCCCAGTCCATGTTAGGCAGAGCCCCTCACTGACTCTCTTCAAGAAAAATCTTGAGTGGATGGGAGATCATAAGTTTACCCCGGGGATCACTTCTGTGTCACTACTAGACAGAGGCACAGTAAATACAACCTTAAAAAGGGCACAGTAAACTCATTCCAAGGAGTGGCGAAAGCCAAACACACTCTGGCTAGGCTTGTAAATGCCCTAGGGCAGATAGCCTAGTATGAACCTATGAACAAACTCATCAGAAGATGGAGTTTTGGAGGACCATTCCCCCCATTCTATTTCATTAATTCCAAAATGTCTCCAAAGGAAACATCTTCAGTGGGGGACCTTGGGGTGCCTTCTCCATCATCTAAGTCGGGGTTCTCAGTGACAGACTCAGGACAGGAGTCAATATACTTTTGCTTGTAAGTCCTCTTCTGGGGAATGTGCCTTGAGACTTTTCAAGAGACACCTCAGAGTTAGATGTGGAGCTCGAACAATGAATGGTCTTGAAGCTAATTGGGTCCATCTGTCCCGGTCAACCAGAATGAGAGGAAGAAGGGTACAGACTCCAGCAGGGGTCAAAATGGATCCAAACTCTGTGCATGCACCAGTCCTCTAGGACCAGCCAAGGCCCTCTCCACAGCCTCAAAAGCATATTCAGCCAATGGAGTCAAGGAAGAAAGAATAGTTGTGTAAAATCTTACCATAAGCACAGGTGTCCTTGTCTTCTATGTTGCAGTATTCTTTAGATATGGGTTATATTCTGCCCATCGACCTGACGTCTGGCCTGCATACAAAAGCTTACAGCTACTGCCAGTATGTGGGATGACACACATAGGTACTGACAACGTCAGCCATAAAAAGGGACGTCCGTACATACCATCCTCAGAATAAGTTAGCTCCATGAGGAGCAAGGGTCCAAAGGACAAAAAAAAAAGGCAGTCATCCCACGACAAAGCAAGATGTTGGGGGGGAAGGTGGGTGGGATAGAATACTGCAACATAGAAGAGAGGGACATAGTACAGTTTTGTACCTACCATAAATGTAGATGTTCGAGGATCCACATTGCTGCAGTCCTAACTATTGGGTAGTCCGCTGTCCAGTCGGCCCGAATACCAAAGTATATGGCTGACGTCGGTCAGGGCGCATTAGACTGACGTCAGTACGTCAGGGTACTAATGCGCATGACCGACGTCATATCCTCAGTCTTTTCTTGCCCCAGATGTCAGAAGACCCTAAAAAGACAAGGCCCAATATACCTGCACCAAAAATATGTACAATATATACAAAATTATCAGCATATAACCTCACCTACACAACCACCCCTAAACACAGAGGGGAAGGAGGGAGGGTAAATTGGACTGCAGCAATGTGGATCCTCGAACATCTACATTTATGGTAGGTACAAAACTGTACTATGTTCTTCATTCCACATTGCTGCAGTCCTAACTATTGGGTAGAATCCCAAAGCAGAGGTAAGGGAGGCTGGCAAATCATAAAGAAGCAGGAGCTGACAACATGCCTTGCAAAATAGCTGTGGCAAAACCAGCCCTAGACTTAGAGTAGAGAGGAAGGTGATAATGCTTAGAGAAAGTATGCACTGAACTCCAAGTAGCTGCCTCCAAAATATCCTTAGTTGCCACCCCTTAGAAATGCTGTTGAAGTGGCAGTAGCCCTAGTGGAATGAGGCCTAATCCCAGCTGGAATCTCCTTGCCATGATGGGAATAACAAAATGCAATGCAAAACCCAATCCACCTAGAAATAGTTTGTTTTGACACAGGCTTGCCCTGCGAACTCAAAGCAAAAGAAACAAACAACTGCTGAGACTGCCTAAAATCCTTAGTCCTGCTTAAATAATAACGCAATTGCCTGTGTACATCTAAAGTGTGCAAAATCTTTTCCCCTTTATTTTGGGGTCTGCATAAAAAGTAGGCAAATGAATAGTTTGGTTTAAAGCCACACTAGAAACCACCTTAGGCATAAAGGAAGGATTAGTGCGTAATGATACCCTATCCTTATGGAAAATCAAAAGGGCTCTACTGCCATAAGGGCCTGCAACTCAGACACCCTTCTTGCAGAAGTAATAGCCAACAGAAAAGCAGTCTTCCATGACAAGTATTTCAATTCAGCAGTAGCCGCAGGCTCAAAAGGTTGTAGAGTAAGTTTTTCCAACACAAAATTGAGATCCCAAGCAGGAGTAGGAGCTCTACATGGGGGTCTTATATTCTTTGCCCCTCTAAGAAACTGCTTGAACAAAGGATGCGAAAACAATGGTGGGTCACAATCATAGTGAGCTGAAATTGCTGCAGCATGAATCTTAATGGAAGAGAAGGACAAACCTTTGTCCAATAACTCAGTAAGATATTGAAGAGCCACACTCAAATTAGGCTCAGAAATCTCCAAATTCTTTGCTGTACTCCAAAATAAAAATATCTTCCATTTTTCTGTACACTTTCCTTGTACTAGGTCTTCTAGCTTCCATAATCACATTTAAAACTTGTTGAGGAAGTTGAGACCTGCTGTGTTTCAACACAGAATATGCCAGGCTGTTAGATGAAGAGAGTGAAGCTTGACATTGAGCAGATGACCGTCCTTCTGAGATAACAGATGTGGAATCAAAGGTAAAGGCCATGGAGGCTTCCTTACCAGACTCCTTAGTAGTGGGTACCAGTGTTGCGAGGCCAATCTGGAGCTATTAAAATCATCCTTGGCTTGTCTTGTCTGACCTTTAAGAGCACCTTTGGAAGAAGAGGCAGAGGTGGAAAGGCATACACATGAAGATTTTTCCAACTGAAAGAAAGAGCATCCACTTTCCAAGCTGTGTGATGAAACCCCTTTGTGCAAAACTTTGGCAGCTGGTGGTTTAGTGGAGAAGCGAACAGATCTATGTCTGGAGTTCCCCATGACACTGTCAATTTCTGAAATACATGAAGATCCAGTTTCCACTCGTGGGGATCCATGATTTGTCTGCTTAACACATCTGCTAAGGAGTTCTGTGCTCCGGCAGAAACCTTGCCTGAAGAGTTAGTTGCAAGCTGAGCGCAGTCTCCCATAACATCATTGCTTGCCTGCATAGAGGATAAGAATGTGTTCCCCTTGTTTGTTGATGTACCACATGACAGTTGTGTTGTCTGTTAGAATCAACACCTGCCCTGGAAGAAGTAACTCCTTGAAAGCCATTAATGCAAACTGGACTGCTAACATCTCCTTCATGTTGATATGTAGATGCTGTAGTCTGGCAGGCCACTTGTCTTGTATCCACTTTCCATTTAGATGAGCTCCCCAAGCAATGTCCGAGGCATCTGTCGTTAAAATCTGACTCGCCTCTGGCGGGTCACAGAGAGTCCCTTGTTTAGGTGACATTCCTGAGCCCACCACAAAAATTCTTTTTGAAGGCAAGGTATTATTTGAATGACAGTGTCCAAATCCTGGCAGTGCTGTGTCCATACATTTTGAGATACCATTGCAGCTTCCTCATATGCAGTTTGGCATTGGGAAGCACCAGAATACAAGATGCCATGAACCCTAATGCTTGAAGGACTGTCCTTGCAGTCAGCACGGACTGATGAGATAGTTGATGGAAGTAAAGGGATAGACTCTTTTGTTTGTCCGGGGTTAAAAGGCCATCTGGGCTGCTGTATTCAGTCTCACACCCAGAAAGCACATGTCTTGAGAGGGTACTAGACTGGACTTTATTTCGTTCACAGAATACCCTAGGCATCTTAGCACTGCTATAACATATTCCAGATGCTGTAGAAGGTCTTCCTTTTCTTGAGCCAGAATCAGGCAGTCGTCCAAGTAAGGATAGATTTGAATTCCTTTTAGCCTGAAGTAAGCTATCACTGGAGCCAGAACCTTTGTGAATACTCTGGGCAGTAGATAAGCCAAAGGGCAATGCAGAGAACTGATAATGAGAATTTCCAGCTCGAAAGCGCAGATACTTCCTGCAACTTAGTCTTATAGGCACATGAAGGTAAGCTTCCTTGAGATCTAAAGTTACCATCCAGTGATCTTTGCCCAGCAGAGGTAAAAGCTGTTGTAATGTCAACATCTTGAACTTGGGAATGTCCAGATAAGTGTTGAGGATAGATAAATCCAAAATTGGTCTCCACGTGTTCCCCTTCTTTGGTACTAGGAACAGGCGAGAATAAAATCCTAGGCCCCTTTCTGATACAGGGACTGGCTGAATGGCCCCTATTTGGAGTAACAGAGAAATTTGCTTGTGAGCCTCTTTCCTTTGTGGAGGAGGAACGTCTGGCATGCCTTTGAAAGGGGCAATGTATGGAAATAAAACCTGTAACCGTGGTGAATGATATCCAACACCCATCTGTCTTGAGTAATTAAATCCCAATTTTCTTTGAAAAGAGACAGTCTTCCTCCCAAAGGAGCTGCCAGGCGAGAATCTACTGGCAGCTGAAAAGGCAGGTCATTGGGTCTGTTTACGAAAGGACTGACCCCTGCCCTCACCAGAAGTCTGAGCAGGTGAACTCCCTGTTCTAGGCCTAAAAGAACCTTGAGCTCTGCCCCTACCACGTCTAGACCTACCCCTAGACTGGGAATCATAAGCAGGATATGTCCATCCCTTAGTAGGCCAATTTCTACTAAACTTGGTGGCTGCACCTGCAAAAATCTTTAACAGTTTGCATAGACTTAGCTTTGTCCTCCATTTTCTTTAAAACTGCTTCCACAGGCGAACCAAACAACACATCAGACTGTAAAGGAGCATCCAAAATCCTTGTCTTAACATGCTCAGCTAAATTCTGATCCCTCAACCAGGCATGCCTGCGAAGAACAGAACTAGTGGCAGCCACCCTCGAGGAGGCCTGTACAGCATCAAAACCACATTGCAAAGAATGCTTACCCACTTGTTCAGACACATGAACTAAATCCAGCAACTCTTTACACTCAATACCTTCCGCCAAAGCATCCACCTTAGATTTCAATTGTGAAAGGAGATAATTTTGATATTTTAGCATGTGAAACTGACAATTCAACGCCCTCATGGCTAAAGTGGAAGAAGTATACACTTTCTTTCCCCATCTATCCAAAGCCCTTGCCTCTTTATCAGTGGGAACAGGGTTTCTAACAACAGAGGCCTTAACACCTTTAGGTCCCTGAGAAACAGTTTCCGGGTCTGCCCTAGGACTCTTAAAAAGATACTTATGAGCTTCAGGCACCCTATAGTACCTATCAGGTTTAACAGGAGCAGGAGGCAAAGAATCAGGGTTCAGGATAGCCTCTGCAAAACATCTTCCACCACATTCAACACAGGAGGTATAGCTAAGGACCTATGCTGGGGTAAAAACAAGAATTCCCTAAGCCTTTTCCTGGAATCAGAGTAATCTTGGCCTTCCCATTTAAAGTGCTCCCTCATGGAATGCAGAGTCTCTGAAAATGAGAAATCCTCAGGAGGAGAAGCTGTAGGAGTGGAATCATCCACATCAGAATCAGAATAAGGAGGATACTCCTGCAAGTCTTCCAGAAGACTCAGTAGGCTCTGAACACTGTTCATAACTCATAAACTCAGGTTCCACCCTAGGCCTCTGATCAGGAGGGGGCATCGAACCTCTAATCATACTAATCAAATCTTCTGCCATTTTAAGCATATGTTTCTTAGGCACAGAACCTGAAGTGCTAGGAGAAGCCCCACTGAAGCTAAACTTGGCCTACCTCTCAAAGAAGTTTTGGAAACAGAAGGAGAGGCTCTAATTACCTTGGGAAGAGAGGGAAGAACAGTTACCTGAGAAGCCCCTCAGCCTGGCCTACCTCCTGAGAAGGCACATCCTGTAACAGTAAAGTCTCTGCCTGAGACTCCAAAGAAACTCCTGGCAAAACCTCTGGCTCCACTGAGCCTTCTAAAGAACCGGCGTCCGGGACTGCGGTTCATCAACCCTAGGCCGCTGTTTTGTCCTTGCGCTTTTTGGACGGCGGGCGTCGGAGCATCCGGCGGCATTTTATAATTACAACGCTTCCCAAACACTAACCTGGCACAGTCTAACCTTCTCTTAATAGTGCGTTTGTTAAATCTAACACAAGGCGGCATCCAACAACGTCGTGCTCAGGCCCTAAACAAGGTATACACAAGGTATGGTAATCCCTATGAGGTATCTGTTTCCCACAAGAAATACAGTTATTCACTTTTTCTGACATCCGGTTAAATACTGAGGCAAGAAAAAACCAAAATGTTCCCCAGCGAGTACTTAGCCAACTTTGATTCGGTCTGAAACTCCGACTTCAGAAAATTTCAGAACGCCAACCTGCACTCGCAAAACTGCTTCTGCATCGGACCATGCGGCAAAAAAGACTGAGGATATGACGTCGGTCATGCGCATTAGTACCCTGACGTACTGACGTCAGTCTAATGCGCCCTGACCGACGTCAGCCATATACTTTGGTATTCGGGCCGACTGGACAGCGGACTACCCAATAGTTAGGACTGCAGCAATGTGGAATGAAGAACATCTATGGTTATGGTAAGATTTTATACAACTATTTTATGTCCTTCTATTCAATGTTGCAGTACTTTTTACATATTGGAGAGTTCAAAAACTCAGAAGGAACCCATTGAGGAGGAACTGGTACAGGAAGAAAGTGAAGAAACATTTTCTACAAATCCATGCAAAACTGCTCTAGCAAATCCTGCCCTGGATCTAGAGACAGAGTCCAACTTGTAATGTTTAGTAAAAGTATAAACAGATGACCATATAGCAGCCTCTAAAATGGAATAAGCATTCAGACTCTTAAAGAAAGCACCTGATGAGGCAACAAATTTGGTAGAATGAGCTCTGACAGAGGATGGTAGAGATTTCCCATTAAATTCATAGCAAAACACCATAGCTTTAGAAATCCAAGAAGCAACAGTTTATTTAGAAACAGGTAAACCTAAGGGTCTGGGATGAAAGGACACAAAAAGGTTGATCCGTCCTCCTACAGATTTTGTTTTGTCTAGGTAAAATCTGAGTTGCTTATGCACATCTAATGAATGTAAAATCCTTTCACTAGAGGATTGCGGTGAAGGAAAAAAGGTTGCAAACTGAATGGACTGATTAATAGACAACTTATTCACCACCTATCAGGTCTCCTGGGAGCAGGGGCTTGGGAATCAGGGTTTTTGGAAGTGGAAGCAAAAGCATCCAAAAAAACAGGAAGAACAGGTGGAACAGCAGAGGGTGCAGGGGCTTCCATCTGCAGAAGCTCATAGTAACATTTTTGTGCTTCAGAAATTTAAGAGTAATCCCACTTAAACAATCCCTCATCTTATTCATAGTTTCCCCAAAGGAAAGCTCTTCTGTAGGAGAATCTCTGCAATTAGACTCCTCCTCAGGAGAAGCATATTTCAGAGGGGAAGGAATCTGGGTGGAGTATGCCAGGGAGTCTTCACCAGAAGAGGAATCTTTAGAGTCAGAATCAAGGACCTGCGCCTCCGAAGCCTGCACAGAGGAAAAAACCCTGACCACACACAGGAGAAGAGGTGAATGCTGGAATAGGGAGGGAAGAAGAAGTTGTTGTAGGCCTCAGTGCCATGAGGGCTCTAACAAGACCCTGATAAAATGCATCCCAATCTGACTGTGGAGTGGAAAGAACATTCGGGTGCTTAGCTTTCTGTTTCTTTTTAACAGGCTTCTCCACCAGTGGAGAGAGGTCAGACGTAGACCTAATGTCTGACAGATCCCTGGGTAGAGGGGCAGAAGTGGTCCCAGAGTTCTCTATTAGATTGAGCTGCAGTTCCCCCAAGTCGCCTAAACTGGATGTCTGCATGGACTCAGACGTGCTAGGATCCACAGTCTTGACGGCTTCCCCAGAGTTCCCTGCTGAAGAAGCGGGCCCAACCTCCAACCGTACCACCAGGTCTTCACTGAGCTCAAGGGGAACATCAAAGGAGGTAGGCACAGTGGAAGAGGATTCAGGTCTTAACTTGCTTACCTTCCTCTTCAAACCTGGCTCCATCGAAGGACCCCCCGGAACCCTCTATCATGTCCCTAGCCAGATGTTTGAATCTCTGATTTTCCAGATAAAAATTTAAGGCTGAAAGACGGCTTTGCAAAGTCTTAGGCATGAATGCCTGTCAAATAGAACAGGAACAGTGATTGTGACTAGGCCCCAAGCAAACTAGATGAAGCTTGTGGCTATTTACCTACATTTACCCTTCCTGGATGACATGAAAAATAGCAAATGGCAGTAGCAAAATTATAAATCCCCAATGGGGTATTTATCTTAAGCTGGAAGCGGAGCGAAGGAATCTCACTACAGACTGTACACGTAGGAGTCAGCCTTTCTGAATAGTGATGAAAAACGTTCTGAGGACGGTATGTGCAGATGCCCCTTTTATGGTTGATTTTGTCAGTACCTACGTGCGATATCCCACATACTGGAAGTAGCTATAAGTTTATGTATGCAACTGAACATCGGGTTGATGGGTCCAATATAACCCATATGTAAAAAACACTGCAACATTGAATAAAAGGACATCTACCCATTAGAACAGAATCTGTAGCCTTCAGAGCTAAGCTATACAAGGCCAAAAGCCCAAGCGGTAGGGGCAGCTCATAAAACTTTCAGTCAACTCCTACGTAGGAGCCCTGACTTCGATGCCCTGGCTCTGGGACTCTATTTGACACAAAGCATTCGGGTTGAGAAGGTGAGGGAAACAGAAAATGTTGGACAGAAGGAAGGGTGCATGAAGTTGACTAGAAAAATCAAGAGTATGTTGAAAATGAATCAGAGAACAGGATTTGGGAGATTGAGATAAACAGTAATAAAACCAGTAACTTAATGTGGGATTACAACGCAATAATTACATTTGTGAAATATGCCAGAAATATTGGACTTTTTCAGAATTTGTTGGACTTATATATGCCCTACTTCATGTCACTAATGTTTGGAAAAATGCTTTGGGAGGGGAAGAGGGGGGAGAAAGTTACTGTAAGTAACGAAAACTTTTTTTTGTTTATTAATAGTACTATTTTTGTGGTGTGTGTTTTTTTTTTTGCATGCTATAAAGTAAAGTTTTCTCAGTTATTTTTAAGTGTAATGGGGAGTGTCAACAGGTGCTGCTGTTCTTTTTTTTCCTTTCTTTCTCCCTTATCTCTTTCTTCCTGTTCAGTTTTAAGAAATGTAGGCATTGCAATGTTAAAAAAAAAAAAAAAAAAAAAAAAAAAAGCCTGGTTAAAAGTGCATGACAAAAGAAAAATTAATGTGTTTTTTCTCATTCCTGCTTGGGGGAGTGAGTAGCTTAAAGACCTTATATTGATTTAGTAGCAAGTTTTAAGACAAAGCAAGTAAATGAAAAAGAATATTGCCTATTATTATTTATTTATTCCAGTTTGGTGACCGGGGAGGTCCACTGGGCTCAAGAGCCCATTTTCAGTGGAGGCCCGGGGAGAAAAGCTCCACAGTACAATGTTACATCACATAATGAAAATACAAATAAAAATATAAAAGCTAAAAATACAAAGAAAAATTATATGAAATTACAATCAACATACGTGGAAATTCTACAAACAGCTGGTAAAATGCAGTCAAGTATGAAGTCATTCAAAATGAAGCAACAAAGACGTTAAAGAAAATTGTCCTGGAGGACGAGAGGCAATAAAGCATAAGGTTGGATGTAGATATATTAGTTACATTAACAATGTATGGCTATGAGGGAAATTAAAAAGGTATGGGGTTTAGCCAGGAGAGAAGGAAGAGGGGAGCTTGGGAGGTATAGAACGAAGAGTGCAGTTACATTTTCTGTGAGTATGCAGGTAGGACTGGAGTTGTGTTTTGAAGGAGTGTAAGGCTTTTTTCTAGCAAATGAATGTATGCTTAGTAGCAATTCTGTATCTGGCCCTCATGTCTCCATGGAAACAATCTGATCAAGAGAAATTGGTTACAGTCTGGTGGAGAGTGATTGGCTAGGGAAAAGAGAAGTTGGCTAGGAGATCATGTTCTCTGAAAGCATTCAGGGTTTTCCCAGCTGGGGTAGTTATAAAGATGAGACAAAACCAGTTCGCATTTAGTAGAAGCACAGGCTGCACCATGCGTCTTAGCATAGATAACCTTTCCTTTAGGTTAACTCAGATTTGTGAGTGCGGTTGTCAGTTTGGGAGATTTGCTCCTATTAGGAGGGTAACACTTCAATATTTGAAGATGTACATAGTTTTCTGTACTAGTATTAAATTAGTAGGTTTTAGGGGGTTATTGGGGGTTTGTTTTGTTTGACGGCTTTCAATAAAACAAAAAGTTTTATAAGTGTGACAGAGGCTCAACTGGATATGACAAAAAACAACTATATAAAAGTCCAACCTTCCAAATATGTATGCATGTATCACAAAAGCAGGAACAAGACATACAACAAAAAAGGTGTTGCACATAAAAAGGTGGAAATAATAACTTTTTAATGCAATGATGCTTTCTGTAATGTCTTTAAATGTCATGTCAATTATCTCATAGATAAATACAAAAAAGAAAGAATAGTGAACTATATTAAAAAATGTACAGTGCAAATAGCTATGTTACAGGAGACATACTTGGAAAGAACTGAACATGTGAATTTGATAAAGAAAGGTTTTCAGGATGGTTATTCAGTGGAATATCTGGGACAAAGGAAAATAGGAGTATTTACATTAACTGCAATAGGAGCTCCAATAGTGATAGAAGTGGATAAAAAGATAATAATCGAAAAAATGTATCACTGCTGAGACGAAAATCACTTGAAATTTTATTGTTGACACGTTAAAAAATTAAAATACTACACCAAACAACTGGATTGAGCGCTTTCTTCCCTCACATAGGGATTTCATCAGAATCAATGAGTGTTCCCATGTTCTTCCCTTTATAACCAACAACTGTGACATCACTAGTGATTAATATTACAAGTTCATTAATATTAAATGGGTTTCTGACCAGTATTAAAAACATGTGTAAAACATTTTTTGCAACAACATTTTAAATAAATATTTTCATAACATACATAAATTATGTAAGAATTTTATATCACAAAATAATTTTAAAACCTTTTGATTTATTTAACAGATAGAGCTTTTCTGTTTAAAATAGGTTTGATAGAAATAATTTCATTCAAGCCAGGCTTTTGCCCAGCTTGTAACTTAATTTGCCACCATGTTTCTTTCTCTTCAATGTGGCTTCTATAATCCCCACCCCTAGGTTCCTGTGTAACTTTCTCTAAAATCCCAAAATTAAATTCTGTGAAACCATTACATATTGTGGAGTGTTTATATAGTGCATTATTCAAATTCTTTGTGGCAATCTGATATGTGTGTTCGTAAATCCTGTCCCTAAGCCTACGTTCTGTTTTTCCCACATAAAAGGCCGGACAGGATTTACAAATAGCCAAATACACTATTCCTCTGATTTGACAATTACCTTTAACAAAACTAATTTTAGATAAAAATATGTTATTTAAAATTATGTGGTCTTTACTAAATATATATCTACATTGAGAGCAATGTCCACATCTTTTAGTACCATCATAGGTTTTTATACCTTTTGTACTTTCAAAATTTTTCTTTAAATTCGGCCCTAATTTATACACAAAACTGGGTTTATCACCTCCTATACCCCATAATTTAGGATTATTTTTAATATAATATAATATTAATCACTAGTGATGTCACAGTTGTTGGTTATAAAGGGAAGAACATGGGAACATTCACTGATTCTGATCTTATCACCTCCTATACCCCATAATTTAGGATTATTTTTAATATAATATAATATTAATCACTAGTGATGTCACAGTTGTTGGTTATAAAGGGAAGAACATGGGAACACTCATTGATTCTGATGAAATCCCTATGTGAGGGAAGAAAGCGCTCAATCCAGTTGTTTGGTGTAGTATTTTAATTTTTTAACGTGCCAACAATAAAATTTTAAGTGATTTTCGTCTCAGCAGTGATACATTTTTTCGGTTATAGTGGACTTAGCACTGTTGGGTTTGTTTTTTGTTATAAAAAGATAATAATGGCATATTTGTAGTGCTAATGGACTACTGACAAGGGAGGAGGATTACATTGGCTTGTCTTTCCATTCCACCTAAAACTGCTATAATAGAGCTTAAGAAAATTCTGGAAGAAATAATCAGTTTTTAGCATGGAACATTACTTGTAGCTGGGGACTGGAATTTGATTTGCAGCAGCAAAGATTTGTCTAGGGGGCCCGGAAGGGAAAGTATAACAAAGGAGGGTAGAGTTTTGAAGAAATGTATGAAAATATTTGGCATGGAAGATGCGAATTCAGTAATAGACGTTCTTAGTAAATTCACATATTATTCCCCAAGATATAAAAACTAGGCTAGACAAAATTTACATTTCACAGGAACATGTGCATTTAATTGAAGATCTTGATACGTACCCAATAACTATTTCAGATCTTGTGCCAATAATAACTAAAATAAAAACACATGATAATGAAATAAAAATGAGACACTGGCGCTTTCTGCTGAAAAGTCAGGAATTTAAGGAATGTATATTGGAGATTATTCAGGAGGACAGAAATTACTTCTGAAAATATAGCTAGATAAAATTAAGGTGGAGATTAAGAAAAGGGTGGAAATAAAAGAAAGGGAGCTATGGTTAAGAAGTAACAAGAATTATTTAGAGGGACTGACAAATGTTGAAATATTGCAGAATAGGGGGAATCTCACAGAACAAGAACAGGATCACCAGGGCAATTCTATAGGCTAGGTTTGTAAAGGCCCCAGGGCCATTAGCCTAGTACACGTCTATGAACCTATGAATCAACTGCAGAATGCTACATAGAAAATAAAGGATTACCTCGATAATATACACACGTTTAGAAAGACTGCTGTTAAGCAACTGTTTTTTTTTTGATAATAGCACCAGAGCACAAAAAACCTTTAGCACGACGGCTCAGGCAACAGAAAGTAGAAAGGGTTGTCGCCAAGCTTAGGAAGTTTATGACAAGGAAGATAACAAGAGATCCTGCAGAGGTATTAGAAATATTTTGGAAATTCTATGAAAGTCTGTATGGAAATCAATAAAAGATGCAAATGCAAATGTTTATGGAAGAATTAAGTATGCCAAGGTTAGAGGTAGATGAGTCTCACTTACTAATGTTTAGGATAGGAGAAGACAAGATAAAAAATTGTGATGTATAACCAATCTACAGGAAAGTCCCCAGGAATAGATGGTATTTCTGTGGAGGCTTGGAAGCTAGCAGAGAAAAACTGATGAAGACCTGACAGGTTTTGTTTAACAGTATTTTAAAAGAAGTACCAACATCTGGAAGAAAGCAGTGGTAGCTGTAATGCCTAAAGGGTAAAGATCCATCAGATCCATCTTCATACAGGCCCATTTCAATACTAAACCATGCTTATAAAGTATTCATGTCTATAATGGCTAAAAGAATAGCAAATGCAACGCCAAAGTTGACAGATATGGATCAATGTGGTTTTATAGAGAGCAGGCAAACATTTGCCAACTTTAACAGAACATTGATGATCCAGAGGAAAGCAGATTGTAAGAAAATACCATTGTTGTTGGTGGGGCTTGATGCAGAGAAAGCATATGACAGAGTGAACTGGGACTTTATGAGCAGGGCATTGGAAGTATCTGCATTTCCTGAAAAAATTATAAGGTTGCTTAGGAGGATATATGAGGGATTGGAGGCAAAATTTAATGTCGGTGGAGTCCTCTGATAATTTTTGCTTGAGCAGAGGAACCAGGCAGGGTTGTTTGCTTTCCACTTTGGTATATGCATTATATTTAAAACATTGGCAAATAAACTAAGGGACTCAGCAATTCAAGGATATAACTGGTATGGCAGTCAAGAAAAACTGGCTCTATTTGCAGATGATATGATTTTATACATGACAAAACCAGAAGGGCATTACAGTGTTGTGGAACATTTTAGGACAGTTTCAAATCTTTTTCGATACAAAATTAAAGAAGCTAAAACAAAGCAACAGCGGTAAATTATGTACCCACATATGAATTGGTTAAGGAATATCAATATTTGTAGGGACATGATAAAATGGAAGTATTCTGGAGTATGGATTAAAAATTATTCTGGTGTGGCAGCTAAGGATATGTGAGAAGAAACTAAACAAATATAATAAAAATAATATAATAATGAGAAATATAAAATAAAATAAAATAAGTAAAAAGGAAAACAAACAGGGCTCACTGGAGGGACACAATCCTAACTCAAAATACTCCTTGCCAGTGGAGTAAGTTACCATTACAGTTCAAAGAAAGTACTACCTAGGCTACCTTTAAGGCTAGTCTTGATGACTGGATGGGTAGACACAAATTTACTCCAGGGTTATTATGTATGGCTCTGCTCGATTTTGTAAGTAAGCACTACTAATTGCTTGAAAAGTGTGGCAAGAACTTTTTTAACTTTATCTGTTTAAAGTTGTACATGGCTAGGCATTTGATGCTCCCTGTGACTGCTTACCTAGTATGTTGGCATGTTCCTTAATACAAAAACAAAAAAAGAAGTTATTTCTCCATATAGGCAACTTGTAAAATCCTTGATACATAACACACTGAATGCAGTTATTTTTAACAGGGCAGGGGAAAGACACAAGCAGTATATTAAAAACAAAATGATGATGATGAATTAAATGATGACTACAAATAGAGATAGTGTATGTAGAAGGCAACATTCATCAACAAAATGCTGAATGAATTTCCCCAAAAGCCATGAAAAGACTAATAGACCTTAGAACAGTCTTGCAGAAAGGAAAATGTGCAATATAAACATTAAAAGTATTTTAAGGGACTCCACAGAGTCTAAATGGGTACTCTCTTTCAGAAACAAATTGACATAACTGAACAAGACATCAGAAGCTGAAGATGCAAAGGAGCTAGGAGGATATTTTCCTTTTTTAAAAAAAGCAATGGGTAGCTAAATGTTTTCCTGAGGAGGAAGCAGAATCAGAAGCAATGAGAGTATGCCAGTTTATTCTTATTTTGGGCAGAAGGAAAAGGAAATTCACCGTTTAAGAAGGAGCAGCAGCTGATACAGAAGATAAGGATGTGGGCAGACTAGGAAGGCTATTCACCATCTCCTCACTAACATCTTCACAATAATACCTAACAGAAGCTAATTTTCAAATCTATCCCTAATTCCTAATTCATTAAAAAGCCCCTACCTTTTAGCTTACTCACTTTTTATGCATTTCCAGTCTTTGCTTATGGTCTAGTATCATGCAAATGAATGGGATACAACCATTACCATCCCTTTCTCTAAAGACCTCAAACTCACATTCCTTGAATACTATAGTCTTATAGTAATATGCACCCTCTAGCAAAGACAAAAATATATATATATGTAAACAAATTAGAAAATTAATACAAACACATCCTTACTCATTTACAACAAGGCTTCCCATCTGGATACAGTACTTCAACGTTAAATCAAGCCACTTGACGTTTACAAACATGGGCAATGGCCTTTTTACCAGAGCAGTTTTCATAAACTTAAAATGTCTATTGTTCTGTGGATCACACTCTAGTACAGCATCTTAATTATCGACTTTTTGCTTGATACCATCAAACAGTTTAACAGCTGCCTCCTTAAAGACACCTTAAGTTCTTTATTTTAATTTTTTTTCCATTGCTGCCACATTCTACTTTGTTGTTCCTCAAAGTTTGATTCTTGGCCCCATACTTTTCTATCTATACATAAATACTCTTTCAGGAGATCTACATCAGCTCAAAATGGTGCTTTATGTTTAAGAAGCAGTCCTATTTAGAACCTGTCCTTCCTCTTCTTGATTACCTCATCTCCTCCAAAGTGGTTTCAACAAAATATGGTCTAGGTTCTTCCAATGACAAATTAATTGGTATCTCTATTAAAACAAAATAATTAATGATCTTTGGATGCCACTGACTTCTTGTATCCTCTGCTCCTCCACCACAACATTACTGACCCACTACACAATCCCATCTCCCAAACTGACTCCTATAAATATTCAGGTGTTTGAGCTGTCCTTGAACTTTTGTTAGCATAGTAACAACTCCACTCACAAAGTCCTCAACAAACTCAGGTCTGCTTTCCAGTTAACCAGTCTCCTCAACAAGAAACTGGACAATCAACAGCAAAAAAACATCCTCATTCCAAAACTAGAACATGTCCTTCCTCTTGCTCTAATACAAAATATCAGGAACTGCAATTAACTACAAAAGGTCATTAAAACAATGTTACTTTATCAACATTATGCTAGAACTCAGCACTGCACCCTCAAACTTTATCAGCACTCTCCACATTAAAAGATCACTTTTATTTTTGCTGTAACTGTACATTTCTTTTTGCTATAACATTATTTAAATTAATCTTCCTAAACTTTTTGCCCTCTCACCCGTCAGTTAATTCTATTTACATAAGAAATGTTTCTTCAACCTCCCATTACACATTCTATTAATGAAGAAAGCCTTCCACAAAACTGCACATGCTGCATGAAAATCACTTCCTTCCAAAAATAACAGACAGTGCAACTCTTACAATGTTTAGTAAAGCCTTCTAAAATAGCTATGTAACTCTTCTAGATAAATGTCTGGATCACCTCCTTAATAATTATTCTTACTTTCAGCAAGTCTTACTTCATCTACCACCTTTTTATTACCTTTAGTCTTCTGTACTGTATCTTAATTAATTAATTATTCATTTCTCCCTATCACTACTATATATGTCATTAGTTTATTGGATTGTTTCACTTCTCATTTACACTAATCTTATATTACTGCATGATAAATGTGTATGTAAATATCTATACTTTGTAAATTAATACATCATTTTTTAATAAATTACATCTGTCTCTGGCCTGTGTTGTGGCTAAAAGGGTCCTCTGACCAGCTCACCCACTAAATAACAACACTAAATAACATTAAATAATAACAAAGATAAACTGATAGAGACAGTCAGACACAAATAAAAAAACATATCAGCCATTAAATTCTACATCTGTCTCAGAATTTTTGTCACTTTCTTAATTTATGCTTATTCCTACCCTTTCTTTTAACCATATCCTCAGGTGGCACTGTGACAATGCCTTGCCTACAGGAGAAAGCAAGATCAAAGCCACATTATGAAAGTCTTACATGGATCCACAATGTAGGCATTTTCCTTCACAGGATGATTCTATTTCATACAATGACTTGCCTTAACTTACTCAAAGCTCATTTCAGAAAGTACAGTTGTGTAAGTAAAACTTAACATAACAGTAGATGTTTGAATGATCACTGTTACAGTAGCCTTCGCTATATAGGTTATATCCTGACAAGGTATAACAGCCTGCAAGCTTCCAAAGCTTCAGGGCATCTTCCATGTGCCCAAACTATCAGGCAGGCCAGGCTGAGCTGACTAAAAGACATGTTTTGAGATAAAGCCCTTCAGAGCTTTTCTGCCAGCAAAGAGAGGGAGGCTGGGCCCTGAAGGGACACTGCTAGGAGCAACAAAACAAACAAAAAATAAATAAATAAATAAATACGGGTCCGTGCCCTAGCATAAAAAAAGTACAGTTGTGTACACTTACCATAAATGTAGATGTTCAAGTGTATTCACTATTGCAGTCATCACACTTGGGTTATCCAGCCAGGGGTAGCCCTCAGTCGGCCCGAATACCAGAGGCTTAGTATTTCTGCGTCAGTTGCTGTCGCTTCAGGACTGACATCAGGTCATCAGTGGTATAAAAACAGGCAACTGAAGCCATTACATCAGTTTTTCTTGCCCAAAATGTCAGGAGCTCCCAAATAGGGAGCTAAGTTATGGTGGAAAAACACCACCAGTAAAAAGTAAATACTAACAGCCCTGTAAGGGGTGAGGAAGAGAGAGAAAGAGAGAGAGACACACACACAAGGGGGCTGGAGGGTGGGAAACCAGGACTGCAACAGTGAATACACTCAAACATCTACATTTATGGTAAGTGTATACAACTGTGCTATTTTCTTCGTGTTTCACTGTTGCAGTCATCACACTTGGATTGATTCCCAAAGCTGAAGAATGGGTGGAGGCAGTCAAGAAGAGTTGGGGCTGGCTAGTATGCCCTGCAGGACTGTGGTTGCAAAGCCCGCCCTGGATTTGGAAAAGATAGGCAGGTGGTAACGCTTGGTGAAGGTATGAACAGAACTCCAATTTGCAGCTTCCAGAATGTCCCTGGTAGGGACTCCTCTGAGAAAGGCTGTAGAGGTTGAAGTTGTCCTAGTGGAATGTGTTCTGACCCCCTGAGGGGGTGATTTCCCATGGTATTTGTAACAGAAATGGATACAGTGTGCTATCCATTTGGAGATGGTTTGTTTTGATATGGCCTTGCCCTCTGCCCCTGATGCAAAGCTGACTAGTAACTGGTCAGATTTCCTAAAGGGCTTAGTCCTATCAAGGTAGAATCTGAGCTGTCTGTGCACATCTAAAGAGTGCAGGATCCTTTCCCTCTTATTTTGAGGTTTAGGGAAAAAGGTGGGCAAATGGATAGATTGGTTGAGAGTCACAATGAACACCACTTCAGGCATGAAAGTTGGGTTAGTCCTGAGGGAGACCCTGTCAGCATGAAAAATGATGAAGGGTTCCACAGCCATAAGTGCTTGTAGCTCAGACACTCTTTCTAGCTGCAGTGATGGCCAGAAGCAAGGATGTTTTCCAAGAGAGGAATTTTAACTCTGCTGACCCTGCAGGCTCAAGGGGTGAGCTTTTCCAACACAAAGTTAAGGTCCCAAGCAGGGGTAGGGGCTCTTCTTGGTAGCCTTAAGTTATTAGCCCCTCTCAGGAACTGCTTGATGAGAGGGTGTGAGAAGAGAGGTGGCTCAGTGCTGTAATGTGCAGAGATGGCAGAGGCATGGATTTTAATGGAAGAGAAGGATAGGTCCCTGTGGAGTAGTTCTGCTAGGTAATCCAGGATGAGAGGTAAGGACGGCTGTGCTGTGTCAGCTCCTTTAGTCTGGATCCAGGAACAATACCTTTTCCACTTGTCAGCATAGGATTTTCTAGTACTGGGTCGTCTGGCTTCACACAGGACATCCAGGACCTGCTTGGTTAGGCTGGCCACTGGAGAAGTCAAGGAATAAGCCAGGCTGCTAGGTTCACGGTCTGCAATGGCGTATGCAATAACTGTCCCTCCTGCTGACTGGGGAGGGGGGGGGTCTTGTTTCCCCTAGGTCTTGTCTGAGGTGGCCGTGAGGGGGCTGGACAGGACCAATGTTTTGAGGGGCAATGCCTACTGAATCTTGGAGGCTGCACTTGAAAAAAAACTTTGACTACCTGCATAGACTTAGCTTTTTCTTCAATCTTTTTTAAAACCTCTTCTGCTTTGGTGCCAAACAGATTGTCTTTGTAAAGAGGTGCGTCCAATAATTTTGATTTGACATGGTCTGGCAATGTCTGCTCCTCAAGCCAAGCATGCCTTCTAAGTACAGAACCTGTGACTGCTGCCCTGCAAGATGCTTCTAGGGCGTCAAACCCGCATTGCAGGGTACACTTGCTGACTTGGCTTGCAGAATGTATAAGCTCCTGTAATTCTTAATTTTCTGCACAGTCAGGGAAGGTAGATCATTTTTACTTAAGTTCCACAGTATGTTGCTGGTATTTCAGCATGTGGAACTGAAAATGTAATGCTCTAATGGCAAGAGTTGTTGAGGTGTATACTTTTTTACCCCATCTGTCTAACACTCGGGAATCCCTGTCGAGGGGGTGGGATTCTTAGCTGTAGTTGATTTTATTCATTTAGGTCCTTGGGAGATGACCTCTGGGTCAGCAGTAGGATTTTTGAAAATACATTTGTGAGAGTCAGGGAATCTGTAGTACCTGTCAGGTTTCCTGGGTGCAGGGGGTAAAGTATCAGGAGTTAGACTGGATTCCATAAAGACATCATCCACAACATCCAGAACAAGAGGGATAGCTAAGGGTCTGTGCTGTGGCAAACCTAAAAATTCCCTGAGTCTCTTTTCTGGACTGAGAATAATCCTTACATTCCCAGTGGAAATGCTCTCTCAAAGTATGTAGGGTTTCACCAAAAGAAAAATACTCTGGAGGGGAGGCAGAAGGAATGGATTCCACTGCATCTGAATCTTCACAGGCAGATAAGGGCATGTCTTCATAATCAGAAACCTCAGAGTCGTCGGACTCTTGGTCAGATAAAGCTGCTGGGGACAAATCTCTTTTTCTTTTAGCAGGGGAAGGCTGGCTTTCCCTAATCAGCATGATAAGGTCTTTCGCCATTTTAAGCATCTGTGATTGCGGCAAGGAAGCAGGCTCTTGAGTTTGGGTCGTCGGCTTTTAGGCATAGCTCGTACTCTGGGCCTTAGAAACACGGCAGTTTTAGAAAGAACTGAATACATGAAAGAAGTCGTCGGTTTGTGTCGAATATCGGTAGTGTGAAGAACTTCCTCAGAAGATGGTGCCTGTACAGTGGCTCTGGACCCATCCAAGGTAGAGACATCCGCAGGTTCCGTAGTCAAAGAAGAGTCTCGCAGCATACCGGACTCCGAACAGGTCTCAGTAGCGTCCTGTGAGTCCATCGAAGCGGGCATCAGGGGCTGTGAAAGCGCCTCACTGAGTACCGGCGAACTGGCGACTAGCTTAACGGAAGCATCGTCGGCAGTTTTGGACCTGTGCGGTCTGTCTTTAACCTTACGTTTTTTCGGAAGATCAGTAGTCAGATGACTTATCGAAGCCATTTCAGAATACGGAGAACGAGAACCAAAGTATTAAGCTACAATAAGGGCCCGATGACGAATAGTTCGGGCATTGAACAAAGCACAAAACCGACAGTGAGGTACGTTGTGGTCTGGGCCTAAACAGGTGACGCAGTAAGAATGGAAATCTCAGTGTGGTATTTGCTTTCCACAGGCAAGACAATTGTTAAAGAACAGAAGGATCCCCAATGGGGTACTTAGCTTTAGAAGACTTCAACTTCAATTTCGGAAACAAAAACTCTGGTAGCGGCCGACCGGCACTCGTGGGAACTGCTTCTGCTTTGGGCTTCTTGGTAAGAAAGACTGATGTAATGGCTTCGGCTGCCTGTTTTTATACCACTAATGAGCTGATGTCAGTCCTGACGTGACAGCAACCGACGCAGAAATACTAAGCCTCTGGTATTCGGGCCGACTGAGGGCTACCCCTGGCAGGATAACCCAAGGGTGATGACTGCAACAGTGAAACACGAAGATCACCACACCAAAAAACAAGGGCAATGGAAGGAGGGAGCGGCTACTGCAGCAAAGTTCATTCTAACATGTATCGTTATAGTAAGTTATACTTAAACTGTACTATGTTCATCATACTGATTACTGCTGCAGTAGCCTTAGCTATATGGGTAGATTACCATAGCTAATTACATTTGGGAGGTGGGCAGAGAAGATTCCCAGCACATCTGGAGAATGACCCTACCAAAGCTTGATATGGCCCTAGAGAAGAAATAAAGCTTATAATGCTTTGTAAAAGTATGTATAGAGGACCAAGTAACAGCTTCTACAATATGTCTAGAATCCAACCCTTTCCAAAAAGCCACATATGAAGCCAAGGCCCTGGTAGCATGGGCCTTATCCCTGCCTGGAGTAGTTTTGTTATGGTGAGCACTATAAAAGGTAATAGCCTTAGACAACCAATAGTCTGTTTTGACATGTATTGTCCCTTCTTACTTTCACAAATGAACAATTGAGCCAAAGATCTGAAAGATTAAATTCTGTTAAGATAGTACCCAAGCTCTGTGTGGACATCTAAGGTATTGCGTATCCTTTCTCCCTCATTTTTATGTTAAGGAAATCAAATGAGGACATGGATAGTTTGGCTTAAAGTAAACTCAGATACCACTTCAGGCAAAAAAAAAGGATTAATTCTGAAAGAAACCCTGTTGCTATGGAAAATGAGATTGGGTTGACTCACCATAAGAGCTTGCAACTCAGATACCTGTCATGCAGAGGTAACAGCAATCAGTAAACATGTTTTTCTTGATAAGAGACCACAGCTCTGTCTCTTGTGAGTCAGGCAGAAATTTTTTCCACCCAGTTACTGTAGTGTTCTTAAACACCTCTGTCTTTCTAGTTGCCTCCCCTTATGTTAATTTGACCATATATCTCATTTCCTCTGTTTTTACTGGCGTGTGTGAGTAACACCAATTTATCATTTTTGTGAAATCACTCCCCTTCAACTATTTAAATTTATTGGCCATCCTACTGTATTCCATAGTACCAGAATACAACAGTGACCACCCCCTTTCAATCTATCTTGCTGTTTTAAAAATAGTGACTCTCCACTAAAACTTAACTTTTTAGACAGGAAAAACTTAAGTTACCTATTTTCACATCTAACTCCTCTACTGCACATTGCAGCGTTTAGGACAAACCATTTTTTTTTCATCTTACCTTTAAGCATCCCTGTAACTAGCACTTGCTTTAAAACCTGCTGGAAAGCACTAGGAAGTCAAACTGATACAAGCACTCAACTCTCCTTGTTAATAAGGAGAAATTAATCGCAGGCACTAAACAGCCTATAATTGCAAAGTACCTTGCTAAGGTAAGGGAAAACAGCTCTTGTACTTTACTAAGAAAAGCATCAAACCAGGCATGTCCAAGGGTCAGCTTCCGGTGATTTCTCCTGTCCACCTGGTGAATCTGGGCATACTGGGGCAATGCAGCAATTGCCTCATGTACACAGACAGACCTCTTCTCCTACCACCCAACACTACAACCTGCGAGAGATGCACTTACATAGCCAAACTGGAAGCAAAGCTCTCTCTCCACCCAAGATTGTGCTAGACAGTCAAGAGGAGAAGGTTAACACCCAAACTACACCTCAAGCAACACATAGCCCCTTCTAAACCCACACCACCAAGACCCACACGTAGCAACACTAAAATCACATATGTGGAGGCCCTTAACATTAACCTGCCCAAGCAACAACGGCCTCTGAAGCTGAAACGCAAGCAAACACCAATCACAACCAAAGTGTCACATAGCTCACAAAGTACAGTTGTGTACCTACCATAAATGTAGATGTTCGAGTGTATTCACTGTTGCAGTCATTACACTTGGGTTATCCTGCTGGCAGGCTACCTGTAGTCGGCCCGAATTCCAAAGTCCTGGTCTGACGTCGGTTGCTGTCGCCTCTTCCCTGACGTCAGTGCGCCAGGGGTATATAAGATGTAGCCGATGCCATTTTCTTCAGTTTTTCTTGCCCCAGATGTCAGGTGCCCCCAAAAGGGTAGGCTAAAAATACCGCTTATAAAAACGCATGCACTAACATAAACATTACCTTCATCTACAAGCAAATACACCACATAGGTTGTATAGAATAGAAAAGTAGAGATAAGTCCCAGCAAAGAAGGGGGATGGTGGGTGGGTAACCTGGACTGCAACAGTGAATACACTCGAACATCTACATTTATGGTAGGTACACAACTGTACTATGTTCATCGTGTTTCACTGTTGCAGTCATTACACTTGGGTTGAATCCCAAAGCTGAGGTAGGGTGGCAGGGTCTAAATAGAATTAGGAGTGGCTATGAGGCCCTGCAGAACTGCAGTGGCAAAGCCTGCTCTGGATTTAGAGTAAAGAGGTAAGTGGTAGTGCTTTGTAAAAGTGTGCACTGAGGTCCAAGTTGCAGCCTCCAAAATATCTTTGTTTGGTACTCCTCTGAGGAAGGCTGCTGAAGTGGCTGCTGCTCTGGCTGAATGTGGCCTAATGCCCTTAGGCACTGATTTGCCATGTTGTGAATAGCAGAAACGAATGCAGTGGCCTATCCATTTTGAAATAGTCTGCTTTGAGATAGCCTTTCCTTGTGATCCTGAAGCATATGCCACTAAAAGTTGCTCAGTTTTTCTGAAAGCTTTAGTTTTGTCCAAGTAGAAGCGTAGATGTCTGTGTATATCCAAAGAATGCAGAAGTCTCTCCCCTTTATTCTGTGGGTTTGGATAAAAGGTAGGCAAGTGAATGGTCTGATTAAGAGCCACACGGCACACTACCTTAGGCATAAATGTTAGGTTCGACCTTACAGAAACCCTGTCCGGATGGAAAATAATAAAAGGTTCCACAGCCATTAATGCCTGTAACTCTGAGACTCTTCTTGCTGAAGTTATTGCTAGGAGCAGAGCTGTTTTCCATGATAAGAATTTAATCTCGGCTGTATTGGCTGGCTCAAAAGGAGGCAGTGTGAGTTTTTCCAAGACAAAATTGAGGTCCCATGTAAGTATCGGTGCTCTCCTTGGAGGTCTTATGTTTTTGGCCCCTCTGAGGTACCGCCTTAGCAGTGGATGTGAAAAAATAGGTGGTTCCGTATTGTAATGAGCTGAAATGCCAGAGGCATGGATCTTAATTGATGAGAAGGATAGGCCTTTGTCCAGCATCACAGTTAGGTATTGTAAAATCTGAGGAATATTTGGAACAAGTGTGTCAATTCCTTGTGCCTGGTTCCAAGCACAGAATCTCTTCCATTTTTCTGCATAAGATTTTCTGGTGCTGGGCCTCCTGGCCTCCAAAATAACATCCATAACTGCTTTAGAGAGAGGTGTGTTCTGAGTGGTTATATTATCCACCATGCAGCCATATTTATGGTTCTGAGTTGGCTGTGCAGGATCCAATTGTTTTGTTGGGTCAGTAGATGAGGAATTTGAGGTAAAGTCCAGGCTGGGCCTTGAGACAAGCTCTTTAGGACTGGATACCAGTGCTGGCGTGGCCAGTCTGGGGCAATCAGTATAATTTTTGGCTTCTCTTGTCTGACCTTCAGGAGTACCTTGGGGAGGAGAGGCAGTGGAGGAAAGGCATATACTGTAAGGGTTTTCCAGCTGAATGATAGCGCATCCACCTTCCATGCTTGTTTGTGATAAGTCCTTGTGCAGAATCTCTGTAGTTGGCAGTTGTGAGGGAGGCAAATAGATCTATGTCTGGGCATCCCCATTTCCTTGTTATTATGCTGAAAACTTGTAGATCTAGTTTCCACTCGTGAGGGTTCATGAGTCTTCTGCTTAGTTCGTCTGCCAGAGTATTTGTTTTCCTGGCAGGAATTGTGCCTGCAGGTGCACTTGATAAGTCAATGCTGTGTTCCACAAAGTCATGGCTTGTCTGTACAGGGGGTAGGAATGTGTGCCCCCTTGCTTGTTTATGTACCACATAACTGTAGTATTGTCCGTCTTTATCAACAGTTGTCCTGGATGGAGTAGGTTCTTGAAGGTTGTCAGGGCATTCTGTACAGCTAGCATCTCTTTTTGATTGATATGAAGATGCATTTCGTTTGCGGGCCACATGCCCTGAATACATTTTCCTGTCATGTGGGCCCCCCAGACATAATCCAAAGCCTCTGTTGTTAGTGTCTGCCTGGCTGTGGGTAAAGTGAATGGCTGTCCCTTGTTGTGGTGACAGGCCAGTGCCCACCATCGAAACTCATGTTGCAGGCAGGGAATGAGGGTAATTAATGTTTCCAGGCTGTGGCAATGTTGAGTCCAAACACTTTTTAGATACCATTGTAGCTTCCTCATATGCAGTCTTGCATATGGAATTAGCAGAATGCAGGATGCCATAAAGCCCAAAGCCTGCAGAATTTTTCTTGCAGGTAACTGGGTCTTTGTTGCCATCTTTTCGAAGTAAGTAGTCAGTTGCCTTTGTCTGGCGTGAGATAAGCCATCTGGGCAGTTGTATTTAAGTTTGCACCCAAGAATATTATCTCTTGAGAGGGTACTAGTTTTGATTTCTTTTTGTTTACTGTGTACCCTAGGCAAATTAGTAATCTTTTTACAAACGCCAGATGCTTCAGTAGAATGTCTTTGCTCTCTGCTTGAATAAGGCAGTCGTCCAAGTAGGGATATATTTGAATTCTCTTTGTCTGCAAAATGCAATTACTGGTGCCAGGCATTTTGTGAAGACCCTGGGTGCAGTAGATAAGCCAAAGGGCAGTGCAGAGAATTGGTAGTGCATTGAGCTAGCTATGAATCTGAGGTATCTTCCGCAAGATTGTCTGATTGGGACATGCAGGTATGCCTCTTTGAGGTCCAAAGTTAAAAGCCAAGCCTTCTTGCCCAGCATGGGCAGAAGCTGCTGCAGTGTCAACATTTTGAATTTTGGAATGTCCAGAAAAGTGTTTAGAATAGACAGGTCCCCAGGCTTTGTTCTTTCTGGGTACCAAGAAAAGTCTTGAGTAAAATCCTTGACCCTGCTCTTGCTCTGGTACTCGCTGAATAGCCCTCATGTCCATGAGAGATGAAATTTGCTTTTGTGCCTCTGCCCATTGATTGTGTGGCAGGTCTGGCATACCTTTTTTCTTAGGAAGGGTGTGAAAGTGGAACCGGTAGCCCTGAGAAACTATATCCAAGACCCATTTGTCCTGGGAGATCATGTGTCAATTTTGTGAAAAAAGTGCTAGCTTTCCCCCTAAGGGTGCTGCCAAAAGATAAGTGCTTGGCATTGGCAGTGGAAAGTCATTGTGACTGTTTCCTATATGGCTGTGATTTATCTTCTCCGCTTTTGGAGGTAGCAGCACCCCATTGTTTAGGCCAGTATGAGCCTTGGGGCTGAAATCTGCCTCTAGGGCATCTGTATCTGCCTCTTTGTGGTCTGCCTGACACTGGAAAGGACCAGTTCTTAGAAGGCCAGTTCCTGCTACATCTAGGTGGCTGAACCTGTAAAAAATCCTTTACTGTCTACATAGATTTCGCTTTATCCTCCATTTTCTTTAACATCTCTTCTGCCTTAACACCAAACAAAGTATCATGCTGTAATGGAGCATCCAATAATTTTGCTTTAACATGATCAGGCAGATTCTGCTCCTTTAACCAAGCATGCCTTCGAATGACAGAGCCTGTAACAGCAAGAGGCCTCCAGTGAATCAACACCACATTGCAAAGTATGCTTTCCCACTTGTTCAGCTGCATGCAATAAATCCTGCATTTCCTTGTTTTCAGAACATTCAGAATTTGTCAACATTTTCGGTTTAACAGTGACATTAAATATTGCTGATATTTAAGCATATGAAACTGACAATTTAAAGCCCTTACAGCCTAGGCAGCAGAGGTGTAAACTTTTTTCCCCCATCTGTCCAGTGCTCTAGAATCCCTATCAGAGGGGACAGGGTTTTTTGCAGTGGAAGCCTTGACCTCTTTGGGACCCTGAGATATAGTTTCTGGGTCAGCAGCAGGGTTTTTATATAGAAATTTATATGAATCTGGAACCCTGTAGTACCTGTCTGGCTTAACGGGTGCAGGGGTAGAGAGTCAGGAGACAGGCCAGACTCTGAAAATACATCATCTACAATGTCTAGTACAGGTGGAATAGCAAGAGGTCTGTGCTGAGGCAGTAAAAGAAAATCTCTGAGCCTTTTCTTAGATTCTGAGTAATCTTGGCTCTCCCAGTGAAAATGCTCCCTCATGGTATGCAGGGTTTCCCCAAAAGAATAGTCCTCAGGAGGAGAGGCTGAAGGGATAGATTCTTCAGCATCAGAATCCTCATAGGGAGGAAGAGAGTATCCCTGTTCTGAAGAAGAGTCAGATGAAATGGAAACCTGATCAGAAGAATCATATTCAGTGTCTTGCCTAGGCCTCTTATGAGGAGGGGGATGGGAATTCCTGATCAAAGTAATTAGGTCTTCGGCCATTTTGAGCATCTGTTTTTTAGGCATGGAAGCCTGTCCAGGAGAATGCTGTACTTGTTTCTTTGTCTTTAAAGCTGTTTTAGTCTTTGCCTTGGAAGCTGAGGTTGGCTTGATATATAACTGTGTAGGTCTGAAAACACCCTCAGAAGCCGATGCCTGCTCAGCGGCTCCGGACCCATCTGAGGGAATAGTTTCTGAAGGTCCAATACCTTGAGTATCCAGAGGCCTAGTTGTCTCCACGTGGGAGTCGGAAGCGGCCTGTGGCTCTGAGGTAGCGGGTGTCAGGGGCTGCGAAAGCGCCTCACTGAGAACCAGCGAACTGGCGACTGGCCTAGCAGAGGCTTCGTTGTCGGTTTTGGACCTCGGATGCCTGTCCTTTTCTTTATCTTTCGCTTTTTATGAACTCCGGTCGTCGGCTGTTCCGACGGCATTATATATTTAAACCTTCGGCCAAAGTAATGAAAGGCAAAATCGTACTGACGCTTAATAGTGCGTTCATTAAATTTAGCACAAAACCGACAACTAGCAACATTGTGGTCAGGGCCTAGGCAAGGAATACAGTAAGAATGAAAATCCTTATGAGGTATTTGCTTCCCACTTGAAATAAAATTGTTAACTTTTTCCTGACATCGGTCTGGAGCAAGAAAAAACAGTGGGGTACTTTGCTTTGTTGAAGATTTCGGATCTGAAATTCAATACCCCTGGCGCACTGACGTCAGGGAAGAGGCGACAGCAACCGACGCCGGACCAGGACTTTGGAATTCGGGCCGACTGCGGGTAGCCTGCCAGCAGGATAACCCAAGTGTAATGACTGCAACAGTGAAACACAATGAACATCACCAGTGTGCCACCCAACAACAGCTCCTAAGGCAAGACAAAGTACCCAACACTTTAGTCAGAGGTGACTCTATAGTCAGGCACACTGATGTCCCACTCACCAGGCTAAATAAGGAGAAAATTACAGTCAGCTGCCTGTCGGGTGACAGGATCCGCCACGTAACACATGCACTCAAGTCACTCCACAACAGGTACAAATACGACTCTGTCATTGTCCATGTTGGAGTGAATGACTTGAGACGTACCTCCCTGGATTACATGAAAAGAGACATGGAAGAGCTCTTGGATCATGTGGCCCAGGCAGGTATGAGCCTAGCCCTGAGTAGCATCCTGCCTTCACCCAGAATGATACCACAGTATAAGGACAAAATGACTTCAACAATTGGCTAAGCTTCTGGTGTCATTCAAAGGGGATCCAGTATCTGTCTGCCTGGGACGACATGATTGACAGACCACAATGCTTTGCCAGACATGGTCTGCACCTGTCACCCCTGGGATTCAAGTTACTGGCTAAGGCTCTTGCCACCCCTATAGTGCCTTTTTTAGGCAAAGTTCAAAGGACAAAACCACCACCGTACCAGGTACAAGCATGCAAAATCTGAAGGTAATGCTACTCCATGCTAGAAGTCTAAACCTCAAAATGCACTCTCTCAAGGCACTCCTAAAAATGGAGAACATCGACACATCGATATCTGTGCAGTAACTGAGACCTGGTTCAAGGCTCCAGAGAGCACCCCTGCAATACCAGGCTACAACTCTTACCACATTTTTCGGCCACCAAACCAGGACCAAAACACTAAAGATGGAGGAGTGTCCATATTCACCAAGGATATTCACAACACCAGGCTAGCTGCCCAACACAATGCGTCTGAAATTCTCCAGGTGCAATTAACACTATGTAAGACTGCAATCCAAACTGTAGTTTGCTACAGATCCCCCACCATGCTCCAAGATTCTTACTACACCTTTCTAAACATACTGGAAAATATTAAGATACAACCAAACACCCTAATACTGGGTGATTTCAACTACCCTGCCATTAACTGGGAAAACTACTCGTGTACTAACACCTTTGCCCAACGGTTCTTGGAAATCATAAATTCCAATGCCCTGGATCAACTAATCCTTAGTCCCACCAGGGGCTCCAATATCCAATACCTGGTCATTACCAACATGGGAAATCGATGCTCCACACCTATGGTCACCCCCTCATTGGTCAGGTCTTACCATAAGCTAATTACCCTTGACATCCACATCCCACCCCCACCCCACAGTAAGGAAACCTCCATGAAAAACTTTTCCAAAGCTAACTTCATGCTACTCAAGTCAGAAATGACAAACTTCATGACACCCACGCAGACAGGAACTGAACGTTTGACTGCTGAATCCTACATTAAGGCACTGTACGAGCACATCCACTCGTGCATGAATCGTGCTATCCCCAATAGAACCAAGATGCTCTCCTCCAAGAAAAGGAAGCTAATCTGGTGGTCCCTTGCCATAAACAAACTTTACAACAAAATTAAGAAACTGTTGCAGAAAAGATGAAAATCCCAGGATGCAAAAAACTCCCCTACCAGCCTCAGTAAGAAGCTGAGATCCCTCATAAAATCCTCCAAAGCTAGTTACGAAAATAAAATTGCCAAAGATTCCAAAGACAACCACAAGGCATTCTATAGCTATGTCAAGAATTTAAATGGCAATGCTCAGATATGCTCTGAGCTACAACAGAATGGCATTAAATATACTGATCCCAAGGATATTGCCAATATCCTGGCAGATCGATTCAGTGCAAACTTCACCCCTCTCTCACCCCCTAAAGGGCCCATCTCAATACCGAAAGATTGCCAAATACTGGTAATAACGACCACACAGATAAAACACACTCTCCAAAGCTAAGAATACAGCATCCATGGGACCAGACGACATCCCAGGCTGTGTACTACATAAACTACAAAATGAACTGGCACCTCACCTAAGGGTCATGTTTAATCATAGCCTCACCTCAGGCTTCGTGCCCACTGAGTGGTGCACAGCTACATTTATCCCACTCCACAAGGGGGGATCTACCTTGGATCCCAGGAACTACCGCCCCATCAGTCTGACAAGCCTGATCTGCAAGGCCATGGAATGTATTATCATGAAACTTATAAACAAAGACATTGGCAACCTTCAAACACTGGACCCCACTCAGTTTGGGTTCGTGATGAGCCAATCTTGTCTCCTGAACCTGAATGACTTCTTTGAATCAGTCTCCAGAGCTGTGGACAAGGGTAAGGTGGTCCACACAGCCTATATGGACCTCGTCAAGGCCTTCGACACCATCCCCCACTCTGGAATCATAGATAAACTTACTAAGCTGGGCCTTAATCCCTACTTCACTCGATGGGTTGCCAACTGGCTTACTGTCAGAACCCACACGGTAAAAGTAGCTGACTCCAAATCCAGCTCCAGACAAGTGACAAGTGGAGTACTTCAGGGTTCAGTCCTGGGACCGCTTCTGTTTGGCATCTACTTCTCTAAAATACAGGCCAACACTAAGGGACTCTGGCTAACAAAGTTCTCCGATGACTGCAAACTGGGAGCCTTTATTGAATCCCCAAATGATGTGGATATTCTACAAAAGGGCCTTACAGAAACAGATGCTTTATGCCAGAGCCATGGGCTAAAGCTCAATGTCAAAAAAAAGAAGTTATGTCTTACCATAACGTTCCATCTGAGTTGTTGATCTTCTTCCAGTCATCACTGATGGGTTCGGTTCCGAGCCCTCGGAACTGAGTCGGCCTTATACCAAGCTTGCGTGCACCAAAAACTCTCGAGCTAAGCTGCTACCCACAATGCCCTAGAAGAAACAACAAGTCAGAGGCCATCTCTGCGCAGAAACGCTAAGGCACCACAAAGACCCAGAAGATCCACCAGGAACCTTTGGAGGGGGTCGGTGGGAGGGTGTGATGACTGGAAGAAGATCAACAACTCAGATGGAATGTTATGGTAAGATCTAACTTCTTTATCTGAAGTTGTTAATCTTCTTCCTATTCATCACTGATGGGACAGAATCCCCAGCTACTTGGAGAACCAGGGTGGCCCTTATGGAAGAACATTCCTGAGAACCATTGAGCCGAAGGCCACTCTTCTCCTGGAGATCAGATCCAATTTGTAATGCTTGATAAAGGTATGGGGCTTAGCCCAAATGGCAGCTGCACAAATGTCATTCATGGAGGCCATAGAGTGGAAGGCAACTAATGCTGCAACAGCCCTAGTTGAGTGAGCTTTGATTTGGCCAGGCTTAGAGTCATTCATAAGTGAATATGAGAAGGCAATGCAATCCCCGAGCCATTTAGAGAAAGTAACTTTCGATACTGCACCTCCCATTCTAGGACCCGCAAAGGAAATGAAAAGCTGGTCCAACTTGCGAAAGGATTTAGTTCTGTCCAGGTAGAAACATAATGGTCTATGAACATCCAAAGAATGTAGGCATTATTCCCCCTTGTTTGAACAATTTGGGAAGAATACAGGGAGCTCAATGGACTGGTTAATCGAAAAGTCAGAAACCATCTTGGGAAGAAAGGATGGGGTAGTACGAAGTGATACTCTGTCCTTATGAAAAATCAGATAAGGGCTCTTGATACATAATGCTTGCAATTCAGAAATTCATCTGGCTGAGGTGACAGCCACCAGAAATAAGGATTTCCATGACAGGACTTTTAGATCACATGTCGCAGCAGGCTCAAAAGGCGGCAGAGAAAGAGACTGCAGAATGCAGGAGAGATTCCATGCCTTCACTGGCTGTCTGATGGGAGGCCTGCTGTGGAAAATACCCTTAAGGAAAGTCTTGCCAAGGCAAGAGGGAATAAGCGGGACTCCATCTGAACCATTATGGAAGTTGGAAACAGCTGCTAGATGGACTTGAATGGTGGAAGCTGATGCCCCACTGTTGAACAGTCCAGCTAGGTAATGAAGAACAGTGGCTACAGATGCCCCACTGTTGAACAGTCCAGCTAGGTAATGAAGAATAGTGGCTACAGGAGCTGAGAATGGATCTAGCTTCTGATTATGTGACCAAATAGAGAATCTTTTCCATTTGTCTCTATAAAGTTTCCCGGTGGATGGTTTATGAGAGGCCAAAATAATATCACGGATGGGTGAAGAGAGGGTTTCCTGCCTGGCAACTAACAGAAATGGAGAAACAAAGCAGTCAGCTTGAGAGTGGGCAGATTTGGGGGAGTCAGCCCTTGTAGGTGAGATATGAGGTCCTGATGAGTGTCTAGGATCCAAGGAGGTTGCAGCAGATGAGGTTGGAGGAAGGGAAACCAAATCTGACGAGGCTAGAACGGGGCAATGAGGATCATTTTGCTTCTCAACCGAATAGCTTTCCTTAGAACATGGGGATCAGAGGAATCAGAGGATAAGCATAAAGGAGACCTGTGGGTCTCTCGGTGACTCCCCGTGAGGGGGAAAGAGGGCAAAGTAGCTGTTGCATTTTGTGTTTGATGGCTGGTCCCAACGGCTGAAAATTTTCGCCGACACATTTGGATTGAGAGACCACTTGTGAAGACGGAGAATGCATCTGCTTAGCCTGTCCACAATCACATTGGAGCTCCCTGGGATATGCGTTGCGATCAGAAAGTGGTTGGAAGCTATCGGCCACTGCCAGATTCTCATGGCTTCGCAACATAGGGGGTAGGATTTGGTCTCTCCCTGCTTATGTACCAGACCACGGACATGTTGTCCGACTGGATAGCAATCGTTCTGGATGGAACGCTTGCAACGCCAATAGCTCCACTCAACTCCAGGACATTGATATGCAAGTTGACCTCTACATTGGACCACGTGCCTTGGACTGACTTTCCCTTGAAGTGGCCCCCCACCCCATCAGGAAAGCATCTGTGGTCACCATGGCACTGGGCTGGGGAGCCTGGAAGGGGCGACACCAAAGATTTTCATCTGAACTCATCCACCAGAGGAGATCTAGTTTGCAAGTGTTGGTGATGAGGATCTGTGAGCCCAGGGGCAGAAGACTGGATATCCAGTGGGCCTGAAGGAGCCATTTTAGTAATCTCATGTGCAATCTGGCTAGAGGAACAATAGGGATGGCTGCAGCCATAGACCCCGGAGCATGGAGAAAGTACAATTGTGTACACTTACCATAAATGTAGATGTTCGAGTGTATTCACTTTTGCAGTCATTACATTTGGGTTATCTACCTGCAGGTAGCCCTCAGCCGGCCTGAATATCAAAGTCTTGGATCCCTGCATCAGATGCTGTCTCTTCTTCCATGACGTCAGGTAATCAGGGGTATAAAGTATGCAGCCGATGCCATTACATCAGTTTTTCTTGCCCCAAATGTCAGGTGCCCCCATAATGGGAAGCAATAATGTATTAGGTTACATCTCCAACAAAAAGCAAATACACCAGAAAGCTGAAATACACTAAAAAAGAAGAAAGGTATAGCCAAGAGAAGTCAGGGGGGCTGGATGGAGGGTAACCAGGACTGCAACAATGAATACACAATTGATCATCTACATTTATGGTAAGTGTACACAATTGCACTATGTTCTTTGTGTTTCACTGTTGCAGTAATTACATTTGGGTAGATTCCCAAAGCTAAGGAAGGGAGGAGGAAGTTAGAGAGCATTAGGACCAGCTATTAAGCCCTGCAAGACTGCAGTGGCAAAACCAGCCCTGGATTTAGAAAAAAAACTAGGCAAGTGGTAATGCTTGGTGAAGGTATGTTCAGAGCTCCAGGTAGCAGCTTCTAGGATGTCCCTGGTAGGGACACCTCTGAGAAAGGCTGTAGAGGTAGTTGCAACCCCGGTGGAATGTGATCTTATCCCTGTGGGGTAGGTTTTCCATGATGCTTATAGCATAAAGGAATGCAATGGCCTATCCACTTAGAAATGGTTTGCTTTGAAATGGCCTTCCCCTCTGCCCCTGCAGCAAAAGCAACTAGCAGCTGTTCAGTTTTTCTGAAAGGCTTAGTCCTGTCCAAATAAAATCTAAGTTGTCTGTGCACGTCCAAAGAGTGCAGTATTCCTTCTCCTTTGTTCTGTTGATTAGGAAAAAAGGTTGGCAAATGAATGGACTGATTAAGGGCCACACTGGATACCACCTTGGGCATAAAGGAAGGATTGGTCCTGAGGGACACTTTGTCTGCATGGAAGATGATGAAGGGCTCCACTGCCATAAGGGCCTGTAATTCCGACACAATCCTTGCTGAAGTGATGGCTAGAAGGAAGGCTGTTTTCCAGGAAAGGAATTTTAACTCTGCAGTTGCAGCTGGCTCAAAAGGAGGTACAGTGAGTTTTTCCAATACAAAGTTAAGGTCCCAGGCTGGAGTAGGGGCTCTCCTGGGTGGTCTTAAATTTTGGCCCCTCTGAGGAACTGTTTCAGCAGGGGGTGAGAGAAGAGGGGTGGCTTGGTTTTATAATGTGCTGAAATGGCTGAGGCATGAATTTTAATTGATGAGAAGGAAAGGCCCTTGTGGAGCATCTCTGTTAAGAATTGAAGAATATGTGGTAAGCTGGGCACTGTTGTGCCCATCCCGAGTCTGGCTCCAGGAACAGTATCTTTTCCACTTTTCAGCATAGGATTTTCTAGTACTAGGCCTGCTTGCCTCCAGAATGACATCTAGCACCTGCTTACTGAGGGATGCTATTGGAGAGCTCAGGGAATTAGCCAGGCTGAAGGTTCAGGGTTTGAAGCTGGGGGTGCAGAATCCGGCCCTCCTGCTGGGACAGCAGGGAAGGGGTCTGAGGCAGGTGCCATGGTTCCAGCAGTGACATACTGTGCAAGAGGGGGTACCAGTGCTGGTGTGGCCAGTCTAGTGCAATCAGTATTGTCCTTGGTTTGTGATGTTTGATCTTTAGCAGAACTTTCGAGAGGAGAGGCAGAAGGGGAAAGGCATAAACTGAGAGGCTTTCCCAAGTGAAGGACAGGGCATCCACCTTCCAAGCTTGACTGTGGGAACTCCTTATGCAGACTTTGTCCAATTGGTAGTTCTGAGAGGAGGCAAACAGGTCTATCTCTGGGTTCCCCCATTTGCTTCTTAAAATGTTGAATATCTTTGGTTCTAGTTTCCACTTGTGTGGGTCCATGAGATTTCTGCTTAGGTCATCTGCCAGTGAATTTAGCTTGCCTGGCAGGAATTGAGCTTGTAGGTGCACTTGGTAGCTCAAGGCTAGTCTGCAGAGAGGATATGAGTGGGTTCCCCCCTGCTTGTTTATGTACCACATAACAGTGGTGTTGTCTGTCTTTACCAACAATTGTCCTGGAAGAATGTGGTCCTTGAAGGCTGTCAGGGAATTCTGTTCAGCTAACATTTCTTTTTGATGGATATGCAGGTGCATCTGACTTGGGTTCCATTTGCCCTGAATGCACTGCACTGCCAAGTGAACGCCCCATGCATAGTCTGATGCATCTGTTGTTAGGGTTTGGGTGGCAGGGGGTAGAGTAAATGGCAGTCCCTTGTTGTGGTAGCAGGCCTCTGCCCACCAAAGGAACTCTGTCTTTATACAAGGAATGATAGGAATCACTGATTCCAGGTCCTGAGAATGTTGACACCATAGGCTTTTTAGATACCATTGTAGTTTCATCATATGCAGTCCTGCATATGAAATTAGTAGAATGCAAGAGGCCATGAACTCCAGGGCTTGCAGTATTTTCCTTGCAGATAGCTGGGTCTTTGTGGCCAGTAGTTTGAAAAAGGCTGTAAAATAAACTTGTTTCTTTGGCGTGAGGTAAGCCATTTGGGAAGTTGTGTTCAAGCTTGCTCCCAGGAATACAATTTGTTGGCAGGGTACTAGATGAGATTTTTTTTCGTTTATGGTGTACCCCAGTGAGTTTAGAAGTTTCTTTACAAATGCCAGATGTTTTAGTAGCATGTCCTGGCTTTCTGCCTGAATTAGGCAATCGTCCAGGTATGGGTATATCTGAATATTTATTTGCCTGCAAAATGCAATGACTGGAGCTAGGCACTTTGTGAATACCCTGGGCGCAGTAGATAAGCCAAAGGGAAGTGCAGAGAACTGATAGTGCATGTAGCCTGCTCTGAAGCGTAGGTATTTCCTGCAAGATTCCCTTATTGGAAAGTGCAGGTAAGCTTCCTTTAAGTCTAAGGTTGCCAACCAGGCATCTTTGTCTAGCATAGGAAGCAGCTGATGAAGTGTTAGCATTTTGAATTTTGGGATTAGTAAAAAGGTGTTTAGAATAGAGAGGTCCAGGATAGGATGCCAGGAGCTGTCTTTTCTGGGTACCAGGAAAAGTCTTGAGTAAAAACCTTGTCCCGTGTCTTCTGTTGGGACAAGCTGAATAGCCCTGATACTTAGAAGAGAGAGCACTTGCTGTTGAGCCTCTGCCCACTGACTTGGGGGTAGGTCTGGCCAACCGTTTCGGGTTGGTAAGGTGTGGAATGGAATCTGTATCCTTGGGAAACTATATTTAAAACCCATTTGTCCAGGGTAATGAGTTCCCAGTTTTTTGCATGCAGGGCGATCTTTCCCCCTAAGGGAGCCGGCAGTTGAGCAGGGCTTGGAAGGTTTAAGGTTAAGTCATTGTGACAGTTTTCCATAAGGGGGTGTCTTACTATTTCCAGCTTTGGAAGTGGGAGCCCCCCACTGCTTAGGCCTGTGAGTACCTTGAGACTGTAGCCTAGGTAGTCTGCTGTTCTTGGGTTTGGACTTTGAAGGCCTGGAAGAGACAGGAAAGGACCAGTTCTTAGAAGGACAATGTCTACTAAATCTGGGAGGCTGTACTTGCATCTTTAACAGTTTGCATATATTTAGCTTTTTCCTCCATCTTTTTAAGGACTTCTTCTGCTTTGTTGCCAAACAGGCGGTCTTGGTTTAAGGGAGCATCCAATAATTTAGCTTTAACATGATCTGGCAAATTTTGCTCCTTAAGCCAAGCATGCCTTCTAAGAACAGACCCAGTGACAGCAGCTCTGCAAGATGCTTCTAAAGAGTCAAAATCACATTGCAAAGTATGTTTACCAACTTGTTCAGCAGAACGCATTAAATCCTGTAATTCTTTACTTTCAGCACAGTCAGGAATCAACATCATTTTCTGTTTAAGTAGTCCCATAATATGCTGCTGATACTTTAACATATGAAACTGGCAGGTTAAGGCCCTAATGGCCAAAGTAGCAGAAGTGTATACCTTCTTACCCCATCTGTCCAAGGCCCTATCAGAGGGGGTAGGGTTTTTGGCAGTAGTAGCCTTAATGTCTTTGGGTCCCTGGGAAATGGTCTCTGGGTCCGCAGTAGGATTCTTGAAGAGGAACTTGTGAGAGTCATGTACTCTGTAATACCTGTCAGGTTTCCTGGGAGTAAAGTGTCTGGGGCCCAGGCTAGATACAAGGAAGGCATCATCTACAATGTCCAGGACAGGAGGGATAGCTAAAGGCCTGTGTTGAGGTAGGAGTAAGAATTCCCTAAGCCTCTTTTTGGAGTCAGAGTAATCCTGGCTTTCCCAGTGGAAATGCTCCCTAAGAATGTGCAAGGTTTCACCAAAAGAAAAATCTTCTGGAGGGGAAGCAGAGGGAATGGAGTCCTCTGCATCAGAATCCTCATAGGTAGATAAGGGCAAATCCTGGTAATCAGAAGAAACAGAAATTTCAGAATCCTGATCAGAAGAATCAGAAGGAAAATCAGTTCTAGGTCTCTTAGAGGGTGAGGGCTGGCTTCCCCTAATTAAAGTAATAAGGTCTTCAGCCATTCTTATCATTTGTTTTTTTTTAGGCATATGGGCCTAACCATGCGGTTTGGATGTTGGTTTTCTAGGTGTGGGTTGAGTTTTAGGCAATGAAGAAGAAGAAGATGGCGTCAGTTTGAAATGCAAGTCAGTAGGCCTGAATACACCCTCAGAAGCCGGTGCCTGCACAGCGGCTCCGGACCCATCCAAGGTAGAGACATCCACAGGTTCCATGGCTGAAGAAGCATCTCACAGCATACTGGACTCCGAATGGGTCTCAGTAGAGGCCTGCGAATCTGAAGTAGTGGGTATCAGGGGCTGCGAAAGCACCTCACTGAGTACCGGCGAACTGGCGAGTAGCTTAACGGATGCGTCGTCGGCAGCTTTTGCCCTATGTGGTCTGTCTCTGTCTTAATCTTTACTTTTTTTGGAATGTCGGTAGTCGGATGGCTTACCGAAGCCATTTCTGGATAATTGAACCGAGTACCGAAATAGTTTGATGCAAAAATGAACCAACAACAAATAGTTCGAGGATTGAATAAGGCACAAAACCGACAGCAAGGGACATTGTGGTCTGGGCCTAACCAAGGAATGCAGTACGAATGAAAATCTTTGAGGTATTTGCTTTCCACAGGTAATACAATTGTTAATTTTTACTGACATCGGTTTAGAACAAGAAAAAGAATCCCCAACGGGGTACTAAGATTTCTTTGAAGACTTCGGTTCTGAAACTTGAAAAAAAGAAGTTATGTACCTACCATAACGTTCCATGTTAGTTGTCTTCATCTCGCCTTCCTTCTTGCTGGTTGGGTTCGGAGCCGATCCTCAGCTCTGACTCGGCCATCTTCAATAGCTCGAGAGCTGTTTATTGGCTCGAGGCTACCCCTTATCCCATAATGCCTAGCGATACCTACCCAGATCTCGTTTGAAATAGCTAACTCCAGACATAACAACATAATAAATCAGTTAAGAATCAGTTGACTATACCTGCCAAATTCTCTTAAGTCAATAAAGGAAACAAGAGAACACACAGCCAGTGAAACAGAAAAAAACTCCTCTCGATCCACTAGGACAGGGGCTGGAGGGTGGGACGCAAGAAGGAAGGCGAGATGAAGACAACTAACATGGAACGTTATGGTAGGTACATAACTTCTTTATGTTAAGTTGTCTATCTCGCCTTCATTCTTGCTGGTTGGGACAGTGTCCCTAGCACCTAAAAACCTGGGTGGCTGAGTGGAACAGACTCTTCAGAACAGTGGAACCAAAGTCGGCTCTGCTCCTGGAGACCATATCCAACTTGTAATGAGAAATAAAGGTATGAGGGTTTGCCCACGTGGCAGCTGCACAGATGGAATCCATGGGCAACCTAGACTGGAAGGCTACAGAGGTGGCCAAGACCCTAGTAGAATGACCTTTCGGTTTAATAGGTAATTGTTTGTTCCTTAACTGATAAATTAAAGAAATAGTGTGCGACAACCATCTGGACAAGGTTACCTTGGAAACTGGGAGATCTTGTTTGCCCAAGGCATAAGAGAGGAATAGTTGGTCTGACTTCCTAAGTTCTTTAGTTCTGTGCAGGTAAAAACGCAATTGCCTATGAACGTCCAATTGGTGTAGTTTGTATTCTGCCTTGTTGGTATGATTAGGGAAAACACAGGAATATCTATAGATTGGTTTAAATTACTTTCTGAGCAGACTTTAGGGAGAAATGAGGGATTAGTCCTCAGAGCAACCCTGTCCTTATGAAAAACCAAGTATGAAGGATGAACACATAGCAGCTGAAGTTCGGAGACATGTCTGGCTGAAGTAATGGCTACCAGAAAGAGTGTCTTCCAAGATAGTAACTTGATAGAGTAGGACGCTGCTGGTTCAAAAGGGGGCAGAATTAAGGAGGTTAGGACTAAATTAAGGTCCCAAGGAGGAGGGGGATCTCTCACTGGAGGCCTAAGAAGAGTTGCCACTCTCAAAAAAGCTTTACGTAGCTTATGAGACATAATGTTAGCATTCGAAAAACCAACATGAAAGTTAGAAATGGCCGCCATTTGTACCCTGAGCGTAGAAGAAGTGGACCCGGAATGAAACAGTTGAGCTAGGAATTCCAAGATTTTGTGGACTGGGGCTGAAAAGGGATCCACATTCCTAGTCTTTGCCCAACAAGAAAAACGTTTCCATTTGCTAGCATAAGTTTTCCTCATTGTAGACTTGTAAGAAGACACGATAATGTCAAGGACTGCTGGGGAAATGCTGGGAAGCCTAGCTAAGGTTGGAAGTGGAGCAACCAAGCTGTGAGCTGGAGAGTTTTGAGGGATTGATGCAACCTGCCTGATTGATGAACCAGGAGGTCTGGAATTGGGTCCAGAGTCCAGGGTTGATCGAGAAGGTAATGGTGCAGGAACGGGAACCATATATGTTGAGGCCATTAGGGAGCAATGAGGATCATTTTGCAACCCAACGATATTGCTTTCTGTAAAAGTTTAGGTATCAGAGGGAAAGGAGGAAAGGCATAAAGAAGTTCCTAGGGCCAATTGTGGACTACAGCGTCTCTGAGTGTGTGACCCGGAAGCGGAAGAAGGGAGAAGTAGTTGCTGCATTTGCTGTTGAAGGGGGTGGCAAAGAGATCGCAGCAAGGCTGTCCCCATTTGCAGAAAACAAGATTTGCAACTTCCTGATTCAGAGACCACTCGTGAGGCATGAGACTAGCTCTGCTGAGCCTGTCCGCTATGACACTGGATCTCCCGGGGATGTGCGTCGCAATCAGAAAACGTTGGGAGGAAATCACCCACTGCCAAAGTCTGAGTGCTTCTCGACACAGGGGGTAGGACCTGGTTCCACCCTGCTTGTTGATGTACCACACCACCGATATGTTGTCCGTTTGAATAGCAATGGTCCCAGGAGAAGAGAGTCTTGAAGGGCTTGCAATGCCAGGAGCACGGCTCTCATTTCCAGGACATTTATGTGCAGATGGTACTCGTGAGGTTGCCATGTGCCTTGGACTGTCCTGGCCAGATAATGCCCCCCCCCCAATCAGGGAGGCGTCTGTCATCACTGTGGCTACCGGAGGGGCTTGTATGAAAGGTCTGCCCTGAGTAACTAGTGGGGAGACCATCCACCAAGAAAGATGCCTTTTGCGTGCATCCATGATCATGATCTTGTAAGTCACGGGTAGCTCTTGGAAAGACCACTGCGTAAACAGAAGTCACTGAAGAATCCTCATTTGAAAGCGTGCCAGTGGGATTAGGAGAATGACTGCTGCCATGGAACCCAGAGTATGAAGGACGTACCTGACTTGGATCCTTTTGCTCTGCATCAGAACCTGTACCTGCTGATGAATTGCAGACATCCTTTCTGGTGGTAGCCTTGCAAACATATCCCTTGTGTCTAAGTCTGCTCCTATGTAAGTGATAGATTGTAGGGCAACAAGGCAGATTTTTCGAAATTTATTGTGATGCCAAGCTGTGAGCAGATTGTGATTGTGTAGTCCCGTGCTTGTATGAGTTGATGCCTGGTGGCTGCAGTAAGGAGCCAGTCATCTAGATACGGAAACACCTGGAATACTTGACGCCTCAGGTGAGCCGTGACCACTGCCATTCATTTGAACACCCTGGGGGCTGTGGTGAGACCAAAGGGCAGATCTCTGAACTGATAATGACTGGCCTCCAGCCGGAAGCGAAGATATCTCCTGGAGCACCTGTCCATCTTTATATGGTAGTACGCATCCTGAAAATCTATAAAGCACATCCAATTGTCCTGACCCAGAAAGGGTAGAATGGACTGTAACGTGACCATTTGAAACTTCATTCTTTGCACAGACCTGTTTAGTCTGCTGAGATCTAGAATCGGTCTCCAGTCCCCTGTCTTTTTTGGTACTAAAAAGAACCTTGAGTACGTTCCGGATCCATGATGGTCTGCCGAGACTTCCTGGATGGCTCTTTTTTCTAGCAGTTTTGAAACTTCTATTACTGCTTGCTCCTTCAAATTGGGTGGAACATCTGGAAGGGTCTTCTTTGACTGTAAAGGGGGCTGATGGAAGGGAATTTTGTAACCTCTGGATATAACAGACCGTATCCATCTGTCTTGTGTTAAACTTCGCCAGGCTTTTGGGTACAGCGAAAGTATTCCCTCGACTGCCTCCAGAGTTGAGCAGCTGGGCAACCATTCAGGGATGCTGGAAGGGCTTATCAGAGAAGGATTCTCTGTTGCCCTGTTTCTGTGGACGCCCTCTGCCATGAGGACGGCGTCTATTATTACTGTTTCCCCCTCGGCCTCTGGAGGAAAAATCACTACGTGTGTCAGGCAAGGCTCCCTGAGATTTATGAAACCACATCTTCCCAATCTTCTGACCCTTGGGGTAGGGTCTAGAGGGAGTGGAAAAACGGACTCCCACGGCAGAGAGAGTCTTGCCTTCTTGCTCACACCTAGTCAAAGTGTCTTTCACCTGTGGTCCACAAAGAAAGGAACCATCAAAGGGAGTGTTGGTGAAGGACGCTCAAAAGGGTTCCGCAAAGTTACATAGCCACATCCAGGCATACCTCCTAAGGGCCACCCCGGTACCAGCGGCTCTACTCGCCCCATCAGCTGCATAGTAAATAAGCCTCATGGAGGAGTTAACATCAAAATTAAGTGTCGCTAGCTGGGAAACTACCTTGGCTTGTGCTCCCTCAGCTGTTGGATCTTGGAGGGTATCTCCGAGCTCTTTGAGGAGATCCCTTTGAAGTCGGGTAAAATGACACAGGTAGTTCAGTGACCTCATAGAGAAGGTCGCTGAAGCGAACATTCGCTTCCCATATCTGTCCATCATCCTAGACTCCTTGTTAGGGGGATGGACAGACGAAGAGGTCTCCACGAACTCTTTTTTGGTGGCTGCTGCTACCACCATAGCATCAACAGGGACACCTTTCGAAAGGAACTGCTTATCCTGGGGTGCTGTAATAAATTTACTAGGTCTCCTCGGAGTTGGTTCCACTGTATCTGGAGCTGACCAAGCCTTTCGAGCCACCACTGTCATAAGTGGATTGAAAGGCGGAGACACCCAGGAGGTGGAAGGTCGGGAACCGAAGGCATGCAGAAATACAGACTCATCCTCAGAAGGGGCTAGGGGATTCCAGTTCCCCCTCTGCTTAAGCATTTCTAGGATGTCCGAGAAGGAAACATCTTCAGAGGGGGATCTCGGGGACCCTTCCGAATCATCTAAGTCTGTATCAGAAGTGACAGACTCTGGGGGAGTCAATGTGCTTGCTCTTACACTTTTTCTTCCAAGGGGGCTCTTCTAAGTGATCAGGAGAGGCCTCAGAAGAGGAGGAAACACCCAATTGGGTGTCCTGGAGCATTGGTTCCCTACGCTTAGGGTCTGGAAGAGGAGCAGAGGTTGGTACAGGCACTACAGGGGACAGAGCTGGTGGGGCTGATAGTGGAGCTGACTCAGGGGACAGCACACTCTGCATGACATCGAAGGCGTCCTTGCCACGATGCAGAGAAAGCTCTGGTTCCGAAGAAATAGGAATCGTTTTCCGCACCGAGGGAGACTGCTCCGAGGCCGATGTAGGAGCCGAGCTCACCTGTGCCAAAGCTCAGAGAGGGAGAATGGGGTCGGACAAGGGTCCGATGCCACTCGCCCCCTTGGAGCCGACGAGGGAGCCCCGGCGCCCAGATCCCTCGATGGAAGGCACCACCAAGGGAATCGGAGCCGACATCAGAACTGAAGGAGATAGAGTTATCGGAGCCAACGATTCCACTACTCGAACCCCAATGAACTCCGGCTCCGAACTCACTGGAGTCAGAGGAGGAACATCGAGAGAAGTGGACGTAGCCGATACCTGTTGAGGAGGGCTGGACAACAATTTGGCTAGTGCCTGCGACTTTAGCAACCTACTGACCACTCTCTCCACATCGTGATCCGACAGCCTAGAGGATCGGTGACTACTCTCGCTCTGAAGTAAAGGAGGGCGAGGAGCCGAATGCACCGATTCTAGTGAAGGGGATCTCAGCCTCTTGTGGCTCCGCGATGGCTCTGAAGCCTCTGATGGAGCCGACAGGGAGATTGTCTTGTCGGTGCCAGCCGGAACTGATGTAGAAGGTAAATCCTGAACAGAAGACGGCTCCAAACTTGGAGCCGACAGCTTAGTGGATTTAGGGGATTTCACAGGCTGTGAGCTCTTGGCCGGTGAATCCTGGGGTTTTAAAAGACCCCTACGAATAAGCTTATTCTTATGCTCCTGCAGGACTCTTGGACTAAAGGCATGGCAAATAGAACAAGAGTCCTGCAGGTGCACAGCGCCTAAACAATAGAGGCAAGAAGTCTGCCCATCTGTCAGAGACATTTTCTGACAGCATGAGTCACACTTCTTGAACCCAGAAACCTTGGATTCCTTTGACATCCTTAAAAGTAGGAGGAAAAACAATTATAACAATAACAATCAGAAGCAATATACAGTCTACAAAAAACACACTACTAGAAAGACTATATCTAAAGGTTTTTTTTTTTTTTTAAGATAATAGGAAAGCCTCTAACTTAAACGGCTAGCTTATAAGAGAAAGGCAGAAGGAAAGCCTCTAACTTAAACGGCTAATCTGACAAGAAGAGGTGGGGTGGGGTGGGGGGACTCTCTAAGTTAAACGATTTCTAAAAGAAAAAGGATACTACAAGCTAAACAACTATCTATTACAAAAACAAGACTATTGTTAATAATAAAATACTAGAAGGGTTGAATTCTAGTGAAGTTATACAGAAAACTTTATACAAGCCTGAGCCAGAAAAATGACACCTCGCAGCTGAAACAGCAAATGAGATCTGGGTAGCTATCGCTAGGCATTATGGGATAAGGAGTAGCCTCGAGCCAGTAAACAGCTCTCGAGCTATTGAAGATGGCAGAGTCGGAGCCGAGGATCGGCTCGAAACCCAACCAGCAAGAAAGAAGGTGAGACAGACAACTTAACATCGAAAATTTCAGGAGTCGGCCGACCGGCACTTGTGAACTGCTTCTGCTTCGGGCACCATGCGGCAAGAAAGACTGATGTAATGGCGTCGGCTGCATGCTTTATAACCCTGACGACCTGACATAATGGAAGAAGAGACAGCATCTGATGTAGGGATCCAAGACTTTGATATTCAGGCCGGCTGAGGGCTACCTGCAGGCAGATAACCCAAATGTAATGACTGCAACAGTGAAACATGAAGAACATCTTCCCTTGCAGACACCTTTCTTCGACAGAGTATCACTTGAACATGTGCCCTTAATTTCTGAAGACTGTGAAAAGGAAGAGAGATCAGACTTGACTGGGTGTTGAATATTGCCCCTATGAATTCCAATCATTGCGAGGCCTGAAGGTTGGATTTTTCCCAATGTATGGTGATGCCCAGCGACTCTGCTAGGATTAGGGTGTAGCGGAGGCCCTTGACCAGTAGACACTTGGTGGGGGCAGAGAGGTGCCAATCGTCTAGGTATGGTAACACCTGGAATCCCTGAAGTCTCAGATGAGCTGTTACCACTGCTAGGCATTTCATGAACACTCTGGGGGCTGTCGAGAGACCGAAAGGCAGGGCTCTGAATTGGTAGTGATTGTCTCCCAACCAGAAGCGAAGGAGACTCCTGGAGCGCTTGTCCATCTTGATATGGTAATACGCATCCCAGAGATCTAATGAGCACATCCACACACCCTCCCGCAGAAATGGAAGGATGGATTGAATCGTGACCATGCGGAACTTGGTCTGAACTACCGATTTGTTTAGTTGGCTGAAATTCAGAATGGGCCCGTCTTCTTTGACACCAAAAATAATCTTGAGTAGAACCCTGATCCACAACGGTCTGGGGGGACCTATTGGATGACTCATTTTTGAAATAGCTTTCGTATTTCGGAAGCTGCCTCCTCCCTTTGACTGGGTGGAACATTGGGAAGGGATTTCAGAGGACTTGGATAAGATATTAGGGGAATGTGGTAGCCTCTGGTAATGATTCTCTGCAGCCACTGATCATTTGTAACAGAGAGCCAAGGCAGCTTGGTGCAGAGAAAAATGCACCCCGACTGCTTCCAGAGGAAAGCAATCGGGCAGCGCTTTAGGAGCACTGATATGGTCTACCCAAGAAGGAATCTCTGGAGCCCTGGTTCAGGGGACCCCCTCTGCCCCAAAAGAGGCGTCTTTCATTATTGGAACCCCCGCTGCCTCTGGGGGAGTCCTCACCACGTGCGTCACGGAAAGGACTTTGAGACTTCTTGTGCCACATCTTCCCACTCCTCTGGTTCCTGCAGAAGGAACGCTGAGGTTTGGAAAAGCGACTGCAGACAAGTTCTTCCTGTCCTGCTAGCACCTGGCTAATGTATCCTTGACCTTAGCACTGAACAGAGCTGATGGTTCGACAGGGGCATTTAAAAAGGAAGACTTGAAGGAGTCCGTGAGGTCACAAATGCACATCCAGGCATGGCGGCTCATGACTACGCCTGCACCCACAGCTCTAGCTGCTCCTTTGGTTGCGTGGGACAGCAACCTCATGGACTAATTGGATATTGATGCTAGGGTGTCAAGTTGGGAAGCAACTTTATCACGTGCTCCATCCGAAACTTGGCCCGCGAGGGTCCCGGAGAATTCAGAGATAAGATCTCAATGGAGCCTCGTAAAATGTGCCAAAAAGTTTAAAGACCTGACTACAAAGGCCGCTGATGTAAAAACTCGCTTTCCTAACCTGTCCACTGCCCAGGACTCTCTGTTGGGCAGGTGGACAGCCGGACTCTCTTCCGCAAGGTCCTTTTTCGTGGCTGCCGCCACCACCATAGCGTCCACTGGCAAACCTCTAGACCAATGGGGTTGATCCTCTGGAGGGGAGAGTACCTTGTCTGATCTCCTGGGGATGGCCTCAATGGAGTCCGGGTTCTTCCATGCCCACTGCACGATGAGCTTAACCAACTCATTGGCAGGGGGTTCACCCAAGAATTAGAGGGCCGAGAGCGAAAGGCCTGCAGGAATATGGATTCCTCCGAGGAAGGATTGGAGGGCTTCCAGTCACCCCTCTGTTTCAAGATTTCCATGATGTCTCCAAAGAAAACATCATCAGGAGGTGACCGTGGGGACCCTTCCCTATCATCGTAGATTGTATCTTCCATGAGGGACTCCTCTGGCAAGTCCATGTGTTTTCTCTTACATGCCAGTTTCCGAGGGGGTTCTTCGGTGGGAGCATCCGAAGAAGACTCAGAAAGGGAAATAACCTGGACCGGGGTTTCCTGGGCCTTGTGCTCTTGGAGTCCTGGGGGGGGTGGCCTTTGACAGCTGCGGCTCAAAAAGAACTGGAGGGATGACCGATGTAGGAGGACTGCTAGAAGCAAGCACCCTCTCCATCACCCGGAAAGCGGGCCCACCCGAAGAGGAGTGGGAGCCCGGAACCGAAGAAGACAATATCGGAACAAGAGTCACACCCCGCTCCACACGGTCCGCCCCTGGGGACGGAGCCTCAAGCAAACTTGGGGCGGTAGTCACTCTTGGACTCGAAGCCGGAGCCGACAACAAAGTCGGAACCATGACTGGAACTGGAGGCTCCACCCCCCCTCAAGCATGAGATTGAGGAAGGGGGGGTTCTGACAGAACCGACACCCAAAGGGGTCTCAGGGCCTCAGATACTGTCATTGGCACCGAGGAAGGGGGTCCTCTTGAAAACGTCGGATTTATGAGCCTTGGAACCGAGGAATCCAAGGGAGGAGAGTATGTGTGGGTTGCCGGTAAAATAGACCCAAAGCCCAGAGTGGGATGGAATCTAGGAAAATTTGAAATTCCCCTGGCGGTCAGCAGCTGGTCAAAAAGGCGCATCGCATCCAATTCTGAAAGGCTCCTGGTGGATCTTACCGATGCCCCTGAGTGGGAATCAGGTCATTCCATAAAGGGGCTGCTGGCTTGTCTGGCAAATGGGTCCACAGACGATGAGTACAGGGTCCGTGGTGCATCAAGGAATGGCACCGATGATTCCAGCTTAGAAACCGGCAACAAGGGATTGGTTGGAGCCGAGAACAGGCTAGGAGCTCAGGTCACAACTGGGGTGGAGGTCAAGAACGGCTCTGAAGTTGTTGTCGGAACAGACATCGAAATGGAAATGGGCGACGTCGGTGCCGAGATAGAAGCAAACAAACTGGTCGGAACCAAGGTAGTAGTTGGCGCCGTAACCGTCGGGGCCGATGTAGGTGCCGACGAGGCAAACTTGGTATGCATCACTGGAGCCGAACTCGGAGCTGAGGTGGTGAAAACCGAAGAGGCAGTACGGTGCTTGGAGGAAGACTTATGGGCCTTGAGCTTATGGCTTTTACCCCTGTCACCAGCCGGTGAAGAGGGATCCGAGTGAAGACATTTCTTGCCCACAGAAGGAGGGGATGAGACCTCCATCACAGAAATAACCTCTGAAAAAGGTGAAAAATGCAGGCCCTTCAGGATCAATTTATTACTTTGCTCATTCAGCGTTCGCTGACTGAATCTGGCACAAATATCACAAGGAGGTTTCGCTGACAAATGCAGAACCCCAAACAGTACACACACTCTTCATGAAGGTCACTATTCGGAAGTTTACCACTGCAAGAAGAGCAGTGTTTAAACCCCGTAGGTCCCTTCTTCTCAGACATAATAGCGAACACTCACACAAAAAAGGAAGAGTGAAGAAAGTGAAGAAAAAGAGGAAATACCAACAATGGTATTGGGCTACCACAAGGGCAGATGGTACGAAAGGGATACCTGTCAGTAGAGCTGAGTGTAGAAAGCTAGAAACTAACAGGAAAAAATTTTACAAAAACTTGTAAATTTAGAAAGATAAATCACTTAGCTGGAGAGCTTGGTGAAATGCTGCTATATGGCTGTGTGGCAAACAAGATCTGAGGTAACGGAGTGAAGGGCATTGTGGGTAGCAGCTTAGCTTGAGAGTTTTTGGTGCATGCAAGCTTGGTATAAGGCCGACTCGGTTCCGAGGGCTCAGAACCGAAACCATCAGTGATGAATAGAAAGAAGATTAACAACTTCAGATTGTATAGTTATCCCCTTTGGGAAAAAACATGTACCCGTGACTTACCACATAGGTGGCAGTACACTAAACACTGAAAATGTGATAAGAGACTTGGGGACACAGGTGGACAGTGGTCTCACCTTCGATAACCACATTGTCACAACAGTCAGGAAATCCTTCTATGTGGCACACACATCACTAAGGGCTTTTCATCCAGAAAAAAGGAGGTCATTGTCCCACTGTACTCATCCCTCATTAGACCCATTATAGAATACGTCCCGTTTGGTATGTACACCTCTCAAGACATCTTCAACAACTGGAAAGGCCGCAGAAATACCTCACTAAAAGAATCACAGGCCTAAAGCAGATGCCCTATGCTGACTGTCTAAAAAAAACTCCAGCTATACTCTGTTGCATATCGTCTACTCAGAGGCAATCTCTGCTTAACATACAAGGCCATGTCAAACCCAGAGCTGTTGGACATGCTACACTTAAAGAAATCCCAATCCCTCGGAGACACACACTCCAGGGATCTAAACCTTGTCATCATAGTGAACAAAACATGCTGGTGGGATAGGTTCCTGACCCAGAGATTCCCCAGACTCTGGAACAGACTGCCTGTACATGTCAAGCAGAGCGCCTTTTTGGCCTTCTTCAAAAGGAACCTTAATGATTGGATGGGAGATAGAAAATTCACCCCGGGGATCACATCAGTCACCCTGCTAGACAGGGGTCCAGGGAAGTAAATACTGTGGGAAGAAATAGCCAGGAAATTGTTATGGCTAGCTTTGTATAGGCCCTAGGGCCGACAGCCTAATACCAACCTATGAACCTGTGAAGTCAGCCAGTTTAGCGGATTCAAATGTAGTAACTGTTAGCTTTTCTGACACAAAATTAATATCCCAAGAAGGGCCATCGGTTCTCCTGGAGATCTCTTAAGCAAAACCACTTTCTAGAACATTCTGACATGAGACTGCATTGAAAGAGGAAGAACCATGGGCAGCCATGTTGAAACCTCCGATAAATGAACCTTGATATAGATACAAAACAGGTCGTAGGATAGTAACTCCCACAAATTTTGTAGAAGCAGAGAACAACTAGCCCTAAAAAGTGCTGGTTATGTTGTTGCCACAAACTAGAAATCCTTTTTGCTAATATGGGCTTTTCTAATGTCAGGCTTTCTTGCCTCCATTAGTACCTGCCACATGTCCTCAGAAAACAGGTGCCTAAAAGGAATTAAGACCAGGCAGTCAACTGAAGTTGATTGATGCCACGGTATATCAAAGACTCCTGGTTCTTATGTAAGCAGATCCAGTCTGTGAGGAAGTTTGTGGTAATTACCCCTGGCCATTTCTGAAAGAAGGGAGAACCATGGTTGCCTGAGCCAGAAGGGAGTCACCACAATGATCTTGGGGGATTCCCTCTGAATCTTCAGAAGTAGTCTAGATATTAGTGCAAAAGAGTGGAAAAGCATACAAGAAAATTCCTGTCCATGGAAAAGAAAAGAAATAAAGAAAAGAAAAAGAAAAGAAGAAAAAAAAGAAAATTAATTTGTCTTCCAAGGCCAATCATTTAGCTGGAGAGCTCGGTGAAATGCTGCTATATCGCTGCGTGGCAAACGAGATCTGAGGTAACGGAGTGAAGGGCATTGTGGGTAGCAGCTTAGCTCGAGAGGTTTTGGTGCATGCAAGCTTGGTATAAGGCCGACTCAGTTCCGAGGGGTCAGAACCGAACCCATCAGTGATGAATAGGAAGAAGATTAACAACTTCAGATTGTATAGTTATCCCCTTTGGGAAAAAAACATGTACCTGTGAATTACCACATAGGTGGCAGTACAATAAACACCGAAAGTGTGATAAGAGACTTAGGGACATAGGTGGACAGTGATCTCACCTTGGATAACCACATCGCCACAACAGTCAGGAAATCCTTCTATGTGGCACACCTCATCACTAAGGGCTTTTCATCCAGAAAAAAGGAGGTCATTGTCCCACTGTGCTCATCCCTCATTAGACCAATTATAGAATACAACGCCCCATTTGGTATGTACCTCTCAAGACATCTGCAACAACTGGAAAGGCCACAGAAATACCTCACTAAAAGAATCACAGGTCTAAAGCAGATACCCTATGCTGACTGTCTAAAAAACTCCAGCTATACTCTGTCAAATACTGTCTACTCAGAGGTGATCTCTGCTTAACATACAAGGCCATGTCAAACCCAGAGCTGTTGGACATGCTCCACTTAAAGAAATCCCAATCCCTCGGAGACACGCGCTCCAGGGATCTAAACCTTGTCATCACAATGAACAAAACATGCTGGAGGGATAGGTTGCTGACCCAGACATTCCCCTGACTCTGGAACAGACTGCATGTACATGTCAAGCAGAGAGCCTTTTTGGCCCACTTCAAAAGGAAGCTTAATGATTGGATGGGAGATAGGAAATTCACCCCGGGGATCACATCAGTCGCCCTGCTAGACAGGGGTCCAGGGAAGTAAATACTGTGGGAGGAAATAGCCAGGGAATTGTTATGGCTAGGCTTATATAGGCCCTAGGGCCGACAGCCAAATACCAACCTATGAACCTATGAAGTCAGCCAGGTTAGCTGATTCAAATGTAGCAACTGTTAGCTTTTCTGACACAAAATTAAGATCCCAAGGAAGGGCCATCGGTTTTCCTGGAGATCCCTTAAGCAAAACCACTTTCTAGAACATTCTGAAATGAGACTGCATTGAAAGAGGAGGATCCATGGGCAGCCATGCTGAAACCTCCGATAAATGAACCTTGATATAGGTACAAAACAGGCCGTAGGACAGTAACTCTCACAAATTTTGTAGAAGCAGAGAACAACTAGCCCTAAAAAGGTGCTGGCTACGTTGTTGGCACAAAGTAGAAATCCTTTTTGCTAATATGGGCTTTTCTAGTATCAGGCTTTCCTGCCTCCGTTAGTACCTGCTGCATGTCTACAAAAAACAGGTGCCTAAAAGGAACTGAGATTCTATCATCCAGGCAGTCAACTGAAGTTGACTGATGCCAGGGTATATCAAAGACCCCTGGTTCTTATGTAAGCAGATCCAATCTGTGAGGAAGTTTGTGGTAATTACCCCTGGCCATTTCTGAAAGAAGGGAGAAAGTACAGTTTTGTACCTACCATAAATGTAGATGTTCGAACTGGATAGCATCTGCAGTCATAACAACTGGGTTGTCCTGTCGTCAGGCAGCCCTTCAGTCGGCCAGATTCCAAAGTCCGGTCCGCTCGACTGATGTCGCACTTCACCCGACGTCATCTCTGTTGGTCTTCGGGTATAAAGGCATCAGCCGACGCCATTTTCCTCAGTGTTTCTTGCCCCAGATGCCAGTAGCCCTCTTGAAGGCTAAAATTTTGGATAGATGCCAATGTTTCCAAAAGGATAGAGGTAAACACAAACATAAGCATGTATGTACATATATACAAACAAATACACCATAAAGACTCCCCACCAGCTAGCTATTAGGAGGGTAAACACCCTAGGAGTACCACAGAGGGAAGGAGGGAGGTGACTGCAGATGCTATCCAGTTCGGACATCTACATTTATGGTAGGTACAAAACTGTACTATGTCCTTCATGGATGCATCTGCAGTCATAACAGGTAGAATACCATAGCCAACTAGGGAGGAGGATAAAAGTAAATTATGGTGTGTTTAGGATCCCTTGCAGTACAGCAGTGGCAAAACCTGCTCGGGATCTGGAATATAGAGGCAAATTATAATGCTTGGCAAATGTATGCACGGAGGTCCAAGTAGCCGCCTCAATAATGTCTTTGGTTGCCACCCTCGTAAGAAGGCTGTGGTAGTGGCTGTTGCCCTTGTAGAATGAGGTCTTATGTTCTGTGGAATTGGTTTTCCATGGAAGGAGTAACAGAATCGTATGCAATTTCCTATCCATTTGGAGATTGTCTGTTTGGAAATAGCTTTTCCTTCCCTTCCTGTTGCATAGGCTACAAAAGTTGGTCAGTCTTTCTGCTATTTTTGTTCTGTCCAAGTAGTAGCGTAGCTGTCTATGTACATCCAAGGTATGCAGTATTCTTTCCCTCTGTTTTGTGGGTTGGGAAAGAAGGTAGGTAGGTGGATTGCCTGGTTTAAAGACACTCTGGATACCACCTTAGGCATAAATGTAGGATTAGTCCTCATGGACACTCTATCTTGGTGGAAGATTAGGAAGGGTTGCACCTGTAGTTCTGAAACCCTCCTTGCTGAAGTAATTGCCAGTAGGAAAGCAGTTTTCCATGACAGGTGTTGCAGGTCTGCTGTTGCTGCTGGTTCGAAGGGTGATAGTGTCAACTTTTCTAGCACAAAGTTTAAGTCCCAAGCTGGTAATGGTGGTTTCCTTGGAGGTTTTACATTCTTGATTCCTCTGAGGAACTGCCTGAGCAAAGGGTGCGAAAAACAGGTGGATCAAAGCTGTATTCTGCTGAAATAGCTGATGCATGTATTTTGATGGAGGAGTAGGACAGGCCTGAATGAAGAAGTTCGGCCAGGTACTCCAGAATGTTAGGCATATCTATGTTTGACACATCTTTTCCTCTTTCAGTACTCCAAATGACAAACCTTTTCCATTTTCCAGCATAGTTCCTTCTTGTTGAAGGTCTGCGTGCTTCAAGAATAATGTCTTTAACTCTTTGGGAAAGTTCTGGGTTAGCTGCTGCTATGTGATGTTCCATGCAGTCAGTTGCAACGTTTTTAGGTTTGGATGCATGATGCTGTAGTTGTTCTGAGTTAACATCAAAGGCATCAGGAATTGGCCACATATTGTTCGAGACATGCTCCTCAGTAGTGGGTACCAGTGTTGTCTTGGCCAGTTTGGAGCTATCAGGATTATCCTTGGGCGTTCTTCCTTGATTTTTAGTAGTACTTTGTGTATCAAGGGAAGAGGTGGGAATGCATATGCTGTTAGGCCTTTCCAGCTGAAGGAGAGCGAATCCACTTTCCATGCTAGTGGGTGGAATGTCCTTGTGCAGAATTTTTTGAGCTGGTGATTGAGAGGTGATGCGAATAGATCTACCTGAGGCATTCCCCATTTCTTTGAGATGGTCTTGAAGATGTCCGGGTGCAGCTTCCATTCATGGGCATCCGAAGTGGTTCTGCTTAGTATGTCTGCTAGAGTATTTTCTTTTCCTGGTACAAATATTGCCTGTAACTGGATGTTGTAGCTGAGTGCCAGGGTCCACAGCTCCAAAGTCATTCTGCATAGGGGGTATGAATGAGTGCCTCCCTGTTTGTTGATGTACCACATGACTGTGGTGTTGTCTGTCCTTATCATCAACTGGCCCTCTTTGAGAAATGGTTTGAACTTTTGGATTGCCAGTTTTACTGCCAGCATTTCTTTTAGGTTGATGTGCAGGTGAAGTTGATCCTGTGTCCAGAGTCCTTGCACGCATTTGTCCAGCATGTGGGCCCCCCATCCTAGGTCTGAAGCGTCTGTTGTGATGGTCTGGCTTGCTTGACATCTGCGAAAGGGTAGGCCTGGGTTTGACTGGCATGCCTGAGCCCACCATAGGAACTCCTGTTTTAAGCATGGAATTAGTGGGATTTCTGTTTCCAGGCTGTGTCTGTGTTGGGACCATAAATTCTTTAGGTACCACTGTAGTTTTCTCATATGTAGTCTGGCAAATGGGACCAAGATTATGCATGATGCCATGAAGCCCAAGGCCTGCAGTACTTTTCTTGCTGTTAACTTGTTCAGTTTTGTTAGTGCCAAGAAGTAAAGAGGAGTTCTTTTGTTTTTCTGTAGTTAGGAATGCCATTTGTTTTACTGTGTCCAATTCCGCCCAAGAAGGTCCTTGTTTGGGATGGTATCAGCCTTGACTTTTGTAAATTGACTGTGTATCCCAGTGCTTGTAGCAAGTAAATGACCCTTTGTAAATCTGTTGTCAGCTTGCTTTTGTTGTCCCTTGTAGTAGGCAGTCGTCCAGGTATGGGTAAATTTGAATTCCCTGTAGTCTGCAATGGCGATTACTGATGCCAGGCATTTTGTGAATACTCTGGGCAGTAGATAAGCCAAAGGGCAAGGCTGAGAATTGATAGTGCTCTGATCCTGCAAGAAATCTGAGGTATCTTCTGCAGATTGGTTGAATGGGGACGTGCAGGTATGCCTCCTTGAGATCTAGAGTTACCAGCCAACACTCCTTGCCCAGCATGGGAAGAAGTTGCTGTAGGGTCAGCATTTTGAATTTTGGGACAATGATGTATGTATTTAAGGTGGACAGGTCGAGAATTGGTCTCCAACTTTTTCCTTTCTTGGAACTAGGAATAGTCTGGAGTAGAACCCTTTCCTTGCTCTGCTGTTGGCACTCTTTCCACAGCTCTCATGTTTGCTAACTCCATTATCTGTTGTAGAGCCTCTGTTTTTTTATTTGGAGGTAGATTTGGCATTCCTCTTTTGACTGGTAAAGTGTGGAAGTGGAACGTAGCCTTGATCTATGGTTTGTAAAATCCACTTGTCTTTTGTTATGTAGTGCCAGTTCTTTGAAAATAAGGTTAACTTTCCGCCTAAAGGAGCTGCTATTTGTTCCCTGGTAGGCGGATTTAGGGTTAAGTCACTGTGGTTGTGTTGATGTAGTGGCAGTGGTTGTGTCTGTGCCTCTGTTGTTACCTTGCCACTGTCGTCCTCTGTAGGCACCTCCTCTGGATTGGTTTCTGCCTCTGGAGCGTCTGTTCCTGCCCCTTTGAGATCTTGTGGAGTCAGGAAAGGACCAATTTTTGGCAGGCCAGTTCCTGCTAAACCTTGGGGGTTGAACCTGCAAGAAATCTTTAACTGTTTGGACAGATTTTGCCTTTTCTTCCATTTTCTTCATAACCTGCTGGGCAGGTGTACCAAACAAACTTGTCTTATCCATAGGAGCATCTAGCAACTTAGCTTTAACATGATCCGGTAAAGCTTGCTCCTTTAGCCATGCATGCCTTCTTATCACTGTGCCAGTCATGGCTGATCCTAATGAAGCCTCCAGTGCATCATAGCCACATTTTAAGGAATGGTTACTAACCTGTTGTATGTTATTTACCATTTCTAATACATATTTCTTATCAAGAGATTCATCAGTGGTTAGCTTTTTAGTTAATTGATCAAGCATAAACTCTTGGTATTGTATCATGTGAAACTGACAGTTTAACGCTCTAGCTGAGAGAGTAGCTGAAGTGTAGACCTTTTTACCCCATCTGTCTAATGACCTTGCTTCCCTTTCAGAAGGAATAGGGTTTTTAGCTATGGTCATGCTACTGCCTTGGGACCCTGGGATATAGTTTCGGGTCTGCAAGTGGGGCCTTGTAAAGGTGGTGATGAGTATCTGGCACCCTGTAAAATCTGTCTGGTTTGGCAGGGCTGGGGTAAAGAATCTGGAGCAGACATCATTGAAAGCATCATCCACCACAGAGAACAGGAGGTATAGCTAAGGGCCTGTGCTGTGGAAGGTGCAGAAAGGTCCTAAGTCTTTTCTGGAGTCTGAAAAATCCTGTTGCTGCCATTGGAACTGCTCTCATGGCATGTAAGCATGTAGAGTTTCCCCAAAGGAGAATTCTTCTGGTGGGGAAGCAGCTGGAATGGATTCTTCAGCATCAGAATCTTGAGAATTGGAGAAAGGAGCCTCTGGCTGGTCAGTTATGTCTGATTCATCAGCAGAATCATCAGAGGACACTGGCTCAGGGGGCTCTGCCCTAGGTCTCTTCTCTGGGGGCTGAAGAGGCCCTGTCTGGGTGAGATTGAGATCCTCTAATTAATGAAATTAAATCTTGTGCCAAAGTAAGCATTTGAGAACTAGAAGAGGGCCTGGTAGTGGGGGGTTTAACAGGCACTGTTTTAGTAGTCTTGGCTGCTTTAGCCCTGGCGAAGGCCTTAATGGACATGGCTGCTGGAGGCCTAGCTGCACCACGTGCTGGGGTAGAGACATCCAAGGGAATGGTGTCTGATAAATCAGTGGCAACCACCGTAGTGGATAAAATTTCTGAGGCCGATTCAAGAGTGGTAGCAGGGGCCTCAGTTGTAGAGAGAGATTCAGCTGTACTTTGAGCAGTTTTCTCGGTTTCGGCGAAACCGAGACACTCTTGCTTAATCATGGTTTCGGCGAAACCGCGGACTGTCGGTCTTTATCTTTCGTTTTTGGCAGATTGGGAAGTCGGAGGATCCGGCGGCATAATGTACGCAAAATCAGAACCGAAAAACTGTTCTGCAAACTCCGACCGGCGTTAGGTCGGTTGAAAGAAGCACAGGCCGAACAGGCTGCTACGTCGTGGGCTGGGCCTAAACAAGGCAGACAATGAGTGGAAATCTTTATGAGGTATTTGTTTCCCACAGGTTAAACAATTATTAACTTTTTCTGACATCGGCTGAGGCAAGAAAGAAGTCTTGATAGTATTCGGTAGAAGTAATCTCTGGATCCGACCGACCGGCACTTGCGAACAGCTTCTGCTAAGAAAGACGGAGGAAAATGGCGTCGGCTGATGCCTTTATACCCGAAGACCAACAGAGATGACGTTGGGTGAAGTGCGACATCAGCCGAAGCCGGACCCGGACTTTGGAATCCGGCCGACTGAAGGGCTGCCTGACGACAGGACAACCCAGTTGTTATGACTGCAGACGCATCCATGAAGGACATCCATGGTTGCCTGAACCAGAAGGGAGTCACCACAATGACCTTGGGGGATTCCCTCTGAATCTTCAGAAGTAGCCTAGATATTCGTGTAAAAGAGTGGAAAAGCATACAAGAAAATTCCTGTCCATGGAAAAGAAAAGAAATAAAGAAAAGAAAAAAAAGAAAATTAATTTGTCTTCCAAGGCCTTCTTCATGGATTTCTGGAACAGAATCTTGCCAGTTGATTGTTCAGAGAGGAGGCAAAGATCTCTACTTGAGGAACTCTGTACAGATGGATCAAATCCTGGAAGACCCCCAATCTAGTTTCCATTCATGAGGGTCTGCCTTAGTCCTGCTCAGCTTGTCTGCCACACAATTTTGCTCTAATGGAATACAGGATGAAGTGATATCCCAAGCTAACATAGCTAGTCTGCAAAGGCGGTATGACCTGGATCCTCCTTGCTTGTGATGTACCATATGACTGTGGTATCATCTGTAACCACTTAAACAGGTTTTGGGGACCAAATATAATTCAGAGAGTTGACAACCTTGATCAGGGTAAACATCTCCTTGATGTTTATGTGCCTGCAAATGTCCTTGGTGTCCCACACCCCCATGCACTTTTATCCCTCTTGAAACTGCTCCCCAAGTAAAGTCAGAAATGTCTGTCATGACGGACTGCTTTGGAGCAGGAAGAGAGAAGGGGAATCCTGGACTTAAGGATATCTATTGCCTCTATCAAAGGACTTCTCTTTGGATAAATCCCAGCACTTGGATTTGAAAAGATAAAGGATGTTGACGCTGGGACCAAAGAGATTTCAGATACCACTGTATCTTTCTCATGTGGAGTCTTGCCAAGGCTAGCGTGAGAATCACAGATGCCATGAGACCAAAAATCCTGAGGTATTCCCTCTCAGTGACTGAAGACTGAGTGAAAACCCTTAGAAATAGATCTAGATAAAGATCTGTTTTTTTTTTCCCTGTGGAATAAAAGCTCTTTGAACTGAGGTGTTGACATCTTAGGAACATAATCCTGTGTGGAGGAGTCAATAAAGACTTTTGAATGATCCTTGAAATCTCACCTTGTGTAAGAGATCTGTCAACCAAGAGAGATTCCTGGCACTTTGTAAAAGACTCTGTAGGGATAAGCAAGTCATCTAAATATGGAAAAATATGGATCCCCTAAGAGAAGGAAACCAGTCTGGTGGACCCCTGCCATAAACAGGTTATACAACAGAAGGAGGAAACTAGTTCAGAAAAAAAGCAAATCCCAATAAGGAAAGACATCCCTGATCAGTATCAGTAAGAAACTAAGGTCCCTCATAAAATCATCCAAGGCTAACTTTGAAAGAAAAATAGCCAAGGATTCGAAAGATAACCACAAAGCCTTCTTTAGCTATGTCAAGAATCTAAGCGGCAACTCGCAGATATGCTCTGAGCTAGTGCAAAACAGCACAAAATATACTGAACCTACTGATATTGCCAACATCCTGGCAGATAGATTCAGTGCAAACTTCACCTCCCAAAGAGCCCACAACAATACAGGAAAAGTGTAGTGTCCCGGAAATCACAGAAGCACAGGTGAAAACAGCCCTTTCAAAAGCCAAAAACACAGCATCAGTCGGGCCAGATGGTGTCCCAGGCTGCGTCTTGCACGAACTACAGAACAAACTAACCCCCCCACCTGAACACGCTGCTCAACCTCAGCCTCTCCACAGGCTACGTGCCCATAGAATGGTGCACAGTAACAGTTATTCCACTCCACAAAGGAGGGGCCACAACTGACCCTGGTAACTATCGCCCCATAAGCCTGACTAGCCTGGTCTGCAAGGCTATGGAGTGCATCATCATGGAACTCATTAACAAAGACATTGGGAATCTCCAAACACTTGACACGACCCAGTTTGGGTTTGTTAAGGGCAGATCATGCCTACTAAACCTGGTTGACTTCTTTGAGACAGTCACCAAGGCCACAGACGAGGGAAAGGTGGTTCACACAGCCTACCTTGATCTCGCCAAGGCGTTCGACACAATTCCTCACTTGGGTATTATAGAAAAACTCACCAGCCTGAACATAAAGCCCTACATCACAAGATGGGTTGCCAACTGGCTTACAGACAGAACTCACATGGTAAGAATAGCGGGCTCCAGGTCCAACTCTACACCAGTCACAAGTGGTGTCCCGCAAGGCTCGGTTCTGGGACCCCTACTGTTCGGCATATATTTCTCAGAAGTACAGGCAAACGCAGGAGGACTATGGCTAACCAGGTTCGCCGATGACTGTAAACTGGGAGCCATAACTGACTCTCCGGCTGACATGGACATCCTTCAAAAAGGCCTTACTGAGACAGACACCTGGTGTCAAAGTCATGGCCTCAAGCTAAATGCCAAAAAATGCATAGTCATCCCGTTTGGGAAAAACAAAATGCCCACAAATTACCACATAGGTGGCAGCCCCCTTAATACAGAAGAGGTAATAAGAGATCTGGGGACCCAGGTAGATAGTAATCTCTACTTTGACAATCATATTGCCAAAGTACTTAGAAAATCCTTCCATGTGGCCCATCTAATTACTAAGGGGTTCGCATCTAGAAATAAAGAGGTTATAGTGCTCCTCTACTCGTCACTCATCAGACCCATCATAGAGTACAATGCCCCATTTGGTATGTACCTCACAAGACACTTCCAACAGCTGGAAAGACCACAAAAGCACCTCATTAAGAGGATTACTGGTCCCAAGCATATGTCCTATGCAGTCCGACTGAAAAAACTCCAGCTGTACTCAGTGGCATATCGCTTACTCAGAGGTGATCTCAGCCTGACTTACAAGGCCATGCCCAACTCAGAATTGATGGACATGCTTCAACTAAAGAAATCCGAGTCACTGCGAGCCACATGCTCTAGTGAGCTAAACCTCGCCACAACAATAAATAGAATATGCTGGAGGGATAGATTCCTATCACAGAGACTCTCCATCCTTTGGAACAAAATTCCTAACTACATTAGGCAGAGCCCCTCACTAACACTCTTCAAGAGAAGACTTGACGAGTGGATGCGTAACAGAAAATACACCCCTGGGATCACTTCATTGGCTCTGCTTGACAGAGGCTTAGTTAATTAATCAATGGGGTGGCGAAAGCCGACACATTCTGGCTAGGCTTAAAAATGCCCTTGGGCAGATAGCCTAGTACCTACCTACGAACTTATACCCTGTAACATGCAATGAGTTATAACTGGAGCTAGACACTCTGTGAGCAGTCTTGGCACAGTGTATGGTCCAAAGGGTAAGGCACAGAAATAATAATTTGATACAGACATACAAAACCCTAATTAATGTCTGAAAGCAGGATAAATAGGGATGTGACAATAAGCATATTTTAAGTCTAGTGTCGCCAGGAAACTTGAAAGAGGAAGTAGTAACAGGTTGTGAAGTGACACCATTTTGAATTTGAGCACCATCACAAACAGGTTTGGGAAAGACAGATCCACAACTGGTCTCCAATAATTTTCTTTCTTTGACACTAGGAGCATCCTTGAATAAAAAGCCTTCCCCACCTGGGAAGGAGGAAATGGTTCTATCGTTCCTTGCGACGGACAGCATGTGATGAAAAACTGGTCAAAACAGAAAAATCTTACCTGCAGAATGAGGAATGACACACTAAAAATGAGGAATTTTCTCCCACTGCCATTTGTAACCTTGAATAACTTTGGAACGGATTTATCTGAAACTATCTGTTGCCAAGGTTCACAAGGTCTTTTGAATAGCCATTCACACTTTTTGGATTGTTCTTGGTTTTGGAAGGTTTGATTATTCTGTTTTTTTTTTTTTTTTTTTTTGCCAAAATTGGATGAGAAGATAGAAAATCCTTTGGAAAATTTGGAAAAGGAGGGCTGAAAAATAAGAGATTCCATGTATGAGCTTGCCCTTTTCATCACACTTTTATCACCTCTTTAGTAGAGAGGCGAAATGCTAAATCTCTATACAAGGGAGAATTTAAAATCTCATTTTTACCATAATCTGGGTGGTTATCCGAATGCAGCTATGCAAACCTCCCCAAAAGAGTACAGTGCCCATAGCCCAGGAAGAAGTACCAACAGTGTCAAACACATACACACTGTAAACAATGACTAGTGACCTGTGCAAAAGCAGACTTTTCCTCACAAGAAAAAAACTGTAGATAAAACATTCCCCATACTTTCACAATTTGTCAGAACAAACTTTAATATACCAACATGAAAATTCAAAATTCTGAAAATCAAAGTTGTAGACGTATACACTTTTTTCCATAGCTATCAACAATTTTCCCTTCCTTATCAGAAAGAGTAGGATTGGAATTAACTAAGTGCTTTGCAGCAGTGGGATCAACTAAAGATTAAGCTGCTGGGTCAGGTTTGGAAATAGTGTATAAAAATTTAAAAGAGAGGAATTTTACACATCCTACCTGCCTTTTTAGGGACAGTAGGCTGACTATCAGGAAAAAGTACAGTTGTGTACACTTACCATAAATGTAGATGTTCGAGTGTATTCACTGTTGCAGTCATCACAGTTGGGTTATCGGCCTGCAGGTAGCCCTCAGTCGGCCCGAATACCAGAGTCTTGGGAGTTCTGCATCGGATGCTGTCACCTCATCCATGACGTCAGGTCATCAGGGGTATAAAACATGCAGCCGATGCCATTACATCACTTTTTCTTGCCCCAGATGTTAGGAGCCCCCAAAATAGGAAGCAATCAAATGGTGTGGAACACCTCCAGTAAAAAGTAAATACCATTTCCAGAAGATATGGCCAAAAAAAAGAGAATAGGTAGAAAGTATAGAAAGACAAGGGGCTGGAGGGAGGGTAACAAGGACTGCAACAGTGGATACACTCAAACATCTACATTTATGGTAAGTGTACACAACTATACTATGTTCTTCGTGTTTCACTGTTGCAGTCATCACACTTGGGTTGATTCCCAAAGCTGAGGAAGGGTGGAGGCAGTCAAGAAGTAGTAGGGCTGGCTAGCAGGCCTTGTAAGACTGCTGTGGCAAATCCAGTTCTGGATTTGGAAAAGATAGGTAAGTGATAATGCTTGGTGAAGGTGTGTACAGAACACCAGGATGCAGCTTCCGGGATGTCCCTGGTAGGGACTCCCCTGAGAAAAGCTGTAGCGGTTGAGGTAGCATTAGTGGAATGAGGCCTGATCCCCTGTGGGGTAGATTTTCCATGGTGTTTGTAGCAGAAATGGATGCATACTATCAACTTAGAAATGGTTTGTTTCGAAATGGCCTTGCCCTTTGGCCATGTAACAAAGCTGACCAGCAGCTGATCAGATTTTCTGAAAGGTTTAGTCCTGTCAAGGTAGAACCTGAGCTGTCTGTGCACATCCAAGGAGTGCAGGACCCTTTCCCCTTTATTCTGTGGATTAGAAAAAATGGTTGGCAAATGGATGGATTGGTTTAAAGCCACACTGGATACCACCTTGGGCATAAAAGATGGGTTAGTCCTGAGGGAAACCCTGTCTGCATGGAAGATAATGAAGGGTTCCACAGCCATAAGGGCCTGTAACTCAAACTCTTCTTGCTGAACTGATGGCTAGCAGTAAGGCTATTTTCCAAGAGAGGAATTTTAACTCTGCTGTAGCAGCAGGCTCAAAAAGGGGAAGCGTAAACTTCTCTAGTACAAAGTTAAGGTCCCAGGCATGAGTGTGAGCTCTCTCTGGGGGTCTTAAATTGTTAGATCCTCTCAGGAACTGTTTGATCAGAGGGTGAGAGAAGAGGGGTGGCTCAGTATTGTAATGAGCTGAGGTGGCAGAGGCATGGATCTCAATTGTTGAGAAGGAGAGGCCCTTGTGGAGCAGCTCTGCTAGATAATCTAGGATTTGAGGCAAGGAGGGCATGGCTGTGTCCTTCCCTTGAGACTGGCTCCAAGAACAGTATCTAGTCCACTTTTCTGAATAGGATTTCCTAGTGCTGGGCCTCCTGGCCTCAAGGATAACATCCAGCACCTGTTTGCTGAGGGTTGCTGGTGATGTATTCAGGGAATAAGCCATGCTGCCAGGTTCAGGATTTGCAGCTGAGGATGCAAAACCTGTCCCTCCTGCTGGGACAACACAGAGGGGGTCTGCTGTAGGAGCCTGAGTGGGACTACTGTCAGACTGCATAGGAGTGGGTACCAGTGCTGGCGTGGCCAGTCTGGTGCAATAAGGATTGTCCTTGGCCTGCCTTGTTTGATCTTGAGGAGTACATTTGGGAAGGAGGGGCAGAGGGGGAAAGGCATAGACTGAGACTTTTTCCCATGTGAAGGATAGGGCATCCACTTTCCAAGCTTGGTTGTGGGGAATTCTGATGCAAAATTTGTTTAGTTAATGGTTTTGGGGGGAAGCAAAGAGGTCCACCTCTGGTGTCTCACACCTGTGTATTAGAAGTTTGAATGAGTTTGGTTCCAGTTTCCACTCGTGTGGGTCCATTAGATTTCTGCTTAAGACATCTGCCAGTGAATTTTGTTTGCCTGGCAGGATTTGAGCTTGCAGGTGCACTTGGTTGCTTAAGGCTGTGTTTCATAGTGTCATGGCTAACCTGCAGAGTGGGTAGGAGTGAGTTCCCCCCTGCTTATGTACCACATAACTGTGGTGTTGTCTGTCTTTATCAGGAGTTGTCCAGGCAGGATAAGGTATTTGAATGCTGTCAGTGCATTCTGTACAGCTAACATTTCTTTTTGATTGATATGCAGGTGAATTTGTCCTGGGCTCCATTTGCCTGCCATTTGAGCCCCCCCATGCATAGTCTGATGAGTCTGTTGTCAGAGTTTGGACGGCGGGGGGGTTGTGAGAAAGGGAGTCCCTTGTTGTGGTTGCAAGCCTCTGCCCACCAAAGGAACGATATGAATCACTGCTTCCAGGTCCTGGAAATGTTGACACCAGAGACTTTTCAAGTACCACTGGAGTTTCCTTATATGCAGTCTTGCATATGGAATCAGTAGAATACATGAGGCCATGAACCCTAGGGCTTGCAGTATTTTTCTTGCAGATAGCTGGGTTTGGGTGGCTGGTAGTTTGAAATAAGCTGTCAAATAAACCTGCTTTTCTGGAGTGAGGAATGCCATCTGGGAAGTTGTGTTCAAGCTTGCTCCCAGGAATACAATCTTTTGGCTGGGTACCATATGTGATTTCTTTTCGTTGATGGTATACCCCAGAGATGTTAGGAGTCTCTTTACATACATCAGGTGCTGAAGTAGCAATTCCTGACTGTCCTCCTGAATCAGGCAATTGTCCAAGTATGGGTAAATTTGAAAATTTCTCTGCCTGCAGTAAGCAATGGCTAGAGCCAGGCACTTTGTAAATACCTTAGGCATAGTAGATAAGCCAAAAGGAAGTGCAGAGAACCGATAGTGCATAGAGCCTGCCCTGAAACATAGATATTTCCTGCAAGATTCTTGTATGGGGATGTGCAGATAAGCATCTTTTAAGTCTAGGGTGACTAGCCAGGAGTCCTTGGCTAGCATACGAGGAGCTGCTGGAGTGTAAGCATTTTGAATTTTGGTACCACCAGGAAGGTGTTTAGGGTTGACAGATCCAGAATAGGGCGCCAAGAGTTCTCTTTCCTGGGCACCAGGAACAGCCTGGAGTAGAAACCCTGTCCCCTCTGCTCTGTTGGCACAGGTTGAATAGCCCTGAAACTGAGAAGAGAAAGTACTTGCTTTTGAGCCTCCGTCCACTGGTTTGAAGGAAGGTCTGGCAATCCGCTTGGGGTTGGCAGAGAGTGGAAATAGAATCTGTATCCCTGGGATACAATGTTTAAGACCCATCAGTCCTGGGTAATATATTCCCATTTTTTTGCATGCAGGGCAAGTTTTCCTCCTAGGGGTGCAAGTACTTGGGCATGGCTGGGAAGGGTTAAGGACAAGTCACTGTGAACTTTTTCCATAAGGGGGTGGCTAACCACTCCCAGGTTTTTGAGGAGGGAGCACTCCATTTGTTTAGATCTGTGCATACCCTGAGACTGTAGTCTCTGTGGTCTGTTGCCCCTGGGTTTGGGCTGAGAAGGTCTGGAAGGGACTGGAAAGGACCAATTTTTTGAAGGCCAATGCCTACTGAATCTAGGTGGCTGTACCTGTAAGAAATCTTTAACAGTTTGCATGGATTTAGATTTTTCTTCCATCTTTTTAAGAACTTCTTCTGCTTTAGAGCCAAACAAACAGTCTTGGTTTAATGGAGCATCAAGTAATTTTGCATTGACATGGTATGGCAAGATTTGTTCCTTCAGCCAAGCATGCCTTCTCAGAATAGACCCAGTGACAGCAGCCCTGCAAGATGCTTCTAAGGAATCAAAACCACACTGCAAAGTATGTTTACCAACTTGTTTTGAAGACTGCATTAAGTCTTGTAAGTCCTTATTTTCTGCACAATCAGGAATCAACAAAATGTTTTGTTTAATTAGATCAATAATATGCTGCTGGTACTTCAACATGTGAAACTGGCAATTTAAAGCCCTGATAGCAAGAGTTCCAGGGGTATATACCTTCTTACCCCATCTGTCTAGAGCCCTAGAATCCCTGTCTGAAGGGATAGGGTTTTTGGCCGTAGAAGCCTTAATAGCTTTAGGTCCCTGGGAAATGGTCTCTGGATCCACAGTGGGATTTTTAAAGAGAAATTTGTGAGAGTCAGGCACTCTGTAGTATCTGTCAGGCTTTCTAGGAGCAGGTGGTAAAGTATCAGGGGTAAGGCTGGACTCCATAAAGACATCTACAATATCCAGGATAGGAGGAATAGCTAGAGGCCTATGCTGAGGCAAGTTTAAAAATTCCCTGAGTCTCTTTTTGGACTGTGGATAGTCCTGGCATTCCCAGCGGAAATTCTCTCTTAGGGTATGCAAGGTTTCAGCGAAAGAAAGGTCCTCTGGTGGGGAGGCTGAGGGAATTGACTCCTCTGCATCTGAGTCCTCATAGGTAGATAAGGGTAAGTCCTGGTAATCACAGGGATCATAGTCATCAGAGTCATGGTCTGAAGAATCTGAAGGAAAATCAATTTTTTGTCTTTTAGAGGGGGAAGACTGGCTTCCCCTAATTAAAGTAATAAGGTCTTCAGCCATTCTAAGCATTTGTTTCTGTGACATGGGAGCTTGAGAATGTGCTTTGGTCATCGGTTTTCTAGGTGTAGTGCGAACTCTGGGCCCGAGACATTCGGTAGACTTAGTCATTAACGAAGTGGTCGGTTTAATACGAACATCGGAAGGTCTGAATACACCCTCAGAAGCTGGTGCCTGCACAGCACTCTGGACCCATCCAAGGTAGAGACATCTGCAGGTTCCATAGTCGAAGAAGCATCTCGTGGCATACCAGACTCTGAATGGGTCTCAGTAGATGCCTGCAAATCTGTAGAAGCGAATAACAGGGGCTGCGAAAGCTTCTCACTGAGTACTGGCGGACTAGTGACTAACTTAACGGAAGAGTCACTGGCAGTTTTAGACCTATGCGGTCTGTCTCTGTCTTTATCTTTGCGTTTTTTCGGAAGGTCGGTAGTCGGATGGCTTACCGATGTCATTTTGGAATATGGAGAACGAGAGCGAAAGAATTTAGAGACAAAAATAGCCCGACAACGAATAGTTCGGGCGTTGAACAAGGCACAAAACTGACAGTGAGGGACGTTGTGGTCTGAGCCCACACAGGTGACGCAGTAAGAATGAAAATCTCTGTGAGGTATTTGCTTTCCACAGGCAAGACAATTGTTAACTTTTTCTGACATCGGTTAGAGCAAGAAAAAAAGGATCGCCAACGGGGTACTTAGCTTTAGAAGACTTCAGGTTTGAAACTCAAAAAACGAAATTTCAGGTAGCTGCCGACCGGCACTTGCAAACTGCTTCTGCTTTGGGCTCCTGCACGGCAAGAAAAGCTGGTGTAATGGCATCGGCTGCATGTTTTATACCCCTGACGTCATGGATGAGGCAACAGCATCAGACACAGAAATCCCAAGACTCTGGTATTCGGGCCAACTGAGGGCTACCTGCAGGCAGATAATCCAAGTGTGATGACTGCAACAGTGAAACACGAAGAACATCTGCAGGCAGTAACACGTACATCCTCTAAAATAGACAGAAGAGAAGAAATGGGTGTAGGCACTGGTAAATCCTTCAGTAAAAACTCCTAGTACTTTCCTAGGGACTGAGAAACCTCAGTGTTTTCCCACTGAAAACACTGGCCTATTCTAGGAATAGTCTCAGAGAAAGAGAAAGAGAAACCCCTACAAAAGGAATCAGAAAGTGAGCTCTCCGCAGAGTCTGAATTCGAAATCTGAGAATAAAACCATATATCCATCCCTGCATCTTCCTGTTTAGGTTCAGAATTTTGAATGGCTTCAGGAAAAGAAGAATCCCTCTTTCTTTTACCAGAAACTACTTTACAAGAAGGATCAACTGCTTGAATTAAACCCGGAGTCACATCCAGTAAATTAGAGGCCAGGGGATAGGAGGGCGGGATGGTTGCAGACAAAAGAAAGTTGTTGGGGTAGGGGGTAAACAGTCCCGGATGAAAACCAAATAAGGTAATGGCTGACCTGCACCCCTGAATGGTGAGAGGAAGGGAAACTCCGGGTGACTAAGTGACTGGCGGAGGAACCTCCTGGGCGCCTGTCCATCAGGATGTGTTGATGTGGGATGTCAGGATGGTGAGTACGCATCTTTGAGGTTCATGGAGCACATCCGAGGAAGAGAGGAGAGATTGTGCAGAGTTGCAGAATTTCCATTGAGGGACTGCCCAGGAGATTCAGAGAGAAGAGGGTCTAGTGGTTCCCTTTCTTCTTTGGCACTAAAACTAAAGAACCTGGGTGGGACCTGATCGATGGGGGCTGGGGGCGGGCTGGATTGCTCTTTTCTTTAGCAGATGGCCAATTTCTGCCCTCGGCCTCCCGTTGACGGCGGTGGTCTGGGACTTCAACTTTGGAAAGTGAAAGAAAAGGGATGCGGTATCCTACTGTTATCCAAAGAAAATTGAAGAGGAGTAGATACGTTTGTTTTTTGTTTCTTTTTCACAGAAAAATGGGTCCAGCTGTGTTACTAATGGCAACAGCAGGTTCCCCAAGGACAGGACAGCATTCAGACGCAACAGATTAAACTTCTCCTAATGGCAACAGCAGGTTCCCCAAGGACAGGACAGCATTCAGACGCAACAGATTAAACTTCTCCTGTTCCCTCTCCCAGGACCGACAAGAGTAGCTTCTCCCTTGCTCACTGCTGCAGAGGAGATGGCTAACTCCCAGTCCATAGTAGCTGTAGGTTCTACACCAGAGGGACCTGGTATAAAAGATGAGTGGTCTGAAGCATAAAGAATGGCCACAGCAGAGTCACCCACCTGCAGCTGATGCAAACTTTTAGCCTACTGTGGTGGCAAAGGCTACTTGCTTATGTTTTTCTTTTGGTGGATGGAAGAAGGACCAACTGTGGGGCCAGTAGTCTGTTCCATGGTCAAGGAAAATGTTGCCTCTTTCCCGAGGAAGACTGCAGTAATTGCCAGTAAACACTATCAGTCCACAAACGTTACTATTTTGAATGGAAAGCACAGTAAAAAGCACTTTAAAACACTATGCCATCCCCATAAAAGTAAAATAAACACAATTTCTCCTCAGAAAAAATATTTTCAGTTACTTTACACCATTTTTAAACAGAAAAAAATGATCATTCTATTTAAAAGTATGTTACAGTCTCAAGAGAGTGTGTTAAACACAATGCATCTAGTTTTAAAATAACTTAAATAACTTTCCCCTTAGAGAAAAGTAATAAAACATCAACAAAATTAAGAAAGTGAAAGGCTTTTCCACCAAAGGAAACTTAATTCCCCAGCAAAGGAAAGCACAAGTCAACCGTTGATCCTCGAAAGCCTCAGAGGAGCATACTCTTCAGCTGCAGTAAATCTCTGAAGGGCTTTGCACCCAAACTTGTCTTTTAGTCAGCTCAGCCCATAGCTGCCTAACAGTTTGGTGCATGGAAGGTGCCTTGAAGCTTTGGCAGAATGCTGGCTATTATACCCTTAACAGGATGTAACCCAAATAGCTAAGGTTACTATAGCAGTGATAAATATGATGAACATCACAGATGATGAGGAATGGTCAACTTAAGACTACTACTAAGATATTAAGTGTTTTAGTTATAAGCAGTTTATAAAGCAGAACAGTTTATTAAAAGAAAAAAAATTGTCAGTTTGTTTCTAACCTTGCAATGGCCTAGCATCTCTACTTGCATCCTTTCCACTTGTAGTAGTATTTGCACCCTCCTCCAGTTCATCAAGGTAAAGTCTGTAACGGTGGCCAGTCTCATCTTCGTACTCCACATTCTCATCATCTGAATCCACTTCAGGAGCAACATACACCACTTCAAACTCTATTTCTCCTCTCTGGGAAATACAGAAAAATATATTTTAGGTACAAATGTCAAACCTCCCACAGGATGTTAAACAGCAAATGAACTGCAAACCAGAAAAAGTCCAATCATGTTTTCAATGCAAAGTTAAAAGTCACATGGGAACAACAGGGTCAGGAAACATCCTAGGTTGTATTTTCTAGTGACATAAAAATGCTGTTAGATGTAGTTGTCATAAAAGCAGAGAGAGAGATTCCTACAGCAGCGTAACACTTAATTCTTAATTACCAACATCAGCCTTTTTTTTTTTTTTTTTTTTTTTAGAATAAATACATTTCTCCCTAGCACAAATGCTGTCTGTTCTACAACAGTAAGCAATAGTCATTAGAAGGCACCTGGCATTCTGCTACTTTGTCATCCTCTGTCATTAACCTGAGAACATTTAGCAAATAATTAAATTACTCCAACACTGTGAACAACAACATTAGCTATAATAAAGTTATTTAATTCTTGAACACTCAAAGAAGCATGCTGTTATGGCTGGTGGGTATATGCCACTATGAAAGCCTTCCCCTCAAAGGCTTACTGTTATGGTGGGCACTTTATACAACTGCACATTGCAAACATTTCACACAAGTGTAGAATCTCATTTTGACAAGAACACTTTCAAAAGTATAACAGCAGCAAAATCCCAGACAGTACATTATCCCTGACAAGAGAGATCTGGGCCAAGGTCACAAATTACTGGACAGCTTGCAATCCATTTCTTATGAATCATCTTGGAATAAGTGCTTCTTAATGAGAGAAGGAACAGAGGGACTTTATTTCCTAGAATAAAGGGACTTTATTTCCTAGAATTCCTAGAGACTAGCAATCACTAAAAAGTCTGATAACTGTTTCTTAGGAGCCAGTTTGTGATTAGTATTACTGTTTTACTCCTAGTGAGAGGAGGAGCAAAATGTCATAGACTCCTGACTGTCTGCCTGGGCAGTATGAGTGGTAATTTCCTACTTGGTTTGTTTGCCATTTTAGTTTAACCTACTTCAATGTTGATTCTGAATTGCTGTGTTGAGCTGTTGAATACTTTAGCCAAGGCATCTAACTGTATACAACAAGCCTACAGACCCCTGGCAACCTCACCAAAGAGCCTGTGACCCACTTCTAAGAAAGCAACTTGGGATTAGTGCTACTACAGCGTTTCTGCTAAGAGAAGGAGCAAAAAGACATTAATTCCTTATTGTGTGAAGCTGTGGTGAGACCAGCACTAGTAATAGCCTGTGAAGTCCCCACTCTGGGCCAGTAATCAAGGAGCCTGAATCCTCACCACTAATACTGGAGAGGGACATTCACTTGGAATACAAATGGATACACTCAGTATTTCCAGATGCAGATATCTCTGCATCAAGCACAATTTCCCTTAACAGCACACAGAGAACACAGTCAGTCCGTGGTCTGGATTTCTTTATGTCTGTCTACATCCAGGACCCCAATAAGGCTCCCCACTGGCACAGCCGTGGAGCTGAGTCCTTAGCTAGGGTTCCAAACCAAGTCCTCCCACACCATCTCTGTGAAACCAATGCTTTGTGTCCCTGCTGCAAGCAGCTGACACACACACACACACACACACACACACACACACACACACACACACACACACACACACACCTGAGAAAGGCTGGCACAGACTCCCCACTTTCCAACTTTGCCCAGACTATAAGGTAGATTTACTGCCACCAGTCAGTTACTATCAGGCTCTTAAAAGGTTATCCAATTACAGTGAGTGAAATTAATATTAATACAAATGGTAATGTTGACCAAACAACAAGGCTTTCAGGAGTGGCCAGAATTATCACCAAATACATATATGCAAATACTGTCAAAACTTAAACATTTTCTAAAAGGACCAGCCACAATGAGAAGTTTAAATATATTTAATAATAAATAAAAGAACATGAAAATATTAAACACCTATTTGTAGTAAACACCAAAGTTTCAGTCACAGGAAATATTAAAATAACACAGATGAACAGAGTCACACAGTTACAGAAAAACAGTACTTAACTAATCTCACTATACTTTTCGGACTAATCTAAAGAGTTCATAGGTTCTGTGATGACCCACCACTGCCAACCAATATGAAAAGTGGATATCCCACCTCTGGGACAGTAATCAAGGAGCCCAAATCCTCACCACTGGCACCTATGGTGTGATGTTCACTGGGAAGATATTGCAGTACAGCAGTGGCAAACCCTGCTCGGGATCTGGAATATAGAGGCAAATTATAATGGTAGAATGAGGTCTTATGTTCTGTGGAATTGGTTTTCCATTTTCCTATCCATTTGGAGATTGTCTGTTTGGAAATAGCTTTTCCTTCCTTCCTGTTGCATAGGCTACAAAAAGTTGGTCAGTCTTTCTGCTATTTTTGTTCTGTCCAATCTGTTTTGTGGGTTGGGAAAGAAGGTAGGTAGGTGGATTGCCTGGTTTAAAGACACTCTGGATACCACCTTGGGCATAAATGTAGGATTAGTCCTCATGGACACTCTATCTTGGTGGAAGATTAGGAAGGGTTGTACTGCCATTAAGGCCTGAAGTTCTGAAACCCTCCTTGCTGAAGTAATTGCTAGTAGGAAAGCAGTTTTCCATGACAGGTGTTGTAGGTCTGCTGTTGCTGCTGGTTCAAAGGGTGATAGTGTCAACTTTTCTAGCACAAAGTTTAAATCCCAAGCTGGTAATGGTGGTTTCCTTGGAGGTTTTACATTCTTGATTCCTCTGAGGACAGGTGGATCAAAGCTGTATTCTGCTGAAATAGCTGATGCATGTATCTTGATGGAGGAGTAGGACAGGCCTGAATGAAGAAGTTCGCCAGATACTCCAGAATGTTAGGCATATCTATGTTTGACACATCTTTTCCTCTTTCTGTACTCCAAATGACAAACCTTTTCCATTTTCCAGCATAGTTTCAAGAATAATGTCTGTAACTCTTTGGGAAAGTTCTGGATTAGCTGCTGCTATGTGATGTTCCATGCAGTCAGTTGCAGCGCTTTAGGTTTGGATGTATGATGCTGTAGTTGTTCTGAGTTAACATCAAAGGCATCAGGACATATTGTTCCGAGACATGCTCTTCAGTAGTGGGTACCAGTGTTGTCTTGGCCAGTTTGCTTGATTTTAGTAGTACCTTGTGTATCAAAGGAAGAGGTGGGAATGCATATGCTGTTAGGCCTTTCCAGTTGAAGGAGAGTGAGTCCACTTTCCATGCTAGTGGGTGGAATGTCCTTGTGCAGAATTTTTGAGCTGGTGATTGAGAGGTGATGCGTACCACATGACTGTGGTGTTGTGATTGATGTGCAGGTGAAGTTGATCCTGTGTCCGCCTGTTGTGATGGTCTGGCTTGGTTGACATCTGCAAATGCCTGAGCCCACCATAGGAACTCCTGTTTTAAGCATGGAATTAGTGGGATTTCTGTTTCTAGACTGTGTCTGTGTTGGGACCATAAATTATGTAGTCTGGCAAATGGGACCAAGATTATGCATGATGCCATCAGAACTTTTCTTGCTGTTAACTTGTTCAGTTTAGTCAGGAATGCCATTTGTTGTACTGTGTCCCTTGTTTGGGATGGTATCAGCCTTGACTTTTGTAAATTGACTGTGTATCCCAGTCCTTGTAGCAAGTAAATGACCCTTTGTAAATCTGATCCTGCAAGAAATCTGAGGTATCTTCTGCAGATTGGTCAACTTTTTCCTTTCTTGGAACTAGGAATAGTCTGGAATAGAACCCCTTTCCTTGTTCTGCTGTTGGCACTCTTTCCACAGCTCTCATGTTTGCTAACGACTGGTAAAGTGTGGAAGTGATCTATGGTTTGTAAAATCCACTTGTCTTTTGTTATGCAGTGCCAGTTCTTTGAAAATAAAGTTAACTTTTGTGCTGATGTAGTGGCAGTGGCTGTGTCTGTGCCTCTGTTGTTACCTCTGGATTGGTTTCCCAGTTCCTGCTAAACCTTGGGGTTGAACCTGCAAGAAATCTTTAACAGTTTGAACAGATTTTGCCTTCTCTTCCATTTTCTTCATAACCTGCTGGGCAGGTGTACCAAACAAACTTGTCTTGTCCATAGGAGCATCTAGCAACTTAGCTTTAACATGATCCGTACCTCCAGTGCATCATAGCCACATTTTAAGGAATGGTTGCTAACCTGTTGTATGTTATTTACCATCTCTAATACATATTTCTTATCAAGAGATTCATCAGTGGTTAGTTTTTAGTTAACTGATCAAGCATAAACTCTTGGTATTGTATCATGTGAAACTGACAGTTTAAAGCTCTAGCTGAGAGAGTAGCTGAAGTGTAGACCTTTTACCCCATCTGTCTAATGACCTTGCTGAAGGAATAGGAAGGTGGTGATGAGTATCTGGCACCCTGTAAAATCTGTCTGGTTTGGCAGGGGCTGGGGTAAAGAATCTGGAGCGGAGCAAACATCATTGAAAGCATCATCCACAGAACAGGAGGTATAGCTAAGGGCCTGTGCTGTGGGAGGTGCAGAAAGGTCCTAAGTCTTTTCTGGAGTCTGAAAATCCTGTTGCTGCCATTGGAACTGTTCTCGCATGGCATGCAAGGTTTCCCAAAGGAGAATTCTTCTGGTGGGGAAGCAGCTGGAATGGATTCTTCAGCATCAGAATCTTCAAATCAGTTATGTCTGATTCATCAGCAGAATCATCAGAAGACACTGGCTCAGGGCTCTGCCTAAGTCTCTTCTCTGGGGGCTGAGCCGCCCTGTCTGGGTGAGATTGAGATCCTCTAATTAAAGAAATTAAATCTTCTGCCAAAGAAAGCATTTGAGAACTAGAAGAGGCCCTGGATGTGGGGGGTTTAACAGGCACTGTTTTAGTAGTCTTGGCTGCTTTAGCCCTGGCGAAGGCCTTAATGGACATGGCTGCTGGAGGCCTAGCAGCACCACGTGCTGGGGTAGAGACATCCAAGGGGATGGTGTCTGATAAGTCAACCACAAAATTTCTGAGGTCGATTCAAGAGTTGTAGCAGGGGCCTCAGTTGTAAGAATAGGTTCAGCTGTACTTTGATCAGTTTTCTTGTCGGTCTTTATCTTTGCGTTTTGGTAGATTGGGTAGTCGGAGGATCCCTGTTCTGCAAACTCCGACTGGAAAGAGGTACAGGCGAACAGGCTGCCTGGGCCTAAACAAGGCAGACAGTAAGAGTGGAAATGGTTAAACAATTGTTAACTTTTTCTGACATCGGCTGAGGCAAGAAAGAGTCCCAGCTTTAGAAGTCTGAAGTAATCTCTGGATCCGACCGACCGACCGGCGAACAGCTTCTGCGCAAGAAAGACAGAGGAAAATGGCGTCGCTGATGCTTATAAAGACCAACAGAGATGACGTCGGGTGGAGGCGACATCAGCGAAGCGGACCCGGACTTTGCCGACTGCAGGGCTGCCTGACGACAGGACAACCCACTTGTTATGACTGCAGATGCATCCATGAAGGACATCAAGTACACATACAGTATTTCCAGATGTTGCTCTCTGCATCAAGTGCAGTTTCCCTTAAGAGCACACAGGGAACACAGCCAGTCTGGGGCTGGCTCCTCTCTCTTTCTCCAGATCCCCCAAATAAGACTCCCCACTGGCACAGCTATAGAGTTGAGTTGGTAGCCAGGGTTCCAAACCAAGTCCTCCAACACTCTTTTTGTCCAACCAGTGCTTTGTGTCCTTGCCCAAGTAGCTGACACACATACTCTTACTAGCTATGCCTCCTTTTGCCCAGACTTTAAGGTAGTTTTCACTGCCACCAGAAACCCTCCCCACCTACTTTAAGGCCCTTAACAAAGGGTTCCATTTTTAATACAAATGGAAGTTTGACGAAGAGCAAGGCTATTAGGAGTGGCCCACACACAGTGACACCAAATAAATATGCAAGTACTATCAAACCTTAAACATTTCTACAAAGATCAGCCAAAATGAAAGATTTAAATATATGCAATAATAAATAATAAAATAACAAGAAAATACTAAGTATATATTCACAGTGACATAAGAGTTCAAAATCACAGGAAATAAAACAACACTGAAGGACAGTCTCAAACAAAGAAAAACAATATGTAAACTAAGCTTCACTATATTCCTGACTGAATCTAAGAGAATGACTATTGTCTAATAACCTAGATAATAGAGTAAGGCAGATGATGTGGTGAATGGTTCTTCTTGTTGTCAAGTCCAAGAGAGAATACAGAATACTCTGTCTCACTAAGAGATTTCTCAAAATAATATCTAAAATGTTACTGCTCGGATAGCTTGCAGAATTACATCATTTTTGTCATCTGACTTCTAGTTCCCATGCAACCCCCCCCCCCCCCCATGCTGGCAGTTGGCCGTATTTAGCACCTTCCCTTAAAAATACACACATAAGGGGTTTTGCTCAGATGTGTTGAGCTTCTGGATGTTGTAAAACAACTAAACACTTCCACTCTTCCTGAGTGGCAATTAGTTCACCCCAAAGACAATACAGAAAGCTGCCTAGTATAGACTTTGTGCTCTGTCTGACTTGAAACATGTGAGATAGCATCTTTATGGCCTAGCCTATAAAGTGATTTAATTTCAGATATTTTTCTAAAGTTTGCTGTTCTAAGGTTAACCCTCTAGTTTTCTCTATTAAAACATAGACATTTAAACAGTTACAACAGTGCATGCACATTTCTGTTCTCTCCAGCAAGATGCACTGTGCAAACACAAGCACTTTACAAATCCCCTTTCAACACAATCATCTGTACAATTCAGTTTAATATACACATGACATACAGTTCTAATGCATTTATAACACAGGCATCTTGTATAAGTTAGTTTGATATTCACAAACGACATATAATTATTTACAAAATTCCAGCTAGCTGTGCTGGCAGTACCTCCTTTCATCACAGGTTCATAGGTTAGTACTAGGCTAACTGCTCTTGTAGGCCATTTTAAGCCTAGCCAATGACCCCATGTGAGAATCAAACCCTGCACTTTCTGTCTGTAAGGGAAATACCTTAACCAGTATGCCAACCTCACACCACTATTCCCTGGTCACTTACTAAAGCAAGGCAAGATGAAGTAGGTGAGTGGTTTTCCTTCTTTGTCAAGTTCTAAGAACAGACTGCCCAGTCTGACTGAGAAATTTCTAAACATAATATCTAAATATTATTTCAGGGATAGCTTACAGAATGATTTCACATCTGGTCATCTGACTCTGTTTCCCATACTATCACCAACAGTAGAAGCTGACAGGATTTTATCACCTATGTGTTACCATACACACATATATAAGATTTGCTCAGATCTGCTGCAGGTCCCGGAAGCCATAAAAGAATTTCAAACCTTTACCCGTTCAGAGTAGCAATTAGCTCCCTGCGAGAGACAATAAAGAAGGCTTGCTAATACTTGGTTTCCCAAACATTTTGTCTTTGGCTGCAAACAGAATTGAGAGATACCATCTTTATGACCTAAGCCCTATAATTTAATTCTTACTATTTTCAAAGTTTGCTGGAGGTGGATTGTGATTAACCTCTTCATTTCCAGTATCCTTTGTTAAAACATATACATTTTATTCAGTTACAATAATACATGCATATTTTTCTGACCAGCAGGGAACACTATTGGTGCATTTTTAACACAAGCAGCTTTACAAATACATTTTCAACACAAGCAGCTGTACAAATCAATCTGATATTCAAATATATCATTCTTTACTAAATTCCAGCTAACTGTGCTGGCATATGTTACACATTCACTGCCCTACTTCTCCTGGCAGAGCTGGCAATGCCTCACATCGTCACATAGCCATGGATAACAAAAGGCAAATTCTGTTTTTTCTCTTAAGTACTGATAGATTGGTAACCCTCTAATGTTAGGGTATCACCCTAAATACTTCATTCATGATTCTTTATGGTCTACTGTAGTAGTCTCTCTATAAAGTTCACTGCTAAGTATATCAACTGATAGTACAACCTGTGAGAGATGTAAACAGTGAATAAATATAGAGGTGTTCATCTTGCTTTAGTCCACTACTGGTAATCTTCATACTGTCACAGTACCACATCAGTCACAACACACTGCTAGGCCCATACCTTGTGAAGTGGCTGTAAAGAAAATAACTGCCAAAACCTAGAAAATACAGTAAAATATACCAGCCTCTCAGTACACAAGGCAACACTTAGTACTTCTTCACTCACACATTCTGCATCTCCACACAACTCACTGAAGAGTCATCAGGAAAGCAGGCTTAAGCCCATAAGACCCTCTAAGTCTGCTTCTGTGCAAGGAAATCTTTGCTATAAGTGATTCACTAATTAGGTTTACAGGTTTCCACACTCATCAGATTAGAAAATAACAGGGTGACTAAGCTGCGTGTTCAATGCTAGGATCTGTGATGTTACAAAGGCCCTAAAGACCCTCACTCCAGACAAATATGGCCATGATTTATTGGTGCCTAAGGTGCATCATCCAGAGACATGTAGAGACACAAGATGAAACTTACTATGCATGTATTATGGCAGAAAAGACATTGGTCTTGAGTAGTATCTTGCTTTTGCCTAAAATGATGCCTAGATACTAAGACAAGATAAATGGATTTAACAATTCTCTATGTAATTGGTGTCAGTCTAGGATGCAATAATAGACAAGACTTTCTGTTTCATCAGGAATGGCTTATACCTCTCATACCAGGACTTCTGCATACTGGCTAAAGCCTTTGTTGTCACCATAGTGTTCCCCTTTGCTGGGCACACTTCCGTAATAGACTCAAACTGAAATTTGGACAACATCACAGTGGTACTACTCAATGCTAGGAGTCTAAATATAAAGATGCCAAAACATAAGGCTCTCCTGCAAATCAACACACACCCATATCTGTGTAGTTACTGAGACATGGTTCCAAGGCAATGACAGCGCTCCCTCTATACCATGGTTTAGCACCTATCATGATTCCAGACCCTTGAGTAAAGGGGGTAGGGGGTATATGTACTTTTTAGAACACCATTACCTCACATGAAATTATCCAGTACACAAACTTGTAGCTCCTGAAGATCCAAGTCATCCTTACCAAATCCAATTACTACTGCATTACTAGTTACAGATCCCCATCAATGTCCCTCACTGAATGTCTGGAAATTACCTTAACACCACTAAGGAATTAAATATACAACCACATACCTTCCTGCTAGGGAACTTTAATTACCCAAGTATTGGTTGTCACAATTACAGCTTGAAAAATATTTATGCTCAATGTTTCCTAGACTTTGTTAATACTAATGCATTGCAGCAAATTGTAAAACTACCCATTACATGCTCTAACATCCTTCACCTGGTCCTTATCAACCTAACCCCCCACCTGTACCCCACTCCATATCTTTCTCATCCCTGGTTAACGTCTGACCACAAACTGGTCAGCTTCTCTGTTAGGCCTAGTTGTACTACCCCATCAACAAATTAGACCATCTTTAGGGAATTCTCCAAGGCATACCTACTTCAGCTAGTAGAAGAAATATGCAAAATCCCTAACAGTCCCTTACAAGCTGGCCCAAATGAGAGGGCTGCTGCTTTCACCTCTGACTTTTACCAGCACCTAAACAAATGCATAGAAAAGTCAATATACATCTGCCCTAAATATAATGGCAGATTCATAAATAAACCTCTCTGGTGGAACTCTCATAAATAAATTGCATGAGAAAAGAAGGAAAATAATGGAAAGTTACAAGGAATTCTCCTCCTCCTACCTCAAGACCACACTGAAACATACCAGCAAGGAACTTAAGAACACAATTAGAAAATGTACAGCAAAATATGAACTTAAGATTGACAGTGATACCAAAGGAAACTACAAATCTTTCTTTAGCTATGTCACAAATTTAAAAAATAATATCCAACAATGCACTGAACTCATCCATAATAATATCACATGCTCTGATTTCAAGGATACAGCCAATATATCGGCAGACAAATTTAGTGTTAACTACTCCACCTACCCACAATGTTGCCCCTAATATCCCTAAACATTTAGTTTCCATCAAATCACCTGTTTAGTGCTAAAAATAATATTTCCATGGGATCAGGCAACATACTAGGTTGCATTCTCATCAGTGCCAAGTAAGCACTACTATGTGAGCCTCTGCTGAAAACTGTTCACCCTCAGCCTGTCTACAAAGTTTGCTACTCATGCCTAGAGACTAGCTACTGTGACGCCCCTATACAAGGGTGGCCCCCTCTACATACCCAGGCAATTATGGGTTCCCCAGCAGAACTTATTTATGTAGATACAGGCAAATTATCTGAACTAGACTCCACACTGGTTTTGTGAAGGGCAAAGTTACATAGGATGTGGACAGTGGTTACTCTGTGAACACTGCTTATTTTGACTTGGCCAAGGGTTTTAACATCATTTTCCATGCTGGAATCACTAAACAAGGGGTCTTGCATGGCCTAGTTGGACCTTTCCAGTAAACAATCAAATAAATGTACATACATAAATAAAACTTAGACAAACCCCAATGTTGTTCATTGGTTTGCAAACTGGTTATCCAATATATCCCAGGCTGTGAAAGGTGTTGGTACACTCTAGGAATGTAAAACTGTAATAAGTGGTGTGCCACAGAGATCTGTGCTATGCCTTCTCCTGTTTGTCATTTACTTTGCAAACATCCAAACTAATATCCCCAATGTGTGACTGACCACTTCTGATGTTGACTGCAAACTGGGCACCATTATCTGTTCCTCCAATTATACTAAAAAGCTCCAGCATATACCTGGTATATTTCTAAAGTTCAATGCAGAAAAGTGCAGTATAGTAGCATTCTGCAAAAAAGCTGCTTCCACCTCATTTGTTAGAAATGGTATTCCTTTTCAGACACAGATAGGCATACGAGACCTGGGTACTTATGTGGACAACTCTTTCTCATTCAATCATTATGTTAACCACCATAGTCAGGAAATCCTTCTACCTGACCCAGTTAATTACCAAGGTGATATCTTCAAGATCCAAAGAAGTCACCCATCACTGACTGCAGTACTCCATCTGATACGTACAAATCCAAGGATATTCCACCATCTGAAAAGGATTCAAAGCTTTCCAACCAAGAAAATTAAATCCTTCAACTTTCCCAGAAGATTATCATGACTCTCTTTATACTCGGCAGCCTTGAGGTGACCTGTCTCCAGCTGCTCAAACCATGAAAGACCCAATCCTATCTGGCCTCCTATTTCTTCACAAAAACAGTGCCTCTACACACGCACTAGAAAACTAAACCTACACCAAAACTTTAAACAGTACTAGTTGGCGGGATAGCTTCCTAACAGCACATTCACAGTCTATGGAGCAAGTTGCCAATACAGTTCAAACAAAGTACTGCTTTGGCTAACTTTAAGACTGGATGGTCACTCACAAATTTATACCAGGCTTATCATATAAGGTCCTGCTAGATTTGTGAGATAATCAGTATTAAGTACTAGACAAGGGTGGCAAGAAAGTACAGGTGAGTACCTACCATAAATGTAGATGTTCGAGTGTATTCACTGTTGCAGTCATTACACTTGGGTTATCCTGCTGGCAGGCTACCCGCAGTCGGCCTGAATTTCAAAGTCCTGGTCCGGCATTGGTTGCTGTCGCCTCTTCCCTGACGTCAGTGCGCTAGGGGTATAAAAGATGCAGCCGACGCCATTTTCTTCAGTTTTTCTTGCCCCAGATGTCAGGTGCCCTCAAAAAGGTAGGCTAAAAATTCTGCTTATAAAAAGCATGCAGTAACGTAATCATTACCTTAATCTACAAGCAAATACACCACATAGGTTGTATAGGATAGAGAAGTATAGATAAGTCCCAGCAAAGAAAAGGGGGCTGGAGGGAGGGTAACCTGGACTGCAACAGTGAATACACTCGAACATCTACATTTATGGTAGGTACACAACTGTATTATGTTCATTGTGTTTCACTGTTGCAGTCATTACACTTGGATTGAATCCCAAAGCTGAGGTTGGGAGGCTGGGCCTAAATAGAATTAGGAGTGGCTATGAGGTCCTGTAGAACTGCAGTGGCAAAGCCTGCTCTGGATTTAGAGTAAAGAGGTAAGTGGTAGTGCTTTGTAAAAGTGTGCACTGAAGTCCAAGTTGCAGCCTCAAAAATATCCCTGGTTGGTACTCCTCTGAGGAAGGCTGCAGAAGTGGCTGCTACTCTGGTTGAATGTGGCCTAATACTCTTAGGCACTGATTTGCCATGTTGTGAATAGCAGAAACGAATGCAGTGGCCTATCCATTTTGAAATAGTCTGCTTTAAAATAGCCTTTCCTTGTGATCCTGCAGCATATGCCACTAAAAGTTGCTCAGTCTTTCTGAAAGCTTTAGTTTTGTCCAAGTAGAAGCGTAACTGTCTGTGTATGGCCAAAGAATGCAGAAGTCTCTCCCCTTTATTCTGTGAGTTTGGATAAAAGGTAGGCAAATGAATGGTTTGGTTAAGAGCCACACTGGACACTACCTTAGGCATAAATGTTGGGTTTCTCCTTAGAGAAACCCTGTCCGGATGGAAAATAATAAAAGGTTCCACAGCCATTAATGCCTGTAACTCTGAGACTCTTCTTGCTGAAGTTATTGCTAGGAGCAGAGCTGTTTTCCAAGATAAGAATTTTATCTCAGCTGTATTGGCTGGCTCAAAAGGAGGCAGTATGAGCTTTTCCAAGACAAAATTGAGGCCCCATGCAGGTATTGGTGCTCTCCTTGGAGGTCTTATGTTTTTGGACCCTCTGAGGTACTGCCTTAGCAGTGGATGTGAAAAAATAGGTGGGTCCGTATTGTAATGAGCTGAAATAGCAGAGGCATGGATCTTAATTGATGAGAAGGATAGGCCTTTGTCCAGCATCTCAGTTAGATATTGTAAAATCTGAGGAATATTTGGTACAAGCGTGTCAATTCCTTGTGCCTGGTTCCAAGCACAGAACCTCTTCCATTTTTCTGCATAAGATTTTCTGGTGCTGGGCCTCCTGGCCTCCAAAATAACATCCATAACCGCTTTAGAGAGAGGTGCGTTCTGAATGGTTACATTATCCGCCATGCAGCCAGATTAAGGGTTCTGAGTTGGCTGTGCAGGATCTGATTGTTTTGTTGGGTCAGTAAATGAGGAATTTGAGGCAATGGACAGGCTGGGCCTTGAGACAAGCTCTTTAAGATTGGGTACCAGTGCTGGTGTGGCCAATCCGGGGCAATCAGTATCATTTTTGGCTTCTCTTGTCTGACCTTTAGGAGTACCTTGGGGAGGAGAGGTAGTGGAGGAAAGGCATATACTGTAAGGTTTTTCCAGCTGAATGACAGAGCATCCACTTTCCATGCTTGTTTGTGATAAGTCCTTGTGCAGAATCTCTGTAGTTGGCAGTTGTGAGGGGAGGCAAATAGATCTATGTCTGGGCATCCCCAATTTCCTTGTTATCATGCTGAAGATTTGTGGATCTAGTTTCCACTCGTTAGGATTCATGAGGTTTCTGCTTAGTTCATCTGCCAGGGCATTTGTTTTTCCTGGCAGGAATTGTGCTTGCAGGTGTACTTGATAAGTCAATGCTGTGTTCCACAAAATCATGGCTTGTCTGCAGAGGGGGTAAGAATGTGTGCCTCCCTGCTTGTTTATGTACTACATGACTGTAGTATTGTCTGTCTTTATCAGCAGTTGTCCTGGATGAAGTAGATCCTTGAAGGCTGTCAGGACATTTTGTACAGCTAGCATCTCTTTTTGATTGATGTGAAGATGCCTTTTGCTTGCGGGCCATGTGTCCTGAATACATTTTCCTGCCATGTGGGCCCCCCAGGCATAATCTGATGCATCTGTTGTTAGTGTTTGCCTGGCTGTGGGTAAAGTGAATGGCTGTCCCTTGTTGTGGTGGCAAGCCTGTGCCCACCATCGAAACTCCTGTTGCAGGCAGGGAATGAGGGTAATTAATGTTTCCAGGCTGTGGCAATGTTGAGTCCAAACACTTTTTAGATACCATTGTAGCTTCCTCATATGCAGTCTTGCATATGGAATTAGCAGAATGCAGGATGCCATGAAGTCCAAAGCCTGCAGAATTTTTCTTGCAGATAACTGGGTCTTCGTTGCCATGCTTTCAAAATAAGAAGTCAGTTGCCTTTGTTTGTCTGGCGTGAGATAAGCCATCTGGGCAGTTGTATTTAAGCTTGCACCCAGGAATATTATCTCCTGAGAGGGTACTAGTTTTTATTTCTTTTAGTTTACTGTGTACCCTAGGCAAATTAGTAATCTTTTTACAAATGCCAGATGCTTTAGTGGAATGTCTTTGGTCTCTGCTTGAATAAGACAGTCGACCAAGTAGGGATATATTTGAATTCCTCTATCTGCAAAATGCAATTACTGGTGCCAGGCATTTTGTGAAGACCCTGGGCGCAGTAGATAAGCCAAAGGGCAGTGCAGAGAATTGGTAGTGCACTGAGACAGCTATGAGTCTGAGGTATCTTCTGCAAGACTGTCTGATTGGGACATGCAGGTATGCCTCTTTGAGGTCCAAAGTTACAAGCCAAGCCTTCTTGCCCAGCATGGGCAGAAGCTGCTGCAGAGTCAACATTTTGAATTTTGGAACGTCCAGAAAAGTGTTTAGAATAGACAGGTCCAGAACTGGTCTCCAGGCTTTGTCCTTTCTTGGTACTAAGAAAAGTCTTGAGTAAAATCTTTGTCCCTGCTCTTGTTGTGGTACTGGCCGAATAGCCCTCATGCCCATGAGAGATGAAACTTGCTTTTGTGCCTCTGCCCATTGATTGTGTGGCAGGTCTGGCATACCTTTTGCCTCTGGAAGGCTGTGAAAGTGGAACCTGTAGCCCTGAAAGACTATATTTAAGATCCATTTGTCCTGGGAGATCATGTGCCAATTTTGTGAAAAAAGTGCTAGCTTTCCCTCTAAGAGTGCTGCCAAAAGATAAGTGCTTGGCATTGGCAGAGGAAAGTCATTGGGACTGTTTCCTATATGGTTGTGATTTGTCTTCTCCGCTTTTGGAGGTAGAAGCACCCCATTGTTTGGGCCTGTATGAGCCCTGGGGCTGTTGCCTGCCTCTAGGGCGTCTGTATCTGCCTCTTTGTGGCCTGTCTGACACTGGAAAGGACCAATTCTTAGAAGGTCAGTTCCTGCTAAATCTGGGAGGTTGTACCTGTAAAAGTCCTTAACTGTCTGCATAGATTTCGCTTTATCCTCCATTTTCCACACTTCTTCTGCCTTAACACCGAACAAAGTATCATGCTGTAATGGAGCAACCAATAATTTTGCTTTAACATGATCAGGCAGATTCTGTTCCTTTAATCAAGCATGCCTTCTAATGACAGAACCTGTAACAGCGGCCATGCAAGAGGCCTCCAGTGAATCAAAACCACATTGCAAAGTATGCTTTCCCACTTGTTCAGCTGCATGCAATAAATCCTGCATTTCCTTGTTTTCAGAACATTCAGAATTTGTCAACATTTTCTGTTTTAGCAGTGACATTAAGTATTGCTGATATTTAAGCATATGAAACTGACAATTTAAAGCCCTTACAGCCAAGGTAGCAGAAGTGTAAAGTTTTTTCCCCCATCTGTCCAGTGTCCTAGAATCCCTATCGGAGGGGACAGGGTTTTTTGCAGTAGAGGCCTTGACCCCTTTGGGACCCTGGGATATAGTTTCTGGGTCAGCAGCAGGGTTTTTATATAGAAATTTATGAGAGTCTGGAACCCTGTAGTATCTGTCTGGCTTAACAGGAGCAGGAGGTAAAGAGTCGGGAGACAGGCCGGACTCTGAAAATACATCATCTACAATGTCTAGAACAGGTGGAATAGCAAGAGGTCTGTGCTGAGGTAATAGAAGAAAGTCTCTGAGTCTTTTCTTAGATTCTGAGTAATCTTGGCTCTCCCAGTGGAAATGCTCCCTCATGGTATGCAGGGTTTCCCCAAAGGAATAATCCTCAGGAGGAGAAGCTGAAGGAATAGATTCTTCAGCATCAGAATCCTCATAGGGAGGAAGAGAGTATCCTTGTTCTGAAGAGGAGTCAGAGGAAATAGAAACCTGATCAGAAGAATCATATTCTGTGTCTTGCCTAGGCCTCTTATCAGGAGGGGGATGGGAACCCCTGATCAAAGTAATTAGGTCTTCGGCCATTTTAAGCATCTGCTTCTTAGGCATGGAAGTCTGTCCAGGAGAATGCTGTATTTGTTTCTTTGTCTTTAAAGCTGTTTTAGTCTTTGCCTTGGAAGCTAAGGTTGGCTTGATATATATCTGTGCAGGTCTGAAAACACCCTCAGAAGCCGATGCCTGCTCAGCGGCTCCGGACCCATCTGAGGAAACAGTTTCTGAGTGTCCAATACCTTGAGTATCCAGAGGCCTAGCTGTCTCCATGTGGGAGTCAGAAGTGGCCTGTGGCTCTGAGGTAGTGGGCATCAGGGGCTGCGAAAGCGCCTCACTCAGAACCAGTGAACCGGCGACTGGCCTAGCGGAGGCCTCGTCAGTTTTGGACCTCGGATGCCTGTCCTTTTCCTTGCAATTTTTATAAACTCCGGTCGTCGGCTGTTCCGACGGCATTATATAATTAAACCTTTGGTCAAAGTAATAAAAAGCAAAATCGTACCAACGCTTAATAGTATGTTGGTTAAATCTAGCACAAAACCGACAGCTAGCAACGTTGTGGTCAGGGCCTAGGCAAGGAATACAGTCAGAATGAAAATCCTTATGAGGTATTTGCTTCCCACAAGAAATACAATTGTTAACTTTTTCTGACATCGGTCTGGAGCAAGAAAAAAGTTTCCCCAACGGGGTTCTTAGCTTTATTGAAGACTTCGGATCTGAAATTTGATTTCGAAAATCTCAGGAGTCGGCCGACCGGCACTTGCAAACTGCTTTTGCTTCGGGCACCGCGCAGCAAGAAAGACTGAAGAAAATGGCGTCGGCTGCATCTTTTATACCCCTGGTGCACTGATGTCAGGGAAGAGGAGACAGCAACCGACGCCGGACCAGGACTTTGGAATTCAGGCAGACTGCGGGTAGCCTGCCAGCAGGATAACCCAAGTGTAATGACTGCAACAGTGAAACACGATGAACATCTTTCAAGTTTGTTTATTTAATGGTGTACATGGCTAGGCATCTTATGGATCACATACCTAGCATTGTTCCGTTCTTCGGGTGGTAGACAAAAAGTACAGGACTCCTTGCAACACTGCTCTATCAAATTCATCTTTGCTTCTAAAATATTTATCAAGCTTGCAATATTTTGTGAATGTGCAGACAGCTGCTCATGCAGCATCTGCTCTGAGAGGTGACATCAAGTAGCACCAGTTAATGTTTTGCTGAATTTGTTACACAAATAACATTTGAATGCATTCCTCATTAGTTTTCTTTGTTTTATGGATTAAAGTACACTCAGGTTGAACTGGGAAAAAAATCCTTTTCGATCAGTGTTCTACCTCAGCATATGTATGTATGAATAAATAAATAAATACAATGAGCAGATCACTTAGATAAAACCTGTCTTTATTTTCCTTACAAAGAAGGAACAGCTGGTCTGACTACCTAATTTCTTCTTTCATGAAAAATACTATTTTCAGGTGTTTATGTACGTCCAAACTGTTTAACAGTCTTTCTCTTTTCCTGTCTTTCTGTGAAAAAAAAAAAAAAACAAATTAATTTATTTATGATTCAAGGTAAAAGGAAAAAAAAATGTCTGCATGAAAGGTTCCAGTTCTACAATGTCTGGAAGAAGGGTGGCTTGGACGTCAGTGCCTGAAGCTCAGAAAACTACCTGGATAGGATGACAGAGACTACAAAAAAAGTAGAGTTGTGTATGTAAACTTACCAAAATAGCAGATGTCCAAATGATCACTGTTGCAATAGCCTAAACTATATAGGTTACATCCTGCAGGTTTTCAAAGATGACAGTTGGCTAACGCCGTTTCCTTGCTGTTCCCTTTGGGGAAAAACTTTCACTTTTTTTTTTTTTCTCACAGGAAAAACAAAGTTATGTACTTACCATAACACTAGATCTTATTCTGTTTTTGTCTGGTTCAACCTTTGGATTAATGGATCCAACCGGATCTGACCTCTGCACTTTTTTAGAAGCTTGGATCAAGGGGTCTGACTCCTTCCCTACCCATAATTCCCTCTAGTCCCCACTTTACTTCTGATCAAGTTAGGCTGCTTATAGATGCATATTTTCTCCTAGAAAAAAAAAACAAAAAAAACCCTAAATACATGCCTAAATTACATATTAGGTAATAAAGGTGATATGTAGGAAAAGGCCAGAAAACAAGGCCCCTGGTCAGGTCTAACTGTTCAGCAAGGGGTCCAAGAATGACAATAAAGGAATGGGGTCAGAGGGAGGGATACTGGACCACAGGGCAACATAGATCTAGCATTATGGTAAGTACATAACTTTCATGTCTGATGTCTGTTTTTATTTGATTCAACCTTTGGGACAGATTCCCAAGCTTCCAAGACACCCGGGTGGCATCAAAGAAGGATATTCCTGAGAATCATGGAGCCAAAGGAGGTATGAGATCTAAATGTACATTCAGCTTGTAATGCAATACAAAGATATGAACAGAAGACCAAGTTGCTGCAGCATACATCTCATCAGCAGGAACTCTACCCATAAAGGCAGTGGAAGCAGCTATCTCATTTGCAGAATATGCCTTTGGTTTACCATGCAAAGTCAATCCCAACTTTTCATATACAAAGGTAATACAGTCAGAAAACCACCTGAACAGTGCAACTTTGCATATGGTTTGGTCAAGATTAGCTTTAGAGAAAGCAATGACAAGCTGATCAGATGTCCTTGTCTTTGTTCTTTACAAATAAAACCAGTGTTGTAGATGAATATCTAGCAAGTGCAGAATATATTTCCCCTTGTTAGAAAACTTTGGAAATACCGGCAGATTGACAGCTTGATCAGTGTTTATTTTGAATGCCACCTTTGGGACAAATTTAGGACTTGTTCTTAGGGATACCCTGCCCTGATGGAAAAAAAAAAACAAGGAGGCCTACAGTTCTGAGATTCCCCTTTCAGAGTTGATAGCTACCAATAAAAGTGTTTTCCAAGACAGATACTTCAGATCTACTGAAGAAGCAGGTTCAAATGAAGCTTTAGTCAAAGCTTGCAGCATGATGGTAACATCCCAAGGGGAAACTAGATCCCCATTTGGTGGCCATACCAGGAAGGTGTCTCTCAGAAAAGCTTTTGAAATCTTCAAAGAACCAATAGACATCTGATTTGACCCCAAGTGAAAATTGGAAATAGCAGTTAGCTGTACCTTGACTGTTTTAAAACTAGAACCTTTATGAAAAAGTTCTGCCAAGAAGTCCACAATAAATGGAATAGGAGCTGAGACAGGATCTGGGCCTCTTGAGAAAGCCCAAATAGTAAATTTTCACCATTTACTGGTATTTGGTTTCTTGGAGGGGGATAAAATGTGAGTCACTGATGAAGAAAGCCCAGTCTCTCTGTGTATTATTAAAATTGAAGAAACCATGCAGTCATCTGTACAGTCTTCAGGTCCGGACAAGACTGACCAGGCAGGTGACTTAGAAGAACTGGAAGATGACCAAGCATCCAGGGTGGATGTAGTAGATGAGGCCAGACAAAGGGAAACCAAACCTGACAGGGCCAAAAGGGGCCAATGAGGATAACCTTGGCCTTGCTCCTTCTAGATTTTTGAAGAAACTTTGTTATGAAGGGAATAGGAGGAAAAGCGTAAAGGAGTCCTGGGAACCAACTGTTTACTACAGCATTCCTTGATGCTTGACCCCATGGAGGGATGAGGGCAAAGTAACGTCTGCATTTGTTGTTTATGTACGAAACAAAAAAAAATCACAGAAAGGTTGGCCTAGTGACTGAAAATTTCAGTTACCACTGTTTGATTGAGGGACCACTCATAGGACAGCAGAGCAGACCTGCATGCTGAAAGTCCCTGGTATGTGCATTGCAATGAGAAAGTGATGGGAAAACATTACTAACTTTCACACCCTCAAGGTGTCCCGGCAAAGTGGATATGAACAGGTTCCTCCTTGTTTGTTGATATACCAGACTACTAACATGTTGTCCTTCTGGATAGCGATCATACTCTTGGGGAGGGAGTCCTGAAAGGCCTGCAATGCAAGGAAGACCACTCTTATCCCCAAGATATTGATGTGGAGTCTGGTCCCTGTCTTGGTGAACAAAAAGGTTAAAAGGTTGGGACTCAAAAAGCCAACATTTTTTGAATGAATTAGCCCTTATTTACCTTTTCTGTTAGAGTCCTTGAAAACAACATCTTTCTGGATCATATGGCAAATGACTCATCTTCTTTTGTAGATCATTTAAAATTATGTAGTTCATCAGATGAGGAGCTGAAAGCACAACTGGAAGTAGTCAAGACTTTCTCAGATGATATAAGGATGTCATCTGGTCTTGATAAATATGCAAAAGCAATACTTAAAGCAGGAGAGCTGCAGCACCAAGAAAATATCAGTCTAGGACAGGAATGTGATGTAAAGGAACTTGGGCAGGAGGGAGTGTATAAATATTTGGAAACTGATGAAGGATCAACAATAAAACATGAACAAATGTGAAAAAAACTCAATAAAGAATATTTTAAAAGACTAAAATTAATACCGAAAACAGCCCTGACATCTATGAACAAAGTCTAAGATATAAACCAATTTGCTCTTTCTGTTCTAATAGGATGACTGACTGGCCACAAAGAGTATTTGATCGGTTGGACAAGAAAATAAGAAGAATGCTTCATGCTATCAAATGATATATACAAATCAGTGTATACTAAGATTACATGATCCTGGTTCAAAAAGAAGTATGGGCCTCCTTGAAACAGATTATATGTACAGATCTGCAATCTTAGGACTGCATATATATCTGCTTAACTCATCAGAGCCAAACATAGTGAACATTTTAAAACATGAAAAGAACAAATCTAAGATGACTTCCCTGCTTAGTTTAGCAGAACCATATCGGTGTTAAGCAGGAATGGAAATCAAACTAGAAGAAGACAAAAGGCAGCAGCTGAATGTGCCAAAAACAAAAGAAACAGTATGAGTAGAAGGATCAGATAAGAAGGCAAGAAATGTGACCAAGGCATAAATACAGTTGCAAGTACAGAAAATGCCTGGAACAACCTCATGTTGATTAAGATCTGAAGGGGGAATGGTTAAGGAGAGGTGAATTTAAACCAAACATGTGAAAGGTTAATATTAGAGGCCCAGGACAGTGGTCTAGGCACACGTTGGTTTACAAAGTCCACTGAACATGTGGGATAAACAGACAAATGCAAGCTGTGTAAAACAGAACTAGAAACAGTTGCACATCTTGCTGCTGGATGTGATTGCAGACAGCCTGTATACTGAAAGACATAATAATGTGGGAAGACTGGTGCATTGGGGATGGTGCATACAATACAATACTGATGTAGCTGACAAGCAATGGAAACGAGCCATAAATCATTATAGAAAATGACGTTTAAATCACATGGGTTCACCCATTACCAACAGTTCAAAAATAGCAAAAATAGATCTGAGAAAACAAGATATAGTAGTCCATGAAAAGAAGACAAAGGTAGCACTGATCATTGAAACTGCTACACTCAATGATTACAGTGTTGTACGTACAGACAGACCCAATGTTATAAAATACCAGGATTTGCAGACAGAAACGAGGGCAATGTGGAAGAAGTATAGCAAGACAGTTCTAGTATTAGTAGTAAGAGCAATGGGTCTCATAAAAAAGAATGCACAGATGTATATAAATATGCTATTAATAAACTCCATATGAATTGTAGGAGTCAGTTCTAGGCACAGTGTTGGTGTTGCGAAAAGCACGTTTGGCTAACAATCAAAGACTGAAACATTACTAATTTCATGAACTTTACTCATACTTGACTTAGGAATGGGGTCAATTCCTGTCATGGTATTAGAAACCCAAAAGACTTGAAAAAAATTAAACTGAGTAAGTTTATTAGGTTTGGCTCAGGGTCTTGTGCAGGCTCTTAACCCTTTCTTATAAAGCTGGTTCTGGTAAGAGAAAAATAATGTCTCTTTCCCTGAAGAGGTTTAATATACTGAACTTGTAGGGGAATTTGAAAGGAGAGATGTGTTTTTCTCTTTTGGTTTCTGATTTGCATCTGTAGTGTGTGTGGTGTCTTGATTCTCCCTGTGATGAATTTGCTTCCTCCGAGACTATTTCCAGGATGATGCAATGTTTTCAGTGAGAAAATAATGAGGTTTCTCAATCTCTCAGAATTTATTATGACTTATTACAAGTGGAATTTCAAGAACCTTCACATAACCCTCCAGTTCTGTCTCCCTTGGAGGATTTTTTTGTCACAGCCTGTAACTTCCCTGACAGTCAGCCTGCTGCCACAAGGAAAGCAGATAGATTATATAAAATTTCTCAGTCTTTTAAATTATTATACACTAATTCCAGACCTGGCTCAGTTGCTATTGCTTTATCGAAACCAGTAGCTGCTAAACACTTTAATTCTAATCCCTCTCCTTTGGACAAAGATGAGAATGTTTTTGACAAGTTCGGGAAAAAGTGCATTCTCATGCAACTTTAATTTTTAGAATTCTAAATTGTCTCGTATGTTGAAGTTTATCCCTGCTAAATGTGAAATTAGGAGAAATCCTTCAGCATTAGTTTCCTCTTGTGAGAAGAAATCTGCTTTGTATACTGTAGCTTCTTGTATTTCACAAGACAGTACTCTTGCTTTAAGATGACTCTATGACTCAGTGGCTATCACCTCCAGGACGCTACCACTACAATTGTTTTGAGGAGGTTTGCCTGGATGTATTCTGAGAGCTTTTCAGAACATGTCAAAATGAAATTTTGAATTATCTCTTGGGCAGAGACTGTTTTTGGGTCCTTCTGTTGGAGAAGTTATTACAAAGAGCAATGAGAAGAGGAAAGCTGATTCAGGAAACATCTTGGATTTTTCAGCCCTCTTTTTCTATGCTTTCCAAAGGTTTTTCTGCTCCATTCTCCAACTTTAGCATAAAACAACAACAGTCTCAGCAGAATGCTGGTAATTAGACGTTTAAAAAGTAATGTCAGGAAGGTTCTAAAAAGAAAGCTGGAACACACCCAAAACAAAGGACAGTCAAATAAATCAGAATGACTGTAGTGAGGGACATAGATTTGTAGCATAATCACAGGCAGACAAGCCAAGCAGGGCCAGAGCTGACCCTCATAAATGGAAATTGAATCAGGGGTCTTCCAAAATTTGCTACCTTTCTATAAAATCAATCGGAAAAATCTGTTCCAAGACTCCAAGCAAGAAGGCATGAATGACAGATGACTTTTCCCCACTTGGGCAGGAATGTTCCTGTATGCCTTTCCACCTTTTTCACTTATTTCCATGGTACTTCTAAAGATTCCCAGACAACAGTGGTTCACCCTTCCTTTGGAATTGGTCAGGTGTAATTACCATGAGCTTTCTCAGAGAATGGATTTACTCACACAAGATCAGGGATGTCTGATAACATCCCAACTCCAAACAACTGTGACTGCATGGGAAATAGGGTTTTTAATAACTTTTAGGCATCTCTTTTTGAGGATGTGCAGCAGTTTTAATGGACGCAAGAAATCCTGCTACTAGAAAATGATATATTAGCTAATGGAAAAGGGTTTTCTAGGTGGTGCAACCAGCACCCATTCAGAGATAGTGTTTTTTCTGGCTTTACAGTATTTGTGTGAGTTACTATCCTATCTTATCCTTATGTCTTATTCATTCATCAAGGTTCACTTGTCATCCATTTTAGCATGTCTGCCAAATGATTCCTACCCTTTCAATGCAGTCTTATGTCAAAATATTTCTGAAAGGGGTTCTGTAACAGAAGCCTTCCAAAAAACAGTGTCTCTTTCTGGGGATATTAACTTTGTGTTAGAAAAGCTAACACATGCTATGTTTGAACCAGCTTATTAGGCTGACCTGAGTTTCTTGACATGGGAAACTGTCCTTATTGCTCTGACCACTGCAACAACAGTATCTGAATTTCAAGCTCTTGTGGTGGGTCATCCTTACCTTATTTTCCACAAAGGTAGTGTTTCTTTGAGAACGAAGTGTTCTTTTTTGGCAAGTGGTATCCAAGTTAACTTTAAGCCAACCTATTTATCTCTCAGTCTTCTTTCCAGAACCTAGAAATGAGGGTGAAAGGCTACTTCACAACTTGGAGGGCCACAGGCAACTTGGGTACTACCCTGACAGAACAAAATCTTTCAGAACTTCTTATCAGTTGTTCATTTCTTGTGAAGACAAGAAAAAAAGATACCCTGTGTGTGTCAGAGCAGACAATTTCTAAATGGCTGTCTCAGGTAACTACCTTTCTTTATTCCCACCACAACAAAACTATCCCAGGCAGGGTTAAGGTTCACCCTACCAGGGTCTTGGCTTCAATTGTCCTTCAGATCAGATGTTAAGCTGAAGTCCCATCTACTTGAGTTGGTGGTAGCACAGATGAATGTAAAGGATCCTACAGCACCTCTCGAAAAGAGAAGGGGTCCTTTATTTAACACAACATAAACATTTACATATTTACACGCACAAAAATACATTTCTATTTTTAACTATTTATCATTTTTCTTATAATATCCTCATTGTTATTCTTCCATAACTGACCCCCTACTCCTTCCACAACCATAATCTAAAAATCCATTTCCCACAAAACAAAATTTCATTCAATCTTTCATTCCAAATAATAATTTTTTATATAATATGGGTTATCTATCCTTCTCACATATTCTTTCTCGAGGTCTAATTCAGACCACTGAAGTACTACATGATTCAATTTTAAAATATCGAGACGAAGATAACGAAACCTGATATCATCGAAGGCTAACACTGTCAAACCTGGGATCATCAAACCAGGTTCTTCGCATGTGAGGTAGTGCAAGAACTATGGACTGGAGATCACCCTGCTGTCATAAGAGTAGTTTTTGCATTTGAAAGCAGTATTAAATACCAAAATATTGCATTTAGCCATTTTGAATGCAGACAGCGGTACAGTGGGGATTGGGAAAATTTACTCTTACCCCACTATAGTGCGATCTCAGAGTTGGTATATATAATATAGAAGGGGTGTGGGGGATAGCCTCCCACATGGCAAGTGAAGGGGGCTGATCCCCCTGCAAAACTGTTGAAACAGCAATTTTTTTTAAGCAATGGTTTTAAGTGGAGGAGGTGCTCTGCCTGCAGCTCAGTCATCATCAGATATCAGGTTTCGTTATTTTCATCTCAATGATCTGACATTTGATCATGTGGCATTCTGATGGTCTGAAGTAGACCCCTTTCTTGTTCTTATAATAGGCATACATAATCATATTCATATCTATACTGCTTATGCCATTCATTTTCTCAAAATTCTTTCTTCACACAACTTTTTCCAGAGTTTCTCACATAAAAAAACATGCTATGTTATATCCTTCTCCCCACAAAATAAACACACTTTTTCAACTTTCTTTTTATATGGCAAATTCTCCTTTACTGGTTAACTTATTTATTACCAGTCTCCACAGGAAATCCTGATACACTACTACTTTGGTACACCACTTCTTCCTTACTTTTATGCCTTTAATCATTTCTTCTGGTAAACTCTCCCTTGGATTTAAATCGTTTCATCACATTATTATGCCACGTGTTTCCATCTTTCTCTAGTTCATCACTTTTTTCCATGGTAGTATTTTTTGAGAATTTTAATTTCTTCATTTATACACCTTTTCTCTTTTTCTTGTTGTCATTGTTTCCAAGAACTTTTTGTATTCAAACTATTAATTTCTTACTCTTTTCTTTTCCCACTTTAATATAACATGTACGTTTAAAGAAGCAGAATAAACAACTAGATTTAGTAACCCCAGTCCCCCTCATACAAAACACACCTTTTTTCAATGTGTTTAATCTTGGACCCCATATAAAAGAAAACACCAATTGCACAATTTCCTTTATGTATTTTTCTGGGATATTATTAACATTTAACACATATGCTACTTTCCCATTAAAACAGAATTCACCAAATAAATCTTTATCCTGAATGCTAATCTGTATGTCTTCCACAGAAGACACATTTCTTTTATCAAACCCTCCCATTGCATTGCAACCACATTATTTTACCAAAGAGACTTCATTCATTGAAAAATATACCCCCTCAGTTTTCACCACATCAATGTCATTCCCATTGCCTTTTAAACATTCATTCACACTTCCCTGAACAATATTTTGTTTTTAGCAACTACAACTACATTGTCTATGTATATCAAAACTACTGGACTCACCAACTCCTTCTGCATTACATATCTTTAGCATCTTTCATTTTATAAGCTACTTCACTCACTACTGCATTCATTACCTATGCAAACAATATTCCACTCATAGGACATCTTTGTCTTATATCACACTTCATGCATATTTCTTTACTTAGCCGCCCATTCACTACGACTCCCAACTCTATTATTTTGATATGTTAACATACACACTCTCCTAATTCTATTACCTATTCTGTACTTCTCCATAACATCCCACAGAGCATTATGTCTACTCCATCAAATGCCTGGCTAATATTATCTACCACAAGTTTCACATCATTCCTTTTTCTTAAAATAGCCACAATTTCTCTCATAACCAATAACAATTTTTTACATTCCTTCCCCTTTTACACTATACACACTTTCTTCTATAATATCCTTTGCCCTTCCTACCATATTCCTCTGCTTCATTCTCATAAAAAAATTATAATCTGTGATGTCCTTCTATTCTCATGTTGCATTATTCCAAACCCTTGGGTTTCCTCTCTTGGTACCCAAACATCCGGCCAGTATACAAAAGCTTCTAGTCACTGCAGGGTATGTGGGATGTCTGATGTTGGCTAAGGGAGCGTGGGCCACAAAAGTGACGTCTGCACATACCAAACCTCAGAACTTCTCTGCCGCCAGTCGAACATCAGCTGTTTCTGCCATTCCGGTGTCAGAATATCTTTTCTAAGATAATTACCCTGTTGGGGACGTTTTTGTTCATTTGGGTCACTGCATGTCTGTGTGGGTTCATGTCATCCAGGAAGGCTAAGTGAAGTTACGGTCGTCAGATCTCCCATAAGGATGCCCACAAGCTTTGCCTTTTCTGTTTAGGGCCTATGCATGGCCACAAGTCCTGTTCAATCTGACAGGCCTTCATCCCTAAAACCTTACTCAGCCGTCTGCATGCCCTGAATGTTTATCTTGAAAATCAGCACCTTAAGTGCTTAGCTTTAACTATGGAGGGACTGTCCAGGCAGCCTGTCGAGCCACCTAAGAAAAAGGCCAAAATCGCTAGGCCTGAATCTGTTGCTGCACCTCCTCCACCTGACGTCACTCCTGTGGCCGACTTTAGCCTGGACGAAAGTTCAGTCACCACCGATAAGGGTATAGTGGGTACCATTGGGGAAGCCGCAGAACCCAGAGCAGAAGGCATGTCCTCAGAGGTAATGCAGATGTTGACTTCCGATGGTGAGTTGGAACCACTGCTCTTAGCTGTCCAGATGGCACCTTCCACTTCCGCTGATATTACTGTACCTAGGCCGACCTTGGACCCTATGCCCTCTAGGCCTTTTCTGAAAAGAAAGCACAAATCAAAACATATATCTTTGCCTGTAGAGAGCCAACCAGACTGGCAGTCTTTTCCTCAGAGCCTTTTCAATGCTTTTATGGCTCTTAGGCCTGCTATACCTTTACCCTCTCCAGTGACTCCCCCTGTAATTAGCCATAGGCTGCAGACTCCAGATTTTTCTCAACCTGAAGCTAAGGATTCCTCTGACTCCTCTTTAGAGGAATCCCTCTCCTATGTCTCTCAGTTACCATCCAGATCAAATTCAGGCCAAAATCACTACGCCTGAATCCATTGCTGCACCTCCTCCACCTGACGTCCCTCCTGTGGCCAACGTTAGCCTGAAGAAAAGTTCAGTTGCTGCCGATAATGGTATAGCGGGTACCATTGGGGAAGCCGCAGAACCAAGAGCAGAAGGCATGTCCTCAGAGGTAATGCAGATGTTGACTTCCGATGGTGAGTGGGAACCACTGCTCTTACCAGCTGTCCAGACGTCTCCTTCCACTTCCGCTGATATTACTGTACCTAGGCCAACCTTGGACCTATGCCTTCCAGGCCTTTTCTGAAAAGAAAGCACAAATCAAAACAAATCTCTTTGCCTGCAGAGAGCAAGCCAGACTGGCAGTCTTTTCCTCAGAGCCTTTTCAATGCTTTTATGGCTCTTAGGCCTGCTACACCTTTACCCTCTCCAGTGACTCCCCCTGTAATTAGCCATAGGCCGCAGACTCCAGATTTATCTCAACCTGAAGCTGAGGATTCCTCTGACTCCTCTTTACAGTAATTCCTCTCCTATGTCTCTCAGTTACCATCCACCCTGGGTTATGCTTCCCCAGAGAAAGATTCTGCTGAGACAAACTATCAAAGTGAAGATCTCACCTTTGGGGAGATCATTTCCAAAATGCGGGAGTACCTTAAGTGGGATTCCACTGAGATGTTTAAAGTTCAGACAAGATACTATGAACTTCTCCAAACAGATTCCACTGCTCCTTCAGCTATACCCCCAGTCTTGCTAGCATTTCTGGATGCCATTAATGCAACCTCTATGAATTCTGATTCACAGCCCCCTGTCTCTCGAAGGTCTGACAGGTTCTACAAAGTCCCTGAGGGGGACACGTTTCTTATTAAATGCCTTGTAGCAGATCCTGGCACTGTATCAGTTTCTGCTGATAAACCCTCAAAATTGCTTCCATCCACCTCAATGCTCCCTACAGACAAAGACAGCAAGGCCATGGAGCACCTTGGAAAAAAGGTTTATACCTCAGCTACCCTGGCATTCATGGCAGTAAACTATCAAACTCATGTCAAAGTATGCCCTGGCCCTTTTAGGACAAGCCACTAAGCTTCTAACTGAGATCTCAGATTCTTCTGCCAAGGCACAGATATCCAACCTCTTATCCTCATCTTCTTAGGTCACTAGGCAGTCCATTAGGTGCAGCAATGATGCAGCTGAAGCTTCTGCTAGATCTGCTTCATCTGCCTCAGTCCTGAGAAGAAATTACCAGATGACATTAGGGCCCAAATTACTGGATGCACCTCTGGAGAATTCTGCCCTCTTTGGGACAAAGGTGGCTGAGTTGTTCAAAACTCTGCAACAGAAGGGAAAGAAGCTACAAGATCTGAAGCATACGTTTGTTTCTCCTATTCCCAAATTCCCTACCCCTGTAAAAATCAAACATTCTGCCCGTCCACCCTTTTCCAGGAGCAGAAAGTGCACCAGGAAGCAAAAAACTGCATCCAGGCCTAGTCAGGCTCCAACCCAGAAGCCTCAGTTTCAGGACAGGGCAGGTAGTCTGTGACTACCTGCCATTACTTAACAAACCTATCAAAACCATTCTCCTTTCCTTAAGACTCTCTCTCTGTTCTACCTGTTTGGAAAAACATCACCTCAGACAGGTGGGTCTTATCCATCATAGAAAAGGGTTATTTTATGACCTAGATCACAACCTCTTCCTTGACAGCCATTCCACAGCCACCCAAAGAACAGCTCCCCCTTCTTCAACCAGTTTTAGAGTCTCATGGCCCAGGGTACAATTCAATCGGTCCCTATTACAGAAAAGGGAAAGGGCTTCTATTCAAGATCCTTTCTAGTCCCAAGAAAATATGGTCCCTGGAGACAAATCCCACCTCAGTCTTTTCCTGCAAGTACCTTCCTTTTGAATGATCACTCTTCAGACCCTCTTTCCCTTGAGTTTCCCTCAGGGATTTCTAGCCACATTGGATATCAAAGATGCCTACCTGCATATACCCATAAGGCCCAATTACAGGAGATTTGTATGCTTCTCGGTGGACTCATCACATTTTCAGTTCTCTGCCTTGCCTTTCGGACTTTCTACAGCACCAAGGGTCTTCACCTGGTGCCTATCACCAGTGATTGCCTTCTGCAGGACTCAAGGGATCCAAATCTTCCCTTACCTGGACAACTTACTGATCCAGGCAGACTGCTCAAAATCCCTGCAACACCATCTACAAACAATAATATCAGTCCTGCAAGCACTGGGTTCCAAGATAAACTATCCCAAGTCAAACCTGAGCCCCTCTCAGGACCAAATATTCCTGGGGTGCAGGATAAGGACGGATGGCATGAGGGCCTTTCTGCCACCTCAAAGGGTGGAATACTTAAGGCAGTACCTCCTCTCTGTCCTTCAAGTCACTGCCTTGACTGTCAGAGAGAACCTCAGACTCCTGGGTAATATGGCATCGACTATCCCCATGATGTCACTAGCAAGGTTCCGCATAAGGAAGTGGCAACTGTACCTAAGGTCTACATGGACACAGCATTCACACCCCTTAGAGTACAAAATTTCCTTCCTTCCTTGTCTCAGGAAGGGAATTCTCTGGTGGTTGAATCAAGTGACATTTAACTCAGGACTCCCATTACAGGTTCCCTTACCAATGCAAGAGATGTACATGGATGTCTCAGATCTGGGATGGGGAGCAGCCATGGGATCCCTAAGAGTCCAGGGCACTTGGTCAGCCTCCATCAGACAGAATCATATCAATATCAAGGAGATGAGAGCAATTCTTCTGGCCCTAAAGGCCTTCCAACGTACGCTGAAGCAGACCCCTTAAAGTTGTTCACAGACAACACTACAGTTCTGTGGTATGTGAACAAGCAGGGAGGGACAAAATCCTATTTGCTTTGCAGACTAGCTCTCCAAGTCTGGGAGCTTGACACATGGCATGGGGTCACTCTGCAAGCAGTACATATCCCTTCAGATCAGAACACCTAGGCAGACACCTTGAGCAGGTCCATATCACAGTCCAATGAATGGATGCGCCACAGGGATGTGTTCTTGGACACAGTCCACAAATGAGGTACACCTCAGATAGATCTGTTTGCCTCACCTCTGAACAGACAACCTCTATCCTTTCACAACCAGGCTACCCAGTCTCCTGGCAAGGGCAACAGACACCTTCTCAATCTCTTGGAAGGGGGTGTTTCTATATGCATTCCCCCCTTCCCACTTCTTTAGAAAGTCCTACTAAAAATCCAGCAGGACAAACCAAAAATCTTGTCGGTGACTCAATTTTGGCAAAGACAGCACTGGTTTCCCTCCTTCTGCATTTAGCCAGGGGCAATCATCACAAGTTACCTCACAGAGTGGACCTTCTCACGCAGGACAAGGGATCCCTAATCCACCAACAACTACAATCTCTGAACCTTACCCCGTGGGTAATAGAATTCTGATTCCTTACAGACATCTTTACAATGAGGATGTGCTCACACAGTCCTGCAGGATGCCAGGAAACCTAACCTTAGTAGATCTTATTTGTCTAAGTGGAACAGATTCTCCATATGGTATCTACAAAGACAGTTTGACCCTTTTCAGGGTGATGTTCCCTTGGTACTGTCATACCTGTGTGAACCCTTGCAGACAGGGTTGGCATACTCCTCTGTTAAAGCCCACCTTACTACTATTTCAACTTGTCTGCCTCTGGTCCACCCTTTGGCATCTCACTTGCCTGCAAAGTTATTCCTAATGGGAGTGCTGCATCTCAGGCCCCCCCAGGAAACATGTCCCACCTCCATGGGACCTGAACTATGTTTTAGAAAAGCTCATGGTGGCCCATTTTGAACTAACCTCTAAGGCTTCTTTAAAACACTGGACTTGGAAAACGGTACTCCTGGTATCATTGACATCAGCCAGAGTGTCAGAGCTACAGGCCCCCAAGGCTATTTCCCCTTTCCTCACCTTCCACAAGGACAGAGCAACTCTTAGGACCAACCCATCCTTCATGCCCAAAGTGGTCAATGAGTTATCCTTAAATCAAGCTATTCACTTCCCCACTTTCTTTCCTCACCCTCAGAATGACAGTGAGAGAGTCTTACATTCCCTTGATGTGCACAGAAAGCTTATTTACCTTGACAAGACCAAGTCTATCAGGAAATCAGACCAATCCTACAACTTCTCACTACTATCCCTCCTACTCAGCTAATACGTACACGCACACCATACAGTACAGTTGTGTACCTACCATAAATGTAGATGTTCGAGTGTATTCACTGTTGCAGTCATTACAATTGGGTTATCCTGCTGGCAGGCTACCCGCAGTCGGCCTGAATTCCAAAGTCCTGGTCCGGCGTCGGTTGCTGTCACCTCCTCCCCAACGTCAGTGCTCCAGGGGTATAAAAGATGCAGCCGACGCCATTTTCTTCAGTTTTTCTTGCCCCAGATGTCAGGTGCCCCCAAAAGGGTAGGCTAATTTATGCCAATAAATATGCATGCAGTAAAGTAAACTCTCCCTTCATCTACAAGCAAATACACCACACAGGTTGTATAGTATAGAGAAGTACAGATAAGTCCCAGCAAAGGAAATGGGGATGGTGGGTGGGTAACCTGGACTGCAACAGTGAATACACTCAAACATCTACATTTATGGTAGGTACACAACTGTACTATGTTCATCGTGTTTCACTGTTGCATTCATTACAACTGGGTTGAATCCCAAAGCTAAGGTTGGGAGGCTGGGGCTAAATAGGATTAGGAGAGGCTATAAGGCCCTGCAGAACTGCAGTGGCAAAGCCTGCCCTGGGTTTAGAGTAGAGAGGTAAGTGATAATGCTTTGTAAAAGTGTGCACTGAACTCCAAGTTGCAGCCTCTAAGATGTCTTTGGTTGGTACTCCTCTGAGGAAGGCTGCTGAAGTAGTCTCTGGTTTAATGTGGCCTAATGCCCTTAGGCACTGATTTGCCATGCTGTGAATAGCAGAAATGAATAAAGTGGCCTATCCACCTGGAAATAGTCCGCTTTGAGATAGCCTTTCCTTGTGATCCTGCAGCATATGCCACTAGAAGTTGTTCAGTCTTTCTGAAAGCTTTGGTTCTGTCCAAGTAGAAGCGTAGCTGTCTGTGAATGTCCAAAGAATGCAGAAGTTTCTAACCCTTAAGCTCTGTGTTTGGATAAAAAGTAGGCAAATGAATTGTTTGGTTCAGGGCCACACTGGACACTACCTTAGGCATAAATGTTGGGTTTGTCCTGTCAGGATGGAAAATGATGAAAGGTTCCACAGCCCTGAGTGCCTGTAACTCTGAGACTCGTCTTGCAGAGGTTATTGCTAGGAGCACATTTGTTTTAAAGGATAAGAATTTTATATCAGCTGTAGAGGCTGGCTCAAAAGGAGGAAGTGTGAGTTTTTCCAAGACATAATTAAGGTCCCATGCAGGTATTGGTGCTCTCCTTGGGGGTCTTATGCTTTTGGCCCCTCTGAGGTACTGCCTTAGTAATGGTTCTGTATTGCAATGAGCTGAAATGGCAGAGGCATGAATCTTAACTGATGAAAAGGATAGGCCTTTGTCCAGCATCTCAGTTAAGTATTGCAAAATCTGAGGAATATATGGTACAATCGTGTCAATTCCTTGTGCCTGGTTCCAAGCACAGAATCTCTTCCATTTTTCTGCATAAGATTTTCTAGTGCTAGGCATCCTGGCCTCCAAAATAACATCCATCACTGCTTTAGAGAGAGGAGTGTTTTGAATAGTTACATTATCCGCCATGCTGCCAGATTTAAGGTCCTGAGTTGGCTGTGCAGGATCTGACTGTTTTGTTGGGTCAATAAGTGAGGAATTAGAGGTAATGTCCAGGCTGGGCATTAAGACAAGTTCTTTAAGATTGGGTACCAGTGCTGGCGTGGCCAGTCTGGGGCAATCAGTATTATTTTTGGCTTCTCTTGTCTGACCTTTAGGAGCATCTTGGTGAGGAGTGGCAGTGGAGGAAAGGCATATACTGTTAAGTTTTTCCAGCTGAAAGATAGAGCATCCACTTTCCATGGTTGCTTGTGATAAGTCCTTGTGCAGAATCTCTGTAGTTGGCAGTTGTGAGGGGAGGCAAATAGGTCTATGTCCGGGCATCCCCAGTTCCTTGTTATCATGCTGAAGACTTGTGGATCCAATTTCCACTCGTGGGGATCCATTAGGTTTCTGCTTAGTTCATCTGCCAGAGTATTTATCTTTCCTGGCAGGAATTGTGCTTGAAGATGTACTTGGTAAGTCAATGCTGTGTCCCACAAAGTCATGGCTAGTCTGCAGAGGGGGTAGGAATGTGTGCCTCCCTGCTTGTTTATGTACCACATGACTGTAGTATTGTCCGTCTTTATCAATAGTTGTCCTGGATGAAGTAGATCCTTGAAGGCTGTCAGGGCATTCTGAACAGCTAGCATCTCTTTTTGATTGATATGTAGATGCATTTGGCTTGCGGATCATGTGCCCTGAATACATCTTCCTGCCATATGGGCCCCCTCAGGCATAATCTGATGCATCTGTTGTTAATGTCTGCCTGGCTGTGGGTAAAGTGAAAGGCAGCCCCTTGTTGTGGTGACAGGCCTTTGCCCACCATCGAAACTCCTGTTGCAGGCAGGGAATGAGGGTAATTATTGTTTCCAGGCTGTGGCAGTGTTGAGTCCAAACACTTTTTAGATACCATTGTAGTTTCCTCATATGCTGTTTTGCATATGGAATTAGCAGAATGCAGGATGCCATGAAGCCCAATGCCTGCAGAATTTTTCTTGCAGATAACTGGGCCTTTGTTGCCAACATTTTGAAATAAGTAGTCAGTTGTCTTTGTTTGTCTGGCATGAGATAAGCCATCTGGGCAGTTGTATTTAAGCTTGCACCCAGGAATATTATCTCTTGAGAGGGTACTAGCTTTGATTTCTTTTCGTTTACTGTGTACCCTAGACATGTTAGTAATCTTTTTACAAATGCCAGATGCTGTAGTAGAATGTCCTTGTCCTCTGCTTGAATAAGGCAGTGGTCCAAGTAAGGATATATTTGTATTCCTCTTTGTCTGTAAAATGCAATTACTGGTGCCAGGCATTTTGTGAATATCCTGGGTGCAGTAGATAAGCCAAAGGGCAGTGCAGAGAATTGGTAGTGCATTGAGCCAGCTATAAATCTGAGGTATCTTCTGCATGATTGTCTGATTGGGACAAGCAGGTATGCCTCTTTTAGGTCTAAAGTCACGAGCCAAGCCTTCTTGCCCAGCATGGGCAGAAGCTGTTGCAGAGTCATCATTTTGAATTTTGGTATATCTAGAAATGTGTTTAGACTAGACAGGTCCAGTATTGGTCTCCAGGCTTTGTCCTTTCTGGGCACCAAGAACAGTCGAGTAAAATCCTAGACCCAGCTCCTTGCTGCGGTGCTCGCTGAATGGCCCTCATGTCCATGAGGGATGAAACTTGTTTTTGTGCCTCTGCCCATTGATTGTGTGGCAGGTCTGGCATACTGTTTGCCCTTGGCAGGGTGTGAAAATGAAACCGGTAGCCTTGTGACACTATATTCAAGACCCATTTGTCCTGGGTGATCATGTGCCAACTTTGTGAAAAAAGTGCTAGTTTTCCCCCTAAAGGAGCTGCCAGAATATAAGTGCTTGGTGCTGGCAGGGGAAAGTCACTGAGACTGTTTCCTGTATGGTTGCGATTTATCTTCTCCGCTTTTGGAGGAAGAAGCACCCCACTGTTTAGACCTGTATGAGCCTTGTGGTTGGGATCTGCCTCTGGGGCATCTGTATCTGCCTCTTTGTGACCTGTCTGACACTGGAAAGGACCAATTCTTTGTAGGTCAGTTCCTGCTAAATCTGGGAGGCTGTATCTGTAAGAAATTCGTGACTGTTAGCATAGATTTAGCTTTGTCCTCCATTTTCTTCAACACCTCTTCTGCTTTAGCACCAAACAAGGTATCATGCTGTAATGGAGCATCTAATAATTTTGCTTTAACATGATCAGACAGATTCTGTTCCTTTAACCAAGCATGCCTCCTAATGACAGAACCTGTAACAGCGGCCCTGCAGGAGGCCTCCAGAGAATCAAAACCACATTGCAAAGTATGCTTTCCCACTTGTTCAGCTGCATGCAATAAATCTTGCATTTCTTTGTTTTCTGTACATTCAGAATTTATCATAATTTTCTGTTTAAGCAGTGACATAAGATAATGCTAATATTTAAGCATATGAAACTGACAATTTAAAGCCCTTACAGCCAAGGTAGCAGTGTAAATCTTTTTCCCCCATCTGTCCAGGGCCCTTGAATCCCTATCAGAGGGGATAAGGTTTTTCGCAGTGGAAGTCTTGACCCCTTTGGGACCCTGAGAGATAGTTTCTGGGTCAGCAGCAGGGTTTTTATAAAGAAATTTATGTGAATCTGGAACCTTGTAGTATCTGTCTGGCTTAACAGGAGCTGGTGGTAGAGAGTCCGGAGTTAGACCGGACACTGAAAATACATCATCTACAATGTCTAAAACAGGAGGAATAGCAAGGGGTCTGTGCTGAGGTAGTAAAAGAAAATATCTGAGCCTTTTCTTAGATTCTGAATAATCCTGGCTCTCCCAGTGGAAGTGCTCCCTCATAGTATGGGTGGTCTCCCCAAAAGAATAAGCCTCAGGAGGGGAGGCTGAAGGGATTTCAGCGTCAGAATCCTCATAGGGAGGAAGAGAGTATTCCTGTTCAGAAGAGGAATCAGAGGAAATGGAAACCTGATCTGAAGATTCATATTCTGTTTCTTGCCTAGGCCTCTTATCAGCAGGGGGATGGGAACCCCTGATCAATGTAATTAGGTCTTCTGCCATTTTAAGCATCTGTTTTTTAGGCATGGAGGCCTGTCCAGGGGAAAGTTGTACTTGTTTCTTTGTCTTTAGAGGTGCTTTACTCTTTGCCTTTGAAGCTGAAGTCGTTTTCACATATAACTGAGTAGGCCTGAAAGTACCTTCAGAAGCCGATGTCTGCTCAGCGGCTCCGGACCCATCCGAGGGAATAATTTCCGAGGATCCAATACCTTGAGTTTCCAGTGGCCTAGTCGGCTCCACGTGGGAGTTGGAAGCCGCCTGTGGCTCTGAGGCAGCGGGCGTCAGGGGCTGCGAAAGCGCCTCACTGAGAACCAGCGACTGGCTTAGCTAAAGCCTCGTCATCGGTTTTGGACCTCGGATGCCTGTCCTTTTCTTTTTCTTTGCGCTTTTTGTAGATTCCGGTAGTCGGCTGTTCTGACGGCATTATATAATTAAATATTCTGCCAAAATAATGAAATGCAAAATCGTACCGATGCTTAATAGTGCGTTGGTTAAATCTATCACAAAACCGACAACTAGCAACGTCGTGGTCAGGGCCTAGGCAAGGAATACAGTAAGAATGAAAATCCTTATGAGGTATTTGCTTCCCACAAGAAATACAATTATTAACTTTTTCTGACCGGTCTGGAGCAAGAAAAAAGTTTCCCCAACGGGGTACTTAGTTTTAATGAAGACTTTGGATCTGAAATTCGAATTTGAAAATCTCAGCACTTGCGAACTGCTTTTGCTTCAGGCACCGTGCAGCAAGAAAGACTGAAGAAAATGACGTCAGCTGCATCTTTTATAACCCTGGTGCATTGACATCAGGGAGGAGGCGATAGCAACCGACGCCGGACCAGGACTTTGGAATTCAGGCCGACTGCAGGTAGCCTGCCAGCAGGATAACCCAATTGTAATGACTGCAACAGTGATACACGATGAACATCTATTCTCACTGCATGCACACTCCTTGCATACATCACATCTTACCAAACCACCACCATTCCTGCACTCAACCACTACCACTGTACCACCACACACACCACTACTCATATCCCACCTCTACTCTACTACTCTCTCATCAGGTCAACAACCTTCCCAATACACTCTTTATATAAACTACAGACCACAATACCTAAACTAAAAACAACCCCACAACCTAACATAACCCTACCACCATACCTATTGCCCACAGAACACAATCAAAAAACTTCCCTTATAAGCAAGCATATACAGAAACTGATGAAACTAATAATCTCATCCATATCCAACCTAGCACTCAGTGGAGACATCCATCCTCCTGGTCCCTCTATCTCCAACCCCTCTTCTCATAATCAGATTACAAACTGCATCTCCCAAAACACAGCCAATAGAAAGTCAACCGATCTCCTTCTGATAAGCCTAAATATTAGAAGTATATGCAACAAGGTGCATGAATTCCATGCCACCATACACTTCTACTCCCCTGATGTAGTGATCCTTACAAAAACATGGTTAAAACCATACATTACTAATGAACAAATCCTCTTTACTGGTTACAATACACTAAGAGTAGACCGACTAAACAAAAAAGGAGGTGGTATAGCTATAATATTTAAGTAGCATCTAGACATCCAGATCTTAAAGTTAGCAGCTCCCCAAATAGGTAAGGAAGAAATAATATATACCAACCATAAAATAAACCAAAATAAAACTCTAAACATAATAGGTTGCTACTTCCCACCTGGCCACAACATCCCTCCACTTGAAAACCTCCTCAGCTGGACTATCCACCACCTACCCCAAGAAACTTTAATTCTAGGAGACTTCAACACTGACTGGCAATCCTGCTCTAGGAACCACCCAACCCATCATGTAAATCTTCATGGCTTCACCCAACTATTCCAGTCACCTACTAGGATAAATAACTCCAAGAAACACACTACCCTTGATTGGATACTAGTCAATAAGAGCCCCCAGTCATATATAGCAGGCTGCTTATCTGACAGCCTCAGTGACCACTCCCCAACCTTCTTACTAAGAAAACACCTTTATAAAGCAAAACCCATCATCTACCATCAAATACGCAAAAAAACCAACTTCAACCCTCTCTCATTCAGCTCATCCCTAAAAGACTAACTGGCAACCTCTAAAATACCTCAAACTAGATGACGCAGTTGACTACTTTAATAAAACATTCCTAAGCATCCTTAATTACCACGCCCCCATAAGACGTTCCCGAAGTAGAGCCCAGCAATCCCCATGGCTACAAAAAAACACAAAGTCTGAAATGAAAAACAGGGATAAAGTGTGGGACAACTGGCACAAAACCAAAACCCCCTCTACTAGGCAAAAATTCCTAGAACTACGCAATATAACCAAAAAGCTTATAAAACAGGACAAAATCCAATACTACCAGTCTGCCCTTACCGCCTCCCAACATAACCCCAAACAATTCTGGTCCTCAATAAACTCCATCCTCCACCCAGGTAAAGTAAGTACACCCACTCCTAACTTAACTCACTCCTCCGAAAATATTGCTACCTCTTTCAACAATCACTTGACACAAACCGTACTATCACTAGCGAGACAACACAACCCCCCCCATAAACCCACACAATCAACTAGAACTAAATCTCCAAACTAGCTTCTCTTTCTCTTCTGTTCCTACCTCCAAAATAAAACAACTACTAACTAAACTTAAAACCACCAGATTAGCAGCAGACAACCTCCCAGGTGAATACGTTCAACTTGCAGCTGATGCTCTAGCCTACCCCGTATCACTCTTTATTAACAGATCTCTGTCAGAAAGGTATGTTCCCACAGTATGGAAAGTCTCACACATAATTCCCTTACACAAAGAGGCCCCTTCCACACATCTAACCAATTACCGCCCATAGCTATTCTCTCGCCACTCTCCAAAATACTAGAGAGATGCATTCATTCTCAAGTCTCAGATCACCTCCTTGCTAACAACCTCCTCTCCAACACACAACAAGGTCTCCGACCTAACCATAGCACCACCACCGCCTTACTCTCTTTCTCTGACACTATCTTACAAAATAAAAATACAGGTTATCTCTCCTCAGCTACCTTCCTAGACCTCTCTAAAGCTTTTGACATGGTCCCACACAAACAGTTCATCTCTCTTCTCAATAACCTATCCTTCTCTCAACCAGTCATTAACTGGTTTCAGAGTTACCTGTCTGACCGCCAACAAGCAGTTGTTTGGCAGGACAACCTATCCCCCCAACTAACAGTCTCCATAGGAGTTCCCCAAGGGTCCATCCTGGGACCCCTACTCTTCTCTATTTTCACCAATAATCTAGCCTCAGCCACAACACATGGCAAACTCATACAATATGCAGATGACTCAACCATCATCTGCACGGCCCACTCCCTACCAGAACTGCAAAAAGTCACACAGGAAGCATTTTCTTCTATTCAAACTTGGTTATCCGATGCCCAACTAATACTCAACCCAAACAAAACAAAATTACTAATCTTCCAACCCACCAAACTTACCCTAGATAGCTCTCACTTTAACATCACAGCAAAAGACAACACCTCCATCCATCCTATAGAACACACCAAATTACTAGGAGTAGAAACAGACAAACTGAACTTTGACATTCACATTTCCATGACCATTAAAAAAAGTGCACAAAAATCTAGGAGCATTATATAGAAATCAACTACTTACCAAAGCAGCTAAAATTTCGGTAGCAAATTCTCATCTTATCTCTACCCTACTCTACACCTCTCCAGTATTTACTAACCTTAGACAATGCGATCCAAATAAGCTGGAAACCTGCTACAACAAAATCGCCAAATTCGCCACAAGGGCGTCCCACCATACTCACCACTGTCTCTCACTAGCAGAACTGGGCTGGCTAGAGCTCCCCCACCTCCTTCAATGGTACCAACTCACACTCGCCCACAAACTAATAAACCAACCACTAAAAGTCCCATCCCTCCAGAATCTACTCTAACCCTACATAACCACGAGACCACTAAGATCCAGCCACACAAACCTCCTACAGGTCACAAGGGCCATTAACTCTGCTGGAGAAGCATTACTCTCCTGCACTATAGCCAAACTCTGGAACTCTTTCCCATCTTCAATTACCTCTGTAACTTCTTGCACCCACTTTAAATCCTTACTAAAATCACACTTCAAAACTTGCCAGATATGCCCTTGCAACCCCCCCCTCTAATACCATCCACTCCCCCCACCCACTACCTCTCTCAGCCCCCTATCAACAACCTACTCTTAGCAAGCTTGGCTATTCATGTTCCCAGCTACCTACCACATAATACTAACTTCTTGTAGCAACAACTGCTAATCGCTGTTATGTACCTCAAAAACAGATTGTATCAATTGTTCACTGATGAATCTCAACTACATTTGTAACCATGTTTAGTATATGTCACCATATTTTAAAATTGTACTATGTTCTACAGATGTTTTACATCTGTTTTCTTCTTGTCTTGCGCCCTTAACTGGACTAATGTCTATATTTAAATGCTATGTTTTTAACTGTATAATGCAAATAATACTTAATGTGGAGCTTTTCTCCCCGGGCCTCCGCTGAAAACGGACCTGTGTCCAGTTGGACTCTCCCGGTCAACAAATGTAAATTAATAAATAAACTGTCTTCTTTCATCCCAGGTCTCTGGGGAAAGCAGCAACTAAGCAGTCCGTTTCTGCTTGGACTTCCAGGACAATTTCTTTCTGTTATGCATACTGCAGAAAATCCTTCGGATCTAAGGTTAAAGCCCATTAAACTAGGGGTATGGCTTCTTCTGAAGCTTTCTTTAAAGGACTTAACACCGCCTCCATTTTGGAGGCAGCTACATGGACCTCTGTTCACACCTTTGTCAAACATAACAGACTGGACCACATTTCTAAATCTAGGGCTGGATTTGCCAGGGCAATCCTTCATGGATTCCTAGAAAAAAGTTCCAAGCCTCTACCCTCTTCCCTTTGAACTTTGGCACTCACCCAATGGTTTGAAATACTGCAACATGAGAATAGAAGGACATAGAATAGTTGAGTAAAATATTACCATTATCACAGATGTCCTGCTCTTCCATGTTGCAGTATTCCTTCACTCCCTCCTTCCCCCTACTTCCATTAAACTGTCCTTTTTTGGATGGCACTGGACTTGTACAGTTATCCTGGGACTGGGTCTGACTGTGGGGCTCAGTTCTGGGACTTGGTATGTGCAGACATCACTTTTATGGCCCACAGTCCCTTAGTCAACATCAGATGTCCCAAGTACCTGCAGTGACTAGAAGCTTTTGTATACTGGCCAGACGTTTGGGTAGCAAGAGAGGAAAATCCAAGGGTTTGTTGTAATACTGCAACATGGAAGAGGACGACATCTATAGTTATGGTAAGATTTTACACAACTATTCTTTATTTAGTGTGATGGGTCTCCCATGTTTTATTTAATTCTTATCATCTTTCTTTAACATTCCACAATATAACTATTTATAAACAAACTATTCCTTCAACCAGCCATTCAGTACATTTACAAAATGACCATCTTTGACCATCTGTTAATTTCATATCCTATACCAACTGGGTATCATACTAAATCATCATTTACCTTTTTAAGTACTTCATCCAATTCACTAATAGTAATTTGTTTTCAAATGATTCCTTAATACATTCTGGATTTGTTTTTTTACTCCCATTCACTCTTATTTTCCTTCTTTTTACTCTTGTACATATTTTCCACATGCTGTACTATCAGTAATACCATATTCATAATTTGTCCTTGTGTTCTTTTTACCTCTCCTTTCACATTTTTCATTTCCCTCATTACACTATTATTCTCCTTTACTATTCTATCCAAATGTGCGGATACCTTCTCCCTTGTACACAAAATCTCGGACGAAACAGTAATACCTTTTTCTTGATTTCTTTTATATATTTTTCCATATTATAACACTCTCTTGTATTAGTCTCTAAATTCTCTAATCATTTCTATACAGTTCACCACACTTCACTTTCTATTCCCTTCTTACATCATCCTACCATTAAAAATGAAAACTTTTATATTCTTTTTTTTAATTCAATCCACCCTTCAGACCAGTTTTTATAGATGTCTTTCATGGTTATACAATCCCTCCATAACTGCAACACTTCCCACTCTCTGCTGTCATTCCATAATTTCTCATTTATTTTTATTCCCTTTCCTGCTTTAATACAATTCCCTTCCCTCCATCAACTCCACCCATGCTGCAAAGTGGCCCGAAAAACCTGTCACAACTGTATCACCATCTACTACTCCCAAGTCTTCGATAATACAAATCAATCAATTTCAGATCCAAGTGCCCCCCCTTCTTTAAGTAAACTGATTTTTGTTCCACACATCTAATTTACCACATTTTATCACATCTTGTATTCTTTTTTTTTTTACATCTTTCCCTTTCATTTCACATTTTCCCCTTAAATCAGAATCAAACTCACCTACAATTATAATTTTCAAGTTAACCACCATGGAGTCTAACATTTAATGAATCAGATTCTCTCTATCCTTGTTATTTATATATATATATATATATATATATATATATATATATATATATATATATATATATATATATATACATATATATATATATATATATATATATATATGGGTTTACTATCACATGTTCGACAGTACAATGCTCGAATGTACATATGTCCGAACTAAATGTCTGGAAATCAGAACACCAAATAGTGTAAATGCCGAACCGAGCATGTCAGTGAAGTCGATTGTCGAACATGTCGATCACAGTGAAATGCTCCTATCTACCCAACATTCTACAACAGGTTTTTGCATGGGGGGGCAAGCCCCCATGCGCCCCCACACCCCCTACTTATATATACAAACTCCGAGATCGCACTACACTGAAGAAAGGGTACATTTCCCGATCCCCACTATAGTGCGATCTGCACTACATTGTCGAACCTTGCTATAACGAATGTTCGCTATTGTAAGGTTCGACAATGCCGTGATCGCACTTCCGGTTCTGCTACCTGAATTTCGCTCATTGGTTGAATGCACATAGTGCGATCGCCAATGTGATAGTAAACCAAATATATATATATATATATATATATATATATATATATATATATATATATATATATATATATATATATATACATATATGAATATATATATATATATATATATATATATATATATATATATATATATATATATATATATATATATTATATATAATGCTATTATTCTATCATTCTTCCCAATGTTACATCTAGTATTTTCACTGTTTTTTTACAAAACACAGCCACTCCAAAATTCACTTCCTAAGTTCCCTATTATATTTTCACCCCACATTTTTTTTTGTTTTCAGTCTTTTTTTCACTTGTTAGGAATCTTGCATCCCATAACAGAATAACATCCATATCACATTTAGCACAGCATTCCAGTATCCCTGTCTTTCTTACAGTGTTAATAATATTGTTGACATTTAATGAAAGTACTCTAAAATTGGTGCTTTTCCTTCTTTTTAAGTTTAGAGGACAGATTTTTTACTTTGTTTTCTTGCTTTTCTCTTTTCCAAATGAATATTTTTCATGGGTTTATGTACAAATAATCCTTGATACTCAAAATCAGATTTCACTGTTTAGAACTTCAAAAAATATTAATATTGAACCCTTCTCCTGAACACTGTTCCTGCATACAGACACTTCATTCTTCCATATTTTTTCTTTTTCTATAGTTTCTTCTTTATCTAGTTCACTCTCTTCCTCAGCCTCTTACTGTCCTTGTGTACATGTTCTTCCCTTTCTCCTTCTTTTCCATTATTTACTGTTTCCTCTTAACAATTCATCCAAAAGCTCCCCCCTTTTGTTAACAAAAAAAAGAAGTTATGTACTCACCATAACGTTCCATCTGAGTAGTTATACTTTTTTTGCAACCTGTGGGTATTTGGATCCATATCAGATCTGAGCAGACAACTTTACAAGCATCTGCTCTGAGCTCCAAGCTCCTCCCCCTTACCCATAACCCATCACCATCTCCTACCTTCCCTCAGATCGAGTTTGCCACTACTCAAACTAATCAGCAACTCACTTAGCATAAACCATACATGAAAAACTCATGAGAAGGTTCAGGGGAAGGAGGGTGGGAAGGCTGCAGAAAAATTAAGTGTAACTACTCAGACGGAACGTTATGGTGAGTACATAACTTCTTTATCTGAAGTAGTTAACTTTATTTTTATCTGCAACCTGTGGGACAGAGTCCCCAGCTACTCAAACTCCTGGGAGGCCTTCATGGAAGGATATTCCTGAGCACCGCAGAGCCGAAGGATGCTCTCCCTCTGGAGATCAAATCCAACTTATAATGAGAAATGAAGGTATGTGACTTTGCCCAAGTTGCTGCCGCACAAATTTCATCCAATGAGAACCTAGACCAAAAGGCAGCAGAAGTCGCCATAGATCTGGTAGAATGAGCTTTAAAAGGACCAGGTGGAGCCAAACCTTTGTCTTTGTAAATTTGCAAAATACATAGTGTAATCCATCTAGCTAAGGAAACCTTGGAGATGGCTTTACCGAAAAAGGGCTTAGAAAAAGACACAAATAACTGGTCAGACTTGTGGAAGGGCTTTATTCTGTGTAAATAAAAATGAAGTTGTCTATGAACATCTAGCAAATGCAGTTTATATTCACTCTTGTTCTGAAAATTTGGAAAGAAAACAGGCAGGTTAATTGTTTGATTAATGTTTGGTTCAGAAGCCACTTTTGATAAGAAAGAAGGGTTTGTATGAACAGAAAGTACAGTTTTGTACCTACCATAAATGTAGATGTTCGAGTGTTCACCCTGCTGCAGTCATCACACTTGGGTTATCCTGACGTCAGGCGGTCCCGCAGTCGGCCAGAGTTCCAAAGTCTTGGTCTGGTGTCGGTTGCTGTTGCTTCTTCCCTGACGTCAGTGCGCCAGGGGTATATAAAGAAGCATCCAACGCCATTTTCTTCAGTTTTTCGTGCCCCCTAATAGGAGGTCACTACATATTGCCAATAAAACATGTAAAGAACATACAAAGCATACCTTCAGCTATAAGCAAATACACCACAAAGGTTGTATCAGATAGAAAGGCATAGAAAGGTTCAGCTAGGTCAGAGGGGATGGAGGGAGGGTAACCTGGACTGCAGCATGGTGAACACTCGAACATCTACATTTATGGTAGGTACAAAACTGTACTATGTTCATCGTGTTACCCTGCTGCAGTCATCCCACTTGGGTTGAATCCCAAAGCTAAGGATGGGTGGTGGACTTAAACAGGGTTTGAAGAAGCTAGTAGGCCCTGCAGAACTGCAGTGGCAAAGCCAGCTCTAGTCTTAGAGTATAGAGATAAGTGGTAGTGTTTGGTGAAGGTGTGCACTGAACTCCAAGTTGCAGCTTCCAGAATATCTTTGGTTGGTACCCCCCTGAGAAAGGCTGTAGATGTAGCTGTAGCCCTGGTGGAGTGGGACCTAATGCTAGCAGGAACCGGTTTCCCATGATGAGTGTAACAGAAACGTATACAATATTCTATCCATTTTGAAATGGTCTGTTTTGAGATAGCTTTTCCCTGTGATGCTGTAGCATAGGATACAAAGAGCTGGGCAGTTTTTCTGAAAGCCTTAGTTTTATCCAAGTAGTAACGTAGTTGCCTGTGAATGTCCAAGGAGTGCAGGAGTCTTTCTCCTTTGTTCTGGGGGTTTGGGAAAAAGGTGGGTAAATGAATGGTTTGGTTTAGGGCCACACTGGATACCACCTTTGGCATAAAGGAAGGGTTAGTTCGTAGAGAGACTCTGTCTTGATGAAAAATGAGGAAAGGCTCCACTGCCATTAGTGCCTGTAGCTCTGAGACTCTTCTAGCTGAAGTTATTGCTAGTAGTAGGACAGTTTTCCATGATAGAAACTTTAAATCAGCTGAGAAAGCTGGTTCAAAAGGCGGCAGTGTAAGCTCTTCCAGAACAAAGTTGAGATCCCAAGTTGGTGTTGGTGCTCTCCTGGGCGGTCTTATGTTCTTGGCCCCTCTGAGGTACTGTCTTAGGAGTGGATGTGAAAATAAAGGAGGATCCGTGTTGTAGTGCGCTGAAATCGCTGAGGCGTGGATCTTAATAGATGAAAAGGAAAGTCCTTTGTGCAACATCTCAGTTAAGTATTATAGAATCTGAGGAATGTCTGGATCAAGGGGATTTTGACCTTTAGCCTTTTTCCAGGCGCAAAATCTTTTCCATTTGTCTGAATAGGCTTTCCTGGTGCTGGGCCTCCTGGCCTCCAGAATGACATCCATAACAGCTTTAGATAGAGGAGTTGGCTGGTTGTTTAGGTGATTTGCCATGCAGCCAGATTTAGTCTTGAGCTGGCTGTGTAGAATCTGACTGCCTTGCTGGGTGAGCAGGTGAGGAATTTGTGGTAAAATCCATGGTGGGCCATGGGCCATGTTCCTTAGTATTGGATACCAGTGCTGGCGTGGCCAGTCTGGAGCAATGAGTATCATTTGTGGCCTCTCTAATCTGACTTTCAGCAGCACCTTTGCTAGAAGAGGCAGTGGAGGGAAGGCATACACTGTCAATGTTTTCCAACTGAATGTGATGGCGTCCACTTTCCAAGCTTGTGGGTGGAATGTCCTTGTGCAAAATTTTTGAAGTTGGTAGCTTTGGGGGTTGGCAAACAAATCTATGTCTGGGCGTCCCCATTTTTGAGTTATCATTGCAAATACTTGTGGATCCAGTTTCCACTCGTGGGGATCCATGATGTTTCTGCTTAGGTCATCTGCCAATGTGTTTTTCTTTCCTGGCAGGAATTGTGCTTGTAATTGAACTTGGTAAGTCAGTGCTGTGTTCCACAAGGTCATTGCTTGCCTGCATAGAGGGTAGGAGTGTGTACCCCCTTGCTTGTTAATGTACCACATTACTGTGGTATTGTCTGTCTTTATTATTAGTTGTCCTGGGTGTAAGAGGTCCTTGAAAGCTGTTAGGGCATTCTGTACAGCTAGCATTTCTTTTTGATTGATGTGCAGATGCCTTTGATCTGCAGTCCATTTGCCTTGAATGCACTGTCCTGCCATGTGTGCTCCCCAGGCATAGTCCGATGCATCTGTTGTTATAGTTTGCCTGGCTGTGGGTAAGGTAAAAGGCTGACCCTTGTTGAGGTGACATGCCTGTGCTCACCATATAAACTCCTGTTGAAGGCAGGGAATGAGTGGTATCATTGTTTCCAAGCTGTGGCTGTGTTGAGTCCATACGCTTTTCAGGTACCATTGTAATTTCCTCATATGCAGTTTTGCAAATGGTATTAGTAGTATGCAAGATGCCATGAATCCCAAGGCCTGAAGAATTTTTCTTGCAGGGAGTTGGGTCTTTGTCGCCATTATTTTGAAGTATTGAGTCAGTTGTTGTTGCTTGTCTGGCGTGAGATAAGCCATCTGGGCCGTTGTATTCAAGCTGGCACCCAGGAATATTATGTTCTGTGAGGGCACTAGTTTTGATTTCTTTTCGTTTACTGTGTACCCTAGGCAACTTAGAAGGTGTTTGACAAACGCCAGATGTTGTAAAAGAATGTCCTTGCTTTCTGCTTGAATAAGGCAGTTGCCCAGGTATGGGTATATTTGAATTCCTCTTTGTCTGCAGTATGCAATTACTGGTGCCAGGCATTTTGTGAAGACCCTGGGCGCAATAGATATGCCAAAGGGCAGTGCAGAGAACTGATAATGGGTTGAACCTGCAATGAAACGGAGGTATCTTCTGCAATTTTGTCTGATAGGGACATGCAGGTATGCCTCCTTGAGGTCCAGCGTTACTAGCCAAGCCTTCTTGCCCAACATGGGAAGAAGCTGCTGTAGTGTTAGCATCTTGAATTTGGGTACTTCCAAATAGGTGTTTAGAATTGAAAGGTCTAGAATGGGTCTCCATGCTTTGTCCTTTCTGGGGACTAGAAAGAGTTTTGAGTAAAATCCTTGTCCTTGCTCCTGTGTAGGTACCTGTTGAATGGCTCTCATGTCCATGAGAGCTGTAATTTGTTTTTGTGCCTCTGCCCATTGATTTGGTGGCAGGTTTGGCATTCCTTTTATCCTCGGTAAGGTGTGAAAATGGAATCTGTATCCTGTGAGACAATGTCTAGGACCCATTTGTCTTTTGTGATGATGTGTCAGTTGTCTGCAAAAAGTGCTAATTTTCCTCCCAAGGGAGCTGCCAAGAGAGATTTGCTTGACAGTTTGAGGGTTAAGTCATTGTGTTTGTCTTCTGGTAGCTTGGGGCCTGTCTTCTCCTCCTTTCTGGGTAGCGGCACCCCATTGGCGAGGTTTGTAAGGGCCTTGTGACTGACCTCTGCCCCTTGGGTGTCTGTATTTGCCCCTCTGTGGTCTGTCAGAAGCAGGAAAGAACCAATTTTTTGTTGGCCAATTTCTGCTGAAATGAGGGGGTTGTACCTCTAAAAAATCCTTGACCGTCTGCATAGACTTTGCCTTATCCTCCATTTTCTTTAAAACCTCTTCTGCTTTGACACCAAATAAGACATTCTGCTGTAAAGGTGAATCCAATAATTTTGCTTTAACATGATCAGGCAGGGTTTGTTCTTTTAACCAAGCATGTCTGCGTATGACAGACCCAGTTAATACTGCTCTACAGGAAGCTTCCAATGAATCAAATCCACATTGTAAAGTATGTTTGCCCACCTGTTCAGCTGCATGCAACATATCCTGCATTTCCTTGAATTCAGACTGTTCAGAATGCATGCTCATCTTTTGTTTTAATTGAGACATTAGGAATTGCTGATATTTCAGCATGTGAAACTGACAATTTAATGCTCTCATAGCTAGAGTAGCTGAGGTGTACACCTTCTTTCCCCACCTATCTAGTGCTCTGGAGTCCCTTTCAGAGGGTACAGGATTTTTAGCCATAGAAGCCTTAGCCCCTTTGGGACCCTGGGAAATTGTTTCTGGGTCAGTTACAGGGCATTTATAAAGGTATTTGTGTGAGTCAGGTACTCTGTAGTATCTGTCTGGTTTGGCTGGAGCAGGAGGTAGAGAGTCTGGATTTAGACTAGATTCTAAGTAAACATCATCCACAATGTCTAAAACTGGAGGGATAGCAAGTGGTCTGTGCTGGGGAAGTAAAAGGAACTATCAGAGCCTTTTCTTTGAATCAGAGTAGTCCTGGCCTTCCCAGTGGAAATGTTCCCTCATGGTATGTAAAGTTTCCCCAAAGGAATAGTCTTCAGGGGGAGATGCTGAGGGGCTAGAGTCTTCAGCATCAGAGTCTTCATAAGGGGGAAAGGAGTATTCCTGTTCCTCAGAAGAATCTGAGGAAATTGAAACCTGGTCAGAGGAAGCATAATCCTCCTCTTGTCTTGGCCTTTTGTCTGGAGGGGGATGGGAAGCCCTTATTAGGGTAATCAAATCTTCAGCCATCTTAAGCATCTGTTTCTTAGGCATGGGGCCTTGGACTGGAAACTGATGTACAGTCTTTTTAGGTTTTATTGGAGTTTTAAGCTTAGCATAAGATTTAATGGTGAGTGTAGTCAGTCTGAAGACACCTTCTGCAACTGAAGGTGTTTCTACTGCACCGGGATCTCCTTCTGCTCTGGTGTCGGAAGGGCCTAATGAAGATGGCTGTGTCGGCCTAGCACTCCCCATTTGAGAATCCAAAGCTGTCTGGGGTTCCAATTCTGCGGTCGTCAGGGGCTGCGTAGATGCCTCGCTGAAAACCAGAGAACCGGCGACAGGCCCAGCAGAGGCCTCGGAGTCTGGCTTGGTTCTAGGCTGCCTGTCCTTATCTTTTGTGTTTTTTATGCATGCTGGTCGTCGGTTGCTCCGACGGCATGGTATAATTAAATTTCTTACCAAAGTAGTGTCGAGCGAAATCAAAACGACGCTTGATAGTTCGTTTATTGAACCTAGCACAAAACCGACAACCAGTGACGTCGTGTTCTGGGCCTAGGCAAGGAATACAATAAGAATGGAAGTCCTTATGAGGTATTTGCTTCCCACAAGAAATGCAATTGTTAACTTTTTCTGACATCGGACTGAGGCAAGAAAAGGCTCCCCAACGGGCTACTTGGCTTTATTGAAGACTTCGGACTGAAATTCGATTTGAAAATCTCAGGTGTCGGCCGACCGGCACTTGCGAACTGCTTCTGCTTCGGGCACCGCGCGGCAAGAAAGACTGAAAAAAATGGCGTTGGATGCCTCTTATATACCCCTGGCGCACTGACGTCAGGGAAGAAGCGACAGCAACCGACGCTGGACCAAGACTTTGGAACTCTGGCCAACTGCGGGACCGCCTGACGGCAGGATAACCCGCGTGTGATGACTGCAGCAGGGTAACACGATGAACATCCCCTATCCTTATGGAAGATCAAATAAGGGGGCATGGCAGACAAAGCCTGAAGCTCAGAAACCCTTCTAGCCGACGTAATGGCCACTAGAAGGCTGTCTTCCATAAGAAAGTATAGTTGTGTACACTTACCATAAATGTAGATGTTCGAGTGTATTCACTGTTGCAGTCATTCCATTTGGGTAAACTGCTGGCAGGTTGCCCTCAGTCGGCCTGATTAACAAAGTCTTGGGTCCTGCATCAGTTGCTGTCCCTTCTTCCATGACGTCAGGTCGTCAGGGGTATAAAACATGCAGCCGACGCCATTACGTCAATTTTTCTTGCCCCAGATGTCAGGTGCCCCCCAAATGGGGAGCAAAAAATATATATATATATATATATATATATATATATATATATATATATATATAATTAAAATTAACCGCACTCAAAAAAATTGAACGAAGAGAAGAAATTTTAACTAAGAAAAGAACTTCGTGACAATAAAAGCATTCAATAAAATAGTAAATAACACCAACAACTCTTGTAGAACTTTAGCGTCTTATTTATTATCAAGACTTCTTCAGAAAGACATGTTTCATAAGTATGAGCAACCATTTTCACTTCCTTTATATACATTAGTTCTAGCAGGCCATTTAAATTAACAACAGTTCCTTTCCAATAGAAAAGTGTGAACAAGCAGGGTGCTGTGTGCATTTTCATTAACATTACAATTGCAGTTACATAAGGCAAATTGGTCAGACAGTAATAGCCTTGTGGTGCCGTGTGCATACTAAAAGGGATAGTGCGCAAAAAGGGATTGTGTGCAAAAAAGGGATTGTGTGCAAAAGGATCGTGTGCAAAATGGGATTGTGTGCAAAAAAAAAAAAAAAAGGAAAGATGACAGTCATGCTGTGATTATTCTAATATAAACAATGAGTCTTTGCCTCCAAAGGTAAGTAAAGAAGGGAATGGAGGATGGTGGAGGAGTCAGGTAGAGAGTCCTACTATGCTTTGGCATCGTGTGTGAGAGAAATGTGTGGGTATGCCACCTGATGGGGAGTGGAGGAATGCGTGTGGACTTGAGGGGGCTGTTAGGGGCCACCCATGACAAGGAGCCTATGAATAACAGTGTCCCCAGAAGACTGTCAGTGCAGATGGTACCACCCGTGGGCTGGTTTGGATGGTGTCACCCTTGAATGGCTGCGTGAAAATGTGAGACCGGGGGTATAGTTGGTGGGGTCAGCGGGGCTAGCCTGGTGATTGGGAGCATGTGTAGGGGTATGGGGAGTCAAAAGTCAGAGAGAGTGGGAGCATGTGTGCAGGGGTATGGGGAGTCAAAGAGAGAGAGAGGAAACACATTATATTCACTTGCACAGTTGTAAATCCATAAACACATTAAATCTACTTGCACAATTCTTCAAACCCTCTTGCACAGTTCTTCAAACCCTATCACATTTCAATCTCCATACCATTTAAGTGCACATTTAATGTTCAGTGTCTCATTGAGACCTGGATAGACATCAGCTCTCAGTTCTATCTGCCATTTTAATTCCGGACTTGCAGGAATGTGTCCATGTCCCCTACAAATTCTGTTATTTTTCCAGCACTGTGAATTTGAATCCTGTGAAGTTTGGGCAAATAGTACTGTGTTTAGCCAAGGCATTCAAACTGTCCTGTTTGTGTATTGCTGCAGTGTGTTCTTTAATACGGCTACTCAGCTTCCTGTTCGCTTTGATATAGAAATTCCCACAGTGTTCGCAGAAAGCACAGTAGACTACATTTTTGTGTTGCAGTCATAGTGGTCATGTAGACCACAGTTCTGTTGCAGTGGAAGGTGACATTGTTGTTTTTTCAGATGTGTACACAGGCAACACACTTGCCGAGTCAGACATTCCAGGTTGTCAATACTTCACTCTGTGGGATGGGCTTTTATTCCTCTTTAACGCACCACCAAAAGAAGAGGTTCGCTTGAAACAGAAGTTTGGGGATGTCCCAAGTAACTTTGTCAGACCTTTTCTCCTCCCAAGATGTCCCAATTGTTGGTGAGGACCCTCTAATTCCAAACATATCGGGTGGAAATTGGAAGGAAACTTGACACCCAGTCCTTTTGTTCGGTCCGTTCTGTGCCCTTGCTGTGAATCCTTTTCCAGGATTGGTGGATACCTGAGTGTCTGTGCTGTATGATCTCTTGGAACAGGTTGTCCACTAGATACTCTGGTATTTTCTTTCTAGGAACAAGTTTCTGAGGTAAAACCTTCCTTGATGAAAACCTCCCTAAAAATGAGTCTGGATAACCGGATGAATTGTCCTTTTGCAATATTCTTTTTCATGAAATGGGGATGATGGCTGCTGAACTCTAGATAGTTATTCTGGAAAGTGGGCTTGCGGTAGATGTTGGAGTCAAACTGTCCATTTTCCGGGTCTATAGTGAGGTGGATATCCAAGAATTGAGTGGTGGTTGATATGTCCTACTGTGAGGGTCAGGAAGTCCAGACTCTGGAAAAGGGTTTCCAGAAAATTGCTCAGAGAAAGTCTGTCCCCTTCCAGACAAAAAGACGCCATCAATATAACGCCTGTACATTATGGTGTTGTTGAACCCGGTAGTGATTCAACCTTATCCATTTCCCAGGCACTGAGGACTAAGTTTGCATATGCTGGGGCCATTTTGGACCCCATGGCTACCCCTTTCTGTTGGTGGTAAATCTTCCCTGAATTGAAAGAAGTTATTTCTTAATACTGCTTCTGTTAACCTGCATACAGTATTAATCTTAGTCCCGCTTAGGTTGGAGTGCCTGTTCAGGTACTGTCTGGTGAGGGTCAGTAGTTGGCGTGGGGGATGTTTGTGTAGAGTGCTTCTACATCTAGGGTGACCAGTAAATATTCCTCCATCCAGCCTTAGTTTGAAGATGTCATTTAGAAAAGCCCAGGAGTCCTTGATGTAGTATTTGCTGTTCTGTACAATGGGGTTAAGGATGTGGTCCACGTATTGTGAAATCTTTTCTGTTTTTGTCCTTGGTTCGATACCACATGGCGGAAAGGTGGATTTTCAGGGTTCTTGTGAACCTTGGGGATTCAAAAATTTTCCAAGGCTGGGTGTCATGACCTGCATGAAGTCTTTTTGCCTTGAGAGATCTCATCCCTGAGGTACAGTTCCAACAGTAGGTTGTCAATTTGTTTAAAGTTCTGTTGTACCTGGTTGATGTTGACCTTTTGTAGAACTGGTTATTCATGAGGGATGCTTCAAGTGTTTGGATATATCTCCTGCTCCATCACTACTATCCCGGATCCCTTGTCAGCCTTCATGATCCGTAGGGATTTGTCCTGACTCAGTTCCTTCCAAGCCTGTCTTTCTTCCCTGTTCAGGTTGTGCCACTTTGCTGAGGGCTTATCAGAAAGGAGTTTCCTGATATCCCTTTCGCAGGTACTCAAAGAGGCTCAGTGTGTGGAGAGTGCAGGAGTGTACAGGCTCTTCATGGTAAGGGTCTGTTGTTACCTCCGAGCTTCCTCATCTTCTTCCTCTTCATACTGTTGTATATCAAATTTTAGTTGTAACTTTCTCAGGTAGCACTTGAGGTCCAGGATAACATCCGCCGTGTTGGCTCTCTGCGCCGGGATGAAAGAAAAGCCTTCTTCAGTACCTTATGATGGCTTTCCGAGAAATCTCGTGTGGTGAGGTTAAAGATGTCACCTACCCCTCCTGGAGACCTGAAGTCAGTGCTATCAGGTGCTGGTATCAGTGACTGGGGAGGGTGATCAGGGTGGTCCATCCCAGTAATACTAGTACTGTATCCTGTTCCCGCCCTTCTGCCCCTGTGATTGTTGTTCTCCTTCCCTCAATATTGTTGGTGTTGTGGTTCCAGTTTCGTTCATTACCCCAGGTCTGAACCTGGTATAAGTCCTGGTTCTGGTTGTGAGTCCTGCTGAAGATAAAAAACATTGTTGTTGCTACTTGTGCTGTTGTTGGAAGACTGGTCGTTGATTTGTGGGGTCTGATAAACCTTTCTTGATTGATCGCACTGTCCGTGTCCTGCGGTTTGTATTGTTGTTGTCCTCGTTGTTGTTGTGGTGGTCACGCTCACTGGTGTCTGGATCTCTGTGTTGGCTGATTCTGGAGAGGCATTTCTGGTCTTGTCCCCTAGCAGGATATTGTACCATCATCTGGGAACTACTCCTGCTAGTGGGCTGGATGTGATGAGGAGTCTATCCACCTCTGGTGTGTTGGGTCCATTTGTGGGTTCTTGTAATTCTGTCGAGGCCTTAGTTCAGTTGTGGACAACGGATTGTTTGTGGGATATCTGTCTGGCCTTCTCCGTGTGTGTAAGGAGCGTGGGCCTGATCGGGTATGCTTTTCCTTCCTCATATTGTTTAATGTCCCTAAGCAATTTGCCTTTCTTATGCTCAATCAGTGCCGCCACATGCCTAGTAATTTTGTGGTACATTGTCCCACATTTCCGCCAAGTCAATAAATGTGGGATCCTGCAGGATGTGTGTTTGCAGATCATCTATTTGAGACTTGTAGGTGGCCATACTCTCAGTATTACTTTGGATGAGTGCTTTGATAGCTGCTAGCCCACAGTCATTATATATTTTGACCAGTTCTTTGTGAAGCTGAGAGTTTGGAGTAGTCCTGTTAGGAAATTTGTTACACCTGAGACCCTGTGGGACTATATCCAGTTCTAAACACCTTTCCAGATAGAAGTTGTCATGCTCCAGGTTTTGTAGGTTTTAATCAGTCTCGAATCTGGTAATTAGAGATCTGGCTCTGTGAGACCCTCTGTTTTGACTGTACTCCAGTTGTGCTGTTGCATTCTGGACCGGCAACGGAAGGGATTAATTTCCGTGAGTATCAGGTCAAGAGCCTGTGTGCTCCTTATTTCTGTTCCAGTTCTGTTATTAATTGTGGCCCTGGGTCCAGAGTGGTCCGGGGTTCAGTGCGTCCCTGGTGATCCTTTCATTTGTAGGTGTTAAAGGTCTGCTGTTTAGGTCCTCAAGAGATCCTGCCAAACAAATTCCTTCCGATAATTTTGTAAGAACTGTTGTTGGATCAATTGGTGTCCTGCTCCTGGTTGCTTCTGTCTTCAGTTGGCTACTAGAGCCTGAGTTGGGTGCTATGTTTCCTGCCATACTGTCACGCGGAGTAGAAGACTTATAACTAAAATTAACCGCACTCAAAAAAATTGAACGAAGAGAAGAAATTTTAAGCATTCAATAAAATAGTAAATAACACCAACAACTCTTGTAGAACTTTAGCGCTTTCGTCTTATTTATTATCAAGACTTCTTCAGAAAGACATGTTTCATAAGTATGAGCAACCATTTTCACTTCCTTTATATACATTAGTTCTAGCAGGCCATTTAAATTAACAACAGTTCCTTTCCAATAGAAAAGTGTGAACAAGCAGGGTGCTGTGTGCATTTTCATTAACATTACAATTGCAGTTACATAAGGCAAATTGGTCAGACAAAACCTACTGTTGGAACTGTACCTCAGGGATGAGATCTCTCAAGACGAAAAAGACTTCATGCAGGTCATGACACCCAGCCTTGGAAAATTTTTCGGAATCCCCAAGGTTCACAAGAACTTTAAACAAATTGACAACCTACTGTTGGCACTGTACCTCAGGGATGAGATCTCTCAAGACGAAAAAGACTTCATGCAGGTCATGACACCCAGCCTTGGAAAAGTTTTCGGAATCCCCAAGGTTCACAAGAACCCTGAAAATCCACCTTTCCGCCATGTGGTATCGAACCGAAGGACAAAAACAGAAAAGATTTCACAATACGTGGACCACATCCTTAACCCCATTGTACAGAACAGCAAATACTACATCAAGGACTCCTGGGCTTTTCTAAATGACATCTTCAAACTAAGGCTGGATGGAGGGGAATATTTACTAGTCACCCTAGATGTAGAAGCACTCTACACAAACATCCCAAGGACTGACCTCACCAGACAGTACCTGAACAGGCACTCCAACCTAAGCGGGACTAAGATTAATACTGTATGCAGGTTAACAGAAGCAGTATTAAGAAATAACTTCTTTCAATTCAACGGAAAGATTTACCACCAACAGAAAGGTAGCCATGGGGTCCAAAATGGCCCCAGCATATGCAAACTTAGTCCTCAGTGCCTGGGAAATGGATAAGGTTGAATCACTACCGGGTTCAACAACACCATAATGTACAGGCGTTATATTGATGACGTCTTTTTGTCTGGAAGGGGACAGACTTTCTCTGAGCAATTTTCTGAAACCCTTTTCCAGAGTCTGGACTTACTGACCCTCACAGTAGGACATATCGGAACCACCACTCAATTCTTGGATATCCACCTCACTATAGACCAAAATGGACAGTTTGACTCCAACATCTACCGCAAGCACACTTTCCGAATAACTATCTAGAGTTCAGCAGCCAGCATCCCCATTTCATGAAAAAGAATATTGTAAAGGACAATTCATCCGGTTATCCAGACTCATTTAGGTTTTCATCAAGGAAGGTTTTACCTCAGAAACTTGTTCCTAGAAAGAAAATACCCAGAGTATCTAGTGGACAACCTGTTCCAAGAGATCATACAGCACAGACACTCCAGGTACCCACCAATCCTGGAAAAGGGATTCACAGCAAGGGCACAGAACGGACCGAACAAAAAGGACTGGTGTCAAGTTTCCCTTCCAATTTCCACGATATGTTTGAATTAGAGGGTCCTCACCAACAATTGGGACATCTTGGGAGGAGAAAAGGTCTGACAAAGTTACTTGGGACATCCCAAACTTCTGTTTCAAACGAACCTCTTCTTTTGGTGGTGCGTTCGAGAGGAATAAAAGCCCATCCCCACAGAGTGAAGTATCGACAGAACCTGAATGTCTGACTGCAAGTGTGTTGCCTGTGTACACAAAAAACAACAATGTCACCTTCCCAAGACTGCAACAGAACCGTCGGTCTACATGACCACTATGACTGCAACACAAAAATGTAGTCTACTGTGCTTTCTGCGAACACTGTGGGAATTTCTATATCGGCAAACGAACAGGAAGCTGAGTATTAAAGAACACACTGCAGCAATACACAAACAGGACAGTTTGAATGCCTTGGCTAAACACAGTACTATTTGCCCAAACTTCACAGGATTCAAATTCACAGTGCTGGAAAAAATAACAGAATTTGTGGGGACATGGACACATTCTTGCAAGTCCGGGAATTAAAATGGCAGATAGAACTGAGAGCTGATGTCTATCCAGGTCTCAACGAGACACTGAACATTAAATGTGCAATTAAATGGTATAGAGATTGAAATGTGATAGGGTTTGAAGAACTGTGCAAGAGGGTTTGAAGAATTGTGCAAGTAGATTTAATGTGTTTATGGATTTACAACTGTGCAAGTGAATATAATGTGTTTCCTCTCTCTCTCTCTTTTGACTCCCCATACCCCTGCACACATGCTCCCACTCTCTCTCTGACTTTTGACTCCCCATACCCCTACACACATGCTCCCAATCACCAGGCTAGCCCCCGCTGACCCCACCAACTATACCCCGGTCTCACATTTTCACGCAGCCATTCAAGGGTGACACCATCCAAACCAGCCCACGGGTGGTACCATCTGCACTGACAGTCTTCTGGGGACACTGTTATTCATAGGCTCTGTCATGGGCGGCCCCTAACAGCCCCCTCAAGTCCACACCACATTCCTCCCACTCCCCATCAGGTGGCATACCCACACATTTCTCTACGCACACACCGATGCCAAAGCATAGTAGGACTATCTACCTGACTTCTCCACCGTCCTCCATTCCCTTCTTTACTTACCTTTGGAGGCAAAGACTCATAAGTTACGTGTTTATATTAGAATCATCACAGCATGACTGTCATCTTTCCTGCCCCCCCAACCTTTTTTTTTTTTTTTTTTTGCACACAATCCCTTTTTGCACACAGTCCCTTTTGCTCACAATCCCTTTTTGCACGATCCCTTTTGCACACAATCCCTTTTTTGCACACAATCCCTTTTTGCGCACTATCCCTTTTAGTATGCACACGGCACCACAAGGCTATTACTGTCTGACCAATTTGCCTTATGTAACTGCAATTGTAATGTTAATGAAAATGCACACAGCACCCTGGCTCTGCTTGTTCACACTTTTCTATTGGAAAGGAACTGTTGTTAATTTAAATGGCCTGCTAGAACTAATGTATATAAAGGAAGTGAAAATGGTTGCTCATACTTATGAAACATGCCTTTCTGAAGAAGTCTTGATAATAAATAAGACGAAAGCGCTAAAGTTCTACAAGAGTTGTTGGTGTTATTTACTATTTTATTGAATGCTTTTATTGTCACGAAGTTCTTTTCTTAGTATATATATATATATATATATATATATATATATATATATATATATATATATATATAGATATGTGTATAATTTAAAACACAAAACATATACCTCCAAACAAAAGCAAATACACCAAAAAGGCTTTTAATCATAGTAAAAGAAAGGAGAGGTATAGTCAGAGAAAAACAGGGGGCTGGAGGGAGGGTAACCAGGACTGCAGCAGTGAATACACTCGAACATCTACGTTTATGGTAAGTGTACACAACTGTATTATATTCTTCGTGTTTCACTGTTGCAGTCATTACATTTGGGTAGAATCCCAAAGCTATGGTTGGGAGGATGGATTTATACATCATTAGGAGCAGCTATAAGGCCCTGCAGGACAGCAGTGGCAAAGCCAGCTCTGGATTTAGAGAAGAGAGGTAAATGGTAATGTTTGGTGAACGTATGAACTGAGCTCCAGGTAGCAGCTTCTAGAATGTCTCTGGTAGGAACCCCTCTGAGAAAGGCTGCAGAAGTAGATGCAGCCCTGGTGGAATGAGATCTGATCCCCTTGGGGACAGATTTACCATGGTGCATATATAGCAGAAACAAATATAATGGCTTATCCATTTGGAAATGGTCTGCTTTGAAATAGCCTTTCCCTCTGCCCCTGCAGCAAATGCCACCAATAGTTGTTCTGATTTTCTTTCTTTCTTTATTTTATTTATTTATTTATTGACATTTGTTAACCGGGTTTGTCCAACTGGGCTTGTGGCCCATTTTCAGTGGAGACCCGAGAAGAAAAGCTCCAGTAATACATTTTAAAACAAGTACAGTTTTAAACAATATTGATATAATATCAGTTATAGCAAAACAATTCACATATGTTGGGATACATGCATAAAGTTAAAGTTGCATTAAAAAGAAGCTAAGTAACAATTTTACATTGATATAGTTCATTGTTCCTGTGTTGTTTCTTAGAGATTTTGTACTGTTTAAGTAGAATCTTAGATGTCTGTGTACATCCAATGAATGCAGCATCCACTCACCCTTGTTCTGTGGATTAGGAAAGAAAGTTGGCAGATGAATGTTCTCATTAATAGCCACACTGGATACCACCTTAGGCATAAAGGATGGATTGGTCCTGACAGCCACCCTGTCCAGATAAAAAATAATGAAAGGCTCCACTGCCATAAGAGCCTGTAATTCTGAAATTATTCTAGCTGAAGTGAATGCTAAAAGAAAAGCCATTTTCCAATAGAGAAATTTTAGGTCCGCAGTAGCAGCGGGCTCAAAAGGAGGTAGAGTGAGTTTTTCCAAAACAAAATTGAGGTCCCATGCAGGAGCTGGTGCTCTCCTGGGAGGTCTTAAATTTTTGGCCCCTCTGAGATACTGCTTTAGCAGAGGATGAGAGAAGAGGGGAGGTCCAGTGTTGTAATGAGCTGAAATGGCAGCTGCATGGATTTTTATGGAAGAAAAAGATAGGCCCTTGTGAAGCATCTCAGTTAAGTATTGCAGAATCTGAGGAATATTGGGCATTGCTGTGCTTATTCCTTGTGCTTGGTTCCAGGCACAGAATCTTTTCCATTTGTCAGCATAAGATTTTCTACTACTAGGCCTTCTAGTCTAAAATGACATCCATCACAGGTTTGCTGAGAGATGCCAAGGGTGAAATCAGTTGATTAGCCACGCTGCAAGATTCAAAGTTTGGAGTTGAGTGTGCAGAATTTGGTAGTTCTGCTGAGACAGTAGGTAAAGTGTCTGAGGCAGATGCCACGGAGGAAGGTGTGACACATTGCGCAGGAGCGGGTACCAGCGTTGACGAGGCCAGTCTGGAGCAATCAGAATAATTTTTGATTTGTCCTGTCTGAGTTTTAGTAGGACTTTGGAGAGCAGAGGCAGAGGGGGAAAAGCACAGACTGATAGGTTTTTCCAGCTGAATGACAGAGCATCCACTTTCCAAGCTTTTTTTGTGATGAATTTGTGTGCAGAATTTGTCCAACTGATAGTTCTGGGGTGAGGCAAAAAGACCTATGTCTGGGCTCCCCATTTGCATGTCAACATGCTGAAAACTTGTGGTTCCAGTTTCCATTCTTGTGGGTCCATAAGATTTCTGCTTAGTTTGTCTGCCAGAGTATTTAGCTTTCCTGGCAGGAATTGAGCTTGTAGATGTATTTGATAAGTCAAGGCCGTGTTCCACAATGCCATGGCTAGTCTGCAAAGGAGGTAGGAATGTGTACCCCCCCTGCTTGTTTATGTACCACATGACTGTGGTGTTGTCTATCTTTATCAGTAGTTGTCCTGGATGAAGGTTGTCCTTGAAGGCTGTCAAAGCATTCGGTACAGCTAGGATCTCTTTCTGATTGATATGTAGGTGCATTTGATTTGGGCTCCATTTGCCCTGAATGCATTTCCCTGCCAGATGCGCCCCCCCCCCCCCCCAAGCATAGTCTGATGCATCTGTAGTTATGGTTTTGGCAGCAGTGGGTGGAGTGAATGGCAGTCCCTTGTTTTGGTGGCAGGCCTCTGCCCACCATAGGAACTCTAGTTGAAGGTAAGGTATGACAGGAATCATTGTTTCCAGGCTATGACAATGTTGACTCCATAAACTTTTTAGGTACCATTGAAGTTTCCTCACATGCAGTCTTGCATATGGAATTAGAAGAATGCAGGATGCCATGAATCCCAAGGCCTGCAGAATTTGTCTTGCAGATAGCTGGGTTTTTGTGGCCAACTGTTTGAAGTAAGTCATCAATAGAATTTGCTTTTCTGGCGCAAGGTAAGTCATCTAGGCAGATGTATTCAAACTTGCACCCAGGAATGTAATTTTTTGAGAGGGTACCAGTTGTGATTTCTTTTCGTTTATGGTGTACCCTAGACAAGTTAGAACACTTTTTACAAAAGCCAGATGCTTTAGAAGAGTGTCCTTGTTTTCTGCCTGAATTAGACAATCGTCCAGGTATGGATAAATTTGAATATTTCTTTGCCTGCAAAAAGCAATTACTGGTGCCAGGCACTTTGTGAAGACCCTGGGTGCAGTAGATAAGCCAAAGGGCAGTGCAGAGAACTGGTAATGCAAGTAGCCTGCTTTGAAGCGGAGGTATCTTCTGCAAGATTCCCTAATTGGGATATGCAGGTAAGCCTCTTTTAAGTCTAGAGTTACCAACCAGGCATCTTTGCCTAGCATAGGCAGTAACTGTTGAAGAGTCAGCATCTTGAATTTTGGAATGTCCAGAAATGTATTTAGAATGGATAAGTCCAGAATTGGACGTCATGATTTGTCTTTTCTGGGTACCAGGAAAAGTCTTAAATAGAAACCTTGTCCCTTTTCCTCTTCTGGTACTGGTTGAATAGCCCCCATATTCATGAGGGACAGAACTTGTTTCTGGGCCCCTGCCCATTGATTTGGAGGCAGATCTGGCCATCCGTTTGGGATTGGCAACGTGTGGAAATGAAATCTGTATCCCTGGGATACTATATTTAAAACCAATTTGTCCTGGGTAAACAGTTGCCAATTTTGTGCATGAAGTGCCAGTTTCCCCCACAAAGGGGTGGCCAAAGTGCTTGGTGATTGTAGTGGAAACTCATTGAGACTGTTTACCATAGGGAGGTGCCTTGTTGCTTCCAGGTTTGGAGGTGGAGGCACCCCATTGTTTCGTTCTAAAAGTTCCTTGTGACTGAAACATGGAGCCTCTGGAATGTCTGGATTTGACTTGAGCGGCTCTCGTGGGAACTGGAAAGGACCAGTTCTTAGCAGGCCAGTGCCTACTAAATCTGGGTGGCTGCACTTGCAAGAAATTTTTCACAGTTAGCATAGACTTTATCTTCCATCTTTTTTCAAACTTCTTCAGCCTTATTACCAAAGAGACTGTCCTGTTGTACAGGAGCATCCAACAATTTTGCTTTAACATGGTCAGGCAGATTTTCCTCCTTGAGCCAAGCATGCCTTCTTATCACAGATCCAGTAACAGCAGCCCTGCAAGAGGCCTCCAAAGAATCAAAACCACATTGCAAAGTATGTTTTCCAACTTGTTTAGCTGAATGTAATAAATCCTGCAACTCTATTTTCCACACAGTCAGAGATCAACATAATTTTCTGTTTAAGTAAACCCATGACATGCTGTTGATATTTAAGCATATGAAATTGACAGTTTAAAGCCCTGATTGTCAAGGTTGCAGACGTGTAAACCTTCTTACCTCATCTATCCAGCGCCCTGGAATCTCTGTCAGAAGGGGTAGGATTTTTAGCAGTAGGGGCCTTAACGCCCTTGGGACCCTGAGAAATGGTTTCAGGGTCAGCAGTAGGGTTTTTGAAAAGGAATTTGTGGGAGTCAGGAACCCTGTAGTATCTGTCTGGCTTACTAGGAGCTGGAGGCAGGGAATCAGGAGTCATACTGGATTCTGAGAAAACATCATCAACAATGTCTAGAACATGAGTTATAGCCAAAGGCCTATGCTGAGAAAGAAGAAGAAAAACCCTATGTCTCTTTTTAGATTCAGAGAAATCCTGACTTTCCCATTGGAAGTGTTCCCTTAAGGTATGTAAAGTTTCTCCAAAAGAGAAATCCTCAGGGGGAGAAGCAGAAAAGATGGAATCTTCTGCATCAGAGTCCTCATACGTAGGTATAGATAAATCCTGTTCAGAAGAAGAATCATAAGAAATAGAAACCTGATTTGATGATTCATAGTCAGTGCCTTGCCTAGGCCTCTTAGCAGGAGGGGGATGGGTACCCTGATCAAGGTAAATAAATCTTCAGCCATTTTGAACATTTGTTTTTTAGGCATTGGGGCCTGTACACGTGGCCCAAGCGTCAGTTTTTTAGACATAGAAGTAGATTTTGGCCTTAGTTTTGAAGATGGCGTCGGTTTACTATACAAATCTTTAGGCCTGAAAACACCCTCAGAAGCCAGTGCCTGCTCAGCGGCTCCAGACCCATCTAAGGTAGAGACATCCGTGGGTTCAATACTTAAAGCATCTCGCGGCATACCGGACTCTGAATGGGTCTCAGTAGAGGCCTGCGAATCAAAAGTAGCGGGTATCAGGGGCTGCGTAAGCGCCTCACTGAGTACCGGCGAACCTGCTTAGGAGAAGCATCGTCAGTTTTGGACCTCGACGGTCTGTCTCTGTCTTTTTCTTTGTGTTTTTTTAGGTATTCCAGTAGTTGGATTGCTAACCGACAACATTTCTGGATAGTTAAATCTTGAGCCAAAATATTTAGAAGCAAAAATATACCGACGTTCAATCGTGCATTGATTAAATTTAGCACAAAACCGACAGCAAGGCACGTTGTGGTCAGGGTTAGGCAAGGAATACAGTACAAATGAAAATCCTTATGAGGTATTTGCTTCCCACAAGTAATGCAATTATTAACTTTTACTGACATCGGTAAGGAGCAAGAAAAAGTTTCCCCAACGGGGTACTTCGCTTTTAGTTGAAGACTTCGGTTCTGAAACTCGAAAACGAAAATTTCAGGAGTCGGCCAACCGGCACTTGCAAACTGCTTCTGCTACAGGTACCGCGCGGCAAGAAAGACTGACGTAATGGCGTCAGCTGCATGTTTTATACCCCTGATGACCGGACGTCATGGAAGAAGGGACAGCAACCGACGCAGGACCCAAGACTTTGTTAATCAGGCCGACTGAGGGCAACCTGCTAGCAGATTACCCAAATGTAATGATTGCAACAGTGAAACACGAAGAACATCTTCAAATCTACTGATGCTGCAGGTTCAAAGGGGGAGCAACTAAAGCCTGGAGAACAAAGGTAAGGTCCCAAGGAGGAAGAGAGTCCTTAATTGGAGGACGCAAAAGAAAGGTGCCTTTAAGAAAAGCCTTACACAGTCTAGAAGAGGCCAGGGCATTCATATTTTCACCATGGAAATTCGAAATAGCTGCCAGTTGTACTTTCACAGTGGAGGAACTAGCCCCTTACTGAAAAACGCTGGCTAAGAAATCCAATACTGCAGAGACAGGGGCTGTAAAATGATCCAGGTTTTTCTGAGAAACCCAAATAGAGAATTGTTTCCATTTACTGCAGTAAATCTTCCTAGTGGAAGCCTTATGAGACACCAGTAGAATAGTTTTCACTGAAGACAAAAGACCGGGAAGTCCTGGCAATCATGGGAAATGGAGCAACCAAGCTGTCAGCTTAAGGCTGTCCAGGTTGGGCAGACAGTTGCCCGAGGGATGAGAAATGAGATCCGGGCAGGGATCCAGAATCCAAGGAGGAGCTAGAACATGAGACCAGAGGAAGGGAAACCACACTTGAGGCCAGAACAGGGCAATGAGGATCACTTTGCACCCGCAGTTGGCAAGCTTTCTGACGAAACTTCGGAATGAGTGGTAATGGGGGATAAGCGTACAGTAACCCGGGAGGCCAAGCATGGACTAGAACATCTCTGGGGGACCCCCTGGTGAGGGAATCAGAGCATTGGAAGAGATGCGAAGAGATCACAGAAAGGCTGTCCCCACGCAAGGAATACCTCCTCCGCTATCGACTGTTTCAGAGATCACTCATATGTCATTAGAATAGCCCGACTCAATCTGTCCGCTAAAATGTTGAAGTGTCCCGGGATGTGCGTTGCAATCAGAAACCGAATGGTGGAGATCGCCCACTCCCATGGCCTCGCAACACAGAGGGTAAGATCTGGTTCCTCCCTGTTTGTTGATGTACCAGACAACCAACATGTCTGAATTAAAATAGTCCCCGGAGGAAGAACAGTGTGGAGGGCCTGCAACGCTAAAAGCATTGCTCTCATCTCCAGAACATTGATGTGCAATCTGGTCTCGATCTGGGACCATGTGCCTTGGACCATCCTCCCCAGATAATGCACCCCCCACCCGAGCTAGGAAGCATCCGTGGTCAGTGTGTCTTGGGCTGTGGGTGAAACAAATTGGCGTCCCGCTGCAATCTCCAGGGATTGGAGCCACCAGACGAGTGACGCCCTGCAGGCTTTGCTGATTTGAATTGATTATTCCATGGAGAGATCTAGCCAAGACCACTGTACGGCTAGAGTCCCTTGAAGAACATGCATGTGAAGACTCGCACAGGGGAGGATAGAGATTGCTGCAGGCATAGAGCCCAGGGCTCTGAGAATGTCACCCGCCTTCGGTAACCTGGGGCCAAGAATTATTAATACATGAGCCTGTAGACTCTGGACCCTGTCTGGAGTTAGGAAGACTTTCAGTTGAAGGGTGTCCAGCCATGCCCCGATAAAGACCAAGATCTGTACTGGGTCCATGAGGGACTTGGAAACATTGATAGTAATCTCTAGCAGGTCTGCAAGATGAAGGAAGGAGTCTCTGGCTTGGCAAAGAAGACACTTGGTGGAAGCAGCAAGGAGCCAATCGTCTAGGTAAGGGAATACCTGAATCCCCTGAAGCCTCAGGTGAGACGCTATGACTGCCATTACCTTGGTAAACACCCTGGGACTATGGTGAGACTGCAGGGTAGGGCTCTGAACTGGAAATGACTGGCTCCCAGCCAGAAGCGAAGGAATCTCCTGGAGCCTCTGTGAATCTTGATATGGTAGTAAGCGTCCTGGAGGTCTATCGAGCACATCCAGTCGCATTCTCAAAGATAAGGTAGAATGGACTGCAGGGTGACCATCCAGAATTTCTGTTTGGCGACAGCCAGGTTTAAGGTTGACAGGTCCAAAATGGGTCTGAGGTCTCCTGTCTTTTTTGGCACTAAAAAGAACCTGGAGTAAACGCCTGACCCGGACTGATCGGGGGGGACCGGTTCGATGGTTTGTTTGTGAAGCAGCTTGGAAACCTCTAGCGCTGCCGTCTCCCTTTGAGCAGGTGGAACATCTGGGAGGCACTTTGGTTGGATCGGAGGGGCAACAAACAAGATGGTGTAACCTCTGGATATTATTTGAAGTACCCAACGATCTGCAGTTATGGACTCCCACGCCGTTGGGTGCAATGATAATCTTCCCCCGACTGCCTCCAGAGTAGGACAGTCGGGCAACCCCTCAAGGCTGCTGCGCGGGCCTGTCCGAGAAAGGCTCCCTAGACCCAAAGTTCCTTGGACCCACTCTACCTCTGGGATGGCATCTGTCATGTTTTCCTCTGCGTCTAGGGGACGAGTTGTCCTGAGATTCCCGGGAAAACTGTGATTTCTGGAACCACATCTTCTTTTGCCCTCTCTGATTCCTGGAAAAGGATCGTTGAGGACCAGAGAAGCGGATTCCAATGGCAGACAAGGTCTTCCCATCTTTTTCACTCTGGACAAGGGTGTCACATATGGTCTTCCCAAAAAGAGAAGAAACATCGAAGGGGGCAATCGTAAAAGACGCCTTGAAGAGGTCCACAAACTGACACAGTCTGAGCCAAGCGTGTCGCCTCATAGCTACGCCGTTCCCAGCCGCCCTAGCTGCTCTTTCCATAGCTACGAAAACAAAATCGCAACTAAATCCAAGGACAACCACAATGCATTCTATAGCTATGTCAAGAATCTAGATGGCAACACCCAAATCTGCTCTGAGTTACAGCATAAAGGCACGAAAATTACAGAACCAACTGATATTGCCAACATCCTGGCAGATTGGTTCAGTGCTAACTTTACCCCCCTCTCACCCCCTAAATGGCCCATATATATACAGGAAGAATGCAGAGTCCCTGTAATCACAACTACACAGGTAAAAGCTGCACTCTCTAAAGCCAAAACACAGCATCCATGGGACCGGACAACATCCTAGGCTGTGTTTTACATGAACTTCAGAATGAATGGGCTCCCCACTTAAGCACCATGTTCAATAATAGCCTCGCATCAGGCTTTGTGCCCACTGAATGGCACACAGCAACAGTTATCCCACTCCACAAAGGGGGACCCACCACTGATCCTGGGAACTATCGACCTATTAGCTTGACGAGCCTGGTCTGCAAGGCCATGAAACGTATCATCATGGAACTCATAAACAAAGACATTGGTAACCTCCAAACTCTGGATCCCACCCAGTTCGGGTTTGTGAAAGGCAGATCATGCCTCCTGAACCTGATCAACTTCTTTGAGGCAGTCACCAAAGCCGTGGATGAGGGTAAGGTGGTTCACACAGCCTATCTTCACCTCGCCAAGGCTTTCAACACCATCCCCCATTCTGGAATTATAGCTAAACTCACTAGACTAGGTATAAATCCCTACATCACTAGACGGGTTGCCAACTGGCTCACTGACAGAACCCACACTGTAAAAGTTGCAGACTCCAAATCTGACCTCAAGGCAGTGACAAGTGGAGTGCCACAGGGTTCCTTCCTGGGACCTCTCCTGTTTTGTATCTACTTCTCTGAAGTACAGGCTAACACAGAAGGCCTCTGGCTGATGAAGTTCGAAGATGACTGCAAACTAGGAGCCATAGTCAAGTCCTCAAATGATGTGGACATCCTACAGAAGGGCCTCACTGAGACAGATGCCTGGTGTCACAGCCATGGCCTCAAGCTCAATGCCAAAAAGTGCAGTGTCATCCCCTTTGGTAAAAACTCTGTATCCATGAACTACCACATAGGCAGCAATCTACTTAACACCGAATGCGTGATAAGAGACCTTGGTACCCAGGTGGACAGTATTCTCTCCTTTGATAGTCACATCACCACAGTAGTCAGGAAGTCCTTCTACGTGGCACACCTCATCATAAAAAGGGTTCTCATCCAGGAAAAAAAAGGTCATTGTCCCCTCTACTCGTCACTCATTAGACCCATTATAGAGTACAATGCCCATTTTGGAATGTACCTCACAAGACATCTGCAGCAGCTGGAAAGGTCACAGAAGTACCTCACAAAGAGGATTACAGGCCTCAAACAAATGCCCTACACTGACCACCTCAAAAAACTCCAGCTTTACTCCGTAGCATATCTCCTACTTCGAGGTGATCTCTGCCTAACATATAAAGCTATGTCAAACCCAGAGCTGTTGGACATGCTACACCTAAAGAAATCCCAATCCCTCCAAGCTACAACGCTCTAGGGACCTAAACCTCATCACCACAATAAACAGGACATGCTGGAGGGATAGATTCCTGTCCTACAGACTTCCTATACTCTGGAACAAGCTACTCATCTATGTCAAGCAAAGTTCTCTATTAGCACTCTTCAAGAAAAATCTTGACGAGTGGATGGGAAATAGGAAATACACCCCGGGGATCACTTCTGTGACTCTGCTGGACAGTGGCACAGGAAAATAACTTTCTTGGGTGGCATAAGCTATGGTACCTTGCTGGCTAGGCTTACATAGGCCCTTGGGCCAATAGCCTAGTGCCTACCTATGAACCTGTGGGAAAGGAGGTGCATGGACGTGTTTGATACTGACTTCAGAGTCGACATCTTTGCGGAGAACAGACGCTTGTCCTCCTGCGACAAAGACTTTGGGGGCAACTCAGCTAACTGCGTGACTAGGTCTTGCTGCAGTCATATAACTTGTGCCAAATAGTTTAGCGCTTGGATGGAAAACGTCCCTGAAAAATATACTTGCTTCCCTAAATGATCCACCGTCCTGGACTCCTTGTCCGGAAGGTGGGCCGAGGAACTTTCCTGAGCCAGTTCCCTCTTGGTGGCTGCCACCATAGCATCCACAGGGGAGCCCTTAAACCATGCCTGTCTGACCAAGGGTGGAGAAAGAATCTTGTCTGGGCGTTTAGGTATCGGCTCTATAGTGTCAGGCTCCTTCCATGCCCACGTGGTGATAAGATCCACTGGCGGGGACACCCAGGACGTAGATGGGGCCGTGCCAAAAGCCTCCAGGAACACTGATTCATCCGTAGAAGGTTTTGGGGCTGACCAACCTCCCGTCTGGTGGAGGATCTCCATGATGTCTCCAAAGGAGACATCCTCGGGAGGTGACCTGGGGGAACCTTCTCCTTCATCTAAATCAGTGTCTTTTGTCAAGGACTCAGGGGAGTCCAGGTGCCTCCTTTTGCATGTGTGCTTATGCGGACCCCCTTCAGTGAGACTCTGAAGAGGGCTCGTGAGCCTCGGGGGGGTTCCTCCAGGGGAACCGCCTGGGGCTCCTCTAGCACGGGCTGTCCCTGAGACAAGCTGAAGGGAGTTGTAACCAAATCCAAGGGAGTCTGGGCGGAATCCAAGGAAATAGGCTGGGGTCTTGATCCTTGGGAGAGAACCCTCTCCACCACGTCGAACGCTGATGGAGAGCGCACCTCCTTAGCACCTAACAAGGAGGAGGCTCTGACCTGGTCCACTGTGAGGATCGGGGCTGAGGCTAGGGTAGCCTGAGCTCCAAAGGAATGGCTCGGATCCAACAAAGTCAGAGCCAAAGACACCTCCATCCCTTTGGGTCTGACTCCGAGAGCTGGTCGGATCCGAGGAACTCAAGGTAATCGCTGGAGTCAAGGTTGGAGGAACCATCGGCACCGAATCAATAGCTCCGAAGATCCTCCATAAACCCCAAAACCGCAGGCCGGATCGGGGAAGGAGAAATCGGATGAAAGAAGAGCATGGAGGTCCCCCCCTCCAGAGGGAAAGGGGCCTGGTAAGACTCCCATCTGAATTTGGGTCCGAATAAATCTCCTCATCATCCTGTCCATATCCATTTCAGAGAGACTTCGAGTCGAGCACGAGGAAGTGACCGACTCAGATCTGGCTGGTCGCTGGGAGGATCTGGAGGAAGGCCTCAGCTCCGAAGGCTCCTAGGAGAATCTGGGGAAGTGGAGCCGAGGAGACACAGGTCTCGATACCTTGGAAAGAGGGCTAGGGAAGGACTCCCGATCTGGAGACCATTTACGAGGCCTATCCCCTTTCTTCTCTCTGTCTCTCCTGTCTGTATCTTTTCTCTTGTCTCTCCCTTTGGCATCCCCTTTAGCAGGTCTAGCTGGAGGGTGAGTCCCAGCCTGAGGGGGGGATTGGGCAGGAGGTACAGAAGCTGAGGCTGCAGAGTCCAACGTGGAAGCAGGGAGCAGGCCTTTAGCCACCAGTTTGGCCTTCCTATCCTTCAGGGCCCTCGGATTAAATCCAGCACACACACTGCACTGGACGGATAAATGGGCTATGCCCAAGCAAACAACACACAGAGTGTGACCATCCGCTGGTGAATGTTTATGGCCACACACTGTGCATTTTTTGAAAGTAGGTTTTGGCTGATCCAACATTTTTATACACACAGCCACACCTACCAAAACCCAACACATTATGACCATGCACACCCATAGGGAAGGGAAGGGCTTACACAATAACTACCTCACAAACTAAAACTTTTTTTTTTTTAACTGACGAACAAGCGTTTAAGGGGAGGAAAGGGAACTAACGAGAAACTTCCTCACTCACACAAGAAAAAAGCATCCCAAAAGCACTTACAAAAACCCTAAGGCTCAGAGCTACAGAGACCACGATGCTGATGCACGAAGCGGCAAATGAGATCTGGGGGAAGGTAGGAGATGGTGATGGGTTATGGGTAAGGGGGAGGAGCTTGGAGCTCGGAGCAGATGCTTGTAAAGTTGCCGGCTCGGATCCAATATGGATCCGAATACCCACAGGTTGCAGATAAAATAAAGTTAACTACTTCAGATCCTGCATTTAGGCACATACCTTCTTGCTGCATGTCCTTTCTCTCCACAATGATTATAGTGCATCTTGTCACAATCATTAATTAAATTAGAGAAGTCCCCATAAAAAAAAAAAAAAGATTTAAGGTAGCCAGCATATTTTAATGCCCTCTATGACTAGCCACAAAAATAACACTTGGCCAGTGTTTCACCATGATACATGTTTTCTGGTCTCTTAGGGCTCATATATACATACATAGATTTTATTAAGGCCATATAGTTGTGTCGATTTGGGAGTTTTCCTGTTTATGTATATAGTAGGTTTATATATAGTTGGTTTGAAATGTTTTTGTGCATTTAAAATGTCTCTGTGTGTTTAAATCTTATGTCATGTGATTATTTAGTAATTTATGGTTGTATATTTAAATGAGTAATTTGTGGAGATTGTTACTAGCATCTGATGAAGAAGCAGGAGCTGCAAAAGCTCTTATGAGTTGTGATTAAAATAGTTTTTTATACTGGAATATTCAACCGTATCCGAGTCCCTTTGTCTTGTTGGAATATTTTGCTATTATATTTTTATTGGGGTCTGCTATCTTGATAGGTTGGTGGTTGTTTTTATTTTTCTTTAAACTCTAGATAACCTTCCAACATCTAAAGGGTGAAAACCGTTTTAGAACTCTGACAACTTTTTTTTTTTTTTTTTAATTTTTGAGTACCGACTTCTGCTGCTCTCCAAAGGGACTGGTACTGTACAGCTGACTTGAGAATGGGAGAAGTCTTTCTTTTTGTAAATGTAGTTTTACAAACACAAATGCTTGTGATATTGTGATATGTAAGTAAATGGCATAAACACTAGGTAAAAATGATCTTTAAGAAAATCAGCCTCATGCAGTGTAAATTGACAAGGGTTTTGAGACCCAAAACCATTAAAATGCACTATTCCTTCTACAAGTTTAACTGTTAAAAATGAGTGTAGCATTTTGAGTTTTACATGCTGGGAAACTGTAATAACTTAGCATAAGACAATAAATTCATTTTAGTACTATGACTTTTGGTTCCTGTGCAGATATATAGTGCCCCTTGTGAAAAAAGGGTAGTATCTTTAAATGTGTAATTTCTTAAACATCCTGAAGTAGATCTTCATGGAATATATGCAAATAATCATAAGGACATACCAGCGTTTCAGCTACATGTCTTCTGAAAGCCCATGACTTTTTACTTTTTAAGTCTTTATTGGTACATTTAGGCCAATAAAACGAAACTTCACTTGCTGTATACATGCAAGTTTCAGCCTTTTTACGACCTTGTCAGAACAGCATAAGTGGATTGTTTGGCTATACCTTAGAAAGACTATTTTAATATTCAGGTGCAGGCACAGTCCTTTTCTATTCGAAAAAGGATGCATATACAGAAAACTCTCAGTTAACTGGAACTCAATCAACCAGAACTCTCAAGCAACCAGAAAAAAAAAATCAAAGAAATACAGTACAATTTTCATGTGTTGCACTTTGTCCCCCCCCGCCCAGCAGAAACATACCTTATATTTTTAGAGTTTTAAAAAGGAAGATAGGAATAAATTCCCTCTCCCCCCAACCTAAGGACAAGTCAAACCAAACAAATAGTATAGGGTGCAATGTTATTCAGACCTATTTTTAATTGTGACTCCTAAGCAACCAGAAACTACAGTTATCTGGCATCTACCAATCCCCATGGGTACCAGTTAACTGAGAATTTACTATACAACCAGGCAGATGCCTTAGAGGAATCAATGCCTTCTGCCTCATACTTATACTTATTTTATTTTCTCTGGATACATTTCAATAAATAGCCATTTGTGTTACGATGTGGTCATTATGTTGACAGTTCATAACCAAGTCATGCAGGTAATTCTTAAAACTCTTAAAATGTTGTCACTTTAAATCTACATATGTTCTTAGTTTCAGGTCTATCATGTAAATTTGACTTTCTTTTAATACAGTTACAAATTATTTTTTTGCTTACAAAAAACTGTATGGCAGCAGCACAGCCATTACTGGCTTTAGAATGATCAATGATGTTTAACTCAAAACAAACATTATTAAGATGCTCATTTCATCATGTCCTTCATTGCACTCATCTTAACTAGTACAAATAGTTTCGCCCCAACTTGTACATGTTGCGTTAAAAATAACAGATTGCCCTGGATATCAAAAGAAACCATTAAACTTCAAAAACTAAGGGACAAAACCTGGTATCAATACCAAAAAACAAAAGAAGATAAAACTCTGCTAGCATACCAGCAGCTCCGCAATCAAAAAAAAAAAAAAAAATAACTCAAACTAGGCAAAAAACATATTACATAACTATGCAAAACAAATATGAAAACAATCCCAAAAAGTTCTGGCAAGCAATTAACTCACTCCTCACCCAGGTAAAGCTACAACCCCAGAACCAACAACCAGTAACCAAAGCGTGAGTATTGCCTCACAAATCAACACCTACTTTATAAACACCATCCTTCTCCTTAGTTACAGGGAACAATTCCACCCCTCTGTTTCTTCCACCTAATGTGGAAACTAAACTTTTTTGACCCCAAACCTGTCCCAACTAACACCATAAGAGGAATGCTGAAAAAAATGAAACCTTCTTCCTTAGCAGCTGACCAACTCCCCAATAAGTACCTCAAACTGTCAGCTGATGCCATAGCTCTGCCTATCTCTATTCTGGTAAATAGGTCTATAGCAGAACAATATGTCCCAAAATTATGGAAAATTTCCTATAATCACCCCTCTGCATAAAGGAGGAACATCAACAGAATTAAACAATTATAGACCCATAACCATCCTTTCCCCCCGTGTCAAAATTCTGGAAAAATGTATCCACACTCAATTACTACAATACCTGTTATCTCGTAACCTTATCTCTCCCTCCCAACATGGTTTCAGACCAAACAATAGCACCACCACAGCCCTAATTAATTTCTCTAACACCATCAACCAACTGAGAAATTCAAACCAGCAAGTAGCATTAATCTTCTTAGACATATCAAAAGCATTTAACACGGTCTCCCATCAGAAAATCCTTAGTACTCTTGCCTCACTAAACCTATCAAAGACTTCCCTCTCCTGGTTCCTAAGCTATCTTTCTGACAGACAACAAGCAGTACGATGGAAATCTGAACTCTCACCACTTCTGCCTGTCTCGGTTGCAGTCCCCAAGGGTCCATACTAGGACCCCTTCTTTTCACCATCTTCTCTAATGATCTAGCCTCATCCACAACACACGCTGAAGTCGTTCAGTATGCAGATGATTCAACTTTAATCTGCTCAGCAGATACCTTACCAGACCTCCAAATAGTAGCCCAACAAGCTTTTAATGATATAGAAACATATCGAAGTAAATCACAACTAATCCTCAACCCCAAAAAGACACAGTTAATGCTATTTACCAGTAGCGAACAATCACCGACCACCTCTCCTTTCACTATTCTCTCAGCAAACAACACAGTCATCCAACCAGTTGAGCATACAAAACTCCTTGGAATGACAACTGACAATAAACTCAGATTTAGCCACCACAATTAAGAAAGTTCACATCAAACTTAGCTCACTGTACAGAAGCAAGCCATTCCTCAATGACAATACCAGACTAGCCATATCCAGAACCCTTCTCCTCTCTACACTTCCATATGCTTTCCCCCTCTATACCAACTTAAAAATCAGACTTAACCAAACTGGAAACTTGCTACAACAAAATAGCCCATTTCGCAGCCAACCTTCCCCACCAAACCCACCACTGTATTGCTCTACATAAATTAAATTGGCTTGAGCTACCTAACCTTCTTCATCTCTATCAACTTAAATTCACACAGTATCATCTTCCATCCTGACAGTTGCCCCATGCCTCGAGGAACTTGTTCTTCCCTACTCATGCCCACGAAGTCTAAGATCTGCAGACAGAAACTTTCTCACAGTAAACAAAGCTAACAACACTCACAGTGAAGTCCTATTCTCAACTCAAATAGCCAAATTATGAAAAACTCTACCCCACACCCTCCAAAACACACCTGAATCTACCAGTTTTAAACTACTATTTGAACATCTATCCAAGAACTGGCATCACCTTCGACCTGGTCATTACTTACATGGGCGGACGTTGCTCTACACCAATAGTCAGCTCCTCCCTGGTTAGATCCGACCACAAACTAATCACCTTGGAACCCCCCCACCCCCCGCAAATGTAACCACCATGAAAAACTTCTCCAAAACTAACTTTGGGCTCCTAAAAACAGAGGTGGCTAACTTCATGACACCCATGCAAATGAAATGGTTGCGTGACCACAGAATCATACACCAATGCACTGTACGAACACATACACAAATGCATGGATCTCGCCATACCCAATAGAATCAAGACGCTCTCCTCCAAAAAAAGGAAGCCAATCTGGTGGTCCCCTGCCATAAACAAACTCTACGATAGGAGGAGGAAACTAATGTGGAATAAGGTGAAGTCCCAAGACTGGAAAAACTCTCTTATCAGCCTCAACAAAAAGTTGAGATCCCTAATCAAATCATCTAAAGCTAGTTATGAAAACAGAATTGCAGCAGATAGTAAAGACAACCACAAGGTCTGCTGCAGTTATGTAAAGAATCTTCACAGCAATATCCAGATTTGCTCTGAGCTACTGCACAACGGTAACTCCTATACAGAGCCAACATATATTGCCACTATACTGGCCGACAGATTCTGTGCCAACTTTACCCCCCCCCCCCCCAAAGGGCCAATCACAATACCAGTAGATTGCCAGGCACCCAGTATTACGACTGCACAGGTTAAAACAGCACTGTCCAAGGCCAAGAATACAACTTCTATGGGACCTGACAACATCCCTGGTTGTGTTATACATGAACTACAGAGTGAACTGGCACCTCACCTGTGTGCCCTGTTCAATCACAGCCTCACCTCAGGCTTTGTTCCTACCGAATGGAACACTGCTACAGTCATCCATCTCCACAAAGGATGAGTGACTACAGACACTGGGAACTACTGCCCCATTAGCCTGACAAGTCTGATATGCAAAGCTATGGAATGCATCATCATGGACCTAATAGACAAGGATACAGGGAATCTTCAAACTCTGGATCCCACACAGTTTGGTTTTGTGAAGGGTAGATCATGCCTGCTCAACTTGGTCGACTTCTTTGAGTCAGTCACCAGAGCTGTGGATGAAGGCAAGGTGGTTCATACAGCCTACCTTGATCTGGCCAAGACCTTTGATACCATTCCCCACTCAGGAATCACAGAAAAACTCAATAAGCTAGGCATCAACACCTATATCATTAGGTGGGTTGCAAATTGGCTCACAGACAGAACCCACAGTGTGAAAGTAGCTGACTCCAAGTCAGACTGCTGATCTGTCACAAGTGGAGTCCCACAGGGTTTGGTCCTGGTTTCTCTGAAGTCCAGGCCAACATGAAGGGGCTCTGGCTGAAAAGTTCACAGACGACTGCATGTTGGGAGCCATTACTAACTTCCCCAAGGTATGTTGACATCCTACAGAAAGGCCTCAATGAGACCAAAGACTGTTGTTAGAACCATGGCCTTAAGCTCAATGCCAAAAATGTGTCGTCATCCCCTTTGGGAAAAACCTGGCTCGCATGAATTACCACATTGATGATAGTCCACTGAACACAGAAGGAGTTATAAGAGATCTGGGAACACAGGTTGACAGCAACCTCTCTTTTGACCACCACATTGCCACTGTGGTCTGAAAGTCCTTGTATGTGGCACATCTCATTACTAAGGGTTTTGCATCCAGGAAGAAAGGGGTCATTGTCTCCCTCTACTCTTCCTTCATTAGGCCAATCAAAGAGTACAATGTCCCATTTGGCATGTACCTGACTAGACACCTGCAACAACTGGAGAGGCTGCAAAAGTACCTCACAAAGAGGATCCTAGGCGTTAAACACTTGTCCTATATGGACAGACTCAAAAAACTCCAACTATTCTCTGTCTCACATCGCCTACTTAGAGATCTCTGCTTGACTTACAAATCCATTTCTGATCCAGCTCTGTTAGAAATGCTACATCTAAGTAATCCCAATCCCTCCACACCACACGCTCCAGAGACCTTAACCTCATTACCACAATCAACAGAACAAGCTGGAGGGACAGGTTCATAACGCAGAGACTGCCCATGCTATGGAAAAGACTTCCCATATAATGTCAAACAGAGAACCTCACTGGCCCTCTTCAACAGAAATCTTGATGAGTGGATGGGAAATAGAAAATTCACACCGGGGATCAATCCAGTGGCTCTACTCAACAGAGGCACTGGAAACTAAGGTCAGGTGGCACAATGCCAGGGTAATCCTAGTGGGCTTCTGGCCCAGTCGGACTTTCCCGGTAAACAAATGTAAATAAATAAATGTATAGTGCAAACTGCTGAAATAATGCAGAATTCCTAAATTTGGGCATGACTTTTTAACTGTACCTTATTTCTGCAATCAGTATGGTCCTCTAATTAGAAGGAGAGCACTGTGTTTCTTGTTTACCAGTAACTTATATTTGCATTTCTTTCTTTAAGTATTTCTGCAGCAAATTCCATCATTCAGTAATATCTATCTGTATATCTACATATATCTATCTGTATACATACATATATATATATATATATATATATATATATATATATATATATGGATCTAGGACACTTGATCGAAAGACCAACTGTCTGAATCCAACCCTACCGAACACCGTTTACCGAAACTGCTTTCACCAAAAAAGCAGTTTCGGTAAACGGAAAGTAAAACACACACACACATACACAAAAACAAAAAAAACACACACCATGTTTACGCAGGGGGGCTTCACCCCCCCCCTGCACCCCCAATGTGGGGGGCTCCAGCCCCACACACCCCTACTTTTATATATATATATATATATATATATATATATATATATATATACACACATATGTATAATCTAAGTGTATTTGAATATTGTGGAGAAAGTAGTAATAAGGTACATGAGTTACAGAAAAAAACTTGATAGCAAGAAGAATACTACAGGCTAAGAAAGGTCAAATGAAGGTGGAGAATAATAGGGTAAAAAGATTTAAAGATGGGGATATAGAAGGAAATAAGAGAGAAGTAAGGTTAGGCACTAACAGTAGTAAGAGAAATAATGGGCGAATACTAGACTGCAAGGAGAAATGAGTATGGAAGATAAAGGCAGACAGAATGTGTCTGTAAGAGAAATAATATACGAAGAAGAAAATAAAAGGGTTGGTTTAACCTGGAGAAAGGCGAGTACAGAGCCTGAAGTTGAGAAGGTATTCTTTTAGGGTATGCTTAAAAAATAGGACTTGTACGTGTTGATATAATATCCATAGGAATCTTGTTTTGGTTATTATGCAGGAGCATAAACTATGTCACGTCATATATTTTTTAGGTTTATGGGTTTCAAGAAGCTGTTTCTCAGATGAGCACAGTGAATGGTTAGAAAGGTACTGTTTGAGAATATTACTGATGGATGGACACTGGAAAGAATTATACATCATTTTGTGGGCAAGCAGAAGTTGAGTGTACTTGAGGTAATTGGGCAACTCAAGTTAATGTTTTCAAAGCAAAGCAGTGATGACTTTTATATGATAAATCAGTTGCAAATCTAGCTATCTTGTAATAACATAGTTCTACTTTTGGGATGAGGGAGATATGAATATTGTTAACAATTGGTGAGGCATACTGTAGAGAAGGAAGAAGGTATGTGTTGGACAGTGTGATTCTGGAGGAGTTGGTGAGGAATGTATTTGAATTGTAGAGCATATAGAGATTTTGATGTGTTTTTTAATACAGTTTTGTATATGAAGATCACATTTCAGTTGATTATTGATTGCGGCATCTAGTAAATTAGGATGAGATATGACTTCTATATCTGTGGGATTGAGAAAAGTTATTTTCATGCTGTTTTTGAGAGATGTTAGAGATTTAGGGAGAAACAGTAGGGTTTTACTGGGATTTAATAAGAGCTGGATTTCAAAGAGATGGATTGGACAGCTGAATGTTATAAAGCAGTGAAATTATTCAAAGAGTGTGTCCTAGGCAGCTATCTTGTAACCATTCTGGACTATCTGCAAAATGGCTAAAAGAAGGAAAAATCACAATTCATTTAGCAATCTACTTGAAAAGAGTTTGATCAGCAATGATTAGCAAGTGTTAGCTGTTCTCTCCCTGGATCGAAGGAAACTACAATTATTTCTTCAAGAAATTGTGTATACTCTACAGACAGAATCCGAATGGGCAGTGCAATACTAGACTGCAAAGAGATCTTTCTTCCCTAGTCTTAAGCTCTGTGAGGAAAACATAAAGCTGAAAGGCCAGGTTTAAGGACAATTCTGACACTACTTTTGCAAAAAATTGTGAACTGGTGCTAACGGGCATCTAATCCTTGTGAAAGAACAATTACGGCTCCTACATTTAAGGATATGACGCTCTGACATCCTTTGTGCAGCAGTGATGGCAACTAAGAGTAACCTCCTCAAACAGATGAACATCACAGTCGCTGAACCGGCAGGCTAGAGATAAGAGACAGACAAGCCTGCCAAACATGAAACTTAAGTCCCAAGGGGAAGGGCTCTTTAAAGGAGTACAGAGATGCAGAACCGCTTTAAGGAAGTGCATGATCAGTTGGTGCTGGCCTCAGTCCTGTTCTTGCAAAGGTCAGTATAAGCAGAAATCCCAGAGATTTTCATCCACACTCAAATAATATAAGTGCCAGCATTAAGTCTGAAAAAAATGCAAAATAACTAAATCATGAGGCACAGACACATTATCTGTCCAAGTGAAGAATCTCTATGACTTAGCAAGATAAACAGGGACTCTTTGCAGAAACAAAAACACATCTGATCCTACAAACACCAAGCTAAAAACAAATGAAGAAACTAAACAACTGCACTTAACCATTACCATAATAAAGTATTCCTACTCTGTGGAAAAGGGGATATTGCACCCCACATTGCTCTTAATACATTAACTCTACAATTACACAACTCTTCAGAAAGGCAAAACAGTTAGAACGTTAAAAACAATTCCTTATTCATGTTTCCAGCAGTGTTTCTGAAAGCCAAATAGTAAAAGGCCTTCTGCAACGTATAAGGTGAAGCTTCAAATGAACCATCCCATTACCCCAGCACCGAGTCCAACCATAGTGAGAAAAAAATAACTGCCACAAATACATAAGTGCCCCAATACATATTTTATACATATAGTTTGGTGTTTCAATATTTGCTGTCTGACATTCAGGGACTTAACAAGAAAGCTTGTGACAATGCATCCATAAATGTGACAAGTGGAAGGTAAGGGTCTAAACACAGCCATGTCCTAAAATGCAGCCAAATGTCATGCCAGCCAGGAGGAAAGTAAAACATGAATACACACACCATAGCAGACATCCAATCAGTAGAACCATTGCTGCAGAATGATTCCTTATTCATGGGAAATAGCCATAGGCAGACATCCTTCGGGCTTGATTTCCAGACATCCCCAGAATGGTTCTGGGCTCTTCCCGTCAAGGATGGTGGTCACATAAAGCTAAAAGGGAGGGAGCGGCCCATTCCACTTCCAGTTCTTTTCTAGAAGGATTGCTACTAGCAAGTATGCCTTCTTTATGGCCAACGCCCACATCTCAAACTTAAAAGGCACAGAGAACCTAATGAAACTGTTCCCAGGTCCTACGGAGAAGGTCTTTTGGTTAATACTCTAGGGGTACTGACAGTTCCCTTTTTCTATGTTTCTGATTTCAGTCACTTCTTTATCTCATAGCAGCTGCGACATGGCCACTAACCACGGAGAAGCTGTGTGGAAGCTTATACTGCAGCAGTGATCACACCAAGGAAACATACATTTTTATGGTGAATGTACTCATACAGTTGAACTATGTTCTTGAAAAAAGCTAGGAATTCTTTTGTAAAGCACTCACCAAAGAATCAAAAGGAAACCTGCTTTCATAATTTTGGGCTGTTAGCTTCAGGGATGACTCTGCTGCTGTGAGGGTTTGTACTAACACACTACATCATGTTACTCTCACTGAGATCCAGCTGCAAGGCCTAACTTTATAGGTTCATAGGTTCGTACTAGGCTATCTGCCCTAGGGCATTTATAAGCCTAGCCAGAGTGTGTGTGGCTTTCACCACCCCTTAGGAAGAGAATACTACGCCCATTTAGGGTTTAATTTACTGTGCCTCTGTCTAGTAGTGACACAGAGATGACCCCCGGGGTAAACCTACGATCTCCCATCCACTCGTCAAGACCTCTCTTGAAGAGAGCCAGTGAGGGGCTCTGCCTAACATGGACTGGGATTCTGTTCCAGAGTTTAGGGAGCCTCTGGGTTATGAATCTGTCCCTCCAGCACGTCCTATTTATTTCTGTGTTGAGGTTTAAATCTCTTGCTCTTGTGGCTCTGATGGATTTGGATTTTCTGAGGTGGAGCATGTCCATTAATTCCGGATTGGACATGGCCTTGTACGTCAGGCATAGATCACCTCTGAGTAGGCGGTATGCGACTGAATAGAGCTGGAGTTTCTTCAGCCGGGCAGCATATGACATATGTTTGAGACCCTTTATCCTCTTGGTGAGGAACTTTTGGGGTCTTTCCAACTGCTGCAGGTGTCGGGTAAGATACATCCCAAATGGGGCATTGTACTCAATCATGGGCCTGATAAGAGAAGAGTACAGGGGCACAATGACCTCTCGATCTAGATGTGAATCCCTTCATGATAAGGTGGGCAATATAGAAGGTCTTCCTAACCACTTTGGCAATGTGAGTGTCAAATGAGAGGTTACTGTCAACTTGGGCCCCTAGGTCCCTGATTACCTCTTCCGTACTTAATGGATTACCACCTATGTGGTAATTTGTGGGTACCTTGTTTTTCCCAAAGGGTATGACTATACATTTTTTGGCGTTCAGCTTAAGGCCGTGGCTCTGGCACCAATTATCCGTTTCTATGATACCTCTCTGAAGGATGCTTGTGTCCGCTGGAGTATCAATTATGGCGCCCAGTTTGCAGTCATCTGCGAACTTTGTCAGCCACAATCCTCCTATGTTTGCCTACACCTCGGAAAAATAAATGCCGAACAAGAGGGGTCCCAGGACTGAGCCCTGTGGGACACCGCTTGTGACTGGCTTAGAGTCTGATATGGCTCCAGCAACTCTGACCCTGTGGGTTCTGTCCTTGAGCCAGTTTGCAACCCATCTTGTGACATATGGGTTTACATTTAAGCTGGTGAGTTTGTCTATGATGCCCGAGTGGGGTATTGTGTCGAAGGCATTTGCAAGGTCAAGGTAGGCTGTGTGAACTGCCTTACCCTCATCAATGGCTTTAGTGACTGTTTCAAAAAAGTCGACCAAGTTCAAGAGGCAGGATCTGCCCTTGACAAAGCCAAATTGGGTAGGATCCAATGTCTGTAGGTCCCCAATGTCTTTGTTTATGAGTTCCATAATGATCCTTTCCATAGCTTTGCAGACCAGGCTCGTCAAGCTTATGGGGCGGTAATTACCAGGGTCCGTAGAAGCACCGCCTTTGTGGAGTGGGACCACTGTTGCCGTACGCCACTCTTTGGGTACGTATCCTGTAGTAAGGCTAAGATTAAACAGCAGCCTTATGTGTGGGTTTAGTTCCTCTTGGAGTTCATGTAGCACACAGCCTGGGACACCGTCCGGTCCCATTGATGCTGTGTTTTTAGCTTTAGAGAGGGCGGCTCTCACCTGGGCATCTGAGATGTTAGGGAGGCTACACTCTGCTGGGATAGATATTTCTCCTTTTGGGGGGGAGGGGGGGAGGAGACATTTGCACTGAACCTGTCTGCCAGAATGTTGGCAATGTCTGTGGGTTCAGTGTATTTTGTGTCATTTTGGACTAACTCTGAGCATATCTGGGAGTTTCCACCCAGGTTTCTAACATAGCTAAAGAAGGCCTTGTGATTGTCTTTTGTGTCTTTTGCAATTTTTCTCTCAAAGTTGGCTTTGGATGACTTTATGAGTGATCGTAGTTTTTTGCTAGTACTGATCAGAGATGCCTTCCCTTTTAGGGATTTTGCTCTGTCATGTAGTAGCTTCCTCCTCCTGTTGTAAAGTTTGTTAATGGCTGGGGTCCACCAGACCGGGCGCCTGCCTCTGGGGGAATGGGTCTTGGTTTTATTTGGGATTGCATGATCCATGCATTCTTGAAGGTGCCCGTAGAAGGCATTTATAAAGGATTCAGCAGTGTGGGTTGTGGTTTCCACTGGCCCAGGGCCGGGCCTTGAAGGATACCACTTCAGTCTTAAGAAGTGTGAAGTTGGCTTTTGAGAAGTTCTTCACTGTGGTCTTTTGTGCAGGGGGTGGGGGCGGGATGTGGATTTCCAGTGAGATTAATTTATGGTCTGATCTCACCAATGAGGGGTACACTTCCGGTATGGAGCATTTTGCCCCCATGTTTGTGATGATCAGGTCTAGTATATTATCTCCTCTTGTGGGAATGGTAACTAGTTGTTCCATCGCATTTGAGTTTATGAATTCTAGGAACCTTTGGGCTAGGGTGTTCCATGAAGTCCTGCTGTACTGTGCTATGCTTTACTTTAATTCACGGTGACACATTGAAATATCCACTGTTAATTAGTTCACCTGTAAAAACGCTGCGTTACACTATGGCATAGGATACTACTTATAACATGTGCCTGCTGTGGTGATATCCTGGTAATTGTGCTGTGTATATAGCTTTTTAAACTTTGTGCACTTAGGATGCATCTCCACTGGTACTGTATTGCATACTTCTCTGCTAGACGCCTTTTGCTATGTTGCACTGCATATGTACTGTGGCATCTCAGACTGCCTGTATATCACACTACATTCCACTTTTACTGTTGATTCTGGTATCTGAGCTCACCTGTTGAGATGCCTTACTACATTGTTGTCACATACAGCTTCATACTGCACTGTGTCTTAACACAATGTATTTTAGTTGCTGTTGTATTGTTTTAAGTATCAATGCTTCTTTTGGGTGGCTTGGTACTCTTGTATTCTGATACCTGGCAACCTGGTACTGTCATATTTGGCTGTTGCACTGTTGTAAATGGCAGTATTTCTACTAAGTGGCTTGGTACTCTGGCATTCAGGTACACTGGCACAGTCAGTGCTCTGGAAGTCTGTTTAAAGACTCGAAGATTCTGTTGTTAAGGACTACTTGTATGCACTGCATATCTATAGACTCAGTTGCTCTAAGTCAGTGTACACCCTCCCCATCTCCCTTGAGGGTAACCCCATGTGGCATATGTCCTTCTCTCGTCGTCTTATGCAGAAAACATTTACCTTTCCTTGCTCTACATCTTACCCTAGCTACCATGGGACCACAGTCTGTCTTTACTCTGTCTACTGCCAGCCTGCTAGCACTAGACATCCTTAGGCATTGTACAAAATGACTTACAGGTTTTTGCTAAGTTTATGGCCAAGGATACCATTGGAACGCTCAGACACATCACACACTACTACCGTGAGTCTAAGAACATTCCCCCATTAAGCAGATTTTTCTCCATCTATCTTGGGTAAAAATTTGCAATCATCTATCGGGTTATCTGGACTGGTTTTAAAGGCTGCTGGGAAAGCATTCTGCTTGATATAGAAGGGAAACCTATTCCAGACTGGAGGGATACATTGTGCACCTATCAAGCTGTCTGATGCTGTTGATACTGTAGCACATTTAGATTTCTAGAATTGGTGTTTGCTTTACCACTGGTTCTACTTTGGTGAAGGAGTTCAAACAATGATAGGCTGTTAGTGGCATGGAAGACTAAGCAGAGATCACCCCTCAGGAATCTGTACAACACAAAGTTAAGGTTACAGCTTTTAGTTTATCACAGTAGCTAAGGGGACAGAGACCTGAGATCCTTTTTAATGAAGAAACACTGAGGTTTAGGTGTTTAGTGAGGTAAATGCCTAAAGGATCATTATAGTCAATGATAGACCTAACAAGGTATAAATAATGTGGGACTATAACTTCCTTGGGCATTGAGGAAATATCACAAAGGACAAGATGTGCAAAACAGATTTTTTTTTAGCAAAAACAAACATGGTGATCAAAGCAGAGTGAGCCTTTTATCAATACAGGTATCCAAGTGCCTCAAGGCTGTGTCAGACCTAAGTGAAATGTTATCTACATGATAACCAGTAGTGATGCTAGATTTATAAAAGCAGTTATGTTGTACGCCTTGCTGTTGAGGGTAGTCCCATGATTAATATAAGTATCTGCTTCTACCATCAGGTAGACGCTTTAGATTAATTTGTACATGCACAAATAGATTGTGAAATAGTTTCTTTCAAACTGCCATAAATTTTTTGAACTCTGGAAATTCCTAGTCTGATATAATTTTTTTCTAATGAAGATGGTGGTAACTAGATTTGTCAGAGTGTAATATATTATTATGTATGGTATTATATAACAGTCTAATTAGTTAAGTTCAAGTGCTCATAAAAGGTAACTGAAACACAAATCACACTGGTCACAATGGAATAACGTTCTTTATTAGCATCAGACTGTATTCAAACCATAAAAAACAGTCATTTATATACAGCTTCCAATTAAAATCACAATTACTTAATTGCATCCAATAAAAACATTACAGGCTTGATCTAAGCATGGGTGCATGTACAATATAAAACACACAATAAAATATATAAAAAATCATACATATATATGAATGTGTAAGACAGTCTAGTTATTATTATTATCTGCATAAGATGTATATATGTTAGTAATTCATACCATCTAATCACTTAAAGGTATGCATGTAACACTATAAACTGTCATCTACTTAGGAGGTATAATCTAATGTAAGCATGCTACCAACACAAAAACGTTCACAATTGATGTCGGACCATTGTAAAATCTGACAACTGTGATTAACCAAACTGTGTAAGCACTGTCTGTATGTTAATCTTGTTGTTTAGACCAGGTGGGTGATCTGCTCTAAGTCGAATTATCCATCTAAGCTCCATTTCCAATGTGTAACCCTCCAAATCCCCACCTCTAGGACTGGTTTGAACCTAATTAGTTAAGTTGTTGTTCTTAGCTAGCAGTATTTTGTTTTGCTTTATTTGTTTTATTTGTGTTGTATCATTATGTTATTTACTTATTTACTTTATTTTAATGCACCAAAAATAATTTTGTTGCATTATACAATGACAGTGCTTGAACTTGATCTGTCCCTTGCTGAAGAATCTATGTATCAGAATGGGATTCAATGTCAATCATTAAAAATCTTAAGTTAGCCACAATCCCTTGATCTTGGCTTTTGTGTCAGAGAAGTTTATACTAAATAAGAGAGGGCCCAAGACAGAGTCCTGTGTGACATTGCTAATGACTTTCTTCTGCTGAGAGCGATCGCCTCAATCCTTAACAATATGGATTGTGTCAGACAGCCAATTACCTATCCAACAAAGTATGCATGGTTTAATGTTGAGCTGGGTGAGTTTGTCAATAATCCCAGCATGGGATATAATGTTGACAGTCTTTGCAAGGTGCACATAAGCAGGTGTAGGCTGTATGTCAGTTATCTATGGTCTCAGTAATCCTTTTGAACAACTCATCTGAGTTGCAAAGGCACAATAGTACAGTTGTGTACACTTACCATAAATGTAGATGTTCCAGTGTATTCACTGTTGCAGTCATCACATTTGGGTTATCGGCTTGCAGTAGCCATCAGTCGGCCTGATTATCAAGTCTTGGGTCCTGCATCGGTTGCTATCTCATCTTCCGTGACGTCAGGTAGTCAGAGGTACAAAGCATGCAGCCAACGCCATTATATCAGTTTTTCTTGCCCCAGATGTCAGGTGCCCCCTAATGGGAAGCAATTATATATATATATATATATATGCAAGGTTATACCTCCAACAAAAAAGCAAGTACACCAAAAAGCTTTTAAGCATAGTAAAGGAGAATAGAGGTATAGCCAAAAGAAGTCAGGGGGCTGGAGGGAGTGTAAACAGGACTGCAACAGTGAATACACTCGAACATCTACATTTATGGTAAGTGTACACAACTGTACTATGTTCTTCATGTTTCACTGTTGCAGTCATTACATTTGGGTAGATTCCCAAAGCTAAAGAAGGGAGGAGGCAGTTAGAGAGCATTAGGACCAGCTATTAAGCCCTGCAAGACTGCAGTGGCAAATCCAACTCTGGATTTAGAAAAAATTGGCAAATGGTAATGCTTGGTGAAAGTATGAACAGAACTCCAGGCAGCAGTTTCTAGGATGTCCCTGGTAGGGACACCTCTGACAAAGGCTGCAGAGGTAGATGCAGCCTGGTTGAATGTGGTCTAATCCCCTGTGGGATAGGTTTTCCATGGTGCTTATAGCAGAAATTAATGCAATGGCCTATCCATTTAGAAATGGTTTGCTTTGAAATAGCCTTCCCCTCTGCCCCTGCAGCAAATGCCACCAGCAGTTTAGATTTCCTTTGAGGTTTAGTCCTGTCCAAGTAAAATCTAAGTTGTCTGTGCACATCTAAGGAGTACAGTATCCATTCCCCTTTGTTCTGTGGATTATAAAAGAAGGTTGGTAGATGAATGGACTGATTAAGAGCCACACTGGATACTACCTTGGGCATGACGGAGGGATTGGTCCTGAGGGTCACCCTGTCCTCATGAAAGATGATGAAAGGCTCCACTGCCATAAGGGCCTGTAATTCAGATACCCTTCTTGCTGAAATGATTACTAAAAGGAAGGCTGTTTTCCAAGAAAGGAATTTTAACTCTGCACTTGCAGCTGGCTCAAAAGGAGGAAGAGTGAGTTTTCCAATACAAAGTTAAGGTCCCATGTTGGAGTTGGGGCTCTCCTGGGTGGTCTTAAGTTTTTGGTCCCTCTGAGGAACTGCTTGAGCAGTGGGTGAGAGAAGAGGGGTGGTTCTGTGTTGTAATGAGCTGAAATGGTTGAGGTATGAATTTTGATGGAGGAAAAAGAAAGGCCCTTGTGAAGCATCTCAGTTAAGCACTGAAGAATCTGAGGTAAATTGGGTGCTGCTGTGCCCATCACTTGAGTTTGGTTCCAGGCATAGAATCTTTTCCATTTTTCAGCATAAGATTTTCTAGTACAAGGCCTCCTTGCCTCCAAAATGACATCCAGCACTTGTTTACTGAGGGATGGTAACGGAGAGATTAGGTAATTAGCCAGGCTGCCAGGTTCAGGGTTTGAAGCAGAGGGTGGAGAATCTGGCTCTCCTGCTGTGACAGCAGGGTAGGGGTCTGAAGCAGGTGCCAGGGAGCCAGCAGTGACACACTGCGCAAGAGGGGGTACCAGTGTTGGCGGAGCCAGTCTGGTGCAATCAGTATCGTCCTTGGTTTGTCCCGTTTGATCTTTAGTAGTACTTTGGAGAGAAGAGGCAGAGGAGGAAAGGCATAACTGATCGTTTTTTCCAGCTGAAGGACAGAGCAACCACTTTCCAAGCTTGTATGTGGGGAGTCCTTGTGCAGAATTTGCCCAGTTGGTAGTTCTGGGGGGAGGCAAACAGGTCTATATCTGGACCCCCCATTTATTTATAAACATGTTGAAAGTCTTTGGTTCCAGTCTCCACTCGTGTGGGTCCATGAAATTTCTGCTTAGTCCATCTGCCAGTGTATTTAGTTTTCCTGGCAGGAATTGAGCCTGTAGATGCACTTGGTAGCTCAATGCTGTGTTCCACAGAGCCATGGCTAGTCTGCAGAGGGGGTATGAATGGGTACCCCCCTGCTTGTTTATGTACCACATAACAGTGGTGTTGTCCGTACTTACCATTAATTGTCCTGGAAGAATGTGGTCCTTGAAGGCTGTCAGAGCATTGTGTACAGCTAACATTTCTTTTTGACTAATATGCAGGTGCATTTGACTTGGGTTCCATTTGCCCTGAATGCACTTCCCTGCCAGGTGAGCCCTCCCTGCATAGTCTGATGCGTCTGTTGTTAGGGTTTGGTCGGCAGAGGGTAGAGTGAATGGTAGTCCCTTGTTTTGGTGGCAGGCCTCTGCCCAGCAAAGGAACTCTAACTGTAGGCAAGGTATGATAGGAATCATTGCTTCTAGATCCTGAGAATGTTGACACCATAGGTTTTTTAGATACCATTGTAGTTTCCTCATATGCAGTCTTGAATATGGAATTAGTAGAATGCAGGAGGCCATGAACCCCAAGACTTGCAGTATTTGCCTTGCAGATAGCAGGATTTTTGTGGCCATTAGTTTGAAGTAAGTTGTCAAATGAATTTGTTTCTCTGACATGAGGAAAGCCGTCTGGGAAGTTGTGTTCAAGCTTGCTCCCAGGAATATAATTTGTTGACCGGATACACGATGTGATTTCTTTTCGTTTATGGTGTACCCTTGACAAGTTAGCACCCTTTGTACAAATGCCAGATGATTCAAAAGTATGTCCTGGCTTTCTGCCAAATTAGACAATCATCCAGGTATGGGTATATTTGAATATTTCTTTGCCTGCAAAATGCAATGACTGGAGCTAGGCACTTTGTGAATACCCTGGGTGCAGTAGATAAGCCAAAGGACAGTGCAGAGAACTGATGGTGCATGTAGCCTGCTTTGAAGCATAGGTATCTTCTGCAAGATTCCCTGATTGGGATGTGCAGGTAGGCTTCCTTTAAATCCAGTGTTGCCAACCAGGCATTCTTGCCTAGCTCAGGAAGCAACTGGTGAATAGTTAGCATCTTGAATTTTGGAATCACCAAAAAGGTGTTTAGGATAGAAAGGTCCAGGATAGGACGCCATGAGTTGTCTTTTCTGGGTACCAGGAAAAGTCTTGAGTAGAAACCTTGCCCCTTTTCCTCTTCTGGTACAGTTTGAATAGCCTTTATGCTTAAGAGAGAGAGAGTACTTGCTTTTGAGCCTCTGCCAACTGATTTGGGGGTAGTTCTGGCCAACCGTTTGGGGTTGGTAACGTGTGGAAGTGAAATCTGTATCCTTAGGAAACTATATTTAAAACCCATATGTCCTGGGTAATGAGGTCCCAGTTTTTTGCCTGCAGAGCAATCTTTCCCCCAAAGGAGCAGTCAGCTGAGAAGTGCTTGGAAGTTTTAAAGTTAAGTCATTGAGACAGCTTACCATAGGGGGGAGTCTTACTACTCCCTGATTTGGAAGTGGGAGCCCTCCCACTGCTTAGTCCTGTGCGTACCCTGGGACTGAAGCCTGGGTGCTCTGCTGGTTCTCGGTTTGGGCTGATAAGGTCTGGAAGAGGCAGGAAAGAACCAATTCTTAGAGGGCCAATGCCTACTAAATCTTGGAGGTTGTACTTGTAGGAAATCTTTAACAGTTTGCATAGATTTAGCTTTTTCCTCCATCTTTTTAAGAACTTCTTCTGCTTTGTTACCAAACAGGCAGTCCTGATTTAAGGGAGCATCCAGCAATTTAGCATGATCTGGCAAAGATTGCTCCTTAAGCCAAGCATGCCTTCTAAGTACAGACCCAGTGACAGTAAGTAGCCCTGCAAGATGCCTCTAGTGAATCAAAACCACAATGCAAAGTATGTTTTCCAACCTGTTCAGCAGAATGCATTAAATCCTGTAAATCCTTATTTTCAGCACAGTCAGGAATCAACATCATTTTCTGTTTAAGTAATCCAATAATATGCTGCTGATACTTTAACATATGAAACTGGCAGTTTAAGGCCCTAATGGCCAAGGCTGCTGAAGTGTATACCTTCTTACCCAATCTATCCAGTGCCCTGGAATCTCTATTAGAGGGGGTAGGAGTTTTGGCAGTAGTAGCCTTAATGCCCTTGGGTCCCTGTGAAATGGTCTCAGGATCCGCAGTAGGATTTTTAAACAGGAACGTGTGAGAGTCAGGAACCCTGTAATATTGATCAGGTTTTCTGGGAGCAGGAGGTAAAGAGTCAGGGGCCAAGCTAGATTCTGAAAAGACATCATCAACAATGTCTAGTACAGGAGGGATAGCTAAAGGTCTGTGTTGGGGCAAGAGTAAGAAATCCCTCAGCTTCTTTTTAGAATCAGAATAATCCTGGCTTTCCCAGCGAAAAGGCTCCCTAACAGTATGCAAGGTTTCACCAAAAGAGAAATCCTCTGGTGGGGGAAGCAGGGGGAATAGAGTCCTCTGCATCAGAATCCTCATAGTAGATAAGGGTAAATCCTGGTCATCAGAGGAAACAGAAATTTCAGAATCCTGGTCAGAAGTATCATAAGCAAATTCAGTTCTAGGTCTCTTAGAAGGAGAAGGTTGGCTTCCCTGATTAAAGTAATAAGATCTTCAGCCATTCTTATCATTTGTTTTTTAGGCATAGAGGCCTGACCATGGGATCTGGGCGTCGGTTTTCTAGGAATGGTTCAAGTTTTAGGCCTTGAAGAAGAGTTAGTAGGCCTGAATACACCCTCAGAAGCCGGTGCTTGCACAGCAGCTCAGGACCCATCCAAGGTAGAGACATCCGCAGGTTCCACAGCTGAAGCATCTTGCGGCATTACCGGACTCTGAATGGGTCTCAGTAGTGGCCTGCGAATCTGAAGTAGCGAGTATCAGGGGCTGCGAAAGCGCCTCACTGAGTACCGGCGAACTGGCGACTAGCTTAGGAGAAGTGTCGTCGGCAGCTTTGGACCTAGGTGGCCTGTCTCTGTCTTTATCTTTGCATTTTTTCGGAATGTCGGTAGTCAGATGGCTTACCAAAGACATATCTGGATAATTGAACTGAGTACCAAAATATTTAGAAGCGTAAATATACAGACGGCGAAATACTTTGTTTGTTGCTTAAATAAGGCACAAAACTGACAGCGAGGTACATCATGGTCAGGACCTAGGCAAGGAATACAGTACGAATTAAAATCTTTATGAGGTATTTGCTTTCCAGAAGAAATACAATTACTGATTTTTACTGACATCGGTTTAGAGCAAGAAAAAGTTTCCCCAATGAGGTTCTTAGCTTTAGTTGAAGACTTTGGTTCTGAAACTCGAAAATGAAAATTTCAGGAGTTGGCCGACCGGCACTTGCGAACTGCTTCTTCTTCAGGCACTGCACGGCAAGAAAGACTGATGTAATGGTGTCAGCTGCATGCTTTATACCCCTGACTACCTGACGTCATGGAAGATGAGACAGCAACCGATGCAGGACCCAAGACTTTGATAACCAGGCCGACTGAGGGCTACTGCAAGCAGATAACCTAAATGTGATGACTGCAACAGTGAAACACATCTGCCTTTTAAAAAGTCAAATTGTGTAATCAGGTATACAAGACCACCAACATCATTGTTTATTAGTTCAGTTACAAAATATTACCTACCCTTGCAAATACTAGCATGACTAACAGGCCTGTAAATTCCCAGGGCTAGCAGAGGGACAATCTTTATGCTAGGGCATTACAAAAGAAGTTTTCTACACCTTGGGGGTGTAACCAGTGGAAAGATTGAAGTTGCAGAGTTGATTGAGGAATTTTGTTAGGTGGAACTTAGAAACACTTCCCATCCATCATCCACAGACACTGTTAGGACACATGGAACTAGTATTTCTAATTTTGGAAAATACCAAAAGGACTTGACTCAAACTAATTTCAGAAGGAGAGGTGAAAGGGGAAACAGAGGGAAGTTTAAAGAAAATATATCAACAAGAATATAAGCAATGTTCTTAAGGTCAGAGATGAAGGAATCATTTGACATTAGTTCAGTACAGAATTGTTGTTTAGTTTTAACCTTCCAAATATAGCTAAAGACGGAAGTTGTCTTTTGGATTATCTGCATCTCTAATCTCATAGTCAGCACTGTATTACCTAACGGTGAGTTTAAGGGACTTACCAGATTTAAAGCCAGTTTATAATGATAAAGTCGACATCTTTTAGTCATGACCAAGAGCATTTTTTCCTTTTTCTTACAGCATTTGTTGATGTGGTATTTCTACCACAAGGGTTTAGCTTTAAACTTGCCATTATGGTTACTTTGGACTGGTACAGATGCCTCAATGCATCTTTCCAAGGGGCAGTAAAATTCTGAAGAGGAGGCAGCAGTTTTGGTACAAGGTTTGCTGTGGTACACCAGTTATGATTATCAAGAAGAGCAGTAAATAGCAAGTAATTGGCTTGGGAATAATTCCTGAATGTCGAGGGTCTATAAGGGGTCTGCCAAGCAAGTTTTCAGAGAAAGTCAGAGTGGGATAGTTAAATTTGACTAGATCTGACTAAGGAGGGAGTATCAAGTGGGGCGGTGCACTTGGTAGAAATAATAGTAACATTTCCCATGGATAGCAGAACAATTTTGTTAAATGTACTGGCATTTACAAAGTTCAGAAATCTCTGGGCATATTTGTTGTTGATGGTATTCTCAGTTTATGTGCAGACAGTGGAATGATATTTAAGTCAATGGTTATGCAGAGTGCTATCCATTTTACTGTTATCACCAAGACTATTTGGGAAAGGTGTACATAGTTGTTTAAATTGGAGCTTGCCCTCTCTATAAAGAATGAGAGTATACAGTATGTTCCCACTTTATAATAAATACCCAGCACTTAAATAAAATCCACTTACGTGAAATCATGGAAACATTCCTCCCAAAGCCTCTCAGGGATCACACAGCTAGAGACATCAGCCAAACAGTCATACCTCTACTTTCACATCTGCTTCCACTACCTGTAATCACATTAAACACATACATGCAGCCAACAAACCCACCCTACATAAGGGTCACATGAGTAGAGTGCCTAAACCACTGAGGTCAGCCAAGCATGCTGCCACCCAAGAAAAGTCCCTTGTCACAGGTACCTCAGCTGTCTGACAGATAGACATGCCAATCACAGAGTGTAAAAGGCTGGACTGACGGTCAGATCTGGGGGAAGAGCAGGGAGTTTGGTCATCATGACAGGCTTTAAATCCCTACCCCTAAATATGCACACAATCTAACCATTGCACATATGGGGTGAAGATCTCATGTAGTCCCACTGGGGGAGATAAAGTAAGATATGATTTTAATCTCTGTATATGTCTATAAGTCCAGGAAGAGACTACTCTTGAGCAACATCCAGCCATCAACATGAATAATGCCACAACATAAATAGGAAGTAGTGGACTTCAGTAACTGGTGTCATTCCAAGGGGATACAACTTGTGTCAGTTAAGGAAGAGGTGGTGTACAGTTCTGTCAGTTTTACCAGGTATAGCCTGCACCTCTCGCTACATGGATTTCACATACAGGATAATTTATTTTATTAATTTATTTTATTTTACATTTGTTGACCAGGCTAGTCTAACTGGATATATGTCCATTTTCAGTAGAGGCCAGGGGAGAAAAGCTCCAATATAGGCAACAGTATTATAGCATACAATATATGCAATAGAAGGAAGTTACATTACATTATTTTAGATTAGACAAAAAATTGTGTACAGAGTCACCTAGGAAAAAAAAAAAAATTTAGATAACATATAATACAAAAAAAAATAGAAAGAATTATTTTAAATCAGAGGCCTGATTACAGGCATACGAACTTATGCTTACTTACAGTACATTAGAGGGTGAGTTATTTTAGAGAAGTAAGTCTTGAAACAGTGCTGAGAGGAAGTCTCTTCTAATACTAGGAAGTGGTTCGCATTCGAGTTACAATAGATAGACATGATAAAACAACAGAGCAGATAAGTAAAGGGAGTGGGAGATAGGGAATTAGATGTTAGTCAGGGTTAGAGCAGGGGCATAGCCAGTATGTTTTGAGATATTCTTTACGATATTTTTTGAAGAGCAATGTGGAAGAAAGTGATGGGAGTTCCTTAGGAAGCTGGTTCCAGGTTTTTCCCACTGTGTTGGAGAATAGTGAGTCCCCGGCCTTGTTGTTAGATTTAGTAGTGGAGACTAAAAGCTTATTAGCAGAACGTAGTGTTGCCAGATTTTTATATGGGGTAATCAGACTAGTGAGGATTGGAGTATTCTTAGGGTGGTAGAGAATCTTTTGAGTAATAGTCAGTTGTTGAGACAGTAGTTGGTTCTGCAGTTCTAGCCATCCTAGCTGTTTAAGGTTGTGACAGTGATGGGTTCTAAAAGGTGAGCCAGTGGCAAATCTGGCTATGTTATTATAGCTGGTTGCAAGTTTGCTAAGGTTGTTTTTAGATAAGTTGGTATAAATGGCAGTGGCATAAAACAGGGCAGAGATAAGGTGGGTTTGGGCAATGGTAGTTCTAGCTAATGGTGTGAGGAAGGGTTTGATTCTATAAAGGGAGCCTAGTTTTCTGTTAACTGATTTTATAGTAGTATTAATATGATCATCATAGCTAAGGCTGTGGTCTATTGTAATTCCTAAGAGTTGGGTTGTAGTGTCAGGGAATATGGTAGTTCCATTGTTAGAAGTTACTGTAAAGTGACATTGTGGAGACCTTTGGTTAGGAGCAAAAAGCAATAATTTAGTTTTTTGGGGGTTCAGGAGGAGGCAATGTTGCATAAACCAATTTCTAACAATATGAAATACTGTTTGGGTGAGGGTCTGGAGTGAGGAAGCAAAATTAGCAGAGCATATTAAAGTTGAATCATCTGCATATTGTATGCAGGTGACTTGTGGAATTTTAGAGTTAAGATCATTAATAAAGACTGAAAAGAGAAGAGAGCCTAATATGGAGCCTTGGGGTACTAGCTGACAGGGAGGGGTGTAGATAAATTATTATCCCAGAGAACATCTTTATGCCTGTTATCTAAGTATGATTTAAACCAAAGTACTGCCTGTGGGTCAAGAGATAGGGATTTTAGTATATCAATAAGTAGGTGATGGTTAACCATGTCAAAGGCTTTCGACGGGTCAATAAATAGTGCAGAGGAAAGAGAGTTATTATTACGTTTGTTTATATAGTCAGAAAAAGATAGCAAGGCAGTGGTTGTACTATGGTGAGGCCTAAAGCCATGCTAACAGTTAGCAAGTAAATTATTAGAGAGAAGGTGGATGAGTAGCTGTCGGTGGATACATTTTTCCTTTATTTTTGCTATTGGAGAGAGTAAGGCTGTTGGTCGAAAGTTAGAAATCTCAGTAGAGGAACCACCCTTATGCAGAGGGATGATGTGTGAGACTTTCCAGGTGTAGGGGATTGTTCCTTCTGTAATAGTTCTATTTATAAGGATGGATATAGGATAGGCAATGGCTTCAGATGCAATTTGTAGGTATTTAGCTGGTAGACTGTCAGCTGAAGGGGTACATGGTTTGAGTTTTTGAAGGAGGGAGCAGATGAGGGATGTTGGTACTGGTTGAAGATGAAAAGAAGGAGCTGGGCTATTAATAATGACTACCAAGTATACACTGCTGCAGAGTCAAAAGTACAAAGCACAACGAAAAAGTTGAGGTAAAAAACACACCTTTATCAAGCACAAAGCTTTCAGGTACAAGACCCTTTCTCAATGATAGACACAGGTACATTAAAATCAGACATTAAATACACGCCCAACACATCAACTGACCCGCAGCCATGGTCATGTGACTAATACATTAAAATAATTACATTGCTTATAATTTTAAGACATAAACAAGTAAAATTAGATAAAATTCATACATACATATATTTGCTTACTTTTGTGTACTTATATTTACATGCACATATATATACGCAAATACATTACCTATATTACTTTAACTTAGTGTGTTGTATTTTTATTAGAACAGGTTTTAAGGAAACATCAAAATTTAATCCAGGGGATGTATTAGCTGCTAGCCTTACTATCCACTCATATTCTTTATTATCTAAATGATTACACAAGTCCCCTCCCCTGATAGAGCTAACAACACATTCTATTACTCTAAACTTGAAACTGTGTGTAGAACCACAATTTAAAATATGCTTAGATAGAGCATTAGTCTCCACTCCCTCCTTATACTTGATTTATGCTCTATGATGCGTTCCTTAAGTTTTCTAGTCGTCTTGCCGACATAGAAACAAGCGCATGCCTCACACGTTGCCAAATAGACAATGTTACTTGTCATATAAGTTGCATGGCACCGAAAAGTAAATATCTTCTTAGTGACAGGATGAACAAAACTACTACCACATTCTGAAGAATCAGCTCTCTGTTTGTATATATCACTACAGCAACTACAGTTATAACAACTAAAGGTACCATTACCTAGTCCATTAAGGGAAGTAGCATTCACATATTCAAAACCTTTGTAAGCTAGAACATTCTTAATAGTTCTCATATTTCTGTATGTGAACAAAGGAACTTCACCTACAACTAATCTAATATCTTCCTGAGCTAATAGCACCTTCCAGTATTTCCTTATTATAGTTCTATTAATAATGACTGACAGGTTAGTGCTGACAGGGGTTAGTGTATTTGCTAGAGTTTGAATAGCTTCAGTGAAATAGTTGAAGGCATCAGCAATTTGCTTAGAGTTATTCTGGGTTATACCTGATGGTGTGGGAGTTTTGGAGTGCCCTGGCTGAAGCAGTTTGTTAATGCCTGACCAGAACTTTTGTGGTTTATGCTGGTGGGTTTGTTGTAGGTGAAGGCAGAAGGTTTTTTTTGTAGAGCAGAATTTCTTTTTTTGTAGTATTTTGTAACTGCTTAAAGTAAAGATGGTCTGCTGGGTTTTTAGAAGCTCTCCATTTGGCCCATATTTTATTACGTAGGAGGATCTTTTGTCTAGTTTCTTTAGTGAGTCACAGAGCAGTTTTGGTTCTTATTCTGGTAAAGCGGAAGGGGGGCATGGCAATCAAGGATTTGTAGGAATTTTGTATTGAAGTAAGATACTGCATCTGGTAGAGCGAGAGGGGGCATGGCAATCAAGGATTTGTAGGAATTTTGTATTGAAGTAAGATACTGCTTCTGGTAGAGAGAGAGGGGGCATGGCAATCAAGGATTTGTAGGAATTTTGTATTGAAGTAAGATACTGCATCTGGTAGAGCGAGAGGGGACATGGCAATCAAGGATTTGTAGGAATTTTGTATTGAAGTAAGATACTACATCTGGTAGAGCGAGAGGGGGCATGGCAATCAAGGATTTGTAGGAATTTTGTATTGAAGTAAGATACTGCATCTGGTAGAGCGAGAGGGGGCATGGCAATCAAGGATTTGTAGGAATTTTGTATTGAAGTAAGATACTGCTTCTGGTAGAGCGAGAGGGGGCATGGCAATCAAGGATTTGTAGGAATTTTGTATTGAAGTAAGATACTGCATCTGGTAGAGCGAGAGGGGGCATGGCAATCAAGGATTTGTAGGAATGTTGTATTGAAGTAAGATACTGCTTCTGGTAGAGCGAGAGGGGGCATGGCAATCAAGGATTTGTAGGAATTTTGTATTGAAGTAAGATACTGCATCTGGTAGAGCGAGAGGGGCCATGGCAATCAAGGATTTGTAGGGATTTTGTATTGAAGTAAGATACTGCATCTGGTAGAGCGAGAGGGGGCATGGCAATCAAGGATTTGTAGGAATTTTGTATTGAAGTAAGATACTGCTTCTGGTAGAGCGAGAGGGGGCATGGCAATCAAGGATTTGTAGGAATTTTGTATTGAAGTAAGATAATGCATCTGGTAGAGCGAGAGGGGCATGGCAATCAAGGATTTGTAGGAATTTTGTATTGAAGTAAGATACTGCTTCTGGTAGAGCGAGAGGGGGCATGGCAATCAAGGATTTGTAGGAATTTTGTATTGAAGTAAGATACTGCATCTGGTAGAGCGAGAGGGGGCATGGCAATCAAGGATTTGTAGGAATTTTGTATTGAAGTAAGATACTGCTTCTGGTAGAGTGAGAGGGGGCATGGCAATCAAGGATTTGTAGGAATTTTGTATTGAAGTAAGATACTGCTTCTGGTAGAGCGAGAGGGGGCATGGCAATCAAGGATTTGTAGGAATGTTGTATTGAAGTAAGATACTGCTTCTGGTAGAGCGAGAGGGGGCATGGCAATCAAGGATTTGTAGGAATGTTGTATTGAAGTAAGATACTGCTTCTGGTAGAGCGAGAGGGGGCATGGCAATCAAGGATTTGTAGGAATTTTGTATTGAAGTAAGATACTGCATCTGGTAGAGCGAGAGGGGGCATGGCAATCAAGGATTTGTAGGAATTTTGTATTGAAGTAAGATACTGCATCTGGTAGAGCGAGAGGGGGCATGGCAATCAAGGATTTGTAGGAATTTTGTATTGAAGTAAGATACTGCTTCATCTAGTTGAAGATGATATAGTGGTGACCAGTTACATGCCTTAAGTTCATTTAGGAAGTTTTCTGGATTGAAGTGTTTTTTTGTGTGTGAGGTTTTGAAAAGATTTGGATTGGGGCTATGAATTTTTTGTTTAATTATACAGGTTAGAGAGTGGTCACCAATGTCGTCTGAAAGGGTACCTGGTTTATATGCATCGGGGTGACTATTTATAAGGATCCAGTCTATGGTGCTTTCTTTATTGTCTGGTTTATGGATTCTAGTAGTGGTGGTTATAATTTGGGAAAAGCTATATAGATTTATATGGGTGGTAGGATTAGGGGAGCTGCAGGTAGCCCAGCCTATATTAAAGTCACCTAGTACTATGGTTTCCTGAGGTAGGTGAGTGGAGAGACAACTGAGGATATTTTCAAGAGTATTAATGTTATTTGCAGGGGGCAGATAGGAGCAAATTATGTAGATAGATTTACAGTTGTTGATTTGAAGTTTGACACTAAGGATTTCTGCATTGGTATTTGAGGGTAGGTACGCATTAAAGGTTGTAACTTGAAGTTTGGATTTGTAGAGGATGGCTGCTCCCCCACCCTTTTTGGTCATCCGATCACATCTCAAAATGTTATATCCAGGAGGGGTAATTTCCTGGTCCTGAGTAGTAGGCTTTAGCCAAGTTTCTGTAATACAGATGATGTCAAATGAGTGCACTTCTAAGAGTGCATGAAGGTGGGTTATTTTATTGTTTATACTACGGATGTTAAGATGGGCTATCAGGAGAGAGTTAGAGGGTCTTTTTGGGGTATGGGTATTGGAAGTTTGGTTCTGTGGTTCCTTGGTAATTTTATTAACAGGGCCAGGGTTTGGATGAATGTCACCATCTAATAGCATAACATCATTGCTGTTAACACAGTTTCTACCCTCAGAGTGCCCTTTTTCAGACATCATTAATCTTCTAGCCATTCCAACTTAAATTTGGATCAGGCCTCCTTAAATCTGGCACTTCTCAATGTTAGGAATCTAAACAAGAAAGTGTCCTACCTTAACTCATTCACTCCATAGCAGCTCAGAAAAAGCTGCCTGCTTAATTCCACCATAGGAACAACAGTGCAGCCTGAGCTCATTTTCAGAAAATCCATTTGTAATACCTTACAGAAAACAAATGTTCATAACTCTTTAACTATAAGAGCTAGACTAAAAATGTAATTGCGGAAGGTGTTCAGCAGACACTGACCTTTCCAACAGTGTAAATATTGATAGTGCATATCAAAGTCATTATTAAATATTTGGCAAGGAATATTGATATTGTGCAAATTTTTTACCTTTTTGCAAAAGCAAAGCACAATATCTTGGTCAATGTACCATGCAGACCCATACAATTTTTATTTAATTTGTTAGTATGAATGTCAGCTTTAAAATGATACCTCAGCTATTACTGTGTGATGCTCCTTTACAGAGATATTCACATAAATATGATTAATATATTTCTCATAACTGATAAATAAACAAAGCATAATATCTCATCAACTGTAACATACATAGACTACATATCAGTGTAGATGTTGTGCATCTGAACGTCAGCTTCAAAATGATGCATCATTTGTGTGATCACCATGCTCCCTTGCAAAGATATGGGCATAATAATGAAAAGTATTGTAAATGTACAATTTTCATAATCGTACAAGACTAAACAAACTGTGATATCTGTACACGTGTACAGTGCGCAGACACAGTTCTTTTACCATGTTGTAAGGAGTACCACTATCTTCAAAATGAGGTATTACTTGGCACATTGACATGCTCCCTTGCAAAGTTATTTAGCAAAATATGAAAAAAATAATAATTTCCATAGCCTAAGTCCAAAACAAACTTTGATATATGCACATGTGTACAACATACAGGCACAATTTTTTTACCAAGTTGGAACCAGCAATACTGTTTTCAAAATGAGGTATTACTTGGCATATTCAGATGCTCCCTTGCAAAGTTATTTACCTAAATATGAAAAAAAAATCATAATTTCCATAACCTACGTCCGAAACAAACTTTGATATCTGCATGTGTACAACATACAGGCACCGTTCTTTTACCATGTTGGAACTAACAATACTGTCTTCAAAATGAGGTATTACTTTGCACATTCAGATGCTCCCTTGCAAAGTTATTTACCAAAATATGAAAAAAAATCAATTTCCATAACCTAAGTCCAAAACAAACTTTGCCATCTGCACATGTGTACAACATACAGGCACAATTATTTTACCATGTTGGAACCAGCAATACTGTCTTCAACATGAGGTATTACTTGGCACATTCAGATGCTCCCTTGCAAAGTTATTTACCTAAATATGAAAAAAAATCATAATTTCCATAACCTAAGTCCAAAACAAACTTTGTTTTATGCACGTGTACAACATATAGGCACAATTCTCTTACCATGTTGGAACAACTATCAATACTGTCTTCAAAATGAGGTATTACTTGGCACACTGACATGCTCCCTTGCAAAGTTATTTACCAAAATATGAAAAAATCATAATTTCTATAACCTGAGTCCTAACAAAACCAATATCTGTACATGTGTACAGCATTCAGAAGCAGTTGTTTTACCATGTAGATACATATGATTGCAAATATACAAATTCTTGGTGTAGCCAACATACTGCTTAATGGGTACATGTAAAGAGAAAAAGTAAGGTAAGGACCGCCACTCCACTAATAAACCCAGGACAGGCATGGGACATCAGTGGCAGGCAAGGCCATCTGATCTGTCCAATAGCTGTGCTGGCTACCCACTCAGACAGCCGATACCACTACAGTCTCATGACCTCCTTCAGTGTCGCAGTCTGCCTTACCTACGCCTTTTCTCTTTACATGTGCCCATTCAGCAATGCACCTAAGGGATCAAGTTCTGTATTAGTAAGCCCTTCCTGTCATCTAAACTCTACACATGCCTGATAAAAGCAGACTAAAAAAGAAGTATTGCAGGATGGCCACTGACATATTAGATTGTACGTGGTAGCAGTCTCCTGAAACAGGTGTTCTTTCTCAGCATCCTCACCAGCTCCTTACCACAGTTATTTGCCAAACTCAGAAAAATATATTTTACACAACACATTTCATAATACAGTTTTACTTACTATACTGGTGCTACTTGGTCATGGGTGTTTTCCATTCTTCTCACAAGCTGCATGTTACCAATCCTGCATAGCTCTCCTCACACCATTGTAGAGGTCAGTCAAGTAATGCCTTCCTCAGTTAGGTGAATGCCATCCTTTCGGAACATGTGAACATCTTCCGCGGTGATGCTGTCATGGCAGATTGTAGCTCCACTGACCCTGTGCATCAAGCCATTCATGAACCCATTCTGTAAACGTCTGGCCTTGTGAGCTGCCCGTTGACTGTTTGCTGTTTTCCATATCTGTCGAGGAATTATATCAGACTACACAAAATGATAAAGTGGCCACCAAGACTGTAGGTGTTCAAAAATTGCTGTGATTTGAAACCATAGCCTTCCGAGTGGTTGACTGATGACATCATTCCTCCAATGTGCAGCACAAGAATGTCGGGCTCAGGGTAGATGGAACACTTCTCTTCCAACAACTGCAGTACTCAGCTCCAATGCATACCTCTTCTTGCAATCCAGTATACCTTTACACTGGATGTGGGGAAGCTTCAGTTGCACCGGTTTTCAGTTTCGGAGGCATGGCTGGCAGCTGACTGAATGTAGGAATACCCACACTCTCACTTGTCGTTCTCCTGGTCGTGAAGCCATGTTAGTGTCAGAAGGTGGACAAACCTGCACAGGAAAGAAAATGCAAACAGATTACTACTGATGTTTGAAAGATGTATTGGAAGACTAAATATATATGTATATCATATGCATTACCTGGTTAGCCCATCTAAATCTTCCATCCTATCCAGAGGGGCAGTATTCTTTGCATTAGGTACATAAGTGGTGATGACGCTGCAAAGGTACATACCTACTACCCATGAAAACACCAAATTACACAATGACTGACAAGGGGGCATAGAAAGGGCACATGTAAACAGAAAAAACAGGGTAAGGACCGCCACTCCACTAATATGTCATGGACAGGCATGGGGCTTCAGGTTGTGGGCGTCTGAAGTGTCCCAACATACCTGTGCTGGCTACCCACTCAGACTGCTGGTAGCAGTAATGACTCCTGATTGCATGCAATGCCAGCATACTGCCTTACCTATGCCTTTTCCATTTACATGTACCCACTCAGCAATGGAACTAAGGGATGAGGGGCTGAAGTAACTTACTAATTGCTGCCCTAACATTCATACATTTACTACCCTGACCTACATACATTTACTACACCTGAAGGGAGGGAGACTAAGTGGAGAGCTACAGCAAGACAACATGTGAAAAGACCAAGACTGACCCAGGAAAACAGGTGGGGAAAAGACAATGACCTTGTATGGTTTACATAATTTACTGCATTCATACATGTGCACATGTGTATGTGTATGTGTGTAAATGTATGGCTATATGCATATATCTGTAACCATCACTGAAACCTGAGCTACAGATAACCTATACTTGTTACACCGTATCTGCATTACAATCTTGAGCAGTCTGACCATGTATGCACAAGTACTTCCCTGGTACACAAATGAATTATTTCCCCTAGCAACATCTTCATTACTACATGTTATACACATGTCCCTAAATGAAACATTCACCCAAATGTCCCCTTCAGGAAAATGTTGAGATACGCACACTCACCAAAAGTATTGTAAGAAAAAAATCAGGGGTTTAGGAGGGTAGGCAATTGATAAGAATGAGGGGGGTTGCTTGCAATGACTACAAGCAGAGAAAAAAACACAACCTGACTTGTGCATTCATCAAAGTGATAACGACTTCTACTTATGTGAATAACAGTGACAGCAACTGAGACTTTTCCCAAAAAAGTGATAATGACTCACTGCTACATTGTAACTGCACATACTGCTAATGTGATAATGACCTTCCTTTCATTACTGCAAAGGTATGCATGCTGACACAGGTGATAATTGCTGCACATAAGCTGTTGAGTAGGCATTCATTATATTACATTGTGCAGCTGTTATGTAACACAGACTCCATCAGTAAGGAGAAGACCTGAGTCATCCAGTCAAATAGTATAACACTTAGATATTACTGAGCCCTTCTTCCCACCTAAATTCCACACATGACTGACAAAGCCAGGAGAAATGCACCAAAAATATGGTAGCTTCATGCTGTCAGTAGTCAGCAAGTGATAACCTTTATCTCACTCGGGCAGTATAATCACAAATAGAATAATAAAAGCAGAAGTGATTTCTTGTCTTCTGTGCTGTACTCTAAGTAATGTAACACAATGTAATTTGCAGACTGACTTTCTATATGTCCCCAGTAACCTCTCCAGTTGTTTGCATTCTGTATGCACAGGCACCAAAATGACACAAATTGGCCCAGCAGTCACTTCGGCAGTGAGACCATGTATGCGCAAGCAATTCCCTGATACACAATGAATTATTTCCCCAAGCAACATCCTCGTAATTATGTCCAGGTATACATGCACCCAAAATGAAACGTTTCCACAAACAAGCCTTCAGTAACATTTCATAGTATGTGCAACCACCAGCATGAACACTTCACCCAAGCAACCCCTTCAGTAGAATGTTGAGATATGCACAATGTCCAAAATTAAACGCTTACCCAAATGAAACGTCTGTAATATTTGCTAGTATTAAACCACCAAAATGAAGCATTCACCCATTGAGCCAACCACTGAGTATAATAATAAACAGAAATAACAAAGTCAGAAATATGTAAATTTCCTAGCTGATCCATGTAAGAATTACTCCAAAAGTAGTAAATCACTATCTCTTCTAACCAACCCTCTAGTTAGACTAAGACACAGCAGTGAAAAAGGCAGAAATATTGTCCAAAATATCTGATTGAGCTATGCCAAAAATCAACAATAAAATACAGGTCACTAAGCCTTTCTTCCCACCCAAACATGTTTTGACTACATGTTCAGTACTGTTTCTTGACCTAAATGTTGTAGCACACTCTTGTGTCTATAAATACATATGTTTGTTATCATATCTTTGTATCTGAAAATATGTTTTGTCAACGACTTATGAACATGTCTTTATGTGATCCTATTTACCTGGGCTATGCCTGCAAATGGTTTATTGAGATCAGTGCACTAGCCCAGTAAACAAAGTAAATTAATAAATACAATGGCCAAATGGATTATCCAATTATGCAAAAGCTTTTCCCTGACACACTAATGAATTACTTTCCCCATTAACCCCTTCAGTTGTTTGTGTTGTGTATATACAAGCACCAAATTGACACAATAAACTATTTTATCCAGTGGTCACTTCAGCAGTCTGACCATGTATGCAGACGCACTTCATAGGCTCTTAGGTGTGTACTAGGCTAATGGCCCTTGAGCCTTTACAAGCCTAGCCCATTGGATTACCATGGCATCGTGCCACCCTACCTTAGTTCCTAGTGCCTCTGTTGAGTAGAGCCACTGGAGTGATCCCTGGGGTGTTGATCTTCTCATCTTGACCTGCTATTCCGGTCTTGGCTGGAGAGTGCGTGGCTTCCACTTTGGATATGTAAGTGCATCTCTCACAAGTCTGAGTGTTGGGAGGTAAGAGGAGAGGGTTGTCAGTGTACATGAGGTAGTTGCTACATTGCCTCAGGATGCCAAGCTCACCAAGTTAATAGAAGAAAGCACAGGGAACTGACCTTTAGACATGGCTGGAAGGGTGGGCCATTAACAATAAGTACTGGAGCTGTTTCTTAGTAGAACATTTAGTGTTGGTAGAACTTTTGAGTGCTACAATAATTGCTACAAGAAGTCTGGTAAAGTGCTAGACTAATAAGCTAGTAAAAGTGCAGGAGAGGGGAGAACTAGCAGATCTAAGGGAAAAATTGAAGAGCAGACTTTGGCACGTCTTGAAGCAATCAGATAACAAAAAGCTGTTAGACCAGTGTTATAAACTTTAACACCACTACACGAATGGGGGGAACCAGTTTCAGAACAGATGAGAAACAAAAAACAATGCCAGCCAATATCTAAAATAATAATTTTGCTCATTATTAGCATTTTTATTAACTTACATTGTGGCTGGTCAATCAGCATTTTCTTTAGTGATTTGAGAGTGCTTATATCTACTTTGAAAACTTCTCGGGCCACTCTGAAAGCCTGGTTGCTTTAGGTCATTTGTTTTAATATCTAATTTTCTTAATTGTACACCCTTTTAAAGGGTATGTAGGCTCTCTGTTTGGTGGCAGCATGTTACTGTATTATTTTGGGGAAGGGGCACAGCTGGAAATCTGTGTCAAGCTTTCCTAGAAGTGTCTGGATGTGTGACGTAATTTATGCAAGTGAGAGTGTATCAGAGGTCTTAAACTGGGACACATTGCTCTGGAGTGTGTAATAAAGAGCTACATTAGGGGTGGACGGAAGTATACAGTCCAATCCCAGGTTATACAGCATGTTCCCGTTGTGCTCTTAGGGGAAATTGTACTTCCATTTAAGTGACAGTCACACAATGAAGTCAGTAGTGAGGACTGAAGCTCCTAAGTTATTGACCCAGGATAGTAAGGGACGTCATATTATTGTTGGCAATCCGGTGGCATACTGTCCGTACATCACACCTGTACCTGACAAATCTGGACTGATTAGACTAACTGGCCTAATAAACATACAGAATGTGGCCATTTTATTATGTAAAAGTCATAGCTACTGAACTGTTACAGTGGCGATGCAACATTGCAAGAAAGGGCACCATTAACTTATTATATGAATGATATGCAGCAAAGCTGGTGATACTGAAGTGTATTAACCCACCAGTTAGTTTTAAAGACAGTGAGGAACTGCATGGTCTTACAGACAAGTGCAGCCTCTTTTAGTACAACACATTGGGTTAAGTACCTGTCAGAACAACAGGTCTTACTAATGTGGCAGTAGAGTTTTAGTAATACTGCTGGTTTTATGGAGACTGAAAACACTGAAAAGACAGAAGTCGTTCATGGCCCGAAAATCTAAGCACAGAACACATCAGAAGACTATATGAAAAACTGTGTACAGGGAGAGTTTTTATTCTTTCAGAATGTTACTTGAACCTTAACTGCTCAGAAACTAACAAAGCAAAACAAAGTGGGGATTAAGGGGAGAGGAGACGCCCCTCCCCAGGCTATATGAGTGATAACAGAAATGTATTATTTACATAAACTGGCATCTGTTATTACCCTTTGAAAAAGGGTGACACGTGAATAAGTGTCAGTCCAGACTATGTTTACTTCACATGGACCTGTTGCTGTTGACTTCTGAGTTGAATAAAAGACTGACTGAAGTATATCAGAAAAACTCATGGAACTTTAGCATTTCTGAATAACTCACTAACATAGCTTTTACACACACATACCCAAAATGTGGAACACTTATTAACAACTTCCAATTACGATGCTTACAGCATGGTCACTAAATGTATCTTCATTCTTAAACTGCCAAATTAATATGACTCAGTATCATGTACCATGGAAATCTGTTAAAAGATTCCTAACAATAAATGCATGCCAAACTCTTTCAGTATGGAGCAGCATGGAACTTAGGATTTTTAAGACTTAAAATAAAGACTGTACCTCATAATTAGATGCAACTGAGAGCCATGCTGACTACTATTGCTTTTTTATTTTAGTTACCGACATTGCTGGTAGTGGGGTATGCATGCAGTCAGTCAACTGTTGTATGCATGAGGTGGAGCTTGTTACTGCACATTCAATGTGGTGCTTCTTTGAGATATAGTCTCATTATTTTCACAATTACCAAAGCAAGCAATACATGCTGACAGGAAGGGGTGCAGTATAAAACTACACATATCTCTCAAGTGACCCTGATTTTTGGCTCAAATTGTCCCTTCTAAAACTGTTACATTTTGAGAGTAAAGGTGGAGGGTTACACTTCATATACAATGACAAGTTAACAGTGCTAACATTTTTAAAAAGTGCCTCTGATTACTTCTGGATGTATCCCTGATTCTGGATGCAAGAGGCTGTAAGCTATAGCAGGAACACACAAACGAAACAGACAGCATCAAAATATCAATTGCAGCCCATCGAACATCCCATGGCAAATTTAACAAGTCAACTACATTTTGTTGTACTGCATATGACAACAGCATATTAAATCCAATCCTTTTGATAAATAAAGTATTCAGTAAATTCAAACTTAACTTGTGTTATTCCTATTCCTACCTAGGGAAAATGACTTGGCAGCTTTCAAAAGGTGGGCGGTATACTGACATCGCTTTCACAGGTGGGGTTTTGGCGTGGCTTGCTAATGCACATCGGGTGGGTTAATACACTTCAATATTGCCACAAAGCTAACAAAGGGTTTTCAGGAATACCACCCAAGCACCCACACATCCTAATAGGCAATATTTTACTTGAAACTGAAGGTGAGCCAGTAAAGTACAACATTGCCTCCTAATAGTACATTAGTATTTTGTTATGCTACTTTATGTTATAACTAAGCTGAATGACTACCCCCTTAACCACACCCTCCTTTACATACCACTATAGAAAAATGTTACCAGGAAAGGATTAAAGTGAAGCCCTACAAATTACAGCAAAAGGCATTACTCAACCATGTACCAAAGAAAGACACCTGATACAAAATACTATTCTGGGAAGATAATTCTACCTCATGGACCATAAGGTCTGTTAAAATTTCTCAGTCGATAAAATCTGTAGCATTTGTGCTCTCTCGGTGCTGACCTATATTTAGACATTGTGGAAAACATCAGCAGCTACCGCAGTCCCACCCTTCATAAAAAAAATATATCAGTACCAATTAGACTAGTCTAAATACTCCGTGAAGTCTCATCCTAATCTACTCAATCCAGCACTGTTCGGAGCACATACACACTAGCTATAATGAGTTAACTACTATTGGAATGTCTGTTCAACCCTCTTTCAAAAAAAATAAAATATCAGTACGATCCACAAACACTATTACAAGTTACGAAAAAAAAAACATTCATGACAAAAACACCAACAGTTACTTAAAAAAAACGACGAAAAAGAAAATCAATCAATTTCAGCTGCAAGGTCTACAGCAATCCTGTTAAGGGCATTCAGCAAATAGCAACATACCATTTCTGCTCTTTTAGCAAGAAGGTTTTTTTTTTTCTGTAGATAGAAAGACGGGATGAAGAGAAGGATTGCAGGTCCGACGGCTTCTATTCTTGCTCAAATACTAAAAGACGGTGTGCATAATTTTACAGAGGGCATTTTCTGAGGGGAAAAGAGAAGAGGAGTGTGTGTTGTATTATAAAATACCGTCAGAATGATGGGCAACTTTTCAACTATTCGAATACAAGCTATGCACTTATTCTGAGCGCATAAACTCAAGTAATGAACGGAACAGAATGGTTACTACCTATAACAAATACACAAGACATATATGGCATAATCAGAAAACACTGGCACAGAATATGATATTGTAGTACCATTCCCATTACCCTTGCACAAACTAAATTTAGCTGTGCATAGGAATTGAATCCACTCATGACTATGTTCTTATAAACAACAGGCAGACAGACGTGTGGAACGATGATTTGGGCCTTTTCTCTCAGCAAGCTTCAAAGCATGTTCCTCTCTGTCCAACAAGGGATTTGAACTTTTGTTCATTTTACTATATTAAAAATGCATCAAAAAGCAAAATTTCTCTTTTTTTTTCTACTAAGCAAGTAACAGCTTAGGGTGACTGTTGGGGGAAAGATGAAGCCTAGTTATGGCTATCAGGCTTCCTGTCGGGATCCACCTAAGAAAACATTCCGGGCGAACAAGCAGCTAACAGTGTTTCTCTCTTCATAGTGTGTATACTTCCATTAACGTTTAATAACAATTGGTTATAACACTTAGGTCTTTTAGCAAAGTGCGTAGAAGCATGACATGGGTACTTACTATCACTAAATTCAGATTAGGTCAATTATTATATGGAATGGCTGGGTAAACAATATGTTAAAAGTAGTGGGCTGGTGTTACATTGGGTACAGAGAGTTTAGTAGTTTAAAACAAAAAATTAGGTTGGGGGTGGAGCTGGAACGCAAGTGGTGCCTTGGATTGCAAAAATTCAATTGGCTGCCATCACTTGCTTCATCAAGAACCTTTTACAAGGAATTTGTAGTAAAAGTTTAATGTGAACTTAATGTAAAAACACACTGAATCGTAACTATATAATGTAATTTACATGTTCAGTTACGATTTCAGTGTGTTTTACATTAAGCTCAACCTAATTCTGCACTACAGTTTCTCACGCTTCAGGAAGGCACTCGGGGTTAACAGCTTGAAATTAGTATCTTCTCATGGCATGCTCGGTGTTAAGCACACAGGCGCCATGAGAAGGTAATCGGGGTTAATGAGTTAAGACCTTCCTGACCTTGGAAAAATACATATTTGTGTACTCAGGAAAACATCATTCCAGTGTTGGGAAAACACTCCCTCTTTACTTGAATTTGGCACCTATCATTTACTCATTCTTGTGATGGCTGGAGCATAGCTGTACTCCTCCGAAACCCATTTTCCTATGACAAATAAAACATGATAATGACTTTGACCTCCTAGATATTTTAATGTCAGTAAATAAATCAAATTACTGTTTTATTGCAAAGTTTAGATCCCATCTATGTTTTCCACTACTCACAATGTCTACCTAGACCAGCATGAATCCTTAACCACTAAAGCAAACAAAATCATTCAAGGCTACTTTAACTCCCATTCAATTAACTGAAAAGAATATGATCAGCATTTTCTAAATGTTATTAAGACCAATTCTCCAAGTTAGGCAGTGCCTTCCCTCAATAGGTCCCTCAATAGCAGCACGAACATACTTGACCTCATCCTTACCACTATTATACTTAACTGCTCCATACAAAAACTCTCCCCATCCATGATCAAAATCAGACCATCTAGCCAACACATTTTCCTCTGAACTCCAACCAAAGTTTACAACCAATGTCAGTGTTTTAGGGACTTCTCTGACAACAATCTCCCAGCCCTATAAAATGACATTATGACATGTAAAAGGACTCCACTTCTTGGGGACCCAGTACCCAAAGCAGCCACTTACACCACAGACTTCTATTACCACGTGAATTCCTGCATAAAAGCATACATCTCCCACTTACTACAAGCATGATGGCAAATTTGATAATAAACCTTATGGTGGACATCTGCTATAATCAAATTACACAACAAAATGAATACCTCCCAGCCCTATAGAATACGCTTAAATTTCCTCTCTCTGATGGCAATCCTAAAAATGTCTGTAAGGAACTGAAAAAAAAAAAGATAAAATTCTGTAAGACAATGCACAAAGGAAATACTGCAAACTCTTCCAAAGATAATCATAAAGCCTTTGTTAATCGTGTTCAGTATCTCTGTAACAATAACCAATATTGCACTGAACTGATTTCTCATGATGCTACTTTCTCAAACCCAGCAGTCAACAATATACTTGCAGATAAATTTAGCTCCAGTCAACAATATACCTGCAGATACATTTAGCTCCAATTTCACCAACCCTCACCACATCACTTATTTCTATGCTTTCCTTTCCCCTCCTTGCTTAATCCCTACTACAGACTCACCAAACACTCCAAAGTGCTCTCTCCAAGTCCACAGGTCCTGACAAAATATGTGGCTGTCTACTAGTCAGTGTTAAACACAGCTTAAATGATTAACTTGTAAACCTATTTAACCTCAGCATCTACAATGGAAATTTGCCTAAAACTTGGAGAACAATCAAAATGGTGCCTTTACATGAGGGTGGCACCACCACCAACCCTGGTCACTACAGATCTACCAGCCTCTCCAGCAATATATAGAAAACATAGGTAATATATGATTCCTTGATCCAAACCAGTTTTGGCTCCTTTCTTACTGAACTTGGTAGGCTTTTTCTAAAGGTGACTAAAGCACTGAATAATAGTGTGTGCAAAGCTTATTTTGATCTGGTAAACGTCTTTGGCATTATCGCACAAAGTTGTTATAAATGTGCTCATCAGACTAATGTCAACCCCCATGTAAACAGCTAGATCATAAATTGCCTCACAGAAAGAAGTCATATAGTGAGGGTTGGTGGAATACATTCCTCTAAAAGGTTTGTTACAAATGGTACACCATGGACTCCATGCTGAGTCTCCTCCTGTTTGATCTACACTTTTCTGACTCCAGGCTGATGTCAATGGGCTCTGAGCTGACAATTTGATGACTGCAAACTTGGTGCAGATATTAACTCCCCCAACTGAAAGTCATATCCTTTACAATAATCTTAACAACGCTGATTCTAGTTTAAAGACTCCAGCCCAAAGCTTAAAGCAAGAGCACCTCTGCACCTACTACACTGGCAACATCCCCTTCAAATTTAATACTGTTATCAGAGATCTAGGCATGTTCTTGGATAACATGCTACCCTGTGACCACCATGTGCCAATTATCTTTATAAAACCCTTCTACCCGGCACACCTAATCACTAAAAGCTATATCCCTCCAGATCCAAGGATGTCATTGTCACTCTCTACTCTTCACTTATCAGGACCATTACAGAATATAATGTCTACTTTGATATGTACCAACCCCATACATAGGTTTCACATGGTGACAGGCTTCAATGGGTTCTAACAAAGACAATTAAGGTATGCCCTCCTTGAGGTACCCTGTGCTACTGGAAGCCCTATCAATATTCTGACTCCTGCTTAGTGACCTCTGATTGGCATATAGGGCTATGAATGACCGCACCCTCCAACCTGTTCAATCTATGACATAGCCATAAAACTGGTACTACTACCAGCACTTACTCATAAGTTGTAAATGTATGCTGCAATATAAACAGAACCTCTTGGTGAGACAAGCTTTTCCACAAAAAGGATTCCCTACTTATGGAGCAGGCTTCCACTTCATGCAAAGCAGAGGAGTCCCCTAACATTCTTCAAAAAACACTGGAAGAAGGGACATGAATCCATACATTTATTTCATAACCTACACAGCCCTTATTAACACAGGGAACAAGTAATGGGAATTCTATGACAAGGCTGCCTAGGCTCCTAATGATCTAGTAATGCAACTGCCTAGCAAGGATCTATGAACCTGTGAACATGAATCACACTGAAGGTCTTTTAACAAGTTTTCAAACTATTACAAAATAATAACTCTTTGTGACTCTGAAAAGCACTCAGTCAAGCTCAACCCTGAGGTCAATTGGAAAGAAATTAAGTAGAAGGGATCCATTACTCCTTAGGGGCATTTTTTCTACATCATCAACATGGAGAAGTGGATGATCTGGTCACTAGATAACAATTCTGCAATGAAATACCCTCAGTCTGGAGCCCAAATATCTATAGCACTACCCTTACACAGCAAATGCACCACAATTTTCTTTCTGAAAAAGTATTCCTGGTTAAGCAGGAGACATAATTCCTTCCCTCCCTATTATTTAACATTCTTTCACTTACTTCAGTTCTACAACATCCACTGTCAATACTCTAAATCCTACCTCCAATTTCCCCATATAACATACTCTAATAGTCTTTTATCTTTCATTATATCAGCCCTTCTAGTCCCATTTTCCCCTCTCCCTTTACATCCTATTTCTGTCCTTCTTTCACCATTTTCCCCTCTCCCTTTACATCCTATTTCTGTCCTTCTTTCACCATTTTTCCCTCTCCCTTTACATCCTATTTCTGTCCTTCTTTCACCATCGTATCTTTATATTTTCATTTCAGCTTTGCTCCTCTTTTCTTTTATCTCACAGGTCCACAGGTGTGTACTAGGCTAGCGGCTCTTCTGGGCCATTTTAAGTCTAGCCAATTTCCCTCAAAGGTTAAAATGTAACAGGTTATATGCCCAGTACGACTTTCTGGGTTAACAACTGCAAAAAATAAATAAATAAAGTGCCAGCCATTGAAAAGTGAACTGAGTATTCAGCGTGGTCGCACTACCACCAATATGGCACAATAAACTGCATTTATTTTAGTTGGCAACTTCTGCCCCCAAAACCATTCTGACTGACATAATACATATGAAGTGTGTAAGTAAACACATGATGCAACAATTCAAGCCCATTTAGTTATGTATTATTTATGTGAGCAAGTTAAACATGTTTATGGATTAAATGTCTAACAGAAACATTTTCCAGCTCATGTTAAACAATGTTCAAACAAATATACTGTATTCACAAAGGTGTTATAGTGATCAGTGACAGTATGTGGGTCTATATTAGAACATCGAAGTCTTGAAACTTTGAATGTTCTAATATCGACCCCTATTCAGTGAACGCTGAAAATAGCAAAGCTGCAGAACACCAAATTTTTTCATAGGGAAAGAATTCGGTTGGCCGTTTCTGTCGCTTCGCTATTTTCAGCACTGTGGTGGAAAGTTACAGGTCGGGTTCAGGTAAGTGTGCGATTGTGTGGACGTGAGGGTTAGGGTGCGGGTTAGGTGAGTTAGGGTTAGGGCGCGGGTGAGATGAGTGTGCAATAGTGACGGACCTTAGGGTTAGGGTTTGGGTTAAGGTAAGTGGATAGATGGTGTATGTACAGTTTAGTGTAGGGTTACATGTAGGATTTTAAGTGTATGTGTGTGGATTGCTGTTTTTTTGATGTGCTTGTGTTGTGTGTATGTGTTTCGGAACAGCAAATTTTTTCCCTGGGAAAAAATTCACTGTTCTGCATGTTTGACATTTTAAGTGTTCGCTGAATAGGGGTCGATATTAGAACATTCGAAGTTTTGAGACTTCGGTGTTCTAATATAGACCCCAGTATGCAAATTTCCTCCCCAAACAAATGCACACAATACAAAAGGCAAAGTAAACCAAGCTCATCAGTTTGTTCCAAGCATTCATTACAAAGCACATAGCACCAACCAGTAAGAAATAAAAAAATAATAATAATTACCAGATGTAAAGAAACATTATAGTGGCTTACTAGTTTTATACAGAGATTGATATTTAGCAATTACTCAAGCCTGTTAACACAAACAGTCCTACTGCAACTACATCACAAAAAATTGAATTGGACTCGAGCTAAATGAACTACATGCAAACGGAAATACAAGTCATTGAAACACAAATAAAATAAAACACATTATTGTGCAATTATTACAAACATGCGAAGTCTGATGACAAAAAGCAAAAAGATGTATGCATGGTGCATGACTTTTAAAAAGTATACGAGACTAGCCTCACAGAATCAGGCTCATCTCTAAAGTCAGGAAAATGGAGGTTGCTTTGTGATGCTTTTCTGCCTCCTGTCACAGCAATTGGCTGTTTCCACAGCAACCTAACTGATGTCAGAATACCCTAGTCCAGTCGCTAGACATCACCTATGGAGTCTAGCCAAAATATACTCCGAAACATGAATTGAAAATCATGTCGGGACATAGGAAAGGATATGGGGCTTGTAATGGCCCTGCATCTCTGCCTTCTAGGCTAATGCCCCAAGGTTGCGACCACCACATATCAGCTAAGAGGTATGAGGTCAGCCAAAAATAAGGGAAGCAACAAGGTCCTACACTGGAGAACATGTACCATTCACCCTAAGGCAGGTCCACAAGGGTACCTGTGCTCCTGCCTTCTCCAAACAGTTATGCACCTACCTGGAATCAAACCTGGATTGTTCTTGGGCAGGTATTTGGGTACAGCAAGAAAGCTCAACTATTATGTCCTACATCACAGCAAAGCTTTCCCAATCTACATTCGTCCTCCTCCTCCTCAGCAGAAAATAAGCCTACCTGGAACTCATTCTGACCCTACTGTCATCAGGCAGTATTTTGTGCTCATCACCTTCCTTTCTCATTCTGTATTCAACCTGTGGTGCAACCCTGTTTACATACATTCTGTGATATACTCCACCTTTAATCAATGGCATTTTGCATCATAAAACTCCCTAGCTGACTTATCACTCTCACTGAGGGACTAGAATGCTTCCATTATTATTGCCCTTGAAATTACTAAACTCATTAGAGCTCTACAGATAGGGAGCATAACTTACTAAATGTTTACTCCATTTATTATTAAACAATACTTGTTCTGGTACTTCTGCACATGTGGGCAAGTGTCTTGGCTGGTAATACTTTGTATTATTTGCTGTCTATTGTTTACTACTTTACAATACTTAACTGCTGCTATTTTGCGTTTAAATTATTGTTTGCCTACATAATGTATTAATTCACTATGTTACCATGGAGATTCTCTTAACAGGATACACCTGCAAATGGACTTCAGCCAGACACAATGCAGTCATTCATTATGTTACTGAGAAGCTTTCCTTAACAGGTTACACAAGCAATCAAGGATTGCATTATTATTATTTGGGCCCGCAGCAAGTGTTAAGTTGGGCCCCCCAGAGCACTTCCTGTTTATGCATCACCCTGCCACTGCCAACCCTCCTAAGCAATGCTTTAGCTTATGCTGCACTGTTTCAGGAGTAATATGTACAAACTGAACTGTAGCTACAGTGCTCTTAACATTACAACAGGCCTGAGTACCACACTATGTTGGTCTCACAGAGGGACAATGACAGTGAGTGGCATTTGCTTGCAATGATGACACACTACAAAAACCTTATGTACAGGGATGGCCTTAGTTCACTGTGTCAATGAACAGTTGCTGTCACACACATCCTTCTTCCTGCCAAACCTCCAAAGACAGCTACCTATTGTGTGTAATATCTATGTTTGTGATGGCAAGTGAAAGAAATTATGTCCAACTTGTTACTAGGGTTGCCACCTTTCGTTGTGGCTAAAACCAGAGTAAGGCCACACCCCTCACATCTCCAGTATCCACGCCCACCCCGCCCTTTCTACCACCCACACTCTGCCCATTTTGTGATGCCACTGTGACATCATCGGGTGGGAAACACCCTCTTTTTCCATTCCTAATGCCTGCTTTCGGCTGATTTATTATGCTTTTGTGTAAAGAAGCATAGTAAATCAGCCGATTTACAAACTCTGATAGTCTGTTTCCTTTTTTGAAACAGAATACTGGAGTTTGCACAGTATTTTCCGGACTACTGGAGAATCAATTTGATTTCCGTTACTCTTAAATACAGTACAACCTTCCCAAACACAAGCATAATTACAATGGGATGATATCTGAGACAGAAATAGATACAAAGGCAAACAGGGATAATCACACAGAACTGTTTTCTTAGCACATTAAATTTTGTCTCCTGATGAGATCTACCAATCACAGAAGCAAAAAGCTCAAATTTGCCATTTTTGACAGATACAAAGGGGAGGTGTTTAGGGGAGGGGAGATGAGTTTAAAGACTATAACTCAGGCATAACAAAAGAATGAAAATTGGCCACTTCAGAAAGAAAAAGAAGCAACAGGCACTGAGAATACTGTTCTGTGTGATTATCCCCGTTAAGTAAACACTGAAAAGCAAGAAATGGAAATTAAACCTGACTGAATAAAAGAAAGCAGGGTATACCTGAAAACATGTAAAGCCTATGCACTGACAGGAGCTTAGGGGCTATGATGTAATATTTTAAAGCCAAACACTGCAATGTGGGATACCTAGAGGTATACTAAAAAATCAATTTGCTGGACCTTATATGAGCAGACTATGGAATTACACTTAAAAAAAAAGGTATAGAGAGTCCAAAATGGTGTTAAAATGTAGGAAGCATCAAGTCATGATGAAATAAACATGTTTTTTCAGTCTGTGGGTGCGGTTCTCCTTTAATATCTGTGTTGAGGTGTTTACATTTGGCATAAACAGGTAAAGGGATGATTACACAAGTCACTGGGAAGTTAACTTCTGTGCTGAAATTATTTACACTGGACACTAAACAGGCATAAAAAGAACACCTATCAACTGGACCTACTCCAATGTAATTTTAAGGTAATGGCCATAGATTATGCAAAATGGTGGGAATGTGTGTTACCTGCTGTGAAAGAATTGTAACGGCTTCTTTGTGTTTGGCATCTCTCAGGTTCATTCCATTGACTGCTAGTATTGCATCTCCGACATGCAACATGCCACATCGTTCAGCTGGCTGCCGATGATGAATTTCAGAGATAAGAATAGGCACTCCATGTTCCTTCCCACCCTGTTAGGATAAAAAAAAATTCCTTACTCATGTTATTCGTAATGCCATACCCTATAAAGGGCATGCTTTATAAAACAAACAGAAACAAAAAAACTTAACCAATCAAACAACTCAAGCTCCGTAATTTTACACTACTAGCACAAATGGCACAAAAATGCAGTTTTGCTCAAACAGAAAAGCTAAGAAAGTTTTTCAAAAACCTAGAAAGATTACTAGGTAAAACTCCAAATTATTTAAAACATCAGACGTTAGTGAAACAACACCAACCAAATAAGCACACGCAAAAAAACTAGAATGTTGCTTTCAAGTGGAAATGAGAACATAATGAGGTAGTTTGAGCTGTTCAGTGAGTAAGAGCAATACTAAGCAACAATAATTTTCCTAATTCTTAGAAACCAAGCTAGATACTTTTGGTAAAAAATGCCACAACCGACATCCCAAGATGTTCTATACTATTTACAGCCATGAATGAGGAGGTGCCTCTCTCGTATTGACTACAATAATTCAAGTGTTAGGGTCAACATTATTATCCCCTTACATATAACAAATTTATCCATCTCTGCATCATCTAACCTAGTTTTCTTGAAAGCAAGCACTATTCTATAAGGAGACCAGAAGAGACGGCAGCAGTAGTATTTGCAGGAGCCTGACATAAGAATCATAGTAGGTTACAAAAAAGGTATGCTCCGACGTAACCACCACACCAAAGCCTATACATAATTTATAGGACTGGTCTAACTTTCATCTACTCTGATGTCTAGATAGATGGGACTACAAGCATAGTGAAATAGAATGCAGTGGGACAGTTGCAAAAACTTGCCAAACTAGCAAAGAAACAGGTTGCATTACAAAAGAAATGCAAAAGCTGAGCTGCTGAAAATACTTAACAGTGGCTAACGGGTTAATTTGACACTGCTGTTACATATATCTTGGGGGATCATACATGGACACATATTTTGTAAGTAAGAAAGTATGTCATCTGCTTATCAGGATACAGAACAGATGGAAAATACTGTCTGTCATAAGGGAACTGGTCCCTGGAAAATACTGCATAAGAAACAAAGTATATTTCTTATATAAATGGTCCTGTAGCACACCAGAAGCATATAATCAGTCTCCCGGATTGTCTGATATGGGTGAAAATTCAAGTTGCTTTAAGAAGCAGAAAGAGCAGAAGGCACATTTAGTTTAGAACAAACACTTGTCTGCTGAATGTTTGCCTGAAATGAATGTGGCATAAGTAAGTGTTTAAAGATGTGTTGTCAACAAAAGGGTGTCCAAGTCAGTGAAAGAAAGTACAGTTGTGTACACTTACCATAAATGTAGATGTTCGAGTGTATTCACTGTTGCATTCATTACATTTGGGTTATCTGCTTGCAGGTAGTCCTCAGTTGGCCTGATTAACAAAGTCTTGGGTCCTGTGTCAGTTGCTGTCACTTCTTCCATGACATCAGGTCATCAGAGGTATAAAACATGCAGCCGACGCCACTACATCAGTTTTTCTTGCCCTAGATGTCAGGTGCCCCCCTAATGGGAAGCAATTAAATATAAAAGATCAAAGACATACCCCCAACAAAAAAGCAAATACACCAAAAAGGCTTTTAAGCATAGTAAAGGAAAGTAGAGGTATAGCCAAAAGAAGTTAGGGGGCTGGAGGGAGGGTAACCAGGACTGCAACAATGAATACACTCGAACATCTACAATTATGGTAAGTGTACACAACTGTACCATGTTCTTCATGTTTCACTGTTGCAGTCATTACATTTGCATAGATTCCCAAAGCTATGGTTGGGAGGAGGAATTTAGATAGCATTAGGGCCAGCTATAAGGCCCTGCAAGAGTGCAGTGGCAAAGCCAGCTCTGGATTTAGAGAAAATTGGCAAATGATAATGCTTGGTGAAAGTATGTACAGAACTCCAGATAGCAGCTTCTAGGATGTCCCTGGTAGGGACGCCTCTGAGAGAAACTGTAGAGGTAGATGCAGCCCTGCTGGAGTGAGGTCTGATCCCCTGGGGGAAAAGGTTTTCCATGCTGCTTATAGCAGAAATGAATGCAATGGCTTATCCATTTAGAAATGGTTTGCTTTGAAATAGCCTTCCCCTCTGCCCCTGCAGCAAATGCCACCAGCAGTTGTTCAGATTTCCTTTGAGGTTTAGTCCTGTCCAAATAGAATCTAACCTGTCTGTGCACATCTAAGAAATACAGTATCCGTTCCCCTTTATTCTGTGGATTGGGAAAGAAGGTTGGCAAATGAATGGACTGATTAAGAGCCACACTGGATACCACCTTGGGCATGAAGGATGGATTGGTTCTGAGGGACACCCTGTCCGCATGAAAGATGATGAAAGGCTCCACTGCCATAAAGGCCTGCAATTCAGATACCCTTCTAGCTGAAGTGATTGCTAAAAGGAAAGCTGTTTTCCAAGAAAGAAATTTTAAGTGTGCAGTAGCAGCTGGCTCGAAAGGAGGTAGAGTGAGTTTCTCCAATACAAAGTTAAGGTCCCAGGCTGGGGTTGGAGCTCTCCTGGGTGGTCTCCAATTTTTGGCCCCTCTGAGGAACTGCTTGAGCAGTGGATGAGAGAAGAGGGGCGGTTCTGTGTTATAACGAGCTGACATGGCTGACGCATGGATTTTAATGAAGGAAAAAAAGACAGGCCCTTGTGAAGCATCTCAGTTAAGTATTATAAAATCTGAGGTAAATTGGGTGCTGCTGTGCTCAACCCTTGAGAATGGTTCCAGGCAAAGAATCTTTTCCATTTTTCAGCATAAGATTTTCTAGTACTAGGCCTCCTTGCATCTATAATTATATCCATCACAGGTTTGCTGAGGGATGGTAAAGGAGAGATTAAGTAATTAACCAGGCTGCAAGGTTCAGTGCTAGAAGCTGAGGGTGCAGAATCTGGTTCTCCTGCTGAGACAGCAGGGAAGGAGTCTGAGGCAGGTGCCATGGAGATAACCATGACACGCTGCGCAGGAGGGGGTTAACCAGTGTTGGCACGGCCAGTCTGGAGCAATCAAAATCATCCTTGGTTTGTCCTGTTTGATTTTTAGTAGTACTTTGGAGAGCAGAGGCAGAGGGGGGAAAGGCATAAACTGATAGGTTTTTCCAGCTGAAGGACAGAGCATCCACTTTCCAGGCTTGTTTGTGGGGAGTCCTTGTGCAAAATTTGTCCAATTGGTAGTTATGGGGAGAGGCAAACAGGTCTATATCTGGGCTCCCCCATTTGCTTGTCAACATGTTGAAAATCCTTGATTCCAGTTTCCACTCGTGTGAGTCCATGAGGTTTCTGCTTAGTCCGTCTGCTAGTGTATTTAATTTTCCTGGCAGGAATTGAGCTTGTAGGTGCACTTGGTAGCTCAAGGCTGTGTTCCCCCCTGCTTGTTTATGTACCACATAACAGTGGTGCTGTCAGTCTTTACCATTAGTTGTCCTGGAAGAATGTTGTCCTTGAAGGCTGTCAGTGCATTCTGTACAGCGAGCATTTCTTTTTGATTGATATGCAGGTGCATTTGACTTGGGTTCCATTTGCCCTGAATGCACTTCCCTGCCATGTGAGCCCCCCATGCATAGTCTGATGCATCTGTTGTTAGGGTTTGGGCAGCAGGGGTGGTGTGAAAGGTAGTCCCTTGTTTTGGTGGCAGGTCTCTGCCCACCAAAGGAACTCTAGGCGTAGGCAAGGTATGATAGGAATCATTGTTTCCAGGTCTTGAGAATGTTGACACCACAGGCTTTTTAGATACCACTGTAGTTTCCTCATATGCAGCCTTGCATATGGAATGAGAAGAATGCAGGAGGCCATGAACCCCAAGGCTTGCAGTATTTGTCTTGCAGATATAGCAGGGTTTTTGTGGCCACTTGTTTGAAGTAGTTTGTCAAATGCATTTGTTTCTCTGGCGTGAGGTAAGCCATCTGGGAAGTTGTATTCAAGCTTGCTCCCAGGAATATCATTTGTTGACAGGGTAACAGGTGTAATTTCTTTTCGTTTATGGTGTATCCCAGACAATTTAGAACCCTTTGTACAAAGGCCAGATGATTCAAAAGTATGTCCTGGCTTTCTGCCTGAATTAGACAATTGTCCAGGTAAGGGTATATTTGAATATTTCTTTGCCTGCAAAATGCAATAACTGGAGCTAGGCATTTTGTGAATACCCTGGGCGCAGTAGATAAGCCAAAGGGCAGTGCAGAGAACTGATAGTGCATGTAGCCTGCTTTGAAGCATAGGTATCTTCTGCAAGATTCCCTGATTGGGATGTGCAGGTATGCTTCTTTTAAATCTAGTGTTGCCAACTAGGCATCTTTGCCTAGCATAGGAAGTAATTGGTGAAGAGTCAGCATCTTGAATTTTGGAATCTCCAAATAGGTGTTTAGAGTACACAGGTCCAGGATAGGACACCATGAATTGTCTTTTCTGGGTACCAGGAAAAGTCTCGGGTAGAAACCTTGTCCCTTTTCCTCTTCTGGTACCAGTTGAATAGCCCCCATGCTTAAGAGAGAAAGTACTTGTTTTTGGACCTCTGCCCACTCTTTTGGGGGTAGGTCCGGCCACCCGCTTGGTGTTGGCAACGTGCGGAAGTGAGATCTGTATCCCTGGGACACTATATTTAAAACCCATTTGTCCTGGGTAATGAGTTCCCAATTCTTTGCATGAAGAGCAATCTTTCCCCCCAAAGGGGCAGTCAGTTGATAAGTGCTTGGAAATTTTAAAAGGAAGTCATTGAGACAGTTTACCATAGGGAGAGTCTTATTATTCCCAGATTTGGAAGTGGAGGCTCCCCACTGCTTAGTTGTGTGTGTCCCCTGGGACTGAAACCTGGGGTTTTTGCTGTGTCTGAATTTGGCTTGAGAAGACCTGGAAGGGGCTGGAAAGGACCAATTCTTAGAGGGCCAGTGCCTACTAAATCTAGGAGGCTGAACTTGTAAAAATCTCTGCAGTTTGCATAGATTTAGCTTTATCTTCAATCTTTTTAAGAACTTCCTCAGCCTTGTTGCCAAACAGGCGGTCATGATTTTAAGGAGCATCCAACAATTTAGCTTTAACATGATCAGGCAAAGATTGCTCCCTGAGCCAAGCATGCCTTCTGAGCACAGACCCAGTAACAGCAGCCCTGCAAGAGGCCTCTAATGAATCAAAACCACATTGCAAAGTATGTTTTCCAACTTGTTCAGCAGAATGCATTAAATCCTGTAATTCTTTATTTTCCACACAGTCAGGAATCAACATCATTTTCTGTTTAAGCAGTCCAATAACATGTTGCTGATACTTTAAAATATGAAACTGGTTGTTTAAAGCCCTAATGGCCAAGGTTGCAGAAGTGTAAACCTTCTTACCCCATCTATCCAGCGCCCTGGTGTCTCTATCAGAAGGGGTAGGATTTTTAGCAGTAGAAGCCTTAATGCCCTTAGGCCCCTGTGAAATAGTCTCTGGATCTGCAATAGGATTTTTAAAAAGGAATTTGTGGGACTCAGGGACCCTGTAGTATCGGTCAAGTTTTCTGGGAGCAGGAGGCAAGGAATCAGGGGCCACACTAGATTCCAAAAAAGCATCATCAACAATGTCTAGTACAGGAGGAATAGCTAAATGTCTATGCTGAGGTAGGAGAAGGAAATCCCTAAGCCTCTTTTTTGAATCAGAAAAATCCTGGCTTTCCCAGTGGAAATGCTCCCTTAGAGTATTGTAAGATTTCCCCAAAAGAAAAATCCTCAGGAGGGGAAGCAGATGGAATGGAGTCCTCTGCATCAGAATCTTCATAAGTAGATAAGGGCAAATCCAGATCATCAGAAGAATCAGAAAAAACAGAATCCTGATCAGAAGATTCATAATCAACTTCAGTCCTAGGCCTCTTAGAAGGGGGGGGGGGGGTTGGCTACCTCTGATTAGAGTTATTAGATCTTCAGGCATTTTTATCATTTGTTTTTTAGGCATAGAGGCCTGAGCATGTGGCCTGGGAGTCATTTTTTTAGGCATAGATTGAGATTTAGGCCTAAGTAAAGAAGAAGCTGTCAGTTTAATATGCAAGTCCGTTGGCATGAATACGCCCTCAGAAGCTAGTGCCTGCACAGCGGCTCCGGACTCATCCAAAGTAGTGACATCTGCGGGGTTCCACAGTTGAAGCATCTCGTGGCATACCGGACTCTGAATGGGTCTCAGTAGAGGCCTGCGAATCAGAAGTAGCGGGTATCCAGGGCTGCGAAAGCGCCTCACTGAGTCCCGGCGAACTGGCGACTGGCTTAGGAGAAGCGTTGTCAGCAGTTTTGGACCTCGGCGGCCTGTCTCTGTCTTTATCTTTGCTTTTTTTCAGAATCCCCACAGTCGGATGGCTAACTGACAACATTTCTGGATAATTAAACTGAGAACCGAAATTTTTAGAGGTGAAAATATACCATCGATGGATAGTGCACTGATTAAATAAAGCACAAAACCGACAGCAAGGTACGTTGTGGTCTGGGCATAGGCAAGGAATACAGTACGAATGAAAATCTTTATGAGGTATTTGCTTTCCAAAAGTAATGCAATTATTAACTTTTACTGACATCGGTAAGGAGCAAGAAAAAATTTCCCCAATGGGGTACTTCGCTTTAGTTGAAGACTTTGGTTCTGAAACTCGAAAACGAAAATTTCAGGAGTCGGCCGACCGGCACTTGCAAACTGCTTCTGCTTCGGGCACCGCACGGCAAGAAAGACTGATGTAATGGCGTCTGCTGAATGTTTTATACCCCTGACGACCTGACGTCATGGAAGAAGGGACAGCAACTGAAGCAGGACCCAAGACTTTGTTAATCAGGCCGACTGAGGGCTACCTGTAAGCAGATAACCCAAATGTAATGACTGCAACAGTGAAACATGAAGAACATCACTGCATTCTCACATTGTGCTGCACAATATTTACAGGGGTGAAATGTATGTGTGGGGGAAGGCAATCACTTGCTACTATAGAAAAAAAAAACTTGCTAGCAGTTTACACCACAGCATGTCTTGCATCTATGAGGTGCTGTGATGGAACAGTTACTACAGTCAGTTTGTTTTACCATGGAAACAACCTAAACTGCACTTCGGTATTGTAAAGTGTAACTGTACATTCATAACAGCGTAATAACTACAGGTCAATTAATCTATATTTTAACATTAAGACTCTTCTTCATGAAGTAAGAGTAGTGAAGTTGTTTTACATGTGCATTGGAAAATATTTTTTGTGAAGAAATGCAATAAAACCTTTCAGGCTACAAAAGTAAAACAAACAATGCCATAGGATGGATACATTATTTTAAGCAAAATAATCAAATATTACTGTACAGTAAGTTTACACTCACTCTAATTTATAAGAAGCACGCTTACCATCATCTTTAACCAACAGCAAAATCAAAATTGTAAAAAAAAAAAAAAAAAAAAAAAAAAAAAATGAAAGAAAGAATCGTAAAATAAGTTGTACTTCTGAAAACCGACTGGGGCACTGCATTCAGCAATCCCCAAATAAATCTGCTTAGCATACCATAATGAGTCTGATGACACTACTAACTTCTGCATTCATGAACAAGTACTAATAAGATGCAGATATTCAGGTAAATTAACAAAAACATATTGGTAGAATCCCAAAATTAATTAGATATGCAAAAGACAAAAAATGCATTACTAAGTTTTCAAAAAGTACCTTAATCATAAAACAAGTCTAAATTTTAGTTATTTATTTTACATTTGTTGACTGGGATTGTCCGACTGAGCCGAAGAGACCTTTTTCAGAGGAGGCCCTGGGAGAAAATCTCCAACATATTATACAATTTTCATTATAAATTAGCATTAAACAGCAATGTTATAGGATTATTACAAGACATTAAGTAGCAATACAATGTTATACAGTGTCAATAATCAGGAGTATAGCATAACTATTTCAAGATGTATAAAAATAATTATGCCATTAAGATGAGTATAGTTTATGGGGTAAGTGGTTACAAAAACCCAGTTTTATCATAATGTAGTTGCATGAAGGCAAGACAATTACACTAGAATGTTTCTCTGAGGCAATTTGCTTAATAGATTTTAGAAGACAGTAGAAAGAGTATTCAAGGAAGATTAGAGAGAGCTAGTGAGAAGAGTGAGTTAAGGGCAGAAAGTAGATTAAGGTATGAGAAGTAGGGGATGTTATGGAGGGAGAGTGCAGTGGCAGGACCAGAGACTTTTAAAATGCTCTTTGGTGGCTGTCATAAATTGTTTAGGATGTGTATGGGTCCTGATTTCTAGTGGGAGCCTATTCCACGCAATAGTGGGGTGATAGCTGTACATGTGTCCAAATTTAGACTTGGGTTTGTAGATTTGTAGTAGGTCTTGGTTAGAACTTCGGAGAGATCTGGAGGGAGAATAATGGGAGATGAGAGGGGATAGTGCTGGGCAGTAGGAAGGCTGGTATAGGATAGAACAGATGATCTGGAGCTGAGAGAGAAGAAGCTGGTGGGGTAATTCAAGCCAGTTTAGGTGTTTTAGAGAGAGAGAGAGAGACAGTGATGGGATTTGTAGGTTTGTTGGGCAGCAAATGCTACCTTGTTGTAGGTAGATTCGAGTTTGGTCAGGAGTGCAGAGTTAAGATTTGTGAGAATTTGAGAACTGTACATTAGACTGGGTAGAAGGTAGTTAAGAGAGAGAGTAATATTGGCTTCAGATGCAAGGAATTTCTTGTTATGGTAAAGGAGCCCTAGTTTTGAAGGTGTCTTTTTGATACAATTAACATGCAAGTCAAATTTAAGCTGATCATCATTGGTTACACCTAACAGCCTAGTACTGGATTCTACCTGAATGGGAGTGTTATTAAGGGATTGTATGGAGAAGGAGGGTTTAATATTTATGACCTTCTTAGGTAGGAAGAGTAACAGCTTTGTTTTTTTAGGGTTAAGGATGAGCTGGTTGTTGGAGAGCCATGTTTCAACGAAGTTAAAAGATGACTGAGTAGCTGAGAAGAGCTTAGAGGGAGAGTTGGCTGTGGTGATGACTGTAGAAACATCTGCGTATTGCACTAAAGATGACTGAGGACAGGAGGTATAGAGCTGATTAGTAAAGATATTAAAAAGTAAAGGCCCAAGGACAGACCCTTGAGGTACACCCATTTTGACAGGGAGAGGAGGGGAGAGTGCAGAGTGCCATCTCACTGATTGAGATCTATCAATGAGATAGCTGGAGAACCATGCAACAGTATGAGAGGAGAAGTTGAGGGTATGCAGTTTGTGCAGCAGAAGAGTGTGAGAGACCGTGTTGAAAGCTTTTGAGAGGTCCAAGAATAGGCAAGAAATAAGTTTATGGTCATCCATGGCTATAGAGACTGTGTTGAGGAAGGATAATAAGAGCTGTAGTGGTGCTATATTTGGGTCTGAAGCCATGTTGAGTGGGTGTATGCAGATTTTCCTGTATTAGATACTGCATAACTTGTTTATGAATACATTTTTCTAGTACCTTAGAGAGAGGGGAGAAGATACTGATAGGTCTAACGTTGGAGATATCAGAGGAGTTACCTCCTTTGTGTATAGGTAGAGTGTAGCACTGTTTCCAGATGGAAGGGACTTTAGATTCAGAGACAGAGCGATTAATTAGGATAGATACAGGGAGAGCAAGAGAGTCAGCTGCTAGTAGAAGAAAAGTGGAAGTTATATTGTCAACTGATGCTGAGCATGGTTTTAATTTAGAGAGTAGAGTTTTGATGTAGCTAGTAGGTACAGGTTTGAGGGAGAAGGTACTTGAGGAGATAGTATTAGTAGGTTCAGAAAAGTTGGAGATGTTAGTAGTAGAGGAATTTGGGTTAGGGTTCAGTAGCTTAGATATTGAATCAATAAAATAGGCATTGAAGTTAGTGGCGGTTTTCTTCAGATGTCTTGTCTGGGCATGGATAGGGGGAGCTAAGATTACCGGGATGTAATATTTGGTTAATAGAGTTCCAGAATTTTTTAGGATTAGATTTTAGGGCTGTGGGAGGTTTGTTATAGAAGTCCTTTTTATCTTTGTTTATGTGTTTTTTGTCAGATTTCTGAGTTCTTTATATTTTTGTAAGTCTGCAGAGAGCTTAGTTTATGACCATTTTTTCCATAGTTTGTCTCTAGTTATCATAAGGGTACAAGTGGCTTTTGAAAGCCATGGAGATATGGTGGACTTAATTCGGACTTTGCGAGGGGGGAGCAAGTGAGTCTAAGATGCTAAGGAAGGTGGAGTTGAAAGCTAGGGCTGCTTCTTCTAGTGGGAGTTGGGTAAGGAATTTCCAGTTTACTTTAGAGAGGAGGGCATTAAAGGTTTCTGGATGGAAGTTAGACAGTTTACAACAAGTGATAAATTTAGTAGGTTCTGAGAAGTGGGGAGTGAACCTAAGCACTTTTACAGGGCAGTGATGACTCGGGGTGTTTGGTAGGGTTTCAGGGTTATGACATTTGAAAGGATTAGATACAAGTACCCAGTCAATAAGAGTACTAGATGTGTGAGAGTTATTTGTATGGGTAGGTTGGGAGATTAGCTGTGTAGAGCCATATAAATTAATATGAGTATTAGAGTATGGATTACTGAGAGTTAACCAGTTAATGTTGACATCCCCAAGGAGGATAGTTTCATTGGGGCATGTGTTGAGAAAAGTATGAAAGAATAGTTTCGAGCAGAGGAATGTTGTCTCCTGGAGGAATATAGATGGTTGCTACTGTGATAGTGGTGTGGTCATTTATTTTAAGGTTAGCTGTAAGTAGTTCAGCAGGAGAAAAGGATGGGATAGGTTTCATAATACTTGTAATGGTGAGCTGGTTGGAGTAGAGGATGGCAACGCCACCCCCTTTTTTGTTTTGGCGATCTATGCGGAGTATATTATAACCCGGGGGAAGAATGTCTTTATCAGAGGTTTGGGGCTTTAGCCAAGTCTCTGTTAGGGTGATGACATCAGGGGTGTGAAGGGCTATCCAGGCATGGATTTCACTAACTTTGTTTAGAATACTATGGGCATTCATAGAGAAAAAGGAAATATGTTTGTTTGGAGAGGATGAGTTTATTAAGTTGGGAGAGGTAGAGTTATGCATGGTGGGGTGATGGATGGGCCCAGGATTTGGATGTATGTCTTCTGATAGAAGCAGGGCTACATGAAGTTGGTAAAGTTTGAAATTAAATGGGTTGTAAGTCAAATTTGGTCTTGGTTTTAGATGCTAGAGAGTGAAGGGGAGGAAGTTTGATTTTAGGCAGAGGGATGTTCATGGAAAATATAGAGGAAGAGATTGTAATAGCATACTGCAGAGATGAGAAACAGTTAGTATGGGGATTAGTGGGATCCCTATGGACAGGTGGTAATGGAGTAGTACAAGATATGAGAAGGAGACGTAATGGAGGCAAGAGGAAAATGGAGAGGGTTGCAAAAGCCATGGCCTAAGGTGGGGAAGTAGGATTGGGATGGAGTGAGGAGTGGATAAGAGACTAGGAAAACAACAACAACAAAAATCTAACTATGAATTCAACTTGGTTGCAAAGACTGAAAGCAATAATTTACATGAGAAATATGAAAAGAAAATCAGACAGCTGAAAGATATAAACTGTGAATGTAATAGGTTATCAACAAAACCAATTAAGTGATAACCCACCCAAGAGAGAAAATGTGCTTGCAGAAAAATGTGCACACTTCACACCAAGCAAATAAATATGTAAGAGTGCTGCCATGACAAGAAGAAATATCCCTTATATACCTACAAACATTACTGCCACCACAATAAAATGAAAAAGAAAACCATATTCCATGGGACCATATAATATATTGGTCTATCTTCGTCAAAGAATCAGGGAGAACCAGCCTAAACCTATATCAATCATACAGAATAAAATGACATCACGTGGACATGTTTATGACCTATGACAAAAAGGCTGTATTGGTACCAGTTCCCAAAATGGGGGAGTGGGTAAGTTAAAACCAAACAATTTTAGATCTACCAGCCTGGTGAGCACTCCATGACATCATGGAAAGAGTAAAAATAGAACTGATCCAAAATAACACAAGGGGCCCTACTACTTTTACAAATGCAAAGGCATGGGTTTGTTAAGGGGTGATCTTGCCTTCTGCAGCTTGTAGCATTCTCTGACAAAATAGCAGTAGCACATGTTGAAGAACACTGCTCATCTTGACCTTAACATGTTCAACATTATTTAACATGTGAGAATAACAGATAAATTAAATGTCAAGTCACATGTTAATTAAATGGGCACAACACTGGTAAAGTGATAGGAAACAGCAAGTCAACCTGTCTATACTGCTACGGATTTAAAGTAGAATCCAGAAGGGTGCTATACTGGGACCATTTTTTTTATTATTCTTTTCAGAACTAAAAGTGGGAAATGGACTTGAATAACCAAATATGCTGACGGTTGCAAACTGGATAGCATAGTTACTTTAATAAAAGATTCTGAAAGATCTTGCAAAACTGTGTGTGGAAAGGTGTCATCTCTAACCAGTCATTATTTAATGCAGCAAATTCATATTTAAAAGTTTTTTTTTTCACAAACTATGATTAAGATACAGCAGACAGTCCTGTAAATCAAAATTTGTGCTTCAACTTGCTACACAATTGGGAATGTTTGAAATTTTCATGTGTGTATTTCCTCCATATGGTTGCCCTGAAAATGGAGGCTCTCAATGCAGGGGGTGGAACAGGCAATACAGCACTTGTAGCATTAGTCAAAAGTGTGGCTGGAAACAATCTTAGCTGAACTGTGAAAGATGGAGACAAACAGTAAATTGCTGACATTCACGGTAAGGGATAGGAGTGCTATAAAATGGATGTCTTGCTCTACGATCAAGTAATACATTTTATCTTTGCAAAAAGGCAATAAAAGAACATGTTATTAAGTTTAATTTAGCATTGTTTACTTCAAGGTGGTTGACTCACAAGACAAGGTTAGAAGGAAATATTTGTGCAATTGGAATTCCATAGATGGTAGAAGGTTTGCACTTTTAGAGCTTATATGATGGACAGGCTGATCAAAAGGGTTGGTTGCCTGACAAACTGTAATAATCTGGAGAGGGAACAGAGAGGCACCATTACCGAGTTCTGGACTAGTTCTGCAGCTTCATAACATTTTGTTGAGATTTCAGTCTTTATGTATGAAGGAGCAAGTTTTGTCAGGTCCTTATTGTAATCCCAAGATTTATAAATACTATCCCTAGAATTATGAAAAAACGAGTCCAAAAATACGGGAGAAGATCGAATCCTGAACACTGCCATTCTCCTCTAAAATTTGTTTTGCTATTTTTTTGTAGGTGGCAAGCCCCACTGCACCTCCTTATATGGGGAACAAGCCCTCCAAACATATATATGTCATCTCAGAGATCACCATACCTTGGAAAAAAGGGACTATTTACAAGAAACGGGAATCTCAGACTTAGTGCATGGATTCCTGCATTTTTGTCAGTCTTGCTGTTCGGGAACTTGCACTAATGGGTCTCAAATTATCAAATGGTTACTGCTTTTGTCTCAATTATGGATGCTTGGCAAACGTTTCCTAACGAGAAATAAAGACAATATATTCTAACACGGACTATTGGGTTTAAACACAAAAGCAACATTCACAGTTTCTTGTGGTTATATGCATTTGCATTTTAAAGAGCTTGATGTGTAAGCTGATTTACCCTGCCTTATTAAAGATTTTCTTTTCAAGTGCAGTAAAACTGTTTGCTGAAGGAAGACTGCTAATGGACAAGGTACCTCAGTATGTAACCACTAAGAGAAAAAATGATGTATTATAGGACTGTGTGGAAAGTGAGAAAGACAAGTTGTGTAAAATCTTACCATAACCAAAGATGTCCTTCTCTTCCACGTTGGAGTGTTCATCACATATGAGTTTACTCCACTTGCTACCCGAACGTCCGGTCAGTATACAAATGTTTTCAGTCACTGTATGGTGTGTGGGACGTCTAATGTGGCTAGTGGAACATGGGCCATAAAAGTGACGTCTTCATGCACTGGCCCACAGAACTTCTCAGCCGCCAGTCGAACGTCAGGTGTTCCTGCCATCCTGGCCGTCACATTTTGAGACATCAGATAAGTGCCCCATTGGGAACCTTCCAGTCATTTTATTTAATTTAATGCCTGTTCATGTCATCCAGAAAGGGCAAGTGTAAGTGCGGTCATCAGATACCCCACAAGGACGCCCACGATCAGTGTCTCTTTTGTTCAGGTCGGTCGCACAACAAGGCCTGCTCCATTTGTCAGGCATTTGTGCCCAAAACTTTGCACAGCCATCTGCGTGCACTCAATCTGTATACAGAAAATCAATGACTAAAACAAATAGCCTTGCAAATGGAGGGTTCTGCCAACATACTTGCTGAACCACCGAAAAAGAAAGCCAAGACTATCAGGCCTACCACTACCGTTGTGCCTCTTGCGTCCAACCCTCAGCCTGTGGCCAATGTTTGCCTGGTGGAGGATTTGGGCTCCGCCACCTTGGATATAGTGGGTACCTCCACGGAAGCCACACAATCCCTTGCAAAGGGCACATATGTACAGACTTTTCTGACACCGGGGGGATCCAGCAATTCTGGTAGGTCTGTCGGATCCCTCCAGTTCCTTACAGTGAAGAGTGACCACACTTTGCAAATATTTTGCTTGAAAAAAAGTATGTGTATGACATATTGGGACTTCCACCCTAGAAAAATTCACCTCTCACTGTGCAATTATCAAGTTATTTTGGAATTATGTTTTTTGTTTTACAGAATCTGGAGTGACTGCTTTTTTAAGGAATGCTACTTCACAATGCATCCCTCTCAACTGCTCCTAATTTTGCAGAATATCCCCAACTTCCCCCGACATTTTTGGCTTTCCCCTCATAAATCGTTAATTTTGTGGTAAATCACTAAGGATTCAGTAAATAATGCCAGACATTACCATTTCATCCTTCTAGTTGCAGAGATAATGCAAGCTGATGCAAAACCTGTTGTTCTATTGACTTACGTTAATTAGCTTAATATTTACAAATTGCCACTGATTTTTGGCCTTTTCCCCCATTACTTTTGACTTTATCCAGAGATCTTCAGCAAAGAAGTGGAGAGGTGTACTTCACAATGATGTGATGTTTGATGTGGCAAAGAATTTTCTAGACATCTGACTTCTGCCATCATATGGTGGTGCCTGGTCACTCTACTTGACTAGACAGAATTAAGAGGGTAGACCAATGTTAATGCAAAGTAAACAGTGATTACATTTGTTTTATATGCTTCAATTACAATTCTAGAAGCCTAACTACATAGTTGATGATAATGGTGTTTCTGGGCTATACCTGGAGCAATTAAATTTTATTAATCATAAGGGAAAACTTTATTGTGAAAAGGAAAAAAAAAAAGGATTGCTTTTGAAATTCTGCATCCACCTGAGGAACTCCCCCTTCATGAGACGACGTATCCTGAGGGTAATGCCACTAACCCACTGGGGCGGATTAATGGGTACTTATACTGTAGTTTTTTTTTTTACACACACAAGGGTATGTTTCCTCACCCTGGTAGTAAGTGCTTTTAAACATGAGCCTTTAAGGGATTTTTGCTCTTAACAGGAAGGCCATGATAGTATGACTACAACACTGTGATAAAGTAAATATTTATGTGTAGGCAAGAGTATTATAGGTCAAATTAATATTAAGGGTTAAACTATCAATATACATCTGCAATCGCACTGACGGATGGCATGAAGAGAACTGACTTATCAGAAAGTACAATAGTTTGGTATCAACAGCTGGAGTATGATGAATGTGAATAATAGCACAAAAGTACATTAAATTGTCTAGCAGCATGAGACAGGTGAATACCTTAACTATAGCACAGAAGTACATTAAATTGTCTAGCAGTGTGAGACAGATGAATGTCTTTAACTATAGCAGAGAAGAACATTAAATTATCCAGCAGTGTGAGACAGGTGAATGCCTCGACTATAGCACAGAAGTACATTATACTGTTTAGCAATGGGAGACAGGTGAATGCCTTAACTATAGCACAAAAGTACATTAAAATGTCTAGCAGTGTGAGACAGGTGAATGCCTTAACTATAGCACAGAAGTACATTAAGCTGTTTAGCAATGGGAGACAGGTGAACGCCTTAACTACAGCACAGAAGTACATTAAATTGTCTAGTAGTGTGAGACGTGAATACCTTAACTATAGCACAGAGGTACATTAAATTATCTAGCAGTGTGAGACAGGTGAATACCTTAACTATAGCACAGAAGTACATTAAATTGTCTAGCAGTGTGAGGCAGATGAATGTCTTTAACTATAGCAGAGAAGAACATTAAATTATCCAGCAGTGTGAGACAGGTGAATGCCTCGACTATAGCACAGAAGTACATTATACTGTTTAGCAATGGGAGACAGGTGAATGCCTTAACTATAGCACAGAAGTACATTAAAATGTCTAGCAGTGTGAGGCAGGTGAATGCCTTACCTATAGCACAGAAGTACATTAAACTGTTTAGCAATGGGAGACAGGTGAAAGCCTTAACTATAGCACAGAAGTACATTAAATTGTCCAGCAATGTGAGACAGGTGAATGCCTTAACTATAGCACAGAAGGACATTAAACTGTTTAGTAATGGGAGACAGGTGAATGCCTTAACTATAGCACAAAAGTACATTAAATTGTCTAGCAGTGTGAAGCAGGTGAATGCCTTAACTATAGCACAGAGGTACATTAAATTATCCAGCAGTGTGAGACAGGTGAATTCCTTAACTATAGCACAGAAGTACATTAAACTTTTTAGCAATGGGAGACAGGTGAATGCCTTAACTATAGCACAAAAGTACATTAAATTGTCTAGCAGTGTGAAGCAGGTGAATGCCTTAACTATAACACAGAGGTACATTAAATTATCTAGCAGTGTGAGACAGGTGAATGCCTTAACTATAGCACAGAAGTACATTAAACTTTTTAGCAATGGGAGACAGGTGAATGTCTTAACTGTAGCAGAGAAGTACATTAAATTATCCAGCAGTGTGAGACAGGTGAATACCTTAACTATAGCACAGAAGTACATTAAATTGTCTAGCAGTGTGAGACAGGTGAATACCTTAACTATAGCACAGAAGTACATTAAATTGTCTAGCAGCTTGAGACAGGTGAATGCCTTAACTATAGCAGAGAAGTACATTAAATTATCTAGCTGTGTGAGACAACTGAATGCCTTAATTGTTGAGTACGCTTTACTCATGCATTTGAACACATAAAATGGAAATGGGTAAATTTTTTAGGTCTGCTGTACAAGTATTTATATAGTCCAATGTTACAACATATTTGGCTATGACTGAGAAAACGAAGAAGGCAACAGACTGGATTATATTAAAAGGGGTACAGGGCATTCTGACCTCAGCTGATTTGACCACTGCATCAACATGGGTCTAAGATTAGTACAGTATAAAAACAGAAAGTCAACAGAATAAAACAATTATTAAAAACGTCATATACACTACATAAACATTAAAATCCGCTAGCTTCAGTACTGGAACTGACAGTAGTACATGACAGTATGAGATTAAATCAAGGAATACAAGCCATAAACAAAGAATGTATTGCCAGCATGAAGTCTTGTTAAAATCCCTGATTGAACTGATTTAACACAGAGAATGTACTGCCAGCATTAAGTCTTGAGCTCCTTCTTGTGTTACTATTATGAGATGCAAACCACGCTGCATTACTAGTAACGCATAACAAATGTAAAGAATTTCATCACAGCACACTAAAAAGTGTAACTAGTGCCACCTGCTGGTCCCCATTAAAATAGCAATAACAAAACAATTGAACTTCATTAAAAAAAAAAAAAATTAAAAAAACTAGTGTTGCCATCTATCCGTTTTTTCCCCGGAATACCCAGAAATCGAACGGATTGTCCGGAAAACACTGTACAATCTCTGGTATTCTGTTTCAAAAAAGGAAACAGACTACTGGAGTTTTTTTAAATCTACTAATTTACTATGCTTTTTTCAGAAAAAACATAGTAAATCGGCTAAAAGCAGGTGTCAGGAACAGAAAAAGAGGGCATTCCCCATCAGTTGATGTTATTGTGACATCACAAAATAAGTGAAATGTGGATGGGAGAGAGGCAGAAATGGGCGGGATTATGGGTGTTGCGAGGGGTGTGGCCTTAGTCTGGTTTTAGCCACGTGAAAAGGTGGCAAATCTATACAAAACACCTGTGCATACATACAACTATGTCGTGCCAGTCCCACAAATTTAGAATACCTATGTGGAGCTGCTCACAATTTCTTAATGGGCTAACTAAAAATAATAAATATTAGCTTCCTAGTTAAAATGCCAAACTGATTTTATTGTACACATGTTAAAAACTGTAATTAATTAAATTTATATTTACATATTAAATATGTTAAATAAATTAACATTTTCATATTAAAATGTTACATAATATATTAAACTGCTATGCAAAATTCCTGAGTAAAATATTAAGTAGTAAAATGCTTTTATTAAATTTAATTGGGGTCAAACTGTCCAATAAATATTCTCATAGACAATAAATGTGAATTTATTATGAAAGTGCATCCAATTGCACTGGGGTCAAATTGTCCAGGTCAAATCAAACTGTCCTGCTGCCTATTAAAAGATTGCTTTTTAACGACTCTAATTTGCTTTGCCTTTTAAGTATATGCTTTCACTGAATTGTGACTGAAGACGTTGTGTGTCCATATTGTATAAAATAATGATGCTTAAGGTATTTGTTGCCTGTACATCACATGACAGTAATGACAAGTAAAAAAAATGTATGTATATATATATATATATATATATATATATATATATATATATATATATATATATATATTTAATTTCACTAGAGTGAAGCTGCAACTAACTGAATTTTCAATAAACTACACTTGAACTAATGGGTTTAAGGACCACCAATTTACTCTTTGCAAAGGATTATATAGGCTTATGAGATATCCCCCCACATCTCAGTAGAGAAAGGCCAGCCTTAAGTAAACTGGCTCCTTAGGGGTAAAGGCTCCATGCCATCGATCACTGCCCAACCCATCATGGCTTACTCACACTCTCCAGATTTATTGTTTTCTTCCTTTTTCTCAGTTTGCCTTACTTTTCGTTTTTTCCTATAGCTATTCCTTCATTCATTCATTCAACAAGATTCTATCTAAGCAAGACTGTACTCTATTTACTGTGGACAAACAACTGCATGCATTAAGCCAGGTGTCGGGGTGCCACAAGACCCCCTAGAAGCAATGGGGGTTCTAGATGCTCTAAGGTGAAGCTTAGAATTTTTAAGCAACATTTTCACCCAGTGACTGCCTGAATAAAAACCATGACTAAATAAAATAAATAAATTTAGTCTTACTCTTCAACTTTTGTTTTTTTTTTCCCCTTGCATTCTTTCAGCATACTCTAAAACTACACTGCAATTATTTCAGTGGAAATAACTGTATTAAGCTGGGGATCTAGGGACCATTAGGCCTCCAGAAGCCACAAAGTTTCTAGATGCTCCGAGATGCATTTTAGAGGTTTTTTTTTTTAAATAACCTTTTCATCCAATGATGCCCTGAACAAAAACTATGACTGCAGAAAGAAAATGAGTCTTACGTTTCAACTTTGTTTTTTTTGCTGCAACCTTTAAATGTATTCTAACTGACCAAGACTATCCTGTAATAACTAAAATTAGGTTGGGAGCTGCTATGCACCCAGAAGCCATAAGGTTATAGATGCTCTGTAGTGCATTTTAAAGCTTTTTTTTAATTAACTGTTTGGCCAATGATAGTCTGAGCAAAAATCAAGCATGCAAAAAAGAAATTCAATCCTACTTATATATTTCAAGGAAGAAATTAATCTTATCCAACTTTTAATGCTTAAAGCTCACTAAACACCACTTTGTAATAAACTAAAAAAAAAAAATGCTTGTGAGGCTACATATTACACCTAAGAAGAACCTACCCCCCATCTTCTGGATTAAAATTAAGGCATAAATGGTCGCATTCATACTTCAACCTGCTGCTGTCACATTTATAAAAAGCATGCCTCTGCATCCTCCACCTTCAAAAGACAGCTACCTTCTATGTACCTTTCTGATATCAGACTGGTACAAAATAGAAAAAAAACAGGTCATAACATATTTGCTGTCAGAGATGTATAAACAGAAGGCTTATTACTCCCTCAAAAACAGCAACCTGTACATGCATTAGATGAATGACTAAGGAAAACTAAAAAAAGAAAAAAAAAATGACTACAGTATTATTTCCAAATCTTTACTTATTTTTGCATTGCCCCCCAATTGTTTGGTACACCTCTGGGGACTACAGTACATGAATAATGCCAGACATTTGAGTTTCATACTTCTTACAGCTCAAAAAACGCACTTTGATGCAAAACCATTTGTTACATTTACCTTGTACATCCCTGACTGCCTAATATATTCTTGCCTTGTCCCTTGTATTTTTCTTAAATAAGCTGGTAAATCACAGAGGATAACAATCAGTCGGTAATTACACAACATTAGAGTTTCATACTTCTTACTGCTTAGAAAATGTGTGTTGAAGCAAAACCTGCTGTTCTATTAACTTTTTTTTAATTGGGCGGGGCTTCATGAATAAGTCACACTGGTGTATTCATGCCTTTAGCTATAAGGGCACCTGCATTCTTGACTGCAGCTTACACATGGTCCAGTGTTTACCATTATCACCAGTTTTAGACTAAATGGGGTTAATTGCAAAGAAGATTACTAAGCCCATTTCAAAATCCACTAATACAGCTTTGGTGTGTAGGGGCCTGGTCTGGGTATTCTGGGATAAATTTATCCCTTAGTTTTTGAGAGATGACTGTTAAACTGAGCAAGTTGCAACAAGGTCAATTATTTTATCCAAATCATCCATCTATCTACAACTCCTTTCTCCATTTTTGTACATGTGGTTGGGGTGTCACTTCAAGTACGACAATCATCTACAGGCAAGATTTACACCACCAGGTAGAGGGCAAAAGTGCATGTTTGTACTTGTGTTTTACTGCGTGCATTTTTATTGCATTTTACTGTTTAAATTAAACCTGTTCATTTTGTATTGTCATTTCAGTTACCTTATTTTTGCATTATACTTTTTAACATTCTGCTTGCTGGCTTTATTGCATTACCATCGTTATTTATTTTGGATTATACTATTCTTCTGCTGGTTTTGCGAACATGAACAGGTTTGGGCTGCCATCTACAAGTAAAGTGCCTGCTCGCACTTTAATGTATTAACTAATCCGTTGCTTGCCAAGTTGAACAATGACGTATTTTGTTCTGACTCTCAGTCAGGACAAGGTACTAATCTGTTATTTGACTATCAAGAAAAATTAAAGCATTTTGAGCAGACTGTTCTCATGTTCAAACATTTGCAGTGGCAAAGCTTGAGCTTGACAATCTACTTACAACACAAAATTGTCCCTAGGGGTCTTAAGATCCTAAAAAATGTCAACTTATAGGGACAATTATCCAAATTTATGACGATGTTGGCAGCTCATCAATCTAAGCTGCTCTTTCTGCTCCATGGAGATGGTGAATGTTTTCTTTGAACCTACAGAGGCACAACTATGAAACAAGGTTGAGACACTTTATTCTGAGCTCCTGTCCAACACTGAATTAAATGCACATTCTACTCTATTACAGAAGACTATAGATAGAATTGTAGCATTTGAAAAAGGTTGACTGAAACCAAAAAAGAAAATTAAAAAGTGACCTCAATTATTTCAAATTTAGCAATGTTTTTACATGGCCCACTAAATGAGTGCCTAACCCTCCACGCCATCATCATTTGGATTCGGCATCTGCTTCATGAATGAATGAATGAGAAGAACCAGAATTACAAGAACCACCTAGGATACTAGATGCAAACTTAGCAGGAGCCCTGGATCCACTGGATTTTTCCCTACTGGGAGGGGAACCACTACAAATGTTGCAATCTTGACCAAGATGGAAAAGTCATCAGAACAACAAAAATACGAAGATTATTCATCAACCCATCATGTGGAGTCCAATCAGGACATAGCACATACTATAATATTTAATCTTTCAAAGCATACTTTAACTGCTAATGAAGAATTGCTCTTACCTAGAGGTTTACTGTACACTCCAGCACAACTTAATGATATAGTACAAACCATAACTGAAGGGAAATGCTTAATCAGAAACTTAAATCTTAAAATTCTTTTTGGTGCTAATACGGATAATAGAGATTAGGGGTTAAGGAGAACTATCACTTTTATACCTGTTAGTAATCCAACCGTACAAGTGTTTGAAAAAGCTGTTAAGAGAGAAAAAAGTATTAACTTTACCAAAACAACAACAAGCACTTGTTTTACAACTTTAATTATGAACATATACAAGCATTAAATTCATTAGTTAAAAATTCAAATACTGTGATAAAAGGGTGCATACAAGGGTGGAGGAATGGTTGTGATGGACACTGCTTTTTATTTAAAGGCATTTAATGACTTGCTGAATACAGAAGACTATATACCAATTAATACATGTAATGCCCATGAGATCATAAAACATACAGAGCAAAGTTGACAAATCGTGCATATTAATGAATATATTGGGCATGATATATATAATTATTTAAAGACTGAATCACATAAGATTCCTATTATGTATGGCATACCAAAAATTCAAAAATCCCTCACTAACCTTCCAATGTGACCCACTGTATCAATCAGAGGATGGGTCACAGAACCCATCTCAGAATTTCTGGACACAAAACTTAAATGGAACCTTTTTAAGACAGGTACTATTATAAAAGATGCACTGATTTTCTCTCTCACTTATCTTTATGGACAGAAGGTAAGGACTTAACAGGTTGTCATTTTGTGACTATGGACGTTGACTCACTTTCTGCAGTTATACCAAATCAAATAGGCATTCAGAATGTGAAAAAGTATTTGTTTGACTTTCAGAAAGCTGCAATGCTGAAATTGGGAATATACGTGAGTTATTACAGTTAGTTCTCATCATCTTTTTATTCCAATGACAGCTTTATAAAGGAAATAAAGGTATTGTGATGGGTATCCCTGTTGCAAACATATACCCAATACTGTAAAATTCTACTGGGAAAAGCAACATATTTTAACTGAAAATCCTTATAAGCACAATGTTTTTTATAAGTGATTTGTTGATGACTTGTTCTTAGTTTGGGAGGGTACAAAATGCTTTTGATGAATTTATGTTTATATTTCTACTACCAATACTTTTTTAAAACTTAAAAGTGAAACTTCAGATTGTGAAATCAGTTTTCTGGATATTAGATAAATTAAGAATGAAAATGGTGGTAGTGATACTACATTATACAAGAAGGCTTTGGAAAAAACATTCTTACAAAGGACAAGTACGCACCTCCCATACATTTACAACAACACTGTTAAAAATCAACATTTACAACAACACTGTTAAAAATCAGTTAACAGTGGCCAAGTTAAATACATTAGATAACAACATGGAAAATCAACTACAAACTGTAGCTCGAAATGTTATACAGAGAGGTTACAAATGTAATACTGTACATAATATTAAAAATGAAATTGTTAATAAACGTACGACAGAAGCTGAATCATTGTTTTATAACAAAGGTCACAATGTTAAATCCACTAAAGAACCTGCACATAGACAATGATGCATTTTGACATATAATAAAAATGCACCATCTGTCAAAAGAATAATACACAAATACTGGCCCATTCTGATGGATGTTCCTGAGCTGAAGATATTCTTAAACGATAGACCATAGTTTAGCCACAAGATAAATACTAATCTGAAGAATAAGTTGTGTTACAAAGAGCAGCCAAACTCAACAAAAATTACACAGTACCAAACATGGAACTTTTAAATGTAATAATTGTATTTATTATCAATATATATATTTTATACATACATATATATATATATATATATATATACACACACACACACACACACACACACACACACACACACACACAAATCATTTAAACATCCAATAAACGGCAATGATTTTGTACTTAAAGCTTATGTTAACTGCAATACAAGCAATTTAGTATATTTAGTTAAGTGCGATCAATGTGAAGCTTATTATGTTAACAACAGAAAGCACAAAAATGACCGTTTGGTTCAGCCCACGAATAACACACAAATATCCAAACGGACAAACCTCAGCAGCCAAAATGAGCAAAATAAATCCACCGGAGACCACGTATATAGAAAAGATTTAATAATATCCACAATAGGAATAAATATATCCAAAAATCTGAGTAGGTTGAGTGCTTTCACTCGACAAGCGAGTTTCATCAGAACACTTATTAAATGCACCAGTGATTAATTTATACAAAAATTGGCACCAAAAGTTTCCATAACGTTAAAAACAATTGCTTTAAAATATGTGTTATAAAAACTAATATGTTATTAAAATATAATGTAAGACTGCTATTAGTTAATAAATGCTTGCTTGTACATGATAAGTTATTTAACTGTTTAACAATAACAATGGTTTTATTGACAAGAAATCATTAATTCCTGGGTCTGTATTGGCATTAGTTAGTATCTGCCAATAGAGCTCTCTCCATGCTAAATAATTTTTAATGTTTCCTCCCCTAGGATTCTTCTTTATGACATCTATGATAGCGAACTTAAATTTGTGTTCCTCATCATTTTCAATCATATGCCTTGCCAAGGCATTCTTAGTGTCCTTCCTCTTTATGCAATAAAGATGGGAGTAGATTCTTTGCCTAAACTCCCTCTCAGTCTTCCCTATGTAAAATGAGGGACAGACTCAGCACAAAGCTATGTACACTACCATTTTGGTCCTACAATTCCCTTTTAGTGCTAATATTCTATTTCTATTGTAATTCGATAATTCAATAGGGCTTTTGTCATATATATATGGACATTGTTTGCAAAAACCACATCTATTTGTATGTATTTCTTCTGTATCTACTTTTGGAGTAATATTTCGCTCCAGCAGGCATTTTATATTCTTGCCCATTTTGTTGATAAAACATGGAGCTGTCCCTACTTTGTCTGCTACTTCTTCTTCATCCATTAAAAGATGCCAGTTGTTATATAAAATGTTCTTAATGATGTGGCTAAATGGCCCGTATTCTATAATACAAGCCCTATTGTAATTAATTTTCCTTTTATTTTTGTTTTTACTTATAGTCCCTAACATGTCTACTTCATTAGAATCAGTCTCTAATGTACTGAAGTGTATTTTTGACTGGCTTAGAGTGTCTATAGTTGTTAGGGTATTATTAATCCCCAGCAAGGGCATGTATATATCTCCTCTTTTGCTCATAACATAATCAGAAATATCCTTCATAATTTCTAAGTCATAACCTCTTTCCAAAAACAAAGAGGTTATAAATTCAATTTCACAAATAGTATCAGCTAGGTCAGATGTCATTCTTATAGCCCTAATACACTGGCCTTTATATATACTTCTTTTTACATTAGTAGGGTGGAAACTCCTATAATCCAAATATGAATTGGTAAAGGTGGGTTTTCTAAAAATTCTAGATTTTAAACCCCCATTTTCAACACTTACAAGAGTATCTAAATACGACACCCCCGTTGCATTATATTCAGATGTAAACTTTAAGTATTCACTGCTAGAATTAATAAAGTCCAAAAATTCTGAGAAGCCTGTGATGTCCCCTTTCCATAAAATATATAAATCATCCAAGAAGCGGGAGTAGTACGCTATGGAAGCATACCATGGACTACTAAAAATAATCGTTTCTTCCCAGTCTAACATAACCAGGTTGGCAAATATAGGTGCGCAAGCCGCACCCATAGCCACACCCCTGGTTTGTTTGTACATCTCCCCTTCAAAAAAGATGAAGTTGTTTTGCAGGACAATGCTCATCAATTCCACTAATAAAGATATCCTATCCCATGAGAGCTCAGAATATTTCCTCAAGCTTCTAGTGAAGGATTCTAATCCTTCATCTATGGGTATACTGCTGAACAGGTCTATAACGTCCACAGTTGCAAATGTAATATTCCCATAGTCCATAATCAATGGGTAGTTTTTTAAAAATTCCCATGAGTCCTTCACTAGATGTTTAACCTTCACATAAATGGGTTTTAATAAAGTGTCAATAACCACCCCAATATGAAAAGTTTTGGATCTGCTCCCTGATATTATAGGGCGAAATGGTGGATTTTGGATGTCTTTGTGTACCTTGGGAATACCAACTATGGTAACCATAGTGGGATACTCTACCTTCATATATTTATATAAGTCCTCAGTAATTCTTTGTTCCAAGAAATATTCCTCAAGGTACAGATCTATTCTTCTATAGGCAATATTTAACTCGTTAAGGGAGATAGTATTATAGTTGCCTGAATTGTGTAAGATGTCAAAAATAATTGCTTTATAAGCAGTAGTGTCATAAAAAACAGCCCCTCCGCCTTTATCAGGCTTCATTACCCTAATGTTATAATTGTGCTGTAATTCATATAACACCTTACTCTCTTCCTTAGTTAAATTTAGCTTTCTCCTATGTTTAATGTTAGCTTCATGGTTGAGGGCATATATTCCTTTAATTACTCTATTTTCAAACTTTAAAATACTAGGGTTGGTCATAGGAATATAGCAACTCTTTTTCTTTAAATTAGTAGTATTGTCATACATCTCATTCTCATTATGTACAAAAGATACTGCTAAATTTAATTTCCTAGTGTATTTTTTAACCTCTAAAATGTTATCGACTAGGTTAAATTTAGGCGTTGGAATGAATTTCATCCCCTTAGATAACAATCCAAAATGAGCCTTTTCTACTCTGATGTCGCTATAATTATATATATTGAAATTCTTGTAAGTGTTTAATACAGGATTTAAAGTATTTAAATCACTTAAACTAGAATTAACTAGTTCCTTGCTTAGAGATGGTATTATTGTTTCTTTTTCCATTTCCCTCCCTTCTGCCATTTTCCATATTTTTTGCCCTTGTTTACTGGAAAAAACTCATCATTATTGTAATCTCGCCTATCTGTTTCATAGTATTCTTGTGTTTCATTAATAATTTCAGGAGAATCCCTATTAAAATAATCCCATTTATAACAGGCATGCTTTTTATACTGTTCCTTGTCTCTAATCAGTTTCTTTTCCTTTCTTTCGTACGCCTTATAGGCTCTGTCCCTAGCAGTGTTGAACTGTTTCTGAAATAATGACTCCCATTGTGGGAACAACAGATCTTGTGTTATAATATTATTTAAATTTTCTACCTCTGCCAATAATCTGCAAAGTTTAGAATCATTAAATTTTATAAGCTTTCTCATAAAATCAAAACCAAAACTGTCAAAAAGTACATTAAATTCTTCTTGAACATCCATATTCAGTTCAATTCCCATAGGGAACTTAAAAAATCTAAGGCCCATGGGCACAATGTTAGCAGATAAACAGTAATTAAGATAAGCATTGTCCATTTTTAAACCATTAATTATATTTAATTTTCTCCCAAAACTGTAAATCGACTCCTTTAAACTTCCTTTGCCATACTGCCCTTTATCAAAACAGTTCTTTGAATGCTTATCATCAAATAAACATTCCTGTCCCAAAAAGTCTTGTAAATTATTAGATTTCAAGTCAGTATTTGATTTGTTAATTACAGTACCTTTCGGGCGAGAAATATCGCCTGACACGCAAGCATATGTCCGTGTTGGTTGTGTATTTTTCGGTCTTGTACCAACACGTTTCATTTCTTCGGAATAATTCCCGAAAGAGAAATTTTGGCTGCTGAGGTTTGTCCGTTTGGAAGCTTATTATGTTGGTAAAACCGGAAACTTAAAGAATGGATTGGTGGTCACATTTCAGAAATAAAAATAATATTCAACTAATACACTATTCAGGCATAGTACAGAAACAGATCAAACACATACTTTTACAGTTTATGAATCATTAAGAGGGGGTGATGTATACCATGCAGAAAGTACAGTTGTGTACACTTACCATAAATGTAGATGGTCGAGTGTATTCACTCAAATGGATTTTTAAACTCAGAGTACATATTCCACCAGGTTTAAATAGTATGGTCACTTGAAAACCTCATTCAAAGGAATTACAAAGAAAGGTTCACTGAATTGATTAAATCATGTGATTTTAAGCTTTTAGTACTTAAGGCATGTCTTTATGTTCATTTATTATCTGTTTGAAGTAGCCATAGGGCGAATGTATGTTTTTGCACTTGTGTTTTATTACGTGTACTTTTATTGGGTTTTATTGTTTAAATTAAACCAGTTTGTTCCACATCGTGGTTCAAGTGATCTTCTTTTCGCATAGTAGTTCATGCATACCACACACTCGCATGCACAGTTATGGTCAATTTAGAGAGTGTCCAATCCACCTACTATTTGTCTTTGGAATGTGGGAGGAAACCAAAGCACCTGAGAAAACTCATGCGAACACATGGAGGATATGCAGACTCTGTACAGAAGACAACCCATCCGAAAATCGAACAGGAGAACCTTTTGCTGTGAGACGAAAACACTATCTGGTGCGTGTCTGTGCATATGTCAACGGGAACTGGTATAATGGTTAAGGTGTTTAGCTCATAGTGACAAGGTACAGGGTTCGATTCTCACCTTTATAGGAAAGATTGGCTACGTGTAAAATGGCCTGCAAAGGCAGTTAGCCTAATACTTGCCTAGCAACTCCTATGAAGAGCAAATCCTGAACATTGCTCTTATTTCATCCAAACCACCACCATTAAATAGATAATAGCAACTTCTATGTACAATTCAGACAAAATGAGCTGATAAAAGAGGATTATTGTGTAATATATTTCACCTTTGTACCTAATAAATAATTTCCGCCCACTAAAATGTTGCATGTTGCTTCACATAATTACATTAATCTTGCAATATCAAACAATAAGCAAGCAGCAGCAGATAGTAATTTCCTCCACAGAAGACAGCCACATCAATTACAACTACTCTGTCCGTGCATATCAGGTGTCCAGTTTAGTCCATTTTACTTCTCACAAATGTCCTACTAAGCCAGACAGTGACTATTTAAAACTGAGCAAATGACAAGAGGATCAGCTACTTTCATTCAACCAACCCTAACCCCCACCCAGTATTTATAGCCATAACATTGGATGGCTATGTAATATTATTTCCCCTTCATATATACCTAAAAACTGTGCAGATTTTCATCTCACATTTTTGGCCTGTTCCATATAAAATGTGTGACTTTCTGGCAAAAATCACAAAAGAATGAAGTCACTAAATAATGCAATATATTTGAGTTTTACACTTCATATCCTTCAGAAAATGGATGCAAACACAAATCCTGTTGTTCTAGCAACTTTCTAAGTTTAGGAAACAATATTTAATATCTGTCCCCCCAATTATTTTAGGCTTTGTTCAAATTTCTTGTTAAGAAGTTGAGAGGTGTGCCTCCACAACCCAGACAAACAATTTGCTACACATTACCATATTACAATCCAAGAAAAACTCACAAAGTCAGATTAATATTGCATAAATATTTGGTTGATTACTGCCAGTAAAACAGTAACAAGACTTACCTCACTGCACCATTCCTCTCATCACAACTGTCCACCCAAAACACAAAGTCTGAAGTGCTGCCCAAAATACTTGGTTGATCACTGTCAACATTATTGTAAAATTAGTAACAATACTTCTCTCACCAACAATATGCCATTCCCCTCCTCTATGTCCATAATTCTGCAGAAAGTCCCTACCTCTGCTCTGTCCCTTGTACATTGATGTTCAATTTAAAAACAAACAAAAATATCTTCTACAAGTGCCCTAAAGCCTTACATTTGAATACTGCATGGCCTGTACTCCCATGACCTCACAATGTTAAAGTGAACATAATGAGACTTGACTTGGATGTCAAATCAACTGGAGCACAGTCCCATCTGGAGTGCTCATTGCAGTGTGGGTGTATTAATTTCCCTGTAGGTGTGCTTTATTTATGTATGCTTTAGAGAAAAAATACTCCTCTAAAAATAAATAAATAACATTAAATTAAATACCCTTTCCCTGCAACTGGGGATTGAAAGGATCAGCTCTGTTTTGTACGTGCAGTAGATAGCTTGCACATTTTTTACTCTGGAATGGAGCTGTGCAACTAGGACAAAATACAATGAAGACTGATTCTTCTCTGAGTTATGAGGCACCACAGTGTTGCAGCATTATATGTGAATGGGTAATGGATCAACAGTGGGTTGAGTTTGATTAAAGTAGTACTTAATTATCTGCTGGTAAACTTTCATAGCACCTGGCCACAGCGAAATAGAGAAAACAATTTATTTACTGGTATGGGTTTATTTTTTTGATCAATACAGAAAGGGAAAGGTTATTTGTATCTTTGACTGAGGAAGCGGAATCCATGTTCTTATGCTACATTTAAAGAATCATTTGTTGGATGCTAATTTAAGAAGACGTGGAATGCCTGTGATAGTACAAGAAGATTACTACTTTATTACTTGTAGAACACCTAGTTAACAACACTGAAATAATGTGATTGTGTTACATTGTGTTATTTTATGGGCCTACAGGATGACTTTTGCAATAAGCTGTTTTACTGAGCAGTTATGTTCAGATGAGTGAGAAAACAAAGTCACTCCAGGGAGCGTACAGACATTGATATATAACCATGAGATGGTAGGTTTGAAGACTGAGGGCGCAGTTGGGTAGATACGGATAACAAAACAGGCAATTTTGTGTCTATACACTGGGTATGGAGTTAGTAAGAAAACAGTCATTTTTTTAGAATAGTAGGACTTACCAGCATTTTCATAATTTTATTTATTTACTTTCCCTTTGTTGACCACATTAGTCCCACTAGATTAGTAGTAGCCTATTTTCAGGGGGTAGCCCTATTCGGTAATTATACTACTATGGGAAATATGGCGTGGGCATTGAGTGAACTTCTACTTGTCATTGCTGCGAGTGGGACCCATTTTGGAAGAGCACTTCCTGTTTCTGTTCCAGGCACACAGGCAGCCCAGAGAAAGAGGTACGCAGATGGAGAGAGGAGGAGATTTTGGAGAGGTGAAAGAAATGGAGGAGAAAGCAAATATCAAGACCAGAGAATGTGTGCAGGATACTGAGGAATTGTTTCAAATAAATCTGTTTGATGGAGATGAGTCAGCAAATTATGAATGTATAATTACAAATCTCGAGTCGGGAGGGTTGTGAGATGACTTACTTAAAGAAATGGTGGTGCAGTGTGAGCCAGAAAATGAAGGCGATGTTTCCTGGGGGAACATTACGGAGAAAATACAAAAGGAGGAAGCATCGACAATCCTGACAAATACAGGTGAGATGGAAAAGAAAACACAAGCAGAGAAAGTAAAAGAAGGCAAAAGTGGAGTAGCAGGAAAGAATGCAGAAGAAAATGAAAAACAGAAGTATATGGTTTGTTTGTCTTTCGGCTTTTTCCGGTTAGGGGTCGCCACAGCGGAACTCCGGTCCACTAATGACTGGCAGTGGATTTTTACGGTGCCGAGCTGCCAGCCCAACGCTCAACCTTCAAAGAAGGCACACCCATTCACACACGCACCTACCTGCATGTCTTTAAATGTCACTTGACCATGGGGAGGAGATGCAAACTCCACACAGAAGGTGCTCCAGCCAAGAATCGAACGGGAAAACCTCTTGCTGTAAGGCGACAATGCTAACCGCTGCACCACCACATCCTATAAAGATATGGCAAGGGTTCAAATTAATAAGACAAAGAAATGGACAACTATGAAGTGTGGGGCAATTTAATAGCTCCTTTGGGTGTAAAGGCACATGAAATAAGAGCATTTATTCTTATTAACAAAAATAATTTTTATTTGAGACGGTTTTTTCAATTAAAATTTTTCTTGGAGAATATGAAAAAAAGAAAGACTGGAACCCAATGAACCTTATGTAATAAAAAAAAAAAAAAAAACATTTATCAGGGAAACAAAAAAGAAAAGAAAATCCATGTATTATTTCAAACAGACACAGAAAGAGAGACACTGAAAGGTAATTTAAAAACTTTATGTAAAGAATTCTGGACATTGCAAAAGTTTATGACAAAAGAGGTTTGTGGACTAGTGGCTGGGACTGCAATATTGTGTTAAAAATAGAAAGAGAAAAACATATACCAAGCATGATAAATGTGGAGGGGAATAGGGGTGTTGTAATATACTGGGTACAACCCAAAACATTTATTTTTGTGGAAAAGAAGGATCTCTGATAAGTAACTGTGATAAAAAATTATATATTTGTGGGGAAATGGGACAAGATGGGACAGCAACCAACACAGGCCCCAAGACTTTGGAATTCAAGCTGACTGAGGGCAACCTGCCAGCAGATTACCCAAATGTAATGACTGCAACAGTGAAACACGAAGAACATCTAAAAATATGAGAAAGAAGGTGTGAATTATGACTGTGTTGTCTGTTCACTCAGAATGGTGTATAGAGGCTCATAGGTGGTTACTAAGCTAATGACCACAAGGACCTTTTTAAGCCTAGCCATGCATTCAAAATCACTGACAAGTTCTGATAACCTTGATAAGTATAAGCAGGGGCTTGGGAGATGAAACATTTACAAGCTAGGGCCTGAGAGATGAACAATTTACAGGCCTGTGTCCATTAGACACATAGGTGGCAAACCAGGGATGAATTTCCTGTTCCCCATCTAATTGTCCAGGTTGCATTTGAATTGGTTTAGGGAGGAACTCTGCTTCACATGGATGGGGAGACTGTCCCAGAGAAGGGGTAATCTCTGGGTTATATATCTGTCTCTCCTGCATGTCCTATTTATATCACAGGCAGATTTAAGTCTTTAAAACAGGTACTTATGGTGTTGTTTGTTTTGTGGATATGCAGCAGGTCCATCAGAGTGAGGTCTGACAATGCTCTGCATGTCAGGCATAGATCTTCCCCTCAAAAGCTTGTAGGAGACAGAATACAGGGATAGAGCCTTGATGTGGTCTGCATAGGACACAGTGTAGGTGTACTGAATGGTAATGGGGAATCTTATTCCACAATCTTGAAAAGTGTGCGATATATCTGCCATGTTACTGAATCCTGGGGTATGTTTACATTGTCAAGAAGAAGAAACTACGGAACATGTATTTTTGAAATGTAAGAGTAAAAAAGTTATGGGGAAAACTATGTATAGAAGATTTGTTCAAAAATATAACAAAAGAAGTGAATAAAATAAACATGGCTATGATTAAATATGGATATTATAAGAATAGCAGTAAAACGTATGTTAAAAGAATGGACAAAGTTATTTTATGTTATATGGATTATATAGAGTGAAAGAATAAATGAATTTTGGCAATAATATTAAGAAAAATCAGATGGTGGTTATGGAAAAAGGAGTCAGGGTCTAACAGGGATTAAAATTTAGTATGACTGTAAGGGAAATTATGAATATGTGTAAAAAGATTTGAATATCTATAAATTTGTACATTTGTAAATGTTTGTAAATATTTTGTAAGTAACAATTATGTTTGTATATAAAGGATCCTTACTCTTTTCAATAGGTGTTGTGGGATCTTATAAGTTCATAGGTGCGTACTAGGCTAACGACCACTGGAACCTTTTTAAGCCTATCCATGCATCTCAAATCTTTGCCAAGTACTGGTGCACTTGGTTTTACATCCACCTATGCTACCAACAACTCAGACAGATGGGGCCTCTGTTTAATGTCTCATCTACTTGGTGTGGGAATAGAACACACAGCCTTCAGCATCAAATGCAAGTACGCTACTTGCTGTGCCACTGTCACTACAATGTTCATTATACTTTTTTATGAAAATAAGAATGTGCTTATGATGTGACACATTATTAGAAAATGTTTTGTTATAAAGATGAATCTACACAACTTTACTTTTCATTTGGCTGCAATCAATCAAAAGTAAAAAATACAGAATATATTATTTTTAAATGTGGTATTTATATTGTATCCGTATGTATGGGACAGCTGGAATAACTTGAGTTTTGTGTGCTGATTATATTTGCAAATAGCTGCAGTTGTTCTGTCTTACAGAACTATCCCATTAGTGAATATAATGCTTCATTCTGTAGCCTTCATATAATCTGTTTGAAAAAACTTGAAAAGGTGCTTTTCTTTTTAGGGAAATCAAAGGTCAGAAAAATTCAAACTATTCAGAAATGGTTTGGGAGTTGTCATCATAGTCTGTTTCTTACAGGATGCTTAGAGGTGACCTCTGTTTGGCCTGTAAAGCAGTGTGACAGACTTCAATGAAACTCTACACCTGGGATGCACTTGTCAGTATAGCTAATACCAGATTGGGGAACCTACTATCAAAAATACATTTATCAAATATCATGGCAGATATATCGCACACTTTTCAAGATTGTGGAATAAGATTCCCCATTACCATCATAAGTCAATTGCTACCTTCCTTCAAAAATTAGATATGAAAGTTATGGACTTTCTAGAACATTAGCTCTGATTGAGCATCTGCATCCTCATCAACCAGCAGGGCTAAAGCTGCAGGCATTCAGTCAGCCTGGCATCTGCAGGTTTCCAACGCTACCAGTTCTTCTCCATTGACCAATAATGCTCTGCATCTCTCAGTTATGCAGTGGTAAGGTGGATTAGAAACAAAAACATTATCACAAAAATTCTTCTACACTGTACCCATGCTGAGGCTGGGGTGGAAGTAGTATGAGGACAGATGTCCTCAATGGACTAACATGTTAGATATGTACGTTTTGTACTCGAGATGAGGATACCCTATTCAAAAATACAACAACATTACCCCTACAAACAAAGCTCTTACTACTGGAGGCAGGGCAGAGGAAAAAAGCAGAATGGTAAAATGACTAAACAGAAGAAAAAAATGTCAGTAAGATGACAGATGGATGTCCGGGGACCCAAAGGGCTCAATCCAAAGCAAGGAGCATCTGTGATTCTACCTGCCTCCTCTCTCACAGTCCCCACAAAATTACATCCTGGATGGTGAATTTGCTATACAACTTACGTATGAAAGTTTACAAGGGCTCTGCACCTTATAAAAGTAATCAGGCCTCTTGGGGGTGGGATTGAAAATCTAGTTCTAGGGAAGTATATTTAAGACATCCAAAAGGGCATCTTGGACTAGAGGGACAGCTACAGATTTGGGAAATTCCAGGTATCTTCTAGAAGACAGAGGCTTCAACAATATCTTCAAATGAAAAGTTCTAAGGGGTAAGTCAAAGACCAACTTCCTTACTATCTGTACCACAGGTAAGGTGGAAAGATATGTGGGGCATAGTAAAATTCTTCCTTAGCGTCACATAAGTTCTGAGTATCTCATAGGGAAGACTTCCCTGCTCTTTTTGGGGCAGAGGAGACTCCAAACAGAGGCTGTTCCCATTCAAATTATAACCTACACAATAAATGAAGGAAAAACTGAACCAATTTAGCTCAATCCTTGGATGAACCACTGACCCATCAAAAGGCAGGTGTTTCCACTTAGCTGAGGGCTGGGCCTTAGGTGTCCATGTCCTAAGAGTGTGGGTGGCTGCCAAGAGGATACCACTGGTTTCTAATTTATTGGGGGCAGGAATCTCCTCCCAACAATAAACCAGAGAGAATCCATCCTCCCTTTTTAAAACAAATAAGTGGTGTTCCAAAGTTTGGGAATCCATTCTCCTTTTAAATAAAAAAGCAGTGTTCCAGAGAGGGTAATAGGCCAACATCCAACACAGGTTACCAAGTCTGGCTTTCAGTCTAGTAAGATGTGCTACAGGATGAAGGCATGGCAACCTCCTGAGGAGCATCTCCAGAGGCCTTGGCTATAATAGATGTTAGGGTTTGCAGCTGTTCTGGTGTCTGCATACAGGTGACATCTTCAGACCCAAGAAACTCAGGTGAACTATGTAGATTCAAACATTTCTGCTGGTTTCTCTTTTGAAACTTGCTTCTCCTGTCTTTATATTTTTGAAGGGATACCCGTGTGCTACTGTTAGGACTCTACAGAAATGGCAGAACAGCTTAAGATGGACACAAGTTTCTTTTTGATCGGGTATTCCCGCAGGGATTTCTGTCTTTCCTTAACTGTTTTTGTATGAAAGCTCTGGCAAATCTGACAATTTGCAACATTGTGCTACAGACCTAGGCAGTATACACACTGGCATAATCTCTATGAGGAGTCTGATGCTTTGAGACACACCTATTAGTTTTCTCTGAGGCAGACATGGCATACACCTCCATACACAGCATTCATTGCTCAGACATCCATTAAAGCTCAAACCTGAAAAGTGGAAAAAAAACACAATATAAACTTGCAACAGTGTGGGTAGAAAACATTCACCAAAAGGGCACTTATTTATTCCAGCTGTTTTAGTCATAGGCTTTGACCAGCTCCAGACTGTAGTGCACTATCCTGATGTGGTCATCAATACAGCAAGAAGAAATAAGCATGGTGCGCACAGAAGTAACATATCTACCAGGTACTCGAAAGTGTCTAAAGTAATGTGAGGTCAAACCCTGCCATGGGAGAAGGGTGCTCAGTTCTGAAAGTCAAGCTGAAGCTCGGTTTCTAGCAGAGACATGTAATGTTACAGCATCAAGAATAATCACATAAAGAACAAATTGGAATTTTAAGGGACTGGCAGCAAGTGTTAATGGCAAGGGCAGTTACATGCCAGAGCATATAGGCTAAGACAGTTTTGCTGCAAACAAACCAAACTGAAGTGTATAGGTTTACCATCATCTCTGAAAGACAGGGAACTAGACAACTGTGTACACTTTTTTCAGGAGGAGGTTAATTACTCAACTTCGTAAGTCTTTAGGATGGACTTCAATTACATCATGGGAGGCTGGATGAGAAAGATAGGTGATTATCTTAGTTTACACTGGTTTGTATCCAAGTACTTATGATTTCATAGACTTTTACTAGGCTAACAAACCAGGGGGGTCTTTCTAAGACTAACCAAGTTTTCCCAAAAGAATAATAATGTCCTGTATCCAAATAGGACATTGAGGGCCAGGCATTTATAAGCTACCTCTGTCCATAAGGGACATGGGTGCCAGGCCAGGTGTAAATTTCCTAATCCCCATCCACTGGTCTAAGTTGTGCTTAAATTGGGTAACAGACAAACTCAGCTTCATATGGCTGGGATGCCTGTTCCATAACAGGGGCAGTCTCTGGGACATATTTCTGTCTCTCCAGCATGTTCTGTTTAAGTCACAGGCAAAATTCAGGTTCCTAGAGCTTGTATTCCTGATACTGTTTGACTTAAGAATATGCAGGAGATTCATATGTGTGGGTTTGTGACTGCCTTGTAAGCCAGGCATAAATCAACCCTCGGCAATCTATAGGAGACTGAGTAGAAGGAAAGGCCTTTAAGGCACTCTGCATAAGGCAGGTTTGTTACGCCTTGTATTCTTTTTGTAAGGATCTTCTGAGGTTGCTCTAGTTGCTGCATATGCCTTGCCAGTTACATACTGAAGGAAGCACTGTACTCTATGATTGTTCTGATAAGGGCAGTGTACAGTAGGTAATGACCTCTTTCGACCTAGAATGCATGGCCTTACTTGTAAGTTGTGCAACATAAAAGAATTTCCTCACCACTGAGGTCATGTGGTTGTCAAAGTAAGCCTACTGTCTATGTGGACACTCAGGTCCCTGAGCACTGGCTCAACAATTAGGGATGCATTATCAACATGGTAATTAGCCAAGATGGTTGACTTCCCAAAGGCTATATTTATGCATTTCTTAGCACTGAGTTTAAGACCATGGCTTTGGAACCATTTGTTAATCACAGACAGGCCTTCTTGAAGGATGCCAGTGTCTGCAAGGGAGTTGATGATAGCCCCAGCTTGCAATCACAGACTGCATAATATTTAGTTACAGCAGGATAACTATGATGGCTCCAAATAATGATGACATAGCCCCTTATGAAAATATTTTGGGATACAATAATAGATCATGTAGAAGACAATACTTTCTTCACCCTATTTTTTTTGTCCCAACCATCAATCTATTCCCCTAATCAGTCTCAGTCCATTGACTACCCTGTATGTGGGACATATGCCCAGTACCAAATGGAGGCAAAATATGCATAAGGGAAGCTATAATACAGTTAGCCTTGAGGGTTGCTTGTAACCTCACTTCCAACCTGGCTACTAAGGATATTCTTTATGGTCCTAATCCCAGCCCTACTGGTGTTGCAAGCATCTACATCAGTGCATGAATTGACTGTACCAGTTGGCCCTTTACGTCTGTTTCTTTGCATGTGGTAGCAAAGGCTACCATTACTAGCTTCAGTGGCCAAAATCTCTGCTCTGACCTTCGGCATGAGTGAGCCAGCCAGCCAGACACTCCCTCCCACCCTCTCGGATGGTCTCCCCCATTCTCTCCTGCAAGTTTCATCATGCACCCAAACCACTACTCAAACTTGGGTCACCTGGGCTGTAGTCAAGCCTTTATCCTTCGATGTCACACTGTTGGCATGCAGAGAACAATACTTCATTGGTTTTAAGTAAAGATGTTAATGTGGTACCAAGCCTAATTTTAGACATGATACCTTTTTTGTTATTTAGCACTGCCTTGTTAAACAAGAGGAAATCAACTTGTTATATTTTTCAGACAGCCATTTAACATTCATATCCATTTCCAAATGCAGTTTCAGCTATGAATCAGCTTTTCACATTTACCATACATAATATTTGAGAGAAATAAACAACAATGGCACCAGCTTATCATTTCACACATTTCCACCACTGCTGGAAAGCTCTGTCCATAGCATTTAAGAATTATCATAGTCCTGACTGCAGTAAATGGCTCCAGTTACCCCAGTTCCATTGTTCTTATCTCCTGCATTACTCCCATCGCCTGATTAATATTCAAGGGAACACAGGACTTCCAATATCATGTTATATTCTTTTTTGCTGCCAATATAGCTAAATACAGAAGCTACTTACTTTTTGAGAGTTTGCTTTCAAATTCAAGTGACAGTTCAGCAAAAAAGTCTCCCTGGTAAGCCTGAAATCTGTCAAGAGAATTTGCAGCTGTATTCTACAGTTCTGCAGTTGTGAGAAAATTCAGAAAATATGCTCTGCATTTGTATATTAACACTGGCTACATCTCCAGCAGCTATGGGATACAACTGGAAAATATTACTTAATCTAGTAGGGATATAAAAATAACTATGGAAGCACTTCAATGCAAAAATACTGAAGCATCTTGATTTTGTGGCAAATCTAGGGGCCAGACAAATTTCCTTCAACCATGACTCAGTAATCATTAAACTTAGCTTGGTTTCCCAAGCTTGCATTATTTCCAAGACCAGACTCTTCAAACATTGCTAGATGAGATACCATTTGGGAAAACAATGTTGAGTTCTTTGGAAAGGGATGGCTGAGTTTAACTTGACAGACAGCTGGACAGCTTTTCACCTTTTCTCTGTACGATATACATTTTTAACCAGTTAAGAACAAGATGCCCAGCTTTCTGATTAGTATGCATGCATTCAGTTCGGAAAGTTGTGGATGTCATGATTCAACCAGCCTCTTTTTATTAGACCATAGCATGGTAACACTGATGATAGATAATGCAACTAGAATGAAACAATGGAGGTCTGAACCCCTTTCTCGAAAGGATAAAAATAAAACTAACTTTCTATATTATTGGGTGAGAGACTCCTGATCTCACTTTCGAGACAGTGGGATCTTGATCATAAGTTATTAGGAATTCAAAGTTCTAATTGAAGGCACTGGCATATAAAGATCCCCACAAGAGAGGGAAGAGTAAGTACAGCTGCATAAGTTCCACTTATTTGTAAAAGTAAATGTTTGTAAAACTCATTGGTATATGGGTAGTGCCCTGCCCCCCCCCCCGGCAGTCTGTCAAAACTCATAACTCCTCCCTCTGCCTGTTTGTGAGGGTGAAGGACCAATCAGCTGGTAGGACCAGGGCAGGCCTTTACAGTCATAAACAAGAATATCAGTTTTATAGGGTCCAACCATAAGGTTAGACAGAAACATAAGGTTTGCAAGCATATAATGATCCAAACCAAACGTCACACTCATACAGTAAAAAAGGTTACTGAATCAAAACACATCAGCAACTCCAACAAGCAACTATCTACACCCAACAAAAAGGGGGTGATGGGATGGCACTGCTAGTAAGGCAGTATACTCTAAGAACATCTACTGTTACAGGTAAGTGCAACTTGTGTAACTGTACCATTCTGGAATTATAGCTAAACTCAATAAACTAGGCATAAATCCCTACGTCACAAGATGGGTTACCAACTGGCTCACTGACAGAACCCACACTGCAAAAGTTGCAGACTCCAAATCTGACCTCAAACCAGTGACAAGTGGAGTACCACAGGGTTCCGTCCTAGGACCGCTCCTGTTTGGTATCTACTTCTCTAAAGTACAGGCTAACACAGAAGGCCTCTGGCTAACGAAGTTCACAGATGACTGCAAACTAGGAGCCACAGTCAAGTCCCCATATGATGTGAACATCCTACAGAAGGGTCTCTCTGAGACAGATGCCTGGTGTCAGAGCCATGGCCTCAAGCTCAATGCCAAAAAGTGCAGTGTCATCCCCTTTGGTAAAAACTCTGTACCCATGAACTACCACATAGGCAGCAATCTACTTAACACCGAATGCATGATAAGAGACCTTGGGACCCAGGTGGACAGTAGTCTCTCCTTTGAGAGTCACATCACCACAGTAGTCAGGAAGTCCTTCTACGTGGCACACCTCATCATAAAAGGGTTCTCATCCAGGAAAAAAAGAGGTCATCGTTCCCCTCTACTCGACACTCATTAGACCCATTATAGCGTACAACGCCCCTTTTGGAATGTACCTCACAAGACATCTGCAGCAGCTGGAAAGGCCACAGAAGTACCTCACAAAGTGGATTACTGGACTCAAACAAATGCCCTATACTGACCATCTCAAAAAAACTCCAGCTTTACTTAGTAGCATATCGCCTACTCCGTGGTGATCTCTGCCCAGCATATAAAGCTGTGTCAAACCCAGAGCTGTTGGACATGCTACACCTAAATAAATTCCAATCCCTCCAAGCTACACGCTCTAGGGACCTAAACCTTGTCACCACAATAAACAGGACATGCTGGAGGGATAGATTCCTATCCCAGAGACTTCCCATACTCTGAAACAGGCTGCCCATCTATGTCAAGCAAAGTTCTTCATTAGCACTCTTCAAGAAAAATCTTGATGAGTGGATGGGAAATAGGAAATACACCCCGGGGATCACTTCTGTGTCTCTGCTTGACAGTGGCACAGGAAAATAACTTTCTTGGGTGGCGTAAGCCAGGGAACCTTGTTGGCTAGGCTTACGTAGGCCCTTGGGTCGATAGCCTAGTACCTACCTATGAACCTATGTACTATGTTCAACAAATAGATTACCTTAATGGCATATGGGTAGATTCCCAAAGTTTACCCAACATGGCAGGAGGAGGATGGATAATGGTCAAGGAGCCTCAGGGATCCTGCTCTGGATCTAGAAAAAGCATCTAGTTTGTACTTCTTAGTGAAGGCATTGATGCAGGGCCAAACTGCTGCCTCTAGAACACTTCGAGTCCAGTCCTTGCCAATGAAGAGGAAAAGGTTCTGCTGGAAAGTGCTTTTACCTTACCCGGATTCACTTGTCATGCTGGGTGTAACAAAAAATGAAACCAGAGGACAACCATGTGCAATGCAATGCTTAGATTCTGGAAAGAACACAGGGAGATTGGACAGTGAACTCTGAGACCACTTTCGCCATGAAAAAAGGATTAGTTCGTAACACAACCCTATCCCTATGGAAAATCAGGTAAGGTTGTCCCACCATGAAAGCTTGTATCTCAGAAACTGACCCTGCAGATGTAAGAGCAATAAGCAAAACAGTTTTCCACTTTAAGAACTTAAGATCAGTGTAAGCTGCTGGTTCAAAAGGTGGTAAGATTAATTTTGAGGTCCCACTACGGAGGGCTTTGCTTTTGTGTGTGTGTGTGTGGGGGGGTCAAATACAATACTCCTTTCATGAACTGTTTTACTAAAAGAGAAGGCAAGGGGATCCACTGGCATACAAGCAGAAATGTCCACTAAATGTACCCTAATGGACACATAAGATAAGCCATCCTGAAGTAGCTCACACAAATATTTCAAAACCAAAGGGATACTAACCTTAATTAACCCTCTGTTTCCATTTAGGCACTACTGGGAAAACCTCATCCATTTATAAACATAAGGTTTTCTAGTACCAGGTTTTCTGGCCTCCTTTAACATCTGCTTCACGTCTTCATGAAACAAATATCTAAACAGAGTCGGTACTGAATCATCCAGATCGTCAACTGAAGTTTCTCCAAATTGATGTGCACCAGTTGCCCCTGAGAGTGAGCAAGTTCAGCATTTGAGAAAGTCTGTGGTAATTGCCCTTGGCTAATACCATTAACATGGAGAAAGATTGGTTGTGTAAAATCTTACCATAGCCATAGATATTCTCTTCCATGTTGCAGTATTCTCACACATGGAATCCTCCACCTCAGGCAACCCGAATATCCGGCTCATATACCAAAGCTTAAGCCTGGCTGCTGTAAGATTTATTTATTTATTTCAGTTTGATAACCGGGGAAGTCCACTGGGCCAGAAGAACCCATTTTCAGTGGCGGCCCGGGGAGAAAAGTTCCATAAGTAAGCAAATTACAATATACAACAGTACAATATAAAAACAAGCAAATGGCAAAATAAAAACAGTAATATAAACAGTAGTAGATGGCTCATACATATTAAAGTGAGATAATAAGACAAGATATGGTGTAGTTGATGCAAAAAGCAGAAGTGGTAGAATTTACAGCATATGTAGCAGAAATAGGTAAAATATTCATTAGGCAATGAAAATTCAGAAAGGAGAAAAGAGCTTTAGTAAAAAGTGTACAGTTGCAGGCGATGTGTGGCAAAGGCTGGAGTTCAGAAAGAGTAATACAGTAAAGTAAGTAGGGTAGAAAACAGTCAGGTAGTGGTAGCAGGATTTGTGTGAGAGGAGAAAAACTCAGATGGAGGTTGTAAGGAACAGTAGGGAGAATTGGGGATGAGACTGGGGTTCAAGTAGGGAAGGAGCAGGGACACGTCCATTTAGAGGACAGGTAGGAGTGCAAGAGGGATTTAAAGTTAAGGAGATGTGAGACAGTTCGAAGGTGGGATGGGAGTGAGTTCCAAAGTTTGGATAGGGAGTATGAAAGCAGGAGTTGGCCGGGAGGTCGTAATGGTTTATTACTTGAAGGAGGTTTTGGTTTTGTGATCTTAGTGGATGACTTGGAATATAGAGGGCTGAGGAGGAGAGGGAAGGGCAGCTAGAAGGTGTGAAGATGAGTTTACGGGTGGTAGTTAGCTTTATCAATTTTAGGTAGTTAGGCAGTTCTAGCCAATTTAGGGGTTGAAGAGAGAGGCAGTGATGTGATGAGGTTTTGGACCGTGTGGTGAATTTGCTTATTTTGTTGTAGCAGGCTTCTAATTTGGACTGTAAACCAAGTTGAATGTTGTTGAACAGAGGGGCACCATATAACAGAGAGGGGAGGAGGAGGCAAGGGCTTTTCTGGTGGGAGGGGGTGAGGAAATGGTGATGTCGGTATAGGAGACCTAGTTTTTGATGTTTTTTTTTTTTTATGGCAGTATTAATATGGATGTCAAATTTTATGTGTTCATCGATGATGACACCTAGCAACTTAGTATATGAAACAATTTCAATATGCGTATTATCTTGACTTAGTATAGAAAATGAGGCTTTGTTGAAGGCAGTGGCTCTGGAGGGAGTAAAAATCATTAGTTTAGTTTTGGTAGCATTTAGGGCTAGGTGATGGTTCTGCATCCAGATTACTGTTTTGGCAAAAGCTGATTGTGTTTTTAACTGCAAGTTTGAAAGGGAGTCAGCAGTGCAGATGATTGTGGAATCGTCTGCATACTGAATTAGAGAGGTATCAGGGATAGAGTGGTAATAGTTGTTGATGAATATATTAAAGAGTAGGGGGCCGAGAACAGATCCTTGGGGGACGCCTGTGGGGGTAGGAAGGAAAGTGGAGATAGAAGATTTCCATTTTACAGCTTGGTGTCTATTGGAGAGGTAGCTAGAGAATCAGGCTACAGAGGAGGGGGATAGGTTAAGAGAGGATAGTTGAGATAGGAGGATAGGGTGGGGGATGATGTCAAAGGCTTTAGATAGATCGAGGAATAGGGTAGATACTAATTTGCCAGAGTCACGGGCCAGGTTAAAGCATTCCAGGAAGGACAGAAGGGCAGTGATTGCGCTATGGCCAGGATGGAAACTGTGTTGAGTTGGGGTAAGGAGGTTATTGTGTGTCAGATGTGTCATCAGCTGTGAGTGGATGCATTTTTCCAGGATTTTTGATACTGGGGAGAGGATGGCGATGGGTCTGAAATTAGTGGTGCCGTTGTTTTTGCCACCTTTGTGGAGAGGAATGATGAGTGCATGTTTCCATAAAGAAGGGACATGGGACACTTGGATACATCTGTTGATAATATAGAAATTGGCAGAGCAATGCTGTTAGCTGCTAGTTTGAGGTATAGAGGTGGTAGGTTGTCTGGGGCAGTACTACAGGGTTTTAGCTGTAGTAATAATTTCTTTATGGTGTTTGTAGGGATGGGGTGGAGGTTAAAGGTGGGAAGGTCAGTATTGGTGGAGAGGAGGGGTACCTGTGGAGGAGAGTTAGGTGGTGGGTGAGCAAAGGAGGTGGTAAGTTTGGCTATTCAGTTTACAAAGATGGTGTTGAAAAAGGAGGCAATATCAGGGTCTGTGAGGTTGGGGTTAGGGCAAGGATTAGCTTTGTCTCCAGGGTTAAGGAGAGAGAAGACTGTGTTCCAGAACTTTTTTGGGTTGCTGAGATGCTCAGATTGAAGCTTGGTATAGTATGATTTCCGACTTTTGGTTATTAGTTTTTTTACTGTGTTCCGGAGTTGTATGAATTCTATTAGAATATTAGATAGTTTAGCTTTATGGTATTGTTTCCATTTTTTGTCTCGTTGGAGCATGGTTTGTTTGGTCTCTTTTGATAACCAGGGACAGATAAGTGATTTGACCCTTTTGGTTCTGAGTGGGACGAGGCTGTTTAGTAAGTTCAAGAAGGTTTCATTAAAATGGGTGATAGCGTTAACAAGGGGTAGGGTTCTTGGGGGAGACCAGTCGGTCTGGTCTAGACAGTCCGTGAAAATGTGTGGGTTGAAATTAGTGCAGTTACGAGTTTGAATGTAGTGATGCTGTTTATGGGTAGGAGATGGGTGGTGGATGACGAAGGCGGGCATGTGGTCACTAATAGGGTCTGGAAGGATACCTGAAGAGGAGATGTTATTAGGGTTAGATACTAAAATCCATTCAAGGATGGTACTACGGTCTCCGTTTTTGTTATGCCTAGTGGGAAATTGAATGACTTGGCAGAAATTAAAGAAGTTGATTGCTTGGGAAGGGGGTTGAGAAATGATATTTGCCCAGTTGATATTTACTTCGTCAAGAATAAAGGTTTAATTTTTGATATTGGAAGAGAACCAAGAAAGAATATCTTCTAGTATTGGGATATTGTTATTGCTAGGGGGGATATATATGGCAGCTATGCATATGGATTTATGGTTATTGATCTTTAGGTGGCCTATTGTTATTTCTGATGTGGGGAAATTTGGAATGGGGTTGGTAAAAGGTGTGACTGTGTAAGAGGAGGAGTAGATGATGGCTACACCACATCCTTTTTTGTTGGGTCTATCACTGCATATAATTAGATAGCCAGGGGGCAGTACTTCTGAGTCTTTTATGTTAGGCTTTAACCAGGTTTCTGAGATGGTTATGATATCAGGGTGACTATGTGAGAGCCAAGCATGGAGACTGGGGATTTTGTTACATATACTTTGTGCATTTAAAGTGGTGAAGTGAATGGAACGAGAAGTGAGGATATGTGTGGGTGTATGCACAGGACGTCACACACAGGGCCATAAACTGTGGGCCATAAATGTGATGCCCACATGCAAAGACCTCAGAACTGAATGCCCAGTCAGACAATAGTCTAAGGGTAGCTGAAGGATGCTATCCAGACAGGAAAAGGGCCCTCTGGCAGGGGACTGGTTGGGGGAGGGAAGGAATACTGCAACATGGAAGAGAAGGACCTAGTACAGTTGCGTACACTTACTATAAATGTAGATGTTCGAGTGTATTCACTGTTGCAGTCATCACATTTGGGTTATCTGCATGCAGGTAGCCCTCAGCCAGCTTGAATACCAGTGTCTTTGGATTTCTTCGTCGGATGCTGTCTCCTCTTCCATGACGTCAGGTCGTCAGGGGTATAAAACATGCAGCCGATGCCATTACATCAGTTTTTCTTGCCCCAGCTGTCAGGTGCCCCCACAATAGGAAGCAATTACATGGTATGGTACACCCCCATCAAAAAGCAAATACACCAGAAAAAATAAATATACCAAACAAGAAGGAAAGGTACAGCCAAGAGAAGTCAGGGGGCTAGAGGGAGGGTAACCAGGACTGCAACTGTGAATACACTCGAATATCTACATTTACGGTAAGTGTACACAATTGTACTATGTTTTTCGTGTTTCACTGTTGCAGTCATCACATGTGGGTTCATTCCCAAAGCTAAGGAAGGGAGGAGGAAGTTAAAGAGCATTAGGGCCAGCTATTAAGCCCTGCAAGACTGCAGTGGCAAATCCAGCTCTGGATTTAGAAATGATAGGCAAGTGGTAATGCTTTGTGAAGGTGTGTACAGAGCTCCAGGTAGCAGCTTCTAGGATGTCCCTGGTAGGGACTCCTCTGAGAAAAGCCGCAGAGGTAGATGCAGCCTGGTGGAACGTGATCTTATCCCCTGTGGGGTAGGTTTTCCATGGTGCTTGCAGCAGAAATTAATGCAATGGTCTATCCATTTGGAGATGGTTTGTTTTGAAATGGCCGTCCCGTCTACCCCTGCAGCAAAGCCAACTAGCAGCTGTTCAGAATTTCTGAGAGGTTTAGTCCTGTACAAATAAAATCTAAGCTGTCTGTGCACGTCCAGAGAGTACAGTATTTATTCCCCTTTGTTTTGTGGATTAGGGAAAAAAGTAGGCAAATGAATGGACTGATTTAGAGCCACACTAGACATCACCTTGGGCATAAAGGAAGGATTGGTCCTGAGGGACACCCTGTCTGCATGGAAGATGATGAAGGGTACCACTGCCATGAGGGCCTGTAATGCAGGCACTCTTCTTGCTGAAGTGATGGCTAGAAGGAAGGCTGTTTTCCAAGAAAGGAATTTCAACTCTGCTGTTGCATCTGTCTCAAAGGGGGAAGACTGAGCTTTTCCAATACAAAGTTAAGGTCCCAGGCTGCAGTGGGAACTCTTCGGGGGGGGGGGGTCTTAAATTTTTGGCCCCTCTAAGGAATTGTTTTAGCAGGGGGGTGAGAGAAGAGGGGTGGCTCAGTATTATAATGTGCTGAAATGGCAGAGGCATGAATTTTAATTGACGAGAAGGATAGGCCCTTGTGGAGCATTTCTGTTAAGTACTGTAGAATATGAGGTAAGCTGGGCACAGTTGTGCCCCATCCTGAGCCTGGCTCCAGGAACAGTATCTTTTCCACTTTTCAGCATAGGATTTTCTAGTACTAGGCCTCTTTGCCTAGAGAATGACATCCAGCACCTGCTTACTGAGGGATGCTAGAGGAGAGCTCAAGAAATTAGCCAGGCTGCAAGGTTCAAGGTATGAAGCTGAGGGTGCAGAATCTGGCCCGCCTGCTGGGACAGAAGGGAAGGGGTTTGAGGCAGGTGCCATGGTTGCAGCAATGATATACTGTGCAAGAGGGGGTACCAGTGCTGGCGTGGCCAGTCTGGTGCAATCAGTATCGTCCTTGGCTTGTCCTGTTTGATCTTTAGTAGAACCTTCGAGAGGAGAGGCAGAGGGGGAAAGGCATAAACCAAGAGGCTTTCCCAAGTAAAGGACAGGGCATCCACTTTCCAAGCTTGACTGTGGGGAGTTCTTGAGCAGAATTTGTCCAACTGGTAGTTCTGAGGGGAGTCAAACAGATTTACATCTGGAGTCCCCCATTTGTTCCTCAAGAGGATGAATATTTTGGGTTCTAGTTTCCATTCGTGTGGGTCCATGAGATATCTGCTTAAGTCATCTGCCAGTGAATTTAGTTTGCCTGGCAGGAATTGAGCTTGTAGGTGTACTTGGTAGCTCAAGGCTGTGTTCCACAGAGCCATGGCTAGTCTGCAGAGAGGGTACGAGTGGATTCCCCCCTGCTTGTTTATGTACCACATAACTGTGGTGTTGTCTGTCTTTACCAATAGTTGTCCTGTAAGAATATGGTCTTTGAAGGCTGTCAGAGCATTCTGTACAGCTAACATTTATTTTTGATTGATATGCAGGTGCATCTGTCTCGGGTTCCATTTGCCCTGAATGCACTGCCCTGCCATGTGAGCCCCCCCATTCATAGTCTGATGCGTCTGTTATTAGGGTTTGGGTGGCAGGGGGTAGAGTGAAAAGGAGTCCCTTGTTGTGGTAGCAGGCCGCTGCCCACCAAAGGAACTCTGTCTCCATACAAGGAATGATAGAAATCATTGTTTCCAGGTCCTGAGAATGTTGACACCATAGGCTTTTTAGATACCATTGGAGTTCCCTCATATGCAGTCTTGCATATGGAATTAGTAGAATGCAAGAGGCCATGATCCCCAGGGCTTGCAGTATTTTCCTTGCAGATAGTTGGGGTTTTGTGGCCAATAGTTTGAATTAGGTTGTCAAATAAACTTGTTTCCCTGGAGTGAGGAATGCCATCTGGGAAGTTGTGTTCAAGCTTGCTCTCAGGAATACAATCTGTTGGCAGGGTACTAGGCGAGATTTCTTTTCATTGATGGTGAACCCCAGTGAGGTTAGAAGTTTCTTTATGAATGCCAGGTGTTGTAATAGCAAGTCTTGGCTTTCTGCCTGAATCAGACAATCATCCAAGTATGGGTAAATCTGAATATTTCTCTGCCTGCAAAATGCAATGGCTGGAGCTAGACACTTTGTGAATACCCTGGGCGCAGTAGATAAGACAAAGGGAAGTGCAGAGAACTGATAGTGCATAGAGCCTGCCCTGAAGTGTAGGTATTTCCTGCAAGATTCCCTTATTGGGATGTGCAGGTAAGCTTCCTTTAAGTCTAGGGTTGCCAGCCAGGCATCCTTGGCTAGCATGGGAAGAAGCTGCTGAAGAGTTAGAATTTTGAATTTTGGAGCCACCAGAAAGGTGTTGAGAATACAGAGGTCCAGGATAGGATGCCAGGAGTTGTCTTTTCTGGGTACCAGAAAAAGTCTTGAATAAAAACCTTGTCCCCTTTGTTCTGCTGGGGCAGGCTGGATAGCCTTGATACTGAGAAGAGAGAGAACCTACTGTTGGGCCTCTGCCCATTGATTTGGGGTTAGGTCTGGCCAACCATTTGGGGTTGGTAGTGTGTGGAAGTGGAATCTGTATCCTTGGAAAACTATGTTCAACACCCATTTGTCCTGGGTAATGAGTTCCCAGTTTTTTACATGCAGGGCGAGCTTTCCTCCTAAGGGAGCAGGTAGTTGAGCAGGGCTTGGAAGGGTTAAGGTTAAGTCATTGTGCCATTTTTCCATAAGGGGGTGGCTTACTACTCCCTGTTTTGGAAGTGGGAGCCCCCCACTGCTTAGGTCTGTGCATAGCCTGAGACTAACCTAGGTGGTCTGCTGTTCCTGGGTTTGGACTGAGAAGGCCTGGAAGAGACTGGAAAGGACCAGTTCTTTGAAGGCCAATGCCTACTGAATCTGGGAGGCTGTACTTGTAGGAAATCTTTAACAGTTTGCATAGATTTAGCTTTTTCCTCCATCCTTTTGAAGACTTCTTCTGCTTTGTTGCCAAAACGGCAGTCTTGGTTTAAGGGAGCATTCAGTAATTTAGCTTTAACATGATCTGGCATGTTTTGTTCCTTAAGCCAAACATGCCTTCTAAGTACAGACCCAGAGACAGCAGCCCTGCAAGATGCTTCTAAAGTGAAAAAACTACATTGCAAAGTATGTTTACCAACTTGTTCTGCAGAATGCATTAAATCTTGCAATTCTTTGTGTTCAGCACAGTCAGGAATCAACATAATTTTCTGTTTAAGTAGCCCCATAACATGCTGCTGCTACTTTAACATATGAAACTGACAATTTAAAGACCTAATGGTCAAAGTAGCAGAAGTGTAAACCTTCTTACCCCATCTGCCTAAGGCTCTGGAATCTCTATCAGAAGGGGTAGGATTTTTGGCAGCAGTAGCCTCAATGCCTTTTTGTCTTTGGGAAATGGTCTCTGGATCCGCAGAAGGATTCTTGGAAGAGGAACTTGTGAGAGTCAGGTACTCTGTAGTACCTGTCAGGTTTTCTGGGAGCTGGAGGTAAAGTGTCTGGGGTAAGGCTAGATTCCAAGAAAGTATCATCTACAAAGTCCAGAAAAGGAGGGATAGCTAAAGGCCTGTGTTGAGGCAGGAGCAAGAATTCCCAAGTCTCTTTTTGGACTCAGAGTAACCCCGTCTTTCCCAGCGGAAATGCTCCCTAAGAGTATGCAAGGTTTCACCAAAAGAAAAGTCTTCTGGAGGGGAAGCAGAGGGAATGGAATCCTCTGCATCAGAATTCTCATATGTAGATAAGGGCAAATCCTGGTAATCAGAAGGAGCAGAAATATCAGATTCCTGATCAGAAGAATTGGAAGGAAATTCAGTTCTAGGTCTCTGAGAGGGGGAAGGCTGGCTTTCCCTAATTAAGGTAATAAGGTCTACAGTCATTCTAAGCATTTGTTTTTCAGGCATATGGGCCTGAGCTCATGGTTTGGTCGTCGGGTTGTGCGAGTTTTAGGCCTGAGGGATTCGGAACTTCTGGTCGGAAACTATGACATTGGTTTAAATGAATGTCTGTAGGTCTGAATACACCCTCAGAAGCTGGTGCCTGCACAGCGGCTCTGGACCCATCCAAGGTAAAGACATCCGCAGGTTCCATAGTCGAAGAAGCATCTCGCGGCATACCGGACTCTGAATGGGTCTCAGTAGAGGCCTGCAAATCTGAAGTAGCGGGTATCAGGGGCTGCGAAAGCGCCTCACTGAGTACCGGAGGACTGGCAACTAGCTTAACGGACGTGTCATCGGCAGTTTTGGACCTATGCGGTCTGTCTCTGTCTTTACCTTTGCGTTTATTTGGAAGATCGGTAGTCGGGTGGCTTAACAAAGTCATTTTGGAGTACTGAGACAGAGTACGAAAATAACTGGCTGCAAAAATAGCCCGACGAGGAATAGTTTGGGGGTTGAACAAGGCACAAAACTGACAGCGAGGGATGTCGTGGTCTGGGCCTAAACAGGGGATGCAGTATGAATGAAAATCTCTATGAGGTATTTGCTTTCCACAGGCAACACAATTGTTAACTTTTACTGACATCAGTTGGAGCAAGAAAAAGGATCCCCAACAGGGTACTTATCTTTTTTGAAGCCTTCGGGTCTGAAACTCGAAAATGAAAATTTCAGGAATCGGCCGACCGGCACTTGCAAACTGCTTTGGGCACCGTACGCCAAGAAAGACAGGTGTAATGGCATCTGCTGCATGTTTTATACCCCTGACAACCTGACATCATGGAAGCGGAGAAAGCATCCAACGCAGAAATCCAAAGAGTCTGGTATTCAGGCCGGCTGAGGGCTACCTGCAAGCAGATAACCCAAATGTTATGACTGCAACAGTGAAACACGAAGAACATCTATGGTTATGTCAAGATTTTACACAACTTATATATGTCCTTCTATTCTCATGTTGCAGTATTCTCACATGTGGGAGAGTACCACAGCTTATGCAGAGAAAAGGGTGGCAAGTCTCCAAAAATCCATGGAGGATGACTTTTGCGAATCTTGCCCTAGCTCTGGAGATGTTATCCAATTTACAGTGTTTCGTGAAAGTGTGTGCAGTGGACCATGTGGCTGCATCTGGGATAGTGGCTGTATCTAGGCCTTTGAGAAAAGCCCCTGAAGAGGCCAGTACTCTGGTGGAGTGGGGTCTAACTGTGTTAACCATGGAAAGAGTAACAGAATGATATAGTTTTGTGGATCCAAGAGAATATTGTCTGTTTGGAAACGGCTTTCCCCAGGGCCCTAGGGTGAAAGGATATGAAGAGTTGGTTGGACTTTCTGATGTTCTTAGTCTTATCCAGATAAAACCTCAGTTGCCTGTGAACATCTAGGGAGTGGAGCGCACTCTCGCTGTCATTCTCTGGCAAAGGGAAAAAGGTGGGTAAATGGATAGATTGGTTAAGGGACAGTTCATTGACCAGTTTGGGCATGAAGGAGGGGTTAGTATGAACAGAAACCCTGCCCTTGTGAAAAATGGTATAAGGTGGAGTAGCCATGAGTGCTTATAGCTGAGAGACTCTTCCAGCTGACGTAAGGGCTACTAGTAAGACAGTTTTCCAGGTGCACATCTTTAAAGTGGCAGAAGCTGCAGGTTCAAAGGGAGCAGTAGTAAGTTTCTCAAGCACAAAGTTCAGATCCCTAGGAGGATAGTTTTCCTTGGTGGTCTGATATGTAGAACACCCTTAAGAAGAAAAAATGTCACCTCCAATCTTGATAATTGGGGTGGATTCATAGGTAAACCGGCTGATATGACTAACAAATAGACTTTTACCGAAAAGTATGAAAGTTCTGATTTTTGGCTCACACACATAGGCCAGCACTAGAGGTACATCTGCTTGTAAGGGGTCTAGTTGCCTTTGAAGACGCCATCTGGAGAACCTTTTCCACTCAGACAAATAGGATCTCCTAGTAGTAGGTTTCCTGGCCTCCTGCAGGACATAAAGCATGTCCTCTGAGTAAAGGTGTCTGAAAGGGATCAGAAGTTTATCACCCACAGAGTAAGGCTGAGGGATTGCAGATGAGGGTGGATGAAGGATCCCTTCTGTTGTGTGAGAAGGTCCCTTTGTGAGGCAACCTGTGGTGATTGCCCCTGGCAAGAGATAGAAGAAGGGGAACCAACGTTGCCTTGGCGAATAGATTTTTGGCTTGTCCTGCTGAATTTTCAGCAGGACATTCTGAACGAGAAGGAAGAGGGGGAAAGCATATAGGAAGAGCCCCTTCCATGAGATTGAGAAGGCATCCAATTTCCACGTTAGTGGTGAGGGGAGCCTGGAGCAGAATAGCCATAGTTGTCTGTTCTGAGGGGAGGCAAACAGATCTGTCTGTGGAGTGCCCCACTGGTGGACAATGTCTACGAAAATATTTCTGTGCAACATCCACTCATGATTTAGAGACAATGATCTGTTGAGGGCATCTGCTTGATGGTTGTCCTGTGATGGGATGTACACTGCCTGCAATGTTACATTGCATTGAGTGGCCAACTCCCATGTTTGTATGGCCAGCATGCAAAGTAAATAGGATCTGGTTCCCCCCTGCTTGTTGATGTACCACATCACTGTGGTGTTGTCTGTGAAGTCTTGTAAGGGACCAGGATGCAGAAGTGGGAGAAATGTCTTTAGAGCTAGGAGAAGAGCCGTCATTTCCTTCATACTGATGTTTTTTTCTGGAGGGAGAGCTCCCAATGAGCTTGTAACTTTTGACCATAGTGCCCCCCCCCACCCCAGATTTGAGACACCTGTGTACATGAATTGGACTGGCTTGGTGGTCTGTAGAGGGTGACCTGGATTCTAAATTATTTGCTGGATCCACCACCCTAACTATTTTTTTCAGGCAGGGCAGGAAGGGCACCTGAAAATCCAGAGGGTGACTGTGTTGGGACCAGACATTCAAGTACCACTGGAACTTCCTCATATGTAACCTGGCAAGGGGCAGCATGAAAAGGGAAGCTGCCATCCAGCCCAGGAGACAAAGAAATTCCCTGGCTGAGATGTGGGTGACTTGGAGTAGGTTTTGGAAATGGCTGGTTAGAGAAGTGACCTTTTCTAGTGGGAGGAAGGCCTTCATCAAATCTGTTCTTATTCTGCAACCCAGGAAGATCTGGTCTTGGGATGGAGTGAGGGAGGACTTTCGTAGGTTCAGTGTAAACCCAGACTTTTAACAGTGAATTGCAAGTGTGCCTGAAGAGTACTTGACTCTTCTACCTGGATGAGGAGGTCATCCAGGTATGGGAAGATCTGTATGCCTTTTGTTCTGCAGAAGGCTACTGCTGTTGCTAGGCACTTTGTGAAAACCCTTGGTTCTGTAGACAAGCCAAAGAGCAAGGCAGTAAATTGATTGTGCGAGGATGGCACAGCAAAATGTAAAATCTCCAGAAGTCTGGGTGGATGGGGATGTAAAAATCTCTGGAAGTCTGGATGGATGGGGATATGAAGGTAAGCCTCCTTCAGATCCAAGGTGGCCATGAAGACCCCAGGTGTCAAAAGTGAAAGAAGGCTTAGGTCCAAGGTGGCCATGAAGACCCCAGGTGTCAAAAGTGAAAGAAGGCTTTGCAGAGATAGCATGCAGAAGGAAGGTACATGCAGGGAGGGGTTTAATAGGGACAGGTCCAGTACTGGCCTCCAAGGGCCTTCCTTTTTTGGGACCAGGAAGAGTCTGGAGTAAAACCTTTGACCCTCTTGCAATAGTAAATCCTGAATGACCTGGGGCATTTGGTGGATTTGGCGTTTTGGAGGGAGGGGTATGCCTTTTAGTGATGGGTTTTCCTGTCAGGTCATAAAGTACCCTTTTTCTACTATTGATAGGACCCAGCAGTCTGAGATGATCTGCTGCCACAGGGGAAGACAGTGAAAGAGGCGGGCAGAAAGTGGGAGATGGTGTAGGGTATTTAGGCAGTCACGAAATGTTTGGTTTGTTTGGAAAGGGCTGCCTGAGTGTAGATTGAGAGGAAGTAGTTCTGGGGATGAGGTTCTTTCTGTTCCCTTTCCCTTGCTTTGAAGTAGTAGTCGTAGAAGGAGCAGGTGCCCTTCTAACAAAGCTTGGTTTAGCTGGGTAGTTTCTGTAGAATTTAGAAACAGGGGATACCAGAAGATACTTCAAGTCCTGCAGTTCCTTACTTTTTTCTTGCAGGTTTTTGAAAAATTCTGCAGTTTGTTTGTCAAAGAGGATCTTGCTGCCAATGGGGGCATTTGGCAGAGGTTGAAGTTTGAGTCAGGAATACCTGCATAACACAGAGGCAGATGCAGCTGACCTTGTCAGGGCCAGAAGGGGGCAATGAGGATCATCCTGGCCTTTTACCATCTTGCTTTCTGGATGAATTTTCATCAATGGAAGAGGGGAAAAAATCACAAAGGAGACCCAGGGGCCAATTGTGGACTACAGTCATCCCTCGGTGACTGACCCTGTGGAGGAATCAGGGCAAAGTAACTTCTACATTTGTTGATGTAGGAAGTGAAAATGTTGCAGCAAGGTTGGCCATAGGGGTTAAAGATCAAGGTTGCCACTGTTGGATTGAGGGACCACTCATGAGAATTCAAGGCAGTCCTGCTTAACTTGTCTGCCAAGACACTGGATGACCCTGGGGTGTGTGTCGTAAGAAAGCATCATGAAAACATTGCCCATTACCAAACTCTCATGGCCTCTTGACATAAGGGATAATTAGAAGTTATGTACTCACCATAACGTTCCATCTGAGTAGGTGTATTCATTTGTCTGCAACCTGTGGGTTATGGATCCGATATCGGATCCGAACCGGCATGGTTTACCAGCTATGGATCCAAGCTCTCAGCTCCTCCCCTCACCCATAATGCCCTGCTCTACCCTCATGACCTCAGATCGAGTTTGCCAACAGAAAGAACACCCTGAAAAGGGTAACACACCATATGCAGGAAACTGAAAGGCCAGGGGGATAGGAGGGCGGGATGGTTGCAGACAAATGAATACACCTACTCAGATGGAGCGTTATGGTGAGTACATAACTTCTAAATCTGAAGTAGGAGATTCATTTGTCTGCAACCTGTGGGACAGAGTCCCCAGCTACCTGAATCTTGGGCGGCCATCATGGAAGGATATTCCGGAGCACCGCGGAGCCAAAGGATGCTCTACCCCTAGATGCAAGATCCAACTTGTAGTGGAAAATAAAAGTATGAGATGAAGCCCACGTGGCTGCTGCACAAATATCATCTAGAGGAATCCTAGCCTTAAAGGCTGCCGAGGTAGAGACTGACCGGGTTGAATGGGCGTGTACACCCTCCGGTGCGGGCCTTCCTGAAGCTTGATAAGTCAATAAGATACATTGTGAAATCCAGCGAGACAGAGAGACTTTAGAAATTGGCTTGCCCAAATTAAATTTAGCAAAGGAAATGAACAACTGGTCGGATTGCCTATGACCAGCCGTTCTGTTTATTTAAAATCTAAGTTGCCTGTGAACATCTAAGGAGTGAAGCTTGTATTCACCTTTGTTTTCATATTTAGGAAAGAAAACAGGGAGGTTAATGGATTGATTAATGTTTGCTTCAGAAGCTACCTTAGGAAGAAAGGACGGATTGGTCCTGAGGTAAACACGGTCCGGATGAAAGACCAAGTAAGGAGGTTTAGCTGATAATGCTTGGAGCTCTGAAACTCTCTTGGCCGAAGTAATGGCTACTAAGAAGGCAGTCTTGAATGACAAGAATTTGAGATCTACCGTAGCCGCCGGTTCGAAGGGGGGGGCGGTCAAGGCCTGGAGAACTAAGGAAAGGTCCCAGGAGGAACCGCTTGTTTTACAGGGGCCTGAGAAGGAAAGTACCTTTAAGGAAAATTTTACACAACTTGGCCGACATGAGTGGACTGGAGTCATGACCAATGTGATAATGTGAAATTGCATAAGTTGTACTTTGACTGTGGAACTGCTGGCATCATCGTTAAAGAGAGTGGTTAAGAAATCAAGCACTAAAGGGAGAGGAACTGTGAAGGGGTTCAGGCCTTGCCGCTCCGCCTACAAAGAAAACCGTTTCCATTTGCTATGGTAGACTTTCCTAGTGGACGGTTTATGAGCTGCCACCAGGATCGCCTTAACAGGGGACGAAATACCAGGAGTCCTGATCAAGAGTGGAACTGGAGCAGCCAAGCGGTCAGCTTCAGGTTGTCCAGGTTCGGAAGAGATAGGCAGGATGGATGAGATATCAGATCCGGAATGGGATCTAGAATCCAAGGGGGATTCACCGAGTGAGACCTTAGGAAGGGGAACCAGATCTGTCGAGGCCAAAAAGGAGCAATGAGAATCATTCTGCAACCCACCCGAGAGGCTTTCTGAAGAACTTGGAGCATCAGAGGCAAGGGGGGATAAGCATATAGGAGACCGGGTGGCCAAGCATGCACCAGAGCGTCTCTTGGGAAACCTCCTGGAGGAGGTATCAGAGCGAAAAAACTGTCGCACTTGGTGTTTGAGGGAGAGGCAAAAAGATCGCATGAAGGAGTTCCCCACCGTGCGAATATGCGTTCCGCTACTTGAGTATTGAGAGACCACTCGTAAGGGGTCAGAATGGTGCGACTGAGCTTGTCCGCCAGGATGTTGGACCGACCCGGAATGTGCGTTGCTATTAGAAAGCGGTTGGTGGAGATTGCCCATTCCCAAACTCTCATGGCTTCTCGACAAAGAGGGTAAGACCTCGTTCCTCCTTGCTTGTTGATATACCAGACAACCGACATGTTGTCGATTGAATCGCAATTGTTCCCAAGGGAAGAAAGTCCTGAAGTGCTAGCAACGCTAAGAGCACTGCTCTCATCTCTAGAACGTTGATATGCAGTAAGGTCTCTGAATCGTTCCACGTGCCTTGGACGGTCCGGCCCATAAAATGCCCCCACCCGAGGCGGAGGCGTCCGTGGTCACCGTGGCGAGAGGGAGAAGCACAAAATGGGCGGCCTCCGTGGAGATCTGGGGAGTGAAGCCACCACAGGAGGGACCGCTTGCAAGCCTTGCTGATCGCAATGGGATGATGCATAGGAAGAGCAAGGTATGACCACTGTACTAAGAGAGTCCACTGGAGGATGTAATATTGTGCCTGGCGAGAGGAAGAAGTGCTATTGCAGGCCATGGACCCTAGAGCCCTCAGGACCAACTCCGCCGGAACAGAACTTGAGTGGAGAATGGCCCGCACCTGGAGCTGCAGATTTTGAACTCTGTCCGCAGTGAGGAAGGCTTTTAAACTCCTTGTGTCTAACCTGGCCCCTATAAAATCTAAGAGCTGTGTGGGTGCTAGGTTGGATTTCTTTGTGTTTATAGTGATGCCCAGACTGGGAGCAAGATGGAGAAAGGAGTCTCGTGCCAATAGTAGTAGATGCCTTGTTGGAGAGGTAAGGAGCCAGTCGTCCAGGTAGGGGAAGACCTGCACCCCCGAAGCCTCAGGTGGGCCGCTACCACTGCTAATACTTTGGTGAACACCCTGGGGGCTGTGGTGAGACCAAAGGGAAGGACCCAGAACTGGTAGTGACTGGCTCCCAGCCGGAAGCGGAGAAACCTCCTGGAGCGCCTGTCCATTAGGATGTGGTAGTACGCATCTTTGAGGTCTATGGAACACATCCAGTGATTTTCTCCCAGAAGGGGGAGAATAGATTGCAGAGTGACCATTCGGAACTTCTCCTTGGGAACTGCCAGGTTCAAGAGAGAAAGGTCTAAAATTGGTCTTAGATCCCCCGTCTTTTGTGGCACTAAAAAGAACCTGGAGTAGAACCCTGATCCGATCTGGTCTGCAGGACAGGGCTGGATGGCTCTTTTCTTTAGCAGATGGCCAATTTCTGCCAAAGCGGCCTCCCGTTGACCGGGTGGAACGTCTGGGAGGGACTTCAATTTTGGTAAGTGACGAAATGGGATACGGTATCCTCTGGATATAATCTGGAGAACCCAGCGGTCTGATGTTATGGACTCCCATGCCGCTAGGTACCCAGCGTCCCCGACTGCCTCCAGAGTGGAGCAGCCGGGCAACCCCTCAGGGTTGCTGCGCGGGCTGTTCAGAGAAGGGTTCTCTGGACCCGAAGTTCCTGGGAGCCCCTCTGCCTCTAGGGCGGCGTCCTCCCTGTCCTCCTCTGCCACGGAAGGACTGGTTGTCCGAGCAGGCTGATTGCTGCGACTTCGGAGCTCGACTCCGGAACCACATCTTCTTCTGACCCTTTTGGTTCCTAGAATAGGGCCTCTGGGGTGCAGAGAAGCGGATTCCGACGGCAGACAGCGTCTTCCCGTCCTTCTCGCTCTGGGTCAAGGTGTCGCGAACGGTTTTGCCAAAGAGGGCAGAACCATCAAAGGGGGCGTTCGCAAATGACGCTTTGAAGGGCTCTGAGAAATCGCAATGACGGAGCCAGGCCTGACGTCTAGTGACTAGACCTGCCCTGTGGCTCTAGCGGCGCCTTCCGTAGCATGGGAGAGTAGCCGCATAGAGGTATTGGTAACTGATCTAAGAGTGGCCATGCGGGTGGAGTGCAGCACTTTGTCCTCCTCCGACATGGACTCTGGGGGAGATGCAGCGTATTCTTTAATGAGATCGCGCTGCATCCTAATATGTGCCAGGTAGTTCAGCGCCCTTACCGAGAAGGTCGCTGAACTAAATATCCGCTTCCCCAAGCGGTCCATCATCGAGACTCCTTGCTCGGGGATGGACTGAGGACTCTCCTGAGCAAGTTCCCTCTTGGTGGCCGCCGCCGTCAACATGGCATCTACCGGAGGCCCCTTACTCCAATGGGCACGGTCAGACGGTGGACTGAGGATCCGGTCGGGCCTCTTAGGGATTGGCTCCACGGTGTCCGGTTCCTTCCACGCCCTGGTGGTAATGAGGTCCACCAGGGGGTCGGCAGGAGGGGACACCCAAGAGGTAGACGGGCCCGCTTCAAATGCCTCCAAGAACACGGACTCATCCGAGGAAGACTTGGGGGCAGACCACCCCCCCCCTTATGCGGAGCATTTCCATGATCTCCAAATGAGACATCCTTGGGAGGTGACCGTGGGGAGCCTTCCCCTTCCTCCAAATCCGTGTCTTCCGTGAGAGACTCGGGGGAGTCAATGTGCCTCCTTTTGCACATATGCTTGCGAGGAACATCCTCTGGGGGCTGTCAGAGGACTCCTCGCAAGCAGCAACCTGTTCCAGGGGAGCAGCTTGGGGCACAGAAGCGGGCTGTCCCAAGGGCCGGATGGTGGAAGCCTGACCCAGTGCAGAGGGAGTGCGGGACGGAGCCGAAACAAGTGCCGGGGGTCCGGAGACCCTCAACAGGGCCCTCTCCACTAACATCAAAGGCCGAAGGGGAGCCGACCTCGACCAAAGGATCCGACAATCGGCTCCCCCTCGGATCCGAAGAGTGGATCGGAGCCGGCCGGCGCCGGATCCGAAGGGACAGTGCGCTCCGACACAGACGGCGCCGAAGGAGCACTGATCCCCCCGGATCCGAGGCTCGGATCCAGGCTCCGAGAGGTCGGATCCGATGCACTCGAGGGTAGGGTCGGATCCGAAGTACCAAGTACTATCGGCGCCGACCCACCCCGGCTCCGGCTGCTCGGCTCCAACTGCTCCGAACCCGGTGGCGGGTCGGAGAAGGAGCAATTGGCGAAAAGGGGTCGAGCTCCCCCCTAGGGGGGAGGCAAGAGCACTCCCATCTGCATCTGGGCCTGGATGAACCTTCTCATCATCCGGTCCAGATCAGCATCAGGCTGTCGTTGATCTCGATGAGGCTACCGAGGTAGGCCTTGAGTGCCTCCTCGATAGCCTCGACGGAGATCGGGTCTCCTCCTCCTCAGGTCCCGGTGAAAAACACACTGGAGACCGGAGCCGAGGAGGAGGAGAGCCAGCAGACAAGGGGGCCGGGGGAGAAGCCCGCTTGGCTGGCGGGGCCGAAACAGAGGTCTCGGCCCGCCGCTTATGGTGCTTCTCCCTCCGGTCCTTCTTCCTAGCATCCCTCTCCTCCGAACCAGAAACGGGAGGTTGAGTCCCAGGAGGAGGAGGGGGAGCCGGAGAGGGAATAACCGTGGAGACGGTTACCCCCGAAGGAGCGGAGGTCGGAGCCGAGTCCGGCGGCAAGAGACCCGCCAAAACAAGCTTGGACCTCCGCTCCTTCAATGCCCTGGGGTTGAACCCTGCACAAAAGGAACATCCAGATGTGGTGTTCAACCCCCAGGCATCTAACACACAGAGTGTGGCCATCAGCTGGAGAAAGCTTATGGCCACACTTGGAGCACTTAGAGAAAATAGCCTTGGGCTGCTCAGACATCCCAAGCTAACAAAATAAAGTTACTAGAACTAAAGTAAAGTAACTAAAAAAAGAAAAATCACTCACAGGCCCAACACACACACTCGCTACCAGCGAGGAGGGATATAAATTTAAGATTAAACTCTAAAAAAAGTAATAATACAAGAGGGAAACCTACACTTTCACACAAAATTAACTAAAAATTTTTAAATTTGACTAATTTAAACACTGAAAATAGCACTTAGCTGGAGAGCTGGAAAAACAATCTGGTCACCATGCGCAGCAAACGAGATCTGGGGTCATGAGGGTAGAGCAGGGCATTATGGGTGAGGGGAGGAGCTGAGAGCTTGGATCCATAGCTGGTAAACCATGCCGGTTCAGATCCGATATCGGATCCATAACCCACAGGTTGCAGACAAATGAATCTCCTACTTCAGATCAGTGTGTTCCCCTCGTTTGCTGATGTACCATACTACTGCCATATTGTCTGTCTGTATGGAGATCACACTCTTTGGGGAGGATGTCCTGAAATGCCCACAACACTAGGAGGAATGCCCTCATCTCTGAGATGTTGATGTGAAGTTTGGCCTCTATGGCAGACCATGTACCTTGCACCATCCTCCCTTTGAAATGCCCTCACCCACACCCTAAAAGGGAGGTGTCTACAGTTACCACCACTTCCATTGGATCTGTGTGGAATAGGTGGCCCTTGACTACCGAAAGGGAACTTATCCACCAAATGATATGCTGCCCGCAGACCTGACTGATTCAAATCTTGGCATGTAAGTGATGTATACTTTGAAACCGCTGCACTGCTAGGGTCCACTGAATCACTCTCATGTGGTATCAGGCTAGCTGAATCATCAAACTGAAGATGCCATTAGACCTAGAAGGCGTAAGATCAGTCTTACTGAAGAAGAGGGTTGATGAAGTGCTTGTATGGAAAGCAGATGCAATGAAGTAACCCTGGATTGGGGAAGGTTGACAATCAGCATAGTGGTGTGAGGTGATATCTCATAAATTCTATTTGTTGGGTGGGTATCAAATGATACTTTGGAAGGTTTACTGTTATTCCTAGGTCCAGTAACAATTGGAACACAAGGTCCAGATGGTGTCTCAGCAGATTCTTGGAAGTTGCAGTTAGAAGCCAATTGTCAAAGTAGGGGAAAGTCTTGGATCCCACACAGATGCAAGTGAGTTGCTACCACTACCATTATCTTGGTTAACACCCTTGGGGCTGTGGTGAGACCAAAAGGCAGGTCTCTGATTTGATAATGACCGACTCCCAACCAGAAATGAAGAAATCTACTAAGACTGCTTCTCTATCTTCACATGACAGTAAGCATCCTTGATATCTACCCAGCACATTCAGTCATCCTTCCTCAGCAGAGATAATATGGACTGAATTGTGACCATTTGGAATTTTGTCTGCTTTACAAACTGATTGAGATGACCAAGATCCAAAAAGGGTCTGAGGTGCCCTGTCTTGAATACACTCTTCTTTGGTATTAAAAATAATCTTGAATAGACTCCTGATACTAATAACTGGTTTCTGGAGCCCAGATGAATGACTCTTTTCCACAGTGGCTTGAAAACCTCTACTGCTGCCGGTTCTATCTGACTGGGTGGAATATCAGGGACTCTCTTCTTGTTTTGAAGAGGAAGGGAAAAGGGAATAGAATTGCCTCTAGAAATTATACTTAACACCCAAGAGTCTTATGTTTTGTCAGGCTTGTGGGTGTAGGGATAAGCACCCCTTGACTGCCTCCAGAGTGCAGCAGTCGGGCAACCCTTCCAGTGTGCTGATAGGGCTTCTCAGTAAAAAGCCCATGGAAACTCTGGTTATGTGGTCCGCCTCTACCACTTGGGCGGCACCTATTCAAGGTGGCTTCTCCTCTGCCTCGAGAAGGCCTATTACATGGAGAGTCATAAGAGCTCTGTAACTTCTTGAACCATATCTTTTTCCCCATATTCTGATTCCTCATGAAGGATCTTTGTGGAGTGGAATGGATTCTCACTGCAAAAAGAGTCCTACCATCTTTCTAACTCCTGATTAATGTGTCTTTGACTTTGGGTCCAAAAAGTGTGGAGTCATCAGAGGGGGCATTTATGAAGGACATCTTAAAGCCTTTCATGAAATCACAAAGATGCATCCATGCATGCTGGCTCATGGTAATGCTGGTGCCTGCTGCTCTGTCTGTGCCATGAGCTGCACTAGACAGCAGACGCAAGGGCCACATCGGAAACTGACTGTAGGGTAGATAGCTGGGAGTCTATTGCCTTTTGAACATCTACAGGCAAGACACCAGACACAGATCTGGAGAGTTCCTTGATCAAATCTCTCTGAAATCTCATCATGTGAGCCAAATAACTGAGTGACCTGACAGCAAAGGTCACTGAAGCATAAGCCTATTTTCTGAACTTGTCCATTGTCATTGACTCCCTGTGAGCAGGATGAGCAGAGGAAATTTTCTCAGACAATTCCTTCTACGTGGCTGCTGCTACTACCATCATTTCCACTGGGGAACCTTTGCTCCAATGTTTCCGTATTTTAGGATTGCCAAGATCCTGTCTGGCTTCTTGGGTATAGGCTCCACCATATCAGGGTTCTTCCATGCCTCTTGTACCACGAGATCAAAAAGAGGATCAAATGGTGGTACCACTCAGGATGAAGATGGGCTGGAACCAAAGGCTTCCAAGAACACAGATTCGTCACGTGAGGGATCTTGGGTAGACCATCCCCCTTCTCTGCTTCATCAATTCGAGAATTTCACTAAAGATGATGTCTTCAGATAGGGACCGAGTGACCTTTTACCTTCAACCAAATCAGTGTCATCCATGAAGGACTCCGGCGATGAGTCAGTGTGCTTCCAGATGCACATCTGTTTCTTGTGAACTACTTCTGGTGGGAGATCAGAAGGTTCAGAATCACACTGGCAGCTAATGCAGCAAGGAGTCTGGGAAGCCTGCGGCTCAGACTGTCCCTGTCTGACAGGAAGATGGGAAGAAGAGGCTGAATCCTGTTGTGGTTTGGGTGGAACCATGCAGTAGGAAGGTGCCTTCTCCTTAGGCAAAGTTAAGACCCTTTGAAAGGCCTTGAAGCTAACGATGCAATCAGCTATGAGGACCCACCTCTATCTTGTCATGAAGTAGACTTCTCTGCACAGATGCAACTTGACCCCGAAGCTGACCTCAGACCCAAGCTGTCAAGGGGTAGAGATGACTCCAACAACATTAGTATTGACCCACCTCTTTGAATCCTGGTGCCAATTCTTCAGCTCAGAGTCCCTTCTCGATCCAAATGTATTGAAGTCGACAGAGAGAGAGGGATGCTGTCATATAGTTGTGACAACAACACATTAAATTTTGTGATGCAGAAATTTATGGCATAAATTCATATAGCTATGTTAGTACCAGTTTAACCAGGTGCAGAGCCATTTATCTACCAAGTGTTGCTTCAGATGGCATTGAAAGTCTTCTAGTTTGCAAACTGTTATAAATGGAGTGGATGGTATTCCAGCTGTTAGCAATGCTGTGTGAATACAGGGAGCATCCTGCATTGTTGTTAGGTTTCCTTGTGGATAGCAATGATATCTCAATGGAGTGAAAAGACCTCTTAGTAGTAAAAAGACTGACTTATGGAGTGAAGAGATAGGAATTTTTCAGGGGTGTGCATTAGTTTGAAATTTGGAATTAATTGTGAATACAAATAGAGAATTATTTAACTCAAATCAGTTTAGCTGTTTTAGACAGAGGCAGTGGTGTGAACTACATTATTGGTTGGTTGGGAATTTGATTACTTCAGTGTAGCACTGTTCTGGTTTGGCTGACAGAGAGGAGTTTGAGATTGGCTGGGACAGGAGAGGCATACAACAGGGTGGGAGTAGAAAAGTGGCGGCTATGTTTTGTCTAGCTGAGTCAGTAAGGTAGTGTTTTACTCTCCTTCAGCTCTGTGATATCACTGACAAAGTCTTCAAATCTTGTACTACCACTGTTGTAGTTTCTTTCTCAGTAAAAAAAAACAATAATAAAAAAAAAAACAAAGAAAAAGTACCTTTGCACACAGAATAACTCACAAGTTCTTGTCTCTCCATCCTCTATACCTTCAAAGGCAAGTCTTAAAGTAATAATTTCTAAAATGACATACCTTTACTTGAAACATTGTTAATGAACCACAGTGCAAAAATGGTGTCATACTGCCTACTTTTAAGTGGCTTTCTCAGACGGCTGTTAAAAAAAAGTCCTTACTGTGCTATGCCTGGAACTTCAACTCACTTACTGCATGATCTGCGGCCTAATCACAGCATCACACTGTAACCTGGCAACCAAAGTTACCTTCGCCTTTGTGGCCATACTCTGCTTAGAGAGGCTTTAAGGCTATTTCTCCTTTCTCCTAAACTGTCGCACTTTATTCTGCTCTTCTAATCTGACTAGGTGACTACCTAGTCTATCATTTTTTTTAAGGAGGGGGTTCCTTGACCACACACTGACTGCCCTCTTAGTCTCCTCTGGCTCTAGGTAAGTTTTTGCTTGAAGTGGAAGTAAACTCTTTAAAAAAAGCTGGGTATATCAGCCTCAATTTTATTATTTTTTTAATCACTGACTGCCTTTACTTTTTTTCAGTAAGCATTTTTTTTTGCACGGCAGTGCATTCCCATGCATGTTGCACCTATACTAAATTGGTGGCTGGCCTTAGAGTACTACTTAAACCAGAACAACCATTTGTTTTATCCAGTATACAGAAGACCAGCGGTATCTACTAATAAACTTTTGCACAATTACATTTCTCTTATATGAGGAGTCTAGCAATATGACTGGTTGTTACCTGAAATCCTTTAAGCCTAATGATTGTGCATGTTGCTTCCAGTTGTAATGGGAATTTCCACCCTTGTAATCTGTGATTCTCCTCCTTTCCTCACAAATTTTTGTTTAATCTCACTCCACCTTGGCCACTTTTTGAAACTTGTTTTTGCCTCCCTTAAGAGCTGACTCTTCCTGTTGCTTAAGATCACTCATTACATCTAAAGCATCTTCTACTACCTTCTGCCTTCTTCCATTTCCTTTTTTTAACACTAACCATAGTAACAAAACAAGAGTTTTGTTTACCTTATTGCCCCTTTTCTCAGACAGTATTGTCCCCCACTTTTCCCTATGCCTTATCTGCTCAATCAAATAGTTTAAAATCCTTATTAAATCCATCCAACTGCTTGAATCCCAAAAAAATAAGAGTCCAGCCTCCCTCATTACTACATTCTCTCCAGCATTACTAGTTGCTATCCTGTTTAGTCTACTTGGAAAAAAATATTTATGTAGACATTTCTACGCAAATATTCAAAATTTCCTGGCTTTCGTTATTGTTTGGGGATCTCACAAAGGTTCGGTCAATGTTCTTTGAAACCGGTTGTATTACGTGCGTGTTCCTTCTTTGCTGCTAACCATTCTTCTATTTTATCCTTATCTTTGAGTATTACAACCCTGTATATTCTGTTTACAAGTTTTACCCTGGTGCTGAATTCTATCAGTATTTGGACTAAATTGCAGTTTTTGTTCCTTTCTTCTCAGTGTCTCTTTACCAAAGCTGTCTAATATACTTATCACTCCCATGTATTGCAACCACTTTTTTTCTGTGGCTCATACCTCTCACGCATCTCTTCCCATATCATTCACCTATCTCCATTCCTCAACTGGTCCCAATAATACAGTCTCTCTGGGGCTGCCACTCCCCCTTCTTCTGTTTGGCCTGGTTATAGTCACCCCCCCTTCCTCTGTTGGTCTGGTTAAAGTCTCCAATTTCACTCTAGGTTTCCATGGTTCCAGTACATATTTTGATATTAGTGATGCTGTCTCCATTTCCTGTCTGCTGGGGTATAATAAATGCTTGTCCCAAATACAAAATATGAAGTACCATAAACATCTTAACTGCTTGTATTCTCTGTTCTAACTCTACTTTAATCGTTTTCCATTTTTGTGTTCTAATCTTGGTCCTCATATCCATCTTAGCCATCTCTGGTGAGCTGCTCTGATATCCAGGTCGTTCAATATTTCATCCTGCAATGATCACATAATCCTGAGAATTTATGTACCTACTCAAATTTGGAGATGTAATTAACAAAAATTGCCTTTCTTTTCTGTTCATTTATTTTATAGTCTGACAGGCATATGTATGTACTAGCAAAAATAACTTGTTCTAAATCCCTCTCTGGGTCTGTTAAGAAAAGAATCACATAATTTACAAACATAGCTAACTTATATTCCTTGCTATTGGTCTTCCACCCTTTCATTGATGCTGCCCTTATATTTTTGACCTAGTGGCGCCAAATATATTGAAAACAATAATGGAGACGAGGTGCATCTTTGATTTCTTCCCCAGTTAATCTGAATTTGGGATGTAACCTTCTCATTTAATTTTATACTTGCACCAGATCCCATATACATTTCCTGAAAAAGGTTGGCAAATTCCCTCACGAATGCATATCTTTTCCATAATGCCCATAAAAATTACCAGTGAACTCTATCAAATGCTTTTTCTGCATCTAAACCCGTCAGTAGTGATTTTAAAGTCCCCCTCAGCCTGCTGCTGTATGATATTAGTTAATAATATATTGTTAAAAGTTTGTCTACCCTTGACAAGCCCTGATTTTTCTTGGTTAATTATTCTAGGTAGTATCTTTGCTATCCTGGTTGCTATAACAGCTGTAAACACCTTACAGTCTTGGTTTAATACCACAATGGGTTTATGTGAGCCTGTATTCGTGAGATCTTTTCCCTCTTTTGGGCAGTGCCTATACAGTAGCCATTTTCCTAGAGTTGGTATCTTCCTACTTTTTTAAATAATACTGAACAACATTGTGCCATGTTTTCAGCTATTCCGTTTCCCCTAATTTCCAAATCTCTTTTGATAGCCCATCCAAGTGATTTCCCTCTCTCATTTTTTGAATGTGCTTTTATATTTCCTGTTTCGTAATGGGCTTTGAGTTAGGGTATACAGTTACAATCTATCCATATAATACATAGCATCATTTTTCATATTACTTCTTCTCTCTTGTTCACTGTAAAGTTTCTCAAAATATTCTCTAAACATGTTTCCAGTCTTCCCTGGGTCCTTGACCACTTTTCCTGTTGCCCTGTCCCTTACTTTCAGTATACTTCTCTCATTTTTTTGCATTCCAACTCTTCCTACTAGAGTTCTTTGCAGTCTGGGGAGTTTGTAAAATATACCTGTTTTACCATTTCCTGCCTTCCTTGCATCTCTCTTTCCTGCCCTTTTCTCCAAGCTTTTTCTAATTCTTCTAGGTCTTTCCATTTTAGCTCTGCAAAATTGGGATCCTTTCTCTATTTTTGTGGTATCCTTGGTATGATATTTTTTCTTTTCCTTTTCAATTCTTTATTTTCCTGTGCCATCATCCTAGCCTTAATTCCTCCCTTTACACTACCCTACTGTGCAATACATCCTTCCTCTGCATGCATGATTTCTTTCAGATTAGATTCTAATGTCTTTTGTAAACACTGAGAATTGTACTTCTTTTTCCACCAATTATTACTTGCCCTCCACTGTCTTTCCACCCCAGATTTTCATGGTCTGTTCAGCTGGCATTCCACTCGTGCATGATCTGAAATTATTCTACAATCTGTTACGAACCCCTTGATTAGATATTAATGTTCCTCTGTCACATAGATTCTATTGTACCTAAATCACCACTTATGACTATTTGAAAAGTACGTGTATATTCCTTTTTTCCCCAACATTTTGCACAGACATTCAGTACTCATTATGCCTTATTACTTCAGCAAGTACTTTTAGAAGTCCAAGGGTGGAAGCCTTCTTCTTAGTAAGGTAATCAACTGCTTTTAGTAGATGACCACATGATACTGGGATTTCTCTGGGACTGAACAAGTTATTTTATTCCACCTTTTTACGGTGAATCTTTTTCTTCTGTGGCTGAGTCTGTAGAGTTAATTGCCTGAACCAAAGATTACTTATCGGTGACACCAGCTACCTGAAAGGTGTCATGCCTTGAGCAAACAGTCGTTAAGTTCAGAATAAAGCAAAGTAGTGCACTGTCAAGGTTATCTGACACAGCAACAGATTCTCTGGCAGGGACACTGTGTACCACTCTAATTTTTTTCACTGCCAGTAAAGAAGTGAGAAGTTTTCTTACTCTCTCATCAAAACAATCAAATATCCCACTTGAGTGTCACCATTAGGTAGCGTTCCATGTGATGCATTACTGCAGACAACTAGTTTCAGAGATTCATCTTTCTGCAAGAGCTGAAATTTTAAAGGTGCTTTTATGGAATGGATTTTCTGAAGACATTTTTTGTTTGTTTCGTGAATAGTCTGAACAGTGGAATGTCCCATGCTGAATGTCAAATAGGAACCATCAACATTGTGTACTCTGACTGGCAACAGAGTGAATTTGCCTTTTTTTTTTTTTTTTTTTTTTTAATTCAGTCCATCTCACCTGAGGTATGGGGAACAACTTGCTGTACTGACCTTGATGGTTCCACAACACCGGAATGATGTAGCTTTCCTGTTATCAACACTTTTCTGCCAACTGTAGCCATGTCCAGTTCCACATAACAAAAGTGGTAATGTTTTTCACTGATGATATGAAAGCAGCTTTTTGATAAGGAATAAATGAAGTGGAAAACTCTGTGAGCCACACCATACAAAATCATCTATGTGGCAGGCAAGAACTCCAGTGATATTACTGTACCACTCGAGTCAGAAAAGCACAAGAGGGTCAAATGGGGAGATTATTCCTCCTGACTTAATGATGTCTTACTTTGTTCATACTAGGAAAGTGAAGCATCTGTCAGACCATCAACACATACAAGTTTGCACAATCATCCTACGCAGCTAACCTCTGATGGGAGAAACACGTCATGAGAGTTTGGGGTTGGCATAATGGTTAAGGTCTTTACCTCAAAGGCACAAAATACCCCTGGGGTCGTTTGATTAGTAATCAACTATAAGCCTATAAAACTATCAGAGAGTTCTACACTTTGAAAAAATGCAGGCAATTTCCAAGGAATATCCATTCCACTGATTTTGACAGATTATGGCCAGAAGGAGATGAAGATACTTCGATGTACGTGTCAGTGAATGTTTTGGGAGTTCTTTTCGAAAGTTCTTCAAACTTTCCACTCACAGGACATGCTTTGGATGTTATTTTTTTATCTTTGAGGGTGCACACCCAACTAAGTGGAGATGCATTTTTCGTCATAATTATTAACTTCTTCAAAACATAATTTTCAGTCCAGCTTCCTGTGTTACAAACTCAAATGATATATCCTTAGCTAGGAGTATGTTCCATATGGGAGTTGGAGGGCTCTACCTAATCAGTTCATTAATCATTGTGAATATCTTCTACGTTTGATATGCCATCAGACCCTTCTGTGCCTGAAATATCAACTGGATGCAAAAATATATGGGTTATGTACTTATCAGAACATTAGATTTATCTGGTCTCTCTACAGACACTGGAAAACCACTGGACTAGTAACTTCTGGCACCTATTCTACCCAGCAACAAACTCCTCACAAGCTCATGCTCCTCCCTAACCCCAAAATCCCATGTGCTACAGGAAACCTCCCGACTGAATAAAAGACTTAACTTGTTCACTATCACAACATTAGGTACTAAGTAAAATAATAAGCAAGTACGAAAAGCAAAAATCAGTTTCTGTACAGGTCCCTTAGTTAATGGCAATTTAGGAGGGGTAATGGTAGATGGGTCACTCCAGTATCTGGACAGAGAGCACAAAGTCAACATTCTGGTAAGTACATAACTAACGTACTTCTCTGGTCCTGTCCAACAGGTGTAAGTGTTGGGCTGCTATACACATGGTCCTGGGTTCTAATACAGGAAATACCAGAGTTGGGCTGGTCTAAGCCTGCAAGCCTTTTAGAATGGTCTCCCCAAATGAGGCCCAAGCCCTAGACAGAGTGCTCAGATATAATGTTTGGCAAAGGTTTGCAACGACCAAGTAGCAGCCACTGAGATTTCTTCTAATGGCAGGTTACATAAGACAACATTATATGTGACGTGAGCTCCAACTTAGTGTGCTTTCAGTCTTGAAGCTAAAGATCTACCTGCAAAGGTGAAGCAGTGTAGAATACAATCTGAAAACCACTTAGACAAAGATATCTTGGAAATCTTGTATCCTTTCCTGGCTGGAGAACTGGATTCAAACAGTTGTTGATCCTTTCTGAAACACTTTGTCCTTTCAACCTAAAAATGGAGTTTATGAACATCCAAACACTGAAGCCAGTATTTCCCTTTGTTGGAATATTGGAGAGAGAGAGAGAGAGAGAGAGAGAAAACTAGTAAATGCAAAGACTACTTCAAATTAGTTAGCGCAGCATTTTAGGCATAAAAGATGGATTAGTTCAAAGTAGGACTCTATCTGGATGAAAGATGATATATGGGTACTAGGAAGATGAACCATACAAGTCAGAAATTCTTGCTAATGTTATATCTGCCAATAGAACCAATATCAGTGACAAAATCTTGATAGGAATAAAACTAGATGGCTCGAAAAAATGGTTTGATTAATATCTCCAGAAGTAAAGTTCAGATCTCATGAGGGGCAGGTTTCACTAAGGGCAGTCTAACAGTAGAAAATGCCTTTGGTGAAGGCCTTACAGGTCTTGTGCAAGGCCAATGACATCATGAAATGAAAATATGGCTGTGTGTGAATCTAAACTGAGGAGAAACTATCATAATAGTTAAACAGTTCTGTCAGAAAACTAAGGAAGGATACTACAGGGGCTACCATAGGCTCAATAATATTCATGTGCGTCTATAATGAAAAATGTTTCCATTTGCCTCCATAAATCTTTCTTGTTGAAGGTTTCTGGAAGGCTGTACTTAATTCAGTAACTGCTGGGGGGAAGGAATAGTTTTTTGTGGCTACTAGAAGTGGGGAAATCGTGTGGCAAGATAAAAGAGAGTGAATGTCTGGGAGAGGCCAACTGGATCGGTGCTTCATCAGAGAGGGGCTTTGTGGAAATTACAGTTATATGCACTTACCATAAATGTAGATGTTCAAGTGTATTCACTGTTGCAGTCATCACTTGTGGGTTATCCCTGCTGTGGTAGCCCTCGGCCGGCCCTAATACCAGAGTCAATGTTTTTCCGCATCGGCTGCTATCACTTGCTGTCTGATGTCACATCGTCAGTGCTATAAAGGAAGGCAGCCAACGCCATTACATCAGTTTTTCTTGCCCTAGCCAGTCAGAGGCCCAAGTAAATATGGTAAAGTGGTCCTGGTGGCTAAAAGCCACCATTATAAACTTATGTCTCCCTAAAGAAAGATTTAAGGGAGAAGGAGGGTGGGAAACCAGGACTGCAACAGTGAATATACTCCAACATCTACATTTATGGTAAGTGTACAGAACTGTACTATGTTCTTCGTGTTTCACTGTTGCAGTCGTCACCTGTGGGAGGATTCCCAAAGCTGAGGAGAGGGTTGGTAGGATTAGTAAGAGACCTAGGAATGGGTCAGCATGCCCTGCAGAACTGCAGAGGCAAACCCTGCCCTAGCCTTAGAATTAGAATTAGAGGTAGGTGGTAATGCTTGGCAAAGGTACTGACAGAAGTGTAGGTGGCAGCTTCCAGGATGTCCCTGGTGGGAACTCCTCAGAGGAATGCTGTGGAAGTGGAGGCTGCCCTAGTGGAATGGGCTCTAATAGACTTGGGGGGGGGGGTTCCCATGCAATCTGTAGCAGAAATGGATACAGTGTGATATCCATTTGGAAATGGGCTTCCCCTCTGCACTTGGGGCAGAGCTGACAAGTAGTTGGTCTGTTTTCCTGAAGGGTTTAGTACGGCACAGATAGTATCGGAGCTGTCTGTGCACGTCTAGTGAGTGCAGAATTCTTTCCCCTTGTTTTGAGGGTTAGGAAAGAAGGTGGGTAGATGTTTGGCCTGGTTGAGAGTTACACTAGATACCACCTTGGACATAAAGAAGGGATTAGTCCTCAGGGAGACCCTGTCTGCATGGAAGATGATGAAGGGCTCAATGGCCATCAGTGCCTGAAGTTCTGAAACCCTTCTGGCTGAGGTGATAGCTAGGAGAAAAGCAGTCTTCCAGGACAGGAATCTTACTTCTGCTAAAGCAGTAGGTTCGAAGGGTGGTAAAGGTAGTTTTTCCAAAACATAATTCAGGTCCCAGCCTGGAGTGGATGGCCTTCTGGGAGGTCTGATATTAGAAGTCCCTCTGAGGAATTGTTTAATCAAAGGACTGGAGAACAGGGGCTATTGTGTATCAAAACGAGCTGGAATGGCTGAAGCATGGATTTTAATAGAGGAGAAGGAAAGGCCACTATTAAGTAGCTCCGCTAGGTAGTCCAGGATAAGAGGGATGGAAGGCTGTGAGGTATTGCCCCCTCTGGACTGGTTCCAGGAGCAAAATCCTTTCCATTTTCCTGTGTAAGATTTTCTGGTGCTGCGCCTGCTGGCCTCTGTGTTAACGTCTAGGACCTGTTTTCTTAATAGGAGCCCCTTGTTTGCCTTTAAAGTATTATCCATGCTGACAGTTTGAGAGTCTGCAAGTCTGGGTGCAGCATTCCCCTCCCCACCTGAGTTAAGAGGTCTGAGATCAGGGGAAGCTGCCTGAGAGGCTTTAAGGTCAGGCTGTGTAGTAAGGGGTACCAATATTGTCTGGGCTAATCTGGAGCAATGTGGATGGCCTTTGGTCTCTCCTCCCATATTTGATCAGTACCTTGGGAATAAGAGACAGAGGAGGGAATGTGTACACAAAGAGGGTGTTCCAGGGGAAGGTCAAGGCATCCACCTTCCACGGTAGGAGTTGATACTCCCTGGTACAGAAATTTTTTCAGATGACGGTTGAGATGCGAAGCAAAGAGATCCAGCTCCGGAGTTCTCCACGCCTGAGTGATTTGTAAAAAGATTTTTCTGTGGAGCTGCCATTCGTGGGGGTCCAGTAAGTTTCTGCTTAAGTGGTCTGCCAGGGTGTTGCTGATCCCTGGTAGGTATTGGGCTATTAGGTGTAATCCCATGGAAGAGGCTGTCAGCCAGAGGTTCATGGCTAGCCTGCACAAAGGGTAAGATTGGGTCCCTCCCTGTTTGCTGATGTACCACATTTACTGTGGTGTCTGTTTTGATAAGGAGAACCCCTGTCTTGAGATGGGGTTTGAAGGATGTAAGAGCCTTTTGTACTGCCATCATTTCCTTCTGGGTGATGTGTAACGGAAGGTGCTGTGCATCCCAAAGACCTTGGATGCACCTGCCTTCTAGGTGAGCTCCCCAAGCTATGTCTGAAGCTTTGGTGGCAGTGGTCTGCCCGGATGGGTGAAGGTTGAAGGAAAAACCCTTGTTCTGGCCAAGGGCCCCTGCCCACCATAGAAAATCGGCCCTTACACAGGGGATCAGAGGCAGAGAGGTCTCTAGAGGTTGAAAGTGCGGACACCGAAGGTTCTTTAGTACCACTGAAGTTTTCTCATGTGAAGCCTGGCCAGAGGAATTAGAAGGATGCAAGATGCCATGTACCCCAAGGCTTGCAGGAACTTCCTCACAGTGAGATGACTTCTGGAAGCCAGCTGGGTAAAATAGAGATGCAGGAAGCTCTGCTTTTCTGGGGATAGGCCATTTGGGATGCTGTGTCCAGCAGTGCTCCCAAGAAAATGATCTTCCTGGTGGGTGTTTGCCTTGATTTCTTCTAGCTGATCGTGTACCCTAAGGAGGTTATGAGGGTTATGGCAAAGAGGAGGTCCTTCAGGAGCCTTTCTTTGCAATCTGCCTGAATGAGGCAGTTGTCCAGATAAGGGTAAATTTGTATATTTTTCTGTCTGCAAAAGGCTATGGCCGGGGCTAAGCATTTGGTGAATACCCCGTGAGCAATAGATACGGCAAAGGGTAGCACAGAGAACTGAAAGTGATGTGAGCCTGCTCTGAAGTGAAGGAATTTCCTGCAGGATTCCCTTATGGGGATGCGGAGGTAGGCATCTTTTAGATCCAGGGTAACTAACCAGGCATTTTTTGTCAGCATAGGCAGCAGCTGCTGCAAAGTTAGCATTTTGAATTTGGGGACCACCAGGAAGGTGCTCAGAATGGATAGATCCAGGGTGGGGTGCTAAGTGCCCTCTATCCTGGGAACAAGGAATAGTATGGAATAAACGCCTTTGCCTGTTTGATCTAAGGGGACAGGTTCTACTGCCCCTTGGGATATGAGAGTTTGGACTTGTTTCAATGCCTCTGCCCACTGATTTGGAGTCAAGTCTGGGTACCCTCTTGGAATTGGGAGTTCGCTGAAGGAGAATTTGTATCTCTGAAAAATGATCTTTAAGACCCATTGGTCCTTTGTTACAGAAAGCCAATTTTCTATGCAGAGGGAGAGCCTTCCTCCTAGTTTTTGGTGAGTGAAAAGAGGGCAGAGGGGAGAGAGGGAGTCATTGAGAGTTTTTGCCCTAGAGGGATGGCTTAGAACTCCCTGCCTTTGGAGTGGAAGTGGTCCACTGTTTGGTTCTCTGCTGTCCCTGGGATAGGAGTCTGGGTGGTCTGTCCCTGTGGGGCTTACCTTGCCCCTGTCTGCTAGGTGCAGGAAAGGACCAGTGTTTTAAGGGAAAATTCCTGTTGAACCTAGGAGGTTGTAACTGAAGGAAATCTTTTACTGTTTGCGTAGATTTTGCTTTGTCTTCCATCTTTTTAAACACCTCTTCTGCTTTTACTCAAAACAATCCAAGGGTGTATCAAGTAATTTAGATTTGACATGATCAGGGAGAGGTTGTTCCTTCAACCATGCATGTCTCCTAATGACAGATCCTGACACTGCTTCCCTGCTTGAGGCTTCTAGGGCATCATATCCACAGTGTAAAGAGTGTTTAGCCACTTGACAAGTAGAGTGCAGTAAATCTGCTAACTCTTTCGAATTGGCACAGTCAGGAAAGGTTGAAATCTTTTGTTTTAATACTTCCAAAGTGTGTAGTTGATATTTTAACATGTGGAACTGTTACGTGAGTGCTCTGATAGCTAAGGCTGCAGAGGTGTATACTTTTTTTGCCCCATCTGTCCAGAGTTCTGGAGCCCTTGTCTTGTTTGCAGAACTAGCCTTAGCTCCTTTAGGTCACTGTGTAATGACCTCCGGGTTTACAGCAGGATTTCTGTACAAGTATTTGTGAGAATCCGGTACTCTGTAATACCTGTCTGTTTTTCTGTGAGCAGGTGGAAGGGCGTCAGGAGTTAAGCTGGATTAATGGAAGACATCATCAACCACCATTAAGATTGGAGGGATGGCAAAGGGTCTATGCTGGGGCAGCTCTAGAGACTCTCTTAGTCTTTTCTTAGATGGAGGGAAGTCCTGGGATTCCCAGTGGAAATGTTCCCTGAGGGTCTGAAGGGTTTCCCTAAAGGAAGGATCTTCTGGTGGGGAGGCAGAAGGAATGGATTCCTCTGCATCTGAATCCTCATAAGTAGTCAGAGGTAGTTGTTCCTCTTCAAAATCTGAATAATCAGACTCCACAGAATCCTGTTCTGTCAGTACTTCAGGAGAAAGGTCTCTTTTCCTTTTAGAAGTTGTGGCCTGACTACCCCTGATAAGGGTGATAAGATCCTCCACCATTTTAAGCATCTGAACTTGGAGTGGTGGAGCAGGAGTAAAATGGTGGCTAGAGGTAGTTTTCCAAGGAATGGCCTTGCCTCTAGGCCTAAGAGTATCCATCAGTCGGAGATAAATGGTAGTTGGAGGAGAAGACTTTTTTTGTCTAGATTCGGTAGTGCGAAAAACCTCCTCGGAAGCCGGTGCCTGCATCGCGGCTCCGGACCCAACCAAGGCAGAGACAACCAAAGGTTCGGAAGACAAAGAAGATTTCTGCAGGATACCAGACTCCGAAAGGGTCTCAGTAGAGGCCTGTGAAGGTATTGAATTGGGCATCAGGGGCTGTGAAGGCACCTCAATGAATCCCGGAGAACTGACGACCTTGCTTAGCGGTAGAGTCATCTGAAGGCCTAGCCTTGAGTGGTCCATCTATCTTTATCCTTACTTTTTTTGGAATGTCTATGGATTGTTGGCTGGTGGACGCCATTTGGGAATGTGAAGATGAAAATACCTGGCTACAATAAGAGCTCTACGATGAATGGTTCTTGTGTTAAAGAGTGCACAGAACTGGCAATGAGAGACGTTGTGGTCTGGGCCTAAGCAAGTGACGCAGTATGAATGGAAGTCTCGGTGTGGTATTTTCTTTCCATAGATGAGACAACTGTTAACTTTTTTGGACATCAGTTAGTACAAGAAAAAAGGATCCTCAATGGGGTACTTAGCTTTAGATGTTTTCAGATGTAATTCAAACTCTGGTAGCGATCGACCATCACACTTGCGAACTGCTTCTGCTACGGGCTCCACGGCAAGAAAGACTGATGTAATGGCGTTGGCTGTCTTCCTTTATAACACTGACGACCTGACGTCAGACAGCAAGCGACAACAGCTAATGCAGAAAAACACTGACTCTGGTATTTGGGGTGGTCAAGGGCTACCACAGCAGGGATAACCCACAGGTGATGACTGCAACAGTGAAACACGCAGAACATCAAGAGGTTTCTTGAGATGAAGTCACAGCAAGGGAAACTATCTGGTGAAGCCACAATAGGGCTATAAAGACAATCCCGTGCCTTGCATGTTTTGGCTTTCTGAAGGAACCCATTTATTAGTGGGATCAGACAAAAGGCATAAAGGAGACCTGGGGGCCAACTGTGGGAGAGTAAGTCTCTTTGTGGCTGCCCTGGTTTTGTTGGCATTTGGTACTGGAAGATGAAGTGAAGAGATCTCAACATGAACTTCCCCATTTCCGATATATGTCGAGAGCTATCTCCTTGTGAGGCCACTCATGCAAGAACAGTATCCTGAAATCCCTGCAATACTAGGAGGGCTGCTTGCATATCAAGAATACTGATATACAATTGGGCCACCTGAGAAGCCCACGTTCCCTGTACCATCCTAAGTAATACCCACCCACCTCTTTAAGGACATATCCATGGTTACAGTGGTAGTCAGATGAGGGGTGATAAATAGTGTATTAATAGACACATATGGATCAGTCCATCATAGTAAGCTCTTGATGCATACCTTCAACATTTCTATCCTGTAAGTCTCGGATTGCAAGGCCTGATCTCAGCGATTTTAAAGGGTCCACTGCAAGGTCCTCATATTCAGTTGTGCATAAGGAATAATTTGAATTGCTGATACAATGAGTCCCAGCACCTTCAGAATGATAGTGGAAGGAAACTAGGCATCTTGTGACAGATTTGACACCTTTTATTCAACACTGTAAAGTGCAAGGAAAGATGACCCCCCCAAATGCCTCCAGAGCTGAACAGTTTGACAGCCCTTTAGGATTCATACAGGCAAAATCCCTGAAAGGATCTCCTAGAAACCCTGGTGGTTGGGACCACTTCTGCCTTTCGGCCAGCGGCTTGACTACAAGTCTCCCTTATCCCGGAAACTTCTGTTCTGCTGTTTATTTTGTTACTGTTGGGACTTATGAAACTAGAAGTTATGTACTCACCATAATGTTTGATGTATGTGGTCCATCTCACCTCACATTCTTACTCATGGGTTCGGAGCTGAACATCGGCTCCGACTCGGCCAACTTATTTTTCTAGCACAAAGTCTCTAATTGTCTGGGCTAACCTGGTATCCCATGTTGTACTGCTCCATAGCCCCAGATCTAGTTTGCAGCAATCCACAGACACACCTCATGCACAACCACAGTTCAGGAAGGTAGAACACTATCCAGGGTAGCAAAGAAAAAACAACCACTACCGAAGGGTAGCGAAGACCAATGTCGCCTCCAAATCCTCCAGGAGGAGGAACAGGTGGAAGGGAACGTAAGAATGTGAGGCGAGATGGTCCACATACATCAAACGTTATGGTGAGTACATAAAAATAGACTGAAGGGTGACCATTTGGAACGTAGCGATTCAGTCGACTGAGATCCAAGATGGGTCTCAGGTCCCCTGTTTTTTTCGGCACCAAAGAGAGTATTGAGTAAGTCCCTAATCCGATCTGGTCTGAGGGGACAGGTTGGATGACTCCTTTTTCGAGCAACTTTGAAATTTCTAGTGTTGCGTGATCCCTTTGACTGGGTGGAACGTATGGGATTCTCTTGGCTGGAGGGGGTTCTGATAACAAGGGGATGGAATAACCTCCGGTAACTATTCGAAGCACCCATCGATCCTGACTGATACTTGCCCAGGCTTCCAGGTACAACTAAATGCGGCCCCCGACTGGCTCCGGAATAGCACAGTCGGGCAATGCATCAGGGACGATGATAGGGGGGCCCACAAAAGGAATCGCGGTCTCCCAAATTGCGAGGGCCTCCTCTGCCCCTAGGGCGGCGTCTCCCAGAATAGCCTCCCCCTCCTCTGCCTCTGGAGGGGGACTCAACTTGAGTGGCAGGGAAAGGCTTCTGTGACTTTTTGAGCCACATTTTTCCTCCCCTCTGAGCCTTGGGATAAGGCCTAGATGGGAGGGAAAAATGGACCCCTACGGCAAACAGGGTCTTTCCCTCTTGCTCGCATCTGGTGAGGGTGTCTTTCACTTTGGTCCCAAAGAGTGAGGACCTATCAAAGGGGGCGTCAGTGAAGGAAGACTTGAAGGCCTCCACGAAATGACACAGGCGCATCCAGGCTTGCCTCCTGAAGGCTACACCTGAGCTAGCTGCCCTACTCGTCCCTTTGGCTGCATAAGATATGAGCCTCATGGATGAGTTGACAATCGAACAAAGAGTAGACAACTGGGCATTAACCGTCTGTGTTAATGCCTCAGGTACATTACCCGTTGGAGTATCTTCTAATTCTTTAAGGAGATCTCTCTGGAGCCGAGTGAAATGACAAAGATAATTCAGAGACCGAAGGGTGAAGGTCGCTGAAGAGAGGGTACGCTTCCCATACCAATCCATACTCCTGGACTCCTTGTTAGGAGGATGGACGGAGGAGGAAGACTCTGCTACCTCCTGCTGAGTGGCCGCCGCCACCACCATGGCATCCACAGAAACCCCTTTGCACAGGAACTCTTTCCCGGGGGGAGCTGAAAGAAATTTATTAGGGCGCCTAGGTACAGGTTCCACTGAGTCAGGAGTCTCCCACACCCTTCGACAGATCAAATCTAGGAGCTCATCGAAGGGTGGGGACACCCAGGAGGTGGAGGGTTGAGCCCCAAAGGCCTTGAGGAACACCGACTCCTCCTCAGAGGGGGTTTTGGATGACCAGCCGCCTCTCTACCTCAAAATCTCCAGGATGTCGGAGAAAGAGACGTCATTGGAGGATAACTTGGGGGACCCCTCTGACTCGAGATCAGTATCAGAAGTGAGAGACTCGTCCTGAGAGTCTATGTGCTTCCTCTTGCACAACTTCTTTCTTGGAGGTTCCTCAGGCACAGACTCCGAGGGGCCCTCAGAAAGTTGGGGACTGCTCATGGGGGTATCCCCAGACCTTGGGGCTCTGCCGTCAACCGATAGGGGGACATCAGAGGCCCTAGCCGGTGTGGAAGGGGATGGAATGACAGATCTGGGTGAGGTCACTGATGATCTGGCCAGTGCGCTCCTCATGGCCTCGAAGGTGGGTCCCCCCGAATCCAAGGACCGACCAATCTCCAAGGCCACGACCGGAGCAGGAGTTCCACGAGCCGAAGTGCTGAGAGGGAGGCTCGGAACAGTATCCCCCTCGGGCCCGACAGAGGAGACCCGAGTTCCGAAACCAGAGGACGGAGCTGACATGGTTGGAGCTGACGTCAGCACCGATAAACCCTTAAGAGGTATCGGAACCGGCAGAACATCACCCGGAGCAGAACACTCCGGCTCTGAAGACAAGGAGGTGCTCGGAGGAGGAACCATCGGTGTACTCATTGGGACTGGGTTGGACTCCGGAGCCGACTGGGTTGGAGCCGAAAATAATTTTGCTAGCACAGGCTACTGCAGGAGCCTCTGGACCACCCTATCCACATCCAAATCAGAGAGTCTGGAGGATTTGGAGGAGAGAGAATGTGACTGTGATCTCCTATCTGGAGATCCATGTCTAACACTAGGAGATTGGCTCAGAATGGGCTCTAACAGAACTGGAGCCGATGCTGAGTCAAGAACCACAGCTACCTCCTGTGGCCCCGAGGACAAAGGAGCCGAGGAGGTAGAATCCAATTTGGTAGTCTTCTCCGGTGGCTCCAATGAAACAGATGGAGCCGGAGATCTCTTCTTAACCTTAGAAGTCTTGGCTTTAGATTGGGAACCAGAGGAAGAGTCCAAGGACTCCTCAAAGGAAGGCTTTAGCAGACCCTTCAGTATCAGTTTATTTTTTCTTTCCTGTAGCACCATCGGACTGAGCTACGGGACTCTTGTAAATGTACAGCCCCTGGGCAGTATACACAAACAGAATGTCCATCTGTTATGGACATCTTGTAGCTGCATTTAGAACATTTCTTAAACTCAGAGGGTTTATGTTCCTTTTGATCCTTCGACATATCAAAGACCACCACACAAAACAAACAAGCAACAGGACCCTAGACCAACAACGGTTAAGGTGGGAAACTACCGCTAACAACTACTGACAAGAATCTCTAACTTAAACGATTCTTGAAACGACAAATCACACACACACACACACACAGGAGCAGGGAAAAACCCACTAACTATACAGAGAACTCCAGACAAGAACAATACAATGAAGAGAGGACTAGGTCCTCTAAATTAAATCGGCCTAGCCCGTCGGAACAGAGGGATACCACAAAAATCACTCACACCACAACACACGCTAAAGAACAAGAGCAAATAGCTATTAAAACAGCTTTTGTGAGGAAAACCACAATATACAGTGAGAAAAAAGAAGTTTTAAAGCTACTTAGCCACAGCCAAGCGAGACCACGTCCTAGCTACACGAGCGGCAAATGAGATCTGGGGCTATGGAGCAGTGCAACATGGGATACCAGGTTAGCCCAGCTAATTAGACACTTCGTGCTAGAAAAATAAGTTGGCAGAGTCGGAGCCGATGTTCGGCTCTGAACCCGTGAGTAAGAATGTAGGCGGGATTGGACCACATAACATCCATAGTTTCTTACTCCTTTTTGATTTCTCTTGTTCCTGGTGAAGCTGTGAGCTTTACCCAAACAGCTGCTTGTGTTTTGCCTTCTTGGTCACAATGCAACAGCTTCTCTTTAAATTACTGTTCATACATGTTGATGTCGTCAAAACGGGGAATAAAGAATGATGCCCTAAAGTGATCCACAAACTCTGTAAGGTGCAGCAAGGCTCGTCTTCTTACCACTAAGCCTGTGCCAACAATCCTAGATGCTCAATCTGTGACATTATGAATTAGACGCACAGCCAGCAAGGAGATGGTGCTTAATGTTGTCACTTGGGTCTCCAACTGTGCCCTCAGCTCACCTGTTGACAACTGTTTCAGACAGGCAGCTGTTTTCCCTGCTGAAATCTAACCATGTGCGCCACGTAGTTCAGGCCTCTGACAAAGAATGTACTGGATGCATACACCTGCTTCCCTAATCTGTCCAATATCCTGGATTCTCTGTTCAGAGGATGAATAAACCGGGCGTCCTCTGAAAAAATTTTCTTTGTGGCTACACCTACCACTATGCAGTCCCCAGGAGGTTCCTTGTTCCATTATTGCCTGCCCAAAGGGGTCCGAAGCACTCTGCCAGTTTTCTTGGGCTCAGTCCAGATGCATCCAATTCTTTACATGTTTTATAATAGATCATGTCTAGTAACTTGCCTGGAGGAGGCACTATGTGTTCTGGAAATGATGAGACAGAGGAGATCTTGACCAGTAGACCCCATCTCCACAGAAAAACAGATTTTAAAGGCGTTCCTACAAGAACTTCCTCCAAACTGCATGTGTAAAACCTCCTCTTGTCAAGTTAGTAGGCACAATCTGTTGTAAAGCATATTAAGAATTTGATATCTCTGAACTGATCCCAAAAAAAATGGATAATCTCTTCCTCTGGGGAGATGGGGTCTACTGGCCAAGATCCCCTCTGACTCATCATTTCCAGAACATTACTAAAGATGGTCTCTACCAGACAGGATCTGGGACCAACAGTGTCACAGAAATCAGAGTTGGAACTGACAAGCTGGCACAAACTCCCCCTATTGGCAGTGTAGACTCCAGTGTTGTAGTCAAGTCAAGGGCCTTTGGTATAGAAACAAAGAATGCTCTGACACCAAAAATGGCGTCCACATTATTGGTGCAGTTACTGACACAGACAGGAGCCTGGTGCTGAGCTCTTACGGCTTAACTGTTCCTAGCATTTACATGGTCGGCAACAATGATATAACTGAAGGCATCTGAATGATATCAGTCTGCTCCATAAGGCAAGGTGCAAATGCCAGTGCTGATTCCAATACGGCTGGTGACAAAACTGGACCTAGAGGAAGACAGACTTTAGGGGTTGTGCACTAAGCATCTCTGCCAGCTGTGAGCACTGTCAAGGCTGAGATGACACTATACCATTCCTTCACTAAGGCTGACATTATTTGCTCCCTATCCAGGGGTACTGGACTCCTAAGGAACAGGTCTGGTTTTGGAAGAAGATTTGTCAGGATCCTGAAGGGAAGAGGTCTGTGAAGCCACTGCTTCTGCATGAAATAGATCTTTCAGGATCATCTTACTATCTAATATGCGGGAGCTCAAGTTCTTTCAGATAGGATAATCAATCCCCAAGTGAGAAACTCCCAGGTAAACAACACAACTCATGCAGGTCCTGTGGGGGAACTGTATGCACATACTTTTAGCACTTTTTAAAGGCCTGTTTAGTTTTTTTTCCCCATTATGTTGACAGTAGAGGAGGCCTAAGTATTAAAAAAAAAAAAAAAAACAAAAAACAAGCTCCCTAAGAGCAATCAGCCAACACAGCAACCTCAGCTAACCAACTGCATGTACTATGCACACAAAGGGAAACCTTTTTTATAATGCATTATTTTATTTATTTATTTATTTATTTATTTATTTATTTTTAGAAAAAAGGAAGGAAAACAGCAGTAGCTGAGCTGGTAAACAACAAGGAACAACATATAAGTTGATGGGGTTGAGGAGAGATGGAGGGAATATAGGGCACAAAACTGGAAGCAACAAAGCTAGAAAAGTAAAACTCATTTTCAGACCCTCAGTGCAATAGACTCTCACTACTGTCAACAATGTTATGACTATTACCATCAATGATTTTCCAACTTTCCATGTTTCCTGCTCAATCCCATTAATTTAAGTCTAGGCAATAAAATCACCAAGTCTCACAGGGTTTTGAGGCTCTGTGATTCATTGCATAGATTGTAGATGGGACAGAGCAGGTCCCACTTTGCTTGTAGGGCACTGCTTGCCTGGTCAAGTGGGACCCCTAGTAGCTGCCTAGTTGGCTTATGCCTAAGGGCGGCCATGTTCCCACTGCCATACTCCTTGTGAGTTACTCTACAGCAGGCAACTTATCGGTCAGAATAGAATTTTAATTCTGACCCCAAACAATTTAGTACAGACAATAGCCACAGACATTCTATACAGTATTTTTGGCATTAGACCACAATTTAATGCCATTTCCTATTACATTTACTATCACGTTTTACTTTTTAAAATAATTGCTGTTGCATCATTTTGTGCCACTCTGAGTCTATTATTCTAAGAATTACAAAGCTGTTGTGGTCATAGTTTCAGTGCTGAAGTTCTTTGCCACACCTGTAATTACATCGCCACTGAATTCTAAACAACTGTCAGTGAATAACTTCTGAGGTGAACCATGCTTGCGTATCCAGCAATGAATACATTTCTTTACAATTTCTGATGGTCTCTCTGTGTTCTCGCCTTAAAATGTGCAAACTGGATGTTGACAAGAAGGTACCAGGTGGCATTCATCTAAATCCACAGCAAATTTCTCACTGTGCTTAAGGGCATACTAACAATGGGTCTACACATAGGCCTTCAACACTTTAGCCAAACTCTACAAATGTCGGCAATCAGTTTCAAGAAGGAAATACATTCAGGATCCTCGTTTCCTGAACCTGGAAGTAATTTCTTCAGTCTATCTAAACATGTCCAAACTGAAAATGCAGTGTCTTTAAAATGTTCTGCTTCTTCTCCCTGGTCATGTTCTCTGAAACTATGAGGACAATTTTCTTGCAGTGACAACCTTTGTCTAGAATGTTGACAAGTTAATGTCCAGACCTATTACATTAAACAGTCACTGACTGCTTAAATATCACAGTTTTGCCATTTTCCACATCAAAGACAGTTCCTGGCTTTTTTTTTTAAGGATGCCTTACTCAGCAACAAAAGTATGTATCTGAACTAGAATTACTACTATTGTAATGTCACACACAACATGTCTTAGTTCTGCTGGAATTTTCAAGCTCATGCTGGAATACATTACTTTTCTACTATCATTAAATGTGAAAGTCTTGCCACCAAGAGTATCAGCTTTCTGTACCACTTATACTTCAACTGACTCAGATCTTCTGATACAGCTGTCTAACCATTTTTCTTCTCAAAAAGGTGCATGCAGTATCAATAACAGACGACCTAAGACTCTGCTACAAAAATCTGTGCATCTGAACCCGCTCTTCTGCAAATAGATATACTGCACTTTACTATATACGGTATTTTGCTTTATTCCATTATTTTAACTTATTCACTTCTTTAAAACAGTGATAGGTACTCTGACTTACAGCCTGTCTAGATCTCCTGTCATACTTTTATCCGGTGAAGTCAATCTCACTGAGCTCTTGTCTGCAAAACCTATTACCTCATTTCTGCTGTGTGAAAATATGCTATGTCCTGACCTGTGCTGATGCCCATTAAAGAACCTAATGCCTTTTCTCTGAAAATGTGCCTTAAGGCTGACATCCCTGAGACAAATGCAAGTTCAGCGTATGCTGTTAATGCTATTTTTTGCATTTAAGCATGTGGTGTCGAAGCTTAAAAGCAAGGACTGCATCTGGGAATACCATAACATACTTTGTTGCTTCTTATACCTTTTCTCTAAATCAGTTATACATTCTGGCTCGGAAACAATCTCTTGGATAATCCAATCAGTATTAAACTAAGCCTTATAAATGTAAAGTGTGTCCTCTCTTAACAACACAGCATCAAAACCAGCAGTAGACATACATTCATCTGTGTTCAAATCCTCTGCTAAATTTTCCTTTGCTTTGTTTATCACCCTCTCAGTAAGTAATAATGCAACTGGAAGGGAATGCTTTCATTTCTCCAGCTCAGTAACTGAAGAACAAATCACAGCCTTATTTTTCCAGGTCTCAGGGGGCTTATTTTCACACCTTTCAACCTCTCAGAGCAAAAAATCTGGACAAAGTCACAAATAGGGAGGGGACAAGGGCACAAAAATAGGGACACATTTTAAATATTGCTCTTATAAACTTAGAATGTTGATAAAATAACAGATTTTCATTAGCATGAATTTTCTGAAGGGTATGAAGTCAAACTTAAATGCCTGTTATTATTTTATGGTTTCCATACTCAAGGATTTACCATTCATTTGCCAGAAAATCAAAAAAAGTATAAAGAATACACCAAAAATAAGGCAAAAATCTGGACATTGTGGAAAAATCTGGTCAGTTGAGAGGTATGCTTATTTTCATTAACCAAAAGCAAAATTCCATTGCTGGAAACCATCTCTGTTACAAGTGAAAATTTAGACCAAGCTAGTTAAATTTTAAAGACATGATGATCACTCTTCTGAGTATCCAAGCTGCACAATCCACAAGCATACTGTTCATAGTGTAAACTTCAGCAAAACTGTACAGTCATAACCACAAAATAAAAGCATGTCTAGAAAGCCAAAACACTGTTGCACATTTGTTAGAAAACAAGTGGAAGATGCCCTGCAATAATTAATTCACAAAAGTTTTATTTATTGTATTTGTTTACTGGGAAGTTCCACCAGGCCTAAAATAGCCCATTTTCAGTGGAGGACTGGGGAGAAAAGCTCCGACAAGAACACAGATACAGAAAATATTAAATATTAATTGGTACAAAAGTAGGTGCAGTGTTACAGATAGTGATTTCAGTAACATATACAGAATATATACATAAAAGCAGGAATTTTGTTGGTTGTCAGATGAATTCAATCAGAGAGGTATAAACAGAGACACATTAATCAGCATTATTATACCAGTATCAACAAGTGATAAAAAATAATAATGATGGAGAAAATATTATCAGTCAGCGGTAGCAAAAAGCACAGGAGTTTAGTTATCATGTAAGGAGAAGGTGGAGGTTAGGTTATAGAGCAGCTACATAACCAGGAAGAGTTAAGATGACTTTTCAGTACTTGTTTGAAAGTGGTGGTGCTGCCTGTGTTTCTTATAGAAAATGGAAGTGAGTTCCATAGTTTGGCGATGGTGAAGGAATAGAGGAGTTGACCAGCAGGTAAAGTGGGCTTTTCTACTTTTAGAAATAGATGATTTTCAGATAAAGTTGCCTGCTGGGTTGGTATTGGATAAGTAGTGTCGGTAGAGAGCAGGACATGCTGTGGGTCTGTAAATTATTTTGTGCGCTGTAGTTAGCTGGGTGAATGAGAGATGTTGGGGGAGCTCCAGCCAGCCTAATTGTTTCAGTGAATTACAGTGGTGGGATGAGAATTTGGCCTTGGTGGCAAAATTGGGTATTCTATTGTAACTCATTTCAAGTTTGCATTTTGCAGAATTTTGGATATTAGTGAGGAGAGGGGCACCATAAAGAAGAGAGGGTAATAAAAAGTTGGTTTCAAGGGTTTGCTAGTAGAGAAGCTAAGAAAGCGTTGGTGCCTGTACAGCATACCAAGCTTTTGGTGTGTTTTTATGATGTTATTGTTTATATGTAGGTCAAAGTTAAGGTTTTCCTCTATAATAATGCCTAGTAGTTTAGTGTGTGTGACAAAGTACAGTTGTGTACACTTACCATAAATGTAGATGTTCGAGTGTATTCACTTTTGCAGTAATCGCATTTGGGTTATCTGCTTGCAGGTAGCCCTCAGTCGGCCTGATTAACAAAGTCTTGGGTCCTGCATTGGTTGCTGTCCCTTCTTCCATAATGTCAGGTCGTCATGGGTATAAAACATGCAGCCGACGCCATTACATCAGTTTTTCTTTCCCCAGATGTCAGGTACCCCCTAATGGGGAGCAATTAAATATAGAAAGTACAATGATATACCTCCAACAAAAAAGCAAATACACCAAAAAGGCTTTTAAGCATAGTAAAGGAAAGTAGAGGTATAGCCAAAAGAAGTTAGGGGGCTGGTGGGAGGGTAACCAGGACTGCAACAGTGAATACACTCGAACATCGACATTCATGGTAAGTGTACACAACTGTACTATGTTCTTTCTGTTTCACTGCTGCAGTCATTACATTTGGGTAGATTCCCAAAGCTATGGTTGGGAGGAGGAATTTAGACAGCATTAGAACCAGCTATAAGGCCCTGCAAGACTGCAGTGGCAAAGCCAGCTTGGGATTTAGAGAAAATTGGCAAATGATAATGCTTGGTGAAAGTATGTACAGAATTCCAGGTAGCAGCTTCTAGGATGTCCCTGGTAGGGACGCCTCTGAGAAAGGCTGTAGAGGTAGATGCAGCCCTGGTGGAGTCAGGTTTGATCCCCTGGGGGATAGGTTTTCCATGGTGCTTATAACAGAAATGAATGCAATGGCCTATCCATTTAGAAATGGTTTGTTTTGAAATAACCTTCCCCTCTGCCCCTGCAGCAAATGACACCAGCAGTTGTTCAGATTTCCTTTGAGGTTTAGTCCTGCCCAAGTAGAATCAGAGTTGTCTGTGCACACCCTAGGAATGCAGTATCCATTCCCCTTTGTTCTGTGGAGTGGGAAAGAACGTTGGCAAATGATGGACTGATTAAGAGCCACACTGGATACCACCTTGGACATGAAGGATGAATTGGTTCTGAGGGACACCCTGTCCACATGAAAGATGATGAAAGGCTTCACTGCCATAAGGGCCTGTAATTCAGATACCCTTCTAGCTGAAGTGATTGCTAAAAGGAAAGCTGTTTTCCAAGAAAGAAATTTTAAGTCTGCAGTAGCAGCTGACTCGAAAGGAGGTAGAGTGAGTTTCTCCAAAACAAAGTTAAGGTCCCAGGCTGGGGTTGGAGCTCTCCTGGGTGGTCTCAAATTTTTGGCCCCTCTGAGGAATTGCTTGAGCAGTGAAGAGGGGAGGTTCTGTGTTATAATGAGCTGAAATGGCTGAGGCGTGGATTTTAATGGAGGAAAAAGACAGGCCCATGTGAAGCATCTCAGTTAAGTATTGTAAAATCTGAGGTAAATTGAGTGCTGCTGTAGTAATCCCGTGAGATTGGTTACAGGCACAGAATCTTTTCCAATTTTCAGCATAAGATTTTCTAGTACTAGGCCTCCTTGCCTCTAAAATGATATTCATCACAGGTTTACTGAGGGATGGTAAAAGAAAGATTATGTAATTAGCCAGGCTGCAAGGTTCAGTGTTAGAAGCTGAGGGTGCAGAATCTGGTTCTCCTGCTGAGACAACAGGGAAGGAGTCTGAGGCATGTGCCATGGGGATATCCGTGACACACTGCGCAGGAGGGGGTACCAGTGTTGGCGTGGCCAGTCTGGAGCAATCATAATCATCCTTGGTTTGACCTGTTTGACTTTTAGTAGTACTTTGGAGAGCAGAGGCAGAGGGGGGAAGGCATAGACTGATAGGTTTTTCCAGCTGAAGGAGAGAGCATCCACTTGCCAGGCTTGTTTGGGGGGGAGCCCTTGTGCAAAATCTTTCCAATTGGTAGTTCTGGGGAGAGGCAAACAGGTCTATATCTGGGCTCCTCCATTTGCTTGTCAACATGTTGAAAATCCTTGGTTCCAGTATCCAGTTGTGTGGGTCCATGAGGTTTCTGCTTAGTCCGTCTGCCAGAGTATTTAATTTTCCTGGTAGGAATTGAGCTTGTAGGTGCACTTGGTAGCTCAAGGCTGTGTTCCACAATGCCATGGCTAGTCTGCAGAGGGGGTAAGAATGTGTACCCATCTTGCTTGTTTATGTACCACATAACAGTGGTGGTGTCCATCTTTACCATTAGTTGTCCTGGAAGAATGTGGTCCTTGTAGGCTGTCAGAGCATTCTGTACAGCTAACATTTATTTTTGATTGAGATGCAGGTGCATTTGACTTGGGTTCCATTTGCCCTGAATGCACTTCCCTGCCAGGTGAGCCCCCCATGCATAGTCTGATGCATCTGTTGTTAGGGTTTGGGCGGCAGGGGCTGGTGTGAAATGTAGTTCCTTGATTTGGTGGCAGGCCTCTGCCCACCAAAGGAACTCTAGGCGTAGACAAGGTATGGTAGGAATCATTGCTTCTAGGTCTTGAGAATGTTGACACCATAGGCTTTTTAGATACCACTGTAGTTTCCTCATATGCAGTCTTGCATATGGAATTAGAAGAATGCAGGAGGCCATGAACCCCAAGGCTTGCAGTATTTGTCTTGCAGATAGCAGGGTTTTTGTGGCCACTTGTTTGAAGTAGTTTGTCAAATGAATTTGTTTCTCTGGTGTGAGGTAAGCCATCTGGGAAGTTGTATTCAAGCTTGCTCCCAGGAATATAATTTGTTGACAGGATACCAGGTGTGACTTTTTTTTGTTTATGGTGTACCCCAGACAAGTTAGAACCCTTTGTACAAAGACCAGATGATTCAAAAGTATGTCCTGGCTTTCTGCCTGAATTACACAATCGTCCAGGTAAGGGTATATTTGAATATTTCTTTGCCTGTAAAATGCAATAACTGGAGCTAAGCACTTTCTGAATACCCTGGGCGCAGTAGATAAGCCAAAGGGCAGTGCAGAGAACTGATAGTGCATGTATCCTGCTTTGAAGCGTAGGTATCTTCTGCAAGATTCCCTGATTGGGATGTGCAGGTATGCTTCTTTTAAATCTAGTGTTGCCAACCAGGCATCTTTGCCTAGCATAAGAAGTAATTGGTGAAGAGTCAGTATCTTGAATTTTGGAATCTTCAAAAAGGTGTTCAGAATAGACAGGTCCAGGATAGGAAGCCATGAATTGTCTTTTCTGGGTACCAGGAAAAGTCTCTAGTAGAAACCTTGTCCCTTTTCCTCTTCTGGTACCAGTTGAATAGCCCCCATGCTTAAGAGAGAAAGTACTTGTTTTAGGCCTCTTCCCACTGATTAGGGGGTAGGTCTGGCCACCCGCTTGATGTTGGCAATGTGTGGAAGTGAAATCTGTATCCCTGGGACACTATATTTAAAACCCATTTGTCCTGGGTAATGAGTTCCCAGTTCTTTGCATGAAGAGCAATCTTTCCCCCCAAAGGGGCAGTCAGTTGATAAGTGCTTGGAAATTTTAAAAGGAAGTCATTGAGACAGTTTACCACAGGGGGGAGTCTTATTACTCCCAGATTTGGAAGTGGAGGCACCCCACTGCTTAGTCCTGAGTGTCCCCTGGGACTGAAACCTGAGGTTTTTGCTGTGTCTGGGTTTGGCTTGAGAAGACCTGGAAGGGGCTGGAAAGGACCAATTCTTAGAGGGCCAGTGCCTACTAAATTTAGGAGGCTGAACTTGTAAGAAATCTTTAACAGTTTGCATAGATTTAGTTTTATCTTCCATCTTTTCAAGAACTTCCTCAGTCTTGTTGCCAAACAAGCGGTCCTGATTTAAGGGAGCATCCAACAATTTAGCTTTAACATGATCAGGCAAAGATTGTTCCTTAAGCCAAGCATGCCTTCTGAGCACATACCCAGTAACAGCAGCCCTGCAAGAGGCCTCTCATGAATCAAAACCACATTGCAAAGTATGTTTTCCAACTTGTTCAGCAGAATACATTAAATCCTGTAATTCTTTATTGTCCACACAGTCAGGAATCAACATCATTTTCTGTTTAAGCAATCCAATAACATGTTGCTGATACTTTAACATATGAAACTGTCAGTTTAAAGCCCTAATGGCCACGGTTGCAGAAGTGTAAACCTTCTTACCCCATCTATCCAGCTCCCTGGAGTCTCTATCAGAAGGAGTAGGATTTTTAGCAGTAGAAGCCTTAATGCCCTTGGGCCCCTGTGAAGCAGTCTCTGGATCCGCAATAGGATTTTTAAAAAGGAACTTGTATGACTTAGGGACCCTGTAGTATCTGTCAGGTTTTCTGGGAGCAGGAGGCAAGGAATCAGGGGCCAAACTAGATTCCGAAAAAGCATCATCAACAATGTCTAGTACAGGAGGAATAGCTAAAGGCCTATGCTGAGGTAGGAGTAAGAAATCCATAAGCCTCTTTTTTTGAATCAGAAAAATCCTGGCTTTCCCAGTAGAAATGCTCCCTTAGCATATGCAAGGTTTCCCTAAAAGAAAAATCATCTGGAGGGGAAGCAGAGGGAATGAAGTCCTCTGCATCAGAATCCTCATAAGTAGATAAGGGCAAATCCAGATCATCAGAAGAATCAGAAAAAACAGAATCCTGGTCAGAAAATTCATAAACAACTTCAGTCCTAGGCCTCTTAGAAAGGGGGGGGGGGTTGGCAAACCCTGATTAGAGTTATTAGACCTTCAGCCATTCTTATCATTTGTTTTTTTAGGCATAGAGGCCTGAGCATGTGGCTTGGGCATCGGTTCTTTTGGCATGGCTCGAAATTTAGGCCTAAGTGAAAAAGGAGGCGTAGGTTTAACATGGAAGTTCGTAGGCCTGAATACACCCTCAGAAGCCGGTTCTTACACAGCGGCTCTGGACCCATCCAAGGTAGAGACATTCGCGGGTTCCATAGTTGAAGCATCTCGCGGCATACCGGACTCCGAATGGGTCTCAGTAGAGGCCTGCGTATCAGAAGTAGTGGGTATCAGGGGCTGCGAGTACTCAGTACCGGCAAACTGGCGACTTGCTTAGGAGAAGCGTCGTCGGTAACTTTGGACCTCGGTGGCCTGTCTATGTCTTTATCTTTGTGTTTTTTCGGAATCCTGGTAGTCAGATGGCTAACCGACGACATTTCTGGATAATTAAACCAAGAACCGAAATATTTAGAGGCGAAAATATACAGACAACGGATAGTGCAGTGATTAAAGCACAAAACCGACAGCAAGGTACATCCTGGTCAGGGCCTAGGCAAGGAATACAGTACGAATGAAAATCTTTATGAGGTATTTGCTTTCCAGAAGTAATACAATTATTAACTTTTTCTGACATCGGTAAGGAGCAAGAAAAAGTTTCCCCAACGGGGTACTTAGCTTTAGTTGAAGACTTCGGTTCTGAAACTCGAAAACTAAAATTTCAGGAGTCGGCCGACCGGCACTTGTGAACTGCTTCTGCTTCGGGCACCGCACGGCAAGAAAGACTGATGTAATGGCGTTGGCTGCATGTTTTATATCCATGATGACCTGATGTCATGGAAGAAGGGACAGCAAGCAACGCAGGACCCAAGACTTTGTTAATCAGGCTGACTGAGGGCTACCTGCAAGCAGATAACCCAAATGTAATGACTGCAACAGTGAAACATGAAGAACATCTTCGATAGTGGTATTGTCTTAGGCTTGTATAGTGAAGATTTTTTTTATCTAGGGGAGTGGTTTTCTTAGGGGTAAAAAATACTAGTTTAATATTTTTTGGATTTAAGGCAAGATGATTGTTAAGCATCCAAAATTCAGTGGAGTGGAGGGGAGGGCATTCTAGGTGATTTGCTGGAGTTCAGAGCTGGAATTTGCAGTGCATATTATTGTAGAGTCGTCAGCATACTGGATTACTGAGCACTGTAGGAGAGTGGAGTGAAAGTTGTTAATAAAGATGCTAAATAACAGAGGACTAAGTATGGAGCCTTGGGGTACCCCTATGGAAGTATTGAGCAAGGGAAAGTAAGACTGTTGCCATTTGGTAGAGTGCTGCCTATTGGAGAGAGAGCTACTGAACAACTGTAGGGTAGGTTTGGAAATGTGGAGGGTGGATAGTTTGGAGAGGAGGATGGTGTGGGAAATAGTATCAAAAGCTTTGGAGAGGTCTAGGAAAAGAGAATCTCATGCCTGGTTGACTGTATCTAGGAAGGACAGGAGGGCAGTAGTGGTGCTGTGTCCTGATCTGAAATAATGCTTAGTGGGTGACAGAATTTGGTTTTCAAGCAGGTGACTGAAGAGATGGGCATGGATGCATTTTTCCAGTATTTTACAGAGGGATGACAGAATTGCTATGGGATGCAAGTTTGTGGTGTCTGTGTTGGTGCCGCCTTTGTGTAAGGGGAGAATGTATGCTTTTTTCCAGATGTCTGAGACTAGGAATTCTTTAATCGATCTGTTAATGGGTATGCTGATAGGATATGCTTTAATACTTGCTATTGTCTTGTTTATGTATTATGTTTTAACTGTATGTATTAATTTGGAACTTTTCTCCCCTGGCCTCCGCTGAAAATGGGTCCTTGACCCAGTCGGACTTTCCCAAAAAATGCTACATAAATCAATAAATGCAAAAATAAGCTATAGAGTTCGCAGCTAGCTGTAGGAAGTGTGGGGGTAGATTGTCAGGGGCCAGAGTACAGGGTTTTAGCTTAAGTAAAAAAATGTTATTGTGGTGGTGGGTATGGGGGAGAATTTTAGGTTGGAGTCCAGGGTAGGATTGTTTTCTGCCATGATCTGATCATCAGCTGTCTTGGTGATGGTAGAGTGGTGGTGCTTACTGTAGGAAAGGTGGTGGTTAGGTTAGCTATGGTGTCAATGAAGTAGGAATTGAAGAGGATGGCAAGTTTGGCAGGAGTTTTGTCTGGGTCAGGGGATGGGTTGCTTTGAGAGCCTGGGTGTAATAGCTGGTTAATGGAGGACCAGAATTTTTTGGGATTATCGTTGTGTTGGTTTTGTAGATGGAGGTAGTGGGCTTTTTTATCTCTGGTTATTAGTCGTTTTGCCTGGTTACAAACTTGCTTGTATTGTAGTACAGTTGAGGGTTATTTGTTTTTCTGCAATGATTTCTAGGTTTTATCCCTTGTGGACATGACTTCTTTGGTGGATTTTGAGAGCCAGCTTGCATGCTTATGTTTTACCCGTTTTTGGCAGGCCTCATTAAGTGGTAGGGATTTGAGGGGTGGCCAATTTACTTTAGCTAAGGTTTCATTAAATATGGATGGTTGGAACTTAGTCAAATTTCTACTTGATTTGTATTAGTTGTTGGCCTGGGGCTAGGGAAGATTTGCGCAGGATATACGCTGGGTGGTGGTTGCTAATGGTATTAGGTAGTATGTCTGCAGTGGTGCTATTGTTAGGTCTGGACACTAATATCTAGTCTATTGTGGAGCCCCAATTGTCATTTTTGTGGGGTCTGGTAATATCTTGAATTAGTTGAAAGAAGTTGTAAAGGCTTGTGTTTTTTGAGGGGTACTTTTGGGCAATGTCTAGCCAATCTAGGTGATGGTTTCATTATCTATGTTTTGGGATGTCCAGGCAAGTATGTTCTCTAATATTGGTATGTTGTTTTCTGGAGGAAAATACAGAGTAATTATGCAAATGTTTTTATGATTGCTAGGTTTTAATAAAAGATTAGTACTTCGGCTAGGGAGAAGTTGGGTGTTGGTTTCAGCAGGGAAGTAAAGTATATTTGCTAGGGAAGAGCATTGATACTCCCCCTCCTCTCTTGTGGGGCCGATCGGCTCTTAAGCATGAGCAGCTTGGGGGGAGAAATTCCGTGTCTTTTCCATATGATTTCAACCAGACTTCAGTAGCTGCTATAACATTGGGGTCGTTTTGTGAAATCCATGCCTGGAGTTCCTATTACCTGAAGTAATAAAAGTTCCAAACAAAGGCAGCAACTACAGTAAACATAATGCCCCAATCCCAGATCATATTGCAAACTGCCACATTAAGTTGATATGGGCTCTATTAAGACTGGCTAACAAAATTAATAATAAAAATACCAATGATATATAGAAGCAGAAAAGTAGAAATCCAAATATTAAGGTACTATGGCTGCCCACAATACATACTATGTGTACAAGGCAGAGGCATCTAGTGCTGAGCTAGGAGAACTCTACTACCAAATCGAGCTGCTTATGGCTACCTCTTTTTTTAAGCCTTACATATGGAAGCAAAATCATCTGTCCTATTTTTTAATACTATAAACTGATTACTGAGTGTATGCAACCCCATTCTCCTTCAGTTTTCATCTCTGCTGTGTTAAGTTCCCCTCATTTTTGTACAATTTAGTAATATGCATTTCTTGTTAAACTACTTACAGAGCATTACAGTTTTAAATTAATTTATAGTTTAACTACCCAGCATTTTCAGAACGTCTGTTCCTACAGTATTGACTCTTTTTAGCTATTTTTCTCTGTGCTTATAAAAGCCTGCATCTCCCAACTACTTCAACTTTTTCATTAAACTTTCAGAGAATATTACCGACCCACTTATTTATAAAACATCCTAACACTGAACTCCTACATTCAAAGGCAAAGGAGCATCTGCGTCTTGAATTTTGATGACTAAATCAATTTTAAAATCACTTTTTATGCCTTCTGGTACAGAAAAAATAAAAAATAAAACCATTCTTATTCAGAAACCTCTACTCTTTCAAAGTCTGAAATCATATCAACATTACATATTTGTTTTTGAGAGCTTATTAATTTGCTGTGAAGGGAAATGACAGCTGCCAATGTGTTTACAAATGTCTGATTAGTAAATGTCGCAGCCACTCAATTTACAAAGACAGCAAGACGAGTCTGTCCTGAATTTCACACTAATTTCAAATGGCAAAATCTGCTTCAAAATATTCTTAATAAATTTTCAGGATAAGACCCTTGAATTATAAAATCATAGTTATTCCAAGGCCATGGAGTCTCATGACCACTCTCCCCCTTGGCAACACCCTCCATCAAGCAGCAACGTCTTTCTCTAGGAGGGCCATACCACTCAATCCTGGAGAATATCTGTGCATACCTACCAACTGTACTGAATTCCTTGGAATTTACTGGTTTTGAGAGCAAAATAATGGAGTGCCATGAATTTCCAAGTAGTCCCTTCAATTCCCAATTTCTTTTTTTATTTTACTTACAATTTTAGTATGAATGAGATCATCACGTCATCGCCAGTGTATCCCTCAACATCACCAACGTGCAGCGGCATGCATGATGACATCAGCTTCATGAGGCAGTGCCCAACTGCCTGTCAGACTCTCGGAGATGTGGGAGATTTAAAAAAAAAACAAAAAACGAAAAATAGTTGTTTACAGCCACAGCCTGCTCATGACTTACGGTACTGCGGCAGCCAACCAATGAGGATGTCACGTCAATGCTTAGACAAACCCTGATCCCTTTCAGGTATGCGTGTTTAACCTATGTTTGGATGTCTGAAAACTTAGTTGTGAATGTACAGATCAGTGTTTAACAAACTTGGGAAAGAGCCAATGGCAAGTGTTTCACCAATTCTGGTGTAGAATTAGGAGTCCAATCCTATCATGAAAATAAATAGTTTAGCTATGCAAAAAATGCATTGGATTTTGGAAGAGAAATTTAGGACCCCTTTTTTTTTGTAAAATTTAGGTTGCCAATGTTTTTGTTCCCGCATGACTGTGCAGTATCAAATGCTGCCCAAGGTAAGCCATTCACTTCAGACTATCTCTGTCTCTTTTTGCAGCTGCAAAGCTTTTTTTTTTTTTTTTTTAATTATTATTCTGTTCTGGTGAAGCACCTGTCTTTGCACTTCAGTGGTTACATGGAAAACTACTGCAAAACAATGGCAGTTTCTTGTCTTGTAGTAGGTGCCTGAGAAAGTGCAGCCTAATAATAATGCTTTCTGTGTATCACCAAATGAAGCATTAAGACCCCCCCCTCTTGCATTACGGAGCCCATTGATTCTATGTCCACCCCAAACTGTCTGCAAACCTCAGTATAATCCACTGTCAACTCCAACACTGGAGAAAAAAAAGTGTGGGATCTGAAGGGGAAATACAGACCTGCAAAAAGGCTTGTAATTAATCCCGGCACAGGACGGTTAAAGCATCAGTGGCCATGGGGGCCCTGGACTTACATGGGCAAATGAGTTTGGCAAGTAATAGTAAGGAGCTGGTGAATGGCAGAAGCAGCAGATCCGAGGTACTAAAGGAGTTTACACTTTCCTTCTTACAGCTCTGGTTGGGTAAGGTAAAGAGCTACATAGGAAGGGAGGGGAACAGTTTCTTCAAATTTGATAAGGACTTTGTAGAAGCTGCCAGCCAATGAGCAAAGAGCTGTGGGCCCACTGAAGTTTTCCACTGTCCAATCATCAAAGCACCTCTGAGCCTTTGAATGTACTGAGCTCCTCTGGTGTGTTTGTTGCTTGGGATAAAAGGAATGACTATTTTGGGGAAGGCAAGGGAGGAGATAAAGGCAGGACAATTAATGAAGCAGTCAGTATGTGGGAAATGTACAGACACGAATAATTAAATTTGTCCAATCAAAACCCCCTCACTGCCTGCAGGAGACCCTGGCCCAGGCTGCTCCTCTCATCTGACCCCCTCCCCCTCTTTGTTATTAAAAGATTTGTAGTTGAGTCCTAGAACTGGCAACTGTGTGCCTTCTGATCTATGCAAAGTAAAAAAAAAAAAAAAAAAAAAAAAAGGAAAAAGTTACTGTCACGAACTGTAAATTCAAAAGTAAGATGGGAAGGAGGGGAGTTAGGACTCATTTTTTTCTCTCTGTAGGTCAACTAGGACTTGTACAGTTGTTGAAAACAATATAATTGCCCAACACTTCATTAACAAAACAAGGTACATCAAATGTAAAACAGACCATCTTCTTTAAACTGTAATTATTGGCATTTTGGGGCTGTTTTTAAGTCACATGGCAATACAGCATTTTTATTACAGTGTAATATCACTGCTGGGTTTCATCAACTCAGGAGGTACTTACTGCTCGGTGTTTTGAGCCTGTAGTGAGATGTTATTACACAGTAATGTACAACCACGAAGCATCCTTTTGCTGTTACATCATAGATCATTTATGAATACTTGGTTGGCCCAAGAAAAGCTATGTTATTGTGCAGTAATCGTAAAAGTGCCATTGGCAGTAGCCAGTCAGGCTGCTTGAATCTGCACATCCATTGTAAAGTATGCCAAAAATGCACAATATTGTTGGGACGTAGTTTTATTTATTTAAAATAAAAGAAAAAAGGAGTTAGAATTTCTAGTGTAGGGGGAAGATTAAAAATGGCAGGTATCAGTATCACACACACACACACACACACACACACACACACACACACACACACACACACACACACACACACACACACACACACACACACACACACACACACACACACACAAACTTACTTCAGTGCTCTGGACAGTTCATGCTAGTAAGTTTTTTTTTAAGATATGTAGTTTTATTTGATCGCTCTTATCTATGTATTTGAAATGCAGATTGTGAATGAATTTGCTGGAAGTCATGTATGGCTGTTAAGAAGAAGTACTGCAGCTTTAGAGAATGCCTAGGAAAGAATTGGAGAGGAGTAGAATACTGATATACATTGATTTATTCACAGCAGTTTGGTTCTTTGTGTGGAAAATACAAATTACAGATTACCAAACTTTAATAATTTTGTTGAGGGTGTTGCTTATATCCTTTTGCCATACCTCTCAACTCCCTAACACAAGAAATCTAGATAAAGTCTTAAATAATGGGGGGGGGGGGGGGGGGTCAAAGACCCAAAAATAAGGACAAGTTTCAAATATTGTTCTTATAAACTTGAAATGTTATTAGAATAACAGGATACTAGCAGTTAACTTCTTTTTTTCTTTTATAAAAATAAAATTATGTACTTACCATAACTTTCCATGTGAGTTGTTGATCTCGCCTTTATTCTCACTGATGGGTTCGGAGCTGATCCTCGGCTCTGACACAGCTGATAGCAAAGCTCAAGGTTTAGCAATAGCTCAAGACCAAGCCCCTTATCCCATGATGCACTGCTGGAATTATCTCAGATCTTGTTTGCTGCGTGTACCATATCCCTGGAATTTGTCCACTCTCCCAAAAAGGAAAAAGAATAATAAGAACTGAACAACCAGGATGATACCAGCCTCTGAGTCAAATGTAAACCAGGTGGGGGATGGAGGGAGGGACGTGAGAATAAAGATGAGATAAACAACTCACATGGAACGTTATGGTACGTACATAACTTCTTTATGTGAAGTTGTTAAATCTCGCCGTTTATTCTCACTGATGGGTGGCGTCCCTAGCACCTGCAATCCTGAGTGGCTCACGGGAGTACATTTTTCAGGACCATAGAACCAAAAGAAGCCCTGTCCCTGGAGGCCTTATCCAATTTGTAATGAGTGATAATCAAAGTATGAGGCTTAGACCAAGTGGCTACAGCACAAATGTTATCAAGGGGCAATTTGGCTTGAAAAGCAGAAGACGTAGAAACGGCTATGGTTGAATAAGCCTTTACTTTGTGTGGCAAAGGTATGTTAGCAGTTGCATGAACAAATGACATACAATCCAATAACCATTTTGAAAGAGTTGTTTTAGCCACTGGTCTACTTTTTCTGGCCTCCGAAAAGGAAACAAAAAGTTGATCTGATTTCCTAATATCCTTAGTTCTATCAAGATAAAATCTGAGCTGTCCGTGCACGTCAAATTTGTGCAGCATGTATTCTAATTTGTTGGAATGGTTGGGAAAAAAGACTGGCAACTCAGTGACCTGATTGATATTAGACTCAGAACAGACTTTAGGAAAAAAGGAGGGGTTTGTTCTGAGAGATACTCTATCAGCATGGAAAATCATATAAGGATGTCTGATAGATAATGCTTGAAGTTCTGACTCTCTGCGGGCAGAAGTAATGGCCACTAGAAAAATAGTTTTCCAGGACAAAAATTTGAGATCACAAGATGATGCTGGTTCAAAGGGGGAAAGAATTATTTGAAATAGCATAAAATTCAAACTCCAAGGAGAATAAGGAGACTTCAGTGGGGGCCTCGTGTGAAAAGTACCTTTGAGAAAAGGTTAGATAACTTATGGGCCATAATATTTAAACCATCAATTCCAAGATGGAAACTGGATATAGCAACTAACTAAACCCAAACTGTAGCAGCTGCTGCTCCCTCCTTAAAAATCATAGTAAAAAAATCTAGAATGGATGACAATGGAGCTTGAAAAGGATCAATTTTTTGTTTGTCGGCCCAAATGGAAAACCTCTTTCACTTACTGCAATATCATTTTCTGGTGGAAGGCTTATGGGAAGACAACAGAATTTGTCTTGTGTCGTATGACAGGGAATGAAGCCGAGCTATGTGGGGAACTGGATTGTCCAAGCAGTTAGCTTCAGTGACTGCAATGAAGGGTGGAGTTCTCCTGATGGGTGTGTGTCAGCAGATCTGGAACTGGGTCCAGGATCCAAGGATCCTCCAGCAGGTGATGGTGAAGAAAGGGAAACCAAATCTGTCAAGGCCAATGGGGGGCTATAAGAATGACAGTCCTTCCCACCGACTTCGCTTTCTGTAAACATCTGGGTATCAATGGGATTGGAGGAAATGCATATAGGAGACCCGGAGGCCAATCGTGTACGAGTGCGTCTCTTGGGGATGTCCCGGAGGTGGTATCAGGGCAAAGTAGCTCCTGCATTTGGTATTGATATGACTGACAAAAAGGTCGCAGCAAAGCTGGCCCCATTTGTGGAAAATCCTGTCCGCAATGTCTTGATTGAGAGACCACTCATGAGGCAACAAAATTGCCCAGGTCATCTTGTCCGCTATCACGTTGGATTTCCCCATGATGTGCGTTGCTAACAGAAAACGCTGGGATGACACAGCCCATTGCCAAACTCTGAGGGCTTCTCGACAAAGGGGGAAAGACTTGGTTCGGCCCTGTTTATTCAAATACCAGACCACTGACATGTTGTCTGTCTGAGTTGCAATCGCCCCTGGAGGAAGAGAGTCCTGAAAATACTGCAACACCAGAAGTACTGCTCTCATCTCTAGAACATTGATGTGCAGATGTGACTCTTGATCCGTCCCATGTGCCTTGGGCAGTCCTTCCCTGAAAATGCCCCCCCCCCCACCCTATCAGGGAAGCGTCCATGGTCACAGTGGCTACTGGGGGGGGGGGGGCACAAAGGGTCGTCCCATTGTGACATGAAGAAACTTCAACCACCACTGAAGGTCCCTCTTGCATGAGTTTGTGATGAGGATCATATGGTTCATTGGCAAGTCCTGGTAAGACCACTGGGTGAACAGTAGCCATTGAAGAATTCGCATATGCAGTCTTGTGAGAGGAATGTCTCATATTGCTGCCGTCATCAAACCTAATACTTTCAAGACCTCTGCGGTTGGAGCTCTGTTCTTTGACACCAATGAGGCGATGTGCTGGCGAAGCAGTGAGACCCTTTCAGCTGGAAGACATAGAGTGGTGGTTGAGGTATCTAACTCTGTTCCTATAAAAACGATATGCTGCAGTGGCGACAAAGCAGACTTTTTGAAGTTGACCGTAATGCCTAATTGGTTGCAGAGTGTCAAAGTGGATTCGGTTGCCTGAATCAGTTGATGCCTGGTGGTGGAGGTAAGGAGCCAATCGTCTAGGTATGGAAACACCTGGAATCCTAGATGCCCCAGGTGAGCCGTGACCACTGCCATGCATTTGGTGAACACTCTGGGGGCTGTAGTGAGACCAAAGGGCGGGGCTCAAAACTGGTAGTGATTGGCTCCCAGCTGGAATCGGAGGTGATCTCTCGAGTGTATGTCCATCTTTATGTGGTAGTACACGTCCTTGAGATCGATGGAGCACATCCAATCACCTTTCCCTAAAAAGGGAAGTATGGACTGAAGCATGACCATTCGGAACTTCTCTTTCTTCACAAATTGTTTGAGTCTGCTGAGGTCCAAGATAGGTCTCCAGTCCCCTGTTTTCTTTGGAACCAAAAAGAATCTTGAGCAAGTTCCAAATCCTGTTTGGTCTGCTGGGACTGGCTGGATGACTTTTTCTAGCAACTTGTGGACCTCTATAGTTGCTTGTTCCCTGAAACTGGGTGGAACATCCGGGATTCTCTTGACAGGAACAGGGGGGAAAGAGAAGGGTATGAAATACCCTCTGGTGACGATGCTTTGTACCCAGGTATCGGATGTTATGTCTAGCCAGGCTTCTGGGTATAAAGACAAGTGATCCCCGACTGCTTCCAGAGCAGGATAGCCGGGCCTCCTTTCAGGAGCGCTGGTAGGGCTGACCAAAGAATTGACCTCTATCACCCTGCTGTTGTGGAACCCCTCTGCCGTGCGGGCGGCATCTTCCATTATAACCCCCTCCTCTGCCTCAAGAGGGGGTTTCGCCACGTGTGTCCTGAAAGGTTCCTTGGGCTTTTCGGAACCACATCTTTCCGCCCTTAGGGCCTTTAAGATAAGGCCGAGTAGGGTTAGAAAAGTGGACTCTGATGGCAGACAGAGTCTTTCCTTCCTGCTCACACCTGGTCAAAGTTTCCTTGACTTTGGGCCCAAACAAGGATGAGCCATCAAATGGGGTGTTGATAAATGAAGACTTGAAGGGCTCCGCAAAGTAACAGAGATGCATCCAGGCATGTCTACGCAGAGCAATGCCTGAACTTGTGGCCCTACTCGACCTATCAGCTGCATAAGATATGAGACGCATGGATGAGTTCACAATCGACTTTAGAGTAGCGAGCTGGTTGGTAACTTTGTAGGAAACCCCTGCAGCTACCGTACCCTGGAGAGTATCTCCTAGCTCTTTCAGGAGATCTCTTTGGAGTCTGGTGAAGTGGGTTAAATAGTTCAGTGATCGAAGAGAAAAAGTCGCTGAACTATACATGCGTTTCCCATATCTATCCATGATCCTAGAATCTCTGTTAGGAGGACGGATAGATGCGGAAGTCTCAGACATTTCCTACTTGGTGGCCGTCGCCACCACCATGACATCAACAGGCACTCCCTTAGTCAAAAAAGGTTTATCCACGGGGGCGGAGATGAACTTATTTGGCTTCGGAGGGACAGGTTCCATGGACTCTGGTGACTCCCACGCCCTACGAGAGATCAGCTCCATCAGCTCGTTAAGGTGGAGACACCCAAGAGGTGGAAGGATGAGACCCAAAAGCCTTCAGAAGCACTGGACTCGTCCTCAGTAGGGCTTTTGGTCTGCCAAGCATCCCTCTGCCTAAGGATCTCTAGTATCTCCGCAAAGAAGATATCCTCAGAGGGGGATCAAGGGGACCCTTCTGACTCATCCAAGTCAGTGTCAGATGTCAGAGACTCCTGTGGGGTGTCCAAGTGTTTCCTCTTACACAACCTCTTCCTGGGGACCACCTCAGCGGGAGTTTCTGGGGAGGTCTCAGAAGAGCAAGGGGCACCCTGTGGGGCTACCTGAGGCTCAGGTTCTCTACACTTGGTTTGGCCGATGTAAACAGAAACAGACACAGGCGCTTGAGGGGAGGAGGAAGCCGGACCTGATGCTGAAGATGTCCTTGGAGACCTGACTCTCCTCATAGCTTCAAAAGCACCACGGCTCCGATGAGAAGGAGTAGACTGACCCGAAGAAATAGCTTGATCCTCCCACATCGAGGCCATGGGGTCTGAGCCAGAGGTAGGAGCCGAGCTTATCTGAGGTAAAGCCCCGAGAGGAAGAGTTGGTACGACTATCTTCACTGGGCCCGCAGGAGAGTGTCGGCTCCTAGAGTCCCCGGTCAGTGCCGAGGATGTCTGAGCAGATGGAACCGAAGATACCAGAGCAGGTTTCGGCTCAACAAACATCAGATCGACCTCCGAGGGTCTGGTACGGCTCGGAGGAGGAGCAGTCAAGTCCGGGGTGATGGTCTTCGGCTCCGACTGAGGTGTCGGAGCCGAGAACAATTTGGCAAGGCCTGGTTCCCGTAAGAACTTATACACCAACTGGCCCATATCCAGATCTGAGAGGCTGACAGAAGACTTTGATGAATGCACAGATGGTGCCGATCGAAGCAGAGGAGATGATGAAGTCTCAGAACTGGCTCCAAGGCTGTGAGCCGGCTCCAACAGGAAGGAACACTCGGTTCCGAGGCCAGTGGAACAGATGGCCCTGAATCCTCCATTTTTTTAGCCTTCTTAGATCCCTTAGACTCTGATGAGGATTTTGAAGACTTTGAGGACTTGCTGGCACCATCCTGGTCACTCAATGCTTCAGAAAAGGGGTGCTTTAGCAAGTCTCAATCTACCAATTTTCTCTTCCTTTCTAACAATACCCTGGATGAAAAAGAATGGCAAATGCTGCAAGATTCTTGTAGGTGCACTGCTTCCAAACAATAAACACACTGAACGCGCCCATCAGTGACTGACATCTTTTGTCCACAGTCTGGACATTTCTTGAAGCCAGACTTGGTAGGCTTTTCTTTCCCTTCAGACATAATGTTTGTATCCACAAACTTTATCATAACTAACGAGAAAACTAGAAAAAGCTTAACACGCACAAACAATGCCCAAAGATAGCTGAAGAGGCCACTAAAACAAAAAACGGCCCAGAACAACTAACCTTTATGGAAGGGGCTAACACTCTAAATAGCACTCTAACTAACAGCTAAAAGTATAAGAATATCAGAAAAAGATTTGTAAAAACTTGCTAATTTGTAGAAAACAGTCTCGAGCAACGCTGGAAACCAAGAGATCCGTGCTGCTGTAAACTAGATCTGAGGTAATTCCAGCAGTGCATCATAGGATAAGGGGCTTGTACTTGAGCTATTGCTAAATCTTGAGCTTTGCTATCGGCCTTGTCGGAGCCGAGGATCGGCTGCGAACCCATCAGTGAGAATAAACGGCGAGATTTAACAACTTCACATCTACATTTTAGTTTTATATAAGTTCAAAGTTTGATGCAAGCTCAAATGTTAATACAAATAAAACACTATTGTTCTGCTTATATTTTCCCTGTTCAATTTGCGTTTGAATATTAGTATCCCACAATTCCATTTGGGGTGGGTGGAGTTATGTTAATCAGCATGCAGATTTTGGACCAGTTGCACCTGCTTTTCATGAGCCTTTGTCCAGACTTTTGATGTTTCCAGGTTGAGAGGTATGCATTTAGTTTATGTTTAAAAGGAGATAGTGAGTTGCACTGCTTAACATGCAAGGGAAGTTCATTTCAGAGTTTTGTAAGGCATTGGGTTATAAACCTTTCCCTTCTTCTTGTTTTATTTATCTGTAGGTGAAGAGTTAGGTCCCTGGTTCTAACAATTGTGAAGATACTGGACTTGCCAAAAAACAGGAGGCCCAGGAGAACTGGGGTCCAATGATGAAAGAAGTGAGACAGAGGTCTCCTTTCAAAAGACTATAAAACACTGAATAAATGAATAGAGATTCCAGCCTCTTTTGGTAACTCAAGAACTTTAGGCCTGTGATCTTTTTGGTTAGGAACCTTTGCAGTTCTTCTAAATGTTTGATATCTTTAGTGAGGTACAGCCCAATGGGGGTGCACTGCACTTGATAAGTGGCTTGATCAAAGCTGAGTATAAGGAAGTGATTACATCTTAAGACTTTGTTGACATTCCTTTGACAATTAGCTTAGCTAAAAAAAAAAGGGATTTCTTTACACTGTTGTTAGGTGATGGTCCTCCCTTATGAAGGAGATGACTGCTGCAGTCATCCATTCTCATGACACAAAGCCAGTTTTAAGACTACAGTTAAACAGCGACTCCAGGGATCCTGAGAGGTCAAATTTTAGACTATTCATGAGGCATCCCCGAGATGTCATTGGGGCCTACTGAGGCTGTGCTCCTGGTTTTAGCAAGTGCAGTCTATACATGCTCCCTAGTTTTAAGTGGAGCAGTTAGGTTTGAGGGTACTTCTTGGAGAATGGTTGATGGTGAGAGGGGGTTAAAGCTGGAAATTAATTTGTCCATCAGCAGGTTTGCTATATCACCATGCTTGGTGAATGTGGCCCTAATAAAAATGAGGTAAACACATTGCTATATGCTGCCTTTGAGGAATCAGACACAGCTGATCTTTCACCCGAGAGGCTAACTTAACCTCAACATTGTCTTTGTTTGACCTACTTAGAACTCTTAATTGCTTATTTAATTTGATAAGAGAGTTTTTATCTTTATGGGAATTATCCTTCCTGATTTTTTGCCATAATTTTCTTTACTTTTTGTTGTAAATCCCGTTTAATTTGGGATGCTGACAGGGTGGTTTGTTTCTAGGGATAGTCCTGGGCTTACTTATGGTAGGTACAGCAATGTCTGTGCAGCAACTGACATGGTTGTACAGAGTTTCTGAGAGCAACAAAGCGTAGGCTGCTGTGTTCTTGGGGTTTGGAGGTGCACTGTATTTTGACAAACCATCACTTATTAAAAGTTAGTTTGCCTTGGAATAGCTCATAACTGATACTGACTTTACTGGGGTTATGGAGATGATTTTGATTTAGGAGACAGCTTTATGGTCAGACCTTACCAAGAAGAGTAAAACACTATATTTGTAAGAATGAAGTCCAGTATGTTGGATCCTTTAGTGGGTGTACTCACTACTTGGTCAACTGTGTTTGCATTTATGAAGTCCACAAATCTCTGTGGCTGTAAATATGAGGCCATGTACAATTGCCAGTCTCTAGAGGGGAAAATTAAAGTCTCCCATGAGTAGAGTATCAAGATTGCTGATAAATGTTTTCAGTTGGTCCACGTAAGCACTGTGAGCTTCTTAGGATATGTAGGGTGATCTACAGCTGGCTAGCATATGGTAAAGGATTTTGTCTATGATGATCTGTACGTGCAGGAACTACAACGCATCATCCTGTAGACCAACCTAGAGGTACCCTTATTATTGATGAACATCGAGACACCTCCACCTTTAGTCTTTGCCTGTGCAGCTACTGGTCTAAAAGTGTGGCAGCACTGAAACCTTGCACTTCTGTAGTCATGTCTGCCACTTTGAACCATGTCTGAGTAACTGCACAGATGTCTATATTCTTGAGTGTGAGGAGGGCTTGGGAGTGAGTGTAGTTTTTTTTAGACTCCTGGCATTGAGTAGTAACACTGAGGTTCAGCTGAGTTGATATGATATATTGGTACGATTTGGTACTGCCTAAAAAGGCAATATGGGGGTGGATAAAGTTTTAGCCAGTATTAGAAAGCCTAAAGGGGACAGTGGCAGACCATCCTTGGCAAACCAGTGCGGCCTGTTATCCATGTCCTCCCAAGCTGACATATACAGGAACCCCTTAGAATGACACCAGAACGACAGCCAACTGCCTTTTGCTCATACTGTGACATCACCCTCGGTGATGGTAATATGCTATTCAATGCTAGGGTCATACCAGCTTGAGACGCACAGTCCGACAAGCTCCATAATATCCTTCTTCATATAGTCCAGGGAGGTATGTCTCAGGTCATTTACACCTTCATGGACTATGATGGAATCATACTGGTATCTGTGATGTAATGACTTGAGTGCATGTGTTCGTGATTTGGTGGATCCTGTCTCCAGATAAGCATCCAATAGCTATCTTCTCCTTGTTCAGTCTGGTTAGAGGGGCATCAGTATGTCTTACAATGCAGTCCCCTATGAATAGAGTTCTGGGACATGTGTTTGCTTGCCTTAGAGGCTTAGTGTTTAGGGTTCCATTGAGAGTGAGTGTTGGTGTGGTGTTAGGTGTTGGTTTTTCTGAGAACCTTTGGGCTTGCTGAGGCATAGCTTTGCTAAGGGGCAATCTCAGCAATCTTTGTTGTTTGGGAAGATAGACTAATGTATATTGAGGCACTTAAAAGCAATGTATGTGTTGTGTACTATGTAAGCTGGGTGTTGTTTGTGTGGTTTTAACAACTTGATGTGCACTTGTATGTGAGAGTTTAGCCACCAGTGTCAATGTGTAAGCAACATCTTTCACACTGTGTCTGTTTAAGTACTAACTGGCTGTCAGTAAACATGAGACAATTGCTACATAGTCTTAAGATGTCCATATCCACAAAGCTGGCTACAGAGAAGTTAGGAAGTTTTATACCCATCCTGACCAGTCTTTTGGCTGCTGAGCTATAAGGGGGTGGTGTACTAGGTTTAGTAAGCTATTAAGGGTGCTTTGCTGATCCAGACTAATAAGGGTGCTTTATTGGTGAAGATTATGTTAAACAGTACTAAATTCTACGAACTTTAATGTTTACACAATAATGAATTCTACTAAAATATATAGGGTATTGTCACTTGATGTTCAATTAGCTGGTCTAAGCTGGTGAGTGCAAGGTATTTGCTCTGTATTTACTGCTTTACTTGGGTACAGTTTTATGGACAATTCTATAGCGAAAATTTGCTTTCCAGGATGGATCTATGGAAAACGGGTGGAAAGAATACTTAGAGTTTATATGACAAAGAATAACGATGAAGGAGGGGAGGGAAAGACTTTGGAAATCAGATTACCATAAGGGGTGGAGGCCAGAGAGACAGCCTTATAAAACCACAAAAGGAAAGTGGTGGGAGGGTTGAGAAAACAATCAAGGAAGAAGCAGGCTAGCTAGAGAGGGAGCCAAGCAAATAAAGCCAATATTGGAGATCTTGCAGAGACTGAACTTACATGGGGTGGGCAGACACAAAGAAAAGGGGAACAGAAAGGCACTGAAATGCAACTTTAAGCAGGCAAATTACAAGCAGAATATAAAACTGTAGGAGCAAAACTGGAAAATATCAACAACTGGAAAAGCAATGAAACACAAATCCTGGAGTAGAAAAAAAACAATACTCTCACTACTGAATTCTACTACAGTTTAAAGTAACTGACTATGCAGAAATTTAACAATAACACTGTTTAAGGAAAACTGCAGTAATAAATCACTAAAACAAGACTCATAGCTAGCAGAAGTTCACAGTTCTCCCACAACTGTGAATGAAACTGCAAGACCAAGGCCCAACAGGGTTTAAAATACAAACAGTTAGCTTTTTCAAGTAATTCTCATGGAAATAGAAGTGCAGCAAAATAAAAAAACACAATCTTCCCACAACTGCGAATAAGCTAAAAGGCTAATGTCCGAGAACAAACTAAAAATGCAGACAGATAAAGTTTTTGGCTAAAACATGGAAAAAAAGGTATAACAGTACAAAGAGATATCACCACATGGCTCAGTACAGGTGCAACTTAAATATTCAATCAGAATTGAAATAAAAACTTTTTTTTCCGTTTTGATGACAATTGTGTTACTTGCAGTTCAGGGTTTTGCACACCTTTCCAAGTCTTACTCTTTGCAAATGGCACTTGTAATGCTGTAAGGCTGACAAGTTTTTGACTATCCGGGTTAGTTGTAAATGCCACCCTTATGGAGGAGCATCGCCACTGCTGTGCACTTCTTATCAGGAATGAAAACCAGAGGCTAAACTTAAGTTAA